>NC_053390.1:61020709-62311959 GCF_905171765.1 Bufo bufo
ATATGTGCAGAATAATATGTGGTCTATCTTATAAGAAACATGACCAAAAAATAACCATGAAGACCACAGTCACATCTGCTGGATGTAGTGCCGTATGACACATTTATATTATAAAATAACTCCCTTCATACCTGAGCTGGAAAGACTTGCAAATACGGATGTGTATGCCCGTGTTGTGCTGAAAAGAAAGGTGCATCTTCTCCATGGCCACCAGGTTACTTTCAGTGGATGAGCAAGGTGTATTCAGATTTCATGATCTTGCTCATAAAGAGAAACATTTTAGATCACAGTCTAATATTTATGACATGCATTCCAACATGGGATCATGCGAAAGAAAGGGTAGACTTAGGACGACGGTGGATGCGCCTTTACATAACCTAGGCACATCAAGCGCCAGCGCAGGGTTATTAAGACCGGCGTGATCTATACTGTTAATACTTCATTCTTGTTGTCATAATTAGAGATGAGCAAATCGAATCCCATGAAGTGAAATTCGATCAGAATTTCAGGATAAATTTGATTCGCCTCGAAGTCGAATTTCCTCTTGCTTCATGTTAGCGAATCGATTTAAATTTAAATAGTGTAAAAACCAAAATAATTCATACTTACCTCCTCTATTTGCTCGCGACGAGCCGCCTGCCGCCATCTTGATTGAAGATTTCGGCCGAAATCCTGTGTGTGGTGACATATGTCATCTCAGGCAGTGTGAGTTTTCGCGCCAGATCTCCAAGCAAGATGGCGGCAACCGGCCCATTGCAAGCAAATGGAGGCAATAAGTTTGATTATTTATTTTTATGTTAATTTTACACTGTTTTTACACTCAGATGATGCGATCATGTATAAACACAGCACCTGAGGGGTACAATGATGGGGAAGGGGGGGGGCGCTATCGCAGCCCCCTGTCATTGCAACCGCTACTTAGTAATTCGCCACAAAGCAAATTTTTTTGTAAAATTCGTCGAAGCAGCCAAATTGAACTTTCTAAAAATGTGTTCATCTCTAATCATAATGCGTTAGTCTTCACTGTAGTTCTAGTTTTGTATTCATAAACTAGGAAGCTAAGGATCAATAGTAATATTGCTGCATTTAGTGGGGGAAGGTCGTAAGGACACCTGAATCTAACTGTTGAATGGAGTTTCCTACTATAGTATGTGATGACATACGGTCTGTCTGTAAATTATATAAGCACTGATAGTACTTCCCTTTTATCTCTCACTGTAAATGATGTAGGGACAGCAAGTACTTTCTCTCTCTCTCTCTCTCACTCTCACTCTATCTCTCTATCACTCTCTCTGTAAATTACTGTATATTAGCTCAGATAGTATTGTTGAATGGGGAATTCCTATCACTTACTGATTGATAGTGATCCCACTTCTATGACCACAGGTAATTCACACATGACTTTTCAGGGCAATCAGGGCATTCTATGTTTGAGTCAAATCCATTAGACTGGAATCAAATCTGATAACTGATTGGCGAAAATCGGACCGGAAACAAATTTCAAGAAATGTGCTCATCTCTAGCTTTGACATTGTGGGAGGTCCGACCTCTGAATAACCATGCTGTTTACAAAAATGAAGGGGCCAAGGCCTTATTACTTGCATAGTGATGCTTCTGACCACTGCAACTCGTAAATTTTGCTGTGTAGCGCTCTGAGTGTGCAGCATCCTGGGAGGGGAGAGGACAGGAGTGATAGTGGTGGTGATGATATGAGTAGTAGTAGTAGTAATCATGATGGAAGTCCCCACTCTGGAGCTCCCTGTACTATGTGCGGCAGACACAGCACTATGAAGTGCCTTTTGTGCTGTGGCATTAGAAAAATTTGACATCTCTAACTTTTTAGTCCAACCAGACTGTCTGTTACTCTGCTTCAGTTCTTCTAGCGCCGTTCTATGGAAACAGTAGGCTTAAAGAGTACACCAAATGCTTAAAATACCTTCTTTATTAACTTCAACTGTTCTTCATATATAACACTGTCACCTCCGCAGCAGATAATCCATGTACAAACACGTGTTGCATAAAGTATCACAAAATGGCGGTATGCATAAGATGTTGGTTTAACTGTTCAATCTTGTCATTCAACAAAAATGGTGGATATATTTCTCTCTTCAGCATCTGTACTCTCACTTTAAGTTATTTAGGCACTTTATAATATATATAAGGGGTATATCTGAGATTTGATGTTGGTTTGTTTATATGCAGTTTTTTGATGACTGATTGCTTTTATGATTTTCGCAGTATGGTGGAACTGTAAACAAACATATACAACTGGTTCAGTATACAGTTCTAATCACGATATTAACAATATGAACATCATATAACCATTCAAAATACCTATTTGGCCTCTTGTTCCCATAAAACACAGCTCTGACTGGAAATGTCTTCTCAGCTTCTCTTCTCTGGTCTATACTGACTCCAGAGAGTTCTGCCAGGGGATTTCCCACACATACTCAGTGTGAGGTTGGCTGTGATTGGTTAAGACTCCTGGGCAGTAACAACAGTTTAACTCTACACTGCGTGCAGAATTATTAGGCAAATGAGTATTTTGACCACATCATCCTCTTTATGTATGTTGTCTTTCTCCAAGCTGTATAGGCTCGAAAGCCTACTACCAATTAAGCATATTAGGTGATGTGCATCTCTGTAATGAGAAGGGGTGTGGTCTAATGACATCAACACCCTATATTAGGTGTGCATAATTATTAGGCAACTTCCCTTCCTTTGGCAAAATGGGTCAAAAGAAGGACTTGACAGGCTCAGAAAAGTCAAAAATAGTGAGATATCTTGCAGAGGGATGCAGCACTCTTAAAATTGCAAAGCTTCTGAAGCGTGATCATCGAACAATCAAGCGTTTCATTCAAAATAGTCAACAGGGTCGCAAGAAGCGTGTGGAAAAACCAAGGCGCAAAATAACTGCCCATGAACTGAGAAAAGTCAAGCGTGCAGCTGCCAAGATGCCACTTGCCACCAGTTTGGCCATATTTCAGAGCTGCAACATCACTGGAGTGCCCAAAAGCACAAGGTGTGCAATACTCAGAGACATGGCCAAGGTAAGAAAGGCTGAAAGACGACCACCACTGAACAAGACACACAAGCTGAAACGTCAAGACTGGGCCAAGAAATATCTCAAGACTGATTTTTCTAAGGTTTTATGGACTGATGAAATGAGAGTGAGTCTTGATGGGCCAGATGGATGGGCCCGTGGCTGGATTGGTAAAGGGCAGAGAGCTCCAGTCCGACTTAGACGCCAGCAAGGTGGAGGTGGAGTACTGGTTTGGGCTGGTATCATCAAAGATGAGCTTGTGGGGCCTTTTCGGGTTGAGGATGGAGTCAAGCTCAACTCCCAGTCCTACTGCCAGTTTCTGGAAGACACCTTCTTCAAGCAGTGGTACAGGAAGAAGTCTGCATCCTTCAAGAAAAACATGATTTTCATGCAGGACAATGCTCCATCACACGCGTCCAAGTACTCCACAGCGTGGCTGGCAAGAAAGGGTATAAAAGAAGAAAATCTAATGACATGGCCTCCTTGTTCACCTTATCTGAACCCCATTGAGAACCTGTGGTCCATCATCAAATGTGAGATTTACAAGGAGGGAAAACAGTACACCTCTCTGAACAGTGTCTGGGAGGCTGTGGTTGCTGCTGCACGCAATGTTGATGGTGAACAGATCAAAACACTGACAGAATCCATGGATGGCAGGCTTTTGAGTGTCCTTGCAAAGAAAGGTGGCTATATTGGTCACTGATTTGTTTTTGTTTTGTTTTTGAATGTCAGAAATGTATATTTGTGAATGTTGAGATGTTATATTGGTTTCACTGGTAAAAATAAATAATTGAAATGGGTATATATTTGTTTTTTGTTAAGTTGCCTAATAATTATGCACAGTAATAGTCACCTGCACACACAGATATCCCCCTAAAATAGCTAAAACTACAAACAAACTAAAAACTACTTCCAAAAATATTCAGCTTTGATATTAATAAGTTTTTTGGGTTCATTGAGAACATGGTTGTTGTTCAATAATAAAATTAATCCTCAAAAATACAACTTGCCTAATAATTCTGCACTCCCTGTATGCTTTCTGTTGATAATTCTGCTGTGAAATAGAGCTTACCTTACATTAATTTACTGAATCTTAAAAGCATATTATCTTTTCTGCTTCTGTGAACACAATATATAACTGTTATATGACATCCAGAAACATGAAGTCACTGTAAATAACTCTCTTTCTGTCTCTTATATAAAACTGTATTAACATTATTGGCAGGTCTAGCTGTATAACATTTAATTGACTTTACCAACCTAGGAAAGGTCTTAGCTGGCCAGCTATACTATGCAGTGGTGGGAGGTGCACATCCATTTCCCCCCTCAGGGTCTTCTGCCTGGTGGTAGTTGTCGTGTCCATGCTGTCGGTGGGTTTTGGGGCTCAAGACAGGGCCTCCTTGGGGAACTGGGGAGGGTCAATGATGTGACAGTTCGGGGTGGTAGTACAAGGCAATGATGAGGCCAGATTTGGAAGTAACAAGTCTTCTGTACTGTACTGAAGCGATTTGGGCAGATGACACACACAGACACTTGCACATTCTAGCTATAGCTCTTAGCTAACAGGGTTGGGACCAGCCCATATCCAACAACTGTCTGTAAAGGCCAGGGCATTCACTTTATAGTCCCCCATACACAGCATACAAAAATTCACAAAGTACAGTCTAACCTTTTTAGCAGTGAATCATTTGGTTACTGCAAGTGCATTGCTGAACTGGTAAAATCTGGAAGAATCACTTAACCTGCGCCGCTGCTTCTTCATTTAGAGCAGATGCTATTTTGAGTGAATATTTCGAAACTAATGAAAAAAGTTTGGGATTTACCAGAATCTGAATTTTTGGGGGAAATGCATAGTGAATGTAATGTAACAACTGTAGGCAGGGACAGAGGAGGACAATGAGTCTCTGAACTACAGTAGAACTCAGCCTGCTTCCCCTAACTACTTCCAGTATAAACCCTAAATGGCAGAACTGCAACGGGACGACAGTCCTTACCCTAGTATAAGTGCAGATCAGACCACACACAATACAGACAACACAAAGCAGAGTAGTGCGAAATGGGCCAAAACCAGAAGGCCTATGCAGCATCAAAATGTGAGACAAAGGAAGGTTAGTAATGCGGTCACAGCACAAGAAATCTAACAGCACACAGTAACAGGAAAAAGAACCACATTAGTAAAGCAAAGACTATCACTGGCAATGGTGAATAGACAGGAGGGGCTTTAAAGAGGGCGCCTGGTCCCTGGGCCAGAGCCTGATAGGTCCAGTGGCCCACCGCTCCATAGGTCATCCCACTGATTATCTCCTCCACTGCGGGAGGAACAGAGCATTGCATCCTGTAGCTAAGGATGATTGCACATCACTAGGGGACATGGCTCAGCAGAGCATTACACTCGGCACGGCTGCACCAAAGCTGAGGATCGCGCCGTTTTAGAACTGATTTGCTAATCTCTACTGCATGTTCATTGCTTGAGCGATACAGTGATGACCCCAGAAATGTTGACTGGCCCCTTTGTTATTCTTACTTGCCGATGCAGAAATCAGAGCTTCTTTATTATAAAGTAGACATATTGTATTAGGAGATTTGAAATGCATAATAAAATCCAATGATTCCTCCAAACAGAGCACAAACGTTTCCAGCGTAATTGGAGATAAAAATGAAAAACGATCACGATGTTTCCATTCTAATTAATGAGCCAGCGCTTTATATGACTGCTGCACATTACCATTAGATTAAATGGCGGCACAACGGCACTTAGAGTCCTGCAATGTGTTGCACAAGGAGCTGAAGAATGTGCTAATGTGCCATTACCTTATCACTTAGTGACACATTACACTGACTCGTGTAAGTATGGCTGATATCCAATAATACACAATCGCTGTTATTTTAAAATTAAGTACGTTCATTTATTGCCTTATAATGTTAGGACATCATTGTTAACCTCCCCGGAAAATTCTAGAATCAGTTTTAGTTTTTTTTATGTCCCTATAAATTTTTAAATGAGAATATAAAAAAAGGGGCTTTTGCGACTGTAGGATAGTAAGGGCACTTTCACACTTGCGTTTTTGTTTTCCGGCGCTGAGTTCCGTCACAGGAGCTCAATACCGGAAAAAAACTGATCAGTTTTAGCCTAATGCATTCTGAATGGAGAGCATTCCGTTCAGGATGCATCAGGATGTCTTCAGTTCAGCCCCTCTTACGTTTTTTGGATGGAGAAAATACCGCAGCATGCTGCAGTTTTATCTCTGGCCAAAAATACTGATCACTTGCAGGAATGCCGGATCTGGCATTAATTTAAATTGAAGTGTATTAGTGCCGGCATTAAGTGTTTCGGCAAAACGGATCCGACTTTCCCGTCTGTGTGTGCGCAGACCTTTAAAAATGCAAAAAAAATGAACACCGGATCCGTTTTTCCAGATGACACCGGAGAGACGGATCCGGTGTTTCAATGCATTCGTCAGACGGATCCGCATCCGGATCCGTCTGACAAATGCCATCAATTTGCCTGATCCGGCAGGCAGGTCCAGTGACGGAACTGCCTTCCGGAATCCTCTGCCGCAAGTGTGAAAGTACCCTAAGACTATGCACTGAATATTCAAGGAAACAAGGAATATTCAAAGGAAAAAAGTTTTAAAAATATTTGATAATCCTTTAAGAACCCACACAGTAAGACTAGCGTGATATTGCTGATCAGTAACTAATAATGGAAAAACAAGCCCTATATAATGACCTATTAGGGCCACACGGAATTATACAATAACTACATAGACATAGTGTATAGCCAGGTGTACAAACAACCATTTTATAAGCATAAAAATCTTTATTTATTACACGTACATAAAAACATATACAGTGGAGTCCATTCAGTGGGACAGACATACATAAAAGAAGGACAACTGGGATGAGGCTAAATAATTACAGTATATGTATAGAAGGGTAAGAATAGCAAAAGTTTCTTCCAACTAGTTGCATACAAATTACATAATTAAAGTGCTTAATCCAAAAGAAAGGAGGAGGAAAAACGGCACAAGGGATAGTGGGTCTCCACTACAGGCGGCACATAAAGTGGAATCCAATCTATCATTGTGAAATCATAAATGGTAATGTAGAGGAGAGCCAAAAAATTGCAGAGGAAGCTTACCAATTCACATAACAAAGTGTAACCAAATCTCCCATACCAGTGTCCCTCACTTACCCAACGCGTTTCTCCAGATGGCTTCGTCAGGGGAAGTCCCTATCCCTTGTGCCTTTTTTCTTACTCCTTTATTTTGGATTAAGCACTTTAATTAAGTAATTTGTATGTGACTAGTTGGAAGAAACTTTTGCTATTCTTACCCTTCTATACATATAATTATTCAGCCTCATCCCAGTATGTATGTGTATTAAATAAAGATTTGTTTGTAGTCTAATAACCTGGCTATACACTATGTCTAATAATGGAAAAAGAAGAAACAACTGAATTGCCCAAAAAAAGATACTAACTAAAATAAATTATACTGCTATGTCAGGAAAAATATAAAAAAATAATGGCTATCATGAATGCAGGGAGGGAGAAAATAAAATATGGTGGTCCTGAAGGCCAAAATAAAAACCGGTGTCCCTGAGGGCTAACCTAAAATGGTGGTCCAGAAGACTAAAATAAAAACTGGTGTTCCTGAGGGCTAAAATAAAAATCTGGTGGTCCCAAGGGCAAGCATAAAAACTGGTGGTACTGTTGGCTAAAATAAAAACTGTTTTCCCCGAAGGCCAAAATGAAAATGTTGGTTCCTGGAGGTAAAATATAAACTGGTGATCCTTAGGGTGAAAATAAAAACTGGTGTCCCTAAAGGCTAAAATAAAATAAAAATCAGCTGGTCCTGAGGGCTAAAATAAAAATCTGGTGGTCTCGAGGGCTAAAATAAAAACTGTGGGCTAAAGTAAGAGCCGGTGGTTCCAAGGGCCAAATTGTAAGCTGGTTGACATTGTGGGCTATAATAAAAACTGTTGATTCTGATAGCCAAAATGAAAACTGGTGGTTCTGTGGGCCAAAATAAAAACTGGTGGTCCTGAGGGCTAAAAAAAACCTTATGGTCCTGAGAGTTAAAAATCTGGTCCTGAGGTCTTAAACAAATACTGGTGGCTCTCAAGGCCAAAATAGCAACTGGTGGTACTGTGGGCTAAAAAAAAAAAAAAAAAAAAAGATGGTTCTCAGGGCCAAAATAAAAAATAGTGGTCCAGAGGGCCAAAATAAAAACTTTGTGAGTGCGATGATGTGTGCCTACTCAGCTAACATACCGTTATTAAAGTTAATGTCTATTATTATTGTTGGCAGCTAGGGTCTAGACCTTGTGTGTTCAGCCCTGAAGGGCATGATGTGACAATGGCCCCCTAAAGTGATGCCACTGATCTTAAAGGCGTTGTCCGGGATTGGGGACATTGCTCTAATAGTGCAAGTGTGGCATACGCATTACATACAAGCATGTAGTGCCTCTGGCACAGATTTCTGCAACCCCGTTTTCATCTTTGAAATTCATGGCTGGAAGTTACTGTTTTCTTCTCCTCATTGACGTACCGGGTCCCTTGCAGGCAAGCAAAGCTTCCTCATTCGCTGCTCAGGGAGCCCGGTGACGTCATTGGCAGCATAAGTAATTTATGCAGAAGTGGATGGCGGGGTGGTAACTAGTAGGGCTGTCGAATATAATCGATGCAGCGATGCATCGCGATTCGACCCCCGGCGATTCTGCATCGATGCGGTTGCTTTAAATAATCGATGCATGTTGATGACGTCAGCGTCGCGTCCGCCGTGCAGAGCCGAGTCAGAAAAAAAAGTTTTTTGGCGCCTTCTTTCCCGCCTCCCGCTGACGACAGTGACACCCCCCCCCCCCCTGTGTCGCACGCGTGAGTCGACTCGTGAGGAGGACTGGAGAGGAGACGGACGTGCAGCATGCAGCAGCACTGAACATAGCGGACCCGTCCTCGTACCCCCAAGAGCGCTCAGAACTTTCTCTTCGGTCGGCTAACTGTGCTGTGCACAAAAGAAAAAAAACAGGCTGTCTTGCGGGGGGACAGAGGAGGAGGAGACCCAGTGGAGAGTGACCCGAGCTAGGCCGCAATCGCCAGTGCCACACAGACAACAGCAGCACGCAGTGACTGCAGCAGCACACAGTAAGTTAGTAAGTTACCCTTCTGCATTTTTTGGGGGGATTTTTATTATTTTTGGGGGGGAGATGATGATCTGCTTCTGCACAATTGCACACTGAGTGTCTGACTGTCTGGCATATCTTTGTATTACTGTGATGCATGTGATCAGTGATCACTCACTAAGACCTCTAACTTAGTTTACAGCATTGCAAAAAGCTGCAAGTCAAATACACTATGTGTATTAAATACACTACAGTCAGTGGCAGCTTTTTGCAATGCTGTAAAGTTAGAGGTCTTAGTGAGTGATCACTGATCACATCATTTACAAAGATATGCCAGACAACACTGTCTGCAACTGTGCAATACTGCTGTTCTTGGGATTGTCATGTGGTTTAAAGCACAACTATTTAACAATATAACATGCCTGCCTGCCTGTTTGGTTACTTAAAAAATAAAACATTTTGACTGTTCTTTGTTCTGTCCCATACATCTTGAACTGGGTATTTTACAATTTTTAATTTTACCCCCCTTTTCACTTTCCAGTTTCGTGATGCAATCAATCAATCAATTGCTATCTTTCTTTTTAGGAGAGGGAGACCAGCCCATCCGTTACCCGGCTCGCAGGACAGGGAGCTAGGCCGCAGCTGCCAGTGCCACACACTCCGAGTCCCTTCATCATCACAGGCAGCAGGAGAGGAGACCCGCAGGTGCCACGTGCCAGCCAGACTCTGCCACCTTGTTGTGACAGGTAGGTGACCATCACACAGATACACCACTCACATAGACTGCAGCTGGTCACTGCCTGTTACCGTACCTAAAAAAAAAAATTGTCACTTGTGTCACCTCACCTGTCCGTTTTTCCTCACTCCTCAGGCTCAGTCCAGTCCACCACAGGCAGGAGGAGAATCGCTCCACCACCAGCAGCCAGCAGTGCCACCACCACCACCAGCACCACCGTCGTCGTTATCATCGTATCATCATTAATCAGGTAGGAAAACTAATAAACATCATCTTTCACATTATATTAAATAACTATGTCATGAAAGGTTTAATGAGTTTAAGTGACAATCACCAGACCATACCATTGCCATTTAATTAATTATGGTTACGTTTATGACTGTAGGTCTGCTGGTGCTGGTCTAGGTCTATATATCTCTATCTCTAATCCATTGAAATGAATGTTCTGTCCTGACCATTTGTCCACTTGTCCAGTGTGACTGTCTTGTCTTAGTGATGAATGATGATTGTTTGATCACAACTTTATTGATACTTTTTGATTTATGGTTTTGCTCATCACTGCCCCAGCCCCACACATGCTGCAGCTGCACTGCAAGGCAAGTGCATTGTGTGTGGGGCAGTAATGATGAGCAAAACCAAAAAGCATCATATTACAAATACAAACAAGGTAAGTATGAACTTGTGAATTGTGAATCAATCACCAAGACAAGACATTCAAATGATGCATAAAACCAGAATTAATGAAATGGGTGGCACTGGCATTATGTCATTGGGGGGGGGGGGGGGGGGATGTTGGCGGGACATGTTGTTGTTGTGTTGTAGCAGCCAGTTTGTGATCTCAAATAATGCCAGTGTACCAGATTGGAGAAGGAGAGAGAGTGCGATATAACGTGACCGGCTGTCGCTGACTCTCTGAAACTGTGACCATTGCAATGCCAATGCATTGACCAATGAGTCATGACCACCAGTTGAGTTGACCAACCACCGGCGGCAGACGAGATGAGGGGCCAGGGCGCATTTTTTCTTTTACACATGATGAATAATGATAGTTGACACTTGACAGCGACTGCGACTAACTGCGTGTGTGGGGGGTAGAATAATAAATGAGGATTTTACATATCATACAATTACATACATACTAGAAAGAAACGTGTTACTTTTTCTGTTGATCTCGTGGCAGGCTTTAGGCTTAGTCACTCAAATTTTTTTTTTTTTTTTTTTTAAACTGACAGAGTTTGACAACATCATCGTCACGTCAAGACTTGTGTCATCCCTACTCACAAATTCACATAGATGCCTGGCATGCATTGCATTTGCTAGTAAATAAAAATGGCAGAAGTAGAACAAAAGGAACGAGAGATAAAAAATGCACCTAGCTTTTTAAAAGCAAACATCTGGGAACATTTTGGCTTTTATGAAAAAAGTAGGAAGCACGAATTGGACAAGTCATACGCTGTGTGTAAAATCTGTCACACAAAAATTAAATATCTAGGGAATACTACTAATCTGAGAAACCACGTCAGCCGTTTTCACCCAGAAATGCTAAAACCTACCACCACCACCACCACCAAGGAAATGAACCCAGATCAGCCAAGAATTGATGCGATGTTACAGTCAACTTTGCCGCCCAACTCTGAAAAGGTAAAGAGAATAACAAAAGCTGTGGCAGCTTTCATAGCGAAGGACCTGCGCCCTTACTCTGTTGTGGAAAACAGTGGGTTTCGCTACCTTTTGAAGACAATAGAGCCGCGTTACAAGATCCCGTCACGAAGTCACTTTACAGAAAACGTCATACCTGCACTCTACCACGAAACCAAAGCTAAGATAATTGCATCAATGAGCCAAGCAAGTCGAGTCGCAATAACGTGTGATTCCTGGACTTCAGTCACGACAGAGTCTTATGTTACAATAACAGCACATTACGTTAGTAAGGACTGGCAGATTTTGTCGCATGTACTGCAAACGAGAGCCATTTATGAGTCTCACACGGGTGCTCATCTGGCAGAGCTACTTTCTCATGTTGTGGAAGAATGGCAGCTGTCCGATAAATCTGTAGTGCTTGTGACCGACAACGCGTCAAACATGATAGTTGCAGCTCAAGTTGGAAAATTCCCCCATGTGAAATGCTTCGCCCATACACTGAATCTTGCATCCCAGCGAGCGTTGAAAGTGGCCACTCTCTCTAGGCTTCTTGGCAGAGTACGTCGGATATCCACATTCTTTCACCGCAGCACTAGAGCAAGCCACTGTCTAAAAGAGAAACAGAAATGTCTTGGCTTGAAGAATCATAAGCTGATAACTGATGTGGCAACAAGATGGAACAGTGCATACGACATGGTCGAGAGGTTCTTGGAACAACAACCTGCAGTCTGTGCCACCTTGCTGTCTCCAGAAGTCAGAAGAGGAGAGTCCGATCTCTGCACTCTAAACGAAACAGATGTGTCAAATGCAGAGGACGCCGTGAGTGCATTAAAGCCAATGAAGGATGCAACCATGCTGATGTCAGAAGAGCGCAATCCAACAGTTTCTCTCATTGCCCCTATAAATGCACAACTTCTCCAGAGCATGACAGACACGATGGGAGACACACCCATGATCCATGAGATCAAGAATTCTATTAGAACAGATCTCCAGAAGAGGTACAGCAGTGAGGCCGAGAAGAAGATCCTTCATACAGCCTCTGCACTGGATCCTCGCTTTAAGGGACTGCCTTTCATCCTCACAGATGAAGAAAGATTGGAGATATTTAAAGGAGTCACTGAGGAAGCTGCATCCTTGGAGGTAATTAAATTAATTTGAAGAATTCCATCATGTTTCTTCTTGAAACGACAGTAGCACAAGCACTACCACGCTTCTGAATCTGATGCGGTGCGGGAACTGTACTGTCCGTTTCCTGTGCTTTTTCATCACCCCATCAGAATCAAAGGCATTGACATTTGTGTTTTTACTTATTGTTTTTTTTTCCGTTTCTTTTTTGTTCAAACACAGATTACATCAGATGAGAGTGAGAGGACACAAGAGGATCATCAAGTGCCTAGAAGAAAACAAACTCTGGAAGAAGAGGACAGTTCACCCATCGAAGACAACCATTCTCCACCATCTCCTCCCAAAAAGGCCAGATCGCTGCTCGTGAGTTTGCTGGGACAGTCTTTCACTGACACTGAAGGTACAATAGAACCCAAAAAGACCCCCTATGCCAAGGCTGAAGAGGAAATGGAAAACTATTGTAAAGCCCCACCTCTGCCTCTCACTGAGGACCCTTTGAACTGGTGGCGTGAGCATGAGGTCATATTTCCCCTCCTTTCTCGGCTGTCAAAGCAATACTTGTGTATCCCAGGTACAAGCGTGTCTGCAGAGCGGGTTTTCTCCACTGCAGGAGATGTGGTAACTGCAAAAAGAAGCGCCCTCAAACCAGACCATGTAGATCAATTGGTGTTCTTACAGAAAAATCTACATGTTCCCAAATGCTGAGCAGTGTTTTTAATTTTATAGATTTTGTTTATAGCATTGTCTCTGCCACTGAAATATTTTATTTCTCTGTCTCCCCTGCCAGACTCCCCTTTTCCCTTCCCCTTCCCTTTTCCCCCTTCCCCTTCCCCTTTCCCTTCCCCTCCCCTTTTCCCTTTCCCTCCCCTGATTATTCTGATTAATCAGAATATATGATATTATTCTAGCTTTTAGCAGCACTGGAGTGGAGAGGAGATGGAGAATGGTTTTCTATTATGCGACTGTCCGTCCGATGCATTTTGTATTTTTACACTGACGTGTTTTTTGGTGTTTTCCCAATGTGTCTGTCATGCTCTGTGAATTTCTGACTCTGTTTAGGGGTTTAACCTTCAACCAAAAGAATTCTGTATTTAATTCCAGACAACTGACGCCCGCCAAGCCACCAGAGGAAGGCAAATCCTTGAAAGAATAAATTGAAACTTAAAACCTGGAGTAAATCTTTATTGGATCACACAAATACACATTCACACAAACCAAAAAAACACACCGACCTTCTGACATCATGTCTGACTATGGTGGCTGTGCCACATTGCCCGTCCTGTGGCCTGCCCTTTACCATTATGATTCAGTGAGGAGGATGTGTGTTTATTTTTTTTCTGGTATTCTGTGGTGTGTGTTTGTGATCCCATAAAGATTTGTCCAAGGTTTTCAGATTCAGTTGAAAATGTATTCTGTCAAGGATTTTCCAGCTTCCTCTAATGGTGGCATGGCTTGGCTTCAGTTGATGTATCGTGGTAGAGTGCTTGCTGAGTGCTCAGTGCAGGTAACGTTTTCTGTAAAGTGACAACTCTGAGAGCTTATAGCACTGATCTAGACGTACTACCCATCTGGTGCTGGTGCTGGTGGTGGTGCTGGTGGTGGTGGTGCTGGTGGTGGTGCTGGTGGTGGTGGTGGTGCTGGTGGTGGTGCGCTCCTGCTGCCAAAACAATCACGGTGAACCAGGAAGTTCTGCAACACAGACAACTTGAACACACTGTGTGACAGACAGTTCCTGACTGGCAAACATCACAGTGAGTGAACCTATAACACAGTCACTGACTGTGTTTATTATAGGTTCACTGACTCACTGTGATGTTTTACAGTCAGGAACTGAAGGGCTCCTTTTTTTGTAGGTACTGTTTAAAGTGTTTAATATTATATAATATATATTATATGGTAAAACTATTGTAAAACTTATAAACTAACTGCACCAGCCAGGCCAGCACAACAGTTTAATGTTACAGAGACACTGACAGTACTGTTTTAAATAAATACTGTTGTCTGCTGCACTGTTTTGTTCATTCAGACTTTGCTATATGATATGCAGGGAACTTGGTATGATTTGTTTAAATAGCAGATACAAATAAATATTTTTGTGCAATTTCTGACTGATTGAATTAATTTTTTTATGTAAAATTGAAAAACAAGGGGACTTGGGTAATAATCTTGATGCATCGTGATGCATCGCCGAATCGAATCGAATCGAATCGTGGACTTGATAATCGTAATCGCATCGAATCGTGAGACGAGTGAAGATGCGCAGCCCTAGTAACTAGGTTGGCTGACATCGTGCTAAGCCCCACCCCTTCAGTCCGGTGACGTCACCGGGCAAGGAGCTTTAGAATAAATGGAGGTGAAAATTGATGAGGGGCGGAGTTACAGCGGCTGGCCGACATCCCGCTAAGCCACGCCCCTCCAGTCCGGTGACGTCACCGGGCAAGGAGCTTTAGATTGAATAGAGGTGAATATTGATGAGGGGGCAGAGTTACAGTGGAGCAGGGAGACAGCTGTAACCACCTGATGCCATGCTGCCCCAGGACCCAGAGGGCAGTGCAGCCAGAAGTTAGGGATAGATTAACAGATATATAAACAATGAATGGGGGACCGCTGGAGCCATATAGAAGTGGTGAAAATAGCTGAAAATATATGGAGGCACCTTTATTTAGGCTACTTTCACACCTGCGTTCTGGTGTCCGCTCGTGAGCTCCGTTTGAAGGGGCTCACAAGCGGCCCCGAACGCATCCGTCCAGCCCTAATGCATTCTGAGTGGACGCGGATCCGCTCAGAATGCATCAGTCTGCCAGCGTTCAGCTTGCAGCGTTCGGGTGTCCGCCTGGCCGTGCGGAGGCAAGCGGATCCGTCCAGACTTACAATGTAAGTCAATGGGGACGGATCTGTTTGAAGATGACACAGTATGGCTCAATCTTCAAACGGATCCGTCCCCCATTGACTTTCAATGTAAAGTCTGGACGGATCCGTTCAGGCTACTTTCACACGTAGAATTTTTTCTAAGTTATAAAGCAGACGGATCCGTTCTGAACGGATACAAACGTCTGCATTATAGGAGCGGATCCGTCTGTGCAGACATCAGACGGACCCGCTCTGAACGGCAGTGTGAAAGTAGCCTTAGATGTACATTGTGAGTAAACGTTTTTTTTTTTTTTGTTTTTTTTTTTATTGGTCCCGGACAACCCCTTTAATTGGATTTTCTTGGAATAATTTAAATAAATAATGGAGTTAGAGTGTGTTAATATAACAAGCCATCGATACATCACTGATACAGTTCCACAGATGGTGTTTTCCCCGCTCATCTCCATTTTCTGGTCTTGGGCTTGACACACAGGAAATGGCCTGGACTGCCTGCTCAGCCAATCACTGACTGTGCCCCACCTTGACCACTGATTGGCTGAGCAGATACTTCCTGTTTGTCAAGACACAAAAGGGAAGTGGATACTTGCAGGGACTTGGGCAGCATCAGAATGGGATCGTAGGGGAATCGGTGAGGTAATTAGCTTTTCTTTTTATTAATTAATGTATTTATTTACTTATTTATTTATTTTTCAACTCCCTCGGCGTCCATTATAATGAATTGTTTCCCTTCTGGAAAACATCTTTAATGTTACAGTGTCATTTTGCCAGTGATTCTACATCATACATGTAAATGATACGTTATGTCCATACAGTATGTGAGAATTCTATCAATTCCAAAAACCTCATTTATTTTGTCAACCCGTTAAACAAAGTAAGAAGGAGAAATAAGTAAAAGCAACGATTGTGTGTGGTCATATGGAAGGGGGAGGAATCCCCTGGGGCAGTAACTGTAAGACAATATGTATAGTGGTAGAAGGAAATCAATCAGTGACGTTTCCCATTGGGCGCTCAGATATACTGACTCGAGCCTTGAGCAGAAAACTCTTCCTCCAGCAGATGGTGTTTGTCTGCTTCTGTGAACTAATTGCTATCAATAATTAAAAACAGGTCTCTGATTCATAGGCACGGGGGCTGAGGATCCTAAATTAACCATTTTATAATCATTACTGCCCCTTTTATGCTGTAGATTAAGTTAAAGAGGGAACTGGGGATCATTACCTAAACATATTGGCTCAAAAATTGCTTTTTTATTCGTTAACCTTAACTCCAAAGCCGAAAGTTCTCTTAACTAGAAGGAGAATTTTCATTTGAGCTGATGTACAGAAAACATCACAGGAGAGAGAATATTTCCCCATGGAACTGGTGAAATTGGGAATTATGTTTTGATATTAACCCTGCAGCTTTGGAATTATAAAATAGAATTTGAAAAACTTAAAGGGGCAGTCCCTTGAAAAATATTCTACATTTTTCAAAGCAACACCTGGATCTGAATATTTTCGTAATTGCATGTAATAAAAAATGTAATATAGCCACTGAGTTATTCACTGAAATCTATCTGTATAGCGCCACCTGCTGTTTGCTCTTTTTCTAATTTCTCTGTCATGCTCACTGAGATGGAAGCACATGCTCAGTTCCATCCTTCAGCTGCAGTAGAAAGGACACACCCCACTTCCTCCAACACAGTAACAGCAATATCTGCAAATATGTGTTAGGGATACAGATAAAGATAAATAAGTGGGTGGAGGAGGGATAACAGGGGCAAAACTAAATTATCCCACCCCAGGATGATGGGATGCAAAGAACCTGCAAGAACAAGGGACCCTCTGATCTTTGCGCCACAATGCCCAGGTTTTTGCTCCCCTCCTCCCCCACTGCAGTTAGAAAGGACCCCTCAGCTCTCCTAAACTTTTCAGTAAATAATTACATTTTGAATAAAATAATCTTGGATCATCTTTTCTTAGAATTCTGCATTGTGCCATTTTCGTGGCTAGGGTTGCTTCCCCATAACTTGGCTTTCACTCAAGTAATGACCCCTGGCACACCCGCTATTGGTACTTGTCTCTAAGCTGCACTTCCCCCTTGCTTTTTAGTCTCTAACCCCATCAGGTCAGTAGCATTCTACCCCAAATAGGCAATGACAAAACCTACTGGTGACCTACATAGCATCCACACCCTACATATGTTTTGTCTCACTGCTTCTGATAGGAGTTAAATGTGCGTCAGGTGCAAATGCTCTGCTGGTCCATTTCATTTTCGATGACTGTATGATCCCTAAACACATGTGTGCTTCCTTGTCTTTCCCCTTGGCTGGACATACCTTGATATATATTCCATGAGATGACCAACTTTTCAAAACAACATGATTTTGTAATATAGTGCCACAATATGTCTATCCTCTATATAAGGCTATGTTCGACCACCTAGTGGCTGTGTTGTGCATTGCAGTCGGTCAAGGCTTTTTCTAGAACCTTCCTATATTGTATTGAATTAATTTCAGTTCTGAACCAAATTAGAGCTGAGATAACGTTGGACACATCTGTACTTGTTTTTATTGTCAGAGTCTTCAACACGTGGGCTCCATTTAGTATGTCATGCAGTATATGTAATTAGCTTCAATGTGTGTATTATATTGATTGGCGAATATCCTCGTTCTTGTGTAGCTCATCGTATCTTACAGTATTTGTCCTGTTTTTATCATGCTTACATCCTAATAAAGATGAATTCTTGATTCTCTATGTGGGTGATGTATCTCTTTATAGGAGCTGTGTTTGTCCGGATACATAGCATATATCATAGTTCAGTGATTTAACTGCCCTCATATTAACTATTATTCCTGTTGGACATTGTCAGACTATGGAGGGACACAGCCTCAACCTGGCTATACCAAGTTGTTCATTTATTCATAAATTTATAGTGGGGATAAAAGTAGAATGACACAATGGTGAGATCTAAGAAAAGAGGTTCCAGAATTGTTATATTATGGAAATACAGGTATTTACTACAATACACGTCAGGAGAGATATATGGTCCTGGTTAAAGAGGTTTTCCTGCACTTAGATATTAATGGGCTATCCTCAACCTAGGTCAACAATATCAGATCAGTGGATTCTGATGCCCATCACCTCCACAAATCTGCTGTTTTGGGCAGGGACCTCTCTCCTGTAGAGTGTAAGTTTATATGGGCAGGGACCTCTCTCCTGTAGAGTGTAAGTTCTTTTGGGCAGGCACCTCTCTCTTGTAGAGTGTAAGCTCTTATGGGCAGGCACCTCTCTCCTGTAGAGTGTAAGCTCTTATGGGCAGAAACCTCTCTCCAGTAGAGTGTAAGTACTTTTGGGCAGGGACCTCTCTCCTGTAGAGTGTAAGCTCTTATGGGCAGGGACCCCTCTCTTATAGAGTGTAAGCTTTTATGATCAGGGACCACTCTCCTGTAGATGGGTAAGTTATTTTGGGCATTGGCCTCTCTTCTGTAGAGTGTAAGCTCTTAAAGGGGTTATCAGAGTTTTTTTGCTCTTTCTATGTTCCTAACTAGGCAAATGTAACAGATTTCCAATTAACTCACTTTATCTCCAGTGGCTGGTTTCTCAGATTTCACTGAGGGTCACATGACCTGTGATGTCAGCTTCTCTCCCTGCTCTGATAAAGTTTGTTTACAAGCCTGTAAACGAGTCGTCACTGTGCTGGCCACGCCCCCTTCACTGCCGTCTGCTCTCTCCTAAGATTCTTAACCCCTTCAGCTGCACAGACTGGCTAGCTGCAGCAGTGACAATTCTGGGCACAGGAGCTGACAGACTAGAGAGAGCATTGCACAAGAAGGTAGGGGGAAGATCCTGTGTGTATTAGCAGTGTCATTGTACAGCTGGGACTTGTAGTCCTACACATACAACATGCTGTTGATTCTCCCAGCACTCAGGGCAGCTCTTGTATTCACTCCCTTAGCAGTGTCATTATACAGCTGGGACTTGTAGTCCTACACATACAACATGCTGCAGAGTCTCCCAGCAGGCAGACATGTCACTCAGGGCAGCTCTTGTATCCACTCCCTTAGCAGAGCAGGGGGAGGGGCAGAGATTGTTGTTATTGCATGTAAACAAAGGGCCAGAAAAGAACCAGGGAAATGAGGAAATATATATATATTTTGCATAAAACTTGCTTAGCTCAGTTATATATTGCTGTATTGCTGCCCATCAGATTTTCAGTGCTATATTATTTTTTTCATAACTCGGACAACCCCTTTAAGCTTTTGCTGCATGGACAGCGCAGGGTTTCCAACCATCCAGAAATTCCTGGACAGTCCGTAAAAATAGGGCCCTTTTTTTCCAGTGTCCATGAAAAAAATAGATGCGGTTGTGATTTTTTTTTGTGGATTTTGGCACTTGAGCAGATCATTGTGATTGTAATTACAATCATTTTATGACTCACACTAATGACTGCTAATGCATTCATATCAGTATACTAAGCCATAGACATCTATTTAATATAATTAGAGATGGGCAAATCAAAGTCAATAAAAAAGTGACTTCGATACGAATTTCAGGAGAAATTTGATTTGCCATGAAGCTCAATTTCCTCGCGCTTCATGGTAACGAATACATTTTTCCTGAAATGGCAGTAAAAAAAAATACATACGTTCCTCATCCATTTGCTCGCGGAGAGGCCGTCGTGGCCATATTGATTGTAGAAACCACGTGAAATCTTGCACACGGTGACTTGTGACGTCACCCATCTGGATAGGCGCAGTGACGTCTTCAGTGATAATGTCACCGCGCCAGGCCAGCGTGATCACGTCATCATGTCACCGCGCAAGATTTTGTGCGGTTTCATCTATCAAGATTGCCGCAATGGCTTCTTTACTAGCAAATGGATAAGGTCAGTATTTTTTTTTTTTACCCTTATTAACTCCTGAAAGCGCTGAATTTTAATGTGAGATGCCACGATTCTTTGTGAAATTCTGTGAAGCTGGCAAATTGAATTTTTGATAACTTTGCTCATCTCTACTTATAATCTTTATAATTAATTCGGGTTTTCCAATCTGCCCGTAAATGATATTAAATAATATTGTCTGTCCATGATTTTTGGATGCATTGTCCCAAAAAAAAAAAAAAAAACTCTCCTGTACAGTGTAAGCTCTTATGGTCAAAGATCTCTGTCCTGTAGAGTGTAAGCTCTTATGTTCAGGGACTTCTCTCTGGTAGAGTGTACGCTCTTATGTGCAGGGACCTCTCTCCTATAGAGTGTAAGCTCTTATGAGCAGGGACCTTTCTCCTTTAGGGTCCATTCACACGTTCGTGGTGTGTTGCGGACCCGCAAGTTGCGGATCCGTAACACACCCGGCCGGCACTCCCTATAGAAATGCAGACTGGAAGCAAATGCGTAAGCGGAGAGCACATAGTGTGCTCTCTGCTTCACGTCCGGGCCCATAGAGAATGAATGGGTCCGCACCCGTTCCGCAAAATTGCGGAACAGGTGCGGACCCTTTTGCGGACGTGTGGATGGGCCTTAGAGTGCAAGCTCTTATGGGCAGAGACTTCTCTCTGGTAGAGTGTAAGCTCTTATGGGCCGTGACCTCTCTTCTGTAGAGTGAAGGCTCTTATGAGCAGAGACTTCTCTCTGGTAGAGTGTAAGCTCTTATGTGCAGGGACCTCTCTCCTGCAGAGTGTAAGCTCTTATAAGCAGCAACCTTTCTCCTTTAGAGTGCAAGCTCTTATGGGCAGAGCCTTCTCTCCTGTAAAGTGTAAGCTCTTATAGGCCGTGACCTCTCTTCTGTAGAGTGTAAGATCTTATGAGCAGGGACTTCTCTCCTGTAGGGTCTAAGCTCTTACTGTATGAATAGAATCATCTCTCCTGTAGATTCTTGGATACGTAGAACTACAGGTAACAGCACTCTGCTAGTCAATTGCGCAAAGATATAAGCAAACACTAAAAGAATAAATGCTTGGGGGTCATACTTACTGCAAATGCAGCTAGAAGCTTTTTGCGAATATAATTGATCAAAAATATTTCGGGCCCATCTACCGGTCGTCAAGGTCGCTTCTAATCAGATGGGTCCTACTCTGACATGCCTCTCCTGGGCTTACAGCCTACAATCTGGGCAAAGTAGTACCAAGCTGCATCCTACACATGCCTCTCCCAGGTTATGAGCCTGCAGTATGGGCTGGGTAGAATACAGCTGTACAAGCTATCTAATTAAAAGCACATGGTAAATGGGCTGGTGGTGCACGGTTCAATCTCACCACCAGGGGGAGCCACTCCCCTAGTGGCAGTGACAATGGGGAAAAAATAAACGAACCAGCACCTCCACAATAAGTGAATATAAGAACGCAGGTGCACGCTACCTTGGCTAAAACACTCTTGGATACGTAGAACTACAGGTAACAGCACTCTGCTAGTCAATTGCGCAAAGATATAAGCAAACACTAAAAGAATAAATGCTTGGGGGTCATACTTACTGCAAATGCAGCTAGAAGCTTTTTGCGAATATAATTGATCAAAAATATTTCGGGCCCATCTACCGGTCGTCAAGGTCGCTTCTAATCAGATGGGTCCTACTCTGACATGCCTCTCCTGGGCTTACAGCCTACAATCTGGGCAAAGTAGTACCAAGCTGCATCCTACACATGCCTCTCCCAGGTTATGAGCCTGCAGTATGGGCTGGGTAGAATACAGCGTATTCTACCCAGCCCAGCCCATACTGCAGGCTCATAACCTGGGAGAGGCATGTGTAGGATGCAGCTTGGTACTACTTTGCCCAGATTGTAGGCTGTAAGCCCAGGAGAGGCATGTCAGAGTAGGACCCATCTGATTAGAAGCGACCTTGACGACCGGTAGATGGGCCCGAAATATTTTTGATCAATTATATTCGCAAAAAGCTTCTAGCTGCATTTGCAGTAAGTATGACCCCCAAGCATTTATTCTTTTAGTGTTTGCTTATATCTTTGCGCAATTGACTAGCAGAGTGCTGTTACCTGTAGTTCTACGTATCCAAGAGTGTTTTAGCCAAGGTAGCGTGCACCTGCGTTCTTATATTCACTTATTGTGGAGGTGCTGGTTCGTTTATTTATTTTTTCCTCTCCTGTAGATTGTCAGCTCTTATGAACAGGATCTTCTCTCCTGTAGAGTGTAAGCTCTTATGGGCAGGTTTTTCTCTACTGTCGGGAGTGACTGGGCATATGTCTTTGGTAGTTAAGCTAGTTCCACATCAGAACAGGTTCCAGAGCATCAGTGTGGAGGACAAGCAAGCAACAACTGTAGTGACAATTCCTGTGTATAGTGGTGAAGGCAGGCTGGAGAGCGTCCCAAGACATCTGACAGACAGGGCCGTCTTTTCGAATGGGCACGCTGGGCAGTTGCCCGGGGGCCCCACTTGCCTGGGGGCCCGCCTGCCCAGTGAACCCACCAGCCAACTTCCCAACCGTCATTTAGCAGCGTTGCCGCCAGGGCCGTCTTTACCAAGGGGCAAAAGGGGCAGCTGCCCTGGGCCCAGTTGCTCCTGGGGGGGCCCAAGGCAGCTGCCTCTTGAGCCCTGCTAGCTACTGCCCCGGGTGTCAGGCTGTCGGCTACACAGGCATCATGATCGTACTGTGTTAATGATCTTAATTCTAGGACCTTAATGAGTTTTGATCTAGGACCTTAATGACATCATTACCATGTGACCAGTAACCTAGCAATTACTGGTCACATGGCTATGAAGTCATCACAGGTCCTATCAGGAGTGTTGCAGAAGTTAACTGTGGAGCTTTTCTGTGTAAAGATTACATCAGAAAAAGGTGACATGGGGTTGTTATTTTAATATACTGTAAACTACTGTATAGTGGGGTGCTGTGTACTGTGTGGGGGGCTGTATACTGTGTGGGGGCCTGTATACTGTGTGGTGGGCTGTATATTGTGTGGTGGGCTATATATTGTGTAATGGGCTGTATATTGTGTGGTGGGCTGTATACTGTGTGTGGGGGGGGGGGGGGGGTGGCCTGTATACTGTGTGGTGGGCTGTATAGTGTGGGGGGCCTGTATGTGTGGGGGGCCTGTATAGTGTGGGGGGGGGGCTGTATAGTGGGGGGAGTGCTATACTGCTGTACTGTATAGTGTGGGGGGCTGTATACTGTGGGTGCGGTATAGTGTAGAGTGCTGTACTGTATAGTGTGGGGGGCTGTATCGTGTATAGTTTGGGGTGCTGTATACAGTGAGGTGCTGTATAGTGTGGGGGTCTATACTGCTCTACTATATACTGTGGGGTACTGTATAGTGTGGGGTGCTAAACTGCATACTGTGTGGTGCTGTATACTATAGGGTGCTATACTGCATACTGTGTGGTGCTGTATACTATAGGGTGCTATACTGCATACTGTGTGGTGCTGTATACTATAGGGTGCTATACTGCATACTGTGTGGTGCTGTATACTATAGGGTGCTATACTGCATACTGTGTGGTGCTGTATACTATAGGGTGCTATACTGCATACTGTGTGGTGCTGTATACTATAGGGTGCTATACTGCATACTGTGTGGTGCTGTATACTATAGGGTGCTATACTGCATACTGTGTGGTGCTGTATACTATAGGGTGCTATACTGCATACTGTGTGGTGCTGTATACTATAGGGTGCTATACTGCATACTGTGTGGTGCTGTATACTATAGGGTGCTATACTGCATACTGTGTGGTGCTGTATACTATAGGGTGCTATACTGCATACTGTGTGGTGCTGTATACTATAGGGTGCTATACTGCATACTGTGTGGTGCTGTATACTATAGGGTGCTATACTGCATACTGTGTGGTGCTGTATACTATAGGGTGCTATACTGCATACTGTGTGGTGCTGTATACTATAGGGTGCTATACTGCATACTGTGTGGTGCTGTATACTATAGGGTGCTATACTGCATACTGTGTGGTGCTGTATACTATAGGGTGCTATACTGCATACTGTGGGGTGCTGTATACTATAGGGTGCTATACTGCATACTGTGTGGTGCTGTATACTATAGGGTGCTATACTGCATACTGTGTGGTGCTGTATACTATAGGGTGCTATACTGCATACTGTGTGGTGCTGTATACTATAGGGTGCTATACTGCATACTGTGTGGTGCTGTATACTATAGGGTGCTATACTGCATACTGTGTGGTGCTGTATACTATAGGGTGCTATACTGCATACTGTGTGGTGCTGTATACTATAGGGTGCTATACTGCATACTGTGTGGTGCTGTATACTATAGGGTGCTATACTGCATACTGTGTGGTGCTGTATACTATAGGGTGCTATACTGCATACTGTGTGGTGCTGTATACTATAGGGTGCTATACTGCATACTTGGGGGTTTACATCCACTTTAATCATACAACTAAAAAAACGAAATAAATATAGATATATATATAAATGTACACACACTCTGGTGCTGGTGGGTACTGCTGGTGTGGGTACTGCTGGTGCTGGTGGGTATTAATGTTGGAGTGGCGTGTGTACTGCCTGGGTACTCTACATTGTGACATCACAAAAAAAAAAAATGTTTGGGTTTACATCCACTTTAAGTTATTAGTGCCCCTCAAGTTTTGACTGTAATATCTTATGTGTCCCCCTTATATAGCAATCTTAGAGTTGCCACTCGTTCGAGGAAGTGTAAAAAAGGTGAGGAAAAATAAAGTTTATTACGTGTTGGTGAAAATAACCTTTAGTGCAGAAATGAAACGTAATGTTTTGAGTGGAGCACAGAAGAGGAAAAAGGCTGCAGAGGAGAAAGAGAAAATGTGCAAACTTCCAAAACTAACATCTTGGCTCAATCCAGGTGCAACGTCAGCCAGTAGTTCTGCTCCTCCAGATGTAGCATCCACATCTACATGCACTCCAATTCCAGCAGAAATACCAATGGTATCATTACCTGATCCTACTGCTGGGGAAAATCCACAAGAGGAAATGCCCAATAAATATCGCCTTATTGATAATTTGCATTTTTATTCTAGTGCGTGATTGTGTAGACAGGGCCCCAGTGCACTGTATTGCCCGGGGGCCTATAATGCTCTTAAGATGGCACTGCTGACAGAGACTGGTGATCTGTTGCTGTGACTGTGGCGTGTGCCATAGTAATTAAGTGGCATAAATGGATGGAAGAAAGAGCCTCAGTGAGGAAACTGTGACAAGCCATCTGTAATGTAAAGCCCCCAAACCTTTTAGCCTTGTTTTGTTCTGCATCTCACTTTCGGTCTTTAGTTTATGTTCTTGCTTTGCCGTTCCTCTGCAGGGCAAAACCACTGACACCCTATCTCCACCATTCTGCAGAGTAATGTGGGCAAGCGACCAGGGATGGGAGGCACAGAGACCATGGAACATATTCAAACCTATCCCGGTACACAAGGTGAGACACAACAAGACATGCATGCAAGCGCCCGACTTTTTAGGGAGGGTGCTTAGGGACTGGGGGTCCCCCTTCCCCTTCCCAGCCTTGGGTCATGTGTAGCACCTTGCCTCTGTGGTTGGGTACCTAAGGGGTTAAGGGTTTATGGGAAATACGTCACTCTAGGGGCGTAGGATATGTCTCCTCCCTTTATCCAGGTTATATAACCCCCTCCTCTGCTGCTGCACTTCCTCTTTGTCAGCGGAAGCCGTGTTGCCCACCCTCCTGCCCTTGAATGGGTAGTTTCAGCGTGGAGTTGCCTTGGGGATTCTGGTTTTCTCCAGGGGTGTATAAAAAAAAAAAAAGACAAGTTGGGAAGAAAGGTGTAGGAACATGTATAACTGTTGTTTTGGAGATATTTACGTTGTCTTCTTCTTTTAAGAATGGCGGTATGATTTGAAATATGAAGTCACAGCTGGCGGCATTTGATACAGCGGAGTGTTGGAGATGGCTGATGGCGTACTTGCCCGCCGGGAGTCCGGCGGTTGGCATACCGCTCCAAGATGATGTTCTTTGGTTTTGCCGTTTAAAATAAATAAGCTGTGGCCGATCATCACCCAGCTAAAGGTTACCTGTTGTCTCGAGTGTTTATTAACTGGTTCAGTTTCAGTTAGGGGGAGCTACAGGTAGGCAGAGGTGCCGGCCCGGTTTCTATCTCTCCTCCGCCCTCTCCTGATTACCAACAGTCTGTTACGATTTAAAGGGGCCATTGCATAGAGATGAAATCCTGGTGGTTATTGCAGGTGCAATAGTTGGACACTGATCCATCAGGGTCTGGCCACTTACATCTAGCAATAGAGAATAGTGGCATTATTATATTTAATTAGGGGTGAGTAGTCTGTAGGACCTCCTCTCCCCACACACGTCTATCCACATTCTTACATTGTGACTTCTCTGTCATAAATAATGAATACGGACAGCCGAGTCATGCCATTAAGCAAAGTACATTCTGTGTATTGGTCCTGAATCACTAATTTCCTCATAAAACCTGTTTATTAAGATGACTTCAGACAGTGAGTCAGCATGCAAGATGTAGCCGTAGTTCTCCGTCAGCCATTTAAAAACATGAAGTTCAAGCGAAAGCTAATGATTTTATTCCCCTGACTTACGGTAACTGGAGAACCACTGACATCATGTATACAGGGAGATACAGTTGCCTTAAATGAATTATATCCTGATTGAATCAGCAGTGAAATGGATGGTACAGCCTGCGCATTGTGAATCAAAGCCGCACGCCATGACATTGTATCCATAAAGCATTATGATGGGGTCCAGGTTGATATACTGTAGCTGTCATGGCACTGCAAGTTTTCTCTTGGATGATTGGTCTTGCTTTAATCTATCAAATTTCCATCAACTTTTTAAAGAGGGTGTCCATTTAGATAGTCCTTTTTTGTTGAAAACTAAGATGATCACAGCATATCCCACTGCATATCCCACTGCTAGGATTGCATCGAGCTCTTGAAGAGCAGGTGCAGAGAATGGGAGTGGTAGTGGCCCTGATGAGATGTTGTGTCACGGTGTGCTCCATCAAGCTCCCTGGGGATTGGTGCAGTGGAAAGCTGGTTTGAAGAATCAGGTCATAAGTAAATGTATAAAGGTCTCTCTTTACTTAGTGCAAGATATAGCTTGTGGCAAATCCAGCAGCCATAAATGCAAAGTGCAGCTTCTCTGGCACCAAATGAGGAGGCATGGTGGCAGGTTGGATGGCAATTGATTGAAACAAGCAGGCACTTGCGGAAATAGGTGTCCACTGTAATACAGGCTTGATGTTAGTTTGGCCTAGTGGTGGTTTAGGTGATGGGTGTCTGTGCCGTAGTCCCTCAAATGCAGCAGTGTCTATAAAGCTTTAATTTTACTGATCACTCAGTCTTTGTACATTGATCCTTTGTGAAAGCAGTGTTCTGGATTCTAAAAATCTCTCTGGAGTGTTAGTCTCACAGGAGAATAAGATACGGTTCCTAGGAGTAGGAGTTCTGTAGGAGTATGTGCTTCCTCTCCCTACTCTATCTGAACTGGAACTTTCCCTCCTGGTAGGAAGTAGGCCCAGCCCACTCCTACCAAAAAGAGAAGAATAGGTTGGTCAGTCCTTTTCCTAACAACCACTGCCAACCATCCCTCCCCTTGCTTGAATAAACCACCAATACATCAAAATATATAACAATTCATAACTATACACAACTATATACATACTCCCAGGTCTAGAGTAATGCAGGATTCCCAGTAATCAACTTTAATATGTAAAAAAGCCTAGTGGTAAGTACTTAGTGTTGCCGATAGGGAAATTAATTGAAATGGCGCCAATTTACTTTAAAGAGGTTATCCCATTAAATTCAATACTATGCAGTGAATATGGCTTTTGTAATTAAATGGTTTTGCAATCTGCACACAATGAAAATATTGTTTATTTTTTAGGTACATTTTCCTCTCTTATAATTTGCGAATTTGAGATTATTTTCTTGATCGCGAAAAATCGGCAATGTAATATTCGTGTAATGTGCTCGAAATACAGGCGTGGGTCACTATAGCTACATTTTCCGAGCTGATAGAAGTTTCCTGAGACTGGAGAAAATGGTTGGCACGGCAGAACATTACAATAGCTTTATATGCAGATAGAGTGCTCCAATATATTTGCGATTGCGCAAATCGGCAATTAATGATGTGCATATTTTGGCGCAATACGTGCAACTTCACATTTTAACAGGTCTGACTAGAGTTGAGCGGACACCTGGATGTTCCGGTTCGGCAGGTTCGGCCAAACTTGAAAAAAAAGTTCGGGTTCAGGACCCGAACTTGACCCCGAACCCGAACCCCAACCCCATTGAAGTCAATGGGGACCCAAACTTTTGGCCACTAAAATGGCTCTAAAATAGCCCTGGAAAGAGCTAGAAGGCTGCAAAAGGCAGCAAAATGTGCTTAAGAGCATGACAAATGCTCTGCAAACAAATGTGGATAGGGAAATGAAATAAAAAAACATAAAAGACCTTAAAAAAATAAAAATTAGGAATGATGTAGGAGGAAGAGGTTGAGGAGGCAGTGAATGGGTGGATGTGGCCCTGTAGGCTCGAGTGGCGGTCTAGGTGGAAGCGGCGGCGAAGGAGGAATAGGTAGCCAGCACAGATTTGTGTTATTTTGCATTTTTATATAGGGGTATCCCCCAAAATTTGGGACATATAAAAAAAAAGTTGAGTACAAGGATGGATAGTTGAGGCTGTTAGAACTGTCTAACAGACAAGTCTTGTGGGATCCAGGCCAGGTTCATTTTAATGAACGTGAGCTTGTACACGTTGGCTGTGGACAGGCGGCTGCGTCTGTCTGTAATGACGCCTCCTGCCGTGCTAAATACATGTTCAGAGAGTACACTGGCTGCAGGGCAGGCCAGCACCTCCAAGGCATACAGGGCAAGCTCTGGCCATGTGGACAATTTGGAGACCCAGAAGTTGAATGGGGCAGAACCATCAGTCAGTACGTGTAGGCGTGTGCACAGGTACTGTTCCACTATGTTGTTCAACACGCTCCATATCAGCAGTTGGGGCCGGTTGTTGCGGCGAGGTGACAAAGCTTTTCCACATGTCGGCCATGCTAACCCTGCCTTCTGAGGTGCTGGCGCTGACACAGCTGCGTTGGCGACCTCTTCCTCCTCCCCTGCCTTCGCCTTGTGCTTCCACTTGTCCCCCGGCGTCAGTCAGGAATGCTCTCAGGAGTGCGTCTACCAGCGTGCGCCTGTAGTCGCGCTTCTTCCAATCACGCTCCAGTGAGGGAATTAAGGACGGCACATTGTCTTTGTAACGGGGATCCAGCAGGGTGGCCACCCAGTAGTCAGTAGTCAGCACACGTTAAAAAGTGGGCAACTCTGCTGTCGTTGCGCAGGCACTGCAGCATGTAGTCGCTCATGTGTGCCAGGCTGCCCAGAGGTAAGGACAAGATGTCCTCTGTGGGAGGCGTATCGTCTGCGTCCTCCGTATCCCCCCAGTCATGCACCAGTGATGGGCCCGAGCTGCGTTGGGTGCCACCCCGCTGTGAACATGCTTCATCCCCATCCTCATCCTCCTCGTCCTCCAGTAGTGGGCCCTGGCTGGCCAAATTTGTACCTGGCCTCTGCTGTTGCAAAAAACCTCCCTCTGAGCTATTTCTAAAAGACTGGCCTGAAAGTGTTAGAGATGACCCCTCTTCCTCCTCCTCCTCCTCGGCAACATCCTCTTCCATCATCGTCCTAAGTGTTTTCTCAAAGAGACATAGAAGTGGTATTGTAACGCTGATAACGGCGTCATCACCACTGTCCATGTTGGTGGAGTACTCGAAAGAGCGCAACAGGGCACACAGGTCTCGCATGGAGGCCCAGTCATTGGTGGTGAAGGGGTGCTGATCCGCAGTGCGACTCACCCGTGCGTGCTGCAGCTGAAACTCCACTATGGCCTGCTGCTGCTCGCCCAGTCTCTCCAGCATGTGCAAGGTGGAGTTCCACCTGGTGGGCACGTCGCATATGAGGCGGTGAGCGGGAAGGCCGAAGTTACGCTGTAGAGCAGACAGCCGAGCGGCGGCAGGATGAGAACAGCGGAAGCGCGCACAGATGGCCCGCACTTTATGCAGCAGCTCTGACATGTCGGGGTAGTTGTGCATGAATTTCTGCACCACCAAATTCAGCACATGCGCGAGGCAAGGGATGTGCGTCAACTGGCTAGTCCCAGAGCTGCAACGAGATTTCGCCCATTATCGCACACCACCAGGCCGGGCTTGAGGCTCACTGGCAGCAACCACTCATCGGTCCTGCACGGTGTGGCTGTGGGGCCTGTCCCCCAAACACATCAGAACGGCCTGCTGACGTTTACCCCTGGCTGTGCTGAAGTTGGTGGTGAAGGTCTGTCGCTGACCGGATGAGGAGGTTGTAGAAGAGGAGGAGGAAGCCGAGTAGGAAGAGGAGGCAACAGGAGGCAAAGAATGATGCCCTGCGATCCTTGGCGGCAGAAGGACGTGCGCCAAACAGCTCTCCGCCTGGGGCCCAGCCGCCACTACATTTACCCAGTGTGCAGTTAGGGAGATATAGCATCCCTGGCCGTGCTTACTGGTCCACGTATCTGTGGTTAGGTGGACCTTGCCACAGATGGCGTTGCGCAGTGCACACTTGATTTTATCCGATACTTGGTTGTGCAGGGAGGGCCCGGCTCTCCTGGAGAAGTAGTGGCGGCTGGGAACGACGTACTGTGGGACAGCAAGCGACATGAGCTGTTTGAAGCTGTCCGTCTCCACCAGCCTGAATGACAGCATTTCAAAGGCCAGTAGTTTAGAAAAGCTGGCATTCAGGGCCAGGGATCGAGGGTGGCTAGGTGGGAATTTACGCTTTCTCTCAAAAGGTTTGTGAGATTAAGAGATGAACGCTTCCGTGTGACATGGTGGATATGCTTGGTGACGCAGGTGGTGTTGTTGGTGGCACATCCTCTGTTTGCTGGGAGGCAGGTGCCAACGTTTCTCCAGAGGCCGAGGATGAGGCCAAGGCAGCAGCAGAAGAGGGAGCAGGAGGGGCCTGAGCCCTTTCTTGGTTTTGAAGGTGCTTACTCCACTGCAGCCCATGTCTTGCATGCAGATGCCTGGTCATGCAGGTTGTGCTAAGGTTCAGTCAAAAACTTGGAAGGCACACCGTCCAACGAGTACACACTGTCTCCTCAGCACTAGGCCGTGATCAAGGTCCGGTTAGGACCGAAACGTTGGCCCTGCTTCCTTGTTATGTAAACACTAAGGTGGTGTTGGACACAATAATAATAATATTTTTTTTTTTGAATTTATCAATCATTAGAGTGTGCCGTGGATATATATATATATATGTGCTAAGGTTCGGAACGTTAATGCCTCGCTTCAGGCTCTGATGGCACAGCGTGCAAACCACTCGCGTCTTGTCGTCAGCACATTGTGTGAAGAAGTGCCATGCCAGGGAACTCCTTGAAGCTGCCTTTGGTGTGCTCGGTCCCTGGTGACGGTGGCTAGTAGCAGGCGAACTGTTTTGGCGACAGCTGCTCTGCGTTTGCACCCTGCTCCCTCTTTTGCTATGCTGTTGGCTCGGTCTCACCACAGCCTCTTCCTCCGAACTCTGAAAGTCAGTGGCACGACCTTCATTCCATGTGGGTCTAGGACCTCATCGTCCCCTGCATCGTCTTCCACCCAGTCTTCCTCCCTGACCTCCTTTTCGGTCTGCACACTGCAGAAAGACACAGCAGTTGGCACCTGTAATTCGTCTTCATCAGAGACGTGCTGAGGTGGTATTCCCATGTTCTCATCAGGAAACATAAGTGGTTGTGCCCGTAGGAAGATCCTGCAACAGCTACTTAGACTCACACAGCGTCCCATGTGGTCTACAGGTCTTGAACGCGGCGTCCCACGTGACCTGGCTGCGTCCCACGTGACCTGGCTGCGTCCCTCGTGATGCACACAGCTCTTAGGAGACTGGTGAGTACGTTCGGTCCTAGAGTCCGGACCGTGTGCTTGTATCCGCACTGAAATTCACTCAATAGGGGTCCGAGGGGTGGGATGCCTTTTGATGCTGGCACCTCAGGATTCCATTAAAAAGTCCTTTGCTGTCATGAACCGTTCATGACAGCAAAGGACTTTTTAATGGAATCCTGAGGTGCCAGCATCAAAAGGCATCCCACCCCTCGGACGAGGATGCAAGAGGGGTAATGTACTCTGCCCTATGGGGCTAACTTGAAGTTATAATACACGTGATTTCCATCATATGCGGACGCCACAATGGGCGATTGAATTTCGGACATTCACACGCGATTTATACGCCACAATTGGCGAATGTATGCGGTCACAGACTTGACTAAGATTGCGTGTTAACATTGTAGCCATATCAGGATCGAGTCCAACATTTGGTTTTGTGGTCATTTGTATTTTATATGATACATGTGTATGTTTTTATATTGTATGTGTGTAGGATTTTAGGACAGACTTTTATGTGATTATTTTAAGTGTAATAAATTAGGATTACTGACATCCTGCCTTGGATGTTCTCAGGTATTTGAATGCCCTCCAATTACTTTACTACTTTGCATTTTCTGAATCGGATTTGGGTGAATCTGTGGAGTGAGCACGGGGCCCTTGGGAAGAAGGAGGGTGAGCCGCTGAACTAGTATAAGTGGTTGTGCGTCAGTGCATTCTATGTCTTCCACCCCTGGGGAAGGGCTAGGTGGATGCCCTTGGGAAACCCTGCCAGCAGAGTCTTCAAACAGCATAAGAGACTGCTGCATGACTTGAGGCTCAGACAGGTTCCCCGATATGCAGGGGGGTGATGTGACAGACTGATAGGCATGGGTTTCAGGCGCCACCTGTGTGCTTTCTGCAGAAGACTGGGTGGGAGATAATGTGAAGGGGCTGGATCCACTGTCGGCCACCCAATTGACTAGCGCCTGTACTTGCTCAGGCCTTACCATCCTTAGAACGGCATCAGGCCCGACCAAATATCGCTGTAGATTCTGGCGGCTACTGGGACCTGAGGTAGTAGGTTCAGTAGGACGTGTAGCTGTGGCAGAACGGCCACGTCCTCTCCTCCTCTCCCTGCACCAGAGGCTCCACCAACACCACCAGCACGACCATGACCGCGTCCCTTATTAGATGTTTGCCTCATAGTTAGCGTTCACCAAGCAAAGTAAAAAGTGGTTAAGTCTGTTAAAAATAATTAACCGCCAATAAAAACCCTGATGTAGGGTATTGCACTAAAAAAAAAAATTGAAACTATATATGACAGCGGTATTTGTGGCCTAAATTTCATAGTCACTTATGCACGTCTAATCCCAGATGTGCAGTATATGAAACAGAGGGGTTTGTTTCACCCAGTATGCCCCAGTAGGCCAAAGCTACATTTCTGGCCTAAATGTGACACTCACTTATGCACCTATAATCCTAGATATGCACTATATGAAACAGATGGGTTTTTTTTTTCACCCCAGTATGCCCCAGTATGAGAAAGCCGTATTTCTGGCCAAAATTTCACAGTAATTTATGCACTTATAATCCCAGGTGTGCAGTATATCGGAGGGTTTTTTAACCCCAGTAAGCAAAAAGCTGTATTTCTGGCCTAAATGTGACACTCACTTATGCACCTATAATCCTAGATGTGCACTATATGAAACAGGTGGGTTTTTTTTCACCCCAGTATGCCCCAGTAAGCAAAAATCCGTATTTGTGGCCTAAATTTCATAGTCACTTATGCATGTCTAATCCCAAATGTGCAGTATATCAGAGGGTTTTTTAACCCCAGTAAGCAAAAAGCTGTATTTCTGGCCTAAATGTGACACTCACTTATGTACCTATAATCCTAGATGTGCACTATATGAAACAGATGGGGGTTTTTGTCACCCCAGTATGCCCCAGTAAGCAAAAAGCCGTATTTGTGGCCTAAATTTCAGTCACTTATGCATGTCTAATCTCAGATGTGCAGTATATGAAACAGAGGGGTTTGTTTCACCCAGTATGCCCCAGTATGCCAAAGCTGTATTTCTGGCCTAAATGTGACACTCACTTATGCACCTATAATCCTAGATGTGCATTATATGAAACAGATGTTTTTTTTTCACCCCAGTATGCCCCAGTAAGCAAAAAGCCATATTTGTGGCCTAAATTTCACAGTCACTTATGCACGTGTAATCACAGATGTGCAGTATATCAGAGGGTTTTTTAACCCCAGTAAGCAAAAAGCTGTATTTCTGGCCTAAATGTGACACTCACTTATGCACCTATAATCCTAGATGTGCACTATATGAAACAGATGTTTTTTTTCGCCCCAGTATGCCCCAGTTTGAGAAAGCCGTATTTGTGGCCTAAATTTCACAGTCACTTATGCATCGATAATCCTAGATGTGCACTATATGAAAAAAAAAGGTTAATTTTAACCCCAGTGTCTCAAAGCAGTATTTCTGGACTTGCAGACATCCAGATATCCTGTGCTGGTGCACTATTGTTGCATAAAATGGCTGCCGATTATGTATTGATATTGACTAACTGAAGGAAAAAAAGTTTGTTTTCAGTAGTAGTTGGCTCAGGGCAGGCTTAAAACAATTGTGCACTGCACCCACAAAACACATTTGCTGTAGATCGCTGAGTAAAGAAGCAGTTCTTCATAAGATTTCTCCCTCATCTCTCCCTCACAGCAGCTGCAGCCTCTCCCTACACTAATCCGAGCAGAGTGACGGGCGGCGCTACGTGACTCCAGCTTAAATAGAGGCTGGGTCACATGCTGCAGTTGGCCAATCACAGCCATGCCAATAGTAGGCATGGCTGTGATGGCCTTTTGGGGCAAGTAGTATGACGCTTGTTGATTGGCTGCTTTCTGTTGTCAACTCTGCAGACGTAACCTGGAAGCAACCTAGAAAATAACCTAGAGGTAGCCTTAGCTTCCTACCACCTGCAGTGGTTTTGGAAGGCAGGTAGCAGTTTCGGAGCTCACTGGCTGTGGTCTGGACAGTGATCTTACTATTCCCTAACATTAGGGACTCAGAGATGAGCGAATTATTGAAAAATTTGATTCGGTTGCTTTGCCGAATGTAAATTTTTTTTTTGCTTTGTGACGAACTACTTCTTCATGAAGCACATTTCTTTGTAAGTAGTGGGTGCAATGACAGCGGCAATTGTGCCTCTCCATGTCATTGTACCCCTCAGAGGCGACATTTATACATGATCATGACATCTGATATAAATAAGAGTGTAAAATTTTTTAAAAAAATCATATTTATCGCGACGGGCCTTTCGCTGCCTTCTTTCGCTGGCTTAATATCTCACACGGCCTTGATGACCTTATCACGACGACCGGTGTGGTGACCTCATACAACACAGTGCATGGGATTTCGTGTGAGATATTCAAACAAGATGGCAGCGAAAGGCCTGTTTCGAGCAAATGGAGCATGTAAGTATGATTTTTTTTTCTTTTATTTATTACACTATTTCAGGTTAAATCGATTCGCTATTATCAATGTTATCAATGTCATGCTGAGTCTACCAGAGAAGGATCTGTACATTGCAGTGCATGAGATTCATCTGCTCAGTGTTACATTGGGGTATCTAGGGCCCACCAGTAAAATTTATTCTGTGGGCCCATTGTAAAACTAAATTCAAATACTACCTTCTCACACAGTGGCAGACATCAGCAAGTCACTACAAGATGATTGATTAAGAGGGTGCCTTCAGAGACTTGGAGAAGGTAAGTCCCTGGGGAAAAAGGATACTGAGTGGCCTGCCTCTGTGTCTAGAAGTCATCTCAGATGCATATATAATGATAAACTGGGTAGTTTGCTAAATAATCTCCCCAGTTTTTATATGCACATAGGCCGGTTGAGGTGCTGTGTGTTGCCTACCTATCTGTAGTGCAGTCATTCTACTGTATCATGTGCCACTAGTGGAGCCGGTGGAGAACTGTGGGCCCACACTGCTCAAGTTAATATTCCATAATTTTCATTACATTTTTACACTCAATCCACACCGAAAGATAAAAGTCTCTAACAAAGGCCGACATTCAATCATACCGTACGTGCCTACCGTGCCGAACTACAGCTCATAATGATCTGTTACCCGGCCTGTTCCTGCTGCCTCGAGATATTGATAGACCAAGTTCTTTGTTATTCCACTATGTAGCATGACAATGGTGTCCTACGCTCCTTCCCTCCACCCTCTGGTGTTTCAAACAACCCAATCTGCTCACTGAATCAGGTCAGATAACTGGAAGAAAAATCTGTCTACTAAGATTACTTTGAATTCTTCTGTAGACAACGGACAATTCTCAGGACTAATACTAGATAAACAGTATAGAAGCTTGAAAGTAGTTGGATATTATGTTTCCTGTTATACATTGCATCCTCCTGTAATAAGCTTAGGGTGCATTCACACATCCGAAAATGTTTTACAGTCCGCAAATTGCAGATCGGCAAAACGCGGATAAAGGTCCCAGAGGTGGGTAACTTAAAGGGAACCTGTTGCCATGAAAGTCATTTGAAGGCAGCAAGTTACAGAGGAGGAGGAGCTGAGCAAATTGATGTATAGATTTTTGGGGAAAGATTTGGTAAAAGGTTTATGTCATTCACTAAAATTCCTTCTCATTCTTGGCTTGGAAGTCCAGGAGGCAGTCCTATCAGTGATTGACAGCTATCTCTGTATACACAGTCATAGAGGGAAGGATGTCAATCACTGATCAGACCGCCTCCTGGACTTCTAAGCCAAGTATGAGCATAGATATAAATGTATAAAGTACGGGTTTTACTGAATCTTTTCCCATAAAATGATATATCAGTCTGCTCAGCTCCTCCTGCTCTATAACATGCTGCCTGCAGCTCAGACACCATGTCCTCCCCCTCTGTACCAGTCTGTTCATAGCTTCTTGTTTATTGTACTGTATTTTTACAATATGTACTGTATGTGCAGAGGCGTACATAGAAATCACTGGGCCCCATAGCAAAAATCTGAATTGGGCCCCTTAACCCCGCCCACTACCCACCATGGCCCCTCCCACTTCCTGACCTGGCTCCTCCCATGAGACACCCCCATTAAATAAATTTATACATGACCTACAGTTTCCTGGGGGTGACCTGTCACATGGGATATCTGCTGCAGCCTGCAGGTCTCCTTATTTGGGGTGCCCTGTTAATAGGGACATCTGCTAGATTTTTGGGACCTGTCACATGGGACATCAGCCATGATGGTTGGGGGCCGGGGCACTATTTCTGGGGTTCCATGAGTCAGTAGTGGTAAATATCTCTGTGTACATTGTGCTATAATATATTTGGAATTCGGACTAGTCGGCTGGGCCAGGCACTGCTGCAGGGAGTGCAGCCGGCAGTGGCACGGCAGGGACGAACGAACGGTACTTCACTTGACTGAGTCTGAGACGAGTGACTTACTTCAAGACTCAAGTTCAGGCCAGCCAGCCAGGGACACAACCGGTGCACTGCTCAGTGCTCACTCACAGTACTACTCACTGCTTCAGAGTTCAGAATCTTCCTCCTAGACATTATTCTTTGGTAGGTATCATTATTTTGGCTCATAGGTGCCGACCTTCTACCTCTAGTACTTGTACATACATTGACCAGATAACCCACTTTAAGTGATTTAAGCTTTATTTACTACAATTAGATAGATAGATAGATGATAGATGCTGTATTGTTTGTTACATTGTATATACTATGGGGCACATTTATTAAGTCCGAAGTTTTAGATAGATGGACGGCCTCTCCATAACTTTGGCGCATCCAGCGCCAGTCTAAATATAAGACAGCTTCCTAGGCGTATTTCAGTATAGTAAATTACCCCCTATGTGTTGTATAAGTATACATTATATCTAGTCTTCCCCTATAATGCTCTTCAGTGTTTTATACGTATACACTATGTGTTGTATACGTATACATTATTACTAGTCTTCCCATGTAATGTACTTCGGTGTTTTATACGTATATACTATGTGTTGTATAAGTATACATTATATCTAGTCTTCCCCTATAATGCACTTCAGTGTTTTATACGTATACACTATGTGTTGTATAAGTATACATTATTTCTAGTCTTCCCATGTAATGTACTTGGGTGTTTTATACGTATACACTATGTGTTGTATCAGTATACATTATATCTAGTCTTTCCCATGTAATGCACTTCAGTATTTTATACGTATACACTATGTGTTGTATAAGTATACATTATTTCTAGTCTTCCCATGTAATGTACTTCAGTGTTTTATACGTATATACTATGTGTTGTATAAGTATACATTATTACTAGTCTTCCCATGTAATGTACTTGGGTGTTTTATACGTATACACTATGTGTTGTATAAGTATACATTATTTCTAGTCTTCCCATGTAATGTACTTCAGTGTTTTATACGTATATACTATGTGTTGTATAAGTATACATTATTACTAGTCTTCCCATGTAATGTACTTGGGTGTTTTATACGTATATACTATGTGTTGTATAAGTATACATTATTACTAGTCTTTCCCATGTAATGCACTTCAGTATTTTATACGTATACACTATGTGTTGTATAAGTATACATTATTTCTAGTCTTCCCATGTAATGTACTTGGGTGTTTTATACGTATACACTATGTGTTGTATCAGTATACATTATTTCTAGTCTTCCCCTATAATGTACTTCAGTATTTTATACGTATACACTATGTGTTGTATAAGTATACATTATTTCTAGTCTTCCCATGTAATGTACTTGGGTGTTTTATACGTATACACTATGTGTTGTATAAGTATACATTATTACTAGTCTTCCCATGTAATGTACTTCGGTGTTTTATACGTATACACTATGTGTTGTATAAGTATACATTATTTCTAGTCTTCCCATGTAATGTACTTGGGTGTTTTATACGTATACACTATGTGCTGTATAAGTATACATTATTTCTAGTCTTCCCATGAAATGTACTTGGGTGTTTTATACGTATACACTATGTGCTGTATAAGTATACATTATTTCTAGTCTTCCCCTATAATGTACTTGGGTGTTTTATACGTATATACTATGTGTTGTATAAGTATACATTATTACTAGTCTTCCCATGTAATGTACTTCGGTGTTTTATACGTATATACTATGTGTTGTATAAGTATACATTATTACTAGTCTTCCCCTATAATGCACTGCAGTGTTTTATACGTATACACTATGTGTTGTATAAGTATACATTATTTCTAGTCTTCCCATGTAATGTACTTGGGTGTTTTATACGTATATACTATGTGTTGTATAAGTATACATTATTACTAGTCTTCCCCTGTAATGTACTTGGGTGTTTTATACGTATATACTATGTGTTGTATAAGTATACATTATTACTAGTCTTCCCATGTAATGTACTTCAGTGTTTTATACGTATACACTATGTGTTGTATAAGTATACATTATTACTAGTCTTCCCATGTAATGTACTTGGGTGTTTTATACGTATATACTATGTGTTGTATAAGTATACATTATTACTAGTCTTTCCCATGTAATGCACTTCAGTATTTTATACGTATACACTATGTGTTGTATAAGTATACATTATTTCTAGTCTTCCCATGTAATGTACTTGGGTGTTTTATACGTATACACTATGTGTTGTATCAGTATACATTATTTCTAGTCTTCCCCTATAATGTACTTCAGTATTTTATACGTATACACTATGTGTTGTATAAGTATACATTATTTCTAGTCTTCCCATGTAATGTACTTGGGTGTTTTATACGTATACACTATGTGTTGTATAAGTATACATTATATCTAGTCTTCCCATGTAATGTACTTGGGTGTTTTATACGTATACACTATGTGCTGTATAAGTATACATTATATCTAGTCTTCCCATGTAATGTACTTGGGTGTTTTATACGTATATACTATGTGTTGTATAAGTATACATTATTACTAGTCTTCCCATGTAATGTACTTGGGTGTTTTATACGTATACACTATGTGTTGTATAAGTATACATTATATCTAGTCTTCCCATGTAATGTACTTGGGTGTTTTATACGTATATACTATGTGTTGTATAAGTATACATTATATCTAGTCTTCCCCTGTAATGTACTTGGGTGTTTTATACGTATATACTATGTGTTGTATAAGTATACATTATTTCTAGTCTTCCCATGTAATGTACTTGGGTGTTTTATACGTATACACTATGTGTTGTATAAGTATACATTATATCTAGTCTTCCCATGTAATGTACTTGGGTGTTTTATACGTATATACTATGTGTTGTATAAGTATACATTATATCTAGTCTTCCCCTGTAATGTACTTGGGTGTTTTATACGTATATACTATGTGTTGTATAAGTATACATTATTTCTAGTCTTCCCATGTAATGTACTTGGGTGTTTTATACGTATACACTATGTGTTGTATCAGTATACATTATTTCTAGTCTTCCCATGTAATGTACTTCAGTATTTTATACGTATACACTATGTGTTATATAAGTATACATTATTTCTAGTCTTCCCATGTAATGTACTTGGGTGTTTTATACGTATACACTATGTGTTGTATAAGTATACATTATTACTAGTCTTCCCATGTAATGTACTTCGGTGTTTTATACGTATATACTATGTGTTGTATAAGTATACATTATATCTAGTCTTCCCATGTAATGTACTTGGGTGTTTTATACGTATACACTATGTGCTGTATAAGTATACATTATTTCTAGTCTTCCCATGAAATGTACTTGGGTGTTTTATACGTATACACTATGTGCTGTATAAGTATACATTATTTCTAGTCTTCCCCTATAATGTACTTGGGTGTTTTATACGTATATACTATGTGTTGTATAAGTATACATTATTACTAGTCTTCCCATGTAATGTACTTCGGTGTTTTATACGTATATACTATGTGTTGTATAAGTATACATTATTACTAGTCTTCCCCTATAATGCACTGCAGTGTTTTATACGTATACACTATGTGTTGTATAAGTATACATTATTTCTAGTCTTCCCATGTAATGTACTTTGGTGTTTTATACGTATATACTATGTGTTGTATAAGTATACATTATTACTAGTCTTCCCCTGTAATGTACTTGGGTGTTTTATACGTATACACTATGTGTTGTATAAGTATACATTATTACTAGTCTTCCCATGTAATGTACTTCAGTGTTTTATACGTATACACTATGTGTTGTATAAGTATACATTATATCTAGTCTTCCCATGTAATGCACTTCAGTGTTTTATATGTATATACTATGTGTTGTATAAGTATACATTATTTCTAGTCTTCCCATGTAATGTACTTCAGTGTTTTATACGTATATACTATGTGTTGTATAAGTATACATTATTACTAGTCTTCCCATGTAATGTACTTGGGTGTTTTATACGTATATACTATGTGTTGTATAAGTATACATTATTACTAGTCTTTCCCATGTAATGCACTTCAGTATTTTATACGTATACACTATGTGTTGTATAAGTATACATTATTTCTAGTCTTCCCATGTAATGTACTTGGGTGTTTTATACGTATACACTATGTGTTGTATCAGTATACATTATTTCTAGTCTTCCCCTATAATGTACTTCAGTATTTTATACGTATACACTATGTGTTGTATAAGTATACATTATTACTAGTCTTCCCATGTAATGTACTTCGGTGTTTTATACGTATATACTATGTGTTGTATAAGTATACATTATTTCTAGTCTTCCCATGTAATGTACTTGGGTGTTTTATACGTATACACTATGTGTTGTATCAGTATACATTATTTCTAGTCTTCCCCTATAATGTACTTCAGTATTTTATACGTATATACTATGTGTTGTATAAGTATACATTATTACTAGTCTTCCCATGTAATGTACTTCGGTGTTTTATACGTATATACTATGTGTTGTATAAGTATACATTATTTCTAGTCTTCCCATGTAATGTACTTGGGTGTTTTATACGTATATACTATGTGTTGTATAAGTATACATTATTACTAGTCTTCCCATGTAATGTACTTCGGTGTTTTATACGTATACACTATGTGTTGTATAAGTATACATTATTACTAGTCTTCCCATGTAATGCACTTCGGTGTTTTATACGTATATACTATGTGTTGTATCAGTATACATTATATCTAGTCTTCCCCTATAATGCACTTCGGTGTTTTATACGTATACACTATGTTTTATATAAGTATACATTATTTCTAGTCTTCCCATGTAATGTACTTGGGTGTTTTATAGGTATATACTATGTGTTGTATAAGTATACATTATTACTAGTCTTCCCATGTAATGTACTTCGGTGTTTTATACGTATATACTATGTGTTGTATAAGTATACATTATATCTAGTCTTCCCATGTAATGTACTTGGGTGTTTTATACGTATACACTATGTGCTGTATAAGTATACATTATTTCTAGTCTTCCCATGAAATGTACTTGGGTGTTTTATACGTATACACTATGTGCTGTATAAGTATACATTATTTCTAGTCTTCCCATGAAATGTACTTGGGTGTTTTATACGTATACACTATGTGCTGTATAAGTATACATTATTTCTAGTCTTCCCATGTAATGTACTTGGGTGTTTTATACGTATACACTATGTGTTGTATCAGTATACATTATTTCTAGTCTTCCCCTATAATGTACTTCAGTATTTTATACGTATATACTATGTGTTGTATAAGTATACATTATTACTAGTCTTCCCATGTAATGTACTTCGGTGTTTTATACGTATATACTATGTGTTGTATAAGTATACATTATTTCTAGTCTTCCCATGTAATGTACTTGGGTGTTTTATACGTATATACTATGTGTTGTATAAGTATACATTATTACTAGTCTTCCCATGTAATGTACTTCGGTGTTTTATACGTATACACTATGTGTTGTATAAGTATACATTATTACTAGTCTTCCCATGTAATGCACTTCGGTGTTTTATACGTATATACTATGTGTTGTATCAGTATACATTATATCTAGTCTTCCCCTATAATGCACTTCGGTGTTTTATACGTATACACTATGTTTTATATAAGTATACATTATTTCTAGTCTTCCCATGTAATGTACTTGGGTGTTTTATAGGTATATACTATGTGTTGTATAAGTATACATTATTACTAGTCTTCCCATGTAATGTACTTCGGTGTTTTATACGTATATACTATGTGTTGTATAAGTATACATTATATCTAGTCTTCCCATGTAATGTACTTGGGTGTTTTATACGTATACACTATGTGCTGTATAAGTATACATTATTTCTAGTCTTCCCATGAAATGTACTTGGGTGTTTTATACGTATACACTATGTGCTGTATAAGTATACATTATTTCTAGTCTTCCCATGAAATGTACTTGGGTGTTTTATACGTATACACTATGTGCTGTATAAGTATACATTATTTCTAGTCTTCCCCTATAATGTACTTGGGTGTTTTATACGTATATACTATGTGTTGTATAAGTATACATTATTACTAGTCTTCCCATGTAATGCACTTCGGTGTTTTATACGTATATACTATGTGTTGTATAAGTATACATTATTACTAGTCTTCCCATGTAATGCACTTCGGTGTTTTATACGTATATACTATGTGTTGTATAAGTATACATTATTACTAGTCTTCCCCTATAATGCACTGCAGTGTTTTATACGTATATACTATGTGTTGTATAAGTATACATTATTTCTAGTCTTCCCATGTAATGTACTTGGGTGTTTTATACGTATATACTATGTGTTGTATAAGTATACATTATTACTAGTCTTCCCCTGTAATGTACTTGGGTGTTTTATACGTATACACTATGTGTTGTATAAGTATACATTATATCTAGTCTTCCCATGTAATGCACTTCAGTATTTTATACGTATACACTATGTGTTGTATAAGTATACATTATTACTAGTCTTCCCATGTAATGTACTTGCCAATCCCTCTTTATGTCTGAACCAGACAAGCATGCCTTTTAACCATTCCTCTCCCTGGCCGCCTGTATCCAAGGAAGTGGAAGATAATCTCAGGCAGTTGAAATAATTGATAACAGCCTCCTCGATCTCCCCAGAGGGAGGGGGAGGAAGGCGCTGATCCCAGCCTTGTAGCGTCAGCATTGCGTCAATTTGGCCAGCAGCCTTGTCTGCAGCTGGAGCGGAGCAGGAGGTGAGCTGCAGTCAGCCCAGGAACGCCACTCAGCCCCTCCTCGCCTCCTCTGGATACAGACACATTCTCTCTCTCTCTCTCTGCCATTTTCTCAGGCTGCTGACTGTAAGAGGAGCAGAAAAGCCCACAGAAGAGATCTCAGCACCTCGGACAGCGGAGCCGCTAATATGGCTCCAGTCATTTCCAGCAGTGGGGAGGCTTATGGTAAGCAAGTTCTCTTTCTATAAAGTTGGGGGAAGGGGAGAGTCGCCTAATTAAAAACTATCATGTACTGTAAGTAGCAGTGTCATCATAAGTAACATATGGATTTGCCGGATTTACGTCCCTGTCGGGTGCAATGGTCGGAGATTTTTCCTTCATACATCCTTGCATATCTGTTCCTTTTCACTCCCTGGTACTTGCGGTGAAGTCTTACTATGGACCGGTCTTCATGTTAGGCTTTAATTGCTATATACGCCATCGCTTAAGCAGGGGTGTGGGCTAGCGGATGACAAGTTTGCAGAATGTGCTTCGAATATAGGTCGTTTTTGCAATGCATTGCTCCTCTAGAAGTTATGAGTGTTCAGTCATTGGCATTTTAAGCTATTTTTGTGGCTTTCATTCCATCCATCGGTAAGGGAAAGTCCGTCGTCTCCTTTGACTCCATTGCAGTAGGACAAGACTCATCCTGTCTCATATTCAGCCGTGACTCATGGCATGGAAACGCAAAGTGTTAACGACGTCACGCATTATCGACAACTAAAAATAGCTGTGCCGAACGTACTGTAAGTCTGTAGACGCCATGACAACTGCCGAAAGTTTCTTCCTTGCAGCGGAGGTCTCTGCGTGCACGGAGCTGCCGTGTATTGTGTAGGGCGATGGAGGCCGCCAGCTTAGGGTGTTGGAGATCTAGGTGGGGCAAGGAAGGGTAGGGTGCGACCATTGAGCGAGAGAGGAAAGGCTGATGATAAAAGTGGTCAAGTTTCTTGAGGGCGCTCAATAGCTAACAACTTCACCCTTATCAACATAAGCAAGGTGGAAGACGTCTTTGCTAGAGTATTTACTTAAGAGGGCAAGAATGGGGTCACCATAATGGTTAGATGCTCATGGAATCTTGCATTGACATCATTGAAAGAAGCATGTGCCCTAAATGCTGCTCCACCTGTAATGCCTCTCTATGTATCTCCCTTATGAGGACACTATTTGTAGTTTATACACTTTACACTATATTTTATGCAGCCGTGGTAATCAGAATGACATACTTTACTTCCAAAGATGACTTCCAGTCCACTATATATCTACATGCAGGTGAAGACGTCTTTGGTGCAACTTATACTTTGCTTTCTTCTTTCTCTTGACATATTATAGCAACCATGGCATCACTAAAGGCTACTCCACTTGTAATAAGTAAAGCCGTCGCTGTGCATTATTTATTGTCATCGCGGTAAAGAACATCGCCCACTTCCATGATGAACAAAGGAGGATATTGTCCCTCCTTGTAAAGAAGTGTGGGTGGCTTCTCTTCTGGTGAAGGGGCGCCCACACGTTAGAGTTGCCTTTGGCGCAGCGTTTACTTTTGCAGTTTCCCTCTAGTGACATTGATAGGTTAACAGTTTGACACTTTCCTCTATTAGAAGAAAGATGGCACTAAATGCCGCTCCACCTGCAGAGGCACAGTAAGCCGCCTGCCTATATAGACTTGTTTCCATAATAACCTGCCATGGAAAAGAAAAGTTTGTCCAATGGTGATTGTCTTGTCAGCGATGATTAACCGTTTATTAGGACTGTTACATTAATCAAATAAATTACGAAGAATCCCCAGAGCCATGGACAGAGCCCGCAAAGGGGTTAAAGGTTGATCCAGCACATAGGTTTTAATTGCACAGGCTATGGTTACATAAATGAAAGGGTTAAAGTTGGAGGCGGCACATGCAGTGTCTTATACATGCCCCCCCCCCCCCTCCCCCTTGACATGTTGCAGAGCTCAGTGCTGGGCTCCTGCTGTGTGATGATGGCTCAGCAGTCACTGTGCACCGTACCACAAGGTGCCATCCTTCATGGACCATGCAGAGCGGAGAACCCCCCCCCCCCCCCCACTGTGCCAGTTCTGTTCTGCTCTGCACGAGATAAGGATTACTGAGCTCTGTCCAAGGAGTGGGCACCAGGCTGGGGGATAGATGGACAGACAGACATATATAATGAGTGATAGATAGGTATGAGAGAGAGAGATAGATAGATAGATAGATAGATAATAGATGATAGATAGATAGATAGATAGATAGATAGATAGATAGATAGATATGAGATAGAGAGATAGATAGATAGATAGATAGATAGATAGATAGATAGATATGAGATAGATAGATAGATATGAGATAGAGAGATAGATAGATAGATAGATAGATAGATAGATAGATAGATAGATATGAGATAGATAGATAGATATGAGATAGATAGATAGATAGATAGATAGATAGATATGAGATAGATAGATAGATATGAGATAGATAGATAGATAGATAGATAGATAGATATGAGATAGATAGATAGATAGATAGATAGATAGATAGATAGATAATAGATAGATAGAGATAGATAGATAGATAGATAGATAGATAGATAGATAGATAGATAGATAGATAGATAGATAGATATTAGATAGATAGATATGAGATAGATAGATGATAGATAGATAGATAGATAGATAGATAGATAGATATTAGATAGATAGATAGATAGATAGATAGATAGATATGAGATAGATAGACAGATAGATAGATATGAGATAGATAGATAGATAGATAGATAGATAGATAGATAGATAGATAGATAGCTTGACAAAGGCTCCATAGAGAGAGCTGAAACGTTGCTGTCTCACATGGGGAAATAAACACCCTGTTTTTTTCACGGATTACTGTGTGCTGCCTTGGACTTTCTTTATACATAGATAGATAGATAATTAGATAGACAGATAGATATCCAGCAGTTTCAGCCTATTTTAATGAACTCATAAAACATCACATTTCTTAATATACATTAAAATAAATGCCCAAGACAACTCTATTATATTGACATTCTCAGCTCTGCTACATCTGTACGGATATTTTTCAATCAGTCGCAGTAAAGCTGGATTTTCCAATTCCTATTTATTTTGGGTCCTTTGAGAACCGTTGACCTGTGAAAAGCATACATCATTGTGCCACGTGACAAACACCGCCCTACTGCATTGTCGAATTTACTTCTGCTACATCCATACTGTACCTGTTTTTTTTTTTCTTTTTCTATCTACTTGTATGACTGCATACAACACGACCTGGTTAGCAGGCTTTTTTCCGTGCGTATAATACTTGTAATCTTCTACATGAGCAGGATGTGATAATTTACGCCTTTAGATCTCAAAGAAGGTGAAACATATTGTGTTAGGCTTTGATATTTTATTGCTGGCAATGTCTTGTTTTGATGTTAAATTTAATGCTTGGCTGCTTTATTTACCTTTATGTTATAACTAACTTACATTTTACAGATGTCAAAAATTCTTAAATGTATTAAAAAAAAAAAAGTCCCATAATCAATTCAGCTCTGCTACAACTGCCTATACATGCTGTGCAGCAAATTATTATTTGTTGTAGTACCACAAGTTACCAGCAGGTGGCGCATATTATCTTTTTTACTTCTATAGAAATTAAGTATATGTATCCTTCTATGGGGAAGATAAACGAACACTAGTTTGCACTTTTTTATTCCTTTCTATGTTAATTTGTGCTTTTCATATGTTTATTTTCACAGCCGAAATCCCCACGATGGTTGGACTCATAGGTGCGTTCGGTCTCGTGTTCACAGTTTCCCTTTTTTCCTGGATCTGTTGCCAACGCAAATCCACCAAATCCAACAAAACTCCTCCTTATAAGTTTGTCCACGTGTTGAAAGGTGTCAACATATACCCTGAAAATCTAAACAGCAAAAAGAAATTTGGTGCAGACGAAAAAACTGAATTATCACCAAAGTCGCACATATCAAAGACGTCCCTTCATCTTGACCTGGAGAAAAGAGACTTGAATGGCAATTTTCCAAAAGCAAACAAAGTGAGGAGCTCTCCAGATCTAGAGGATTTTTCACAGCCTCAAATAACAGAAAAAGACAAGAATTCAATCTCTCCTGAGAGCATCACCTCCACCTCATCTCTGTCATCTGCCGAGAAACAAGATAAGCTGGGAACGCTCTTCTTCTCCTTAGAGTACAACTTTGAGAAGAAGGCTTTTGTGGTGAACATCAAGGAAGCCAGATCTCTTCCAGCTATGGACGAACAGTCAATGACTTCTGATCCTTACATAAAAATGACCATCCTTCCAGAGAAAAAACACAAGGTAAAGACAAGAGTCCTCCGGAAGACGCTTGACCCAGCCTTTGATGAGACCTTCACCTTTTATGGAATCCCTTACAGCCAGGTTCAAGATCTTGTCCTCCACTTCATCATCTTAAGCTTTGACAGGTTCTCAAGAGATGACGTCATCGGAGAGGTCTACTTCCCTCTTTCTGGGATTGAGCTGTCTGATGGAAGAGTGTTGATGAACAGGGAGATCAATAAGAGGAACATCAGGGTAATATTCTGAATTATTGCGTTCATTAGTGTTGCCCAGTTTGTTTATTGATCTGTCATCTTGACATTTTGGTCTTCAGATGATCATAACTTGATTTTCGTTGATTCTAATTACATTGTTTGAGGCCCAAGCTGTAATGTAAAAAAAAAAAAACACCTCATGATGGCTGCTAATTAACCTACTGGTGGACCGTGTTTGAAGTTTAAGAAAGTTGAAAACAGTAGATATTGATTGTCATTGTCTATAAAGAGGACAACATGGCTACTCTCATTAATGAGGATCCTTTGAGGTTTACACAGCAGTTTGCTTGTCCCATCTATTACCTCAATGTATTATTGAACATTGCCTTACGTGACGGTACTCCATCTCTAGAGAAATCTGTTTCCCCAAGAGAGAGTAATATACAGTATAATATGTATATTAATCTCTCCTTGGCAGTATATACAATAAAAAACCTTCAGGGAGGTATCTGCCCACCCTCATTGTTTTCCAGAAACCTGCAAGGAAGCAGCTGCCTATCCTTAATTATTTCCAAAAACCTGCTGTAAAAGCTGCCCACCCTCAGTCATTTCAAGAAACCCGCAGCGAAGTGACTGCCAACCCTCAGTGATATCAAGAAGTCTGCAGGGAAGTGGCTTCCCATCCAAAATCATTTCTAGAAACATGCAGGGAAGTGGCTGCTCATCCTCAATTATTTAAAGATACCTGCAGGGAAGTGCATGGACGTGACTGTCCACCCTCAGTGCTTTCTAGAAATCTCCAGGAAAATGGCCTCCCACCCTCAATAATATTAAGAAACCTGCAGGGATGTGACTGCCCATCCTCACAGATTTTAAGTAGCCAGCAGGTTGCCCAAACTGAATCATTTCAAGATAGCAGCAGGGACATGTCTGCCCCCCATAAATTATTTTTAAAATCCTTCAAGGAAATAGCTGCTACCCCTCAATTATTTCCAAAAAACTGCAGCAAACTGACTGTCCACCCTCAGTGATTTCCAGAAACCTGCAGGGGAGTAGCTGCCTACCTTTACTCATTTCAATATATGGTCAGTGAAGTGGTTGCCCATCCTCAATGATTTCCAAAAACCTCCCAGGAGGCAGTCGGTCACCTTCCATTACTTACAGGTATTTCTTACCAGATCTTTGCAGGAGACATAGGTACCTGCAGAAGGCAAACCAGTAAGAGGGAACCTGTCATCAACTTTATGCTGACCTCACTGGGGATAGCATAAAATAGTGACAGAAATGCTGATCTCAGCGGTGTGTCACTGATGAGCTAAAAGTAAGTGGTTGCCGAGAACCAGCATCATAATCATTGCAGCTCAGGCCTTGAAAAGAGTCAAATCTACCTAAGAAGAGTCCTGGTTATTATAATCTCCTGAACTCTCACCCATCTGCTGATGATTGGCAGTTCTCTCCTAGAGAGAAAGGGAGAAAACTAGGTAGAAGACTGTCAGTCATCAGCAGGTGCAGTGGCGTAGCTATCAGGGATAAAACTTGTAAAAAAAAACGCAGCACTCGCTTGTCTTCAGTATCCAAAGGTTTATTCACCAATACAGTGAAAGACCACACAGGTCGAAACGTCGCACTGGATTGGTGAATAAACCTTTGGATACTGAAGACAAGAGAGTGCTGCGTTTTTTTTTACAAGTTTTATCTATGTCTGGGGGAGCTTCGGACTAGCTTCCAACACGGATGGCACCACCAGATAAAGGAACAGTATTTTTTTTGTCGTTGTGCTGCTACACTTTGTTTCTTTTTCTATGGTAGCTATCAGGTAAGCAAGGGAAGCAGCTGCTTCGGGGCCCGAGCTTGGCCTGGGAGCAATCACTGTACTTAGTCACCCCGGGCCCCTGTCAGAGCAGCGGACTTCTCCTGCACCGGGTCCAGAGTCCTGCATTTGCACCTCTGTCACTGACCTGACATCAGTGACATTGCTCCGCCCCTCCCCTCCTCAGTTCTCAGGATGGACAGTGACCAGCATCAGGACAGTCCAATGTGGGCGGAGATATCATATCCCCGCCCCCTTTCCTACATCTATTCCTCCAGCCTGAACCTTCCATGCCCAGCATGCTGAACATCATTTGGATTGCCACAACTGCTCCAGTGATGTGAGTGGCAGGGAAACTGCGGTTATATTCAGCTTTCCCAGACTGTGCACATGTGACCTGCAGTACAGTAGGAAAGCTGGGTGAATTATATCATGAGATGTCATCCAGCTTCCCTGCTATCCTGCATGGACAAGTGCAGAGGCATTAGAGTATGGGGGAGAGGCACAGCAGAAAAGCTGGGTGTCTATATATGTATATTGTATATGTGTGCGTCCATGTATGTGGTGACTGTGTACATGAATGCATCCATGTATGTGGAGAGTGTGCATGAATGCATCCATGTATGTGGAGAGTGCATCCATGTATGTGGAGTGTGCGTGTATGAGTGTGCCCATGTATGTGGAGAGTGCGTCCATGTATGTGGTGACTGTGTATATGAGTGCATCTATGTAGATGGTGAGCGCATGTATGAGTGTGTAAATGTATGTGGAGAGTGTGTGTATGAGTGCGTCCATGTATGTGGAGAGTGCGTGTATGAGTGCGTCCATGTATGTGGAGAGTGCGTGTATGACTGCGTCCATGTACAGTACAGACCAAAAGTTTGGACACACCTTCTCATTCAAAGAGTTTTCTTTATTTTTTTATGACTATGAAAATTGTAGATTCACACTGAAGGCATCAAAACTATGAATTAACACATGTGGAATTATATACATAACAAACAAATGTGAAACAACTGAAAATATGTCATATTCTAGGTTCTTCAAAGTAGCCACCTTTTGTTTTGATTACTGCTTTGCACACTCTTGGCATTCTCTTGATGAGCTTCAAGAGGTAGTCCCCTAAAATGGTTTTCACTTCACAGGTGTGCCCTGTCAGGTTTAATAAGTGTGATTTCTTGCCTTATAAATGGGGTTGGGACCATCAGTTGCGTTGAAGAGAAGTCAGGTGGATACACAGCTGATAGTCCTACTGAATAGACTGTTAGAATTTGTATTATGGCAAGAAAAAAGCAGCTAAGTAAAGAAAAACGAGTGGCCATCATTACTTTAAGAAACGAAGGTCAGTCATTCAGCCAAAAAATTGGGAAAACTTTGAAAGTAAGGGCTATTTGACCATGAAGGAGAGTGATGGGGTGCTGCGCCAGATGACCTGGCCTCCACAGTCACCGGACCTGAACCCAATCGAGATGGTTTCGGGTGAGCTGGACCGCAGAGTGAAGGCAAAAGGGCCAACAAGTGCTAAGCATCTCTGGGAACTCCTTCAAGACTGTTGGAAGACCATTTCAGGGGACTACCTCTTGAAGCTCATCAAGAGAATGCCAAGAGTGTGCAAAGCAGTAATCAAAGCAAAAGGTGGCTACTTTGAAGAACCTAGAATATGACATATTTTCAGTTGTTTCACACTTGTTTGTTATGTATATAATTCCACATGTGTTAATTCATAGTTTTGATGCCTTCATAGTCATGAAAATAAAGAAAACTCTTTGAATGAGAAGGTGTGTCCAAACTTTTGGTCTGTACTGTATGTGGAGAGTGCGTGTGTGAGTGCGTCCATGTTTGTGGAGAGTGCGTGTATGACTGCGTCCATGTATGTGGAGAGTGCGTGTATGACTGCGTCCATGGCTGGATATGTAGAGGTAAATCAGACATGTCTATTACAATTGCAGCACAGTTTTTAAAGGGGTTGAGTTGAATATAAACTCCGTCAACAACTGTAAATGTTAAAAACGATAAAGTTGTGCTAAAAATGACAGTAAATACAGTAAATAAAAAGTCACATAAAAGCCATATAAGAGGGGTTTGTGAAGAAGTGTGTAAGTGTGTGTGTGTGGGGGGGGGGGGGGGGGGCGTGCAAAAATTTGCTGTGGGGCCCAGTTAGTTCTAGCTACGCCTCGGAGCAGGTGGGCAGGGAGAGCAGGAATTCATGAATAACCAGGAATCTTCTCCAGGCCTGGTCTGCAATGATTGTGATGTTGGTTCTCGGCAACCATTTACTTTTAACTTATAACATGACAGAACCGCTGAAATCAACTCACCTGTCTGTACTTTATTCTGCCGTTAGTATGGGCAGCATAAGGTTGATGACAGGTTCCCTTTAATACAGTAGGTCCATTGTAGGAGAATTGGGAACCACAGGAATATTCTATAATCTCTTCTATAAAAAGTAAACCAAATAAACTCTAGGAATTTAGTAAGTTTGCCTGAAGAAGGTACGACTTTCCAGCATTATTTAATTTTTGTATCATTATTTCAATCTTTTTATGATAATTTAATGAAGATGAGTGACTTGGAGCTGGAGGTGTTAGTGGAGCACCTGTATGTTTGTTACTATGTCATTATGTTGTTCATTTGTGAAGCGTTTGCTCATTAATATGTGTCTCAGTCTGTATAAATGGATGTCTTGTATTGATTTGTAGAAGTCAGCAGGACGCGGGGAATTGCTGATCTCTCTGTGTTACCAGTCAACTACCAACACCTTAACAGTGGTGGTGCTGAAGGCGCGTCATCTGCCAAAGGCTGACACATCAGGACTATCAGGTACCATTATTATAACTATTATTATTGTTATTATTATATTATTAGTTTTCCTTTTCAATAGGATTTGAAATCATGATAGATAGATAGATAGATAGATAGATAGATAGATAGATAGATAGAGACCATACTATAAGGCGTATGGTGATAGGTGGTGATAGGAAACTGGCACTGAACCGCTTTGGCTTCCTCACCTCAGTCATAGCATTTTCCTACAGCTGCCACTAGGGGGAGCTCACTACATTATTTTTACATCTGCTACTGAGTTGACTACTAGCCTTATAAATACATATTTGAGCTCCCCCTAGTGGGGGGTTTAGGCAGTCAAAACATTTTCTTTGAACTCTCGGGGGGATATTTATCAACAGCTTTGTATCAATTATATTTGTTTGTTTAAAAGTATTAAAATTATGATTATAACTGATTTTTTTAAAAATAGTACATTAGGTGGCCATTCTTGGGGCCCATTCTGAGGTTTGCTATAAGATTTGGTGACTTCTGGTGGATATGTTTTCTCTGTAGACACTAAATGAACCAAAATTGTACCTTTTTAAAGGTTATGTACGCCTTTGCAGTCAATTTTGTGTTTATGATTGCATTTCAATAATTTTTGGCTAAAAATCATATTTTTAATTGGCATTTTAAAAAAATACTGAGCCGTTCTATCACAAAGAGTTAACTGCTCTTGTAACTGTGTGACTAGTACTTTTTGTTTAATTTTTTGCCGGTTATCTAATAAACCTTCTGTCTAAACTACAAAGAGGTCCTAAACACTTATTTCAGCCACATACCAGTAAGATAAGAACTGAGATATAATGAGTGTTTATAATGTCAGAGAGCAGTAATAAGGAGCCCGTCAGCTCCCCAACTGACAGAAAAGAGAGAGAATCCAGAGGCTGCTACTAGAGCATCTCCGCTATGGACAGAAAAAAGGGCTCCATATATTTTTTTTATAAAGACCAATTGAAAAAAATTTTTTTAGCTCAAAATGAGTACAATGCAATAATTTTAAAGAAAATGCCCCCAAATGTGTACATAGCCTTTAAAAGATAACTGCTTCTGTACAATTGCTTGGAAAAAGGCTGCAAGATTTAAGCGTGAAACCATTAAATTGTCAATTACATGGATAGAAAAGACAAGGCTTATCAAAGTCTGTTAGAGACAGTTGATGTATGTACCATATGATGCACCTAATTGTGTGTGGTTATTATTATCCATCTCTGATGTCACCACAGCTGACCACTATTGGCTGATACCTACCTATAGATACTGTGATTACTGCACAAAGGGGGCAATTTATTTACTTGTTTGTTTGTTTAAGAAAAAGAATGCGCTAACAGCAGCTGTACAGAGCGGTTGTGATAACGGTTTTCGGGCATTTACTATGTCATGGATTTGTTGTCACACTAACCAAGAGCAATTTAATCATGATCTAGACTCTCTGCATAAGGGAAAGTTCGCACTGAGTTTATAAAGGAGGATTTCAGCGAGATTCTCCTGCAGGTTCATCTGCCAAAGATAGAAGTGGATTAGAAAAAAATCTGAAATATAAAGGAGTAACTTATGGTGCGGCCAGGAGCATAGCTATAGGGGTTACAGAGGTAGCAGTCGCTACCGGGCCCAGGAGCTTGAGGGGTCCAAAGACCCTTGTGCCACATAAGATAACACCAATATTATGGAAAGTGCATGCTGGTCCAGTTACACCTCTGGCTGGAGGCCGGGGCGTAACTACCATAGCGGCAGACCATGTGACTCCTATGGGGCCCGGAGCAAGAGGGGGCCCAGTCTTAGTTGGGATTATCTCCTCTTCTACTGGAGGTAAAAACTTGGTCAGGACTCTACCTTCTAAAGGAACAACTTTTAGAAAACGAGGCTGTGGAAAAATGTCCCAAGGGTCATTGAAAAGGGTTTAGGCAGAAACCCTTCTGTCTTGTGTGGGGGGCCTGGTTTGATCCTTGCTATGGAGCCCTTACTTCTCTATGAAGGCCACTGGGTGGAGGGAAGGGGTTAGGTCAAGAATTTGGCATGGGTGGGTTGCCGTTTCAATTTTTGCCTCAGGCAGCAGGAAGGCTATGTGCTTCCCTGCCCCTGGCCACAAAGCACTGAGAGAAGGGGGCCCCAAATTTAACCCTTGCACCATGGCCCATGAGCCTTTAGCTACACCCCTGGGTACGGCCATACCGTCAGGTTTCTGCAAGCAGTTTTGGAAGTCAAAATCAGGAGTGGATCATAAAAGGAGAGACAGTAATATGCAGGGGCGTACTGGGGACTTAAAGCGGCCCTGGAAAAAAACAAAAAATGACCCTATTTTGTAGTGGGGCACAAACTGACAAAAAGCAGGGTCCACAGAACTAGGCAGGGCCAGCAATACCTTGCTGTGGTACATTATATCACCCCAGAAGAGCCAAATAACAGAGTGAATCACAAAATACGGCCCCAGCAGCACAAAGTACCTCCCCAACAAATGTCCGACTGTGGTGGCCCACTCCAGCTGCCACGTCCTGTCCTCCGACACCAGTGGCCTTAGGATAACAATACAGTTGAGCTCAAGAGTCAGGAGGGGAAGTTTCCCTGTGGGGTCTATGGCCAGACTGCTCCTGGTAATAACAACAGAAACGATTTCTTATTTTTGAATTTGCTCCTGGTTTTGGCTCCAAAAACTGCATAAGGAAACCTGAACATGTGGCCAGACCCTTATACTTCTTCCTGCTGGATCCAGTTCTGGTTTTGGCTGAAAAACCTGCAGGCAATTCTGCCTCAAATCTTCTTCCAAAACCCCCCCTGAAAGTTTACTCTAAGGCTCCCTGCACACGAACACGTGCTTCCTGTTGCCTTATTGCAGACCGCATTTGCGGATCCTCAATACATGGGTGCCTCCGCGGGGTTTCGTCCCATACTTCCGTTACGCAAAAAGATAGAACATGTGCTATCTTTTTGCAGAACGGCCAGATCGCGGACCCAATAAAGTGAATGACCACGGGGTGTTCGTGTGCAGGGGGCCTTAAGTGAAGGCAGATGAAGCAGTGTTTCTCACCCATCTAAGAAAAATTAGACGTAGCAGAGCTGAGTTGAGTTGTTGGTGATACTGCCATCTATAGTTAACCATAACATAGCAAGTAGATCCTATATAAATGGTTTGTCTGGGATTAGAAAAAAGCATTTCCATACCAGCACTGCATTTGGTAAATTCAGTGCATGTAAGCCCCACCCTTTGAATGCCCCAAATGCACCTAGGGATGCTTACTTATGGTTGCCAAAACTGTCTCTGAAAATTCGGGACTGCTGGCAACTGTCGGGGAGATTTCTCAAAAGTGGTGTAAAGTAGAACTGGCTTAGTTTCCCATAGCAACCAATCAGATTCCACCTTTCATTTATCAAAGGAGCTCCTAAAAATAAAAGGTGGAATTTGATTGGTTGCTATGGGCAACTAAGCCAGTTCTACATTACACCAGTTTATAAATCTCCCCCTATGTGTTTTTTTTCCCCATAAACTGCACCACTGTTCCCAGTATTTAAAGGGGTTGTCTCACTTCAGCAAATGTCAAAGAAAGTTAATACAAGGCACTTACTAATGTATTGTTATTATTAGAGATGAGCGAATCGAAGCTGATGAAGTGGAGTTCGATCCGAATTTCAGGAAAAATTAGATTTGCAACGAATGCGAATTTCCTTGCGCTTTGTGGTAACTAGTGTTAAACGAGCATGCTTTGCCGAACACCAGTCCGGCTCGAGCATCGCAGTGTTTGGCCGAATACCTTGTGTGCAATGCTCGAGTCAGTGTATATAAATACAAATTAGCCTCTATTTCTGAAACGTTTCTGCTGGGATTTGAACTCACAACCTTCTACATTAGAGGCAAGGACTTTAACCACTCAGCCATAAAACAGAATGATAAACTGTGTCAGGAAAACCTCATAGTAGTTTGTCATGTAGTAAGTATTCCTATACAGCAGAAGTATCATTTCATATTTCACTGCAGGTCAACATGTAGCTGCATAGCGTAGTAGTTAAGGTTCTTGGCTCTAATGTAGAAGGTTGTGAGTTCAAATCCTGACAGAAACTTTTCAGAAATAGAGGCTAAATTTATATATTTGGAATATATAATATATGTAAATATATTGTGATTAAAAACATCAGTAGTATATGCATTCATATATATCAGAAGTATGATTATATATATATATATATATATATATATATACAGTAAAGATCAAAAGTTTGGACACACCTTCTCATTCAAAGAGTTTTCTTTATTTTTATGACTATGAAAATTGTAGATTCACACTGAAGGCATCAAAACTATGAATTAACACATGTGGAATTATATACATAACAAACAAGTGTGAAACAACTGAAAATATGTCATATTCTAGGTTCTTCAAAGTAGCCACCTTTTGCTTTGATTACTGCTTTGCACACTCTTGGCATTCTCTTGATGAGCTTCAAGAGGTAGTCCCCTAAAATGTTTTTCACTTCACAGGTGTGCCCTGTCAGGTTTAATAAGTGGGATTTCTTGCCTTATAAATGGGGTTGGGACCATTAGTTGCGTTGAGGAGAAATCAGGTGGATACACAGCTGATAGTCCTACTGAATAGACTGTTAGAATTTGTATTATGGCAAGAAAAAAGCAGCTAAGTAAAGAAAAACGAGTGGCCATCATTACTTTAAGAAATGAAGGTCAGTCAGTCAGCCAAAAAATTGGGAAAACTTTGAAAGTAAGGGCTATTTGACCATGAAGGAGAGTGATGGGGTGCTGCGCCAGATGACTTGGCCTCCACAGTCACCGGACCTGAACCCAATCGAGATGGTTTGGGGTGAGCTGGACCGCAGAGTGAAGGCAAAAGGGCCAACAAGTGCTAAGCATCTCTGGGAACTCCTTCAAGACTGTTGGAAGACCATTTCAGAGGACTACCTCTTGAAGCTCATCAAGAGAATGCCAAGAGTGTGCAAAGCAGTAATCAAAGCAAAAGGTGGCTACTTTGAAGAACCTAGAATATGACATATTTTCAGTTGTTTCACACTTGTTTATTATGTATATAATTCCACATGTGTTAATTCATAGTTTTGATGCCTTCATAGTCATGAAAATAAAGAAAACTCTTTGAATGAGAAGGTGTGTCCAAACTTTTGGTCTGTACTGTATATATATATATATATATATATATATATATATATATATAAGAAAGAAGATCCGCAGCACTCCTTGAAAGATAAAATGTGCTCTTTATTCACACATATCAAATATTGACAACGTTTCGGTTCTCTCACAGAACCTTTCTCAAGTCCGCACCTGACTTGAGAAAGGTTCTGTGAGAGAACCGAAACGTTGTCAATATTTGATATGTGTGAATAAAGAGCACATTTTATCTTTCAAGGAGTGCTGCGGATCTTCTTTCTTATCTTCCGTCCTGAATCGAGGGACCACCGCTTGCACCCTGTGATACTGCTGAAGGGAGTGCTGCCAGATATATATTTATTTTTATTTTTGTAATTACACATTTATTTTGTGCCATATATTTTTTACAATTACTAAAAAAAATATTAAATATACTGTATACATTTTATTTAGACTCTATTTCTGAAACGTTTCTGCTGGCATATGAACTCCCAACCTACTACATTAGAGCCAAGAACTTTAACCACTCCACTATGCAGCTACATGTTAACCTGCACTGAAATATGAAATGATACTTCTTCTGTATAGGAATACTTACTACATGACAAACTACTATGATATTTTTATGTCATAGTTTATCATTAAGCTTTATAGCTGAGTGGTTAAAGTCCTTGCTAATGTAGAAGGTTGTGAGTTCAAATCCTGGCAGAATCTTTTCAAAAATAGAGGCTAAATTATATTTAAATAAACTGGATGTCTCCAAGTACTGACTCCATATATGGACATAGCTATATATAGAGTCAGAGCACCTGAGCACCTGTAGAGCACCCGAGCATCGCAAAGTGTTATACCACACCCCCCAAGCACTTTGGTGCTTGATCAACACTAGTGGTAAAGAATCAAAATTTTCCCAAAATGGCGGCTACACGTGTGAGGACTGAGGACATGGGGCAAGGAACTCTGGGAAGGCGGGATCCCCCAGATTGACATGCCTGCTTGCAGCAAATCAGCAGCCAGCCAGCCCTGTGATGTCACAACCCTATAAATACGGCAGCCATTTTAGATTCTGCCATTTTCCAGCGTTCAAAGTGCAGGGACAGACGTGTGAAGGAGCTAGGGACAACAATTGGAAAAACCTCATTGTGGGGAAAAAAAAGACAGAAAAAACGATTTATAAGTGCAGGGAAAGGATAAGGAGGAATCATTTCACAGCATCTTAGTGCAGGGAGAGACGTCAGAAGGCGCTAGGGACAGTGATAGAAAAGCGATTTACAAGTGCAGGGAAAGATTATTTGGGAATCCAAATAGCCATTAGACAGCTCTGTCATTTCAGCTATTTGTTATTGGGCTGCAAGTGCTATGTTGAAAAGCTTTTAGTGGCTTGAATCTCAGTATCTTTAGTATCTTATATCAGTACTACAAGAAAAATATATACACATTTCCCTTCTGCAGTTATTTCTGGTGAAAACGTATAGGGGCGTATTTCAGTAAAAATACTAAAAAATATACACACTGCACTGTTGCAGTTATTTCTGGTGAAAGCGTATAGTTGCCTATTTCAGTCCAACAAGAAAAATATAAGCTCAGTTCACTTCTGCAGTTATTTCTGTTGAAAACATTTAGTGGCGTATTTCAGTATAGAAAGAAAAATAGATACGCACTTCACTGGTGCATTTATTTCTGCTGAAAGCATTTACTGGCCTATTCCAGTACAAAAAGAAAAATATATTCTCAGTTCACGTTGGCGGTTATATGATTTGAAAGCATGGCTGGGAGTCAGCAGGGTGGCAGCAGTGGGAGGTCGGGAGCCAAACGTGCCCGGGGTAGACCATCTGCTTCGCAGCAGCCTACCTACCCGGGAAGTAGCAGGGGTTCACCGAAGTAGCGGCGGTAGCAGTCAGTCAGTGCGGCGGTTATATGTGGTAAAATCTCCATGATGTATCCATGATAAATTTGCAGCGTGGGGGCCCCGTGTGGCTTCTACACACTTTCAAAATAATCCTTCAGCGGATAGAATAGATGCCGGATGACCGAGACGCTCCATGACCTTCCCAGGATCTGCTGTCGGGAGCAGCGGTTCATTTCTGAGAAGTCCGTACAGTGCGTGGGAAAATCGAAGATCCTTTCCATCTCCGTGGTCCGTTATATTTGGTAAAATCTTTATTGAAGTATTTTGGTGGAAAAAGAAATTGTATTCAGCGTTCATTGCTGCACTTATATGCGGTAAAATCTTTTGTGAATTATTTCTGTGGAAAAAACAATTTCCACCTCCTCCATTAACTTCCTCCTCTCTTCATTGTCATCCTCAGCACATACACTGACTTGACCCCGCCCCCAGCTATATATATATAAGTGGTGCCAGCACCGCCTAGGGGCGAATAAAGGTAAATGACACTGCCTGTTAAAGGGAATTACAGCATGATACCACAATACATTTGATATGACATTTAGCAAGAGTTTAAAGTGCCCACATATAGCACATAGTGTGACACTGCTTCAAGAGGAATCATGGGCATGGATCAGCCAGGATTTCCACCCACCAATGCCTGATGCATCAGACTAGATCATCCATGGTGCCACACTAACAATTTGACAAAAGAGACCGGTTTCTTCTGGCTACCTGCCTCAGCTACTATTCTTATGCTGTTACCCGCCTGATGCCACACATCTGATGCCAAGTGCTCCTTCTTTCACCCACCATCTTCAGCGGGTACTGGTATTACCACCCACCTCTACAGTGTGTCACCTTGCCACTCTGTGGCCTCCTGATGCTGCCGCCACCTCTAGACTTTGTCATTGTGCCGCTAGTGTTGATCATGGGCGGTGTGAGGCTTTGCGCCAGGTCTTCAATCAAGATGGCAGCGGCTGCCCCGTCGCAAGGAAATGGATGAGTGGATGAGGTAAGTATGATGTTTTTTTTATTTTTTATATATTTTTTTATTTTACCCTGTAATATTGCTATCAGATGCCGCAATCAGCAATCGCCGCTCCCTGTCATTGCACCCGCTACTTACAAAGAAATGCACTTCGTGGCGAAGTAATTTGTCATGAAGCAAATTTTTTGTAAAATTGGGCGCAGCAGCCGAATTGAATTTTTACTTTGCTCAACACTAGCTATGACTAGAGATGAGCAAATTTCATATTTTGAAATTCCTTCACACTTCGTTTGGGGGTAAAATGTGAATTGCGTTATAGATTCCGTTACCACGGACCATAACGCAATTCTATGGCGGAATGCAGCCCATAGACTTCTATTATGACGGAAGGCCTCTAAAGGCATTCCGTTATGCATTCCATCATAGAATTGCGTTATGGTCCGTGGTAAGGGAATCCATAACGCAATTCACATTTTACCACCAAACGAAGTGTGAACGAATTTCATAAGCAGAAATTCGCTCATCTCTAGTTACGACCACCCTGTAATCCAGCAGCAATGGTCGTGCTTGCACACTATAGGAAAAGGCGCCGGCTTCTCACTGGTGGCTGGGACCGTGCGTGGTTTAACACTTTTTTCTACAGTGTGCAAGCACGACCACCGGTGTCGGGTTGCAGGGTGGTCGTAACTATGGAAACGAGCAGTGTATAATGTGATAAAAAAATGAATGAAGCCAGCAAAGGCAATATGGACAATCACAGTACATTAGTAAGTGTCTTGTATTAACTTTCTGTACATGATAAATGCCATCTGCTGTGAGACAACCCCTTTAATTGTGTTAAGCTGCAATACCGAGCACAACCTGAGCACAAGAGTGGCGCTGCTTCTGGCTAAAAGACTAAGCATTTTTTTCTTTTTTTCCTGTAAACTCTGACAACCCTTTTTTTGCTGCACCTACTACATCTGTGTATGATAGTTTGAAAGTCCCATTATTAACGGCAGAGCTTTGGAGCAGACAGGAGCAAGTTTGAATTAAATGATATCTCACTAAACTTCTCGGGAGCATCTTCCTATTGCAGATAATCCTGGGAGGAGAACACCTCCATGTTCAATTACTCACATTTTATGTGTCCCAAGTGCGGAGATGAAAAGCTATTGTTCCTGCATGAGTCAGCCTCTTCACATCAGCCGGTGACATCATCCGCTCAATACTGTGACCTTTGTGGCAGGCTAAGTGGGTAGGAGGAGAGAGGTTTTTGGAACAGAGCATCCATTTACTATGCTGAATCATATCCTCGTGCTGGAAGCACCCGCATAAGGTCTCTGCTCCGTGTATTAGCCGAGGGGCCATTCTGAGCTCCTGGGTCCTAGTGCAAAATCAGTAGTGCTGACCGAATCGAAGTTCACAAAGTGGACTTCCATCCGAATTTCCGAGGAAATTCGATTCACTGCAAAGCCGGATTTCCTCATGCTTCGTGGTAACGAATCAATTTTCCCCAAAAGGGTAGTAAAAAAAAAAATGTCATACCCGCCCCAAGCATTTGCGCGCGAAGAGTCGCGCATCTTGATTAAAGATCCCATACGAAATCTCGCTCAGTGCGTGATGTTTGACGTCATCACTCACAATGCGAGATTTTGCGCTGGGTGTACAGTCAAGTTAGCCGTGGCAGACTCTTTGCGCGCAAATGGTTGAGGTGAGTATATATATATATATATATATATATATTTTTTTTTTTAACAGATTAACCCCTGACAGTCCTTAATGGTCATCTCACCTGAGGGGATCAATGATGAGGGGGGAGGAACCATCGCTATTCCCCCCTCATTGTGCATGCTACTCACAAAGAAATGCGTTTTGTGACAAAGTAATTTCGGCAGCACCACCCCCGGTCAGCCTTTTGAAGAGAAGAGACTGTGGTGCTCCGGTGAGAGCTGCAGCCTCCTGACAGCTTACCAAGCACAGCGCCATACATTGTGTAGTGGCTGTGCTTGGTATTGCAGCCCTTGAATGGGACTGAGCTGCACATAAGCCATGTGACCGATGAAATGGATGTCATTGGCCTAGTAAGAGGCCCACCGAAGCAGCACAGCCTCTTCAAACAGCTGATTGGTGGGGGTACTGGGATTCGGACCCCAGCAATCACATATTGATGATCTATCTTGAGAAAACATCATCAATATTCTACTCCTGGAAAACCCCTTTATTATAATATAAAGGCAATCCGTGATCTTATTCTGTCTAAGCACAAAGGAACATTTCAAATTGATAGATTATCATATCCAACTATTCAATATGAGAAAACAATGTAGCAGAGCTGGATGCAGTGAGTGCAGTGCATGGTGAGATCTCAGTATGTTTACTACAGAATTGCAGCTAAATCACCTTTCCCCATTAAGGGAATGTGTCATAATATATTGGGGGTCCCATGATCAGGATTGCCAATTATTGGCCCGAATTGGGAACAGTAACAAAAGAGTGTCTCTTGCTTTGGAGGACCTGTCCTGCCCTGCATTACACAGACAGCTCATTGATTTCAGTGGGAACTGTGTAATGCTTTATTTCCCCTGTGGAGGCGCTGTGGGGAAACTGAACACTTACTGACAGGTTTCCTTACCTGGGGGATTCTTGTAGGTGGTTTATTGTTATAGGGCTCCTCTAACAAGTAGGGATTGTCCAAAGAGAAGATAGGGGATGAGTGCAATCTCTGCCTCCACCATCTTTGTGTCTCTGGCTATATATTATTTGGAAAGTATGGCTAATAGTACGGCGTGGCAGAATAAAATCTGGTTTAGTGAACATACACTCTGCTACATATAGAGGTAGGAGATCTGAGTTTGTAATTTTATTGCTTCATTTTTATTTCAAGATAACAACTGGGACACAACATAACCCCTTTAAGAAGCCCATAATAACCAGAGGGGTTGTAGGAGGATTGTACTGGGCAACCTCACATTCGTACTGTAATATTACATTAAGGCCTCATGCACACTGCCATTGCCGTTTCCTGGCTGTGCCCGTATTGCGGCCCGCAAATAGCAGGTCTGCAATACACCGGCACCAGCCTCGTGCACCCCGCATCATGGATGCGGACCCATTCACTTGAACGGGTCCACAATCCGGAAGGTTCAGTGCGGAACGGAGACACGGAATCCCACGGAAGCACCACGGAGTGCTTCTGTGGGGTTTCTGTCCGTGCCTCCGCAACGCAAAAAAGCAGTGCATGACGAATGGGTCTGAATCAGTCTGCGGAATCCGCATGGATGTTGCCCGTGAATTGGGGACTGCAGATTACGGTGCCCAATGCACGGAACGGCCAATCAACAGCCATGTGCATGAGGCCTAATATTGGGGTTGTCCGTCAATCTTTTTCCTTTCCTGAATGACTCAGAGTGGCATAAAATGAACAAAATAATGCCTCATGCACACAACTGTATTTCGTATACATGGCTGATCCACATTTTTTTGCAGATTGCACATGGAGCCATTCATTTCTATGGTTCCGGAAACAAAAGTGGACAGCATACGGATGTCATCTGTGTGTTGTCCGCATCCATATGTCCATTCTGCAAATTACAGAACATGTTCTATTCTTGTCTGTATTGGGGACAAGAATATTAATTTCTAGTAATAGGAGTGAGAAAAATGTGCATTCTACACGGAAGGTGTCCATATTTTGGAAATATGCGGTTTGCGGACCGCAATATGCAATTGGTCGTGTGCATGAGGCTTAATTCATAGACACTATGATTCCTGTTCTAAATATTTTTGGGACCTCATTTCCTAGTGCCTCTTGAAACAAAGGAAATGGTCTCTCAGCCCAACTAATCATTGGCTGAGACGGGCCGCCTTTGCAACCAGTGATCGGCTGAGCGTGCATTTCCTGTGTGTCAAATGGCACCATGAGGTAGAAACCTTCACCACAGCACTTTGTGTTTCCTTGGGGCAATCCTTGTAGCTGTGTGTTCCCTTCTTTATGGAAGTGCAATGGCCAGCATGTGTTGTTAAGAGAGTCAGAGACCAAGCCACATAAAACTCAATTAAAGAGTCTCTACTATATGCAGAATTGAAGTAGTAGCAGTCGTTTGTATACAATGCAAAGTCCTCCCAGATGTCCCAGCATGAGCTAAGCAGATGAATATGGCATCGGCCCTACTCTGGCTAAAATATCTGCTATAGGGATCTCTGGCAACTGTGGCTGTAGTGCCCACTATTCTGGCGTGTATAGGGTGTCTTAATGTGCTATTCCTCTGCAGCAGCAGGGTCTGTATCCCCCTTAAGCTGGGTTACCTTGCTCTCTCTCTCTGCAGCCATTCAAATTATTCTTCTTTAGTTCTCGCTTGCTTGCATCTCCTGAAGCTTGTGAAGGTGACCGAGGCTCCAGGGTTTGGAGCTGGAGTATATGGGAGAGGACCACATGGACACTGCTCCTTATTCCTCTCTCTCTACAGTGACTCTCCCTGGAATCTTCTGGAACTAGGTGGTGGAGACAGCCCACACTCTTAGCTCCATAGAGGGCTGAACCAGAACAGTTAACTCTTACCTTGCCTGGCTCATGCTGGAACAACTGAGTGTGCAGTACATACAGTAATATTAACATTACAAACTTTACATAACATTGCATTACAAACCAAACATTGTAGATACCCCCCAGGTCTGGCGTACTGCAAACCCCCTTTCTGGAGATAGGTGTGACTCTTTGAGTTGGGAGCCACATCTATCAGACATGGATGTGTAAGATCAGAGTTTCTCAACTCCAGTCCTCGGGACCCACCTACCGCTCAGAATTTGAGAATATCCCACAGAATGAATACCTGTGGTAAGTCCTGATGCATGGACACTAATTATATCACAAGCTGAATAGTAAGGAAATCCTGAAAACATGACTGGTAGGTGGGTCCTGGGGACCGGAGATGAGAAACCCCTGTGTAAGATGGAAATACCCCTTTAACATCTATGGTCGTTCATGTTCCAACACAAAAAATCTTATCAGAGATGGAAGGCAAAGTGGCAAAACGTTTCGTAGAGCCACCACTACTGTGTTCTAGTGATCAGTTGGGAGCATCAGCAGTCAGGATCCCAACCGGTTGGACACTGATGGCATATTTTAGTCCTTTTTTTGTATTTAATGAGACAACTCCTTTAACTCATATGAATATCATGGTGCACAAAAGGTTACACATTCAGTCCTGCTACATCTCCTGTGTGCAATTGACAATAAAGCTTCTGACCCCTTTATATATTATATTTATTCCAAATAACTGATCCAGTAATCCTAGTTTAGAGAGAAAGCGCAATTAATAACATTCACTGCATGACCCACTTAAGTCGTTCCAGACGAGGCCTGAGACCTGAGCCAGTAATGTGCACGATGGAGATTCATTAAAACACGGCTCGCTGAGTGCCGCTAATTATAGATACTTTTTATATTCAAAGACTTTCTCTCATAATCAGCATGTCCTCAATGCCAGTGTGTTTTCCTTAAAGGGATCAACCACAAAGTGCAGGCCCGGCCCCTGGGGATTTCATCTGCTGCCCATTAATGCACAACCATCCTGCATCTTTCTACTCACTTAAAGCGCAATAAATTATGCTGAAACATTGTGATGAGATGAAGGTGTCACTTGATATTTCAGGACGGCACCGCTCTTAACTCTGAGTGATTGCGTATGGTAGCATTACCTTCAGTGATTAAATTAAATAGATTTTCCAAACCTACTTTGGTGATAAAATGCATTGTTCCACTACATTCACTGCAAGTCATGTGACCACAGCACTTGATTCCGTCACTTTCACTGCTGGTCATGTGACCACAGCACACCATTCCATCACTTTCACTGCTGGTCATGTGACCACAGCACACCATTCCATAGCTTTCACTGTTGGTCATGTAACCATAGCACACCATTCCAAAGCTTTCACTGTTGGTCATGTAACCACAGCACATCATTCCAAAGCTTTCACTGTTGGTCATGTAACCATAGCACACCATTCCATAGCTTTCACTGTTGGTCATGTGACCATAGCACTCTATTCCACCGCTTTCACTGCTGGTCATGTGACCACAGCACACCATTCCATAGCTTTCACTGTTGGTCATGTAACCATAGCACACCATTCCAAAGCTTTCACTGTTGGTCATGTGACCATAGCACTCTATTCCACCGCTTTCACTGCTGGTCATGGGACCACAGCACTTCTTTCCACAGTGTAAAACCAGTGTTCTAAATTCACCTTTGTTAGGTAGATAGCTTCTTTAGATAATAGACTGAGGATCTCAGTGACTGAGAAGAATGGATGCATGAGCTCTACCTGACTAAACCTAAATAAGCATGCGCCAAAAACACATGATGTGAAGTGCCGGCCAAAGATCTAGAGGACACGTGGTCATTTCCACTGGCAACCAATGATCTGTGCTATTGGCATGCTCACATGTCCAGTGGTAAAAGTAGTGGAATGGCAATTAATGAGGAGAGGCTACACCTGGTTAAGTTCTTCTGCCCCCTTTAAGTTCTTCTGCCCCCTTGGTGGGGTTCTTAGCACCCGAACCCTCACTGATTAAAACTCTTTTTGTGACTCCGACCTGTCAAAGGCCACCATCCTAGTCACATTGCCACATAAGAATGGCTGACATGCAAGGACAGACTCAACACCTTTTGCAATCCATGGAACTTTTTAATGAAGCATTCCACCATTAAATTAATCATAGGTGTGATGCAGGGAACATCTGTTAATTCCCAAAATTCATAAATGTAGTGCAGCCATGATATTCTTGCCATTGTGGCTGACCACCTTGGAGTTAGCCGGGAGATAGCCAGTGATATGTTTGCTTCTTGATGCACTTTAGCAACTGATCAGATATAATGATTCAATTTATACATGATAGGAAGAAGGTTAGTGGGAGCAATGCTCTGCCCTACTTCTGATGGGGAGGGGAGAATAGCCATTGAGGAGGACTAAGAGGAAGCAGATGAACACCTGGTGTAGGAACCAGACCGACACAAATGTGGAGGTGTCAATAGGACCTGGCCTCATTGCTGTTTTGCTGCGTCACCACTGCCGAGAAAATCATTGACCTAGTGGGCCATGAAAGACATGTAGCCCTGCCCATAACAGGTGCTCCAGGTGTCCACAAAGACGTGCACCTTGTTGCAAAATGACAGTTGCAATAAGCAGGCCACATTCTCCACCACATGACAATACAAGAAGAGAAATAATGCAGACTAGGTATCTTCCAGCTGAACACATACCATCAGTTCCCTAAAGGCAGCAGAATTCAAGTGATATGGCTTCATCGCCAGAAACTTGGCCAGATGGGAGTTAAGCTTGCTTACTAGTATATTGTTGGGCATGTATACTGTAGTTGTCTTCTGGTCATACATTCCGTTATTGATGGCGGACGATGGAGTGAGTAGCAGGAAGAGGAGTAGTCTGTGCAGGAGAAGAAGTAACATGCTGATGATAACAAGGAGACTGTACAGCAGCTTGTTCCACTGGGTAACAGAAAGTTGTATTTTCCCACTTTATACAGTGATGCAGTTTTTTTTGTGCTGCAATAGATCTGTGGTGCTTATGTATGTGTATGAACGCCCTCTGCTTATTTTAATCTTGCTGATCTTGCACACGGCAATGCTTTTGTCTTATGGCACTGTGGAGAAAAACTGCCAGACGGAAGATACTCAGAGTTAGCAGCATCCTAGCTTGACTTACGTTTTGGGCCTACATCTACGGTATCAACAGAATCACCAGTTCCCAAGCTGACCAGACTAGAAACATTTCTGGCAGGTTTTTTGGAGGTTTGGATTGTTCAGCACTTGAGGCAGAATGTATACTATCAATTCTAAAGGTGCTAGCAATAATACTATGAACTGTCAAAACTTAAAGGGGTTGTCCCATGAAAAATATTCTATAGTTTTCAAACCAGCACCTGCATCTGAATACTTTTGTAATTACATGTACCGTAATAAAAAATTTAGTATAGCCAGTGAGCTATTCAATAAAATGTATTAGTATAGCGCCACCTGCAGTTAGTTTTTTTCTTCTTTGACCTGCTCACTGATAGACCACACATAGGCCGCACAGCACCTCCTGAGCTGTGATAGGGAGAGCTGAGACACGCCCCCTTAGATGCAGCAGAAAAGACACTCCCTTTGGACTGCCAGCATGATATAAATCTAGCAGATCAATGAATGTGGGATCTTTGTATTCATTGGAGGTACTGGGCTGGTTCTGGCTTTGTGGGTTTGTTCTGACCATGTTGTCACGGTCCCTCCCATGACAGAGGTGAGAAGATCTGAGAGACTGGCGGCACGTGAGGGTATCTGAAAGTCTCTCTGTTTTCTCCTTGCAGCGTTGTTGTTTGGTAATGACCACTAGTGATGGACGAACATCTGCCAGGACGGTTTGTGAACACGATCAAATGTTCGCGAACCACAAGTTCGCGGCGGTTCCCATACATTTTAATGGCAGGCAAACCTGAAAAACCTTCAGCTCATATTGCAGCCAAGAAATAATTACTAGAAGTGCACAAATAGTCCCACAACATGGACAGTGACATACCATATGTATTATTTTAATTTTCGATCTCCATTCATAATTTTTTTCAATGCGAAATATCGGCAATATAATTTTCGCGTACGCGCATGCGCAAATGCACTATACAGTACCCAAATGCACTATAAAAAAAAGTATATTGGTATATAAAACCCCGCTTCAATCAGTTTTTTGGGGGATGACTGGTATATCACACCAGTAGAAATGATTTGTTCCAATAACGCTTGTCCCTCTAAATACCTGCAGTATCGCAGCAGAACCGCACACAACTGCCGCACAATACAAATGCACTATAATATACTTTCTAACATAGAAAGTATATTATAACATTGTACAAGGAAGGCAATCTATTAGAATATACAGTACAGACCAAAAGTTTGGACACACCTTCTCATTCAAAGAGTTTTCTTTATTTTCATGACTATGAAATTGTAGATTCACACACTGAAGGCATCAAAACTATGAATTAACAGGTGGATACACAGCTGATAGTCCTACTGAATAGACTGTTAGAATTTGTATTATGGCAAAAAAAAAGCAGCTAAGTAAAGAAAAACGAGTGGCCATCATTACTTTAAGAAATGAAGGTCTGTCAGTCAGCCGAAAAATTGGGAAAACTTTGAAAGTAAGGGCTATTTGACCATGAAGGAGAGTGATGGGGTGCTGCGCCAGATGACCTGGCCTCCACAGTCACCTGACCTGAACCCAATCGAGATGGTTTGGGGTGAGCTGGACCGCAGAGTGAAGGCAAAAGGGCCAACAAGTGCTAAGCATCTCTGGGAACTCCTTCAAGACTGTTGGAAGAACATTTCAGGGGACTACCTCTTGAAGCTCATCAAGAGAATTCCAAGATTGTGCAAAGCAGTAATCAAAGCAAAAGGTGGCTACTTTGAAGAACCTAGAATATGACATATTTTCAGTTGTTTCACACTTGTTTGTTATGTATATAATTCCACATGTATTAATTCATAGTTTTGATGCCTTCATAGTCATGAAAATAAAGAAAACTCTTTGAATGAGAAGGTGTGTCCAAACTTTTGGTCTGTACTGTACATAAAAATAAAACGTAACCTTTAATAATGTTACCAGTGGCGTAACTATAGGGGCCTCTAAGCAAGTGCTAATGATCATGGTCGCCGCAGCCCCGCCGCAAGTGATTTAAATTTTTTAAATCTTACTTTAATAATGGCCAGTCAGGTCGTGCCTGACCGGCGGCACAGCACTGCGCTCTCACAGTTAATTACATCCCGCCCCACCACCGGCCCTGCCTCCACCAATCCGGCGCTGATTTCTTGCTGTGATCTCGCCGGATTACTCGGGCCCGCGGCGCACGCCGGATGACAGGAGTGGAGCAGTCTCCTCAGAGAAAGTGTCTGAATGTGCACACACAACGCTGGCTTCATAACTCACAGAGGGGCACCCGGCACAGTGGTAATACACAGGGGACTGGCATGGCAGCAAATCCTTCATAGGGGCCCAGCCTGGCGGACAAAATCATAACATACAGTTGCAAGAAAAAGTATGTGAACCCTTTGGAATGATATGGATTTCTGTACAAATTGGTCATAAAATATGATCTAATCTACATCTTAGGCTCCATTCACACATCCGCAAATGGGTCCGCATCCGTTCCGCAATTTTGCGGAATGGGTGCGGACCTATTCATTTTCTATGGGGACGGAATGGATGCATTTGCGAAGCGCGGGCCCGATCTTTGGGTCCGCAGCTCCGCAAAAGATAGAACATGTCCTATTCTTGTCCGCAGCTTGCGGACAAGAATAGGTATTTCTATAGGGGTGCCGGGCGGGTGTGTTGCGGATCTGTGAATGGAGCCTAAGTCACAACAATAGACAATCACAGTCTGCTTAAACTAATAACACACAAATGTTACCATGTTTTTATTGAACACACCATGTAAACATTCACAGTGCAGGTGGAAAAAGTATGTGAACCCTTGGATTTAATAACTGGTTGAACCTTCTTTGGCAGCAATAACTTGAACCAAACGTTTCCTGTAGTTGCAGATCAGACGTGCACAACGGTCAGGAGTAATTCTTGACTATTCCTTTTTACAGAACTATTTCAGTTCAGCAATAATCTTGGGATGTCTGGTGTGAATTGCTTTCTTGAGGTCATGCCACAGCATCTCAATCGGGTTGAGGTGAGGACTCTGACTGGGCCACTCCAGAAGGCGTATTTTCTTCTGTTTAAGCCATTCTGTTGTTGATTTACTTCTATGCTTTGGGTCGTTGTCCTGTTGCAACACCCATCTTCTGTTGAGCTTTAGCTGGTGGACATATGGCCTTAAGTTCTCCTGCAAAATGTCTTGATAAACTTGGGATTTCATGTTTCCTTTGATGATAGCAATACGTCCAGGCCCTGGCGCAGCAAAGCAGCCCCAAACCATGATGCCCCCACCACCATACTTCACAGTTGGGATGAGGTCTTGATGTTGGTGTGCTGTGCCTCTTTTTCTCCACACATAGTGTTGTGTGTTTCTTCCAAACAACACAACTTTGGTTTCATATGTCCACAGAATATTTTGCCAGTACTGCTGTGGAACATCCAGGTGCTCTTGTGCAAACTGTAAACGTGCAGCAATGGTTTTTTTTGGACAGCAGTGGCTTCCTCTGTGGTATTCTCCCATGAAATCCATTCTTGTTTAGTGTTTTACGTATCGTAGATTCGATAACAGGGATGTTAGCATATGCCAGAGACTTTTGTAAGTCTTTAGCTGACTCTAGGATTCTTCTTCACCTCATTGAGCAGTCTGCGCTGTGCTCTTGCAATCATCTTTACAGGACGGCGACTCCTAGGGAGAGTAGCAGCAGTGCTGAACTTTCTCCATTTATAGACAATTTGTCTTACCGTGGACTGATGAACAGCAAGGCTTTTGGAGATACTTTTATAACCCTTTCCGGCTTTATGCAAGTCAACAATTCTTAATTGTAGGTCTTCTGAGAGCTCTTTTGTGCGAGGCATCATTCACATCAGGCAATGCTTCTTGTGAAAGCAAACCCAGAACTGGTGTGTGTTTTTTATAGAGCAGGGCAGCTGTAACCAACACCTCCAATCTCATCTGATTGATTGGACTCCAGTTGGCTGAGACCTCACTCCAATTAGCTCTTGGAGATGTCATTAGTCTTGTGGTTCACATAATTTTTCCACCTGCACTGTGAATGTTTACATGGTGTGTTCAATAAAAACATGGTAACATTTAATTCTTTGTGTGTTATTAGTTTAAGCAGACTGTGATTGTCTGTTGTTGTGAGCTTACATGAAGATAGGATCACAATTTATGACCAATTTGTGCAGAAATCCATATCATTCCAAAGGGTTCACATACTTTTTCTTGCAACTGTATATAGGGGCAAAGTGAAAAAAAATATGAAATATATACAGAGCGGGCAAAATTTTTATATATACACAGGGGACAAATGTAATATATACAGAGCGGGCAAAATGGATTATATAAAGGCAGGGGCATAACGATCACAGTCGCAGACGGTATATATATACATTTTGCCCCCTCTGTATATATTACATTTGTCTCCTGTGTATATACAGATGTAGCAGGGTTAGCACTCCCAGCTCTTAACTCAAATTTCTTAACTCGAGACAAAAGCCTTGAAAAGCAATTGAAGGTGTTTGCTTAGATTAGATAACACAATTTAGAAATCTCAGAAAACAGGAGTGTTAACTCTACTCCATCCGTATACATTTTTTTGCCCGCTCTGTATATATTTCATGATTTTGCCCCGAGGGGCCGGGCCCCTATGAACGATTTGCTGCCATGCCAGTACCCTATGTATGACTGGGGGGGGGTCGGGCCCGGTGGGGGGGGCCCAATTCAAGTTTGCCCCGGGGCCCATAGAACTCTAGTTACGCCTCTGAATGTTACTATGAGGGTCCATTCACACGTCCGTAAGTGTTTTGCGGATCGGCAAAACACAGACATCGGCAATGTGCATTCCACAATTTGCGGACCGCACATCGCCGTCACTATAATAGAAAATGGCCTAATCTTGTCTGCAATTGTGGCCAAGTATAGGACATGTTCTATAATTTTTTTTGCGGAAAACGGAAGCACGGATGCGGAAGTGCGGATGCGGATCCGCAAATGCTGATGCGGACAGCACATTCCGGCCCCATTGAAAATGAATGGGTCTGCATCTGTTCCGCAAAATTCCGGAACGGATGAGGACCCATTTTGCGGACGTGTGAATGGGAAAATATATCCTCAAAATGAAAATAAATTAAATGATTAAAGCTAAGCAAAAAGCATAGATGTGGTAGGCAATAACAAGTGCTCGACCTATCGATAACACACCTATACGAGTCCTTAAAAAGACTTTTGTGGCCCTATTAGCTAGCGTTTGGTGTCCCTAACAGGCTGTCCCTGCTCCACACAGCAACCTCTCCCTACACTGGCAAAACACTGAATGTAAAATGGCGGCCAGATCAGGTTTATTTATAGGGTAGGGGGTATGTCCATGTGCTGAAATGTCTCAATTGGCTGTCCTGTACCACCTGATGGATGTGTCATGGGTCAAAGTTCTTCACAATGTAAAGAATATGGCGGGCGCGAATATCTCCATATGTTCGCATGTTCGGCGAATCGTGAACACACAAAGTTCACCGCAAAATGACCGCCGGGCGAACCGCAAGCAGCTTGTGGTCATTACTGAGGCTCTATTTAGTTCTGACTCACACTGCTTACCATGCGGTTGATATTTCCTGCTGGAGTTGGTTGGGCTGGTGTGTTGTTCCTTGGGATCTCCTGCTCCTCCATTCTTCTTTAAGCTAAGTGCATTTTGTTTTGAATTTTGTTGTTTGCTTGTGTTTGTTGTTGTCTAGGTCTCAGGGAGACCGCTGGAACCAGTAGTTCTCATTCCCTGCCACCTCTCCTAGGGATTTCCAGGGTCTCCAGGACTAAGGTTCTGGTGTATGAGTATTTACACCTTCAGGGTCTACTCATATTGGCAGGAGTCAGGGAGAGGTGTAGGGATTCCTAGGAGGTCACCATCAGAGACCACAGGCGGTGGCTTCCAGCAGCGGGAACCAGGTCTGCCCGGGTACCAAAGGACGCTCTCCCGGATAGGTTTTCCAGGGGAAGTGACAAGTCGTGCAAACTATATTATAGACTACGTCCTAACTCTTCTGGGGACGAGAGTCAAAGAGTGGCGATTATGATTTTGTTACTTAAAGGTGACGCTCAGTCTTGGACTTTTTTTTGCCGACCGGATCACAATCCCTCCGGTCGATAGATGAATTTTTCAGAGCTCTGGGACTTATCTACGATGACCCAGATTGGGTCTCCCTGGCCGAGACTAAGTGCATGGTTTTACAGCAGGGAGAGTGTTCTGCTGAGTCCTATTGCTCTGAATTTAGGAGATGGGCAACTGATACTGAGTGGAATGACCCATCCCTCTGTAGTCAATATGTCAAGGGTTATCCGAGAGCCTGAAGGACTCCTTGGCATTTCACGAATATCTAGAGTCATTGGAGCCTGAGGGAGAGATCTAAGGGGAGGCAGCTTCTTCTGACATTTTGGGTAGGGAGGCACTTTAGCTCATGTCTGATGATGAGCCAATGCAGTTGGGGGAAGTCACTCCTGGACCTGGCAATAAAAACGTTAGGGTTAAGAAAAGACTCAGCTTTTTCTGTGGTAAAGGGGAACATTTTGTTTAACATATGTCCTTATCTTAAACGTCAAGGTGGAAAAAAAAACAAAAAACTAATGTGATTAGTTCTTTTCTCACTCTTGGTGGTGTGGGTGGAGAATCTGGGAATGTACTTTTGTCATTTACCGGTAGGTACCCCGATTTCTCCTGCAAGGCAAAGTGGCGCTAGACTCCAAAAACTGTGGGAACTGAAGTATTTATTGACAGTGGGGCAGGGGTTAACCTAGTGGATGGACAATTCGTCCGTATGCATGGTTTGACAACAAGAACATTAGACAAAAATATTTTGGTGTTTGCGATGGATTCCACTCCACTCTCACAAAAGTATTTGTCACAATGGTGCAGGACATTCGCCTAAAGGTGGGAGATTCTCATCAAGAATCCATTTCATGTTTTGTGCTGGAGGGTCTGCCTCCTCCTCTGCTGCTAGGTTTACCGTGGTTATCCAAACATAACCCTACCATCGATTGGCAAGCGAGACAGATTCTTGATTGGAGTGATTTTTGCATAGGCAACTGTCTAGCACGTTGCTTTCTGTTGTAACCACTAAAATAGTAACTTCTTTTGTTTCGGATTTTTCTGATGTAAACTCTGAAAGTGGAGACCAGGAGTTACCTCCTCATCGGGAGTACAATTGCCCCGTCAACCTTATTCCCTGAGCTAGATTTCCCAAGTCTCGGTTGTATAATCTTTCTGAACCCGAAAGAGTAGCCATGCGAGAATATAACACCGAGAGCTTGGCTAAAGGTCATATTAGACCATCCAAATCACCAGTGGCTGCAGGGTTCTTCTTTTTTTTAAAAAGGACTGAACCTTTAGGTCATTGTTTGGACTTCCGTGAGCTTAATTGCATTACTGTCCGTGATCCCTATCCCCTTCCTTTGATCCCAGATTTATTCTATCAGATTGTCGGTGCCAAGGTGTTCTCTAAGTTTCATTTGAGGGGGGCACATAATCTAGTAAGGGTCAAAGAGGAGGATGAATGGAAGACGGCCTTTAATACCCCTGAAGGTCATTTTGAGAATTTGGTCATGCAATGCTCCTACTGTTTTTCAACATTTCATCAATGACATATTTCATCATCTAGTGGGCAGGTTTGTGGTGGTGTATCTGGATGATATTTAAATTTATTCCCCCGACATGGAGAAGCATCAGGATCACGTGAGACAGGTATTACAGATCCTAAGGGGGAATAAAATTGTATGCTAAGATGGAAAAATGTGTATTTGCAGTTTCGGAAGTGCAATTCCTGGGTTACCTACTCAACTTTGGGTTTTCGTATGGATCCGGAAAAAAGTCTGTGCTATGTTGGACTGGTATTGACACGAAAATCTGAAAGCGCTCATACGATTTTTGGGGTTCACCAACTAATACCGCAAATTTATCTTGAATTACTCGACTGTTGTTAAACCATTAACAGATATGACTAAGAAAGGTGCGGCTTTCTCAGTCTGGTCTGATGAGGCATTACAAGCCTTTTCAGGGGTGAAGGAGTGTTTTGCTTCTGCTCCTATACTGGGCAACCTGATGTGTCACAGCTATTCATTGTGAAGTTGACGCATCCGAGGTAGGGTTTGTAGCAGTCTTGTCGCAGGGTCCTTCTCATAGAAAAATGGCGCCCATGTGCTTTTTTCCTCTAAAAAACTCTACTGCTGAAAGAAATTATGATGTAGGTAATAGAGAGTTGCTGGCCATTAAGTTGGCTTTTGATGAAAGGCATCATTGGTTGGCAGGAGCGATTCATCCCATTACAGTAATTACTGATAGTGCTGAGCGCGAATATTCGAATAGCGAATTTTAATCGCGGAATATCGGCACTTCGAGAATTTGCGAATATTTCGAATATATCGCTATATATTCGTAAAATCGAATATTCAGTTTTTTTTTGTTTTTTTTTTAACACAGTACACATCAGGTGATCATCCCTCCCTTCTTCTAGCTTGTGGGCCAATGAGAAGGCTTTGTCACAGCTTAGCAACATCCCTAGCAACCAATAGAAAAGTGCCTACCCCTTACTATATAATAACTCCCCAGCAGCTATTTTCTAAAGTTATATGCAGTTATGAAAGAGACAGCAGTGTCATTGCTGTGCTCTGTGCTTTGTTGTATTACATTAGACAGTTAACTTTTATATATAATACAGATAGTTAGTGGGAGATAGTCAGTGTAGGTTAGATTGATCTATAGTGTAGCCGATAGGTTCCAGTGCAGGGTGTTAAGCAGTGTGTTAGGTTCTGCTGTCCATACATACATGCTACAGACATAGAGCTGTGATGTCACAAGTTGCACATATTGCGAAAAAAATATGCACATCATTAATTGCTGAAAATTCGCAAGTGCAAATATATTGGAGCACTGTATCTGCATATAAAGCTATTGTAATGTTCTCTGCCCGTGCCAACCATTTTCTCCAGTCTCAGGAAACTTATACCAGCTGAAAATGTAGCCAAAGTGACCCGAAATTCGCGAATATATGATGAATATTCTACTAAATATTCGTGAAATATCGCAAATTCGAATATAGCCCCTGCCACTCATCACTAGTGATAAGGTCATTCTAATACCTGCTCTTAGGAATTTCTTTTACTTCTGAACCATTCTCACCATGCTGTGACATGAAAGGGGCTTTAGAAAAACTGCTAACCATTGGTCTCTAGTAGCACTGTATACTTACAAAATAAGGTTAAAAACCCCCCAGCATTGTATGCTAATTAACCCTGAAGTGTCCGGTGGGCTTAACCAGACCTTCTAGGTGTCAGAAACGCTCCCGTGACAGGTGGCAGGAGATCAGAAAGACTGGCAACACGTGGGTTAATCTGACTGGTTCCTTGTGGATGATTTGTGTCTGTGTTGTTGCCTCAGGGGTTGATGGTCATTTAACCTCCCCTATTTATTACTGCTTTCCCCTTCTGGGGGTGCGGTTTATAGCTTCAGTTTCTGGACTCTGGGCCAGCTGGTTGTTGGATCTCAGTTTAGCTCCTGGGCGCTGCTCCAAGTAAAGTTAAGTGTCGTCTTCCCTATTTGTATTTTGTTTGTTGTGTTTCCTGTCTTTTGTATCTAGACCTGAGGAGACTCCTGTTCATCCTTCTAGTAGAGGAATAGGTTGTTTCAAGTCCTGTCACTATACCAGGGACCTACATGGTGTGGCTCTAGGTGTATGAACTTCCCTACCATCGAGGTCAGTTCATACTGTTAGTAAGGTACTGGATTAGGGTTTGTAGGGATTTCCTCTGGTAGGCAGGGTAAGCGGACGCAATACAGAGGCAAAACCACGGTTGATAAACAAAAGTCAGTGTTTATTTCACACAAAAAAAAAAGGCAGGAAAAAACACAATACTAGGCAGGGCCCTGGTGTTAATTCACACTGCAGGAATCCTTGTGTTAATTCACACAGCAAAAGTCCACAGAAGTCAAAGAAACACGTCACCTGGCAGTCCACAGGAGGCTTTAGGGCGCCTGGCTTCCAGCTGGCAGCTCTCCATGCAGCTCTCAGCCTTGCAGTATGGTAGAACTCCTCAGCTCCCAAAACACAGAGCTCCACTATCACCTGGAGGTCCATTCCACACCCAGCTGAGGCTGCTGGCTGGGGGTTTTAAACCCCAGCCCAAAACCTGGACTGGATGTGGGGAACAGCCACTTGCTCTTTGGCTGCTCCCAATAAGAACCTGGCCCGGATCAGCTTTTCAGCCACACTAAGAAAAAACTATGTCAGCAAGCACTAGCTGCGGCTGACACACAAAATAACTGGTTCCTATCTCACCGAGGCCAGGAACCTCGGTGACAAGTACCTTCCGTCAATGACGGACCCTTGCGCCTTCCTACAGGTTGTAGTGATGAGCGGCATAGGCAATATTCAAATTCGCAATATTTCACCTAATTTTTGGCTGAATATTCGCCATAAATTTGCAAATTCGAGAGTTCGTGACTCAATCATTGTTTATTTGATTGTGAAAATCGGCAATGATAAATTTGCGATAAATTCACGATTAGAATATTAAACACTATTCGAATATACGAATACGAATATATAGTACTATATTCAAAATATTCACAAATTCTCGAAGTGGCGATAATTCGCTATTAAAATTTGTGATGTTGAATATTCGCACTCAACACTATAGGGTTGCTCTAGGAAGTGACCTTCTCCTTTAACCTAGTTTAAAGGCCTAGTTCCTGTCCCCTTTCCTCTTGTTCTCAGTGTGGTGTTTCCCACCCACACCTCATCATCAACCGTGACATTATAAACCACACCCCCAGAAGGGGGTAAGCAGTAATAAATAGGTGGAGGTTTAATGACCATCAACACCTGAGGCAAGGGAGGGAGTGTCATTAAAACAACATAAACACAAATGATCCACAAGGAACTAGTCATATTAACCCACGTGTTGCCAGTCTCTCTGATCTCCTGGCACTGTCACAGGAGCGTTCGTGACACCAAGTGCCCTAATGAAGTCAATAAGTAATCCCCTATTAATTTAATTCACATTACTTAACTCCTCTCGTCATCCACGTTCTAGTTCAAGGCAGAGATCCGGCGCTTGCACAGTTTTACTCTGCTCTTCCCTAAGTAGGAAGTGTCTTAGGCTCCAATGCACAGTGTGCATTAAGTAGGCTGGGAAGTGGTGCAACCATCTTGGATGTGGCCACCTTGGCCATAGCTGAACATGGGCCCTGGAATTGAAGGATCTGCAATTAAAAAGATAAAAACAAAGTGCACCATGTAAGTGTTCTGTTCATTCTTCAGCTAATGTGATTTTTTTTCTTTGAACCAGAGAGTTGCTTAACATTTAAAGCAGACCTACATAAGGGCTGAAAATTACCCAAAATTTTGTTTGGTTTATAAACTATTGACATGGCAACCCATTGCAACCTAAGTGGCCCGTGAAGGTACTAAGTTTTTAGTGGGTGCTATCTTCATTAGTTTTGAGTGGATATAATTGCCTTAATCTGTTGAAACAATTCGTGATTATAAGTTCTTTTTTATTTGTTCAGTAGCACAATAGTTCTTCTAATAATAATATGGCTTTTCTACAATGTGTTATTACAATCATTTTAGAACAATAAATAATAATTGTGATAATACCAACAGATACGAAATCTATTTTTCAGATGACATTGAATACATTTTATTATATATTTTTCCAGATCCATATGTGAAAGTAAATCTGTACCATGCAAAGAAGAGAATTTCCAAAAAGAAGACTCACGTGAAAAAGTGCACCCCGAATGCAGTGTTCAATGAACTGTTTGTGTTTGACATTCCTTGTGAAGGTTTGGAAGACATAAGTGTGGAGTTCCTGGTGATGGATTCAGACAGGGGCTCCAGGAATGAGATTATTGGTCGATTATCCTTGGAGAGCCTCAGCAGATGGAACAGGTGGAGAACATTGGAAGGAAATCTGTGAACAACCCTCGGAGACAGATTGCCAAGTGCACATGTTGTGTGATGGTTAGCAGCCTTGAGTTGAACGGACTTCAGCAACTTCATTTTTTTATTTATTTCTTTGCCATGTACAATAAGAAGCTTGCAGTGACATTTCGTTTTTTTTTTTTTATGTTAAAACATGATCAACTGAGCAAATGAAAAAAATAAAAAATAGACAAAAATAACAGACAAAATTAATTTATGCCTGAGATCAAAAGAAGATTACTACCTTCACTTTGAAAAATTGGATTTTTGCAATTTACAATCTTTTAAATCTGTTCAAAATCTCTGATTGATGACTTGTCCATCTTCAATAGATTTCCTATAGACACTCCATGAGTAGCCATCTTTGTGATAAGGAATAAGGAGCACATTTGAATACTACAGATACCATTGCTTGAAGCTGAATTCTAATGCATTGCATCCCAAATTGTGAGGCATGTCTCACCGATGAGGCATTTCCCATTTGTTGATGAGGGACAACAGAGAACATATTTCTGATAGAAGTGATCACATGCTTCTGTGGTTGCACCAATCTCTGGTTTCGGAACATAACTAACTCTTCTTGTGCTTGTTTTAATGTTATATTTGGTTCAGGAAGACAAAGTTTAAAGATGAATTGAGGTCATTTTTCCAAAAATTTGGCATGACTAACACCAATGGCAAGGCTCGTGCATCATCATATTCTGACTGGTATGGCCCAAAGCAGAAAATATTGAAAGAACCACATTCTAAATTTGGGTCTCATTAAGTTGCATGTATCTCATGGCATTCATGACTTATAAGCCACAGAACACCACACCTGGTGTCACATAACAAAAATTCTACTATATTGTATAAAAACGTAAATCAAACACCAGAATTCATAACCAAGTTGAAAAATCGATGAAACGCTTGAAATATCTGAGTATGTTCTAGACAAAACCTATTTTCTAAAGTCTGTTTATCAACCCAGAATGATAGAGGGCCTAAAATAAAAATATCCATGTTTAAATTTGGAAAGTCCCAATGATTTAATATACTTCAAAGATTACCAGTATCTTTTAAAGCCCTAATCACTCATAGTTACAAATTTACTTTACATAGTTAGTAAGGTTGGAAAAAGATGTATGTCCTATCCAATCCAATTTATAATCCCACAGTGTCAATCCAGAAGCAAAGCAAAAAAAAAAACACAAGAGACAGTTGCTCCCAAATTTAGGGAGAAAAATTCCTGCTCGACTCCAAATCTGGCATCAGATCCCTGGATTAATGTCTCATCTGCAAATATCAAGTACAGATAGCCTGCAGTATTTTTACTTTCAAACCAAATATCCAGAGACCCTTCTTAAACTTGTTAAATTAATCAGCTATCACAATATCCTCTGCCATAGTCTAACTGTTCTTACAGTAATGAACCTCCTATGTTGATGATGAAACCTTCTTTCCTCTAGATGTTGAGGACACCCTCTTGTATGGCTGTGGGCTCATATTTGCAAGAAAAAAAAATAGTTAATGTTGAATTTTTGGTTGTTATGGACCATAAAAGCTTTTTTACCCAGATGCATAGTTTTTATGAAACTTTTTTTTTTAAAGAGTTAGGTGCCCCCACACATACTTGTGACCACCTTCTGTTAGCATAGAGCAGAGGTAGGACAATGAGTTATCAATGTAGCTGGCCTTCTAGAATGTCATTGAGCCAGGATGCAATTTATGGATAAACTGTGACCAAGCAGCTGATAATGCTGTAGGTCAGTAGGTGATGCGATCTGTTGAGCACTTTTCGTATTAGGGAGCAATTTAATAAATGATTGCCCATTTAACAGTTATTATACGGAAATTCATGGACCATAAGTGGCACATTATGAAAACCTTGTCTTACATGGCAAGGTTTGCCCTGTCTCAAAGTGAAAGCCTCGGAAAGAAAAACTTCTGCTCTAGGGAACATGATAGGATAATGACTTTAAAGTCTTTGAAGGTTTAATGGATAATACCTGGTCCTGGATTGCCTTGGCTCATTTGTCAAAAACCTGTTCCAACCTCTTTTTGCACAGTAATATTTAGAATAAAAAAACTTACCTCCAAAAATAATAAAATAAATCATACTAACCATACTAATTCCCTGGCACTTCAGTGCTCCCCAGTCGCACAATGGTCCTACTTTCTGGTCTCTCTAGATGCAGTGATAAGCAGTGGTGATTTCCTGTGTGCCAAGAGGGATCAGATTATAGAGACTGTGGACTAGGAAGCATGGGAAACTAAAGTGCTGGAGGATCGGTAAGATGAGTATGGCTTATTTTACACTATTCTGAGCCTTTTATCAATTTAATTGGCCAAACACTTCCTTTAATAATTTATATAATATGGATGATGCAAATACAAATCAACAATAATAATAACCCTTATTTATATAGCGCCAACATATTCTACAGCACTTTACAATCAGGGCATTCATTTACAGAGTCATAAATAACATAGCAACAAACCAGTCAACAATTAAAACAAGAGGAGTGAGGGCCCTGCTCGCAAGAGCTTACAATCTATGAGCCTTTACTTTAAAAGTTGTAAAAAGTTTACATTAGTGCCAAGGTGTTTTTTATGATTTTTTTATGTCTTACGATGACATTTTTTTTTTAAAACATAGAAAAAATAATATTGCGATGACATGTAGATAGCGTTAAGTCCTGATCAGACATTTAAAAAAATCACTAAAAATACTAAGAAATGGCAAAGAAATGTGGCATGTCTCCTGCAGTTATAAAAATATAAAACGGCCTGTAAATTGCAAACATCCATTTGTAAAGTAGAATGTATGAGATATCTTTAAGTGATAGCCATAAGAAGCACCTCCAGTCAGTTTCTATTTGGTCAGAATCATAGATTAAATATATTATTAAGCTTACCAGGAAAAATGGAAAAAGTGACAACTTTTATCATTTTTATGAGCCACCAAAGTGTTCAGAGCAGTTGTCACAATGTCCCACCCATCATCGAAATCATGTAACATGTATTACTCAGCTGGGGGCAAAATGAGGACTAGAGAGGACTCCTTCCACACTTGAGACTATGAAATCTGTGCTGCAGCCTTCAAAGTGGAAATGCAATGCTATATATTTAGTGAAAATCTTTTATGTGTGACATGAAAGAGACTCTCTGAGAGGCTTAGAAAATCCATTTTCAAATACCTTATGAGGGAATTTTGAGTCAAAAAGGTAAGTGCCACCTTCAATGCCCTTACCTATTGACCAGAGCAGGCATCGACTAGAAACAGCTCTTCTCACTCTAGAATTTTACTTAGAACTGTGTAATTCTTAATTCCTCCAGTGGTGGCACTGCAGGGAAATGAAACACTTTGCGTCAGGTTCCCTAAAGATCAAAACTGATCGCTGGAGGTTCTCCTGTGATCAATTTATTGTCTAAGGACCCTTCTATAAAAAAACTAACAACATGTATTTAGTCTCAATTTCATTTTTAATGGTCAAAGTTTTTGGAAGCAAATACATTTTTTAATCTCTAGGTCTTAAACTTTCCCCCCAGCACCATATTCACTCTATATCTGCCGTGACAAAGTCAGAAGAACATTGACAACAAGCGACCAAAAGACTTGATTGAACAACCTGCTTTACATGACGCCTCTCACGCATCGTTGTTCTGTTTGTGAAATTGTTGTATGAAATTGTGATTTTAATACAGTGTGTGATAAATTAAGAAAACATAGGAGGAAGACTGTAAGGGAACCCAAAGGGCTTGGACTCTGAATCTGTGGGTCTTGTGAATGATGTGACTCTGTGCACTATAAGAGTACAGTATGTAGCATAAAGTACTTTGTTATATTGAACTATTAACCAGTATGTCCCAGTAACAGACAATGGGGTAGTAACTGTTTTGTGTCATTGGAATAAACACAAGAAAAACATTTAATTTCCAAACGTGTAGCAGATTTGCCTTTTAATGTCTTTTTCAAATGTCCGACTGCACTATTGTTCTTTAAGTGTTGCAATTTTTTAACTTTTTTTTTTTAAATGAAGACAATGAAAGAGAAATGGTTTAGGGAGGAGCAAACTGAATAAATCTAATGAATCGATTTGTTTCATTAGCAAGAGTTCTTCACCCACATGTTCTTCACCAACATGTGCTTGTTGACTGAGATCTAGCCCAGAATGGACAATCTAAGCCTTGCATCACTGATCCAAGGCGCTGACGCTCAGATTCCGCTTTGGGAATAGCGTCTATGCTTGTGCTGCTATTTAGAAGTGTAGCGGCGCATGTGCAGTCACAACTCCTGAAGCCGAATTTGAGCTTTATAGCTACTTGGAGCAGTGGTGCAGGTCCTAGGTTTCCGGGGCCGGACTAGATGTATGACCCTATCAATTAATAGGCAGGTGGACACTTCGTCACCCTTGGGGAGAACCCCTCACAGGTGAAGAGCTCTTACTAATGAGAACAATTTATTCGCTCATCCCTAGAATGGCTGACAAAAAAATAGACCCTATCATGTCATCTATAGCCAGGGGTTTATCCCATATGAGCAATGTATTATTCCTGCTGAATGAGGGTGACTTTATAATATGACCTCCCTATATTAGTGTGTACAGAAGCCGTTAATTCATGTGCAATTAATGGGACATGGTTTTCAATTTTCCTGTACAGCATATTTGGGTTGTATTAAAGATAAAGGCTATGCATTTTAACATGTTATTATATGTCTTTCATTGAAACAAATGGGAAGAATGACAATTATTTGCTGATGTTGCTTAGTATACTTATGATTTTGTCTAAATTTTTCATAAATACTATACGGATTAAGGGGCAGGGCGTTGGATCCACCGGAGTTATGAAGAGACGCAGACCTCTTCACAACTTTGGCGGATCCACCGCCGATTCTAAATGTAAGAGAGCTTCCTAGCTGTCTTACATTTAGACCATTTTCTACGCCTAAATCAGACTCGCTGCGGACTCGCTGCGGGAGGAACGCTCGTCTGCAAGGGGCCTTAGGAGGTTAAATTGGTCTTTATTAAACATTTTCACCAGTTTCTGTTCTACATGGTTAAGTTTCAGTCTTATCTGCTGCATATATTACTTTCAGTTTCATATGGAACCCCCAGGTTACTGCTCTAACAGATTAATATATAGCCCTTATCTATGAACTCCTGGAAACACCTAAACACTCATTTAAGCCATATTCTTATCACATTCTTATACAAGAATGTAGCTACCCACGTGGACAAAATTGTTGGTACCTATCCGTTAAAGTAAGAAAAATTACAATGGTCATTGAATTAACTTGAAACTCACAAAAGTAATAATAAAAACACATTTACTGAAAATCATACATTGCTTTCGAATTGTGGTTCAGCAGAATCATTTTAAAAAACAAACTCCTGAAACTGGCCTGGACAAAAATTATGGTACCCCTAGAAAAGATTGAAAATAATTTGACCTTACGAACATGCTAAACTAAGGTGTGTCCTGTAATTGGCATTACGGGTGTCTTCAAACTTGTTATCAGTCTGCCTATTTAAAGGGTAAAAAGTGGTCACTGTGCTGTTTCGTATGATGGTGTGTACCACACTGAACATGGACCAAAGAAAGCTAAGGAGATAGTTTTCTCATGAGATTAGAAAGAAAATTATACACAAACATGTTAAAGGTAAAGGCTATAAGACCATCTCCAAGCAGCTTGATGTCCCTGTTACTACAGATCAATACATTATTCAGAAGTTTAAAGAGATAGATAATACGAATGGTAAACAAAGAGCCCAGACCAACTTCAAAAGAGATTAGAGGTGAACTCCAAGGTCAAGGATACATCAGTATCAGATCGCACCATCTTTTGCTGTCTTAATGGAAAATGACTGAGGAGTAGTGTTGAGCGAGCATGCTCAGCCGAACTGCTGTTCGGCTCAAGCATCGCTATGCTCGGTACATGGCGGTACTCGGCCGAGTACCGTATGTGCTTGAGCGCCATGCTCGAGTCTCCTTCCCGCACGTTTTACAGCTGCTATGCAGCCAATAAATGTGAAGGTAAGTACAGCCCTCACTGCAATGCCAGTAGCCATGTTAGCGTTACTGGCATTACAGTGATTTGCTGGCAGGAACACATCATCGGGTGCTATATAACACCCGATGACGCATGTTCGGCTCATTTGTAGTCAGGGAGAGCTGCGCTTCGAAAGGGACAGAGAGTGTAGGGAGTGTGATCGCAATCTATTTAGTAGAAAACGTTTCAAAGACCCAAAAGTTCTTTTAAGGACTATTGTGTGTGGTGGCAGGCTGGCAGCAATATAATATAACCATCAAATTTTATTTTTTTAAAGCATTTTCAATACTTTTTCTATAGAGGGTGTCTGCAGTGACTTGTGACATCTGTGTAATACCTTCTGTGTGAAAGGGCCAGAGATAGGAAAAATATTGGTGAAAATGACTATATTTTTTCCATCATTTTCAATCCTTTTTCTATAGAGGGTGTCGGCAGTGACTTGTGACATGTGTCCATAAATTTCTGTGTGTCAGGGCGAGAGATAGGAAAATATAAGTGAAAATTACTATATTTTTTCCATCATTTTTAATACTTTTTCTATAGAGGGTGTCTGCAGTGACTTGTGACATCTGTCCAATACTTTCTGTGTGTCAGGGCCAGAGATAGGAAAAATATAAGTGAATATTACTATATTTTTTTCCATCATTTTCAATACTTTTTCTATAGAGGGTATCTGCAGTGACTTGTGACATCTGTCCAATACCTTTTGTGTGTCAGGGCCAGAGATAGGAAAAATATAAGTAAAAAATTACTATATTTTTTCCTATTCTCAATACTTTTTTTTATAGAGGGTGTCTGCAGTGACTTGTGACATCTGTCCAATACCTTCTGTGTGTCAGGGTCAGAGATAGGAAAAATATAAGTGAAAACTAGTATATTATTTCCATCATTTTCAATACTTTTTCTATAGAGGGTTTCTGCAGTGACTTGTGATATCTGTCCAATACCTTCTGTGTGTCAGGGCCAGAGATAGGAAAAATATAAGTGAAATCTATTTTCCTTTTTTCATACTTTTACGTACTTTTTTCCATATACTGTGCTTGCTGTGAACTGTGACATCCGTGCCACATCTTGTGTGTCAAGCGTGCATATAACATTTAATATGAAAAAGGCGAGCAGTAAGGGACGGGGAAGTTGCCGTGATGCTGATGGTTCACGCAGAGGCCGTGGCCCTGGGCGCAATAAAACTGTGCCTGCTGCCAGAGCACAAGAAAAAGAATCACCCACAATACCTAGCTTCATCTCCCAGTTTGCAGGGTCTCGCAGGACAAAACTCTTGAAGTCAGACCAGTGCGACCAGGTGGTTGGTTGGATTGCAGCAGATAATTCTTCCACTCGGTTAAGCACCACCCTGTCTTCCACCAAGTCCAGTCTCAGTAACCAAGAGTCTGGTCAACGGTATCCTCTCCCTGATCCTCCTTCCTCCCACCATGGAGAGTCTGGCCAAACAAGTGATTCCACAATCGTAAATTCCAAAGAGCTCTTTTTATCGCCATTACTTGATTTGGCCCTCTCGCCAAGCACGCTTGAAGAGGGACATGAGATCTTGTGCCCTGATTCCCAACATCTTGAGCATCCACAGTCCCAAGAACATGACGGTGGGGAACGGCATATAGTGTTTAATGCGGTGGATGATGATTAGACACAGTCGCCAATGAGTAAACCGTAATTACTGTCTCAAGAGGTTGATGAAGAGGATGAGACACAGTTATCAATCACTAAGGTTGTGGTTAGGTCAACAAATCAAGAGGATGATCATAGTGAGGAAGTGGAAGAGGATGTGGTGGACAATCAGGTCACTGACACAACCTGGGAAGGTGGAAAGCCGAGCGAGGACAGCAGTACAGAGAGGGAAGGATCTGCAGCACCTCAAAAGGCTGAAATAGGCAGTGGGGTGGCAAAAGGGAGAAGGCGGGCCACACCAAAAAGGCCCGCAACTGTTCCACAGAGCACCCCCTTGCGTAAATCTGCCTTGCCAAGGGGTAGCTGTTCCGCAGTATGGTGCTTTTTTGAGGAAAGTGCGGACGACAAAAGAATAGTAGTTTGCAACCTGTGCCACACCACAATGAGCCGGGGCGTGAACACTAGCAACCTCAACACCACCAGCATGATCCGCCACATGGCATCCAAGCACCGTAATAAGTGGGACGAACGCCTGGGTCCACAATCTGTGTCTGCGAGTCACACCACTGTCTCCTCTTCCCCTATGTTACATGCTCATCAATCGCCTGTTGAAGGCGCAGGTGAGGATGCCTCCTGCTCTGCACCTGGACCTTTGCAAGCACCATCAACGACCACATCCACTTCCCTGTCCCAGCGCAGCGTCCAAATGTCATTACTAGGGATGAGCGAACCCGAACTGTATAGTTCAGGTTCGTACCGAATTTTGGGGTGTCCGTGACACGTAACCGAACCCGAACATTTTCGTAAAAGTCCGGGTTCGGGTTCGGGTTCGGTGTTCGGTGCTTTCTTGGCGCTTTTTGAAAGGCTGCAAAGCAGCCAATCAACAAGCGTCATACTACTTGCCCCAAGAGGCCATCACAGCCTTGCCTACTATTGGCATGGCTATGATTGGCCAGTGCAGCATGTGACCCAGCCTCTATATAAGCTTGGGTCACGTAGCGCTGCACGTCACTCTGCTGATTCAAGCATAGGGAGAGGTTGCTGCTGCGACGTTAGGGCGAGATTAGGCAGATTAACTCCTCAAAAAGACTTCATTCTGTGATCGATCTCCAGCTGTGGATCATTGAAGTGCTAATATCGAATTGCTCACTTTTTTGATGCTGCCCAGAGCGTTTTTAGATCACTTTTTTCTGTGGTGATCGGCGGCCATTTTGTGGCTTGTGGTTCGCCAGCACAAGCTATCACCAAGTGTATTTAACCATCAATAGTGTGGTTATTTTTTGCTATATCCTACATCAGCTGCAGGCTGAGCCTGTGTCACCGAAGTGCATTTAACCATCAACAGTCTTGTTATTTTTTGGCCATATACTACATCAGCTGCAGGCGGAGCCTGTGTCACCGAAGTGCATTTAACCATCAACAGTCTGGTTATTTTTTGGCCATATACTACATCTGGTGCAGGCTGAGCCTGTGTCACCCAAGTGCATTTAACCATCAATAGTGTGGTTATTTTTTGGCCATATACTACATCAGGGGCAAGTTGAGCCTGTCACCCAGCGCCTAAAAAATAGACTTGACATTTCTATTCAACCAAATCTGTACTGTTTTAGCTGGTCAAGTTATTTGTAGTGACCGTAAAAGCACATTTTTTGTTCTGGGTTGAAAAACTATTCCCAAATTTGCCATTCTCAAAATACCTAGTTTCTGCTAAATGAGGCCTACTTGAAATCTATCCCAAAAAGGATATCTTACATTGAAGGTGCTGATAGTGTCATTCAGAAAAATTTAACACACACGCTACCGTGCAGATACAAGTCTAATTCTGTGATTAAACCTATACCTGTCACACAGCGCAAAAAAAAACAGGCCTCACATTTCTATTCAACCAAATCTGTACTGTTTTAGCTGGTCAAGTTATTTGTAGTGACCGTAAAAGCACACTTTTTGTTCTGGGTTGAAAAACTATTCCCAAATTTGCCATTCTCAAAATAACTAGTTTCTGCTATATGAGGCCTACTTGAAATCTATCCCAAAAAGGATATCTTAGATTGAAGGTGCTGATAGTGTCATTCAGAAAAATTTAACACACACGCTACTGTGCAGATACAAGTCTAATTCTGTGATTAAACCTATACCTGTCACACAGCGCAAAAAAAAACAGGCCTCACATTTCTATTCAACCAAATCTGTACTGTTTTAGCTGGTCAAGTTATTTGTAGTGACCGTAAAAGCACACTTTTTGTTCTGGGTTGAAAAACTATTCCCAAATTTGCCATTCTCAAAAATTTGGTGAACAGGAACAATGAGGAAAACATCTAATAAGGGATGCGGACGCGGACGTGGACATGGTCGTGGTGGTGTTAGTGGACCCTCTGGTGCTGGGAGAGGACGTGGCCGTTCTGCCACAGCCACACGTCCTAGTGAACCAACTACCTCAGGTCCCAGTAGCCAGCAGAATTTACAGCAATATTTGGTGGGGCCCAATGCCGTTCTGGTAAGGCCTGAGCAGGTACAGGCATTAGTCAATTGGGTGGCCGTCAGTGGATCCAGCACGTTCACATTATCTCCCACCCAGTCTTCTGGCGCATGAAAACCAAGCCCATCGGTCTGTCACATCACCCCCATGCATATCAGGGAAACTGTCTGAGCCTCAAGTTATGCAGCAGTCTCTTATGCTGTTTGAAGACTCTGCTGCCAGGGTTTCCCAAGGGCATCCACCTAGCCCTTCCCCAGGGGTGGAAGAGATAGAATGCACTAACGCACAACCACTTATTTTTCCTGATGATGAGGACATGGGAATACCACCTCAGCACGTCTCTGATGATGACGAAACACAGGTGCCAACTGCTGCGTCTTTCTGCAGTGTGCAGACTGAACAGGAGGTCAGGGATCAAGACTGGGTGGAAGACGATGCAGGGGACGATGAGGTCCTAGACCCCACATGGAATGAAGGTCGTGCCACTGACTTTCAGAGTTCGGAGGAAGAGGCAGTGGTGAGACCGAGCCAACAGCGTAGCAAAAGAGGGAGCAGTGGGCAAAATCAGAACACCCGCCGCCAAGAGACTCCGCCTGCTACTGACCGCCGCCATCTGGGATCGAGCACCCCAAAGGCAGCTTCAAGGAGTTCCCTGGCATGGCACTTCTTCAAACAATGTGCTGACGACAAGACCCAAGTGGTTTGCACGCTGTGCCATCAGAGCCTGAAGCGAGGCATTAACGTTCTGAACCTTAGCACAACCTGCATGACCAGGCACCTGCATGCAAAGGATGAACTGCAGTGGAGTAAACACCTTAAAAACAAGGAACTCACTCAGGCTCCCCCCGCCTCGGCCTCCTGCTGCTGCCGCCGCCTCGGCCTCCTGCTGCTGCCGCCGCCTCGGCCTCTTCCTCCGCCTCTGGATTAACGTTGGCACCTGCCGCCCAGCAAACATGGGATGTACCACCAACACCACCACCTGCGTCACCAAAGCATCTCAACCATGTCACACGGCAGCGTTCAGCTCTCCATCTCACAAACATTTGAGAGAAAGCGTAAATTCCCACCTAGCCACCCTCGATCCCTGGCCCTGAATGCCAGCATTTCTAAACTACTGGCCTATGAAATGCTGTCATTTAGGCTGGTGGACACACACAGCTTCAAACAGCTCATGTCGCTTGCTGTCCCACAGTATGTTGTTCCCAGTCGGCACTACTTCTCCAAGAGAGCCGTGCCTTCCCTGCACAACCAAGTGTCCGATAAAATCAAGTGTGCACTGCGCAACGCCATCTGTGGCAAGGTCCACCTAACCACAGATACGTGGACCAATAAGCACGGCCAGGGACGCTATATCTCCCTAACTGCACACTGGGTAAATGTAGTGGCGGCTGGGCCCCAGGCGGAGAGCTGTTTGGCGCACGTCCTTCCGCCGCCAAGGATCGCAGGGCAACATTCTTTGCCTCCTGTCTCCTCCTCCTCCTACTCAGCTTCCTCCTCCTCTTCTTCCACCTGCTCATCCAGTCAGCCACACACCTTCACCACCAACTTCAGCACAGCCCGGGATAAACGTCAGCAGGCCGTTCTGAAACTCATATGTTTGGGGGACAGGCCCCACACCGCACAGGAGTTGTGGCGGGGTATAGAACAACAGACCGACGAGTGGTTGCTGCCGGTGAGCCTCAAGCCCGGCCTGGTGGTGTGCGATAATGGGCGAAATCTCGTTGCAGCTCTGGGTCTAGCCGGTTTGACGCACATCCCTTGCCTGGCGCATGTGCTGAATTTGGTGGTGCAGAAGTTCATTCGCAACTACCCCGACATGTCAGAGCTGCTGCATAAAGTGCGGGCCGTCTGTACGCGCTTCCGGCATTCACACCTTGCCGCTGCTCGACTGTCTGCGCTACAGCGTAACTTCGGCCTTCCCGCTCACCACCTCATATGCAACGTGCCCACCAGGTGGAACTCCACTTTGCATATGCTGGACAGACTGTGCGAGCAGCAGCAGGCCATAGTGGAGTTTCAGCCGCAGCACGCACGGGTCAGTCGCACTGCGGATCAGACCCACTTCACCACCAATGACTGGGCCTCCATGCGAGACCTGTGTGCCCTGTTGCGCTGTTTCGAGTACTCCACCAACATGGCCAGTGGCGATGACGCCGTTATCAGCGTTACAATACCACTTCTATGTCTCCTTGAGAAAACACTTAGGGCGATGATGGAAGAGGAGGTGGCCCAGGAGGAATAGGAGGAAGAGGGGTCATTTTTAGCACTTTCAGGCCAGTCTCTTCGAAGTGACTCAGAGGGAGGTTTTTTGCAACACCAGAGGCCAGGTACAAATGTGGCCAGACAGGGCCCACTACTGGAGGACGAGGATGAGGAGGAGGTGGAGGAGGATGAGGATGAAGCATGTTTACAGCGGGGTGGCACCCAAAGCAGCTCGGGCCCATCACTGGTGCGTGGCTGGGGGGAAACACAGGACGATGACGATACGCCTCCCACAGAGGTAAAGACAGCTTGTCCTTACCTCTGGGCAGCCTGGCACACATGAGCGACTACATGCTGCAGTGCCTGCGCAACGACAGCAGAGTTGCCCACATTTTAACGTGTGCAGACTACTGGGTTGCCACCCTGCTGGATCCCCGGTACAAAGACAATGTGCCCACCTTACTTCCTACACTGGAGCGTGATAGGAAGATGCGCGAGTACAAGCGCACGTTGGTAGACGCGCTACTGAGAGCATTCCCAAATGTCACAGGGGAACCAGTGGAAGCCCAAGGCGAAGGCAGAGGAGGAGCAAGAGGTCGCCAACGCAGCTGTGTCACGGCCAGCTCCTCTGAGGGCAGGGTTAGCATGGCAGAGATGTGGAAAAGTTTTGTCACCACGCCACAGCTAACTGCACCACCACCTGATACGGAACGTGTTAGCAGGAGGCAACAATTCACTAACATGGTGGAACAGTACCTGTGCACACCCCTCCACGTACTGACTGATGGTTCGGCCCCATTCAACTTCTGGGTCTCCAAATTGTCCACGTGGCCAGAGCTAGCCTTTTATGCCTTGGAGGTGCTGGCCTGCCCGGCGGCCAGCGTTTTGTCTGAACGTGTATTCAGCACGGCAGGGGGCGTCATTACAGACAAACGCAGCCGCCTGTCTACAGCCAATGTGGACAAGCTGACGTTCATAAAAATGAACCAGGCATGGATCCCACAGGACCTGTCCATCCCTTGTGCAGATTAGATATTAACTACCTCCCCTTAACAATATATTATTGTACTCCAGGGCACTTCCTCATTCAATACTATTTTTAATTTCATTTTACCATTATATTGCGGGGCAACCCAAAGTTGAATGAACCTCTCCTCTGCCTGGGTGCCGGGGCCTAAATGTGTGACAGTGGCCTGTTCCAGTGGTGGGTGACGTGAAGCCTGATTCTCTGCTATGAAATGAAGACAGATTCTGTGCTGACATAAGGCCAGATTCTCTGTTACGGGACCTCTCTCCTCTGCCTGGGTGCCGGGGCCTAAATGTGTGACAGTGGCCTGTTCCAGTGGTGGGTGACGTGAAGCCTGATTCTCTGCTATGACAGAGAATCAGTGGGGTTCCACAGGGATCTGTACTGGGACCGATTTTGTTTAATATCTTCATAAGTGATATTGCAAAAGGCCTCGCTGGTAAGGTTTGTCTTTTTGCTGATGACACAAAGATATGTAACAGGGTTGATGTTCCTGGAGGGAAACGACAAATGGAAAAGGATTTAGGAAAACTAGAAGAATGGTCAGAACTCTGGAAACTGAAATTTAATGTGGATAAGTGCAAGATAATGCACCTGGGGCGTAAAAAAACCCAAGGGCAGAATATAGAATATTTGACACAGTCCTGACCTCAGTAACTGAGGAAAGGGATTTAGGAGTAATTATTTCAGAAGACTTAAAGGTGGGAAGACAATGTAATAGAGCAGCACGAAATGCCAGCAGAATGCTTGGATGTATAGGGAGAGGTATAAGCAGTAGAAAGAGTGAAGTGCTTATGCCGCTGTACAGAACACTGGTGAGACCTCACTTGGAGTATTGTGCGCAGTACTGGAGGCCATATCTCCAGAAGGATATAGATACTCTAGAGAGAGTTCAGAGAAGAGCTACTAAACTAGTACATGGATTGCAGGATAAAACTTACCAGGAAAGGTTAAAGGACCTTAATATGTATAGCTTGGAAGAAAGAAGAGACAGAGGGGATATGATAGAAACTTTTAAATACATAAAGGGAATCAACTCGGTAAAGGAAGAGAGCATATTTAAAAGAAGAAAAACTACCACAAGAGGACACAGTTTTAAATTAGAGGGGCAAAGGTTTAAAAGTAATATAAGGAAGTATTACTTTACTGAGAGAGTAGTGGATGCATGGAATAGCCTTCCTGCAGAAGTGGTAGCTGCAAATACAGTGAAGGGGTTTAAGCATGCATGGGATAGGCATAAGGCCATCCTTCATATAAGATAGGGCCGGGGGCTATCCATTGTATTTAGTATATTGGGCAGACTAGATGGGCCAAATGGTTCTTATCTGCCGACACATTCTATGTTTCTATGTTTCTAAGACAGATTCTGTGCTGACATAAGGCCAGATTCTCTGTTACGGGACCTCTCTCCTCTGCCTGGGTGCCGGGGTCTAAATATGTGACAGTGGCCTGTTCCAGTGGTGGGTGACGTGAAGCCTGATTTTCTGCTATGACATGAAGACAGATTCTGTGCTGACATAAGGCCAGATTCTCTGTTACGGGACCTCTCTCCTCTGCCTGGGTGCCGGGGCCTAAATATGTGACAGTGGCCTGTTCCAGTGGTGGGTGACGTGAAGCCTGATTCTCTGCTATGACATGAAGACTGATTCTGCGCTGACATAAGGCCAGATTCTCTGTTACGGGACCTCTCTCCTCTGTCTGGGTGCCGGGGCCTAAATATGTGACAGTGGCCTGTTCCAGTGGTGGGTGACGCGAAGCCTGATTCTCTGCTATGATGCTATGACATGAAGACAGATTCTGTGCTGACATAAGGCCAGATTCTCTGTTACGGGACCTCTCTCCTCTGCCTGGGTGCCTGGGCCTAAATATGTGACAGTGGCCTGTTCCAGTGGTGGGTGACGTGAAGCCTGATTCTCTGCTATGACATGAAGACTGATTCTGCACTGACATAAGGCCAGAATCTCTGTTATGGGACCTCTCTCCTCTGTCTGGGTGCCGGGGCCTAAATATGTGACAGTGGCCTGTTTCAGTGGTGGGTGACGTGAAGCCTGATTCTCTGCTATGACATGAAGACAGATTCTGTGCTGACATAAGGCCAGATTCTCTGTTACGGGACCTCTCTCCTCTGCCTGGGTGCCTGGGCCTAAATATGTGACAGTGGCCTGTTCCAGTGGTGGGTGACGTGAAGCCTGATTCTCTGCTATGACATGAAGACTGATTCTGCGCTGACATAAGGCCAGATTCTCTGTTACGGGACCTCTCTCCTCTGTCTGGGTGCCGGGGCCTAAATATGTGACAGTGGCCTGTTCCAGTGGTGGGTGACGTGAAGCCTGATTCTCTGCTATGACATGAAGACTGATTCTTCGCTGACATAAGGCCAGATTCTCTGTTACGGGACCTCTCTCCTCTGTCTGGGAGCCGGGGCCTAAATATGTGACAGTGGCCTGTTCCAGTGGTGGGTGACGTGAAGCCTGATTCTCTGCTATGACATGAAGTCTGATTCTTCACTGACATAAGGCCAGATTCTCTGTTACGGGACCTCTCTCCTCTGTCTGGGTGCCGGGGCCTAAATATGTGACAGTGGTCTGTTCCAGTGGTGGGTGACGTGAAGCCTGATTCTCTGCTATGACATGAAGACAGATTCTGTGCTGACATAAGGCCAGATTCTCTGTTACGGGACCTCTCTCCTCTGTCTGGGTGTTGGGGCCTAAATATGTGACAGTGGCCTGTTCCAGTGTTGGGTGACGTGAAGCCTGATTCTCTGCTATGACATGAAGACAGATTCTGTGCTGACATAAGACCAGATTCTCTGTTACGGGACCTCTCTCCTCTGCCTGGGTGCCTGGGCCTAAATATGTGACAGTGGCCTGTTCCAGTGGTGGGTGACGTGAAGCCTGATTCTCTGCTATGACATGAAGACTGATTCTGCGCTGACATAAGGCCAGATTCTCTGTTATGGGACCTCTCTCCTCTGTCTGGGTGCCTGGGCCTAAATATGTGACAGTGGCCTGTTCCAGTGGTGGGTGACGTGAAGCCTGATTCTCTGCTATGACATGAAGACTGATTCTGTGCTGACATAAGGCCAGATTCTCTGTTACGGGACCTCTCTCCTCTGCCTGGGTGCCTGGGCCTAAATATGTGACAGTGGCCTGTTCCAGTGGTGGGTGACGTGAAGCCTGATTCTCTGCTATGACATGAAGACTGATTCTGCGCTGACATGAAGCCAGATTCTCTGCTATGGCATGAAGAGACTGATTCTCTGCTGACATGAAGCCAGATTCTTTGCTATGGCATGAAGAGACTGATTCTCTGCTGACGTGAAGCCAGATTCTCTGCTATGGGACCTCTGTCCAATTGATATTGGTTAATTTTTATTATTTTTATTTTTATTTTATTTCATTACCCCTATCCACATTTGTTTTGCAGGGGATTTTCCTACATGTTGCTGCCTTTTGCAGCCCATCATGCTCTTACCTGGGCTTGATTACAGCCCTATTAAGTGCCGAATAGTCGGGTCCCATTTGACTTCTATGGGGTTCGGGACGAAGTTCGGGACGGGATCGGATCCGAACCCGAATCATTGTCCAGGCAGTTCGGCCGAACTTCTCGATCCCGAACATCCAGGTGTTCGCTCAACTCTAGTCAATACTCCAGGCATTGAACGCATGCGCAAATACCCAGCCACCCACCCAAAGTCCATAGCAACTAAATGCGCACCTTTCCAAATTGTTGTCCCCTGTAAAATGTTGCCATTTAGGTTTGTGGACACTGAGGCTTTCCGCAGCCCTGATGCGGCGGCCGACCCGCGGTACTCTGTCCCCAGCACCCCCGGTGTGCCGTGCCTACCTTACACCAACATGTGTCCCGAAACGTCACACGTGTCCTGTCCAACGCAGTTACTGGGAAGGTCCACTTAACGACTGACACATGACAAATGCATTGGCCAGGGACGCTACATTTCCCTGACGGCACACTGGGTGAACATAGTGGAGGCCGAGATCTAGTTGTACCCTGGGATGGCACAGGTGCTACCGATGCCGAGGATTGCGGGCCTAATTCCATCAGGGTTTCCACCAGCACCTACGTTAGTAGCTTCAACCCCCACTTCTCCTCCTCACGCTTCCTCCTCCACTTCCACCCCAGTAATTATCCGTGTGCGGCACCAGTCAGCATCAGTCAGTAGCTGGAAGCAGTGTAGCACTGCAGTGGGGAAGCGTCAACAGGCCGTGCTGAAGCTGATATGCTTAGGGGACAAACAGCACACGCCACAGAGCTGTCGAAGGGGATAAGAGACAAGACTAAGCTGTGGCTCTCGCCACTCAACCTAAAACCAGGCATGGTTGTGTCTGATAATGTCCATAACTTGGTGGCGGCTTTGGAGCGCGGCAAGCTCACACACATCCCATGCCTAGCCCTCATCTTAAACTTAAAGGTTTCAGTGGTTTCTGAAAACCTACCCCAATTTGCAAGAGCTAATGGTAAAGGCGCGCGCGTGTGCGCACATATCCGCAAGTCACTGAAGCTTCAGCCGGTCTGTCAACACTGCAGCAGTGCTTTAAATTGCCAGCTCACCGGCTGTTGAGCGACGAGATCGACACGCTGGAACTCCACGTTCCACATGTTGGCAGGCTTTGTGTGCAGCAGAGGTCAGTAGTGGAATACCAGCTGCAACAGGTCGGCACCTTTCCAGTCAGCTACCGCTAATCAGAAGCGAGGAGTGGGCATGGATGTCCTGACCTCTGTGAGGTTTTAAGAAACTTTGGGAATCAACACAGATAGTGAGCGGTGATTAGGCTATTATTAGCATAACCATCCCACTTCTGTGTTTACTTAAACGCTCGCTGCTCACAATTAAGGATGACGCTTTGCATGTGGAAGAAGTGGAAATGTGGGGAGAAGACATTTAACAGGGGGAAAGCCAGACTACCCTCCGTCTGTCTTCTCAGCGTGATTTGGACGATGAGAGGAGCAGAGACGGTTGCCTCTGCTACAGAGGGTAGTACCCATGGAAGTTTAATTCCATCTGTTCAGCGTGGTTGGCCGAAGAGGAGGATAGGATGAGGAGATTGAGAGTGATCCTCCTGATGACGACAGCAAAGCCTTGCCTGTTGGTACTCTGGCACACATGGGCTGACTTCATGTTAGGCTGCCTTTCTTGCGCGTTATGCGCATTTAGACAACACGGATTACCGGGTGTTCACCCTTCTTGACCCCCGCTACAAAATGAACTCCTCATCTCTCATTCCTCAGCTGAAGAGGACGAGCAAAACGGTGCAATACCAGAAGGTCCTTGTTAAAAAATTTCTAACAGTGCTGGCGGCAGAATCCGTATTTCTTGGGCAACCGAGGAGGGGAGACAAGGGGAACACACAGCAGTTCCAACAGAGGCAGGGCAACACTCTCCAAGGCCTGAGACAGTTTCATTACACCCCATCACGCACCCTCACCCTGATGCGCTGCCTAGTGTCACAAAGAGAGAAAAAGTTTTGGAAGATGGTGAAGGAGTACGTAGTAGACCATGTCCAGTGTCCTCAGTGATCTTTCAGTGCCTTACAAACTACTGGGTGTCCAAGCTGGACATTTGCCTGAACTGGCGCTCTATGCCTTGGAGGTGCTGGCCTGCCCTGCCGCCAGCGTTTTGTATGAGCGGGTATTTAGTGCTGCTGATGGCATTATAAAAGATAAGCGTATCCACCTGTCAACTGAAAATGCTGACAGGTTGACTCTTATAAAAATGAACAAGGCCTGGATTTCCCCAGACTTCTCTACTCCACCAGAGGAAAGCAGATGAACAAAGGCACTTTAAAATGTGTTGTTTAATGTACTCAATACACTGTATTCCATGCACCCCTTCAACCACAAAAAAAGAGTATATGGTTGAATCTTCCTTTTCTCATCCTCCTCCTCCTCTTCCATCATATCAACATGCTTATTCGTCGCATATAATTCCCTCGCATATTGCCCTCACATATATTTTTTTAACAGGGTCAGCTCACCGGCAGGCCCTCGCATATAATGTTTTACAGGGTCAGCTCAACTGCAGGCCCTCGCATATAATGTTTTACAGGGTAAGCTCAACTGCAGACCCTCGCATATAATGTTTACATGGTCATCTCACCTGCTGGCCCTCACCTACAATCTTTTACAGGGTCAGATCACCTTCTGATGATGACAGCGAAGTCTTGCCTGTTTGTACTCTGGCACACATGGCTGCATCATGTTAGGCTGCCTTTCCCACAACCCGCGCGTTATACGCATATTAGACAACACGGATTACTGGTTGTCACCCTTCTCGACCCCTGCTACAAAGAGAACTTCTCATCTCTCATACCTCTGGTAGAGAGGACAAGCAAAAACGGTGCTATACCAGAAGGTCCTTGTTGAAAAATTGCTCCAAGTTGATAGGGCAGACATCCAATGGATCGTCGCCGTCACGGGGACGTGCGATCTCCTAGAAGTTATATAGAGTCAACAAAGCTGCAGCAGGTGTCACGGATGGTGATGCAGAAAGCTGGAACTTATAAATAAACATCCGACTGGCTAGATCACAAACTAAGGAGCATATGGGAGAGCCCTATAAAACCCTAGAGCTCTCCCTGACTGCTATGCCCATGCAAAGGTCTTTATGGTAGACGATTGCATGCCCAACCGTACCTTATACTGTGTGACACCTGAAAACCCTATAATAGTGAGGGGACACGACCACCGGCTCCCTGCACATAATACGGACGGAGTCAGGGTCACCTAGACATCAAGCCAGTAAGGAAACCAAATAAAGGAAAAGGACTTATCTGAGGAATCAGCAGTAGGAGCCTCCAGCAGTGAACAACTCATCCAGGAAGAAGTATAAACCGCAAAGTGAAGCAGTATGGGAGGGAATATAAAGGGAGACAATTAGTGTAAATAGGTGACAGCTGGGAGAAGGAAAGGAGATGACAAAGTGAAACCAAAACAAAGAACCTCATGCAAGAGGTAGAGAAGAACGTCTAACAGACCTTCTCACAGAACTGGCGGTGACAGCAGGCCCTTACCTACAAGTCTAGTCTTAGTAGCCAAGAGTCTGGTCAACACAATCCTCACCATGATGGCGCACTGGGTGAATCGTTGTGGAGCCGGGTCGCAAGTTGGCTGCTGGCACCAGACTTGCCCTCCAATAGATCCTCGTTAATGGAAAATGTACTCATTCCAATAACAGGGCCTCTTAAGAGTGCTGCATTGTTATTTATCGTCACTATCTCCCCGAGTCAGGAGTGGGTAATTGCCGCGCGCCTGCTGCCTTCCTTGGATGCTTGTGCTTTAATAACCTGTCCCACCATCTCTGGGTGGTTCACAATTAGGAAAAAAAAAGGGGCAAGGCATCAACAGCCAATCAGATTTCAGTCATTGACCTCCCTTGGATGTGGTTGCCCTTTCTCAGGCTCCCTCTCCGGCATCGAACCTGATTCCCCGTTACGCATGATCACCATGGTAGGTGCAGAAAAGACATCAAAAGTTAATAGGGCAGACATCAAAATGATCGTCGCCGTGACAGGGATGTGCAATCGCCCAAAGGTTATCTAAAATCACCAATGTGGCAGCAGGCCCTCGCTATTAAGGTTTTAGATGGTCAGATCAGCAGGCCCTTGCTCCAAATGTTTTTCAGGGTCACCATCAGGCCATCAATCATAATTTTTCAAGGGTGTGTATGATGCCCTCCTTTATGTTTAACAAAGGTGTGTTTTGGAGTGCCAGTTCCTTGTATTTCTTGTAATTTTTGGCAGCCCTTTTACTTAGTGCATAGGCTTTATGAGTGTAGGTGTCCCACTACCTGAACTATTGTACCACAATGTGAATGAGGCCCTCCTTTATGTGATATACATGTTGTATCGAAGTACCTCTTACTTGTAATTATTGGCAGCACTTGCACTTTATATACAAGTAAATATTCAGGAAAGAATGATGACATAGTGGTTAAGAACTTTTAGCTGCTACTGTGATGTGTGTGGTGCTCCTAGTGGCTGTTGTCCCCATGACCTTGCTACTACCACTCTAAGACTTTATGCTGTAATAGAGGTCAGCATAGTCTTTACATAGCAAGCAGGTAGAACTGTTCATTCACCAGCCACTGCCCAAAAAATCCACTCTAAAGGCAGGAGAAGAGCCTTGTAGAAAAGGTGAAATGATGGTAACATAGGGAGAGGACTCTTTCGTGTGAAGGATTGCATTGTAATTTTGATACAACATATAGGCAATTTCACCTATTTGGATTGTGCAGAAAGTCACACAGTAAGTAACAAAGGATCAGAATCTGGTAATATTCGGTGCTGTCCTCAAGGAGTAAATCTTTACTGTTTTCATATCAAACAGATGACGTTGAATTCACTTGAAGAAAGGGCCGGCACAGCCTCTATTTACTATGCAGTAATAATAAGAACAAAAATAGTTTAAAACAGCTCCTACTCTGAAGGACATTTCTGGACACCATGAGATACCACATTCTCCTGCCGTGGCCACGGCAGGAGAAATTTGCAGCTACAGTATATGCAGATTTGCCCAGTGGTGACAAATGATGGTCAGCTGATCTCTTTGGGTCTTCATTTTAAATGGTGTAGCTGAATACGTACCACATACGGGTGCTATAGATTTGATGATCCATTAGCTCATTAAGTTATCTGTTGGTCATCTTGACTGAAAGGAAGAAAAAACTGCCAAGTTGTGTAATATTTTTAACAGTGTAATTCTGTATCCCTAATTATACTAGAGGTAAGTATTTTTGGAACCAGAAGACAGAACCAATGTATTACGTTAATGGAGGCTCATGTCGGCTGCCTGACCTTTTCTTATCATTGGTGTAATGGATTAGATATCTGATCATTGAACCTGCTTAAATACAGACTCAGTCCTTCATGTGATGTGATCTGGCTGCAAAATACCAAAATCATTAACAGTTTTCTCTCATGTTTCAAACAGGAGAATACAAAACAGGTCTATACAGTGCCTACATTTCTCGGTATATACTCCATATAATATATACAGTTCCTATCTATCTTATCTTAGAAATGGGGAAAATAACTGTGTTGATGAGAATAAGGATGTTGCTGACCATTTAAATAGTTACTTATGTTCAGTATCATGTATTGTATGCGCATGGCAGTCTAAGTAGTTGTAAGAGAGGAGATACAGTGTTTTTAGAGGCTGATGTTATAGGTGAATTGGCACGCTTAAAGGGCTTCTGTCACCCCACTAAACTCTTTTTTTTTTTTTGTGTACTTTTAATCCCTATCCTGCCATATTGCCATACATTATGTTATTAATAATTTTCGTTCAGTAGATTTACCGAAACCGTCACCGAAAGAGAAGACGTCATCGGCGCAGGAGCACTGAGGGAGTGCTGAGGAGGCGAGCCTCCTTATCTTAGAGCGCCTGCGCCGAATCAACACTGGCGCGCGATTTTTGAAATGCTGACAGGGCTGGCCGGAGGAGGAGATCGCGGCTGGCTCTGTCAATCAACAAGAGGAGGGAGCGGTTTTCTGCGGCTGCTACCAGCAAGTAGACGCCCTACTTGCTGGTAGAAAGGTAATTAACATATCATAAAAGTAAGTTATTTGCTAAATCTACTGAACGAAAATTATTAATACCATAATGTATGGCAATATGGCAGGATAGGGATTGTAAGTACACAAAAAAAAAATATGAGTTTAGTGGGGTGACAGAACCCTTTAAAGTCAAACAAAGCCATGGGTCCAGATGGCATCCACCAAGAATCCTTAAAGAACTCTAGTCTACGATTGCTGCTCCTCAAACGGATTTGTTTTACTAACTTAACAGGTTATGTTCCTCAAGATTGGAGAATGGCCAATGTTGCAACCATCCACAAGAAGGGTAGCAGAGATGAAGCTGGAAACTACAGACCAGTGAGCTTAAGATCTTTAGTAGTAAAAACAATGGAAAACCTCCTATAAAAGAAGATAATTGACCACCTAAAAAACAACAACTTATTGGATCCAAAACAGCATGCCTTTACTAAGGGCTGATCATTTTAAACTAATCTCACTGATTTATTTGACTATGTCAAAAAAGTGTTGGATGAAGGAGGTGCCATTTATATTGTCTACCTGGATTTTAGCAAAGCCTTTGATACAGTACTACATTATACTGTATGTAGCTGATAGATAAATTGCTGAAGATTGGACGTAATCCCTGGATAGTTCATTGGATCCTCAGTTGGCTGTTGGATAGATATCAGAGTGTGGATGTTAATGGGGTACATTCTGAGAAGAGACAAGTCACAATGGGTGTACTTCAAGGATCCGTCCTGGGTCCTATTCTTTTTAAAATCGATGTAGGTGACATAGAAGAAGATTTGGAAGGTAAGGTTTCTCTGTTTGCCAATGCACAAAAGGGTATAATAGGGTTGATATTGGATGGGTTTTTAACATGGAAAAAGATTTAGCTTCACTAATAAATGGTCCAAACAATGGAAACTGCAGTTCAATGTTTCCAAATGCACTTGGGGAGAAGGAACCTTCAGTCTGAATATCATGTTGGCAGCTCTGCCTTAGCAATGACTTGAGAAGAGAAGGATTTAGGAGTCCTGATATCAGAGAGCTTCAGATTGAATGCACAGTGTGGGCAGACAGCAAGGAAAGCAAGTAGGATGCTTGGCTGTATCGCTAGATGTATAACCAGTAGGAAAAGACAGATTGTGATCCCACTGTATAGAGCAGGCATTCTCAAACTGCGGCCCTCCAGCTGTTGCAAAACTACAACTCCCAGCATGCCCGAACAGTCTACAGGTATCAGCCTACAGCAGGGCCTGGGTCTGATCTGAAAGGTAAGGGGGTATTTTTTTGGACTGGCACACTATCTGTTTGGTACCAGTATTTTCAGGGGGAATGTTTCTACAGTATAGTATTGGGAGGTGGGGGGGGGGGGGGGGGCAGAATGGGGTGTTGAAAATGTAAGGAGGATGATGGAAAAGCAGGAAAGTAAGATGTTTGTTAGTTAAACTCTGCAGAGACAAAACACAGTCTGAAAGAAGTCACCATGGTAGTCTGGTCTGAGGAAAAGATGAGGAAAGAGAATATCTACATCAGAGGAGACATCACTGGATGGAATAGGTACATATGTAGGGCTGTATTACCCTGTATGTTTTGTAGCGCTGTATGTAATGTTTTCCAAGTATGTCTCTAAAGGGGTTGTCCACTTTATTTTTCGTACGAGCGCTGCCTTCTCTGTTCTGTTTGCCTGCTCACCACTGCAATTGCTGCGGTGATCAGGTGAACAGAGCAGAGAACGCAGCTCTCATATCAGCACTGCCCTCTCTTCAAACAGCTGATCTCCAGGCACCCCTGCCAGTCTGATATTAATGACCTATCTTTAGGATAGGTTGTCAGTAGTAAAAATAGGACAACCCCTTTAACAGTAGGACTGGAGGGAATGGGTTAGGTTGAGAATTTGGCATGGGGGGGATGTTAAAATTTTTGCCTCAGGCACCAGAAAGGCTAGGTGCACCCCTAGCTGAACTCCTGCACCAGGGCCCATGAGCCTTTAGCTACACCCCTGGCCCCCGCCGCACTAAACACCTCCTCTGATGACGCAGTACTGGCCGGGCAGGACAGCTTTTCCAGGGCAAACTCGGCCAGTTGCGGCCACAAATCCAGTTTGGCTGCCAGTAGTCCAGCGGCTCTTCAATGTGGGATGGCAGGGTGTTGTTCAAGTATGCCACCACCTGCTGGTTCAGGTTATGCTCCAGGTTTAGCTGCTGCTGCTGGTGAGTAGTTTCTTCAATAGGCGGGTTAAGAAAGCTGCTCATCATCGACTCTAGACTCAAGCTGCTGCTCATGGAACTGGTACTGTTCCTAACCCCCCCCCCACCCCACCACAGCAGCCATGGCAGTGGAATGAGAGCACAGAGGACCCCCCTGGTCAGACCTGTGAGAGGATGGACAATGGTGCAGATAGGCAGCGGCCAACTGACTAAATAGGATGTCTCTATAGTAGTTTAGTTTGTCCTCCCTCTCAGCCAGGGCCGGCGCTACCATAGAGGCAAGGGGGGCAATTGCCCCCGGGCCCCCGACTCCTTAGGGGCCCCCAGCGCCGGCCCGGCCGCAACTACTAATTGAATAATTCTATAGTGAATTTGTGTGCCTGTGTCTGGAGAGACACCGCGCCGCCGCAGTAATGTAATTAATAAATTAAAACTAACTGGGCTGGTCCGGAGTCTGGACTGGAGTCAAGTGGAGGGGCCCCCCCGCCGGGCGCCGGCGGCCGCTGACTCACCTGACTGTGCCTGCGCTGCGCTGCCGCTGCTTGTCTCTTTAAGAGATTCGAGACTGGAGCAGCGGCATGCACGACACAGGCAGGCACGTCTCGCGTCTGGCTGACGTACGTTGTCACAGGCTCCGCCCCCCCCCCCCGCCCTGGATTGAACTTAAGGAGGCAAATTTGAGGCAAGGAGCAAGCAGCAATTAAGCAAGCAAGCGCCATTGGCATTTGGCACAGCCAGACAGCCACAGCCCAGAGCCCAGTCTGACTCTGCCAGCAGCGCCAGGGAAGGCCCGCCGCCCACAGACAGAAGGCAGCCAGCCCACAGCCAAGTTCCAAACTTCCACTGACTGTCTGGTAGGGTCATAATTCATTGGTTATATTGTTTTGTTGTTAATTAAACTGGATCGGATCCATGATCCATCCATACCATTCCCAGTGTTTCCCACTCAATGACTTACTTAGTCCGGCACCATCTCACCCGTCCGGGGCCGTCCCAGTGTACTACTAGCCCACCCTGCGGGCTGCGGCCCTGGTTCTGTTTGTGTTTGGAGTCAGTTGGACTGGAGAAATGTGCATTTGGGGGGCGGGGGGGGGGGGGGGGCAGTTACTGGTACTAACAGTAACTGCCCCCCCCAAATGCACATTTCTCCAGTCCAACTATCCAAACAGAACCAGGGCGGGCTAGTATACTGGCACTGGGACGGGTGAGATGGTGCCTGGGATGGATCCGACCCAGTTTAATCAACCAACCTACCAGTAATTGGCCCCCTCACACCCCCCAAATGCACATTTCTCCAGTCCAACTGTCCAAACAGAACCAGGGCGGGCTAGTACACTGGCACGGGTGAGATGGTGCCTGGATGGATCCGATCCAGTTTAATCAACCAACCTACCAGTAACTGGTTGGTTGATTAAACTGGATCGGGGTCCATCCCAGGCACCATCTCACCCGTGCCAGTGTACTAGCCCGCCCTGGTTCTGTTTTGGACAGTTGGACTGGAGAAATGTGCATTTGGGGGGGAAGAGGGGGCCAGTTACTGGTAGGTTGGTTGATTAAACTGAATCGGATCCATCCAAGGCACCATCTCACCAGTGCCAGTGTACTAGCCCGCATTTGTTACAATACGGGACGTTAAAGTCAGCAAGTGTCATGTGGGGGGGGGGGGGCCCTTATTGTTTTCCGCCCAGGGCCCCATTTCACCTAGAACCGGCCCTGCTCTCAGCAGGTGTAAAAAAGGCCCCTATTTTGGACCGGTAGTGAGGGTTCAACAAGGTGGAGAGCCAGAAGTCATCCCTCTACCGAATGGGACAATTTTTCCATCACTACCCAAGCAAGTGAGCTTGCAGCAGGCCATTTGCGCAAAGTGACTCGGAGGGCCTCCCTGCCTGCATCTCTACTGCATACTGCCACGTGTGCCTGGGTCATCTGCCTTGTCTTCCTCATCTCCCTCTTGCTCCTCAGGCTGCTCTTGCTCCTCCTCTCCTGTCACCTGTGTAGAAAAACCACCCATTTCGCTACACATTGCTTGTGCTCCAATGTTCTCCTCCTCCTCCTTAGTGTTGATTGCGAATATTCTAATCGCGAATTGGCAAAGATGTAGAATATAGTGCTATATATTCGTAATCGCGAATATTGTAATTATTTTTTTCATTAGTAACCTCCCTTCTTGCTTGTGGGCCAATGAGAAGTCTGCAATATCTTTGTCAGAGCTTAGCAACATCGCTAGCAACCAATAGGAAAGTTGCCTACCCCTTGCTATATAAGAAACTCCCCACAGACATTTTCTGCGAGAGCAGTGAATTGCTGTGCTCTGTGCTTTCATCAGGATCCTATTCCTTATCCAATTACATTACAGTTAGCTCATATATATACAGTCAGGTCCATAAATATTGGGACATCAACATAATTCTAACATGTTTGGCTCTATACACCACCAAAATGGATTTGAAATGAAACTAACAAGATGTGCTTTAACTTTAGACTGTCAGCTTTAATTTGAGGGTATTTACATCCAAATCAGGCAAACGGTGTAGAAATTACAACAGTTTACATATGTGCCTCCCACTTGTTAAGGGGCCAAAAGTAATGGGACATAATAATAATCATAAATCAAACTTTCACTTTTTAATACTTTGTTGCAAACCCTTTGCAGTCAATTACAGCCTGAAGTCTGGAACGCATAGACATCACCAGATGCTGGGTTTCATCCCTGGTGATGCTCTGCTAGGCCTCTACTGCCATTACATTCCACTTCTTTCCCTTAAAAAACTCTTTGGTTGCTTTTGCAGTATGCTTTGGGCCATTGTCCATCTGCACTGTGAAGCGCCGTCCAATGAGTTCTGAAGCATTTGGCTGAATATGAGCAGATAATATTGCCCGAAACACTTCAGAATTTATCCTGCTGCTTTTGTCAGCAGTCACATCATCAATAAATACAAGAGAACCAGTTCTATTGACAGCCATACATGCCCACGCCATGACACTACCACCACCATGCTTCACTGATGAGGTGGTATGCTTAGGATCATGAGCAGTTCTTTTCCTTCTCCATACTCTTCTCTCTCCATCACTCTGGTACGAGTTGATCTTGGTCTCATCTGTCCATAGGATGTTGTTCCAGAACTGTGAAGGCTTTTTTTAGATGTCGTTTGGCAAACTCTAATCTGGCCTTCCTGTTTTTGAGGCTCACCAATGGTTTACATCTTGTGGTGAACCCTCTGTATTCACTCTGGTGAAGTCTTCTCTTGATTGTTGACTTTGACACACATACACCTACCTCCTGGAGAGTGTTCTTGATCTGGCTAACTGTTGTGAAGGGTGTTTTCTTCACCAGGGAAAGAATTCTTTGGTCATCCACCACAGTTGTTTTCCATGGTCGTCTGGGTCTTTTGGTGTTGCTGAGCTCACCACTGCGTTCCTTCTCTTTAAGAATGTTCCAAACAGTTGTTTTGGCCATGCCAAATGTTTTTGCTATCTCTCTGATGGGTTTGTTTTTTCAGCCTAATGATGGCTTGCTTCACTGATAGTGACAGCTCTTTGGATGTCATCTTGAGAGTTGACAGCAACAGATTCCAAATGCAAATAGCACACTTGAAATGAACTCTGGACCTTTTATCTGCTCGTTGTAATTGGGATAATGAGAGAATAACACACACCTGGCCATGGAACAGCTGAGAAGCCAATTGTCACATTACTTTTGGTTCCTAAACAAGTGGGAGGCACATATGCAAACTGTTGTAATTCCTACACCGTTCACCTGATTTAGATGTAAATGTCCTCAAATTAAAGCTGACAGTCTGCAGTTAAAGCACATATTGTTTGCTTCCTTTCAAATCCATTGTGGTGGTGTATAGAGCCAAAAATTTTAGAATTGTGTCGATGTCCCAATAGTTATGTACTTACTCCTTCATTCTACCTATATTATATACACCTTATAAACATATATCATACTACTTGTCATTCTACTGAGAACCTCCATATATTCTCTTTTTCCCCCACAACATACGGCTTTGCTATCATGCTCTAAGACTGTTTTACAAGTATGGGCATCCTGTTTTTGCCCTCTTCGATTCCCCCATCTTACTGCGCATGCACACGCCACCTGACACGACTACGTCGGTCACATGACACGTCACCTACACGGAGACGCTACATTCTAGCCCTCTTATACTCGGCGGCATGCTGAAGCAGCGTACACATCCTACTTCTCCTGATGTGCATAGATTACAGGTAATCTCCTTGCTTTACAATAAGAAATATATTCTGATCCTCTATCTTTGTGCACATTTCCGGATCTAGTTAGGAACTTGATGTTCTCCGTCCGGCCACATGTTATTTTTACCTTTAATTAGCTCGAGCTACAGATCTTCATCTAATCTATCATGCATATTGCCTCACATTACCTGATATCCATCATCTCACATGGTCCCCATGCAACGGCAGATACTACATACTGTACTTGTACTTTATACCTATATATGATTTATGTTCCATATCTACATATTGTATGCCACATAATATACCACAGGGAATATACCACACGCTGCTTGCATATACTCCATACTATATCACTATAAGTCTTTGTCATATATCTATATTCTTACAAATTAACCCTTTGACGTTTCTCAATCTCAGCTTCACATTTTGTGTTACCTAATATTTATATTTATTTATGATATTCTTCTCCAGATCCCTTGATAAAGGTCATAACTGACCGAAACGTCAGGACTACTGTATACAATTCCATGCTATGCCTTGAAATAATATTGGATGTAATGTGACACAAAGTGTTCAAAATGAATGAATAAAACTGCAACCTTTAATATCATTTTAAGTGGTTTACCATAGATTTTCTCTAACATACACACAGTTTTACAGCAGGTTTCCATAATAACCCACCTATTTTTCTTCACTGCTTTAGGTCACTGTTAAGGGAGCGGAGTGCTGTGGAGGTCACAGTTCAAGGGGCAGGTAGGGTGGCCATTCAGGCCACCCTCAAAAGACGGACTTAAAAAACCTGGCCCCAGGTCCTGCTAAGCCACGCCCTGACACCATTAGATCACAACCCCTCCCACTCGGGGATTGAAACAATTAAGGTAAAAATCAACTTCTGTCAGCTGCAGGGGTGGGAGGGAGGGTGACTTTCTCCCTGCAGCTCACGCTCAGACAGCACAGTGCTGCTGTCTGAGAGTGAGCAGTTCAAAAGGACATCCCTGTGTCTGTCCAGGCCCTGAGCCGGACGGAGGACAGGGAGTCTGAAATCCGGACTGTGCGGCCTAAAACTGGACCTCTGGCCACCCTAGGGTCAGGCTGCTGTGGAGGTCACAGTTAAGGGGACGGTCTGCTATGGAGGTCAGTGTTAAGGGGCAGATTGCTGTAGAGTCCACTGTTAAGGGATACTGGGTATTGTGGAAATCACTGTTAAGGGGGCAGGATGATGTGGAGGTCACTGTTAAAGGGGCGGGCGCTGTAGAGGTCTCTGTTAAGGGGGCAAGGAACAGTGGAGGTCACAGTTAAGGGGACGGTCTGCTATGGAGGTCAGTTTTAAGGGGTGGAGTGCCGTAGAGGTCACTGTGAAGGGGGTGGGGTGTTGTAGAGGTCACATTTTAAGTGAAGGGAGCTCTGTGGAGGTCACTGTTAAGGGAGAGGGTTATTGCGGAAATCACTGTTAACGAGACTGGGTACTGTGGAGGTCACTAATAAAGAGGTGGAGGTCAGTGTTATAGTGGATACTGTTGATATCTTTTAACGACACACACAAACATTAAATTAAATGGATGAAATATATCCGTGTGAAGCCGGCTCCTTCTGCTAATATATATTATAAACAAAGAATTGAGTTATAAGACCACATCTTTGTTTAATGCTTTTTCAAAACCAGAAAACCAGAATTGTATATAACCATATAGGAGATATATTATTTTTTCCATGGAGAAAAAGAAATGATTAACCCATATATATCCAGTTTAATATTTTATAAATCTGTCATCGAATGATCAATGCACTTCTCTTACTTTTACCATAAATGTCATAAAGACACAGATCATTACTGAAAATTTTACCACTGGATTCCAACATTTTTGATTTTCATATTTTTTTAGTAAAGCTTCAGAAACCTAATTTGAATATTACAGTTGATTAAACCCAGAATCATTTTTCATATCCAGTGTGGGGTATTGAATTTAAAGTGAACAAAACCGGGAAGGAATTATTACAGGTGCTGAGATGGAAAATATTTTCCTATCTCTTTCTGCGTACACTCGGGTTGGCTCAATGCATGCATAGTATTTAATGTTAAATGAGAGACTATTCTACTATGCCAAGCCAGGAGCCATTTTAGGAGTTGATTCTGCTCTACTTATTCTTTTTCTCAGCCAATCAAGACTCGGAGAGGCTTCATTGGAGTACAATGTATATGAAAACGTATAGCATATTCTGGCATTTTTACAATGTACCATACATTTAAAGGGAATGCACCACAAGGGAAATTATATATGAGGTTTTATTCTTTTTATAAAATATCATTTTTAGTAAAATATTTATTTTAAGTTAAGAAATCCTGAAACAGTTTCTACAGTTTTTACACTGACCACTAGAATATGCACAGTATTTCCTGTTTTGTGCGTCTTATCAACTTTGTCGTGTAGACAGTGACAGGGTCAGCAGAGCTTTCACATTATCACATTATCATTAGGGGCAGGATATTTAAGGGGATTGTGAAGGGGGTTGTAAAGTGGCTTAGCATTAACATATTAACTTTGAAATTGGATAGATATTAAGGGTTCCCTGTCAGCTCCCTTCACCATTAGGAATGGCAGTGGGCTGGGGTGCCCCTTCTACTCTACTCTATTTATTTTAGCCCTTGATCACCTTATACAATACATTTGCCAAGACCCCTAAATCAGAGGCCTAAAAGTATGTGGCATAAAACAACAGGTCGCAGCCTTCACTGATGATTTGCTCCTATTCATTTTGTTCACAGGATCGCGCAGTTCAGAAGTTCAACTACAGCCTGCCGGCAGCGATCATTGGCTGGCAGGCTGTAGATTTTTAAAAGATCCAATCAAAGAGGTATGTCAGACGCTATTTTGTAAATAGCGTCTGATATACCTGCTACCTGGTCCTCTGGTGGTCCCTATTGCTTGGATCGACCACCAGAAGACACAGGCAGCTCTGTAAGTAGCACCAAACACCACACATACATTATACCCTCATCACCGCCAGGTAGTTAGCTACTTGTTAGGTAGTTAGCGCCCAGCCCACCGCACCGCAGTCACTGATTAGTCGCTGATTAGCGTCTAATTAATTAATTCTGATCACTGCAAAAACACTGTAAAATCGCTGCGCCGCTATAAAGATCACTTTTGAGCTTTTTGGATCTTTATTAGCGATCACAGCTTTACTTTGCAAGCACTCCTTTTTACTAGGCAGGTTTGCTCTTTTTCCTGGGTAGTCTCAGAGGAATACCCCCTAAATTTAGTTAGTCCAAAATGTCAAACAAGGGGCATTCCGCTGAAGAGGCCTACAGGATTCTGGCCGTGATGGATGAAAGCGATGGGGACGCCTCACCCGCTGAATCCAGTGGTTCAGGAATATGAACCTGTAGACAGCAGTGGCACTCTAACCACTAGCGAAGATGACAATGTTGAGGTCCCTGCTACGGTCAGGCGTACCCGATCCCATGTCAGTGTTCTGCATACCCCGCGTGATGAGCCTCATTTGCAGCAGAGTGGTGCTAGCGCTGATCTTTTTTATGGTGCGGCATACACCAGCAGCACATCCTGGACCTTCTACCAGCACTGCCGTATTCCCTGGTGAAGTGGCGACTCGCGAGCACCAGAAGGGCAGTTCAAGCTGGTACGGTGGCACGTGCAGTAACTCCCCCGTTGCAGCCACCACATTCACAAGCCCGTAGAGCCCTTAGTCTCCCAGAGGTGCTGGCAATTATTAGATCAACCTCCCAGGAGCAGTTTAATAAGAAAATGATGCATATATTAAACTTGGTACTTAAAAGGGCATACAGGCTTCACAGTATTGATGGCCTATGCTCAGGATAAAGCATCAATATCAGATTGGTAGGATCCAAATCTCATCACCTACATTAATCAGCTATTTGAAGGGGCTATGTTGCTCATGTGAGTGCTGCAGCCTCTTCAGTGTTTGCCTACACCCCATCTACATAGTAGGAGGTTATTGTCATATTTTTCTGCTATCTATATCTATGCAATTGTTACCATGGATCTTGATGAAGGACTGTAGGAGAGAAAGACAGGGGAGCAGTGGGGGCACATAGAAATGAAAACAGAGGAAGGAAGTATCTGTGGACTACAGTAAACAGTAGGCATGCTTATAACATTTTAATAAGATTGTGGGGGTTTTGGAATAATATTTCTTGGTAGTAAATCCCTAGAATCCCCACCTAGTCGTAACTGCAGCAGCCAGTCAATCACTTTTTAGGAATACAGTATATTTTGTCCCCCCTAGTTTTTCAATTTCTCATGAAACCAATCCAATACACATCGCTGGCAGAAGGCCTATCCAAACAAGGAATAATCTGGGTTGCCACAGATGGAGGTCAGTGCTTCTGGTGTGGATAGAATCTATGGGCAATGAATGATATAGGTAGAAACCTGCATGAGATAGAATTTGTAGTCAATCTAGCAAAAGACCAGGGCTGGCAGAGCTCATGCAATATGATAATCCAAGCAGACAAGGGCAAAGGCAAGTGACAAAAATTCAAAGTCAGAGCAATCCAAGTCAAACCAAACACAAGCAAAAAGAGGGGAGAGAGTTCTATACTGAAAAAGTTAAGGGCTGTTTATTTGATTAACTCGGTGCATATAGGTAACATAGTAGCGTCAGGAAGCACATATAGCACAGCTGAACTTGTATCATGGCATCCTTTCAGCAGCGATGGACATAGTGGGCTGACAGTGTAACAATCACAACATGCTACCAAAATTCTTGGCAGGCTGCAAACACATACTGTACAAACAAAAGCTGGATATCGCCTGACACACATATCAGGACTAGTGATGAGTGAATTTCTAGACATTCGCCGCAAGTTCTTTGGTGTTTTTTTTTCAATCAAGACAGGAGTGGACGGACTCTCTGAGATCAGGTGGATGAGGTTGTATATACATTTTTTTCAACCACCATTTTAGGAAAAATTGATTGTTTACCATGAGCACAAGGAAATTCGGCTTCGTGGCGAATCAAATTTTTCCTGAAATTCGGACCATTTTGGATACTTCGAGTCACTCAACACTTACCAAGGCCCCACACAATGTAACTGTAGTAAACTCATATGAATATAGGACTCTATGACAATCTACGGTAAGATATATTGATCATCTGGATGCTGTGTTCATAATACAGATGCTAAACTATGGCCAGATCAAAAGCAGCCCTATGCACTGTTCAGACAAAACCCACTGATTGCACCCTAGCATAGATATCTTTATTATAGATTCCCATTGAATATAGCAATCTTTTCATCTATTCCTGATGGTTACTTTGGCCAAATATATTGTCTATATTAAAAAAAAGATCTCCTAGCCTTGCCAATGGCCGATGCCACTGATATTGGACTCAATGGGCTGGTAGACAAATTGGAACACTGTTTTAACTCTTTGCTTTCCACAGCTTAGTAGATACTCTATTTGGCTGCAGATTGCTTACTACTCAGAATTTACTCATTGTATACAGTGCTATGATTGTTGAGCGATTCTATATATTTTCTCATTACATGTTTTAATTCTGTGGGTGTTAAATACATGCAGCCAGTGTTACACGATTACACGGTACAGCATTATCTGGCCATATTTCACCTCCCCACTGAGACCAAGGGTAGAATAAATGAAAGCTATAATTCTGGATATTCCCCTATGGGGAGGTCCGGCCTACATTTCTGCTTTGTGCCGTCATTTTATGGTCCTGGGAAGTTAAGACAAATGCATTTTTAATGACAATTGTTCATCGGGGCGAAGAGAAACTAAGTGACTAAACTGTCACAAAAAAAAGCTGCTGAAATAATTGCTGATGACAGATCTTCTTTAAATGACTTTGTCCCGGACAATGAAAATGCAATATTTTTCATTGGACAGATGGACCCCTCTTGACTACATGTTGGTGCCCAACGGAAACTACTCTGCAGTTCATAAAAGTTCATGCTCCATGAAAATAAGCTACACATTGCTTCATGGGCTTTGAGCCTGCGTGTATGAGCATCGAAGATAAGGTAAGTCGGAAGAATTTCCTAGGCTCTCATACCATAATGGATCCAATAGATCCAAGAAAAATAAAAAATAAAAATCGGCTACCTTTGGAGACAATCATTTACCAGTAGGGTCTATTTGTCTGATTGAAAAACTATTCAACTTTATTGATGATATAGGGGTTGGGCCTTAAAAATATTTTCCTCTGGTAGGCCCCAGGCCCTTCACAGTCACAGGGACAGGTGCTACTTAAGGGCCCTATATAATTGACACAGCTCCCTAGGTCTGTTTGGCACACTTCTCTTTCTTAGTCCACCACATGCCTGAATTATAAATGCATTATTCTGAGCCAAAATCGATTAAAAAGTGAAGACCAACATGGCTGCACTTCTTGTCCTTAGTTAAACTGAGTATAATGCTGCTTTTCTTAAAAATTAGGCATTTTGTGCAATAAGGGCAATGACATAGCTCTTGTTGCATCCAAGACCCACTTCTTTCCGTGGCTAGCTCCTCGCTGGCTGCTCTGAATGACAGGGCAAGGCAGTTGTGGTGTAATCTCTACTGGTCCTATATTTCCGTTCTCTTGCATATCGACACATGGGCAGTACACCAATTCGCCCCCGTCAAAACTCTGGGCTCTACTGACTGTCCAATATGCAAAATAATAGGACTATAGGGCTAGGTGAGATTATGGTGCTGCTGACTGGTCCTACCTGGTGACGCCCTTGTTGCACTAATTTGCATATTACCAGAAAAGGCAATATTTTGGCTTCCTCTGCCAACACCTCCTTCTTCTTCATGGTCGACAGGGGCAGGTTGACCAACTAGTCACCTCAACTGGCCCTGTCAATAAAGAACTAGACGGATGAGTTGGGCTGCCCAGTTTAACAGTGAATTTCCTAATGAGAGATTTCTTTGAAAGGAGGTCTGTCAGTAGCAACCTCTTTATGCAATGAAGACCACTGACACAGAGGCTTAGTTTACCTGAGTATAATGCTGTTTTCCCAATAATCCCACATAATGTATTATCAAAATCAAAGTGCCCAAGGATGCATATACAGAAATATAAAATTATGGGCATCAAACCCCAGACCAGATCACAAAACAAACCCTAGATCAGATCCCAGAATTAATGGGCTGTAGTTTTTTTTTTTTTTAATACTTAATAGGTGATAAAATAATAAAATAATTCATACTTTACCGATCCTTCACCACTCACTTTCTAATGACTGGCCACAACAGACAAATTTGGAAAGTGCAGAGAACAGTGAGGAGCATCCTGTTTTGCAACGATTCAAGAAGTTGAGGCTATAGGCAGTTATTTTGAAATGGTAACATTTATTTCATCATTCAGGGAATTAGCATATTAGGGTTCATATACAACATACATCTTCATCTATGCCAGCACAGGGAGGCTGTATAGCTCTTTAGTATGGAGCCTCACAAGCTCCGGGTGCTGCCATATGAGGTTCCTATGTAAAGAGCTATTCTCTTTCTATTGGCCTCCATGTGCCTTTGTAGGAAATCAGAGGAATATGGAGCTACCGGACAGTAATGGCCTGATGCACCTCTATGGCAGCCCTGTTACTGCTCCATACAAAATGGGACCATAATATAGCCATGTGCATGAACCTTACCTTGAAAATGGTAAAGAATCAGGACCAAACCACAATTTCGAAAATGTCAATGATGGTGGTCTGGAGATTTCATTTAGTTCTCATACAAACAGAGGATTTTATAGTAGATGACACCTGTTCATCAGATTCAGAAATAAAGCCTGTACTCAACAACGTGACCTAACAGCAAGCGTATTGTCTCTTTTTTGGATAGTATTTAAATTGGCCACTGCAGCCAATCACTGGCCATCGGTGGTTACATGGGTAGACGGGAACGTTGTTACTGCAGTAAGGTAAACAAACACTGGCTGGGCAACCAAAGAGGCAGAAGATTTATCATGTGAGTATAGGTTCTTTTGCTATTTTATGCCACTTCCTCAATTTAATCAATTTTCTTCTGATCTCAAAAAAAAACCTTTAAAATTAAAGGGACTGAGCTGCAATACCACATGTAACCTATGGACATATGTGCACTATTTCTGCAAGAAAGAAGCTGGGTCTTTCTATTTCTATAGAACTCCTTAAATAAAATCTTCGACCATCATCATCGTTGTAGTGAACGTTCATCTTTCGACCCTTCCCTTTCCACTGCTGAAGTAACCAATACCTTGTGTTGTTGTGTCCATGTTGTGTCCAAAATTTAGGAACAAAGTATTAATACACTGAGAAACGTCCACATGAAGGCCCACAGGCACCCAGGGAGCTAGTCATGCATGCTGCTCCTCTAAAGAATCCATTTTATGGAGATCAAAGCATAAGAAAGGTGATAAAATCTACTTTTTGACTGGGTATTCCCATCTCAGACATTGTTGGCATATCACTAGGATATCTGTCATTCATGACAGATAGGTGCGGGTGCCAGAGGTTTAACCTGCACCTATCTCCAGAACTGGCCCCCCAAAGTGAAGTAGAGTGCACCTCGCAAACCACCCACTAGGCCTGGACTGGCAATATGCCTGACTGAGCAGATTCCCAGTGGGCCACTAACACAGTGGGACATACTCCCCTGTATATGGCTTGCCCTGTACCCAGCTCACTGTTAAAATCAGCTAGGCCACATGGTAGCAGAAGAATACTCTGTGCGGAGCTCAGTATGTTCAGTCTGATCCCAGAGCTGCTCTGCAGAAGGTCCAGCTTGTTTGCTTGGTGAGTCTTGCAAAGTTCTGGACATAGCTGACTCCCCTACATAGTGGTCGGGGAGGAGGGGACACTGGTGGCAATCATACACTTCTAAATTTCTCCTGGATGGAATTACTTTGTCAAAACGTATGCTTCATTCACACATCAGTGTTCAGTCAGTGATTTCCCCTCAGTGATTATGAGCTAAAACTATATGAGGCTCTAAACACAGAACAGATGCAGATCTTTCCCTTATACCTCATGTCTGTGGAGGCTCCAATCCTGGTTTTGCAGACGCATTCTCTTCAATGGGGCTACATATGAGGTGGACAGCACTCCGTGTGCTGTTCACATCCGCATGTCCACTCCGTGCTGTCTACAAAATTATAAAACATGTCCTATTCTTGTCCGTATTACGGACAAGGATAGGACAGTTCTATTATGGGAGGTCGTTCCGTTTTGCAAAAAGGTGTAATGCACATGGCTGGTATCTGTGTTTTGCAGATCAGCAAGTTGAGGACCGCAAAACAGCCAATGGTTGTGTGCATGAGCCCTTACTCATAACAGTGTCCAGGCTCCCTGCCGGTGACCCTCAGCTCCTACCCTGTACCTTCCCGCTCTCTCCATGGGATCCCCAATATATTTCTGCATTGTTTGCACATGCTCCAAAGTCTATATTCAGCAGTCCTCCTTCATGCAAACATCTTCTTCCCTATTGCAGAACCTGCACCTGATGCCCCAAATATGATACTGGACTTAACCTCTTCTGTTCTGCTTCCTGCTTAGCCCTGTGCATCCATAAGCAGTCCATATACTGGCTTCATGGAGACCGCAGACTGCGCTCACTGCCTGCAGTAGTCCTGGCATACCCAGCTGCACTTGGTATATGGGATGGTAAGATAGTTGGGCCCCCTGGGTGGCAATGTGATACATCAGAGATAATGAGTGATGATGCTTGTGTCCCAACTTCCCCACGTGCCATATGCTGTGTACAGCTGGGTACGTCAGCATTACTGTCAATACTCTGACTGTCTCTGCTTAGACACCTCACACTCCTCCCCGCCGTGCGCCCCGGCTGTTGCCAAATTTGGCACTTGGCCGCTGCCAACATGGTGGCAGCAAACAGTGCCATAGATAAAAACATTCTCCTTCCCTGTAGTGCTCCCTGACTCCTTCTGCCACTGCTCCTCTCCTCATCAGAGATAAGCCCATGTTTCTGTGTGTGCATACATGTGTGTGTATATGTATTTATGTATGTATGACTGTGTACATATGTGTGTGTATGTCTAATTAGTACTTTATTCATTTCAGTTCAGTCTCCAGCATGATGTCACTCTCTGGTAATACTGAGCTGGGTATACTGGTTTTCTTTGCACAAACAAGAGACAAACGGACGGCACTCACCGATGCTTGCTGAAACAATTCCTTTATTCCTGGTAGAGAGCGGACAACATACACAAGTGCTCCAGCTGAGTTAGGCGACGGCCGTTTCGCACCTCAGTGCTTTGTCTGGCCCATAATCAGGTAAAACAATTCACCTGCTCTTAAAATACTCAAGCTGTGACGTGGTTCTCTCTGCGCCGCACCAGCGCCACACTAATACAGCGCTCACCTGTGCGCGTCAGAGAGGACCGCGTCATTGTGAAAAACACATACAGGGAGTGCAGAATTATTAGGCAAATGAGTATTTTGACCACATCATCCTCTTTATGCATGTTGTCTTACTCCAAGCTGTATAGGCTCGAAAGCCTACTACCAATTAAGCATATTAGGTGATGTGCATCTCTGTAATGAGAAGGGGTGTGGTCTAATGACATCAACACCCTATATTAGGTGTGCATAATTATTAGGCAACTTCCTTTCCTTTGGAAAAATGGGTCAAAAGAAGGACTTGACAGGCTCAGAAAAGTCAAAAATAGTGAGATATCTTGCAGAGGGATGCAGCACTCTTAAAATTGCAAAGCTTCTGAAGCGTGATCATCGAACAATCAAGCGTTTCATTCAAAATAGTCAACAGGGTCGCAAGAAGCGTGTGGAAAAACCAAGGCGCAAAATAACTGCCCATGAACTGAGAAAAGTCAAGCGTGCAGCTGCCAAGATGCCACTTGCCACCAGTTTGGCCATATTTCAGAGCTGCAACATCACTGGAGTGCCCAAAAGCACAAGGTGTGCAATACTCAGACATGGCCAAGGTAAGAAAGGCTGAAAGACGACCACCACTGAACAAGACACACAAGCTGAAACGTCAAGACTGGGCCAAGAAATATCTCAAGACTGATTTTTCTAAGGTTTTATGGACTGATGAAATGAGAGTGAGTCTTGATGGGCCAGATGGATGGGCCCGTGGCTGGATTGGTAAAGGGCAGAGAGCTCCAGTCCGACTCAGACGCCAGCAAGGTGGAGGTGGAGTACTGGTTTGGGCTGGTATCATCAAAGATGAGCTTGTGGGGCCTTTTCGGGTTGAGGATGGAGTCAAGCTCAACTCCCAGTCCTACTGCCAGTTTCTGGAAGACACCTTCTTCAAGCAGTGGTACAGGAAGAAGTCTGCATCCTTCAAGAAAAACATGATTTTCATGCAGGACAATGCTCCATCACACGCGTCCAAGTACTCCACAGCGTGGCTGGCAAGAAAGGGTATAAAAGAAGAAATTCTAATGACATGGCCTCCTTGTTCACCTGATCTGAACCCCATTGAGAACCTGTGGTCCATCATCAAATGTGAGATTTACAAGGAGGGAAAACAGTACACCTCTCTGAACAGTATCTGGGAGGCTGTGGTTGCTGCTGCACGCAATGTTGATGGTGAACAGATCAAAACACTGACAGAATCCATGGATGGCAGGCTTTTGAGTGTCCTTGCAAAGAAAGGTGTTTATATTGGTCACTGATTTGTTTTTGTTTTGTTTTTGAATGTCAGAAATGTATATTTGTGAATGTTGAGATGTTATATTGGTTTCACTGGTAAAAATAAATAATTGAAATGGGTATATATTTGTTTTTTGTTAAGTTGCCTAATAATTATGCACAGTAATAGTCACCTGCACACACAGATATCCCCCTAAAATAGCTAAAACTAAAAACAAACTAAAAACTACTTCCAAAAATATTCAGCTTTGATATTAATGAGTTTTTTGGGTTCATTGAGAACATGGTTGTTGTTCAATAATAAAATGAATCCTCAAAAATACAACTTGCCTAATAATTCTGCACTCCCTGTATATAAAATAGTACCATATAACCTTTTAATTAATTAAGCAACTTATTGCTGGGAGGGAGCGGGCACTTACAAGAAGACCCCCATATATGTAGTATACGGGAGTTGTAATACCCGTTACTACCAAAGGTCACTTGGTGTGCTGTCGTCCCTCCTAATTATGGGAAGTTGCTACAGGGAGTGCAGAATTATTAGGCAAGTTGTATTTTTGAGGATTAATTTTATTATTGAACAACAACCATGTTCTCAATGAACCCAAAAAACTCATTAATATCAAAGCTGAATATTTTTGGAAGTAGTTTCTAGTTTGTTTTTAGTTTTAGCTATTTTAGGGGGATATCTGTGTGTGCAGGTGACTATTACTGTGCATAATTATTAGGCGACTTAACAAAAAACAAATATATACCCATTTCAATTATTTATTTTTACCAGTGAAACCAATATAACATCTCAACATTCACAAATATACATTTCTGACATTCAAAAACAAAACAAAAACAAATCAGTGACCAATATAGCCACCTTTCTTTGCAAGGACACTCAAAAGCCTGCCATCCATGGATTCTGTCAGTGTTTTGATCTGTTCACCATCAACATTGCGTGCAGCAGCAACCACAGCCTCCCAGACACTGTTCAGAGAGGTGTACTGTTTTCCCTCCTTGTAAATCTCACATTTGATGATGGACCACAGGTTCTCAATGGGGTTCAGATCAGGTGAACAAGGAGGCCATGTCATTAGATTTTCTTCTTTTATACCCTTTCTTGCCAGCCACGCTGTGGAGTACTTGGACGCGTGTGATGGAGCATTGTCCTGCATGAAAATCATGTTTTTCTTGAAGGATGCAGACTTCTTCCTGTACCACTGCTTGAAGAAGGTGTCTTCCAGAAACTGGCAGTAGGACTGGGAGTTGAGCTTGACTCCATCCTCAACCCGAAAAGGCCCCACAAGCTCATCTTTGATGATACCAGCCCAAACCAGTACTCCACCTCCACCTTGCTGGCGTCTGAGTCGGACTGGAGCTCTCTGCCCTTTACCAATCCAGCCACGGGCCCATCCATCTGGCCCATCAAGACTCACTCTCATTTCATCAGTCCATAAAACCTTAGAAAAATCAGTCTTGAGATATTTCTTGGCCCAGTCTTGACGTTTCAGCTTGTGTGTCTTGCTCAGTGGTGGTCGTCTTTCAGCCTTTCTTACCTTGGCCATGTTTCTGAGTATTGCACACCTTGTGCTTTTGGGCACTCCAGTGATGTTGCAGCTCTGAAATATGGCCAAACTGGTGGCAAGTGGCATCTTGGCAGCTGCACGCTTGACTTTTCTCAGTTCATGGGCAGTTATTTTGCGCCTTGGTTTTTCCACACGCTTCTTGCGACCCTGTTGACTATTTTGAATGAAACGCTTGATTGTTCGATGATCACGCTTCAGAAGCTTTGCAATTTTAAGAGTGCTGCATCCCTCTGCAAGATATCTCACTATTTTTGACTTTTCTGAGCCTGTCAAGTCCTTCTTTTGACCCATTTTGCCAAAGGAAAGGAAGTTGCCTAATAATTATGCACACCTAATATAGGGTGTTGATGTCATTAGACCACACCCCTTCTCATTACAGAGATGCACATCACCTAATATGCTTAATTGGTAGTAGGCTTTCGAGCCTATACAGCTTGGAGTAAGACAACATGCATAAAGAGGATGATGTGGTCAAAATACTCATTTGCCTAATAATTCTGCACGCAGTGTATATGTCAGTTTTATAAAATGTAATGTAATGTGTGTATTTTCCTGTCACTGAAACTTGCACTTACAGGCCTGCTAGGGGCGTCATTCCTACTTCTAGTCCATAGAGGGAGCTAGGGAGCCCTAGTTTATATAAGGCCAGACAGGGAAGTGCAGGAGAGACGGAGTCTAGTGTCTGTAATCTACAGTTGGAGATTAGACAATGTCTGAGACAAGTCCAGGCCTGAAGCCTGCTGTTCAGGAGAAGATTCCCTCCTGAATACCCATATGCAGAAGCAGGAACATCTTAGCCTAAGGGCCTGAGGAACCATTCAGAAGCTAGGAGAGACTGAGGCAAAGATCAGAGGAGCCAGAGGTACTGAGAGAAACAGAGGAGGTACTTATTTAAGCCATAATCAAGGATATAAAGCCAGACTTAGGTTAATGGGCCTTGGTGAAGAATTGCTACATTCCAGGATCAGACAGAGTTAGAGTGCAAGCTCCTTTGCTGCAAGTCCTGTGTTCAACACTCTGTAATTACCCTGCTGTACTGAATTGCCTGCATCGACCGAATTGCAAAATCGACTGTATGCTGAGGAACTGCGTTTCCAATATTGTCTCTGCCTTCAAACTACTAAAGTTGAAGTTCTGTTTTAACACCACGTTTCCTCAAATTATTCCTGCATCCGCAAACGGCGTGCCACCGTTTACTTGGCACTGGCGTCACGAACTATTCCTACCTATACCTGCCCTTGCAGAGAGTCAGCTGTACCAGGTTAGTGTATATTGCACTACTACACTCAGAAACACCTACTACGCACAACTTGAGTACGCTGCATATAGAACTTGTGATTCAGGCCTAACGGCCCCATTGCGCCTGCGCGCAGGATCCACTTACTTTCTCTCCTAAGGAGATCCTTATGTCTAGCTCCCCCTTGTGGTAGACTAGGTACTATTTCTATTCCTGCGAAACAGAGTCAGATGATTACCTGCATGCTCATTTCTCACATGTTCAATCAGCCGTAAACAGCCCTTTCTCGTGGTGAGTGAATTTATATGCTCTCTAATCCTCTCCTGGAGACATCTTATTGTTTTTCCTATATAGAACCTGCCGCATTTGCACTTTATGAGATACACCACGTATTTACTTTTACAGGTAATGAGGGTATTCACTTTATGTTGGATCCCTCCAAAGATCAGTGTATCCCATTGCGGGTTGAGCTTACAACACGAACAATGACCAAATCTGCGGTTACCTTTTGGTCCCCAATTCTCTAACCAAGTCGTGGATTTATTTTCCTGAAATCTACTGCGGGCCAACTTATCCTTCAGGGTATGACATTTACTGAAGGCTATAATTGGTGCCACATTTTTAATCCCTTTCAGGGATTCATCTCCTTCAAGTATGCTCCAATTGTCCTTGATGACTTTTCTAATTTGAGAGGCCATTGGTCCAAACTTGAAGGAGAAGACATAGGGGTGGGAACTACACTCATCCGCTGTTTCTTCTGTCTGACCACTCCCACTGAGTTTGGAACTCTTTGGAAGTTTGGTCAATGAGGCCTTCTTCATGGCCTCATTGAGTAGCTTCAAGGGGTACCCCCTGGCCAGAAGCCGGTTTTTCAAATCTAAGGCTTGTCGATTATAATCTGCCTCATGTCTGTTAATACGTTTGAACCTGACAAACTGGCCATAGGGTACAGCTTTCTTGACACTGGGAGCATGACAACTCGAATAGTGTAGAAGCGAGTTGGTGGCCGTGGGCTTACGATACCCCTCGGTCACCAACTCACCATCCCTCACCGATATCTCGACATCCAAAAAATCAAGGTGCAAGCCACCAAACTTATGTGTAAATAACATATTCATGTCATTAACTCTGTTTAGATACTGTACAAAGCAGGCTAAATTAACCTCTGTCCCTATCCATACTATAAACACGTCATCTATATATCTTAAATACGTGTGTATATAAGAGAGGAAGAGATTAGAGAGCGCATAAACCTATCCTCAAATTTTGCCAAATAAAGGTTTGCAAAGGTGCATGAGACTGGTGTGCCCATGGCAGTTGTTAACTTCTGCCTGTAAGGCTACTTTCACACTGCTGTTCAGAGCAGGTCCGTCTGCTGTCTGCTCAGACGGATCCGCTCCTATAATGCAGACGTTTGTATCCGTTCAGAACGGATCCGTCTGCATTATAGTTTGAAAAAAATTCTAAGTGTGAAAGTAGCCTGAACGGATCCGTCCAGACTTTACATTGAAAGTCAATGGGGGACGGATCCGTTTGAAGATTGAGCCATATTGTGTCATCTTCAAACGGATCCGTCCCCATTGACTTACATTGTAAGTCTGGACGTATCCTCTTGCCTCCGCACGGCCAGGCGGACACCCGAACGCTGCAAGCAGCGTTCAGGTGTCCGCTTGCTGAGTGGAGCGGAGGCTGAACGCTGCCAGACTGATGCATTCTGAGCGGATCCGCGTCCACTCAGAATGCATTAGGGCTGGACGGATGCGTTCGGGGCCACTTGTGAGACCCTTCAAACGGAGCTCACAAGCGGAGGCCCCAAACGCTAGTGTGAAAGTAGCCTAACACGCATCCCCGAATCTAAAGGCATTGTTTTTGAGAATGAGCCCCAATGCATCACGGACAAAGTTGGAGAACATCTCACTTTTGCCAGTACTGGTCAAAATGTCAATGACTACCTCAATGCCTTTATCTTGGGGGATGCGCGTGTACAGGCTCTCAACATCCAGGGACACAAGTTGAAATCCCTCCTGCCACTGTATAGAATTCAACACACGCAGGAGGTCCGACGTGTCCTTGAGATAAGAAGGTGCAAAACTGACCATGGGCCTAAGCAACCAGTCTATATACCGCGACAGAGGTTCAGTCACTGACCCAACCCCAGACACAATAGGCCTGCCTGGGGGTTGGGTCAGTGACTTGTGAATCTTAGGTACGAAATACCATGATGGTTTCGAGGGGAAAGATGGCAAAAGTTTCTCTGCTGTCCTCTGTGACAAAGTGTTAAGCTCACAATACTTGTGGAGTAATCTCCGTAACTGGCCCTGCACCTGATGTGTAGGGTCTCTCTGTAATTTCTCATACACCTCTTTGTTGTGGAGCTGTCGGTGCGCCTCTGCCACATAATATTCTTTGGTCATCAGGACCACATTACCACCCTTGTCTGCCGGCTTTATGACTATACCGTCATGAGTTTGTAGCCACTTCAAGGCCTTTTCTTCTCCAACATCCAAATTTTTGGTGGCCCTGGGGTATACTAATGCTTTCACCCCTTCTAGGACTTTTTGTTGGAAAATATCAATCGAACTGCCGGCAGACAAGGGGGGATTAAATGTGGACCTGACGCCCCCCTGAAACCCCCCCCCCCCTCAAATTGTTGAGTGGGGGTATCAAGTGATGAGTTAGTCATCCATTGTAAACACGCTACCTCTGCAGGGTCAAAATTGGCCATGGTACTGAACCCTAGAGGACCTATAAGAGCTGGCGACTCACCCTCCCTCACCTCCTTTTTTGTTGTGGATGGGATTCTATTGAACAGTTTGTTCAATGTTAACTTTCTTACTGCCTTATACAGGTCTATTTCAAACCCGACCGGGTTGAACTGCTCCACCAGACTGTAGTTGAGCCCCCGATTGAGGACCCTCACACAGTCTGGTGGCAGCACGGAACCGGTCAGGTTGATGACCAAACTATGTGAGTGGTTCAGAGGTACTTGATCAACTAACTTCTCCATGATACCTGCTTCCTTTTGTATCCCTGTTTTTTGTGTGTTTTCCCCTTTGCTCCTCCCCCTTCTAGTGTGTTTCCCAAAGGGGGCTGGCCAACTTGACTACTACTTGTTTCTGCCTGACCCTGTATCATGGCATCATCAGAATGGCTAGAGTCTGAATCAGTAGTCCAATAGTCGCTTCTTTTCCGCAGCTGTCTGCGTTTCTTCGTGCGGTTCCTTGAGTTCCAATTAAAAATTTGAAACAAGGTTGGGCGTCACTCAGTATCGGGCATCAAATAGACAAAGGCAGAAATAGATGTCTGAAAATATTATTTATCTCATATTGCAACATATTATATAAAAATACACATAAAATACATAAAATACTCTAAAAGCACATATAGCCTCCTGGGAATCGCATATGCTGGACCGCTAAAATATATTGCCAAAGTCCATATTGCGTCAGTGTCCTTAAAGTTCATATACCAATCATAAGGTGGAGCAAAGAAAGATTAATTGTATAGTTCACAGGGTAGTTTACCGCTCCTTCAGGCTGTTTGTTCTTAGAAGTGCGGCTGCTCTACTTTGAGCTGTAAGGACCTGTGTGTCTGGTCTTTTTCATAGGAAGATCCCCGTTCACTGGATGTTGCTTTAAAGTGTAGTCTGTAGCTTTGACCTTCCAGGACCTTCCGGTGGCGTCCCACGTGGTTTCACTGAATAGGTCAGGTGACTTACAATTTCCAGGCGGGGTTTTCGAATTTGTACAGCGTCCGATCGTAGTTTTCAAAGTCTTCCTTATATTGTCCCACACTGTCTCTTAGCCATACGCGTTTCGGGGTCAATGGCCCCTTCCTCAATTAAAAATCCTATCACCATCAAAGTCCTGTTTGTCACAGAGAAATTTATCTCTCATCTTTTCTTTTATGTCAAATGGTGATTAATCTTGTTTCCAGGCGTTTGTTGAAGGCACTGAACTGTTTCTCTGTGAGACGAGTTAATAATTCCGCTCTCGCTTTCTCCAATTCCATATTTATATTTAGATATTCTTTTTCGTTTCTTCTCAGGACTGCTTCCTGTATCTTTAAGGTAATCACAGCTAAGACAATATCCCGTCAGAGGGAATAATAACCACAGGTGGTGTATAATCCAATTAATGTAATCACAGGGAACGACCTGTTTAAAACGTAGCCTTTAATCTAATTATAACATAAAATAACAAAACTCCCACAGACATACATAGAAGAACAAAAAAAGAAAATATATCCTTGATGACATAGAAGATGATACTTGTAATTGTCCAGAAATGCGGGTCAGGTTGGACTGGGGGGACAGAGATGAAGTCTAATCTGTCCCTATTCCTGGCCCTGGGCTGAATAGCCCTGCCTATAAACGGAATGGCCGCCCTGATAAGGACGATCCCGTATTCTGGAACCTCCTGGTGACCCTGGTAAGGCCCTGTGAACCTAATGGATCCCTACTCAGGGCCTGCTCTAGATACACAAAACAAAAACAAAGTATAGATAATCATATAGAAAGCAACAAACCAGCCACCCCACTGGATGCTCAGTGGTGTGGGTGGAAATGCTGCCAATAATAAATATGTCATAAAGAATATATAGACAACCAGAAGTGTGGCTATCTATGAATGTGCATCATCAATGGACGATATCACTGTGCAAACCCCACACTCCAGATACACTGTGTGACGTCAACACACCAAGACACGCCGTTAACATTTGTACATATCAGTGTATAATTTAAGATGTATATACATGTACGGCACCAGAAGCACTACATCTAGTATGCAATCAGATGCCAGTGTCCCAACGCGTTTCACCCTGATTGATTGTCGGGTTCCTCAGGGGACGTATATCAAAGTACAATGCTTTAATTAGGCATCAAGAAGAGGTAACCAACCTGGTGGCAAGGTCCTCATTTATGATGACACCGTTAGACCAGATCATATACTGGTCGCATTATGTTCATTCACTTAATAGCTTGAGATGATCAGATACAGGGACCACAATAGGGGGCCTTTGGAGTCTGCTCAAAAAGCAATCATTCGCCAGTGTGGTGATATATCCACATATATGTACCGGCGATGAGCCAACATAGGAATTCCCACATAAATAATCAAAGTGACGACCTCCTATAAACAGTCACATATGCATGATAACATGTGTGATCGCATGGCAAACAGGTAACAAGATACTACTTGCGTGTCCATATACGGCCAAGAATGGCCCAAGCCGTCTGTGGGGATAGTCATATGTCCACTATCACTCTAGCCATGGCCCGCGTCTGCAAATTAGTGGTGCCTCACTGGTCCTGTATGCGACCTCACATACAGGACCAGTGAGGCACCACTAATTTGCAGACGCGGGCCATGGCTAGAGTGATAGTGGACATATGACTATCCCCACAGACGGCTTGGGCCATTCTTGGCCGTATATGGACACGCAAGTAGTATCTTGTTACCTGTTTGCCATGCGATCACACATGTTATCATGCATATGTGACTGTTTATAGGAGGTCGTCACTTTGATTATTTATGTGGGAATTCCTATGTTGGCTCATCGCCGGTACATATATGTGGATATATCACCACACTGGCGAATGATTGCTTTTTGAGCAGACTCCAAAGGCCCCCTATTGTGGTCCCTGTATCTGATCATCTCAAGCTATTAAGTGAATGAACATAATGCGACCAGTATATGATCTGGTCTAACGGTGTCATCATAAATGAGGACCTTGCCACCAGGTTGGTTACCTCTTCTTGATGCCTAATTAAAGCATTGTACTTTGATATACGTCCCCTGAGGAACCCGACAATCAATCAGGGTGAAACGCGTTGGGACACTGGCATCTGATTGCATACTAGATGTAGTGCTTCTGGTGCCGTACATGTATATACATCTTAAATTATACACTGATATGTACAAATGTTAACGGCGTGTCTTGGTGTGTTGACGTCACACAGTGTATCTGGAGTGTGGGGTTTGCACAGTGATATCGTCCATTGATGATGCACATTCATAGATAGCCACACTTCTGGTTGTCTATATATTCTTTATGACATATTTATTATTGGCAGCATTTCCACCCACACCACTGAGCATCCAGTGGGGTGGCTGGTTTGTTGCTTTCTATATGATTATCTATACTTTGTTTTTGTTTTGTGTATCTAGAGCAGGCCCTGAGTAGGGATCCATTAGGTTCACAGGGCCTTACCAGGGTCACCAGGAGGTTCCAGAATACGGGATCGTCCTTATCAGGGCGGCCATTCCGTTTATAGGCAGGGCTATTCAGCCCAGGGCCAGGAATAGGGACAGATTAGACTTCATCTCTGTCCCCCCAGTCCAACCTGACCCGCATTTCTGGACAATTACAAGTATCATCTTCTATGTCATCAAGGATATATTTTCTTTTTTTGTTCTTCTATGTATGTCTGTGGGAGTTTTGTTATTTTATGTTATAATTAGATTAAAGGCTACGTTTTAAACAGGTCGTTCCCTGTGATTACTGTATCTTTAAGGAAAACTCTAAATGCATTTGTTGCCATTCTTGAGTAAAGTCCACATCATCTTGGAATTGTGACATTTCTTTGTATAATCTGAGCCCTCTGGGGACCCGTTTACTCTCCTGATATGACTTTAAAGAACTGATGGTCCAATATAAACGTACCTCCTTCTCAGCTAGTTGCGACACTTTTATTTCTAGTGCCCTGGTACTCATAGTTGCAATAAAATCTTTCTGGTTGCACTCGATAAAGTATGTGTCCGCTCCTTCTCTACCTGCAGACAGTCCCGCACGTTCCACCTCTGTGGTGACTTCCATATTTCAACAGGGATAAGAGAATGCGTGCTCTACTCCACAGACAAACAAATGGTTAGCAAAGTCCAAGTAATCAATTGCGATTGTAGTAAAGAAAAGAGTGGCACTGCACTTGACCAATAATGAATCCCTTATGTCGACACACTCGTCACCGGGGTACTTAGCAGGAATATATAAGCGGCATCGCTGCTGCCGGTGGTGCTCTGTCCAACGTGTAACCAGGCAGTTACTGCTTCAATAATATTGCACATACAAGAGACAAACGGACGGCACTCACCGATGCTTGCTGAAACGATTCCTTTATTCCTGGTAGAGAGCGGACAACATACACAAGTGCTCCAGCTGAGTTAGGCGACGGCCGTTTCGCACCTCAGTTCTTCGTCTGGCCCATAATCAGGTAAAACAATTCACCTGATCTTAAAAGACTCAAGCTGTGACGTGGTTCTCTCTCTGCGCTGCACCAGCGCCACGCTAATACAGCGCTCACCTGTGCGCGTCAGAAAGGACCGCGTCATTGTGAAAAACATATTGTGCTAATGAGTGATGATGCTTGTGTCCCAACTTCCCCACGTGCCATATGCTGTGTACAGCTGGGTACGTCAGCATTACTGTCAATACTCTGACTGTCTCTGCTTAGACACCTCACACTCCTCCCCGCCGTGCACCCCGGCTGTTGCCAAATTTGCCACTTGGCCGCTGCCAACATGGTGGCAGCAAACAGTGCCATAGATAAAAACATTCTCCTTCCCTGTAGTGCTCCCTGACTCCTTCTGCCACTGCTCCTCTCCTCATCAGAGATAAGCCCATGTTTCTGTGTGTGCATACATGTGTGTGTATATGTATTTATGTATGTATGACTGTGTACATATGTGTGTGTATGTCTAATTAGTACTTTATTCATTTCAGTTCAGTCTCCAGCATGATGTCACTCTCTGGTAATACTGAGCTGGGTATACTGGTTTTCTTTTATGCAGCAAGAGCACCGAGGGATTATTCAGTCAAAGGTGAGATTTAATTCACATAGGAAAAAACTTAAAGAGCATCTGTCAGCAGTTTTGTACCTATGAAACTATCTGGCCTGTTGCATGTGCACTTTGTAGCTGAAGGCATCTGTGTTGGTCCTATGTTCATATGTGCATTGCTGAGAAAAATGAATTTTAATATATGCTAATGAGTCTGAAGGAGCACTGGTGGCATTGCGTTACACCTAGAGGCTCTGCTCTCTTTACAATTACTGCGCCCTCTGCAATTTGATTGACAGAGCTGGTATTCGTGATGACATTTTCGCTGCCTGTCCCTGTCAATCCAAGTGCAGAAGGCATGGTTGTTGCACAGAGAGAGGAGCCACCTAGGTGTCATGGCAACACTCCCATTGCTCCTAGAGGCTCATTTGTATATATTAAAACATCATTTTTCTCAGAAATGCGGGCACATATGAACATATGACCAACACAGATGCCTACAGCTGCCAAGCGCACATGTAACAGGTCAGTCAGTGTCATAGGTACAAAACTGCTGACAGATACCCTTTGAGCAGAGCCACTTCACAGGTAGAAATAATGTAGGTTTTTGTGTGTGAGGCATGAATTTATTCTTACTATTGAATTTTCTTGATACTGTCCTGATGTTATTTTAATTCATGAGTATAAACAAAATTACAATATTTTCTGTGTGTCAGAAAACCAAAACAAAACCGGGTGGGTGCTCATGCCGGAAACTGTCCAAATCCCTGAAAGATCCCATTATAATCAATGGGGTCTAGCTGTCTAGGGCAGTATCCAGCTAGGACAGGCATGGGGAACTCCAGTAGGCTTTTCCTCTGCTGGAACAGCCTGCCAGATAGCTTTACCACAGGTGTGCAACTAGTGTGACACAGTGAGAGGTTTGGTCTGGGAAAACAGGTATTTTCTTCCCAGCATGTGCTGCTGGGCTGATTTACAGCCAGGTGAGGTCAAATACTGAACCGGGTTTTGGCAGTACCTGGCTGTCCTTAAATAGGCAGCTGGGCTTAGAAGCCATGTCTCTGTGTTGGGATCTGGGAGCATTGTGTCTGGATGAAGGCTTGCTACCTGTTTGGCGTGAAAACAGGTTGGTGCTGCTATCAGCAAGGACTCTTTGAGGCAGAATTGCCGCATGGTGTGAATTACCACAAACACCGCAAGGTGACTTTTTGTTTGAATATGACTGCTAGTTTTGTCATTTGCTTAAAGTGTGAATAAAACACTGAACTGTTTGATGAAAAGAACTTGTTACCTCTATACTGCCTCCGCTAATCCTGTCTAGCAGAGTGTGAGTCCCCACACTAGCCTTATAGTAAATACTTGCATGACCCAAGAGATAATTCTAGAGCAGCTTTACTTAAAACTGTTATGGTGTTTTTTTATTATTCCTCATGGATTAGTATGAATAAGGTTTGACCTATATGGACACTTTTTGTGATGCAACTAATTTTAGCTATTGAGCTACTGCTGCAGTACATAGGCGGGTGGTGTGACACTGTGGGCTGCAGCTATCACCTTCTGTTAGCACAGTTAAAGTACCGTAAATAAAAACCTCTACAGAACATTTCCTTGTAGCCTTGGCTTTACCAGTCCTCTTGTTAGTAAGATATGTGTTATGTTTGGAGTCCATGCCCACCACGTTACTCACCATGCTGCCTGGCCCCATCCTCCACAAGTTGTGGCCTGTGGCAAAATGTGGCCTTCCAGCCTGCCAGTATATATGCATGAAAATGTGCTTGCACCTGAGTTCCCGCAAAGTTCTATAGAGAGGGGCAGGTTCTAACAAAAAACTCTAAGGGCTGACTCCACCTTGCTCCCTCTAAGAGTAAGGAAGTCAGTACAGTGTGTGTTGTCTGAGGTAAAAGCAACACCTCAGCAGCCATTGTGGAGAGTTCTCTAGACTCCATGCACCAGTCCATAGAAGAGAAAGATTACAGGGAGTGCAGAATTATTAGGCAAGTTGTATTTTTGAAGATTAATTTTATTATTGAACAACAACCATGTTCTCAATGAACCCAAAAAACTCATTAATATCAAAGCTGAATATTTTTGGAAGTAGTTTTTAGTTTGTTTTTAGTTTTAGCTATTTTAGGGGGATATCTGTGTGTGCAGGTGACTATTACTGTGCATAATTATTAGGCAACTTAACAAAAAACTAATATATACCCATTTCAATTATTTATTTTTACCAGTGAAACCAATATAACATCTCAACATTCACAAATATACATTTCTGACATTCAAAAACAAAACAAAAACAAATCAGTGACCAATATAGCCACCTTTCTTTGCAAGGACACTCAAAAGCCTGCCATCCATGGATTCTGTCAGTGTTTTGATCTGTTCACCATCAACATTGCGTGCAGCAGCAACCACAGCCTCCCAGACACTGTTCAGAGAGGTGTACTGTTTTCCCTCCTTGTAAATCTCACATTTGATGATGGACCACAGGTTCTCAATGGGGTTCAGATCAGGTGAACAAGGAGGCCATGTCATTAGAATTTCTTCTTCTATACCCTTTCTTGCCAGCCACGCTGTGGAGTACTTGGACGCGTGTGATGGAGCATTGTCCTGCATGAAAATCATGTTTTTCTTGAAGGATGCAGACTTCTTCCTGTACCACTGCTTGAAGAAGGTGTCTTCCAGAAACTGGCAGTAGGACTGGGAGTTGAGCTTGACTCCATCCTCAACCCGAAAAGGCCCCACAAGCTCATCTTTGATGATACCAGCCCAAACCAGTACTCCACCTCCACCTTGCTGGCGTCTGAGTCGGACTGGAGCTCTCTGCCCTTTACCAATCCAGCCACGGGCCCATCCATCTGGCCCATCAAGACTCACTCTCATTTCATCAGTCCATAAAACCTTAGAAAAATCAGTCTTGAGATATTTCTTGGCCCAGTCTTGACGTTTCAGCTTGTGTGTCTTGTTCAGTGGTGGTCGTCTTTCAGCCTTTCTTACCTTGGCCATGTCTCTGAGTATTGCACACCTTGTGCTTTTGGGCACTCCAGTGATGTTGCAGCTCTGAAATATGGCCAAACTGGTGGCAAGTGGCATCTTGGCAGCTGCACGCTTGACTTTTCTCAGTTCATGGGCAGTTATTTTGCGCCTTGGTTTTTCCACACGCTTCTTGCGACCCTGTTGACTATTTTGAATGAAACGCTTGATTGTTCGATGATCACGCTTCAGAAGCTTTGCAATTTTAAGAGTGCTGCATCCCTCTGCAAGATATCTCACTATTTTTGACTTTTCTGAGCCTGTCAAGTCCTTCTTTTGACCCATTTTGCCAAAGGAAAGGAAGTTGTCTAATAATTATGCACACCTGATATAGGGTGTTGATGTCATTAGACCATACCCCTTCTCATTACAGAGATGCCCATCACCTAATATGCTTAATTGGTAGTAGGCTTTCGAGCCTATACAGCTTGAAGTAAGACAACATGCATAAAGAGGATGATGTGGTCAAAATACTCATTTGTCTAATAATTCTGCACGTAGTGTATAGAAGATCCAGGCAACCCAGAGAGGAAGTGAGAAAAGGAAGCAAAGGAAGGTAATTTTCATTTATCAGGCTTTTGCATGTGGTGAAGAGATTTCAAGCTACTAGCTGCCCACCATAACCAAAGACAGAAAGGCCACCTGTCAGCAGATAGTATTCCTAGAGAGGATACAGAAGTATATGACTATGCAGTACAGCAGAGATAGTACATCCCTTCAGCCTGGAGAAACAAGAGAGGAAGATTGATTGCTATAGAGGAAAACAACCCCGTATGCAACTTTTGGGAACTAACCTGAGTCATTATAGAAGTTGCTTTGCTGTAAATGACTTTTGTGTGCATTGATGACCTTTTGGATCAGCTTCAGTAAAGTTCTGTGAGTTTGCTAAAAGAACTGATCTCCTTATTGTGCTAACCTATCACTTCTTTTACGATATGAGGGACCCTGCCTTCCCTGCACCTAAAACCCTATACCATCAAGAGCACCTCGACTACCATCCGGCAGGAGAACCCATGTAACCCTGAGAGTGCCCCAAAGTAATCCGGTGCAATTCTTCCACTCACTGCACGCCGACCCAGGGAGCCACTAACCATGAGTAGAAACTATTACTCGGTCTGCGTCCACAACATTAGACCACACCCACATTCCCCTGCGTCCTGGTTACTGCACTAGGACATGTGCACGCTAACTTCTGGCCTCCTAAAGCACCAGCATGCTTACAAACTACCCATTTCTCGTAGCAACACCAAGGCTTAATAACGCGGCACTAGCACAGTGAATCACATGCTGCTTTCTGAGCTTGGAAAACAAAAGAGAATCCATTGCGCAAGCCCTGAGTCTGCTCAGTGACTTGGCATGGATCTGATAAGCACTGCTTTCCAAGCTCTTCAGATCCACTGCACAAGCTCTGTCACTCAAAGAGGAGGAGAAAGTACAGAGAGAACAAGAGGCATTGTGCTAGTGGTGCTCCTAGCGCTAAGGCCAACCCCCATGGTGCTCCAAATACCTAATTTATATAAAGATTAACACATGTCTGCACTTATTAACCCTAGAGCGGAAATACAAATATTACATTACTCAACCTGCTTTACCCTACCAGGCAATATGCGTGGTTTAATAGGGTTGATCAAGCTGACAGAGGCTCTTTAAATCTAAAAGAAAATGATTTTTTAATGATGGACCCTGAGGCATAGGGAGCTCTGCAAGCAGTTCTGAGGACACTGAATTTACATTTTATACGATGAAGACATTTTATAATGAAGCGCCTTCCTGGCAATGATACCATTGCACAGGCAGAACATGTTACGTGCGAAGAGATCGATAGTGCAACGATCCCTGTAGATAAGATGCAGTAATGACCCCATGAACTCTATCAGTGCCGCTCACTGGCAGAGTTTTTCTAACAAATTCTGATAGACAAGCATGAAAGGAGATATATGTATTGACTGGTGTCCTGCTTACTAAGCAGTTTACTCCGTTCGGCGGGGTGTCAGAGCACTTCAGCTTGTTTCCGTGGGAAATGGACCAGGGAGAGAAAGATATATGTGTTTACACAATGTAACGCCGGACGCTCTCCGATACGTTCTCATTAATAACAATACAGGGCGATAAATAACGGACATATCACACACAAACACATGTAGGGATTAATATAGTGAATAGACTGGATGAACAGTGATTTAGCTGCAGAATGTATAGGTTTAAAAAATATAAAAAATAAATCATCTGCTTTCCATGGAAACAAGTAAATGGTACAGAAAACAAATGCAAATGTATTTATTTTTTTAATTTTACCACTTTCAGATTTCCTGCTGAATTGCAGGTACCCAGTGTGAGGGACTTCATTCTGCAGTAGAGGTTGTCCTGTCTATGGAATCAGGGGCGGAATTATAATACATTGGGCCAAATAGCCAAATAAGATAAGGGCCCGCGCTGCCTAGTGTAAGAAAATGAAAAGCAGAAAAAGCAGCAATACTTAAAGGCATGTATAATAGCACAATATATCATAAAGCCCACAAAATAGCAAAAAGTTGCCACAAAAAGGTACAATGTTCTTGCACTTGTGCCTCTCTCAACCTCCGGGTCCATGGCAAATGTTACTTATGGGTGCTACAGCTATAGTTACGCCCATGCATGGAATTGATCCATTTTCAATTTCCCCTACACACGGCCATAAAGTTAAAGCGGTTTGTCCCTTGAAAAATATTTAACATTTTTCAAAGAGCATCTGGATTGGAATGTTTTCTTAATTGAATGAAAAATTTTGGATAGTCACTGCATTATTCAATCTTACAATCTATTTGTATAGCGGCTCCTACAGTTTTTTCCATAATTCTCTGTCTGGCTTGCTGAGGTGGGCTGCCACCAGCCATATCTACTGATAGAAGCTGTGTATACACCCCCCTGAGCTGTGATAGGGAGAAAGCTGCAGCAGCAATGACCTGCTCCTTGCTTTAGCAAAAAGGACACAGTCCCTGAGCTGTCAGCCTGAAGAAAATCTAGCAGAACATTTGCAGCGCTAGTGTGAGAACTGCTTCCTCTTCAAAATTATTTATGCACCATCTCCATTGTAGAGGAGCGCAGTGTAATCCCATCCCATTCTATTTATGTTGTCCCATTAGCCCCAGTCACACTGTTTCAACATCACAAATGGAATGAAGCAAGGGAGCCCCCTTTCTCCCACCCTGTTCATCCTCTCTAAGCAGGCCCTAATTTCTGCATTTGCAGATGATCTATTGTTACTTGTCTCGTCTTTTAGATATCTTCCAACAGTATGGTTCCATATCCAACTTTAAAGTTAACTAAGATAAATCAGACCTTTTGAATACTCTGCGTACCTCCTCCTCTTCCACTGGGAAGATAAGTCTATTACTTACCTGGGATAGCAGATCCCTTGGCAATTGCGTGATCTTTACTCCTTAACCTCTTAAGGACACAGGGTGTACAGGTACGTCCTGAGTATTTCCGATCACCGCCGTGTGGCGGGCGGTGATTAGAACAGAGTGCCAGCAGGCGCTCTGTGACAATGCCGAGAGGGGTCCTGTGACCCCCCCCCCCCCCCCCCGGTATCAGCGATCGCAGCAAACCGCAGGTCAATTCAGACCTGAGGTTTGCTGTGTTTCCGGGTTACTCGGGTCTCTGGTGACCTGATAACCCGGAATAGGATGGTGATCGGTGGTGTGAAATTACACCACCAATCACCATCATAAGATCCTGAGAGGTAATGGTGACATCACCTCTCAGGATCGCTTCCGATTGGCTAAACAGGCAGGCAGGGGTTAACTTCCCCCAGCTCTACTCTCCTCCTCCACACTGCTTCCTGGAGTGAGAGACAGAGCAGCCGTCGTCCAGCTCCTGAGCCCAGCACCCCCACTGAGCCACCATAGTGCCATCTGGCACTAAAAAGGTACCTAGGGACAGGTTAAGGAGAGCTTAGATTAGGCAGGGATACTCAGAGAAATTTTAGGGAAAAAAATACGTTTTATTTTTGTATTAACCTGATCGGGTGTCTAGGGTCCACAGTACACTCAGCTGTGCGACCCTAGACCCCCCAGGGGTGCTGCAGCTTGCCCCCACCCCCTCTACACACATTTTTTGGGGCGCAAGCACTTTTTTTTGCATGCGCTGACTGTGGCCAGCACTCTCAGCGTCCGGCCACTGTTAGCGCATCGCCCACCCCACCGCTGATCAGCTTCGGACTGCTGCTCAGCGAGTTTGAATCATTTTTTATTTTTTTTATAATTTTTTTGGGCTCTCTTTTTTTTTTAGTTTTTTTTTTTCTGTTAGGTTTAGGGTAAGTAGGCGAACACCCGTGCCCCCACACACACGCACACTAAATAAAGTTTTACACACATGCACACACACACTCCCCTATGGCCTGCCGGATGTTCTCGGTTGAGGAGGCATAAGCCCAGCTTGCCTCTGACTCCAAGAGCCCCAGTGAGGACGAGGATGACCCCACTTTCCTCTTGTCATCCGCATCCTCCTCATCATCTAGTGATGATGATGAGCCCCCAAGGCGGCGGAGATCCCGTCAGGCGGAGCAAGGGGACCCCCATGCCAGGGACCTTGTGGCCCACACTAGTATGAGCAGCTATGGGGCTCGTACTAGTTTTCCGGCCCACCAGATAAGTCCACCTGAGCCCCCTACCGGTGAACTTGTCTGGTGTACCCCAGAGGATTTTGAGCCCGTGATTCCTGACTTTGTTGGCCAACCAGGAATCCAGGTTCCCACAGTGGGCTTCACTGAATATGACTATTTTAGTTTTTTTTTCAGTGACCACTTTGTGAATCTGATGGTGGAGCAAACAAACATGTTCGCCCAACAGTTCATTGCTCAATACCCGGGCTCCTTTTTGGCTAGGTCCGGTGGCTGAACTCCAGTCAGTGGAGCCAAGATGAGGATGTTTTGGGGGCATCGTGCTGCACATGTGCGTAATCAAAAAACCCAGTGTCAGGCAGTACTGAAGTGGGGACGTCCTCTACCAGACCCCACTCTACTGTATGGCCATGACACGTTCCCGTTTTGAGGCCATCCGGAAATGCCTGCATTATGCAGATAATGCAGCATGTACAAAATCAGGCCGGTGAATGATCACTCCGGGGCCAAATTTTTGGAGGCATATGTACCTGGAAGGGAGGTCACTGTTGATGGGTCACTGCTTTCAAGGGGAGACTCATTTTTCGCCAGTATGTTCCCTCTAAGCGGACGAGGTATGGCGTGAAGCTGTACAAACATTGTGAGAGTACCTCAGGGTACACTTACAAGTTTCGTGTGTACGAGGGGCGAGATTCTCGTATTGAACCCCCAGAATGTCCCCCCACTCTGGGTGTTAGCGGGAAACTTGTGTGGGACCTTATGCACCCACTGATAAATAAGGGGTACCACCTGTACGTGGATAACTTTTATACTAGTATCCCCTTGTTCCAGTCCTCCGCCGCCAGATCCACGTCCGCTTGTGGGAGCATGCAGAAAAATCAACGCGACCTCCCTACCTACCCCCTCCAGATTCCTATCCCCAGGGGTGATACCCGTGCCCTTACCAGTGGAAACCTGTTGCTGGTTAGATATAAGGACAAGAGAGATCTCCTTGTACTGTTCAGAATTCATGGTAATCACCCCTGTCCCTGTGCGAGGTACCGCGGCAACGGTCCTCAAGCCCGATTGTATCGTCGACTGGGAGGAGTTGATCTCTCTGATCAAGTCCTCAAGCTATATAACGCAATGCGCAAAACCCGGGCATGGTACAAAAAGTTGCAGTCTACTTGGTACAGGTTGTATTCAGAAGAGAGATGCAAAGGAGACAGCGGCACTCACCAATTCCAAGATAAAACATACAGTTTATTAGGCTTCTATAAAATAGGGTACAGGCAGGTCTGTGCACATAGGTCAAATGGAGGTACGGCTACAGCTGTTTCACGCTAGGAGCGCTTCATCATGCCTTTCATGCTGTGGAGGTGAATGACCGACCTATAAAGGTCAGGTCAGGCCACTCCCCCCACCGCATCACATAGAGGAACACAGTATTAACTCATTCAATACTCTATTACACCAAAAAATCACAGTGTGTCAAACAAAAACAAATAAATCATTCCTATCATTAAAACCTGATGGTCCCATCGCTTCTGTCTTAATGATCCATAATGCTTCTCTCTTTAGGAGAAGCTTTTTTCTGTCTCCGCCGCGAGGCGGTAATTTTACTATTTCTAGACCTGCAATCTATAGGAGGTCCTCGCGGTTTTGGTGCGATTCTTTCATATGTTGGATTAATCTAGTGGCTCCAATTTCTGTTTTAAGGCTGTACTTGTGCTCTCTAAAACGAACGAAAAGGGGTCTGAAAGTTTTTCCAATATAAAATTGGCCGCAGGGGCAGAAAAGAGCATAAACTACAAAGGTGGACCTACAATTAATGAAGTCCCTCACTCTGTGTTTTATGGCTCCAATTTTTAAATGTGCGCCTCTCCGTATCTTTTCACACATGGAGCAGTGTCCACACCTGAAATTGCCCTCAGGGACGCAGCGTTCAAGCCAATTTTTGTTTACATTACATTTAAACTGGCTCTGTGTGATCATGCTCCCTATGGTTCTGCTTCGTCTGAAGCCCACCACAGGTCTACTAGCCACTTTTTCTTGAAGGGTGGGATCCCTTTGTAAAATGTGCCAGTTTTTTAATATGGCATTTTTTATTTGCTGCGCCATGGGTGAAAAATCAAATGTGAACACTGATCTGCTAGGAACCGTGTCGGAGACGGGATTTTTCAATTCTTTTGGCTCTATATTTCTGTGCCTGCGGATAGATTTCAGATCAAAGTCACCTGCAGATCTTTTATCTACAGATTTACGGAAGGCTTGATCAATGCTGGATTCTGAGTAGCCCCTTTCTAGAAACCTCGTTTTCATTATTTTAGATTGTTTTAAAAACTCGATATCGCTAGATATGATCCTATTTAAACTGGAAAATTGACTGTAGGGGAGGGCAGAAGTCACATGTGGGGGGTGGAAACTATTGAAGTGCAATAATGCATTGGTGGAGGTGGGTTTCCTGAATATGGTGGTTTCCAGGGAACCCTCTACTACCTTTACCAAGACATCCAGAAACTCCAATTCTGAGGAATTGATTTTGCTGGTAAACAGCATCGTTTTCGCGGTATCGTTTTCGCGGTTTAGGTAATCCACAAAGGCTGCAAAGCTTTCCTCATTGCCTGCCCAAACGGTGAACACGTCATCGATATATCTAAAAAATGCCTTGATATATCTGACAAAGGGATTTTTGACTGAAAACACAAATTTAGATTCGAAATGTGATAAAAATAATTTGCAAAGGTACATGCAATGGGGGTCCCCATTGCTGTACCAGACTGTTGATAGTATCACAAATCATTAAATAAGAAAGCGTTGTGTGTAAGTATGAAGGAAAGGGAGTCTGTGATAAAATCCACAAGAATATCACTTTTGCCCATATACCTCAATTGTTCTCCAATCACTTCTACCCCGAGTTTCTGAGGAATTCTGGTGTACAAGCTTTCAACATCAATAGATGCTAAAAGGAATTCCTCATGCCATTCTATCTCTTTTATTGCTGTCAAAAAGTCACTGGTATCCCTCAAAAAAGAGGGTATCCCTTCCAACAAAGGGCGCAATAACCAATCGAGATATTGGGATAATGGCTCGGTAACCGAGCCAATCCCTGCTACGATTGGGCGCCCGGGGGGTTTTACCAGTGACTTATGAATTTTAGGTAGATGATACCAGACAGGTTTGATTGGGAATTGAGGATATAGTTTTTCGGCAATTTTATTAGTGAGGGCTCCCTGTGCTACATACCTCCACAACAAGGATCTTAACTGTTGTTGGTATTTAAAAGTGGGATTAGTTTTCAGTCGGACATATGTATTTTGATCATTGAGTTGCCTATAGGCTTCTTCTAAATATAGGGATTTATACATGATGACCAGGGCCGGATTAACGTAGGGGCTGATGGAGCTGCAGCTCCAGGCCCCTACCATAAAATAGGCCCATCCGCCAGCCAAAAGGCCGTCGGGAGGGTTAAAAGTCCTCTGTTGTACACAGCGCAGCCTCACATAGTACACAGACCATGCAGAGATCACGCTGGCAGCAGGAGCCTGAGGGAGGGACTCGGGAGGAGCGTAATATGATCCTAGAGTGGAAGCTGCTTCTGCCAGCCCCTCCACTCCCCGCCCACCAACCAATCAGAGCTGAGGCAAGGCAAGCACTGGCAGGTCTGAGTAGTACAGGGAGTCTTCACAGGTCCTGTAAGGGAATTGCACAGTGTAAAGTGTAGTTCCCAGGTTAGAACAGTGCATCTGCCAGGACCTGTGATGACATCATCTTCAGCATCACAGGTCCTGCAGAATCTAGCAAAGGAACAGCACCAAAAATGCTGTAGTTCCTAGGTTTGAAAGGTACATCTGCCAGGACCTGTGATGACATCATCACAGGTCCTTTAACCCCTAACAGCAAGTATTAGAAGTTCACAATCAGCTCTGCATTGATCCATACAGACTGGAATGGAGTGGTAAGAGGAGGTCCTCCACTTTTCATCATTTACCCCCCTCCATGCCCTGTTTTTACTCATTGCTCACTCATGTATAATACTTCAGACAGGTACAGTGACCACAACCTCATGTACTTCACACACACAGTGACTATAATGCATAACTGACCACATATTTCTATAAACACTGCATCTACAGTATTATACCTTGTATGCCTCACATCTATATATATATATATATATATATATATATACACACACACACTGCATATATTAAACAGTATTATAGATGCAATATGTACAGATATATAATATATATTGCAGTGTACTGATATGTGAGGTACAAGGTATAATATATGCAGTGTGTATAGATATATTGTATATACAGCAGTGTACTGATATGTTAGGTACGAGGTATAATAGATGGTGTGTACAGGTATATTGTATATACAGTATTGGATTGATATGTGAGGTACGAGCTGTAATTTATACCTCATATATCAGTACACTGCTGTATATACTATATACCTGAACACACTGCATATATTATACCACGTTCCTCACATATCAGTACACTGCTGTATATACTATATACCTGTACACACTGTATCTATTATACCTCTTTTGTGTGCCAGGCCTGTTTTGGAATCCCAATCCGGCCCCGATGGCATAAATTATAAAACAGCAGCGAACATAGTTCATGGAACAAAGAGAGAGGCCTGGAATGGGTAGTGGGAGGGGCTATAAAAGGGGAATGGGGGCCCAATTTAGATTATTGCTATGGGGCCCAGTGATTTCTATGTAAGCCTTTGACAGGAACAGAGAGATAAGAGAAGTGACAGATGACACAGAGTTTAGATTACAGGTTGAATTAACCCTTTAGGATCAAATTGGCTTCTCAGGAGATATATATGTTAAAGGCATCTCATTCAGTAGCTATATAACTAAGGGTGGGTTCACATCTCCTTTATGGATTCCATTAAGTGGGGACTGTGGGGACTATTTTATTATCAGCCAGTGACTGTGTTACTGTAATACTGTTATCAATTCAGCACATAGTTTTCCCTGTGCATTCACATTTCACTTCACTTGGTTCGTTGTACTACTGTCAGTGTCAGACTGTTGTCACTGTGGGTAACAATGCACAACAGACAACAATGCACACCACAGTGACAGCTCCTGAGTCCTCCTGTCCGGCGTCAGCCTCACCTTCCCTTCACTATCACTATAATCAATCACTCTTCCTGATCCGGACTCACTCATTAGAGAGCTGAAGAGCCGACTGAGTCAGCAGCAGCAAGTGAATCGAATGGATAGCATCTGCGCATGCGCACCGGCACCTAGAGTCTTCGGTTCACTTGCGAGTCAGCTCAGCAGTCAGTGACTCAGCAAGTGAACCGAAGATCCGAGCTGATTCAAATGAACCGATTCATCTGAAAGATCCGAACTTCCCATCACTACTGAGGTCATATCCGGCGGGCCGCGGCATTACAGGAACAGCACCAGCTGCTCTGACATCCTGCCGCCGGATATACGTCACAGGATATCCGGCGGCAGGACGCCAGAGCAGCTGGTGCGGTTCCTGTAATGCCGGCCCGCCGGATATGACCTCAGTGCGCCCGCGGTTATCCCTCATGCACGCTGCGCTGTGTACAACCTACTCAGCAGTTTCGACCAGCACATGGCCCACAGCGCTCAGCCACACCAGCCCGTGAGACAGCAGGAGCTTCTGGAGCAGGTATCAGATAAACTCATCCAGTTGGAAGGGAGGGCAATCATAGTGCTGTTATGATTTATGGACACAGCTCTCAGCATGCTTAGCCTGCCTTCTATCTGGCTGTTTCTGAGCCTGTGGACTGTGACTCTCAAGAAGCACAGCCAGATAGAAGGCTGGCTAAGCATGCTGAGAGCTGTGTCCATAGATCATAACAGCACTATGAAAATTACTGACTGGCTAAGCATGCTGAGAGCTCAGTCTAAATAACATAACACATAAAGAAATTACTGTTTCTAGCTGCTAGTCCACAGTTCACAGTCCACAGCAGCTAGAAACAGTAATTTCTTTAAAGGGATTCTGTCACCAGGTTTCACCCCTGTCAGCTAAAAATATGCTGATGTTCAGGGCGTCTTCACAATTCCTAATGTGGGCTTATAAATGTCATCTGTGGGCTTATTTAGCTAAAAAACAGCTATTACTAACCTGTCAGTCAAACAAATAAGGTGCCCAAGGGGATGTTAATGGGTGCAAGATGCCCGCCGCACCCACCGCCGTTCGTGCCCAGCGCCGCCTTTCTGGACTTCTGCACCGCCTCCTAATCCTCTGTGCCGCCTCTTGCTCTCCCTCCCTCCCCCCTCCTTCTGCTGTAAGATCTCGCGCTTGCGCACAGGGCTCTGCCTGATGCGCCCGTGCAGACTTCTCCATTTGGCTTCTTACAGCGAAGTGCACATGCGCCGGCACTTCGCTCAACCCCTGTATACGCGAGATCTTACAGCAGGAGGAGGGGGGAGGGAGGGAGAGCGAGAGGCGGCACAGAGGATTAGGAGGCGGCGCAGAAGTCCGGAAAGGCGGCGCTGGGCACGAACGGCGGCGGGTGCGGCCGGCACCTTGCATTCATTAACATCCCCTTGGGCACCTTATTTGTTTGACTGACAGGTTAGTAAAAGCTGTTTTTTAGCTAAATAAGCCCACAGATGACATTTATAAGCCCACATTAGGAATCGTGCAGACGCCCTGAACATCAGCATATTTTTAGCTGACAGGGGTCAAACCTGGTGACAGAATCCCTTTAATGTGTTATGTTATTTAGACACAGCTCTCAGCATGCTTAGCCAGCCTTCTATCTGACTGGCTAAGCATGCTGAGTGCTGTGTCCATAAATCATAACACAGCTCTATGAAAATTACTGTTTCTAGCTGCTGTTGTCCACAGTCCACAGCAGCTAGAAAACAGTAATCTTTATAGTCATGTTAAATGATAACTATAGTGTCAGGAAAACAAAGCGGTTTTCCTGACACTATAGTGCCCTGAAGGTGCCCCCACCCTCAGGGTCCCCCTCCCGTGGTCCCCCTCCTTGTTGCCAAGATAGACGCCAAATGAAGGGGTAGTTGCAGGAACAAAATACTTTAATGGTATCGATAAAATATATATGTAATTAAGACACTGAGTGCAGTTCCATAAAAAGGCCCAGCAAAATCCTCAGCACCAGGCCCATGATGCTCTTAATCCGGCCCTGATGATGACGATCTTTCCACCCTTGTCGGCCGGTTTGGTTATTAATAGGGATGAGCGAACCCGAACTGTATAGTTCGGGTTAGTACCGAATTTTGGGGTGTCCGGGTTCGGGTTCGGTGTTCGGCGCTTTCTTGGCGCTTTTTGAAAGGCTGCAAAGCAGCCAATCAACAAGCGTCATACTACTTGCCCCAAGAGGCCATCACAGCCATGCCTACTATTGGCATGGCTGTGATTGGCCAGTGCAGCATGTGACCCAGCCTCTATTTAAGCTGGAGTCACGTAGCGCCGCACGTCACTCTGCTATGATCAGTATAGGGAGAGGTTGCAGCTGCGACGTTAGGGCGAGATTAGGCAGATTAACTCCTCCAAAAGACTTCATTCTGTGATCGATCTGCAGCTGTGGATCATTGAAGTGCTATTATTGACTTGCTCACTTTTTTGAGGCTGCCCAGAGCGTTTTTAGATCACTTTTTTTCTGGGGTGATCGGCGGCCATTTTGTGACTTGTGGTGCGCCAGCACAAGCTATCACCAAGTGTATTTAACCATCGATAGTGTGGTTATTTTGTGCTATATCCTACATCAGCTGCAGGCTGAGCCTGTGTCACCGAAGTGCATTTAACCATCAACAGTCTGGTTATTTTTTGGCCATATACTACATCAGCTGCAGGCTGAGCCTGTGTCACCGAAGTGCATTTAACCATCGACAGTCTGATTATTTTTTGGCCATATACTACATCTGGTGCAGGCTGAGCCTGTGTCACCCAAGTGCATTTAACCATCAACAGTGTGGTTATTTTTTGGCCATATATTACATCAGGGGCAAGTTGAGCCTGTCACCCAGCGCCTAAAAAATAGACCTGACATTTCTATTCAACCAAATCTGTACTGTTTTAGCTGGTCAAGTTATTTGTAGTGACCGTAAAAGCACATTTTTTTTTCTGGGTTGAAAAACCATTCCCAAATTTGCCATTCTCAAAATAACTAGTTTCTGGTATTTGAGGCCTACTTGAAATCTATCCCAAAAAGAATATCTTACATTGAAGCTAGTGATAGTGTCATTCAGAAAAACCTAAGACACACGCTAGCGTGCAGATAGAAGTCTGATTCTGTGATTAAACCTATACCTGTCACACAGCGCAAAAAAAAACAGGCCTCAAATCTCTATTTAACCAAATCTGTACTGTTTTAGCTGGTCAAGTTATTTGTAGTGACCGTAAAAGCACACTTTTTTTTCTGGGTTGAAAAACCATTCCCAAATTTGCCATTCTCAAAATAACTAGTTTCTGGTATTTGAGGCCTACTTGAAATCTATCCCAAAAAGAATATCTTACATTGAAGCTAGTGATAGTGTCATTCAGAAAAACCTAAGACACACGCTAGCGTGCAGATAGAAGTCTGATTCTGTGATTAAACCTATACCTGTCACACAGCGCAAAAAAGAACAGGCCTCACATCTCTATTTAACCAAATCTGTAGTGTTTTAGCTGGTCAAGTTATTTGTAGTGACCGTAAAAGCACACTTTTTTTTCTGGGTTGAAAAACTATTCCCAAATTTGCCATTCTAAAAATTGTGGTGAACGGGAACAATGAGGAAAACATCTAATAAGGGACGCGGACATGGTCGTGGTGGTGTTAGTGGACCCTCTGGAGCTGGGAGAGGACGTGGCCGTTCTGCCACAGCCACACGTCCTAGTGAACCAACTACCTCAGGTCCCAGTAGCCAGCAGAATTTACAGCGATATTTGGTGGGGCCCAATGCCGTTCTAAGGATGGTAAGGCCTAAGCAGGTGCAGGAATTAGTCAATTGGGTGGCCGACAGTGGATCCAGCACGTTCACATTATCTCCCACCCAGTCTTCTGCAGAAAGCGCACAGATGGCGCATTAAAACCAAGCCCATCGGTCTGTCACATCACCCCCATGCATATCAGGGAAACTGTCTGAGCCTCAAGTTATGCAGCAGTCTCTTATGCTGTTTGAAGACTCTGCTGCCAGGGTTTCCCAAGGGCATTCACCTAGCCCTTCCCCAGGGGTGGAAGAGATAGAATGCACTAACGCACAACCATTTATTTTTCCTGATGATGAGGACATGGGAATACCACCTCAGCACGTCTCTGATGATGACGAAACACAGGTGCCAACTGCTGCGTCTTTCTGCAGTGTGCAGACTGAACAGGAGGTCAGGGATCAAGACTGGGTGGAAGACGATGCAGGGGACGATGAGGTCCTAGACCCCACATGGAATGAAGGTCGTGCCACTGACTTTCACAGTTCGGAGGAAGAGGCAGTGGTGAGACCGAGCCAACAGAGTAGCAAAAGAGGGAGCAGTGGGCAAAATCAGAACACCCGCCGCCAAGAGACTCCGCCTGCTACTGACCGCCGCCATCTGGGACCGAGCACCCCAAAGGCAGCTACAAGGAGTTCCCTGGCATGGCACTTCTTCAAACAATGTGCTGACGACAAGACCCGAGTGGTTTGCACGCTGTGCCATCAGAGCCTGAAGCGAGGCATTAACGTTCTGAACCTTAGCACAACCTGCATGACCAGGCAACTGCATGCAAAGCATGAACTGCAGTGGAGTAAACACCTTAAAAACATAGAAGTCACTCAGGCTCCCCCTGCTACCTCTTCTGCTGCCGCCTCGGCCTCTTCCTCCGCCTTCTGGAGGTACGTTGGCACCTGCCGCCCAGCAAACATGGGATGTACCACCAACACCACCACCTGCGTCACCAAGCATCTCAACCATGTCACACGGCAGCGTTCAGCTCTCCATCTCACAAACATTTGAGAGAAAGCGTAAATTCCCACCTAGCCACCCTCGATCCCTGGCCCTGAATGCCAGCATTTCTAAACTACTGGCCTATGAAATGCTGTCATTTAGGCTGGTGGACACACACAGCTTCAAACAGCTCATGTCACTTGCTGTCCCACAGTATGTTGTTCCCAGCCGCCACTACTTCTCCAAGAGAGCCGTGCCTTCCCTGCACAAACAAGTGTCAGATAAAATCAAGTGTGCACTGCGCAATGCCATCTGTGGCAAGGTCCACCTAACCACAGATACGTGGACCAGTAAGCACGGCCAGGGACGCTATATCTCCCTAACTGCACACTGGGTAAATGTAGTGGCGGCTGGGCCCCAGGCGGAGAGCTGTTTGGCGCATGTCCTTCTGCCGCCAAGGATCGCAGGGCAACATTCTTTGCCTCCTGTCTCCTCCTCCTCCTACTCAGCTTCCTCCTCCTCTTCTTCCACCTGCTCATCCAGTCAGCCACACACCTTCACCACCAACTTCAGCACAGCACGGGGTAAACGTCAGCAGGCCATTCTGAAACTCATATGTTTGGGGGACAGGCCCCACACCGCACAGGAGTTGTGGCGGGGTATAGAACAACAGACCGACGAGTGGTTGCTGCCGGTGAGCCTCAAGCCCGGCCTGGTGGTGTGCGATAATGGGCGAAATCTCGTTGCAGCTCTGGGACTAGCCGGTTTGACGCACATCCCTTGCCTGGCGCATGTGCTGAATTTGGTGGTGCAGAAGTTCATTCGCAACTACCCCGACATGTCAGAGCTGCTGCATAAAGTGCGGGCCGTCTGTTCGCGCTTCCGGCGTTCACACCCTGCCGCTGCTCGCCTGTCTGCGCTACAGCGTAACTTCGGCCTTCCCGCTCACCGCCTCATATGCGACGTACCCACCAGGTGGAACTCCACCTTGCATATGCAGGACAGACTGTGCGAGCAGCAGCAGGCCATAGTGGAGTTTCAGCTGCAGCACGCACGGGTCAGTCGCACTGCGGATCAGACACACTTCACCACCAATGACTGGGCCTCCATGCGAGACCTGTGTGCCCTGTTGCGCTGTTTCGAGTACTCCACCAACATGGCCAGTGGCGATGACGCCGTTATCAGCGTTACAATACCACTTCTATGTCTCCTTGAGAAAACACTTAGGGCGATGATGGAAGAGGAGGTGGCCCAGGAGGAAGAGGAGGAAGAGGGGTCATTTTTAGCACTTTCAGGCCAGTCTATTTGAAGTGACTCAGAGGGAGGTTTTCTGCAACACCAGAGGCCAGGTACAAATGTGGCCAGACAGGGCCCACTACTGGAGGATGAGGAGGACGAGGATGAGGAGGAGGTGGAGGAGGATGAGGATGAAGCATGTTCACAGCGGGGTGGCACCCAAAGCAGCTCGGGCCCATCACTGGTGCGTGGCTGGGGGGAAACACAGGACGATGACGATACGCCTCCCACAGAGGACAGCTTGTCCTTACCTCTGGGCAGCCTGGCACACATGAGCGACTACATGCTGCAGTGCCTGCGCAACGACAGCAGAGTTGCCCACATTTTAACGTGTGCGGAATACTGGGTTGCCACCCTGCTGGATCCCCGGTACAAAGACAATGTGCCCACCTTACTTCCTACACTGGATCGTGATAGGTAGATGCGCGAGTACAAGCGCACGTTGGTAGACGCGCTACTGAGAGCATTCCCAAATGTCACAGGGGAACCAGTGGAAGCCCAAGGCGAAGGCAGAGGAGGAGCAAGAGGTCGCCAACGCAGCTGTGTCACGGCCAGCTCCTCTGAGGGCAGGGTTAGCATGGCAGAGATGTGGAAAAGTTTTGTCACCACGCCACAGCTAACTGCACCACCACCTGATACGGAACGTGTTAGCAGGAGGCAACATTTCACTAACATGGTGGAACAGTACCTGTGCACACCCCTCCACGTACTGACTGATGGTTCGGCCCCATTCAACTTCTGGGTCTCCAAATTGTCCACGTGGCCAGAGCTAGCCTTTTATGCCTTGGAGGTGCTGGCCTGCCCGGCGGCCAGCGTTTTGTCTGAACGTGTATTCAGCACGGCAGGGGGCGTCATTACAGACAAACGCAGCCGCCTGTCTACAGCCAATGTGGACAAGCTGACGTTCATAAAAATGAACCAGGCATGGATCCCACAGGACCTGTCCATCCCTTGTGCAGATTAGATATTAACTACCTCCCCTTAACAATATATTATTGTACTCCAGGGCACTTCCTCATTCAATACTATTTTTAATTTCATTTTACCATTATATTGCGGGGCAACCCAAAGTTGAATGAACCTCTCCTCTGTCTGGGTGCCGGGGCCTAAATGTGTGACAGTGGCCTGTTCCAGTGGTGGGTGACGTGAAGCCTGATTCTCTGCTATGACATGAAGACTTATTCTGTGCTGACATGAAGCCAGATTCTCTGTTACGCGACCTCTCTCCTCTGCCTGGGTGCCTGGGCCTAAATATGTGACAGTGGCCTGTTCCAGTGGTGGGTGACGTGAAGCCTGATTCTCTGCTATGACATGAATACAGATTCTGCGCTGACATAAGTCCAGATTCTCTGTTACGGGACCTCTCTCCTCTGCCTGGGTGCCTGTGCCTAAATGTGTGACAGTGACCTGTTCCAGTGGTGGGTGACGTGAAGCCTGATTCTCTGCTATGACATGAATACAGATTCTGCGCTGACATAAGGCCAGATTCTCTGTTACGGGACCTCTCTCCTCTGCCTGGGTGCCTGGGCCTAAATGTTTGACAGTGGCCTGTTCCAGTGGTGGGTGACGTGAAGCCTGATTCTCTGCTATGACATGAATACAGATTCTGCGCTGACATAAGGCCAGATTCTCTGTTACGGGACCTCTCTCCTCTGCCTGGGTGCCTGGGCCTAAATGTGTGACAGTGGCCTGTTCCAGTGGTGGGTGACGTGAAGCCTGATTCTCTGCTATGGCGTGAAGACAGATTCTGCGCTGACATAAGGCCAGATTCTCTGTTACGGGACCGCTCTCCTCTGTCTGGGTGCCGGGGCCTAAATGTGTGACAGTGGCCTGTTCCAGTGGTGGGTGACGTGAAGCCTGATTCTCTGCTATGACATGAATACAGATTCTGCGCTGACATAAGGCCAGATTCTCTGTTACGGGACCTCTCTTCTCTGCCTGGGTGCCTGGGCCTAAATGTGTGACAGTGGCCTGTTCCAGTGGTGGGTGACGTGAAGCCTGATTCTCTGCTATGACATGAAGACAGATTCTGCGCTGACATAAGGCCAGATTCTCTGTTACGGGACCTCTCTCCTCTGCCTGGGTGCCTGGGCCTAAATGTGTGACAGTGGCCTGTTCTAGTGGTGGGTGACGTGAAGCCTGATTCTCTGCTATGACATGAAGACAGATTCTGCGCTGACATGAGGCCAGATTCTCTGTTACGGGACCGCTCTCCTCTGTCTGGGTGCCGGGGCCTAAATGTGTGACAGTGGCCTGTTCCAGTGGTGGGTGACGTGAAGCCTGATTCTCTGCTATGACATGAAGACAGATTATGTGCTGACATCAGGCCAGATTCTCTGTTACGGGACCTCTCTCCTCTGCCTGGGTGCCGGGGCCTAAATGTGTGACAGTGGCCTGTTCCAGTGGTGGGTGACATGAAGCCTGATTCTCTACTATGACATGAAGACTGATTCTGCGCTGACATGAAGCCAGATTCTCTGCTATGGCATGAAGAGACTGATTCTCTGCTGACATGAAGCCAGATTCTTTGCTATGGCATGAAGAGACTGATTCTCTGCTGACGTGAAGCCAGATTCTCTGCTATGGGACCTCTGTCCAATTAATATTGGTTCATTTTTATTTTTTAAATTTTTATTTTAATTCATTTCCCTATCCACATTTGTTTGCAGGGGATTTACCTACATGTTGCTGCCTTTTGCAGCCCTCTAGCTCTTTCCTGGGCTGTTTTACAGCCTTTTTAGTGCCCAAAAGTTCGGGTCCCCATTGACTTCAATGTGGTTCGGGTTTGGGACGAAGTTCGGGTCGGGTTCGGATCCCGAACCCGAACATTTCCGGGAAGTTCGGCCGAACTTCTCGAACCCGAACATCCAGGTGTTCGCTCAACTCTAGTTATTAATTCTTTGTTACTAATAAGCCAATTCATCGCACGGTGTTCACCGCTAGTTAGATTGCTTTTATTTTTTGGATAGTAAATCGCTTTAATATCCTGGATAACCTGTCTCTGGAACAGATCCAGAGTACTGCCGGCCGGCAAGGGTGGAGTGAAAGTCGAGCCTATACCTCCCTTAAAGGTCTCAGGATAGGGTATTTCTTCAGGGGTGTGATCTAGACTGCAACCCTGCAATTCTAAGAGTGTGTCTACCACCTGTTTATCTGTATGATCTAATTGTGGCCCCACTTGAAAACCTAAAGAGCCAATGATAGGGGATTCTAGCTCTTTAACCTCTGGTGTGGATACATTTTTTTCACGAAACCATCTGAATAAATTCAATTTTCTAATGGATCTAAATAAATCAACCTCAAAATTGGCTGGGTCAAAATCATTTACCAAACTGAAATTCAAACCTTTTGACAAAAAAGATAGGCAATCAGCATCAAGGGTTACATTGGTTAAATTAACAACATTATAGCCAATAGGTAAGTTCTGTACGGGACCCACATCTAGGATTAATTCCTCCACCCCACTTGTTTCCTCTTGAAACCCCCCCTGTATGCACCCCTCTTTTTCTTTCTCTTTGATCTTCCTCTTCTGGTGTGTTTTCTACCGTGGTAAGCGGTCGCGATTGTCCGTTTGGGGATTCATGATCTGCATTATGCGGCATTTTTGTGGCTTGATCCTCTGAAGCACTTGAATCCGAATCTGTGGTCCAGGAGTCTTTGGATCGCCGGTTTATTTTGTATTTGCGTTTTTGTATGCGTTTCTGTGTGCCCCAAGAGAAGATTTTATTTTGTTCATAATCTGCTTTATCGCGTAAAAACTTATCTTTCTTTTTTTCTTTTGTATCCGATTGAATGGGAATCAAGAGTTTCTCTAGCTTATTCAAAAAGGTTTTCATTTGGGACTCAGTCCTTCTAGATTTCAATTCTGCTTTCGCTTTAATGATCTCCATAGTTAACTCTTTACACTGCGTGCAGAATTATTAGGCAAATGAGTATTTTGACCACATCATCCTCTTTATGCATGTTGTCTTACTCCAAGCTGTATAGGCTCGAAAGCCTACTACCAATTAAGCATATTAGGTGATGTGCATCTCTGTAATGAGAAGGGGTGTGGTCTAATGACATCAACACCCTATATTAGGTGTGCATAATTATTAGGCAACTTCCTTTCCTTTGGCAAAATGGGTCAAAAGAAGGACTTGACAGGCTCAGAAAAGTCAAAAATAGTGAGATATCTTGCAGAGGGATGCAGCACTCTTAAAATTGCAAAGCTTCTGAAGCGTGATCATCGAACAATCAAGCGTTTCATTCAAAATAGTCAACAGGGTCGCAAGAAGCGTGTGGAAAAACCAAGGCGCAAAATAACTGCCCATAAACTGAGAAAAGTCAAGCGTGCAGCTGCCAAGATGCCACTTGCCACCAGTTTGGCCATATTTCAGAGCTGCAACATCACTGGAGTGCCCAAAAGCACAAGGTGTGCAATACTCAGAGACATGGCCAAGGTAAGAAAGGCTGAAAGACGACCACCACTGAACAAGACACACAAGCTGAAACGTCAAGACTGGGCCAAGAAATATCTCAAGACTGATTTTTCTAAGGTTTTATGGACTGATGAAATGAGAGTGAGTCTTGATGGGCCAGATGGATGGGCCCGTGTCTGGATTGGTAAAGGGCAGAGAGCTCCAGTCCGACTCAGACGCCAGCAAGGTGGAGGTGGAGTACTGGTTTGGGCTGGTATCATCAAAGATGAGCTTGTGGGGCCTTTTCGGGTTGAGGATGGAGTCAAGCTCAACTCCCAGTCCTACTGCCAGTTTCTGGAAGACACCTTCTTCAAGCAGTGGTACAGGAAGAAGTGTGCATCCTTCAAGAAAAACATGATTTTCATGCAGGACAATGCTCCATCACACGCGTCCAAGTACTCCACAGCGTGGCTGGCAAGAAAGGGTATAAAAGAAGAAAATCTAATGACATGGCCTCCTTGTTCACCTGATCTGAACCCCATTGAGAACCTGTGGTCCATCATCAAATGTGAGATTTACAAGGAGGGAAAACAGTACACCTCTCTGAACAGTGTCTGGGAGGCTGTGGTTGCTGCTGCACGCAATGTTGATGGTGAACAGATCAAAACACTGACAGAATCCATGGATGGCAGGCTTTTGAGTGTCCTTGCAAAGAAAGGTGGCTATATTGGTCACTGATTTGTTTTTGTTTTGTTTTTGAATGTCAGAAATGTATATTTGTGAATGTTGAGATGTTATATTGGTTTCACTGGTAAAAATAAATAATTGAAATGGGTATATATTAGTTTTTTGTTAAGTTGCCTAATAATTATGCACAGTAATAGTCACCTGCACACAAAGATATCCCCCTAAAATAGCTAAAACTAAAAACAAACTAAAAACTACTTCCATAAATATTCAGCTTTGATATTAATGAGTTTTTTGGGTTCATTGAGAACATGGTTGTTGTTCAATAATAAAATTAATCCTCAAAAATACAACTTGCCTAATAATTCTGCACTCCCTGTATATGCTTTTTCGTTCTGGGAGAGCACTAGTTCCATGAGCCTGAATGAGTTTTCCAATTGTATAGCATTCCAGGAGGCCAGGAATGCATCATCATCATGAAATTGAGAGGGTTCTTTATAAACACGTAATCCTCTAGGCACCCTCCCATGGGTGACATAAGATTGCAAAGAGTTAATAGTCCAGAATAACTTCTTTTTCAGACAGTTTGATGACTCTGGATTCAAGCGATTTAAGAGACATGACTTCTAAAATGTCTATGTTGTTACATTGTGCAAAAAACAGACCTGCGTCTATATGACCCTGATTAATAGCTGAGACGCATGTGTCAGTGTCCAAGTCCATTTTAGCATCCACATTGAGGTCGGTTATAATAGGTTCTGGCGTGCTCTGGCTGCCGTGAGACATATTCAAAACAATCAAGAGGAGAAAGCGCTGCCGGCACTGCTACACCTGACCAGTATGCAGGATTGCAAGGAAGACACAGATAATGCGATTCAGCAAATGGATATGGTGGTGCTCTGCTGGGATAGACACAATAGTGTATTCAGAAGAGAGATGCAAAGGAGACAGCGGCACTCACCAATTCCAAGATAAAACGTCCAGTTTATTAGGCTTCTATAAAATAGGGTACAGGCAGGTCTGTGCACATAGGTCAAATGGAGGTACGGCTACAGCTGTTTCACGCTAAGAGCGCTTCATCATGCCTTTCATGCTGTGGAGGTGAGTGACCGACCTATAAAGGTCAGGTCAGGCCACTCCCCCCACCGCATCACATAGAGGAACACAGTGTTAACTCATTCAATACTCTATTACACCAAAAAATCACAGTGTGTCAAACAAAAACAAATAAATCATTCCTATCATTAAAACCTGATGGTCCCATCACTTCTGTCTTAATGATCCATAATGCTTCTCTCTTTATGAGGTTGCCTTGTACATGGTAGAGGTTGCCTTGTACATCTCTTTTGTGCTGTCCCAGAGTGCTGGCAACACAGGGAAATTCCTCCAGTTCTATAAGGCAGTACTCAAGGCCCTGATCTTTTCTGACCGGGAAAGAGCAGGCCGGAGTACCTCAGGAACTGGAGGCAACCGGATTGTCCCTGAAGGGACGGACCCAAAAAAAGTGTAGAGTGTGTCACAGGAGGGGGATTCGGAAGGACACCACCACTCAGTGTGACACGTTCCCCGATTATCCGGGCCTCTGCATTGGCGGTTGCTTCAGGGAGTACCACACTTCCATGGAGTACTAAATTTATAATCCCCTTCCCCACTGACAATCGCCCAGAAAAAAATATATATATATATGGTTCTCATACTTGAGATACTAAAACAAATGTTTGTTTTTTTCAAAAATATTATTTTGTAAAACTACAATAAATAGGATACATATTAGGTATCGCCACATCCGTAAGAATCTGCTCTATAAAAATACCCCATGACCTAACCCCTCAGATGAACACAGTCAAAAAAATAAAAACGGTGTAAAAAGAGCAATTTTGTCACCTTACATCACATAAAGTGTAATAGCAAGCGATCAAAAAGTCATATGCCCCCCAATATAGTGCCAATAAAACCGTCCTGTCATCCCGCAAAATATGAGCCCCTACCTAAGACAATCGGCTAAAAAACTTTTTTTTAAAACTGACTCCCAGACTATGGAGATACTAAAATGTTTTTTTTTTTTAAAAAAAGGATATTATAGTGTAAAACCTAAATAAATTTAAAAAAGTAGACATATTAGGTATTGCCGCATCCATAAGAACCGGCTCTATAAAAAATACCCCATGACCTAACCCCTCAAATGAACACAGTCAAAAAAAAAAAAAAAAAACAGTGCCAAAACAGCTATTTTTGGCAAATTTTCAATTTTAATCCTTTTTTTCCCAGTAGCAAAGCAAGGGTTAACAGCCAAACAAAACTAAATAGTTATTGCCCTGATTCTGTAGTTTATAGAAACACCCCATATGTGGTCGTACACTGCTGTATGACCAAACGACAGGGCACAGAAGGAAAGGAACGTCAAAGGGTTTTTGAAAGGCAGATTTTGATGGCCTTTTTTTTGGACACCATGTCCCATTCGAAGAACCCCTGATGCACCCCTAGAGTAGAAACTCAATAAAAGTGACCCCATCTAAGAAACTACACCCCTCAAGGTATTCCAAACTGATTTTACAAACGTCGTTAACCCTTTAGGTGTTCCTCAAGAGTTTATGGCAAATGGAGATGAAATTTCAGAATTTCTATTTTTTGTAACCTTGCTTCACAAAAATGTAGTATAGAGCAACCAAAAATCATATGTACTCTAAAAATAGTCCCAACAAAACTGCCACCTTATCCCGTAGTTTCCAAAATGGGGTCACTTTATGGGTGTTTCTACTCTAGGGGTGCTTCAAATGGGACACCAGTCCAGCAAAATCTGCCTTCCAAAAACCATATGGCATTCCTTTCCTTCTACGCCCGTACAGTAGTTTACGACCACATATGGGGTGTTTCTATGAACTACAGAATCAGGGCAATAAATATTGAGTTTGTTTGGCTTCTAACCCTTGCTTTGTTACTGGAAAAAATTTATTAAAATGGAAAATTTGCCAAAAAATAGAAATTCTGAAATTTCATCTCCATGTGCCAATAACTCTTATGGAACACCTAAAGGGTTAACAAAGTTTGTAAAAATCAGTTTTGAATACCTTGAGGGGTGTAGTTTTTAAAATGGGGTCATTTTGGGGTGGTTTCTATTATGTATGCCTCACAAAGTGACTTCAGACCTGAACTGGTCCTTAAAAAGTGGGTTTTGGAAAATTTCTGAAATATTTTTCAAGATTTGCTTCTAAACTTCTAAGCCTTGTAACATCCCCAAAAAATAAAATGGCATTCCCAAAATGATCCAAACATGAAGTAGACATTTGGGGAATGTAAATTAATAACTATTTTTGTAGGTATTACTATGTATTATAGAAGTAGAGAAATTGAAACATGGAAATTTGCAAATTTTTCTACATTTTTGGTAAATTTGGTATTTTTTAATAAATAAAAATGACTTTTTTTATTCCATTTTACTAGTGTCATGAAGTACAATATGTGACGAAAAAACATTCTCAGAATGGCCTGGATAAGTAAAAGCGTTTTAGTTATTCACACATAAAGTGACACTGGTCAGATTTGCAAAAAATGGCCTGGTCCTTAAGGTGAAAATGAGCCCGGTCCTTAAGGGGTTAAACTTCCTGCCTTTTAAAAGACTATAATATCCCTTACTTGTCGTGGAGGGGCCGCAAGAATTTGTTGCATACTTCTATCCTCCTGTTGGTAACATCTTTAGGAAATAAAGAACTAACGCATCTATCAAACTTGTTCTTTACCATTCTTAGGTTATTTTCTTTTTACTTATGCCTCATGCACACGACAGTATTTTTTCACGGTCCGCAAAACGGGGTTCCGTTGGTCCGTGATCCGTGACCGTTTTTTCGTCCGTGGGTCTTCCTTAATTTTTGGAGGATCCACGGACATGAAAAAAAAAGTCGTTTTGGTGTCCGCCTGGCCGTGCGGAGCCAAACGGATCCGTCCTGACTTACAATGCAAGTCAATGTGGACGGATCCGTTTGACGTTGACACAATATGGTGCAATTGCAAACGGATCCGTCCCCCATTGACTTTCAATGTAAAGTCAGGAGTTAATATACCATCGGATCTGAATTTTCTCCAATCCGATGGTATATTTTAACTTGAAGCGTCCCCATCACCATGGGAACGCCTCTATGTTAGAATATACCATCGGATTTGAGTTACATCGTGAAAACTCATATCCAACAGTATATTCTAACACAGAGGCGTTCCCGTAGTGATGGGGACGCTTCAAGTTAGAATATACTACGAACTGTGTACATGACTGCCCCCTGCTGCCTGGCAGCACCCGATCTTTTACAGGGGGCTGTGATCAGCACAATTAACCCCTCAGGTGCCGCACCTGAAGGGGCTAATTGTGCGCATTATAGCCCCCTGTAAGAGATCAGGGGCTGCCAGGCAGCAGGGGGCAGACCCCCCTCCCTCGTTTGAATATCATTGGTGGCCAGTGTGCGCCCCCCCCGGCCCCCCCTCCCTCCCTCTATTGTATTATCATTGGTGGCCAGTGTGCGGCCCGCCCCGGCCCCCCCTCTATTGTATTATCATTGGTGGCCAGTGTGCGCCCCCCCCGGCCCCCCCTCTATTGTATTAATATCATTGGTGGCCAGTGTGCGGCCTCCCCTCTCCCTCCCCCAATCATTGGTGGCAGCGAAAAGTTCCGATCGGAGTCCCAGTTTACTCGCTGGGGCTCCAATCGGTAACCATGGCAACCAGGACGCTGCTGCAGTCCTGGTGGCCATGGTTACTTAGCTGGGACTCCGATCGGAACTCTCCGCTGCCACCAATGATCAGGGGGGGGGAGAGGGGAGGCCGCACACTGGCCACCAATGATATTAATACAATAGAGGGGGGGGCCGGGGCGCACAGTGGCCACCAATGATAATACAATAGAGGGAGGGGGGCCGGGGGGGGCCGCACACTGGCCACCAATGATAATACAATAGAGGGAGGGAGGGGGGGCCGGGGGGGGGCGCACTGGCCACCAATGAAATTAAAACTGGGGAGGGAGGGGGGTCTGCCCCCTGCTGCCTGGCAGCCCCTGATCTCTTACAGGGGCCTATGATACGCACAAATAACCCCTTCAGGTGCGGCACCTGAGGGGTTAATTGTGCAGATCACAGCCCCCTGTAAGAGATCGAGTGCTGCCAGGCAGCAAGGGGCAGTCATGTACACAGTTCGTAGTATATTCTAACTAGAAGCGTCCCCATCACTATGGGAACGCCTCTGTGTTAGAATATACTGTCGGATTTGAGTTTTCACGAAGAGAAAACTCAGCTCTGAAAAAGCTTTTAAGCAGATGGATCTTCGGATCCGTCTGTATGAAAGTAGCCTATGGACACGGATCACGGACATGGATGCCAATCTTGTGTGCATCCGTGTTTTTTCACGGACCCATTGACTTGAATGGGTCTGTGAACCGTTGTCCGTCAAAAAAATAGGACAGGTCTTATTTTTTTGACTGACAGGATACACGGATCACGGAGGCGGATGACAAACGGTGCATTTTCTGAGTTTTCAACGGACCCATTGAAAGTCACGGAAAACGGAACAACGGCCACGGGTGCACACAACGGTCGTGTGCATGAGGCCTTATGGAAAGGATGCAAGCCTCAAATATCCTACAAATTGCTATTGAGGAAAAAATGTAGAGGGGGTCTTGGATTTCCAGATGTGCATCAGTATTACACTGCCATTCATCTACAAAGATGGCTGGACCTCTCCACCTCTAAAGTTTCAGATTTTCTCCACGAGCTAGACCTTCTCATTCTAGTACCTGGTCATGTAGAAATACTATGGCTGCCAACAAGTGCAAATCTGCGGGCACTTTCTGAAACACTGGTACTAGGCACTTTATTAGTTTGGCATCCTAACACCCTATTACAGGGTTTCTCTCTTGCTTATTACCTAGAATGGCCCGGTTGGACAGCACCCCTAACCATTCTCTATGGGTAATAGTCTGTGATTTCACTATCGCTTCCTACCTGCCCTCAAATAGTATCCCTAACCATAATACATCGCAAACTCGGCCCCCATCTATCAATATTAACTTTTTGCAGTAGGAACATTTTCAAGCTACATGCTCTGTTTTTTTTGGCTTCTTCCTTGGCCTGCAGAGAGTTAACTTGGTATGAATGGTTGATGCTTACTCATAGAAACACTAGACAGAGACTTTCATCTATATACTCCCAGCTTATGCTATCACAGCCATACTCTGCTGGAAATGTCAATCTCTTGTGGGCACCCTGAGTAACATATGGTGGTACTGCCCGGTGGTCGGCTCCTTCTGGACATCTGTTCAGACGCATATGCGAGCAGTGGGCACACCTGATTTACTCTTCAATGCTGGTCTGGTTTTGCTAGCCCGCATTTGAGACCTTCTAAACTCTCTGCTCACGCATCTCTTAGCGGCAGCCAAACATTTGATATCCCTCCTCTGACTGCAATCTAACCCCCGTAGGGAGCTGGAAAAAGTGAATCGATGATGTCGAATGGAGGAGCTGACTAGCTGGCAGACCCATAAGCATGACCTATTTCTACGAGTTTGGGACCCTTGGTTGCAATACATGAAAACACTTTATCTTAGTGATAGTTGAAAATTGATGTCTACCTAACTTCTTCGGTTATAGCTTAGTGATAGTTGATAGTTGATTTCTACCTAACTTCTTCTTCGATTACTTAAGATACTTTGCTTTGTTTATGTTCATATATGTTTTTCCCTATGCTATCTTTGTATAGGTGGCTACAGTAGGCATATTTTTTAGTGAGTTTTGGACACGTTCATTCACAGATTTTCTGTGTTATCTGTAAAGGGCACTCCGCACTCTCCCCCTTCACCACCACCTCCTGGTATAGGTATAGTGAAATCTTTCTTTACCATTAGAGATGAGCAAATCGAAGTTGACGAACTAGAATTCGGGAAATATTTCAGGAAAAATTCAATTCGCACCGAATCCGAATTTCCTCACGCTTCATGGTAACGAATTGCATTCTTTCTTACAATGTCTGCTGCACGTGTTAGGACCTGGAGCAAAGAACTCTGGGAATGAGGGATCACCCACAATGCCATGCATGCAGCCAATCGGCTGCCAGACAGTCCCTGTGATGTCACAGCCCTATAAACAGCCTCTTGGACTCTGCCATTTTCCAGTATGCTTAGTGCAGGGAGAGATGTCTGAAGGCGCTAGGGACAGTGCTAGGAAAGACTTCATTGTGTTGAAAAAATTATTTACACATTCAGGGAAAGATTAGTAAAGGTGTAGGTAAAGGATAGGGAGGCATCATCTACACTATAAAAGAAGAACAGGGTGCAATAAGAGAGTGTACAGCCTGGGTAATAGGAGAGATTCTATTACACCTTGATGCACTAATTGGGGATCCAAATTGATGTTATACTGCTACTTTTAGGTTGTTTCCAGCAAATCTTGCTTGTGATTGGGGTGCAAGTTCTGTGTGATACAGCCATATATGGGGTCAGGGGCGTACATAGAAGTCATTGGGCCCCATAGCAAGAATCTGAATTGGGCCCCCCTAACTCTGCCCACTACCCACCCCTGGCCCATCCCACTGCCTGCCCTGGCTCCTCCCCTGCCCCCTCCCTATTATGCCCCCCAAAATGCCCAGGCACCGGATACAGGTAATACTTACTCCGCTCCCCGACACCCGTGTCGCTCCTGATGCCCCCATGGCTGCTGTTGAATCCCCCTGTCATGCGTATCCAGCAATGGGGGGGGGAGGGGGGCATTTGTTTTTTTTCCCCCAAATAGTAATTTCCACCACACTTCCGCCATATAGTAATTTGCCCCCACATAGCAATTGTAGCTCCTTGCCCTAGCGATTAGCACCTGCCCATTCTTTGACCTAGTAGTAGGCACCTGCCATATTAGTCCTTGCCCTTGCAGTGGGCACCTGACCCATCCTTGCTCTTGCTGTGGGCATCTGCCTCATCCTTGCCCTTGCTGTGTGCACCTGTCCCATCCTTTCCCTTGCTGTGGGCACCTGCCCCATCCTTTCCCTTGCTGTGGGCCCTTGCCATATTAATCCTTTCCCTTGCAGTGGGCACCTGCCCCCACAGAGTCCTTGTGCCAGTGATGGGCCCCAGCCCGATGTGTCCAGGGAGCTGCACGAGCACTTGAGCAGGAGACCAGCCCTTCTGGGAGGAGGAGACATATCCTGAAGGAACCCGCACTGAAGAAGGGACAAGTAAGGAAGTGCAGGTAGCCATCCCGGCTGAAGTCAGCGTGGCCGCACACAGAAAAGTTCCACAGCGGGAGCAGCGGAGAGCAGATTCTGCAGCAGAGGGGCGGGAGATGGCTCCATACACCGTCTGCTCCCGTCCACAAACCTGGCGCACTTACCCTCCCCAGGAGCATTATCCCGTAGCTTCATAAGTCTCCATAGCCGGGGTCCCGTCATTGCCTCAGTTACCGATGCTGTTGACTGGAAGTAGGAAGAGCTATTGTGCTGAGTCCTGGCACAGGGGGGAAGGGGGGGATTAGGAGGGAGAACTGTCTGTGCAGCAGAGTAGACATAGGGGGCGGGGCCTTCCATGCGCTCCGGGCCCCCCTGTGCTGTGGGCCCCATAGCAACGACGTGGTCTGCCTATATTGGCGGTACGCCACTGTATGGGGTTTATTAATAAGAAACATACGTACGTCCAATTAGCCATTCTGCATGGATTTTTACATTGTTTAACTTTTTTTGGTGGGTGTATTAATAGAAAAAAAAAAGGAAAAAATACTGTATATGTCATAGTTGCTGTTCAGCGGTAAAGTTACATTGTACTACAGTCATTAACGGGGTGTATTAATAGGAAAGATATGTATGTCCCATTATCCGTTCGGCGTTGATTTTACATTGTTTTACTTTTTTAGGGGGGGGGGGGGGGGTGTATTAATTGGAAAAAAAAAGGCAAAAATATATGTCATAATTGCCATTCAGAGGGGAAGTTACATTGTACTACAGCCATTTACGGGGTGTATTAATAGAATTGATACGTACGTCCTATTAGCCGTCCTGCGTTGATTTTACATTGTTTTACTTTTTTTGGGGGGGGGGGGTGTATTAATAGAAAGAAAAAAATGAAAAATATATGTCATAAGTGCCGTTCGACGGTGAAGTTGGTACTACAGTGATTTTTATTGTGTATTAAAAGGAAATATTTGTACGTCCCATTAGCTGTTTTGTGGTGAATTGTGATTGCTATATTTCTTTGTTTTGGGTGTAGCAATAGGAAAAATAATATGTCTTAATTACTGTTCTGCGGTGAATTGTGTTTTTTTTTTTTGCCAGGGGGGGGGTTTATTAATCCGAAAATTAAAAATATATGTCTTAATTGCAATCAGAGGTAAAGTAACATTGTACTACAGCCATTTAGGTGGTGTATCCCATTAGCTGTTCTGCGGTGAATTGTGATTGTTAGTAAAAAGAATACGTCTTAATTGACCTTCTGCGAGGAATCGTGATTGTTATTTATTTATAATTTTTTTTTGGGGGGGGGAGTTCATTAATCAGAAAAAAAAAACTATATGTCTTAATTGCCGTTTAGCGCTAAAGTAACATTGTACTACAGCCTTTTTTGTGGGGGTATTATTTTAATTTTAATATAATTCTTTTATTATACAGTATGTCAGACATGTATGGTGACAGGCCCTTCAAAGGGAACAGGCAGTGGCCAAAATGTTTGTCGCAGGCAGCAGAAGAAGTGGGGTGGGTGGCAGCAGGAATCGCAGCAAGAGGCCTGAGCTCCCAGCGCTTGACCAAGAGTCGGTGGGTTCCTCTGACACAACGCTTAGTTGGCATGGCCCGGCCCGGGAGCATCTCTTGTGCCCCCACCTGTCTTGAACCTTCATCTGTCATTTTCAGTTCCCTCAGCGCGAGAAGTATTATATGCTGTAGGCTCGGATTCACTTTTCAGCAAGGACAAGCTACTAGAGGACAGTCAGCAGCTACTGCCCAGCCAAGATCTGGAGACATCCGCCGCTTCCTCCGGTAGGCGGGCAAGTAGTGATGATGAGAGTCGCGTGGGAGAAGGTGTTGTGAGCGGTCAGGCTCCTGGCCCTGAGACCACTGAGGGGGACATCAGTGATGTGCAGACAGTAGTCGCACTTGGGAGCCAGGTGAAGAAGGGGCTTCATCATCATCATCATCATCATCATTATCAGAAGAAGTAGAGGGTGGCAGCTTGCAAGTGAGGCAGTGGCTGAGCCAGCAGAGTGGTAGCATGGCTGTGAGTCAGCAGGGTGGCAGCAGTTGGAGGTCGGGAGACAAACGTGTCCGGAGTAGAACACCCGCTTTGCAGGAGCCTACCAGCCTGGAAAGTAGCAGGTTCACAGAGGCAGCAGTAGCAGGCAGTCAGCGTGGAGTGTTGGGGGGGGGGGGGGGGGGAATGGCATACTTGGCGGTGTGTCAATTTTTTGTTAGGCTGCAGAATTTGTGGGCAGAAGGCCATTTGCAGAATTTGTGGGCAGAAGGTGAAGCGTAGCCAGGGTGCCAACACATGCAGCGTCACCATGAAGTGGCCTGGGAGAACCGTGGCTCCGATGTGGTGGTCCGGCCTGCTGCAGCAACCGCTGCATCACCCAGTGGCACGCACCCAATTTCATGCAGTCAAGGCTCCACCACCTCAGCTGAAGGAAGCTGTCTGTCCTTCCCATCAGCTACTGGTCCTGATGCTCCTGCTTCTCCTCCTTCTACTCATCATCAGTCATTCTGTCACCAATCAATCACCAAAGCGATTTCCAAGAGACGTATGCATGCACTTATCCAACGGCGCAGAAGCTGAACGTGCTCCTGGCCAAATAGTGGACTCTGCACCTTTCAGAGAACTGATGGCTTGTGCCTAGCCGAGGTGGAGAGTCCCAAGCCATAATTTGTTTGCAAAAAAGGCAGTACCAGCCCTGAACACATATGTAGAACAGAAGGTGGGCCAGTCCTTGAGCCTGAGGGTGTCTGCCAATGTGCACAGCAGCGCCGACGTGTTGAGCTGTAACTACGGTCAAGGACAATTTATGTCCTTTACGGCCCACTGGGAAAATGCGGTTCCTGCTCAGCCACACCAGCAACTTGGCGAATGATGCCACTTCTGCCTCCACGTTCTCACACCATTGGTCCTGCGACAATGTCCACCTCTGTCTCCTTATCCTCCACTGTGTCCTCAGCCTCCAGTTCAGGGACAATTCACAGTGCTCCTCCAGCACACCACATGTGCAGGGCACGGAGGTGTCATGCTGTTCTCCACCTAGTTTGACTGGGCAAGCAGAGTCACACAGGGGAGGAACTGTTCCGCGTCCTCATCAAGAAATAAAATCCTGGCTTTCTCCTTGACAACTCAAAATAAGAACCATGGTGACCGATAACGGGAAGAACATGGTGTCGGCGCTGCGTCAAGGAGGGCTGAGCCAGCATGGCGCATGTGTTCAATCTGGTTGTAAAGCCATTCCTGAAGTCTTCCATCTCCAAGACATCCTAAAAATGGCAAGGAAACTTTGCATGCACTTCAGCCCCTCGTACACCGCAAAGCATACTCTCCTTGAGCTGCAGCGGCAGAATGGCGTCCCCCAACATAGGCTGATATGCAACGTTTCCACCCGTTGGAATTCCACCCTCCATATGTTGGACTGATTATATGAACAGAGAAAGGCCATAAAGATTTCTTGATGATAGAAGCGGACAGAGGTACTCCCTTGTGTAACTTCGATGTTAGCCAGTGGCAGCTCATGCGTGACACCTGCCATTTGCTCGGGCCCTTTGAGGAGGCCACTTTATTTGTCAATCGCCAGGACTACGGGATGAACAACGTCTTTACACTGATTCATGTCCTGGAACAAATGCTGCTAAATCTGGCTGGCCAGGGGACAGGTGACGTGGCGACTACATCTCATGGCCACATGAGCCCTGTGGTGGTTGAACTATATGAAAAATGTACAGTACGGCAGAAGCCAAAATTAAAGTGTAAAGCCCCATACACACGTCCGTGTCTCAAATCCGTGAGCAGGTGGTCATTGATGCATCTGTGAAGCTGTCAGTGAAGGATCCGTGTTGGGTCCGTGTGTGCGATTTTTGCTGTCCGTGTTGCATCTGTGCTTCACTGACACTGAACAGCTGAAAAATTATTTTCAAAGCATCTCTTCTTAATGATCCGTGAAACACAGATGCAACACGGACTATAAAGGAGGTGATGGATGGACAAAATAGAGCATGCATTCATGCTTAAAACACTGACCCACGGACCGTGCTAAAATACTGATATATGAATACACACATTAAAATGAATGGGGACGTGTGCTGTCCGTGGAGAACACGTACAGCACACATCCGTGAAACACTGACATGTGAATAAGGCTTAAGACAGCTTTGTCCTAATTAAAAGCAAGAGGACTATGTAAGGATGAGTTCACACTTCAGTTATTTCAATCAGTTGACGAAGTGGAATTTGAACTGAATTTCAGAAAAATTTGATTCGCATCGAATCTGAATTTCCTTGCGCTGTGCTGTTCCTTTCATATTGAATTTCTGCACTGTATTATTTCTTGTTTTACCTATGTTGTTTAAGTCTATTGTTCTCTGCTGCCATCTGCTGGCCGGAATTTGTATGCTGCACGCCTCGTTCGTTGTCTATAAAGTTTTATCTTTGGGCGTGGTTTTAGCAGCCTTGGGCCTGGTCACTTCCTGTAGCCTTTTTTCAGTGCTGCATCCTTTGTGACTAGAGACACACACCTTGGCTTGTGAAGGCATCAGTTTTTGACCAGCAGTAGCCTCAGCAGTTGCCTCAGCAGTTAGCCTCAGAAAAGACATCCACATGACAGCATCTACTGCATTCCTGTATTGCATCACTGTATGTCACTGCTCTGGATCAAATAAACCCACGTTTGATTGCATCCTCATGTCCACGTCTGGATCAATCTAACCTGAGCATCTGCCGGTCCGGTCTGCTCCACTGCTTGGATACGAAGGTAGGACAGTCACAAAGTCATTATCAGTTACACCTTCACTCGCCTTCATGTGGGGACAGAACAGTCAAAAACTGCCTTAAAGCCTTGTACCCCAGTCAATATCCGTCTGAATGTCCAATGCCCGGCTACAGGTTCCCTCAGAGCCCAGTGCCACACTCAGGAACCTCCCCTGCAACAGGCCCACTCGCAGCAAATCTGCCCGGCAACAGTGCACGTCCCATAAGCCTAAGGGGAAGCACGGCGTGTCCGCAGTAGATATACTCTCGCCTGGAAGTCCTCCACTACTCGCCAAGCCACTTTCTACATCCTATATTAACCCTTGCTCGCATGATATAAGAACTGTTCACGCACGCGGGGCCTCCCTCAAACCAAAACCCCGCAATTCACTCAAAACACTTTGGGAAACTCATCGGGGTGCCTCATCTGAGCCGCACTGCAATTTTCAGCCCCCAATTCAAAAGTTTGATTTCTTAAAGAGACAGCGCACCTTAAATCAAAATGTCTGAAAAGGACCTTGTACAGTTCCCCAGTGATGTAACAAAGCAAATGCAACCTGATACTGATCATTATGAAGAGCTGGAGGTAGAACCCACACTTCCAGCAGACCAAATCACGCGACTAAGGCGCTCTCTCAAACCAACTATAAAGATCACGGAAAATTATCACACCAGGAAAGATGAGCTATGTGACAACCTGGAAGAGCTATGGGAACGAGTTTCCTCCCTCATATCAGGACTTAAGTCCTCCTCAGGCGATGCCACCAGTTTACAAGTTGCCATCGGGCGGCTGAACGCAGCCCATGAAAGATACAAGAGACTGTCCACAAGGTATATAACCTTTCTAAAAGACTCTAATATTGAAGAAGCCCCGTCAGAATTGTGCAAGGCAGAATCAATAGACAGACAAAGACGCCATGGTGCTGGACGCTAAAGATAAAGTGGAACTCCGCATCTCTCATTTACAAGAAACCAGATCACACAGATGACATTCGTCCAAACATTCCTCACGGTCCTACAGATCATCATGCTCTAGAAGCTCCAACCTGAGCGACAGATTACTAGAGGCCCGCATAAATGCAGAGCTATCCAAAGTGAGGCGTTCCTTCACCGAAAAAGAAGTCCTTGCAAGAACAGAAGCACAGACGGTGGCGGCCAAGAGGGCAGAAGCGGAGGCAGAAGCCAAGAGGGCAGAAGCGGAGGCAGAAGCCAAGAGGGCAGAAGCGGAGGCAGAAGCCAAGAGGGCAGAAGCGGAGGCAGAAGCCAAGAGGGCAGAAGCGGAGGCAGAAGCCAAGAGGGCAGAAGCGGAGGCAGAAGCCAAGAGGGCAGAAGCGGAGGCAGAAGCCAAGTGGGCAGAAGCGGAGGCAGAAGCCAAGAGGGCAGAAGCGGAGGTAGAAGCCAAGAGGGCAGAAGCGGAGGCAGAAGCCAAGAGGGCAGAAGCAGAAGCAGAGGCTCGAATAAAGATCCTCGAATCAGAGAGGGAAGAGGAAATCGCATTAGCAAGAGTAAGACTACTTGAGCAAGCATTGAGCCAAGGCCTTGATTCAGTCTGCTTACCGCCAGAGGAGATAGACGATCCAGTTGATCGCACCAGCGACTACATACTGAAACAGTTATCTGCACCACCCCCAGTGTGCAGTACTGTCCAAGCCAACAACACTGAAACCTCCAAGTCAGCTCTACCTGCAGTGCCAGTGACACCCACAGCACCCGAGCAATCCAATAACAGTCGCCCAGACGTGCTCTCTCAAGGGCAGTTATTACAGCAAGATGGCTACCAGGTGTTTCCTGGCCTACCTCCACAGCTCAAGCAACAGTCATCAGAATCTACAGAGGCTAGACCACAGCTCAACCCTGCAGCAACATCATTCTACCCGGAAGCATCTCACCCTTTCACGCCATGTAGCCTATACGCCCCAGGGGCATCACAAGTTGTCATGGCAACAAGCAGTGAGAAATCAGATATGTCCGAGTTTGCCAGGTTTATGGTGAGCAGAGAGCTAATTAACACCAGTCTCTCAAAATTTGATGACCGTGCGGAGAGCTACAGAGCCTGGAAGGCAACCTTCAAAGCTGCCATCGCCAACCTCAACCTAACCGCAGAGCAGGAGCTCGACCTCTTGATCAAATGGCTGGGCCCAGGCTCCACAAATCGCATCAAGAGCCTTAGAACTGTCTATGTGGGACAAGCAGAAGCAGGTCTTGCTGCAGCCTGGCAGAGACTCGAACGCACCTTTGGCAGCGCAGAAGCAATAGAGAGGGCACTATTCAGGAGACTGCAGAACGTCCCCAAGATCAGTCTCAAGGATGTCCATAAGCTTCAGGATTTAAGTGATTTGCTCATGGAACTGGAGCTTGCCAAAAGAGACCCTCGTCTGTCCGGGCTGTGCTACCTGGATACAGCCCATGGGGTGAACCCAATTGTCGTGAAGCTACCATACAGCCTGCAAGAGAAGTGGGCGGCATCAGTCTCAAGGTACAAAAGAGTGCATGACGTCACTTTTCCCCCATTTATTCATTTCTGCAGATTCATCGATGAACAGTCCCAGATGAGGAATGACCCCAGCCTCGACTTCCTGGAGTTCAATACTACAGCCTCAGTGACACAATCATCAAGGTATGAAAGTATTGTACATAAACACAGAGACTTTAAGAGCAGCGTGAATGTTAGAAAGACTAACCTACCATCATCTGCAGTACCCACTGGTAGACAGTACACTACCTCATCAGGAGACAAGGCCTTCAATCGTGAATGTCCCATTCATAAAAAACCACACTCGCTGAACAAATGCAGAGGATTTAGATCCAAAACCATACAGGAGCGCAAGAAAGTCCTCACCGAGCTTGGGGTATGCTTCAGGTGCTGCGCTTCATTGGAGCACATGGCTAAGGACTGTAAATCCATTATCAAGTGTGAGGAGTGTCATAGTGAAAGACATGCCTCAGCTATGCACCCAACTCCACTCACAAGGGATTCACCTGCTGCTGTCACCACCAGTCCTGCTCAAAGTCATAGCGGGGAGCCCCAGAACCACGCTAACACAGCCACTGCTGTTTCCTGCTCATGCTCGGACGTATGTGGGGAGGGCCAGAGTGAGAAATGTTGTGCCCGCATATGCCTAATCAAGGTCTACCCGGAGGGGCTACCAGAAAAGGCAGTAAAAATGTATGCCATCATCGACGACCAAAGCAACCGCTCCCTAGCAGGACCTAAATTCTTTGAAGCCTTTGGAATAAAGGGACCGTCAGAACCCTACATCTTAAACACCTGCTCGGGTCGCATAGAGACTAGCGGCAGGAGGGCACAAGGATTCATCGCTTGTTCAGTCAGTGGAAATACGGAAATACCTCTACCGACGCTGATCGAATGCGATCAAATACCCAACCATAGGGATGAAATTCCTACCCCGGAAGCTGCATTTCACCATCCACACCTAAGGCACCTAGCCAATGTTATCCCACCTATGGACAACAACGCAGAGATTCTACTCCTGCTTGGCAGAGACAATCTAAGGGTACACAAGGTGCGTCAACAGTGTAACGGTCCCGACTATGCACCATACGCCCAGAGACTGGACTTGGGATGGGTGGTCATAGGAAATGTATGCTTGGATCAACCTAGAATCCGCTCTTTCAAAACATACGTGCGTGGAGATGGACGCACAACTTGCATTAAGCCTTGCCCTCATCACTATGAGGTGAAAGAGAAGCCTCCAGACCTCATACAACCACCTGACGACATTCCTCCCTTTGCTGACAACTTGGGAAGATTGGTCTTTCACACAAGCAAGGACGATGATAAGGTAGCTTTGTCAGTAGAGGACAGAGAATTTATCAAGATAATGGACAATGAGTTCCTTAAAGACGAAACCAATCACTGGGTTTCCCCATTACCCTTCCGAGCTGCCAGAGTGAGACTCCCAAACAATAGGGAACAAGCTCTGTCTAGATTTAACTCTCTTCAGCGTACCATGAACAGTAAGCCTGAGATGAGAGAACACATCGTTGCCTTTATCGACAAAATATTCCGCAACAACCATGCAGAACCAGCTCCATCCTTAGGGAAGAACGACGAGTGCTGGTACTTGCCTTCATTTGGAGTGTATCACCCACGGAAACCTAATCAAATTAGGGTTGTTTTCGACTCAAGTGCCAAACATCAAGGTGTATCTCTTAATGATGTCCTCCTCACAGGTCCTAATCTGACGAATAACCTAGTTGGAGTGCTGATGAGGTTCAGAAAAGAGCTCGTTGCCATCACCGCCGACATTGAACAGATGTTCCACTGTTTCGTAGTCAGAGAGGACCACCGGAATTTCCTCAGGTTTCTGTGGTACAAGAATAACGACACCAACGCAGAGATGGCAGAATATCGAATGAGGGTACACGTATTTGGAAACAGCCCTTCACCTGCCGTCGCAACTTACGGCCTTCGGCGAACTGCATTAGAGGGAGAATCCGAGTACGGTAAAGACGCCAGAGACTTTGTAGAAAAGGACTTCTACGTAGACGATGGACTCAAATCACTACCTACTGAAGAAGCGGCTATCGATCTGCTCAAAAGGACTCAAAGTATGTTGTACCAAGCTAAACTTAGACTACACAAAATTGCTTCAAATAGCCTGGCCGTTATGAAGGCCTTCGAATCAGGCGATCATGCACCAGGTTTCAAGGACATTAACTTGGGACTGGACAGTCCACCTGTGCAGAGGAGCTTGGGCCTCAGATGGGATCTCTCGGCTGACTCCTTCAGTTTTCAGATAAGTTGTGCAGACAAGCCATTCACAAAACGAGGCGTCCTATCAGTGGTAAACAGCCTATTTGATCCGCTGGGATTTGTAGCGCCCATCACCATACAAGGTAAATCTCTACTGAGACAGTTTTCTGAAACAGTCAAGGATTGGGAGGATACCCCACTTCCCTCCGAGAAAGAGCAAAAATGGGAAGCCTGGAAGCGATCTTTGTGTGCCTTGGATGAGATCCACATCCCGAGATGCTATATTAAAACTTCACTTTCCTCTAGCATAAAGAAAGAACTCCACGTGTTCTCGGACGCCTCCACGGAGGCCATCGCAGCGGTTGCCTATCTGAAGGTGACAGAACCCAACAACCAAAATCACGTTGGAATAGTCTTTGGTCCAGAGTTTCTGCTTGGAGAGGCGGACGAATGTGTACAGGAAGTTTTCAGCATCCAGGATCCGGATAATGATCCAGAAATCCGCGCTGAAGTTAGTGCATTAGTCACTGGGACAAAGCAAACCGCCAGCTTCGGTTGTCAGCGCTTTGAACGTTTCTCCAGTTGGATGAGACCCATCGAGAACGTCCCTGATGGGTGAACAGGACTGTATCTAGCTTCGCAGATCTTCTCCATTCCAAGTTGGAAAACAGGACTATCTATGTTTGCATTCTAACATGTTTTCTTTTACAGGTTGTTTATATTTTATGGACATTCGTCATAGTGAAATCCCCAAAGTGAATTTCAGACGGGGAGTGTGCTGTTCCTTTCATATTGAATTTCTGCACTGTATTATTTCTTGTTTTACCTATGTTTTTTAAGTCTATTGTTCTCTGCTGCCATCTGCTGGCCGGAATTTGTATGCTGCATGCCTCGTTCGTTGTCTATAAAGTTTTATCTCTGGGCGTGGTTTTAGCAGCCTTGGGCCTGGTCACTTCCTGTAGCCTTTTTTAGTGCTGCATTCTTTGTGACTGGAGACACACACCTTGGCTTGTGAAGGCATCAGTTTTTGACCAGCAATTGCCTCAGCAGTAGCCTCAGCAGTTAGCCTCAGAAAAGACATCCACATGACAGCATCTACTGCATTCCTGTATTGTATCACTGTATGTCACTGCTCTGGATCAAATAAACCCACGTTTGATTGCATCCTCATGTCTACGTCTGGATCCATCTAACCTGAGCATCTGCCGGTCCGGTAGGTCAGTCACAAAGCCATTATCAGTTACACCTTCATTCGCCTTCATGTGGGGACAGAACATGCGCTTCTTGATCAAATACATTTTTTTCCTAAAATGGCTGCTGCATGTGTTAGGACATAGAGCTAGGAAGTCTGGGAACAAGAATTCACCTACAATGCCATGCATGCAGCCAATCAGCAGCCAGCCAGCCCCTGTGATGTCACAGCCCTATCAATAGCCTCAGCCATCTTGGATTCTGCCATTTTCCAGTGTACTTAGTGCAGGGAAAGACGTGACAGGTGCTAGGGAAACTGGTAGAAAAGACTTTCAAACTTTTTTTGGGCTGAATAGTACATAAGGCCGAAAAAAGACATTTGTCCATCCAGTTCGGCCTGTTATCCTACAAGTTGATCCAGAGGAAGGCAAAAAAAAAAAACTGTGAGGTAGAAGCCAATTTTCCCCACTTTAGGAAAATAAAAAATTCCTTCCCGACTCCAATCAGGCAATCCCTGGTTCAACGACCCCTCTCTAGTAGCTATAGCCTGTAATATTATTACGCTCCAGAAATACATCCAGGCCCCTCTTGAATTCCTTTATTGTACTCACCATCACCACCTCCTCAGGCAGAGAGTTCCATAGTCTCACTGCTCTTACCGTAAAGAATCCTCTTCTATGTTTGTGTACAAACCTTCTTTCCTCCAGATGCAGAGGATGTCCCCTCGTCACAGTCACAGTCCTGGGGATAAATAGATGATGGGAAAGATCTCTGTACTGACCCCTGATATATTTATACATATTAATTAGATCTCCCCTCAGTCGTCTTTTTTCTAAAGTGAATAACCCTAATTTTGATAATCTTTCAGGGTACTCTAGTTGCCCCATTCCAGTTATTACCTCAGTTGTCCTCCTCTGGACCATCTCCAGCTCTGCTATGTCTGCCTTGATTTCAGGAGCCCAGAACTGTACACAGTACTCCATGTGTGGTCTGACTAGCGATTTGTAAAGTGGTAGGACTATGTTCTTATCACGGGCATCTATGCCCCTTCTGATGCAACCCATTATCTTATTGGCCTTGGCAGCAGCTGCCTGACACTGGTTTTTGCAGCTTAGTTTGCTGTTTATTAAAATTCCTAGATTCTTTTCCATGTCAGTGTTACCGAGTGTTTTACCATTTAGTATGTACGGGTGACTTGCATTATTCCTTCCCATGTGCATAACTTTTCATTTGTCAGTGTTAAACCTCATCTGCCACTTATCTGCCCAAGCCTCCAATCTATCCAGATCCCTCTGTAGTAGTATACTGTCCTCTTCGGTGTTAATTACTTTACACAGTTTAGTGTCATCTGCAAAAATTTATACTTTACTATGCAAGCCTTCTACAAGATCATTAATAAATATATTGAAGAGAATAGGGCCCAATACTGACCCCTGAGGTACCCCACTAGTGACAGTGACCCAATCTGAGTGTGTACCGTTAATAACCATGTAGTATACGGGAGTTGTAATACCCGTTACTACCAAAGGTCACTTGGTGTGCTGTCGTCCCTCCTAATTATGGGAAGTTGCTTTATGTCAGTTTTATAAAATGTAATGTAATGTATGTATTTTCCTGTCACTGAAACTTGCACTTACAGGCCTGCTAGGGGTGTCATTCCTACTTCTAGTCCATAGAGGGAGCTAGGGAGCCCTAGTTTATATAAGGCCAGACCAGGAAGTGCAGGGAAGACGGAGTCTAGTTTCAGTAAGCTACAGTTGGAGATTAGACTATGTCTGAGACAAGTCCAGGCCTGAAGCCTGCTGTTCAGGAGAAGATTCCCTCCTGAATACCCATATGCAGAAGCAGGAACATCTTAGCCTAAGGGCCTGAGGAACCATTCAGAAGCTAGGAGAGACTGAGGCAAAGATCAGAGGAGCCAGAGGTACTAAGAAAGACAGAGGAGGTACTTATCTAAGCCCAAATCAAGGATATAAAGCCAGAACTAGGTTAATGGGCCTTGGTGAAGAATTGCTACATTCCAGGATCAGACAGAGTTAGAGTGCAAGCTCCTTTGCTGCAAATCCTGTGTTCAACACTCTGTAATAACCCTGCTGTACTGTATTGCCTGCATCGACCGAATTGCAAAATCGACTGTATGCTGAGGAACTGCGTTTCCAATATTGTCTCTGCCTGCAAACTACTAAAGTTGAAGTTCTGTTTAAGACTACGTTTCCTCAATTTATTCCTGCATCCGCAAACGGCGTGCCACCGTTTACTTGGCACTGGCGTCACGAACTATTCCCTACCTATACCTGCCCTTGCAGAGAGTCAGCTGTACCAGGTTAGTGTATATTGCACTACATCACCCAGAAACACCTACTACACACAACTTGAGTACGCTGCAACCACCCTCTGTTTTCTATCATTGAGCCAGTTACCCACATACAGACATTTTCTCCCAGTCCGAGCATTCTCATTTTATATACTAACCTTTTATGTGGTACAGTGTCAAATGCTTTGGAGAAGTGCAGATATACGACATCCATTGATTCGCCGCTGTCAAGTCTAGAACTTACCTCCTCATAGAAACTGATTAAATTAGTTTGGCATGACCGATCCCTCATGAAGCCATGCTGATATGGCGTTATTTGCTTATTTCCGTTGAGATGCTCTAAGATAGCATCTCTCAGAAAACCTTCAAACAGTTTACCCACAACAGATGTTAAACTTACCGGCCTATAGTTTCCAGGCTCTGTTTTTGGACCCTTTTTGAATATTGGCACCACATTTGCCATGCGCCAATCCTGTGGGACATTCCCTGTCAGTATAGAGTCCGCAAATATCAGAAAAAAGGGTCTGGCTATGACATTACTTAATTCCCTTAGGATACAGGGGTGTATGCCATCCGGTCCTGGCGATTTGTCTATTTTAATCTTTTTAAGTCGCTGATATACTTCTTCCTGGGTCAGTCAGGACACTTTTAATGGGGAATTTATTTTTACATTCTGCATGTCATCTGACCGTTTATTTTCCTTATTAAATACATTGGAGAAAATAATATTTAACAGCTTTGCTTTCTCCTCGTCACTCTCTGCGACTCCCCCCTCATTACTCTTTAAAGGGCCGACACCTTCAGATTTATACTTTTTAACATTTATATAATTGAAGAACATTTTAGGGTTAGTTTTACTCTCTTTGGCAATTAATCTCTCGTTCTCTAGTTTAGCCGCTTTTATTTGTTTTTTACATGTTCTATTTTTTTTCTTATAGTTTTTCAGTGCTTCCGTGCCACCCTCCTGTTTTAGTGATTTATATGCTTTCTTTTTGTCATTTATTGCTTTCTTTACAGTTCTATTTATCCATATTGGTTTCTTTTTGTTCCTTAACCTTTTATTCCCATATGGTATGTACCTCTCACAATGACATTTTAGGATGCTTTTAAAGATATCCCATTTTGTGGCTGTATTTTTATTTTCGAGGACTTTGTCCCAGTTAGTTAGGCCTATGGCCTCTCTTAGTTGGCTAAATGTAGCTTTTTTGAAGTTTGGTATTTTTGTTCCTCCCTGTAGAAACACTCTTTTGAATGATAATTGGAAGGTTATTACTTTATGGTCACTATTTCCCAGGTGTCCCCCAACCTGCAAGTCTGTTGTTCTGTCGGGCGTATTGGTTAATACTAAGTCCAGTATGGCCGTCCCTCTAGTCGGGTCCTGAACCAGTTGGGAGAGGTAATTGTCTTTCGTTATTGCCAAGAACCTGTTTCCTTTATGAGATATCCAAGTTTCAGTTTCCCAGTCTATATCTGGGTAGTTGAAGTCCCCCATAATAACCACCTCATTATGATTTGCCGCCTTGTCTATCTCGTTTAGTAGTAGATTTTCTGTGGACTCTGGTATATTAGGTGGTTTATAGTAAACTCCTTTCAGTAATTTATTATTGTTTTTAGCTCCATGTATCTCGACCCACAGGGACTCCACATGTTCATGTCCCTCACTTATATCTTCACGGAGTGTGGGCTTTAGACAAGACTTTACATAAAGGCAAACCCCTCCCCCTCTCTGGTTTTGACGATACTTTCTAAACAGACTGTAACCTTGTACATTAACTGCCCAGTCATAGCTATCATCCAGCCATGTCTCAGTTTTTCCTACTATGTCATAGTCCTCCTCACACATCACTAATTCCAGCTCCCCAGTTTTATTAGTCAGGCTTCTGGCATTAGTATACATACATTTGAGAGGTTTATGTATATTTTTTTACCCTACATCTTTCCTTCTGAACTGTTCTAGTCCCTCCTTCCATTCCTCCCCCAGTCCCATTACCTTGCCCCCGGTCTCTATCTGCACTATAATGTAATTCCCCTCCCCCCCAGTCCCTAGTTTAAACACTCCTCCAACCTTCTAGCCATCTTTCTCCCCAGCACAGCTGCCCCTTCCCCATTGAGGTGCAGCCCGTCCCTACGATAGAGCCTGTAGCCGATAGAGAAGTCGGCCCAGTTCTCCAGGAACCCAAACCCCTCCTTCTTACACCAGTTCTTGAGCCACTTGTTAATCTCCCTAATCTCCCGCTGCCTTTCTTGTGTGGCTCGTGGTACAGGCAGTATTTTGGAAAATACTACCTTTTGAGGTCCTTGCCCTAAGCTTTTGACCTAAATCCCTGAAATCATTTTTAATGACTCTCCACCTACCTCTAACTTTGTCATTGGTTCCGATATGGACCATGACCGCTGGATCTTCTCCAGCCCCTCCCAGTAATCTGAGAGGGAACCCGATCCGCAATGTGTCGAACTCTAGCGCCAGGAAGACAGCACACTGTTCGGCGATCACGGTCTTTGTGACAGATTTCCCTATCTGTTCCTCTAATAATAGTCTCCCACTACCAGCACCTGTCTGGCCAGCCCTGCTCTCCTGGTTCCCTGCTTACTGGAGCTGACATTTCCCTGACTGGCAGAGGAAGTGTCCGGCTGCAGCAGTGCTGTCCCTGGACTGACACCCCCCTCATCCGCCAAACGTGCAATCTTGTTGGGGTGTGACAGATCGGGGCTAGCCTCCCTGGCACTCTTCCCTCTACTGTTACCCAGCTAGCTACCTCACTTTCCTCAGCCTCCTCTCTGTCACCCTCCCCCTCATCTACCCCAAAGAGTGCTTGCTCGGTGAGAAGCAAACTCTTTTGCAATTTGTCACTGCATCTCAGTGTTGCAACTTGCCAGTTTAGAGACTCGATTTGCGATTCAAAATGGGTAATTTGCTCACATATTGAACAAAGATATACACCCTTGAACGGCTGTTCCAGAACTGAATACATCATGCAAGATGTGCACTGGGCTGCGTTGTCAATTGTGCAACACATACTAAATGGGGATTACAAAAGTAAAAAAGTAAAACAGTAAATATGATTTAGAATTAGACCCTGTCTGCCTACCTAGAATTAAGCCAACAACACACAAGGAAATTTTATCCAACCTTAGTTTCCTGCTCCTTGTCTTAAACTCCTTTTCTTTAACTCCACTTAATAAGAAGCCCACTTAGTAGAGCAAGCCTCAGGAAGAGCAAGTTCTGGAGAGTTTAGTGGTTCAATTTATAGCACCTGGTTGCCCAGGCCACTCCCCTTAATCAAGCAGAGAAAAAAAAATGGGTTTAAATGGTAACACACAGCAGAGAAAAAAAAAAAGTTTTAAATGGCAGTACTAAAATGCAAAAATTCTACTTTCAAGTAGTTCAGGGAAACAGCATTAGAAGTGTAGGGAAAGGATTGGAAGGAATTATTCCACACTATAAATGGAGAACAGGGTCCAATAGGGGAGTGTACAGCCTGGTGTAGGGATTTTCTCTGGTAGGCAGGGTAAGCGGACGCAATACAGACCACGGTTGAAAAAACAAAAGTCCAGTGTTTATTCACACAAAGAAGGCAGAAAAGAAAAACAATGCTTGACTCCCAGCTGGCGGCTCTGATGCAGCTCTCAGCCTTGCAGTATGGCGGATCTCCTCAGCTCCCAAAAACACAGAGCTCCTACACCTCCACTATCACTTGGAGGATCATACCACACCTGAGCTGCAGGCTGGGTTTTTAAATCCCAGCCCTAATCCTGGCCTGGAATGTGGGGAACAGCCACCCACCCTGCTCTTTGGCTGCTCCCAATAATAACCGGCCAGGGGCGGATTAAGTGCATGATAGACCCGGGGCTGTCTACCCAACTTGGCCCCCCCCCCCCCCCCCTCCATTTTAGTTTATTTTTTTTTTTTTTGTATGAAGAGGCTGCGGTGCTTCATGGGCGCCACAGTCTCTTCTTAGGCCATATGACATCTTCAGACTAAAAAAGAATACCCCAAATTGGGTCCTAAACTGAAAAATTTGGTCGCCAAATTTAAAATACATATAATTGTAATAAAAAAGCCATGGAGGAGAATACAGCACCACATACCTCTTACATCCAGTGACATCTCCTGTCATGTAGACCTTCTCTTTCCTCTTCTCCTCCATTTGACCCAGACCACCATGGCAAATTCTTTCAGCCGCATCTCGTCTCTACAGTTTGTAACACAGACATGTTAGATTTCTCAATTTTTCCATCAACCTCCTCATCCTGGTGTCCCCACAGCGTCATCCTGCCACCCCCAATACTGTGCCCGTTGTGCTCCCCAATGCCCCAGGAACTATACTGCTGAAAAAATAGTGACCCTAATAGACATAATTGGGGTAATTTATCAAACTGGTGTAAAGTAGAACTGGATTTCCAAAAGAGCTGTCAAATATGAAAGGTGGAACCTGATTGGTTGCTATGGGCAACTAAGCCAGTTCTACTTTACACCAGTTTGATAAATTACCCTAAATGTTCCACAGTATATAGTGTCCACAGCAGCTATAATGTCCCCTAGAGTGCCCCGAGTAATAATACCACCCTCTATTGTGCTCCAGGCAATAATCCCTGTATAGTGTCCCCAGAAATAATAGAATTGCCCCTACAGTGCCTCCCCAATAGCAACACCCCCATATAGTAATTTCCACCACACTGCGCCCACATAGTAATCCCCCATAGTAATTTGCCCCCACACAGTAATTTCCCCCAAACTGTCCCCATATAGTAGTTTGCCCCCACACAGTAATTTCCCCACACTGTTCCCCCACACAATAGTTTTTCTCACACTGCCCCCACATAGTAATTTGCCCCCACATAGCAATTTTTTCACACTGTCCCCACACAGAAATTACCCCACACTGTCCCCACATGGCAATTTCCCCCACACAATAGTTTCCCCCACACAGTAATTTGCCCCCACATAGAAATTTTCCCACTGTCCTCACATAGAAATTACCCCACACTGTCCCCACATAGAAATTACCCCACACTGTCCCCACATAGAAATTACCCCACACTGTCCCCACATAGAAATTACCCCACACTGTCCCCACATAGAAATTACCCCACACTGTCCCCACATAGCAATTACCCCCACACAATAGTTTCCCCCACACTGCCCCCATATAGAAATTTGCCCCCACATAGTAGTCCATCCCATAATAATTTGCCCCCACACAGCAATTTGCCCCCACACTGCCCCCACATAGCAATTTGCCCCCACACTGCCCCATCTAGTAATTTGCCCCCACATAGTAGTCCCTCTCATAATAATTTGCCCCCACACTGCCCCCACATAGCAATTTGCCCCCACACTGCCCCATCTAGTAATTTGCCCCCACATAGTAGTCCCTCTCATAATAATTTGCCCCCACACAGCAATTTGCCCCCAAATAGTGTAGTCCCTCTCATAATAATTTGCCCCCACACTGCCCCCACATAGCAATTTGCCCCCACATAGTGTAGTCCCTCTCATAATAATTTGCCCCCACACAGCAATTTGCCCCCACACTGCCCCATCTAGTAATTTGCCCCCACATAGTAGTCCCTCACATAATAATTTGCCCCCGCACTGCAATTTGCCCCCAAATAGTGTAGTCCCTCTCATAATAATTTGCCCCCACACAGCAATTTGCCCCTACCACTGCCACCCCCAAAGTAGGCACATGAAATAAAAAATAAAAAAATGAACAAAAAATGAAAAGATAAATACTCACCTATGTCCAGAGCCAGACGCTTGCTCGCAGAGGAAGGCGGGATGAGTCAGGCACGTCACAGTGCTGCGTCCTGGCACAGGCGCGCGATGACGTCATCACGCATGCCTGCGCCGGGATTTCACTACCGCATAGGCCTCAGGCCTACAAGGCCTGAAGTCTATGGCGGTGATCGGCGACGGGACAGGGAGCTATGCGCTCCCGTGCCCCGCCGCAGTATGTGGGCGTTTGGGTCAGCGCTGGGCCACCCAGCGGCGCTAAGCCCGGGGCTGCCGACCCGAACGTCCCTATTATAATCCGCCACTGTAACCGGCCCGGATTGGCTTTACAGCCACACTAAGTAAAACAGTGTCAGCGAGCACTAGCTGCTACTGACACACAAAATTACCGGTTCTTATCTCACCGAGGCCAGGAACCTCGGTGACACGTACCTTCCGTCAATGACGGACCCTTGCGCCTTCCTACATACCTCCCCCTTTGTTCAACCCTGAGGGGGTGAACACACGCCAGACAGTGTACTCGGGACAGGGCATCCGCTTTTCCCTGTAACCGGCCTGCCCTGTGTTCTACTGTGAACCTAAAGTTTTGCAGAGACAAGAACCACCTGGTGACCCGAGCATTCCTCTCTTTGGCCTGGGGAGTGATCAGTCACCAGACGGAACTTCCTCTCCAACAGATAATATCGGAGAGACTCGAGTGCCCACTTGATAGCCAGGTACTCTTTCTCCACTATACTGTACCGGGTCTCCGTTGGATTGAGCTTACGGCTGAGGAAGACAACGGGATGCTCCTCCCCATTGACTTCCTGAGACAGTACCGCACCTAGGTCTACTTCGGAGGCATCAGTCTGTACCACAAATTCCCTCTTGAAGTCGGGCGTTACCAAAACCGGGGACCCACACAGGGCCAACTTCAAAGCGGAGAAAGCCTCTTCCGCCTGGTCATTCTAGCAGACTATCACGGACTTCCGTCCCTTTAAGAGCCCTGTCAACGGAGTGTCACGGCTGAGGATGGGGGAAATCCTCAGCCGTGCGTGCAGGATGATGTTATGGCTGCTCGGCCAGGAGAACAGGATAGGGAGCAGGTCACCTCCTACAGCGTCCCTACCCTGACCCTAACTCCTAACTGCATGGGCCGACCTTGATGGTAGGAGGACCCATGCGCAGGAACCTCGGATCCCTAACTCACCCTCCGTCCGGTCCCTGCGCTAGGAGTCAGGATAAGACGCCCTACTCCTCCTAGACACGGAGAAGCAGGAGTCTCAATAGCTGGGCTGTTGGGAAAAGGGGAACTCATACAGCCTTACGGGAATGACAGGCGAACTAATAGTTCCACCAACCTGTCACAGCCTTGCTGACTGGATCCCTGCGCAAACAGGAATCCAGAACCGTAAGCTGCACCAAACACATAGAAAGGTCCCAACAGAACATAACATACAACATCAACACACAGCAAGACCTAAACATAAGGACAATATCTTTATGACCACAGGGGTGTCTCTCACTGGCAGATAATAACACAGGAGGCTGCTCCAGCAAGCATGGCTGAAACAACCCACAAGCCTGAGCAAACAGTGAGGCTTTATAGGTCAAGAAGCCACACCCCACAGTCGGACACACCCAGTGACACACACACACACACACTGGGAAGGAAGTTTAACCCTTCCAACACCCGGGAAGGGAAAACACAACATTAAAGGGAAAGTGTCCAACATTAGCAACCCACTGTGGTTGTTGCCGCTGGCCACGGCATGGGTGGCAAGCGTGTCCTGGGGAATAGCCCGGAGGCCGGGACACCGCCACCACATTTACAGACAGCCAAACGTTGCCACGGGCAACCACAGTGGAGAAAAAGTGTCAGTGCACACAACACACTACACAGAGTGCACAATGATAAACAACACAGTGAACACAATACACACACACACACCTAACATAGGGATTGCTAGGTGCAACCGCATGCACAGCAGGAAAGCTGCCACAAACAAGCGTTGTCAACGGCAACCACAGGTGAGGCAAATACTACTGCCCTCACCTGTGATTGACAACAAAACCAAACCGCTGACAATCGCATGCGGTTGAAGAGTCTTTATCATAGCCATGGCCGTGACACGGAGCCGCTAAAGTGGCAAAATGGGGGACAAACCTCATATAATAGCTCACCATTCCCAGGAACGACTTTACTTATCTAGAGGTGGCAGGTCGGGGCCAATTCCGTATCACCTCTTTTGCTTACTTGGGGTTTGATGATTCCATGCCCAATGACATACCCAAGGTATTTAGTCTACTCTAACCCTATCGCATATTTCATTGGGTTAGCTTTTAGTCCCGCCTTTCGAAGGAAGTCCACTACGGCCTGTACTTTGGGCAGGTGACTTTCCCAGTCGGTACTGTGAATTATAATATTGTCCAGGTAAGCCGAGGCTTACCGCCGATGTGGACGAAGTACAATATCCATTAGACATTGGAAAGTGGTGGGGGCGCCATGCAGGCCAAAGTATAACACCATATATTGGTACAGTCCCTCTGGTGTAAAGAAGGCAGTTTTCTCTTTAGCAGCCTCCGTCAAGGGTACCTGCCAGTACCCTTTGGTAAGGTCCAAAACAGAAAAATACCTGGCTTGGCCTAACCTCTCAATAAGTTCATCTACCCGAGGCATGGGATATGCATCGAACTTAGATAATTTATTTAATTTCCGAAAATCGTTATAAAATCGTAACGTCCCGTCTGGATTGGGAATTAAAACTATAGGACTGGCCCACTCACTTTTAGACTCCTCAATGACGTCAAGCCGCAACATGAGCTGCACTTCCTCCGAGATGGCTTTTCGCCAAGCCTCGGGTACCCGGTATGGCTTTAACCGGACTTTTGCCTGAGGCTCAGTGACAATGTCATGTTGGATTACGGAAGTGCATCCAGGGAGGTCTGAGAACACATCTGTGTTCCGACTAACGAACTAACTAGTTTCCTGAGCCTGTTTAGAGGAGAGGCTGTCAGCAATTTTTACTGTGGCAACCGCTTCCTTTGCATCAGACAGAGGAGCCGGAACCTCTTGCCCTAGAAAGACCGGCCACGGTCAGCACCAGAACCAAAACCCAATTACCCGGGTTAAAGATCTGGATCAGGGCCTGCCGATTAAAGATTCAACTATGGGCTCGCTGAGCGGCCTCCATATGCTCCCTGACAAGAAGCAAAACGGTCTCTATCCACTGTTGCATCTTGGTAACATATTCAAGGACGCTTTTATGCGGAGTGGGTTGTTGTACCCATGCCTCTTTGGCGACGTCCAACAAACCACGTCTGCCATATAGTAATTCGAAGGGCGAGGGCCCAGTAGAGGCCTGGGGCACCTCTCGTACTGCGAACATGAGATAAGGCAGAAGAAGTTCCCAAACCTTTCCATCTTTGGACACCTCTCTTTTTAACATGGTTTTTAGAGTTTTGTTAAACCTTTCAACCAGTCCGTCCATTTGTGGATGGTACACGGATGTCCGTAACTGTTTAACAAGGTTCCCTCATGACCTTAGACATAAAAGGGGTCCCCTGGTCAGTCAGGACCTCTTTAGGTAACCCCACTCGGGAGAACATTTCCATTTGCTCTTTAGCTATAATTCTCGCCAATGTATGTCGCAGTGGCACTGCCTCCGGGTACCGAGTGGCGTAATCAAGGACAACCAAGATGTGTTGATGTCCCCTAGCGGACTTCGGTACTGGGCCTACTAGGTCCATAGCGATTCGCTCAAACGGTACCTCGATGATCGGGAGAGGCACCAAGAGACTGCGAAAAAGGTGCTGGGGGCTAGTTGCCTGGCAGGTCGGACAAGACTTACAGAACTTGTCCACCTTCTTAAACACACTGGGCCAGTAAAACCGTTGTAGTAGTCGGTCCTGTGTTTTATGCATTCCCAGGTGACCCCCGAGAACATGCTGGTGGGCTAACTCTAACACGAGTTTGCGATAAACCTGGGGCACCACCAACTGTTCAATGGATTCACCTCACAGCTGATTTACCCGATACAACATATCCTGATGAACCACAAAACGGGGGAATACCGACTCTACCCCTGGTTGTTGTGGTTCACTATCTAATATTAATACATTTTCCCAGGTTCGGGATAGGGTTGGCTCCTGGTGCTGGGCGGTACCAAAATTATCCCCGGAGACATTGAGGTCTGCCAGCTCAGGACCCGGTCCCACCATCACACTTAGCGGGGTTGTCTCCCCCTCTTCCACCAAAGTGGCGGTCACCCCTACCGCTGGCCCTTCGGACTCTGGTTCCCAGCGTTCTGGTCTCCCCCCCCCCCATTCTGCTAGGGTTACCCCTGTCTCATGGGTATCAATCACTCTTGTGACCGGCCAGAGTGCCGGGAAGTCTCTCCCTATTATAAGTTCATAGTGTAGGCTGGTTGCGACAGCCACCTCGTGGGTCCACCTGCTGGAAACCGAGGACAGAGACACTATAGCAGTAGGGTAGTCTTTTAACCTCCTCAGGACCGCCGTACGCAGGATTGCGTCTTTGCGGCGGTCCTGTTGTTCTGGGTGGACGCGCCGGTGCGTCCTGTCGCGAGACGCGAGATTTCCTGTGAACGCGCGCACACAGGCGCGTGCGTTCACAGGATCGGAAGGTAAGCGAGCTGGAGATGTGATTTTTTTAACCCCTAACAGGTATATTAGACGCTGTTTTGATAACAGCGTCTAATATACCTGCTACCTGGTCCTCTGGTGGTCCCCTTTGTTTGGATCGACCACCAGAGGACACAGGCAGCTCAGTAATATGTTGCACCAAGCACCACTACACTACACCCCCCCCCCGTCACTTATTAACCCCTTATTAGCCCTTGATCACCCCTGATCACCCCATATAGACTCCCTGATCACCCCCCTGTCATTGATTACACCCCTGTCATTGATCACCCCCCTGTAAAGCTCCATTCAGATGTCCGCATGTTTTTTACGGATCCACTGATAGACTGATCGGATCCGTAAAAATCATACGGACGTCTGAATGCAGCCTTACAGGGGGGTGATCAATGACAGTTGGGTGATCACCCCATATAGACTCCCTGATCACCCCCCTGTCATTGATCACCCCCCTGTCATTGATCCCCCCCCCCCCCTGTAAGGCTGCATTCAGTCTTTTTTTTGGCCCAAGTTAGCGGAATTTTTTTTTTTTTCTTACAAAGTCACATATTCCACTAACTTGTGACAAAAAATAAAATCTCACATGAACTCACCATACCCCTCACGGAATCCAAATGCGTAAAATTTTTTAGACATTTATATTCCAGACTTCTTCTCACGCTTTAGGGCCCCTAGAATGCCAGGGCAGTATAAATACCCCACATGTGACCCCATTTCGGAAAGAAGACACCCCCAGGTATTCCGTGAGGGGCATATTGAGTCCATGAAAGATTGAAATTTTTGTCCCAAGTTAGCGGAACGGGAGACTTTGTGAGAAAAAAATAAAAAATATCAATTTCCGCTAACTTGTGCCAAAAAAAAAAAATTTCTATGAACTCGCCATGCCCCTCATTGAATACCTTGGGGTGTCTTCTTTCCAAAATGGGGTCACATGTGGGGTATTTATACTGCCCTGGCATTCTAGGGGCCCCAAAGCGTGAGAAGAAGTCTGGTATCCAAATGTCTAAAAATGCCCTCCTAAAAGGAATTTGGGCCCCTTTGCGCATCTAGGCTGCAAAAAAGTGTCACACATCTGGTATCGCCGTACTCAGGAGAAGTTGGGCAATGTGTTTTGGGGTGTCATTTTACATATACCCATGCTGGGTGAGATAAATATCTTGGTCAAATGCCAACTTTGTATAAAAAAATGGAAAAAGTTGTCTTTTGCCAAGATATTTCTCTCACCCAGCATGGGTATATGTAAAAAGACACCCCAAAACACATTCCCCAACGTCTCCTGAATACGGCGATACCAGATGTGTGACACTTTTTTGCAGCCTAGGTGGGCAAAGGGGCCCACATTCCAAAGAGCACCTTTCGGATTTCACTGGTCATTTACCTACTTACCACACATTAGGGCCCCTGGAAAATGCCAGGGCAGTATAACTACCCCACAAGTGACCCCATTTTGGAAAGAAGAGACCCCAAGGTATTCGCTGATGGGCATAGTGAGTTCATGGAAGTTTTTATTTTTTGTCATAAGTTAGTGGAATATGAGACTTTGTATGAAAAAAAAAAAAAAAAAAAAAAAATCAGCATTTTCCACTAACTTGCGACAAAAAATTAAAAATTCTAGGAACTCGCCATGCCCCTCACGGAATACCTTGGGGTGTCTTCTTTCCAAAATGGGGTCACTTGTGGGGTAGTTATACTGCCCTGGCATTCTAGGGGCCCAAATGTGTGGTAAGGAGTTTGAAATCAAATTCTGTAAAAAATGACGAGTGAAATCTGAAAGGTGCTGTTTGGAATATGGGCCCCTTTGCCCACCTAGGCTGCAAAAAAGTGTCACACATCTGGTATCTCTGTATTCAGGAGAAGTTGAGGAATGTGTTTTGGGGTGTCTTTTTACATATACCCATGCTGGGTGAGATAAATATCTTGGTCAAATGCCAACTTTGTATAAAAAAATGGGAAAAGTTGTATTTTGCCAAGATATTTCTCTCACCCAGCATGGGTATATGTAAAATGACACCCCAAAACACATTCCCCACCTTCTCCTGAGTACAGAGATACCAGATGTGTGACACTTTTTTGCAGCCTAGGTGGGCAAAGGGGCCCATATTCCAAAGAGCACCTTTCGGATTTCACAGGTCATTTTTTACAGAATTTGATTTCAAACTCCTTACCACACATTTGGGCCCCTAGAATGCCAGGGCAGTATAACTACCCCACAAGTGACCCCATTTTGGAAAGAAGAGACCCCAAGGTATTTCGTGATGGGCATAGTGAGTTCATGGAAGTTTTTATTTTTTGTCACAAGTTAGTGGAATATGAGACTTTGTAAGAAAAAAAAAAGAAAAGAAAAAAATCATCATTTTCCGCTAACTTGTGACAAAAAATAAAAAGTTCTATGAACTCACTATGCCCATCAGCGAATACCTTAGGGTGTGTACTTTCCGAAATGGGGTCATTTGTGGGGTGTTTGTACTGTCTGGCCATTGTAGAACCTCAGGAAACATGACAGGTGCTCAGAAAGTCAGAGCTGCTTCAAAAAGCGGAAATTCACATTTTTGTACCATAGTTTGTAAACGCTATAACTTTTACCCAAACCATTTTTTTTTTACCCAAACATTTTTTTTTTATCAAAGACATGTAGAACAATAAATTTAGAGCAAAATTTATATATGGATGTCGTTTTTTTTGCAAAATTTTACAACTGAAAGTGAAAAATGTCATTTTTTTGCAAAAAAATCGTTAAATTTCGATTAATAACAAAAAAAGTAAAAGTCAGCAGCAATGAAATACCACCAAATGAAAGCTCTATTAGTGAGAAGAAAAGGAGGTAAAATTCATTTGGGTGGTAAGTTGCATGACCGAGCAATAAATGGTGAAAGTAGTGTAGGTCAGAAGTGTAAAAAGTGGCCTGGTCTTTCAGGGTGTTTAAGCACTGGGGGCTGAGGTGGTTAAGTCCCCACGTATACACATGACTCCGACCTTACGGCCGGTCTACTCAGCGGAGCGTACCAGGGAAGCCCTTACCAGGGTCACCAGACTCCCTGAGTCCAACAAAGCCTCCACTGGAGTGTTTCCCACCTCCAGTTGGCACAGGTGGTTCAGAGACTCCGGAGCACCCACGGCACACAGCTTCCTGGCATATAATGATTGGGGGAAGCCATAGTTCATGTCCATGGGTTCCCCCTGCTGTGGGCAGTCCGCTCGAACATGGCCAGGCTCCCGACACCGCCAGCAGACCATTGGAGCGGGGTCCACAGAGGCCACATCCCGGGCAGGTTTGTTGGGCACCAGTCGCCGTGTCTAGGGCAGAGGGATACAGTATTTGAGTGCCCCCTCCCACAAGAACCACAACCTGTAAGTTCCGAGTAGCCTCATAGCGCTCCACCAGGCCGACCATCTCCAGCGCATTACCTGGAGAGACCTAGCCAATCTATTGCTGGAGAGGGGGTGGCAGAGCCCTCCAGAACCTGTCTGCTAGCAACCGGTCCAGCATAGCAGTGCTATGCATTTTTGGTTAGATTGATACCTACCTAGCTGTCTCTCATTGAATATCAGTCTCTTCCTATATAAATGTGGACTTATCTATTACTCCTCTATGTATACTTTATTTGACTACTGTGACCCAACAACCCATTGATGGTATACATATATTTCTATATTGTTTATAGGCCGTGATCAAGGTGCGGTTTGGACCGAAACGTTGGCCCTGCTTCCTTGTTATGTAAACATTAGGTTGGTGTTGGACACAATAATAAAATATTTTTTCGAATTTATCAATTTTTGAGTGTGCCGTGGATATACATATATATTTGATAGTGGCTTGACAGCCCCTCCACTGAGCACCTCCTTTTGGGATATATACTTCTTTCCCCGGACGGTGTGCCTTCAAATTTTTTGACTTATTTATCTTGTTGTGGGACCGCGCACCCGCCCTTATGTCTACTACGACTTTTTCTTACGATACTGCTACAGCTGATGGGATTGTATCCAAAGTGACAGCTTCCAGCGACTTTTTGCATATTTCACACAGCGAGGTCAAATCCAGGGATCTTGAAAGAGAATTAAAAAAATTAACTGGCTCTGAACTCTGAATTGTGCTACTTTAGCCGAATATTATAAGAACGGACTGATACCTCGTGGCTTGAGAGTTCATCTAAGACCCAATCTTTTTTCTACTAATAAGGTTCATTGCGATAAATTTGAAACAATACTTAATAAATGCTCTATGGACATTATTGTCCTTAGCATTGATTTTTTTTACAGAAATCTATTCTTGAGTCAAAAGAGAAGATTGGTGCCATTGAAACCCAGCTTTCAGCAACCACCTCTCCCCAGGACCTTATTGACCTTAAAAACAAAACCGAAAAAATTCTAGAAGACCATCGTAAATACATAGAACAGACCAAAAGATCCAAATATATTCGTGACACAGAAGATTATCAGTTGAATCGCGTATATAGAGATGGCAATGGCAAGAACCGAATACTTATGGCCACTACTCATATGCGGACTATGCATCCTCCTCCTCTGGGAGCGAGAAACCGACTTATCGCAGACAGCGTTTTTTCAATCGGCGCGGCAACCGCTCTCGCCGAAAACAAAGAGGATACGGAGGGGGCGACACTCCAGTCGAAATAGAGATACCACCTATGCAGACCAGGTCCCAGGTAGTGACCTAGTAATCAATATTTCCTCTAGAACCTTATCTCCTGCTGAAATAATGGTTCTTTTTAAAGGTCTCTCTTATTGCTCTATTGCCTCTTTACAGCATTTTGATTTAACGCAAGATCTGCATAGATTTTATCGCTCCTTGCGGTTAAAAGCGCATTTTGCTTCATCTACCTCTAGTGATAGAATTACCAATCAAGATAGATTATCTATTTCGTTTTTGGGCCTTAGATCCAGAAGTACTTTCATGGCTCCTAAATTCAATCATAGTGTTGAAGCATATATTGATCTCGTTGATAAAGAAATACGACAGGTGCTAGATGCACAAAAAAGAGGTTCATATCCAACATCAGGAAATTTGTCCAGTATAGAAACCACAGCCCTTAAAACTTTAATGCAGGATGCCAATATTACAATTAAACCCGCCGACAAAGGCGGTGCCATAGTTGTTATGGACACTAAATATTATATTCATGAAATCCAAACCCAACTCTCAGATACAGAGACATACGAACTAATTTCATTTAATCCTACTTATAAAATTCAAAAAGAAATTAATTCATTTTTAGATTCTGCTTTACAACAGGGCGTAATTGATAAAGCTACATTTAACTATCTACACAATGACCATCCCATGATGCCAGTAATATATACACTGCCTAAAATTCATAAAAACTTAGAAAAGCCACCCGGCCGGCCAATCGTAGCTTCTACCAATTCATTACTCTCACCTTTGTCTATCTATCTGGAAAAATTTCTAACTCCATTGATTAAAAATACCGATTCATTCTTGTTAGATACTAGTCATTTTCTAAGTATCATTTCTAATATTGGCCCCTTGCCCCATGATGCCTTTTTGGTGACATTGGATGTATGCAGCCTGTACACCTCCATACCTCACGATGGGGGTGTGCAGGCAGTTTCCAATATTCTTCAGTCTTCGCTGTTGTCTATTGAACAACAGAATTTCTGTATCGATCTATTAAAATTAGTGTTACGGCGTAACTATTTTATGTTTGGCGATGATTATTATATTCAGTGGAAGGGCACAGCAATGGGGGCTAATGTAGCCCCCCCCCTATGCGAATGCCTATATGGCAAACTTTGAGACACTACATGTGTACTCTAACTCAATTTTCCAACAACATTGTAAAATATGGCGTCGTTATATTGACGATATCTTCCTGGTGTGGGAGGGCACTCGCGATTTGTTCGACCAATTTTTTCAATTTCTTAATAACGTCACATCGGATCTACAATTTACGGTTACTATTAGTGAACACTCTGTTCACTTTCTAGATACGTTAATAATAAAACGGATGGTATGCTAATGGTGGATCTTTATAGAAAACCCACCGATAGAAATACTCTTCTTCTCTTTTCTAGCAACCATCCCCATAATACTAAAATATCATTACCAAAATCTCAATTTATGCGAGTCGGACGAATCGTGACTGAGCCCCACACCAGGGAGATTCGTCTACATGAAATGTCCCAAAGGGTCCGTGAACGCGGTTACCCTCAATCACTCCTAGACACCCAGCTTAAAAAAATTGTTTCGAATGTTGAGCCATCTAATAAATCTGCTCCTGCCCCACGTATACCTTTTATCACTACTTATCATTCGGTTGTGCCCAATGATTATTCGCAAACACTGGCCACTTCTCAAAAAATTTTATCCAGAGATTTCAGAATTCTGATATCCTATGAGAATGTGTTACAAGCGCCCACGCAACCTTAGAGATTCTTTGGTTCATGCTGACGTTGGTCTATTGAAACCCAAATTCATTCAGCCCACCCTGGCCCCTTCTAAAAATGGTACTTTTCCTTGTCTAAATTGCGCTCAATGTACTAATGTGAAAAAAGGTAATACCTTTTCTCATCCCCATTCCGGAAAAATCTATAACATTAAAGGCTACTATACTTGTGCAACGTCTTACGTAGTTTATATGATCAAATGCCCGTGTGGACAGGTTTATATTGGCGAAACTTCCCAATCTATCCGTGATAGGATCAGTAAACACAAGTCTGATATTAGGTGCAAAAAAGCAGAACTTCCCATTCCTCATCATTTTTTGCAATTGCAACACACGGTCAGTCAGCTACAATTTCAGGTTACAGTTTCATGTACCAATGCCAAGACGTGGGGATAATCGTAAACTTTTGTTACAGAAAAGGGAGTCCTTCTGGATCTATGAGCTCAAAACGATTTCACCGCATGGACTTAACCGCGAGTTTGACTTATTAATATGAATAATCTATTAAAACGAATATGATATGCAAATTGATGTGTTTTTGAATCAGGCCCTTTATTGTAACCGCCTGTAATAATTGTATTGTCTCTTTTATTTTTTCCTATATAGACGCGCTGATACATAGGTCTAGGTAGGCTTATAAATTCATTATTTTGTTCTAACATATACTAATTCTTGTTGCATCTAATTTTGGAACTAGTCTAGATATCTAATATAACTTATGATGATTGATATCATGAAACATCGCTTTATGGTGATCGATTCGATGAAATTCTATGAACGCCACTCGATCTGTGATGACTTATATCATGAAAAGCAGAATTGTGATGACCGACACTATGAAACCTAGATATATGACATCAAAGTGATTAATTTCATAATAATTGATGAGCGTAATTGTTGGTAGTAACTGTACTAATTTTTTCACTATATCTATCTAATGGTCTCTGTATGCTCATAAATTTATCATCTTGTTCCAACATATACTAATTCTTGTTGAATTTAATTCTATAATTAATCTAGATATCTAATATGATTTATGATGATCGAGACTGTGAACATAGATTGGTGATGATTCATATGATGAAATTCAAGAAACAAGACTGGTGATGACCTACACTATGAAACACATAACCGCGATGAACAATTCCATCAAATTTAGACATATGGCGTTTAGTGATTAGTTCCATAATAATCTATGACCGTCTCCTTCATTATTTTTCAATATTTGTCATAAGTGTTTATTTTCTATATGTACTCAGCCCACTGGTCCGGGGGCAGCCTTTCCCTGGTGGCAACTTTCTCATACATCGCCAGGTATTTTTCGATGTCATCTGTAGGTGTCATCTTAGGGATCGCTGCATGGACTGCTTTCCGGGCATCATGGACACTTGGGGCTGCACCTGCTGTTTGCAAAGCCATCACGTGTTGTAGCAGCAACTGGTTGGTCTCTTGCTGCTGCTTATTAGCCTTGTGTTGCTGCAGGTTGGTCTCTCACTGCTGCAGATTAGCCTCCATGAGGGCCTTCAAAACAGCCTCCATTTTGTCACGTGACACAGGTTTAAATCTAGCAGGTTTGATAAACGACATACACCTGTGTGCAAACCACTCCAAGCCACCAATTGTAGGGATTTGCTCTGGTAAGCAGACGCAATACAGAGTCAAGACCACGGTTGAAAAAACAAAAGTCCAGTGTTTATTCACACAGAGAAGGCAGAAAAGAAAAACAATGCTTTACAGGGTCCTGGTGTTAGTTCACACAGCAAGAGTTCCCAAAATAACATAAATCACCTGGCAGACCATAGCAGGCTTTAGGGCGCCTGACTCCCAGCAGGCGGCTCTCATGCAGCTCCCAAAGCCACAGAGCTCCCACATCTCCACTATCACTTGGAGGATCATACCACACTCAGCTGAGCTGCTGGCTGGGTTTTTAAATCCCAGCCCAAAACCTGGCCTGGAACCAGTGGCGTAGGGATCACCATAGCAACCATAGCAGTGGCTATGGGGCCCTACGCCACTGGGGGCCCGTCCGGACCGCATCATTTTTTTATTTTTTATTAATACACACAGGCAGCCAGGCCCGACCGCCCGCCCAGTGTAGTGGGCGGGGAGCGGGCGGTCCGCGGCTCGGGCCTGGCTGGGGCGAAGCCAAGGAACTAAGGAAGGAGAAGTACTGTAGGCCTGGAGCCGGAGGGCCCGGGGCGCACTGCCGCACAAGGAGAACATGAGGTAGGCGGTGGAGGGGGCCGGAACGGGGGCGTAGAGGAGGCGGAGCCAGGCTGGCACCAGCGCCGCAGTGCAGGAAAGATTTCCTCCGGCTCCTAGTAACTAGAGGGAGGACTCAGGAGGCGGACTCAGGCGGTGGAGGGGGCGGGGCCGGGGGGGTTGGGGGGGGTACCTGTTGTGGAGGGACTAGGGAGGGAGTGGTCCCGCCGGCCGCGCTGGCGCCAGTCAGATTCGGCGCTATGCTATCGTCAGGGCAACAGATATCACCCCCCCCCCCAGCCTGTGTGTGCGAGTGCGGCTGTGTGCTGGCTGGGCCGCCCGGCCGGACTTGTAGTCAGGGCAACATAGCAGCAGCAGCTAGGCAGGCAGAGCTAGATGATCACAGATGAATGATAGATATTCATTCATTGGCTCAGCAGCGCGCCGCTCTGGCTGCCACTACTAGTGACAACTCAAGTCATCTGACCTGCACAGGGGGGCGTGAGTAGACAGTCACACAGGCAGCTCTAATCAGATTAATCTGATAATTCTGATTCAATTTCTTGGCGGGCGCGGGCCGCGGCTGCCGTCTGAGGTCTGAATCTGCTGTCTGCTGAATATATTATGTCTGAGTGACTGAATTTAGATCTAATTTAGATCAGAATTCATTCAGTCACTCAGACATAATATATTCAGCAGAGTCAGACGGCAGCCGCGGCCCGCGCCCGCCAAGAAATTGAATCAGAATTATCATCAGATTAGATCAGATCATGATTCTTCAGTCAGTCATATATATTCAGGCTTCAGCAGAGTCAGTCAGACCTTCGGACAGACGCACACTGGCACTCTGGCAGGCGGCAGCCAGCAGCGCAGGAGACTGCACTCGGCAGGCTTTCAGGACTGGACAGGTGTCAGGACTTGTTAGGGTAGGTTCAAATTGAATTTTGAATGTTATTTTATAATAGTTAATATGATCATTTGATTTAAAATTAATTCAAAATGATGAGATGAGCGCCAGGGCCATGTGAGCGCAAAGCGCTAGGCTAGCTAGCGCACACACTGAGGCGCTCAGGATTAGCACAGCATCAATGATGTATTAAATTTTTTTATGGGGGGGGTGATGCCGTGCTAATCCTGAGCACCTCTGCTCTGGCGCTAGTTTGTGTGACCGTGACACTGACATGATGGAGCCTGGAGGGAGGGCCGGGGGGGGACAATGTAAATGTCTGTACTCTGAGTATGTCACTGTATGTAACATGGGAATGGGGCCAGGCCGTCAGGAAGGGCCGGCCGGGGGGGGGGGGGGGGGTGATGTGCCATGGGGATGGGGGTGTGTAAAATGTGACACAATAGGGTAATGATGTGATCATGGATGGAGCCGGAGCCAGAGCCGTCCGGGCGGGGAGGGGGGGGAGAAATAGCCTATTGTGTGTCACATTTCTCCGCCCCCCCCCGGCTGACCCTTCCTGGCGGCCTGGCCCCATTCCCATGAAACGAAAAATAAGGTAAAAAAACATCTACCGTATGCACAGGAGGTGGGTGCGGTAGGTGCATTGTGTGTTTGCGTGGGAGCTCTGGAAGGGGTGGTGGGAGGCCCGATAGATATGTGGGGGCTGGGGGGGCCCATAATTTTTTTTTGCTATGGGGCCCATGCATTTCTAGCTACGCCCCTGTAGGTATGGATCCAATTACATCATCAAGTTTGCAGATGACACCACGGTTATTGGTCTCATCACTGACAATGAGGAGTCTGACTATAGGGAAGAGGTAAAGCACCTAGCTGTGTGGTACACTGACAATAACCTGCTCCTGAATACCAGCAAAACAAAAGAGCTCATTGTGGACTTCAGGAAGGAGAAGAGAGAAACCCATGTTTTGGATCAATTGTGATTTGGCAGCAGCATCAGGAGACCAGAGAGTGGCACAATGACAGAGTGTGGAGGTAGCAGCGGCATCAGAAGACCACAGAGTGGCACAATGACAGACTGTAGAGGTGGCAGCAGCAGCATGAGGAGGCTACAGAGTGGCAAGGTGACATAGTGTGGAGGTGGGATCAGCATGAGCAGACCACAGAGTGGCAAAGTGACATTGTGTGGAGGTGGCAGCAGCAGCATGAGGGGGCCAGAAAGGGGCACAATGACAGAGTGTGGAGGTGGCAGCAGCATGAGGAGGCCACAGAGTGGCAAGGTGACATAGTGTGGAGGTGGCAGCAGTATCAGGAGACCACAGAGTGGCAAGGTAACATAGTGTGGAGGTGGCAGCATCATCAGGAGACCACAGAGTGGCAAGGTGACATAGTGTGGCGGTGGCAGCAGCAGCACCATGAGGAGGCCACAGAGGGGCACAATGACAGAGTGTGGAGGTGGCAGCAGCAGCATGAGGAGGCCACAGAGTGGCAAGGTGACATAGTGTGGAAGTGGCAGCAGCAACAGGAGACCACATAGTGGCAAGGTGATATAGTGAGGAGGTAGCAGCAGCATCAGGAGACCACAGAGTGGCACAATGACAGAGTGTGCAGGTGGCAGCAGCATGAGGAGGCCACAGAGGGGCAAGGTGACATAGTGTTGAGGTAGCAGCAGCAACAGGAGACCACATAGTGGCAAGGTGACATAGTGTGGAGGTGGCAGCAGTATCAGGAGACCACAGAGTGGCAAGGTGACATAGTGTGGAGGTGGCAGCCGCAGCATGAGGAAACCACAGAGTGGCAAGGTGACAGAGTGGGGAGGTGGGTGGCAATAAGAGTACCTGCTGACGATGGTGGGTGTAAGAAGGAGCACTTGGCATCAGATGTATGGCATCAGGCGGGTGGCAGCATCAGAATATTAGCTGAGGCAGTTGGCCAGAAGAAACCGGTCTCTTTTGTCAAGGTTTGGAGGAGGTAGCATGGATGATCTAATCTGATGCATCAGGAATTGGTGGGTGGAAATCCTGGCTGATCCATGCCTGATTCATCTTGACAAAGTCAGTCTCTTCACATTTTGGGTGGACAGGTGAGTTCTCCTTGGGGTAACTATGGCCCCCACCGCACTAACCACCCACTCTGATGCCACACTACTGGCCGGGCAGGACAGCTTTTCCAGGGCAAACTCGGCCAATTGCGGCCAAAAATCCAGTTTGGCTGCCCAGTAGTCCAGCAAATCTTCAACCACCACCTGCTGGTTCAAGTTCTGCTCTATGTCTAGCTGCTGGTGAGTAGTTTCTTCACTATGCAGATGAAGAAAGCTGCTCATCAGTGACTCTAGACTCAGGCTGCTGCTAATGGAGCTGGTACTGCTCCTGATACCCACCACCAGCAGCCATGGCAGCGGCTTCTCCTGATGATGATGAAGCCCCTTTGTCACCCGGATCCCAATTGCGGTCGGCTACATCTTCATCGAGTACTGTCTACACGTCACTGATTTCCTCCTCAACGGTCTCTGAGCCAGGTCCTGGCCGCTCGCAACACCAGCTCCCACGCCACTCTCCTCATCGCTACTTGCCAGCCTACAAGACGAAGCAGCAGATGTTTCCTCCGGATCTTGGCTGGGCAGTAGCTGCCGACTGTCCTCTAGTAGCTCATCCTTACTTTATAGTAGAGCTGAGGCCACAGCATATAGTAATTCTCTGGTTGAGGGAACTGAAAAGGACAAAGTCAGGTTGAGGACAGGTGAGGGCACAGGGCCTGCTCCTGGGCCATGCCAACTAAGGGTTGTTTCTGACGAACCCGCCGACTCTTGCCAGGGGGTGTCTGATGTCACTTGCGACGAAGTCGAAGATCGAGTCAACCATTCAAGAACCGCTGGGTTGCTGGTCAAGACACGACCGATAGCTGACACTGGGAGCTCAGGCCTCTCTAAGTGACCCCTGCTGCCACGCCCCCTTACTCTGCTGCGACTTGTGCCTGCGCCAGAAACATTTAGGCCTGTAAACCTCCCCGTGCAGGGCCTGTGACTTCTCTGTCCGACATACTGTTATATTAAATAAGTTAATAAAAAGGAAATTAATACATTCCAAAAAGGGCTTTAATTTTCTCAGTTCACCACACAACAGCTAATAAGCCCCTTTTTTTACATATACACGCCAAAAAAGGCTTTAGAACTTATAATTGCAGCTGTGAACAGCAAATAAAGTTTTTTTTTCCCCACTAATACATGCCAAAAAGGGCTGTAATTTTCTCACTTTACCACACAACAGCTAATGAGCCCCTTCCCCCCCCCCCACTAATACACGACACAAAAAGGCTTTAAAACATATAACTGTGGCCGTGAATGGCAAATAATACTTTTTTTTGCCACTAATACATGCCAAAAAGGGCTGTCATTTTCTCACTTCAACATACAACGGCTATTAAGCCCCCTCTTTTCCCCCCACTAATACACAACAAAAAAAGGCTTTAGAACATACACTCACCTAAAGAATTATTAGGAACACCATACTAATACGGTGTTGGACCCCCTTTTGCCTTCAGAACTGCCTTAATTCTACGTGGCATTGATTCAACAAGGTGCTGATAGCATTCTTGTCACGGATGGTGTTACAGAAAACTAGAAGACACAAATGAAGATCAGACTGACTTGATCCAAAACTAAGGAACAGAAGGGTAAGCCCTGTTTCAAGCCTAGCTCTCTCCCTTACTGCTCAGCATATGCAAAAATCTCAATGGTAGAAAATTGCATACCCTCGTTCCTCGACTGTACGACACCTGAACACCCTATACCAGTGAGGGGACACGACCACCGGCTCCCTACACTTAATACGGAGGGAGTCAGGGTCACCTAGAATCAAGCCCACAGAAAAACAGGAATAAAGAAACAGACTTATCTTGTGGGTGCAGCAGAAACAGCTTCTAGCATCAGCACACTCCAGGAAGTTGTATAAACCGCAAAGTGATGCAGTATGGGAGGGGATTTAAAGGGATGCAATCAGTGCAACTAGATGAGAGAGGGAAACGAGATGACAAAATGAAAGCAAAAACAAAAGAACCTCAAGCAGGAGGTTCTGAAGGACGTCTGTCAGAGCTTCTCAGATGTCTGGCGGTGACAATTCTTTAGAAATGTTGGCCCATATTGATAGGATAGCATCTTGCAGTTGATGGAGATTTGAGGGATGCACATCCAGGGCACGAAGCTTCCGTTCCACCACATCCCAAAGATGCTCTATTGGGTTGAGATCTGGTGACTGTAGGGGCCATTTTAGTACAGTGAACTCATTGTCATGTTCAAGAAACCAATTTGAAATGATTCGAGCTTTGTGACATGGTGCATTATCCTGCTGGAAGTAGCCATCAGAGGATGTATACATGTTCTCATTCTGTTTACGCCAAATTCGGACTCTACCATTTGAATGTCTCAACAGAAATCGAGACTCATCAGACCAGGCAACATTTTTCCAGTCTTCAACAGTCCAATTTTGGTGAGCTCGTGCAAATTGTAGCCTCTTTTTCCTATTTGTAGTGGAGATGAGTGGTACCTGGTGGGGTCTTCTGCTGTTGTAGCCCATCCGCCTCAAGGTTGTGCGTGTTGTGGCTTCACAAATGCTTTGCTGCATACCTCGGTTGTAACGAGTAGTTATTTTAGTCAACGTTGCTCTTCTATCAGCTTGAATCAGTCGGCCCATTCTCCTCTGACCTCTAGCATCCACAAGGCATTTTTGCCCACAGGACTGCCGCATACTGGATGTTTTTCCCTTTTCACACCATTCTTTGTAAATCCTAGAAATGGTTGTGCGTGAAAATCCCAGTAACTGAGCAGATTGTGAAATACTCAGACCGGCCCGTCTGGCACCAACAACAACCATGCCACGCTCAAAATTGCTTAAATCACCTTTCTTTCCCATTCTGACATTCAGTTTGGAGTTCAGGAGATTGTCTTGACCAGGACCACCCCCCTAAATGCATTGAAGCAACTGCCATGGGATTGGTTGACTAGATAATTGCATTAATGAGAAATAGAACAGGTGTTCCTAATAATTCTTTAGGTGAGTGTATATATAACGGCACCGCACAAGGGCTAATAAGACCCTAATAACAAGAACGGTTTGCTGGAATTACAAATGTATTGCAAACCTGAAAGCAGCAGTATAATGGCAATTTTGGATCCACAGTCAGTGCAGCAAGGTGTAATAGGATTGTTCCTATTACCCAGACTGTAAACACACCTACCGTATTAATCCCTGTTCTGCTACAATACTGTGTAATAATTCCTCCTTATCCTTTCCCTACACATCTTCTAATGCTCTTTTCCTGAACTTCTATTGAGCAAAATACTTTTCAAATCTTTCCTAGCACTGTCCCTAGTGCCTGCTGATATCTCTCCCTGCACTAAGTACACTGGAAAATGGCTGAATCCAAGATGACTGAGACTATTTATAGGGCTGTGACATCACAGGGCTGGCTGGCTGCTGATTGGCTGCATGCATAGCATTGTGGGTGATTCCTCGTTCCCAGACTTCCTTTCTCCATGTCCTAACACGTGCAGCAGCCATTTTAGGAAAAAAATGCAATTCGCTACCACGAAGCGTGAGGAAATTTGAATTCGGTGCTAATTGAATAATTCCTGTAGTTCAAATCGAACTCCACTTCGTCAGCTTCGATTTACTCTTTTCTAATTGATATAAATAATGAAAATCAGACATCATATAGTACATGACAAGACCTTTCTAATAAAGCTAGAACCAGCCCTGTATCCCACAATATGGCCTTTTGGGTTAAAAAAATAATAATTAACTCACCTCATCCACTTGCTCACGCAGAGGTGATAGTTAAATAGTTAAACTTGTATTCATTTTGTCTCAGTGACATTTTTGCTTCCATCCTCTAGTCTGTTTTTTGCCAGCTGGAGTGATGACAGTTCACACTGGGAATACTGGCATTGGCTCTGTACACAGGTGCTGGCAGAGGGAGATATCGGAGCAGAGACACGGCCAAATGACAGCATGTTCTTATATTCCTCCTAATGAAACATCTATCTCTTTTTTGTCAGCAATCACACACGCTCCATTGCACCTTGAAGATCACCGACCTATGCATCCATCTCTCATGTGTTCCCCTAGGAGGTGAGCTGCAAAAAAAAGGAACCCCATCTATAGGCAGCATATTCCGGTTCTAATGCTCCTGTCATAGGGCAGAATACACTGACACTGTCTTCTGTTCTGGTGAGCTTGTACTGTCTTTCTGTAATTGAAAAGAGTCACATTATAGTCTTGGACATCAATTCTAGAGTGGTAAGAAAAATATACAGTATTGAAAAAGAATACAGCCCTTGAGATGATTATCCAGTTATCATTAGTGATGAGCGGCAGGGATCATATTCGAATTTCGTAGAATATTCGTCGAATATTCGCAAATTCGAATATTCGTTATATTCTACGATTTTTTTTACTCCAAAAATCGGCAAGGTAATGATCGTGTAATATGCGAATTTTCGTATTCAAATTTTTTTGGCGAATTTCAGCTTTTAGACAAAGAATATTATAGCACTATATTAGCTAAATTGCTCTATATTCGTTTATTTTTTCGAATATTCGCTATATTGCTATAACTTTGTTTTTTCGAATATTCGTAATATTCTAAAACAAGAATATATAGCAATATAGCGAATATTCGAAAAAAAAAAACGAATATAGAGCAATTTAGCTAATATAGTGCTATAATATCCTTTGTCTAATAGTTGTAATTTTTTTCTCATCTGAAGTTCAGATTGGAAAAAAATGACAACTATAAAAAAAAAAGATTATAGCACTATATTAGCTAAATTGCTCTATATTAGTTTTTTTTCGAATATTCGCTATATTGCTAAAACAAGAATATATAGCAATATAGCGAATATTCGAAAAAAAATGAATATAGAGCAAAATTCGCAAACAACACTACTCCTAAAGTCAAGTATATTGCAGCCTTCTTATTGGCCCACAAGCTAGAAGCAGGGAGGGATCATGTGTACTGATAAAAAAAAAAAAAAAAAAATCGAATATTCGAAATTACGAATATATACTGTATATCACTATATTCGAAATATTCACAAATTTTCAAAGTACCTATATTCGTGATAAAAATTCGAAATTCGAATATTCGTGATCAACACTAGTTATCATACTTTGCTTTACTGTGTTAGGGAATTCTGAGTTAAAGGGGTTCTCGAGAAAGGATTTAAAATGGCTGCCAGCAAACGGTCCTAGATTGTGAGCAGGACTGGATGCTACCACTTTCACAGGGGTAAAGGGATGGGGCCTCACTACAAACTATGCTCTGGTACTTGCACATACTACATATGTGTGAACGTTCCTGTCAGGCAGCTCATCAAAGCAGGTATATCACATGCTAAAAGAATAATGGGACTTATAACTAGTGTTGAGCGAACAGTTCGAGCATAGTTCGGGTCCGTACCGAATTTTGGGGTGTTCGTGACACGGACCCGAACCCGAACTTTTTCGTAAAAGTTCGGGTTCGGGTTCGTCGTTCGGCATGTATTTTGGCGCATTTTGAAAGGCTGCAAAGCAGCCAATCAACATGCATCATACTACTTGCCCTAAGATGCCATCGCAGCCATGCCTACTATTGGCAAGGCTGTGATTGGCCAAGTGCAGCATGTGACTCAGCCTCTTATAAGCTTGTGCGCACGTCCGGACGTGCTCACTCCCGATGTGAATAGAACAGGGATAGACGCAGCTGATGCTAGGGCGAGAATAGGCAGGGATAATTGAATAACTGGAAGCAAATTTCTCTCCTCCACCTGTGATTCATCTGAACAACTGCAGCTGAGCTGCTTTTTTGATAGGGATTGGCTATTTTTAGAGTGGCCAGAGTGATTTTTCCATCCACATGTACCTGGGCTGACCGCCGGCCGCCATTTTGCGACTTGTAGTGCTGCAGCAGAAGCTGCCACAGTGTGCATTCCAAAGCTCCAAACAAGTCTACACCTGGGATTCATCTACACCTGGGATTCAGACCAATAGCGATTTAGCAGCACAGTCCAAGGCTATTTTTTTTAAAGGTTGTGCAGACCATTTTGTGGCACATGTTACTGGGCTGATAGGTGGCGGCTATCTTGGGACTAGTGCTGCAGCACAATCTCTCCCAACGTCCATTAATCACTTGTAATAGTGGTCTGTGCCATAGAAATCCTACATCAGGGACTTGGGTGTGCTTGTGTCACCCCTACTAATACCAGTCCACCTGTAATCCATACAGTGAAAAGCCATAAAGTATTCCAGTGAGGGAATTTTTTTTTTATTTAAAAAAGGCCAAGTTAGTTTATCTGGCGTTCAATATACTAGATACAGTTAGGCCTGCGTTTCATACATCTGGAATTAGCAAACTAATGTGCTGGGGTTGGGAAAACATATATGTACCCATACTAGAATCTGTCAAAGAAAGCGGTACTCACATATAACAGTCATTCCATCTGTAATCCATACAGTCAAAAGACTGAAAGTATTCCAGTGAGGGAATTTTTTTTATTTAAAAAAGGCCAAGTTAGTTTATCTGGCGTTCAATATACTAGATACAGTTAGGCCTGCGTTTCATACATCTGGAATTAGCAAACTAATTTGCTGGGGTTGGGAAAACATATATGTACCCATACTAGAATCTGTCAAAGAAAGCGGTACTCACATATAACAGTCATTCCATCTGTAATCCATACAGTCAAAAGACTGAAAGTATTCCAGTGAGGGAATTTTTTTTATTTAAAAAAGGCCAAGTTAGTTTATCTGGCGTTCAATATACTAGATACAGTTAGGCCTGCGTTTCATACATCTGGAATTAGCAAACTAATGTGCTGGGGTTGGGAAAACATATATGTACCCATACTAGAATCTGTCAAAGAAAGCGGTACTCACATATAACAGTCATTCCATCTGTAATCTATACAGTCAAAAGACTGAAAGTATTCCAGTGAGGGGATTTTTTTTATTTAAAAAAGGCCAAGTTAGTTTATCTGGCGTTCAATATACTAGATACAGTTAGGCCTGCGTTTCATACATCTGGAATTAGCAAACTAATGTGCTGGGGTTGGGAAAACATATATGTACCCATACTAGAATCTGTCAAAGAAAGCGGTACTCACATATAACAGTCATTCCATCTGTAATCCATACAGTCAAAAGACTGAAAGTATTCCAGTGAGGGGATTTTGCTTATAAAAAATAATATATTTCATTGTGGTGCGAGTTGAATCGCAACAATGAAGAAAAATACTATTAAGGGACGAGGACGCGGTCGTGGTGGTGTCCGTGGAGCCTCTGTTGCTGGTAGAGGACGTGGCCGTTCGGCCCCAGGCGCACACAGTAGGGAACGAACTCCCTCAACTAGCCGGCAGAATGTACCGCAATATCTCGTGGGGCCCAATGCCGCTCTTAGGATGGTAAGGCCTGAGCAGGTACAGGCATTAATCGATTGGGTGGCCGACAGTGCTTCCAGCACGTTCACCACATGGTCTTCCACCCAGTCTTCTGCGGAAAGCGCACAGGTGGCACCTGAAAACCAAGCCCATCAGTCTGTCACATCACCCCCAAGCATATCAGGGAAACGGTCTGAGCCACAAGTTATGCAGCAGTCTCTTCTTCTGTTTGAAGACTCTGCTTCCAGGGTTTCCCAGGGGCGTCCACCTAGCCCTTCCCCAGTGGAGGAAGACATACCATGCACTGACGCACAACCACTTATGTCTCCAGATGAAGAGGACATGGGAATACCACCACAGCAGAGTCACCGACTCTCTGATGATGACGAAACACAGGTGCCCACTGCCGCGACTTTTTGCAGTGTGCAGACTGAACAGGAGGAGGTCAGGGAGGGAGACTGGGTGGAAGACGATGCAGAGGACGATGAGGTCTTAGACCCCACATGGACTGAAGGTCGTGGCGATGACTTTCACAGTTCAGAGGAAGAGGTAGTGGTGAGACCGAGACAACAGCGAAGCCAAAGAGGGAGCAGGGGGCCAAAGCAGACGAGCCGCCGCCCCCAGAGTTCGCCTGCTACTGGACATCGCCAACAGGGACCCAGCCCCACAAAGGCAGCTTCAAAGAGTTCCCTGGCATGGCACTTCTTTAAACAATGTCCTACCGACAAGACCCGAGTGACTTGCACGCTCTGCCATCAGAGCCTGAGGCGAGGCATTAACGTTCTGAACCTCAGCACAACCTGCATGACCAGGCATCTACATGCAAAGCATGAACTGCAGTGGGGTACACACCTTAAAAACCAGGCACTCGCTGAGGCTCCCCCTGCTCCCTCTACCGCTGCTGCCTCGGCTTCCGCCTCGAGAGGAATGTTGCCACCTGCCGAGCAGCAAACAGAGGATGTGCCACCGACACCACCACCACCGCCACCGTCAACTAGCGTCTCCACTATATCACACAGCAGCGTTCAGCTCTCAATATCTCAAACCTTAGAGAGGAAGCGCAAATTCCCCCCGAGTCACCCTCGAGCCCTAGGCCTGAACGCCAGCATTTCTAAACTGCTGGCCTTTGAAATGCTGTCATTCCGGCTGGTGGACACAGACAGCTTCAAACAGCTGATGGCCATGGCTGTCCCGCAGTATGTGGTTCCCAGCCGCCACTACTTCTCCAAGACAGCCGTGCCTTCCCTGCACATGCAAGTGTCCGATAAAATCAAGTGTGCACTGCGCAACGCCATTTGTGGCAAGGTCCACCTAACCACAGATACGTGGACCAGTAAGCACGGCCAGGGACGCTATATCTCACTAACTGCACACTGGATGAATGTAGTGGCGGCTGGGCCCCCGGCGGACAGTTCCTTGGCGCACGTCCTTCCGCCCCCTAGGATCGCAGGGCATCATTCTCTGCCTCCTGTAGCCTCCTCCTCCTACTCGGCTTCCTCCTCCACTGCTTCCACCAGCTCATCCGGTCAGCCACACACCTTCACCACCAACTTCAGCACAGCCCGGGGTAAACGTCAGCAGGCCATTCTGAAACTCATATGTTTGGGGGACAGGCCCCACAGCGCAAAGGAGTTGTGGCGGGGTATTGAACAACAGACCGACGAGTGGTTTCTGCCGGTGGGCCTCAAGCCAGGCCTGGTGGTATGCGATAATGGGCGAAATCTCGTGGCAGCTCTGGGACTAGCCGGTTTGACGCACATCCCTTGCCTGGCGCATGTGCTGAACTTGGTGGTGCAGAGGTTCATTCACCACTACCCCAACATGTCAGAGCTGCTGCATAAAGTGCGGGCCGTCTGTGCGCGCTTCCGCCGTTCACATCCTGCCGCTGCTCGCCTGTCTGCGCTACAGCGGAACTTCGGCCTTCCCGCTCACCGCCTCATATGCGACGTGCCCACCCGGTGGAACTCCACCTTGCACATGCTGGAGAGACTGTGCGAGCAGCAGCAGGCCATAGTGGAGTTTCAGCTGCAGCACGCTCGCGTCAGTCGTACTGCCGAACAGCACCACTTCACCACCAATGATTGGGCCTCCATGCGAGACCTGTGTGCCCTGCTGCGCTGTTTCGAGTACTCCACCAACATGGCCAGTGGCGATGACCCTGTTATCAGCGTTACAATACCACTTCTATGTCTCCTTGAGAAAACACTTAGGGCAATGATGTTAGAGGAGGTGGCCCAGGTGGAGGAGGAGGAGGAGGATGAGGGCTCGTTTCTAACACTTTCGGGCCAGTCTGTTCGAAGTGGCTCAGAGGGAGGTTTGTTTAAGCAGCAGAGGACAGGTTCACAAGTCGCCAGCCAAGGCACTGTACTGGAGGACGAGGAGGATGAGGAGGAGGAGGTGGAGGGGGACGAGGATGACGCAAGTTCACAGCGGGGTGGCAGCCCAGGCCCATCACTGGTGCGTGGCTGGGGGGATACGGTGGACGATGACGATACGCCTCCCACAGAGGACAGCTTGTCCTTACCCATGGGTAGCCTGGCCCACATGAGCGAATATATGCTCCAATGCCTGCGCAACGACAGCAGAGTTGCCCACGTTTTAACGTGTGCAGACTACTGGGTGGCCACCCTGCTGGATCCCCGGTATAAAGACAATGTGCCCACTTTAATTCCTGAACTGGAGCGCGACCGTAAGATGCGCGAGTACAAGCGCACGCTGATAGAGGCGCTCTTGAGAGCATTCCCACATGTCACAGGGGAACAGGTGGAAGGTGAAGGCAGAGGAGTGGCAAGAGGTCGCCAACGCAGCTGTGTCACGGCCAGCTCATCTGAGGGCAGGGTTAGCATGGCAGAAATGTGGAAAAGTTTTGTCTCCACGCCACAGCTATCTGCACCGACACCTGATACGGAACGTGTTAGCAGGAGGCAGCATTTCACTAACATGGTTGAACAGTATGTCTGCACACCCCTCCACATCCTGACGGATGGTTCGGCCCCATTCAACTACTGGGTTTCGAAATTGTCCACGTGGCCAGAGTTAGCATGTTATGCCTTGGAGGTGCTTTCCTGCCCGGCGGCCAGCGTTTTATCTGAACGCGTATTCAGCACGGCAGGGGGCGTCATTACTGACAAGCGCAGCCGCCTGTCCACAGCCAACGTGGACAAGCTGACCTTCATAAAGATGAACCAGGCATGGATCCCACAGGACCTGTCCCTCCCTTGTGCAGAGTAGTCCTTATTAACTGCCTAAAACATGTCTTGTTGTGCTACGGGCCACTTCTTTATTTGATACAAATTTTATGAAACCCACAGTTGAATGAAACTCTTCTCTGTCTGGGCGCCGGGGCCTAACCAGATGAAAGTGGCCGGTTAAACTAACGGGTGACATGAAGCCATAACCTCTGCCATGCTACCCCTGTCTTCTGTCTGGGTGCTGAGGCCTAAGTCAAATAAAGCGGTCTTCTGCTGTGCTGGGGGATTTGAAGCTAATCTCTGACCTCTCTCCTCTGTCTGGGTCCAAAGGCCTAAATCACTGAAAGAGGCCTTCTCCTGTGGTGTGTGATATGATGCCAGAATATGTGCTGTGGGGCCTCTCTCCTCTTCCTGGGTGCAGGGGTCAAATAAACTAAATTGTGGCCTACTCCTGTGGTGGTTGATATGATGCCTGATTCTCTGATGTGGAACCTCTCTCCTCTGTTTGGGTGAAGGGGTCAAAGTAACTAAATGGTGGCTTCTCCTGTGGTGGCTGATATGATGCCAGAATATGTGCTGTGGTGCCTCTCTCCTCTTCCTGGGTGCAGGGGTCAAAGTAACTAAATGGTGGCTTCTCCTGTGGTGGCTGATATGATGCCAGAATATGTGCTGTGGGGCCTCTCTCCTCTTCCTGGGTGCAGGGGTCAAAGTAACTCAATGGTGGCTTCTCCTGTGGTGGCTGATATGATGCCAGAATATGTGCTGTGGTGCCTCTCTCCTCTGTCTGGGTCCAAAGGCCTAAATCACTGAAAGAGGCCTTCTCCTGTGGTGTGTGATATGATGCCTGAATATGTGCTGTGGTGCCTCTCTCCTCTTCCTGGGTGCGGGGGTCAAAGTAACTCAATGGTGGCTTCTCCTGTGGTGGCTGATATGATGCCAGAATATGTGCTGTGGTGCCTCTCTCCTCTTCCTGGGTGCGGGGGTCAAAGTAACTCAATGGTGGCTTCTCCTGTGGTGGCTGATATGATGCCAGAATATGTGCTGTGGGGCCTCTCTCCTCTTCCTGGGTGCAGGGGTCAAAGTAACTCAATGGTGGCTTCTCCTGTGGTGGTTAGTATGATGCCAGAATATGTGCTGTGGGGCCTCTCTCCTCTTCCTGGGTGCAGGGGTCAAAGTAACTCAATGGTGGCTTCTCCTTTGGTGGCTGATATGATGCCAGAATATGTGCTGTGGTGCCTCTCTCCTCTTCCTGGGTGCGGGGGTCAAAGTAACTCAATGGTGGCTTCTCCTGTGGTGGCTGATATGATGCCAGAATATGTGCTGTGGGGCCTCTCTCCTCTTCCTGGGTGCAGGGGTCAAAGTAACTCAATGGTGGCTTCTCCTGTGGTGGTTAGTATGATGCCAGAATATGTGCTGTGGGGCCTCTCTCCTCTTCCTGGGTGCAGGGGTCAAAGTAACTCAATGGTGGCTTCTCCTGTGGTGGCTGATATGATGCCAGAATATGTGCTGTGGTGCCTCTCTCCTCTTCCTGGGTGCGGGGGTCAAAGTAACTCAATGGTGGCTTCTCCTGTGGTGGCTGATATGATGCCAGAATATGTGCTGTGGGGCCTCTCTCCTCTTCCTGGGTGCAGGGGTCAAAGTAACTCAATGGTGGCTTCTCCTGTGCTGATTGATATAAAGCTGATGGTTGTGCCATCTGACATGGTTGCCAGGGTCTGATTCAATGGGGGCCTACTCCTGTGGTGGGTGATCTAAATGCCTGATTCTCTGCTGTGAAACCTCTCTCCTCCGTCTGGGTGTAGGGGTCAAAGTCTTTCAAAGTCGCCTTCTCTTGTGCTGATTGATATGAAGCTGATGGTTGTGCCATCTGACATGGTTGCCGGGGTCCCATTAAATTGTGGCCTACTCCTGTGGTGGTTGATATGATGCCTGATTCTCTGATGTGGAACCTCTCTCCTCTGTTTGGGTGAAGGGGTCAAAGTAACTAAATGGTGGCTTCTCCTGTGGTGGCTGATATGATGCCAGAATATGTGCTGTGGGGCCTCTCTCCTCTTCCTGGGTGCAGGGGTCAAAGTAACTCAATGGTGGCTTCTCCTGTGGTGGCTGATATGATGCCAGAATATGTGCTGTGGTGCCTCTCTCCTCTTCCTGGGTGCGGGGGTCAAAGTAACTCAATGGTGGCTTCTCCTGTGGTGGCTGATATGATGCCAGAATATGTGCTGTGGTGCCTCTCTCCTCTTCCTGGATGCGGGGGTCAAAGTAACTCAATGGTGGCTTCTCCTGTGGTGGCTGATATGATGCCAGAATATGTGCTGTGGTGCCTCTCTCCTCTTCCTGGGTGCAGGGGTCAAAGTAACTAAATGGTGGCTTCTCCTGTGGTGGTTGATATGATGCCTGATTCTCTGCTGTGAAACCTCTCTCCTCCATCTGGGTGTAGGGGTCAAAGTCTTTCAAAGTTGCCTTCTCCTGTGCTGATTGATATAAAGCTGATGGTTGTGCCATCTGACATGGTTGCCAGGGTCTGATTCAATGGGGGCCTACTCCTGTGGTGGGTGATCTAAATGCCTGATTCTCTGCTGTGAAACCTCTCTCCTCCGTCTGGGTGTAGGGGTCAAAGTCTTTCAAAGTCGCCTTCTCCTGTGCTGATTGATATGAAGCTGATGGTTGTGCCATCTGACATGGTTGCCGGGGTCCCATTAAATTGGGGCCTACTCCTGTGGTGGGTGATCTAAATGCCTGATTCTCTGCTTTGAAACCTCTCTCCTCCGTCCGGGTGTAGGGGTCAAAGTCTGTCAAAGTCGCCTTCTCCTGTGCTGATTGATATAAAGCTTATGCTTGTGCCATCTGACATGGTTGCCGGGGTCTGATTCAATGGTGGCCTACTCCTGTGGTGGGTGATCTAAATGCCTGATTCTCTGCTGTGTAACCTCTCTCCTCCGTCTGGGTGTAGGGGTCAAAGTAACTAAATGGTGGCCTACTCCTGTGGTGGGTGATATGATGCCTGGTTCTCTGCTGTGGGACCTCTCTCCTTTGTCTGGGTGCTGTGGTCAAAATAATAGTAAGTGACCTTCTCCATTGGTGGGTGACTTGAAGCCTGATTCTGTGCTATGGGACCTCACTCCAATTAATATTGTTTAATTTTTATTTATTTTATGTTAACTCATCATTTCCCTATCTACATTTGTTTGCAGGGGATTTAACTACATTTTGCTGCCTTTTGCAGCCCTCTAGCCCTTTCCGGGTGTGTTTTACAGCCTTTTTAGTGCCCAAAAGTTCGGGTCCCCATTGACTTCTATGGGGTTCGGGTTCGGGATGAAGTTCGGGTCGAGTTCGGATCCCGAACCCGAACATTTTTCGAAAGTTCGGCCGAACTCGTCGAACCCGAACATCCAGGTGTTCGCTCAACTCTACTTATAACCAAATCATGATAAAATATACCCACATTTATTAGAAACATATAATAATCCATAAATGGTCCAAAAAGATTAAATAGGAGAGAACAAGATTCGCTAGATGAAAAATCGATATAGAAAAATAGCTGGGGTTGGCATACTGAACAGCCTCAAGAAAACACATTCAAGCCAGTGCCTATTCATAATGCACCATTAACCCAGATTATACCAGTTCTAACATATCTGGTGAGGTTATTTTAAAAGGTAACCAAACCATACTTGCACATGTTAACTGGGAAAAAGCAACTAGGCTATGACATAACATGTGTAAGGGATTGTTTACTTTTAGGGGGTCGCCATCACAAATTACTTCACCAGACAAGGGTAGAATGTCCAAACTCGTGTTTTAATCCGGACGTTTCAGCAAAACAGGTTATGAAGTCGCACCTTCAACTTATCACGTGTGACATCCACACAAAATAACAAACCCTTGCCCGGTTAGGCTCTAACTAAACACATAAGCGTATCCTTGACTCACCTAGAGAGCCCTGTTCTCACATGGAACACAAATGCGGCTTTCCTCAGGCATACAGTCCAGCAACCTACAGGCTGTGATACTTCAATTCCTTTTGGGGGATTGTGGCCCAGTAGTCCTCCCGACTCTGGCCTCGTGATCCTTGTTTGACAGGCGTCACCGCGTCCCCCAAAGTTCAGGATATCGCCTAGTCTCGTGGCCCCTCAGCCCACCTGGCTGAGACCACTCACACAGAGCCTCACCAGGACTCTGCTTCACAAAACACTCCAGAGTGAGACACACCCACTTCCAGAAACCAGATTAAATGGAATCCCTGGACGTGAGCATGCCCTAAGTCCCGGGCTGGAGCATGGAGAACAGGCACCCACCCAACACATTGCCTGTTCCCAGTAAAAGCCCGCCCTTGAAATAGCTGAACCAGCTACACTATCTATATGGTGTCCCCCAACTACTTTAGTGGACACCTGGACTAGGGCTTTTACTCTACCAAGGCCGGGCCCCTTGGTGATACGCTCCTGGTGCAAACAACACCTCAATGTTCACATTGCCACACATGACATATGGAGATAAATTGTCTAAGTAGAAAAATACATACCCTGTGACATGGCACTGTAAACTCACAGAAAATTTTACTCTTAATAAATACAATAAAACACAGATAATAAATGCTCACCTTCCTCCTATTTATGTATCTTTACAAACATATGATATTCACCGATACATATTATGGACACATGTTTGTCTCATAGTTAAAGGGAGTCTTTCACGCCGATTCACCCTATTAACTAATAACAGACTTATGTCCACGGCATCCCCCCTATTAAAACTGTGCTTACCATATGTTGCTTGCTATCATCGTTCCTCCGAAAACCACTTTTATTCCGTATGCAAATTAGGCTGTGAAGGTGCCCATGGGCGGCCTTACAACGGCCGGTGCCCAGGCCCCTGGGTTATTTTCATACCAATCCACTCCCCCTCCGCCGCTTCTGCCCGCCCTTCAGCCGCGTCTGCTCGCCCTTGGTCTCTTCTCTAACCATAAGTTAGTCCGGGGCCAGCGCATGCGCACAGTAAACTGTGATGCCCTGGCCAGACTGTGGTCATTTAATGCGCACCCGCCGATATCGCGGTCATCGGCGCATGCGCGGGATTACGGACAGTAGGAGGAAGGATGGAGAAGAGACCAAGGGCGAGCAGACGCGGCTGAAGGGCGGGCAGAAGCGGCGAAGGGGGAGTGGATTGGTATGAAAATAACCCAGGGGCCTGGGCACCGGCCGTTGTAAGGCCGCCCATGGGCACCTTCACAGCCTAATTTGCATACGGAATAAAAGTGGTTTTCGGAGGAACGATGATAGCAAGCAACATATGGTAAGCACAGTTTTAATAGGGGGGATGCCGTGGACATAAGTCTGTTATTAGGTTAATAGGGTGATTCGGCGTGAAAGACTCCCTTTAATACAAAATGCTCCAGCCTGCAAGCAGATATTGAGTGACTTTTTTCATGATTTCCAAATTTCGTATCCTGATTTCTATCCTATACAATGTAGATCTATTGTTTTAGACCGCTTTCAAGAATTAATTGAGAAAGATCTTTTTGCCTTGCATGACACAGTGTACATATCTAATAAAAATAAAAACAAGACATGTAATAATTTCACAAACAGTGAGCGCAAGGCTATAAAAGAATTGGAAAACTTGCAGGATGTTGTCATTAAACAGGCTGATAACAGGGGGGGGGGGGTCTGTGGTCGTGATGGATCGATACATACACTTACCTAAAGAATTATTAGGAACACCATACTAATACGGTGTTGGACCCCCTTTTGCCTTCAGAACTGCCTTAATTTTATGTGGCATTGATTCAACAAGGTGCTGATAGCATTCTTTAGAAATGTTGGCCCATATTTATAGGATAGCATCTTGCAGTTGATGGAGATTTGAGGGATGCACATCTAGGGCACGAAGCTCCCATTCCACTACATCCCAAAGATGCTCTATTGGGTTGAGATCTGGTGACTGTGGGGGCCATTTTAGTACATTGAACTCATTGTCATGTTCAAGAAACCAATTTGAAATGATTCGAGCTTTGTGACATGGTGCATTATCCTGCTGGAAGTAGCCATCAGAGGATGGATACATGTTCTCATTCTGTTTAAGCCAAATTCGGACTCTACCATTTGAATGTCTGAACAGAAATCGAGACTCATCAGACCAGGCAACATTTTTCCAGTTTTCAACAGTCCAATTTTGGTTAGCTCGTGCAAATTGTAGCCTCTTTTTCCTATTTGTAGTGGAGATGAGTGGTACCCAGTGGGGTCTTTTGCTGTTGTAGCCCATCCGCCTCAAGGTTGTGCGTGTTGTGGCTTCACAAATGCTTTGCTGCATACCTCGGTTGTAACGAGTGTTTTTTTTTAGTCAACGTTGCTCTTCTATCAGCTTGAATCAGTCGGCCCATTCTCCTCTGACCTCTAGCATCCACAAGGCATTTTTGCCCACAGGACTGCCACATACTGGATGTTTTTCCCTTTTCACACCATTCTTTGTAAACCCTAGAAATAGTTGTGCATGAAAATCCCAGTAACTGAGCAGATTGTGAAATACTCAGACCGGCCCGTCTGGCACCAACAACCATGCCACGCTCAAAATTGCTTAAATCACCTTTCTTTCCCATTCTGACATTCAGTTTGGAGTTCAGGAGATTGTCTTGACCAGGACCACACCCCTAAATGCATTGAAGCAACTGCTGTCACGAGGGTGTCAAGAGCCACGCCTGACTCCGTTATACAGTACCCGGGGTCAGGAAGTCGCAGCGGGTGGCTGCGCGCTCTATGTATAAAGATAGTACTGTTTCTTAATGGTAGCTTTCTGGGTTTGCCTTGCAACCCTTTTTGGCTCACTCAGGGATCTGTAGCTTCTTCTCCTCAGCTGTTTCTTGTCCAGCACTCCCAACCTCCTTATATTCCCCTCTCCCACTTCTCTGGTTGTTGTTCCAGAGCGTTACCCTCCGGATCCCTGTTGGGCTTTTGTTGTCTGCTGTTGTCGCCCACCTGGGATTATATGTTTTGTCTGTATTGTCTGTCCTCTCCTTGGTGTTTTCCTTTAGTGTTAGTGGTGCGGACTAGTGTTCCCACCGCCCTATTCACTACGTAGGGCTCATCTTAGGGAAAGCCAGGGTTTAGGCACGTGATCGGCGTACGGGTGAGGAACCCGTCTAGGGACATCAGGGCAGTCAGGTGCCAGCCTCAAGGTGAGTTAGGGGTCACCACCTTTCCCTCTCCCTTGGACAGGGCCTTCCCTTTTGTCTCCTCTTGCGTCACGTATGTGATCGGCACGCTGGTCATGACAACTGCCATGTGATTGGTTGACTAGATAATTGCATTAATGAAAAATAGAACAGGTGTTCCTAATAATTCTTTAGGTGAGTGTATATAAAAAAAATTTTTTATCCATGTTAGAGGATGAAAATACTTACTTGAAATTGCATCACGACCCCACCCCCGTTTACCAGCAGGAGCTTCTGCCTCTGTTGTCTCATGGCCGGGAGAAAGGTTTCATAAGCCAAAAACAGTTGGATTATATTATAATGAAATATCCTATCACTGCTATATTTCATTTACTTCCCAAAATACATAAGGGAGACTTTCCCCCGGCCATGAGACCAATAGTGGTAGGCATTGGCTCTTTTTCTGAAAGATTATCTGCATGGATTTACAGCATCCTGCAACCTCTTGTTCAATGTATTCCAGGTTTTTTGATGGATACCCGTGCTGTGCTACAAGCATTTTTTGAATTTGAATGGCAACCAGGGTACTCATGGGTTACTGCCGATGTTGTATCACTTTATACGGTTATCCCTTATAATCTGGCTTTGGATTTTTTGCAATGATTTCTTCAGACATACAGCAATTTTTCTATGGAATTTCAGGAATTTATCTGCCAGGTGGTTTCTCTGCTTAAATATAATTTTTTTTATATTTGATCAGTGCTTCTTTCTACAACGGACCGGTGTGTCCATGGGGGCAAAATTATTGCCATCTATAGAGAATATTTACATGGTGTGGTGGGAGCATCACTATCTATTTTCAGCTCATAACACTTGGGGGACTTGCCTGAGGTGGTGCGGTCGCTACATCAACGACCTGCTGTTTGTATGGTCGGGCGATGTGGCGGCCGTCCCGCTCTTTGGCGATTTCCTCAAAGACAATAAATGCCATCTAAAGTTCTTTATTTTTAGTGATGCTTCCACCATTCCCTTTTGAGACCTTACTCTAACAGGAGATATTATCACCAGTACTGTCTCATCAAATACATATCGCAAGGATATCGCTGGCAACACTACTTTATTTGCTACTTCTTGCCATCCTCCACATGTGATACACAATATCCCTAAGGGGGAACTCATCAGAGCAAGACGTAACTGCTCTGAGGATTAAGCCTTCAATAAAGAGATGGCATTGGTTGCCTCGAGATTATCTTTGCGAGACTATCCATCATGGACTATAGATCGGGCACAGAAATTTGTTGCATCAAAATCCAGTACTGATATTGTTTTCCCTGATGCGCGCAAGCCCATTAGAAGTAAGAGGGGACGCACTGATTGCAAAAAAGAGAACACTGTATCTTTTGTTACAAGTTATAGCCCTGAATATCCAGAAATATGCAGAATTGTAAAAAAACACCTTGCGGTTTTGACCTTTGATGAACAATGGACTAGTATAGCCTAATTTGGTATCAAGTGCATTGCACGTCACGCACCCATCTTGGCTCAGAAAATTAGTCCTAGTTTATACACTGAGAGAAAAAACCGCAATGTACCTACCTGGTTGAAATATAAGGGGACGTACAGGTGCGGTCATCACATTTGTACGTGATGCAATTACATTCAAGTTGGCTCTTTTATTTTCTCTTTTTCCATGCAACGTTCTTTTGTGTCTAAACAATATATTAACTGTAATACCAGATATGTTGTATATTGCATCACATGCTCTGTTTGTCAGCTGCAGTATGTTGGTTGCACAACTAACAGCTTGAAGACAAGAATTCGGAGGCATTTTTCAGACATACCTTTTACTATAACCAGAAATGTTCCAGCTGTTAGTCTCCACTATGCTGCGGTACATCAGGGCAATGTAGCAGGGTTAATGGCCATCCTACTTACAATTTTGGTGTTAGGGCTCAGTTACCTCCACCAAGAAGTTGGAACCTTCAAAATCAATCCCTATAGTTCCCCTAGAGCTTCCCCTGCCTACAAGAGAAGCATCTGCCTCAACAGAGCCAACTCCACTTCTCAGTGGCTAAGCCCTCATTGTCACCTGTATGGCCCTAAAAGTCCATCACAGCTTTTGTTCTAGTCCCAACACATCAAAATACATCAGGACACCTGAGCACTACACCATCAAAGCACTGCACCATCAAGTGACCATATGCTATCAGTATCTTAATTCTTACAACTAGGTTCATACTTTGGTCCCATGAAGAACCAGCTATAAATATGAAGAAATGCGTTGGCACTACAAACAATGCTGTGAAGGCCATACAGGTGGCAACAAGTGCTTAGCCACAGAGAAGTTGGGTCACCCCTGTCGGGGCCGGTGTTCCTCTTGTAGGTAGAGGTAGCCCTAGGGGCACTATATGGAAAGATCTTAAAGGTTCCAACTTAATGGTGGAGGTAACTGTATCAAAAATGAGACAAACATGTGTCCATAATATGTATCAGTGAATTTTATATGTTTTTAAAGAAAAGTTAAGTTTTAAAGGAGGTTTTTGTTAATTTTCTGTGAGTTTATGGGATTATCCGTTTATTTGAGATATCATCTATCTATATACTGTTGTCTGCACAGTAGATACTGCCCGAAGTGCAAGCATCTTGACTCACTAATCACCTCTAAAATGCTCAGCTAAGGCAGGATCATATAATTTCCAATGCAAAGTGTGTCTTTTACACCGGAGGACCTCACGTGTCCATGCATTACGCACATAGGTCATGAAATAGAATAAGCCCCTGCATGTGAATTGAACAATTGCCACCAGATTCATCAACAGCTTAAAGAAGTTGCATTGCTCTTGCTGTCCATGTTCTCGTCTCCTGAGTTCTTACATTGGCACTGCATGGGCATAGTCGCAAGTTCTGCTGCAGCCAATGACTGGCTTCAGCAGTGACATGGCCACAAGCTGCACATCACCACAGAAGCCAGTAATTAGCTCCAGTGCAGCAGATTTCAACACTGCGGGGAACAGAACATGGACACAGCAAACGCAGTGTGAAGGATTGGGACAACAGAAAACTTTGTTAGTTAATATTTTTTATAGAGATGAATATTATTCATAATTATAGTGTAACGGATCTCCTAGCACCCCGACTGGGTACCTCCATTGATGGATGCTCCTAGTGGTTCCCGAGGACTCCAAGCACTCCACTTGACAGCGTAAGCACTGCCGACCCCACGAACCGCCGCAGCTTGATTGGGATCTGGCCGTCTTCTACCCACCCTGGACCTACGACAAGGCTTCCAGGTTCCAGTGGGTGCACCTCTCTTCCTTCAGAGAGCAATGCAGGAACAGGAACAGCTCTTACAAGAGCTAGGGATTATACTCTGGAGAGTATAATGATTATAGCAATCCCAGTGTCACGGCTGTATGTGAGCAACAATAGTATATACAGTAAAAGAGCTACTGACCGGACCCAAACTAGGGAGGATAAAGGGTGACCCCTGTTCGACCCTCAAAGCTCTCCCTATGCTGCTAAAGCACATGCCCGGATCCAAATGGCGGAACGAGGCATGCCCACGTGCCTAAGACTGATGACCACTGTAACCCCTACAATAGTGGAAGGGGCACGGCCACCGGTGCCCTACTCAGTATATGGAGGGAACCGTGGCCACCTCAGATCCAGTCAGAAAATAATCAGGTACACAACAATGTCTGTACACTTAGCTGAAGGTGTTGCAGCCGCAGAGAAGACGGATCCAAGGACAGCCGGCAATATCCGGAGTGCTTGCTGCAGCAGAACACAGGTCCAGTGAACTGATAGCTACAAGTGAAGATACTAAAGCAAGAGCTACAACTGAAATGAGAACTATAATCCACGCCCTACAATAGGAGGAGGGGTGATATAAAGAGGGAAATCAAACGCATGAGGAACAGCTGGGAGGAAGGAAACCAAAAGTAAACAGAGCAGTGAGAACTCCTCCCAGCTCTAGTAGTGACATCATCACAGGGGTGGAGAAACAGAGCTGTGAGAACGTCCCAAAGCTCTGGTAGTGACACCCAGAGTGTAGTTCTCCAATCCCATAAAAATGAGCCCAGACTTCATGAAGGGTCAAACAGGACACTTTATTGAGGCTACATGCCAGCCTTTTATGCAGGTCTTCCAGCAAGGGACGCTCCCCATGGGGACCTTGTGGAAGATTGAGACAGTTTTTATATAAACCAATCACATAAATGTTACAGGCAGAAAACGCACACATGTGATACAATAATCAACACAATGGGATAACGTAATCTCTCGCAGGCAGAAACTACCCATTTTCCCTTTGTAGAATAATGAACCGCGGGGATCTCCATAGTTCTGGGTCTATAGTCTATAGGAAGGAGTCTAGCCCTCAGGCCTCTCCAGCAGCCCCAGTGACGGTTCAGTCCATCACATTTCTCCCCTCCCAACAGTAGACTAACCAGATACCAGACCCGAAACTGGTCTGGACCTGTGTTAGTCGGACAAGATTAATCCAGAACCTCTTCCAACTTGTCCGCTTGAATCTGCTGCAGGAGAGTGATGCCACCCATATCATCCCCTGGGTAACCACACTGCCGCTGGGGAGAGAGGTCAGCTACCTCTTCTCTCTCGAATGCCCTCTGCTGCTGGGGAGATCGACCAATTTTCTCCTCCCCCTGGAACGTTGCTGGGTGATGGGTAGGGGTAGCAACCATCTCCACTCCCAATGATGCTTGCTGCTGAGATTAGGGGCCGACAGTCTCCTCTCATTGTGACATGGGCTGCCACAGGAGAGAGAGCCTGGTTGTCTCTTCTCCCTTTATAACACACTACCTCCGGGGATCTGGGTCTGCTGCCCAGTATCCCTACCGAAATAGATACCTCAACCATTGATTGAATACACATTAAAGTGCTGTCCTAGCCTGTGGCAATAAATACATATAAATAACCTACATAGAAAATGCCAGACCGCTGGTACTCATTATGTCCTTTATTACAAAATTACATTATACAACATACATGATTAAAAGAATCAGTGCAGGAGATAAAAGCAACATCACTGGAGGAGACATACAATGAACGGAGTCCCTATCCTAGAGAATTGTACAAAAGACATGATTATGCATATAATGAATAATACATATTGAGGAAAAGGGACATTTACCCATACAGAGTCTCCTCCAGGATGGCGCCATCCTGGAGGAGACTCTGTATGGGTAAATGTCCCTTTTCCTCAATATGTATTATTCATTATATGCATAATCATGTCTTTTGTACAATTCTCTAGGATAGGGACTCCGTTCATTGTATGTCTCCTCCAGTGATGTTGCTTTTATCTCCTGCACTGATTCTTTTAATCATGTATGTTGTATAATGTGATTTTGTAATAAAGGACATAATGAGTACCAGCGGTCTGGCATTTGCTATGTAGGTTATTTTTTTTTGCCCAGTATCCCTGCAGGGCCGGTAGAGAGACCGCGGTCCCATCTCCACCTGCCGACTGTGGGTCCTCCCATAGTGCCTGGTATGCATCATCTAGCCAGGTCTCCTGCCATACCAGGGTCTCATGCTCAGAGAGTAGAGGCATTTGCAGCTCCCATCGCATCCGCAACCTCTGCTCCTTACTGGGGAGACCCTCGCCTCGCCGACGCTGCATGTCCTCCAGCTGAATCCATGCTGCTTTCGCCAGGGGCGCTGTACGAGTACTAGCGTTGCCCTAATTATAAATCCACAAACAGTGTCTCCGAGCTGCTTCTCCTTGCACTAGGACGCCATCCCACTGCTGCCACCACTGTAACGGATCTCCTAGCACCCTGACTGGGTACCCCCGTTGATGGATGCTCCTAATGCTTCCCAAAGGCTCCAAGTACACCGCTCGAAAACCGTAAGCACTGCCGACCCCTCGAACCGCCGTAGCTTGGTTGGGATCTCATCGTCTTCTACCCACCCTGGACCTATGACAAGGTTTCCAGGTTCCAGTGGGTGACCCTCTCTTCTTTCAAAAAGAATGGAGGGCCACAGCAGCGTCTCGCCAGTAAAACTTCTTTATTCAGGAACACTCCTCACAACAAGGCATATAAAAAGTAGTTTACAGCAGCAACGTTTCGGCTACGAGTAGCCTTTGTCAAGCATGTTAACAAGTTAAAATCATAGCCTATAAATAGCACATGACAGGTCCACCCACACCGCTAAGCAGCCAATAAGATTCAAATTTATGTATAACACACCTGTATATGAAATCAATGGGAACCGATATGTTGAAATAGATTAGCCAGCTGTAGAAAAACGTACCCATATAGGGCCATCACATATAAAACTCCTCCGTCCCTCCAGCGTCCCATGGTCGGCAGTGCGCATGTCTGCATACGTCATCACATGCGCCACCACGCGGCGGCGCACGTGTGACGTGCCCAAGTGAATCCGAATGCATAGTCAACGCCGGACAACTAACATCATCAGGCGGCGGCCGACTGACGTCACAAGGCCACTCCCACCTGGCGTTACGGATTGAAATATGCATGAGGACTCAAGTGGGGCTGTGCATGGGGGGCGATCGCACCACTGCAATACATAAGCAGTGTGCAAAAAACGCTCACCAAGGATAGCAGCAATAAGGCATAAACAGCGTACTGGCATTAATACTAGCTCAAGGAAGGAACAGGGAGATATGTAAAACCATATATATATAGGCATCGCATAGGAACAGCAGGCATAATAAAAGTGCAGAAATCACTAAATATTGATGACAAAAAGTGTATTCACTATGCACAGGTTACCTTTGATAAATAAAATATCATATACAGGTGTGTGTAGAAAAAACCACAGTGATCATCATGATGCTATAAAGCGGTGTGATTAAGGCACAAAATTAAAAGAACAAAGCAAAAAATACTTTAACAGAGGAGAAATATGTAATCGGCCATATAAAGAATATTTCTTGATTAAATCCAGATCTTAGCTGATACCAGCCACATTAAACTCTAGATTTAAACCAAATGGCTGTAGGGATTTCAGTGTGTAGATCCATTTGAGTTCCTTCTTCCTTAATATCGCATCCCTGTCACCCCCTCTCCGTAAGGGGCCCACACTGTCAATAACTCTAAAGCGAAGCTGGTTAACAGAATGCCCCGCCTCCACGAAGTGTTTCGCAACGGGCTTATCCATGTTCATCTTGCGTATGGTACTCTTGTGTTTATTAATGCGTTCTCTAATCTCCATGGTGGTCTCTCCCACATAAATAAGGCTGCAGGGGCACTGGATGGCATAAATCACATCCCGTGACCTGCAGGTATAGTAGCCCTTGATTTTATATTTTTTCCCACTGTAAGGGTGGGAGAAATATTCACCTTTGAGAACGTTACCACAATTACAGCAAGATAAACATGGATAAGTCCCGTTTTTGCGCGGTGCAAAAAGTTTTTGTATCGGTGACTGGCCACCTACATCGGATTTAACCAGTCTATCACGGAGACTAGGGTTCCGTCTGTATGCCATCAACGGCGGGGATTTGAACTCTTCTATATCTGGCAAACCCCGTTGGAGTATATGCCATTCCTTTCTGAGGATGTTGGCAATGTTGCCACTATCCCGGCCGTAGATGGACACAAACGGAACCCTAGTCTCAGGGACCGCCCTTGCTGATTTCCGTAGTGTGGTGCACCTGTCAACCAGCCTCACCCTCCGTTTAGTTCGAGTAAGTAGGGATAAGCCCGTTGCGAAACACTTCGTGGAGGCGGGGCATTCTGTTAACCAGCTTCGCTTTAGAGTTATTGACAGTGTGGGCCCCTTACGGAGAGGGGGTGACAGGGATGCGATATTAAGGAAGAAGGAACTCAAATGGATCTACACACTGAAATCCCTACAGCCATTTGGTTTAAATCTAGAGTTTAATGTGGCTGGTATCAGCTAAGATCTGGATTTAATCAAGAAATATTCTTTATATGGCCGATTACATATTTCTCCTCTGTTAAAGTATTTTTTGCTTTGTTCTTTTAATTTTGTGCCTTAATCACACCGCTTTATAGCATCATGATGATCACTGTGGTTTTTTCTACACACACCTGTATATGATATTTTATTTATCAAAGGTAACCTGTGCATAGTGAATACACTTTTTGTCATCAATATTTAGTGATTTCTGCACTTTTATTATGCCTGCTGTTCCTATGCGATGCCTATATATATATGGTTTTACATATCTCCCTGTTCCTTCCTTGAGCTAGTATTAATGCCAGTACGCTGTTTATGCTTTATTGCTGCTATCCTTGGTGAGCGTTTTTTGCACACTGCTTATGTATTGCAGTGGTGCGATCGCCCCCCATGCACAGCCCCACTTGAGTCCTCATGCATATTTCAATCCGTAACGCCAGGTGGGAGTGGCCTTGTGACGTCATTCGGCCGCCGCCTGATGATGTTAGTTGTCCGGCGTTGACTATGCATTCGGATTCACTTGGGCACGTCACACGTGCGCCGCCGCGTGGTGGCGCATGTGATGACGTATGCAGACATGCGCACTGCCGACCATGGGACGCTGGAGGGACGGAGGAGTTTTATATGTGATGGCCCTATATGGGTACGTTTTTCTACAGCTGGCTAATCTATTTCAACATATCGGTTCCCATTGATTTCATATACAGGTGTGTTATACATAAATTTGAATCTTATTGGCTGCTTAGCGGTGTGGGTGGACCTGTCATGTGCTATTTATAGGCTATGATTTTAACTTGTTAACATGCTTGACAAAGGCTACTCGTAGCCGAAACGTTGCTGCTGTAAACTACTTTTTATATGCCTTGTTGTGAGGAGTGTTCCTGAATAAAGAAGTTTTCCTGGCGAGACGCTGCTGTGGCCCTCCATTCTTTTTACATGCTATTGCACCGCTTTGGATCTGCGATCCCCTGCCCAGCTGCTGCGTATTCACCATCTTTGCTCTTCACAAGCCGTCTGTGTTGCTGCTCCTGAAACAATCTATTTTCCCTCTCTTCTTTCAGAGAGCGATGCAGGAACAAGCTCTTACAAGAGCTAGGGATTATACTCTGGAGAATATAAAGATTATAGGAATCCCCAGAGTGTAGTGCGATCACGTCATCCATGCGCGTGGGGCGCCCTGACGTCACTCTGAATCGCCCCGGGAGCCGCACGGACGGTAAGTATACTGCTCCCCCGCTCCCCACTACACTTTACCATGGCAAACAGGATTTTAGTGTCCTGGGAGCTATGGTAACAATTCAGAAAAAGCTAAACGTCGGATCCGGTAATGCGCGTTTAGCTTAAGGCATGCTGCGGTATTTTCTCCGGCCAAAAAACGTTCCGTTCCGGAACTGAAAACATCCTGATGCATCCTGAACGGATTTCTCTCCATTCAGAATGCATGGGGTTAATCCTGATCAGGATTCTTCCGGCATAGAGCCCCGACGACGGAACTCTATGCCGGAACACAACAACGCAAGTGTGAAAGAGCCCTTAATTTGTAGAACATGCCCACAACTTAGAACTTTTTTTTTATTTGTTTATTATAAAGCATACAACAAATAGGACAAAATAACAGAAAAGGTCAATGTGCATAACTTTTCACCCCCCTAAGTCAATACTTTGTAGAGCCACCTTTTGCAGAAATCACAGCTCCAAGTCGCTTTGGATAAGTCTCTATGAGCTTGCCACATCTTACCACTGGGATTGTTGTCCATTCCTCCTTGCAAAACTGCTCCAGCTCCTTCAAGTTGGATGGTTTGCACTTGTGAACAGCAATCTTTAAGTCTGACCACAGATTTTCTATTGGATTTAGATCTGTGCTTTGACTAGGCCATTCCAACACATTTACATGTTGACCCTTAAACCACTCAAGTGTCGCTTTAGCAGTGTGTTTGGGGTCATTGTCCTGCTGGAAGGTGAACCTCCGTCCTAGCCTCAGATCACGCACAGTGTGGTACAGGTTTTGCTCAAGAATATCCCTGTATTTAGCATTATCTTTCCCTCAACTCTGACCAGTTTCCCAGTCCCATCCCCACAGCATGATGCTGCCACCACCATGTTTCACTGTGGGGATGGTGTTCTTTGGGTGATGTGATGTGTTGGGTTTGCGCTAGACATAGCATTATCTTTAATGGTCAAAAAGTTCAATTTTAGTCTCATCAGACCAGAGCACCTTCCTCCATACATTTTGGGAGTCTCCCACACGCCTTTTTGCAAACTCACAATGTGCCTTTTTGTTTTTAGCTGAAAGTAATGGCTTTCTTCTGGCCACTCTGCCATAAAACCCAACTCTCTGGAGCGTACGGCTTATTGTCGTCCTATGCACAGTACAGATACTCAAGTCTCTTCTGTAGAACTCTGCTGCTCCTCCAGGGTTACCTTAGGTCTCTGTACTGCCTCTCTGATTAATGCCCTCCTTGCCCTGTTTTGGTGGGCGGCCGTCTCTTGGCAGGTTTGCTGTTGTGCCATGTTCTTTCCATTTGGTTATGATAGATTTGATGGTGCTCATGAAAGATTTGGATATTTTTTTATAACCTAACCCTGACTTGTACTTCTCAACAACATTGTCCCGTACTTGTTTGGAGAGCTCCTTGTTCTTCATGTCATTGATTGGTTAGTGATGCTTCTTGCTTAGGTGTTGCAGCCTTTGGGGCCTTTCAAAATAGGTGTGTATATATAATGACAGATCATGTGACACTTAGATTGCACATAGGTGGACATCATTTCACTAATTATGTGACTTCTGAAAGTAATAGGTATAGGTAGCACCAGAGCTTTTTATGGGCTTCCGAAAAGGGGTTGAATACATACGCACATGCCAATTTTCGGTTTTCAATTTCTAAACAATAATTTTATTTATATATTTTTCTCATTTCACTTCACCGACTTAGACTATTATGTTCTGATCTATCACATAAAATTCAGATTAACAAAACATTGAACAGAAGGCTGTAATGTACCAAAATAAGCAAAAAGTCAAGGCGGGTGATTACTTTTGGAAGGTACTGTATATACAGTAATGCAAATAAGTATTTCATCCCTTTACAACTGATTAATTAGTACCTGGTGGGACAAGCCCCAAATTAACCAAATTACATCAAACATCTCAACCTAGCTATGGTTGTATTGCATATATATATTTAAAAACACAGTGCGATAGAGATTTCGGATGTAACCAGCTGATTTTGTACAAGTGACGGACTGAACCATCACTGGGTCTGCAGTAGAAGCCTGAGGGCTAGCCTTCTTCCTACAGACTATGGACCCAGGACTATGGAGATCCCCACTCTGACCAATTTGGGTTAGAGGGAACTATAAACAACGATTATAAGAGTGAAGTTATTCTCCTGGAAGAAGTCTCTTGTCCTGCGGGCATTGTGTACTGTAGCGTTGTCCTGTTGAAAAACCCAGTCGTTACCACACAGACGATGGACTTCAGTCATGAGGAATGCTCTCTGCAACATCTGGACATAGCCAGCGGCCGTTTGACTCTTGCAAAGTCCAAACGAGCAGTTCTGTGGCGTTCAATGAGACAAGGTCTTTGAAGACGTTTTTTTGTTTTTCAAGCCCTTCAGTCTCAGATGCCGTCTGATGGTTATGGGGCTGCAGTCAGCACCAGTAAGGGCCTTAATTTGGGTCGAGAATCGTCCAGTGTCTTGACGGACAGCCAATTGGATCCTCCGGCTCAGTGCTGATGACATTTTTTTCGGTCTTCCACTTGACTTTTTTGTTCCATAATCCTCAGGATCATTTAAGAAATTCCAAATGACTGTCTTACTGCGTCCCACCTCAGCAGCGATGGCGCGCTGTGAGATACCCTACTTATGCAGTTCAACAACCCGACCACGTTCAAAAAGGGAGTTTTTTTGCCTTTGCCATCACAACGTGTGACTACCTGACAGAAAATGACAATGAATCCACATCTTTGCACAGATTTGTCCTTTTTAAGGCATGTGGTCCTAAAATTTGGATCAGCTGAAAAACAGCCTGTTTCAGTTTAATCGTTATTTTCAATTAATTGAATGCTCAAAAAATGTTTTGTCTCACTCTCATTTCTTCTTGTTGCATGTTGAAGCTCTACTTGGAACCTTGTTAAGATCCAACAATGTAAAATATGATTTTTTGCCATTTTTCAAGTGTCCCTCAGGACTGTTTATAGAGGGACAAGCGTTATTGGAACAAATAATTTCTACTGGTGTGATATACCAGTTTCCCCCCCCAAAAAAGTGATTGAAGCGGGGTATTATATACCTATAACATACTTTCTATATAGTGCATTTAGAATGCGCAACAGGGCACATTTAAGAGAATTTCCCTTTAAGATGCATAAAAATGTCCCCTGATTAAGACACATATTTTTTGTTGGAATTTTTGTCATTGACTCCCCCCTAGTATGTCACTGTCCATGTTGTGGGACTATTTGTGCACTTCTACAAAGTATTTGGTGGCTGCAAATATGAGCTGAAGGTTTTTCAGGTTCACCTGCCATTAAAGTGAATGGGGCCCGCCGCGAACTTGCGGTTCGCGAACATTTGATCGCGTTTGCGTTTGCGAACCTCCTTGCCCGATGTTCGTCCATCACTAATCAGCAGTATGATTAGGCCACAGAGTGGCACGGTGACATAGTGTGGAGATGGCAGCAACAGCAGCAGCATGATACCACAGAGTGGCATGGTGACATAGTGTGGACATGGCTGCATCAGGAGGCCACAGAGTGGCACAGTGACATAGTGTGGAGATGGCAGCAGCATGATACCACACAGTGGCAAGGTGACATAGTGTGGACATGGCAGCATCAGGAGGCCACAAAGTGGCACGGTGAAATAGTGTGGAGATGGCAGCATCAGGAGGCCACAGAGTGGCATGGTGACATAGATAATAGGAAAAATCCAGCTCACCTGCTTTGATGATCCAAATGATTCACCCCTGTTGCACGGATGTATAGGTAAGACCTCAGTAGTTGTAAAAATAAAAGGAGACTCCAACACCTAAAATTCTTGAGTGATGGTTTCTTTATTTCCAGTAGTGGATGGTATGGCATGGTGACATAGTGTGGACAAAGCAGCAGCAGCAGCATGATACCACAGAGTGGCACGGTAAAATAGTGTGGAGATGGATGATCTAATCTGATGCATCAGGCATTGGTGGGTGGAAATCCTGGCTGATCCACGCCTGATTCATCTTGACAAAAGTAAGTCTCTACACATTTTGGGTGGACAGGCGTGTTCTTCTTGGGGTAACTATGGCCCCCGCCACACTAAACACCCGCTGTGATGCCACACTACTGGCTGGGCAGGACAGCTTTTCCAGGGCAAACTCTGCTAGTTGCAGCCACAAATCCAGTTTGGCTGCCCAGTATTCCAGCGGATCTTCTATGATGGCTCGCAGGGTGCTGTCAAAGTATGCAACCACCTGCTGGTTCAGGTCCTCCTGCAGGTCTACCTACTGCTGTTGGTGAGTAGTTTCTTCACTATGCGGGTGAAAAGAAAGCTGCTCATCAGTGACCCTAGACTCAGGCTGCTGGTGCTGCTGTCACTTGCGACAAAGTCGAAGATCCAGTCAACCAATCAAAAACCGCTGGGTTGCTGGTCAAAACATGACCACTGGCTGACATGTGGACCAGAGGCCTCGGGAAGAAACCCCTGCTGTCACATCCCCTTACTCTGCTACAACCTGTGCCTGCACCAGAATCATTTACGCCTTTGACACTCCCCTGTGCAGGGCCTGGCACTTCACTGTCTGACATACTTTTAGCTAAACTAAATAAATTAAAAGCAAATTAAAACACCAATAAAAGCGCCAAATATATATAATTTTTTTTACTGAGATGAGTGAACTGCGTATATACTTCTCGTATTGGACTAAAATAGGCCTCTAAACGATTTCTAAGTAAATAACAGAAAATGTGAACTGTTTCTATTTTTCTCTTTTTCTCTAGAAATATGGCAATAAACGCTTTTAGCGCAAATAACACCAAATGTGAACTGCGTCTATTTTTTTCGTATTGTAGTGAAATATGACACAATAAACGCTTTTAGGGCAAATAACAGCAAATCTGAACTTAGTCTATTTTTCTCTAGAAATATTGTAATAAGCGCTAATACCGCCAATAACACCAAATGTGAACTGCGTCTATTTTTATCGTATTGTAGTGAAATATGACAATAAACGCATTTAGCGCAAGTAACACCAAATGTGAACTGCGTCTATTTTTGTCATATTGTAGTGAATTATGACAACAAACGCTTTCAGCGCAAATAACACCAAATGTGAACTGTGTCTATTTTTCTCTTTTTATCTAGAAATATGGCAATAAGCGCTTTTAGCGCAAATAACACCAAATGTGAACTGCGTCTATTTTTCTCGTATTGTAGTGAAATATGACAAGAAATGCTTTTAGCGCAAATAACAACAAATAGGCCACTAAATGATATCAGCGCAGTTAACAGCAAAAGTGACCTATGTATACAGTATATTTATCTTTTTCCACAGATAAATGCCACTAAAGGCTTTACAACATAGCACTGGCACCCCAATAACTAATTGCTGGAATGATAGAGCTGTATTATGAGACTATCTGGATCCCCAAGTAATGTTTCCCTGCACTTGTAAATCGCTTTTTTTAACAATGAGGATTTTCCTATGACTCTCCTTAGCATCTGCACACGTCTCTCCCTGTCTGTGAAATGATTCCTCTCACTACTCTCTCCCTGCACTAGTAATTACCGCTTCTTTCCTTTTTTTTTTTTTAACAATTAGACAATTAGTTTTTTTTTTTCACTCTCCCTAGCGCCTGCATACACGTCTGTCCCTGAACAAAGTACGATAGTGAATGGCAGATTCTAAGATGGCCGCCGTATTTATAGGGCTGTGACATCACCGGGCTGGATGGCTGCTGATTGGCTGCATGCATGGCATTATGGGTCATCCCGCCTTCCCAGAGTTACTTGCCCCATCTCCTCACACGTGTGGCCGCCCTTTTAGCCGCCATTGTAGCCAGCTAGCTGCCATGTTAGGAAAAATTGCGATTTGTTACCACGAAGCATGAGGAAATTCGCATTAGTTCAGAATTGAATTTTTCCTGAAATTCGGAAAGAATTTGACTTTCGCTCATCTCTAATGTTAATGTTCATTAGCACTTTAACAATTGAATAATCACTTATTCTCACAATAAAATAAGTTTAGGTATTTATTAGTCAATTATTATGTTTTATCATTAGAGATGAGCGAATCGAATAAGACGAAGCGGAATTTTCAGGAAAAATTCGATTTGCAGCAAATGCAAATTTCCTTGCTCTTCGTGGTGGTAACGAATCACAATTTTTCCTAAAATGGCGACTACAATGGCGGCTACACGTGTGTGGACATGGAGCAAGGAACTCTGGGAAGGTGGGCTGACCCATTATACCATGCATGCAGCAAATCAGCAGCCAGCCAGTCCTGTGATGTCACAGCCCTATAAATACAGCGGCCATCTTAGAGTCATTTTCAAGCAGTCTGAGGGTTCCGTTCCGTGCTTCCGTTCTGCACCATTCCGCATCTCCGGATTTGCGGACCCATTCAAGTGAATGGGTCCGTATCTCTGATGCGGAATGCCCACGGAACGGCATCCGTGTATTGCGGATCCGCAAATGTGGTCCGCAATATGGCAATGGGGCGCACACTTTCATGTGCAAGAGGCCTAAGGAGAACTAGAGGAACTAATGCATTAAAAAAGAAAATCACGTTCTGTATATATATATATATATATATATATATATATATATATATATACACTGTATATATATATATATATATATAAATGGTATATATAAATGCTGTATATATTGTGACAGTCCGTTATTTGGCTCACCTTTCCAGAGGTGAAAAGGTAGGGGGGATTAGTCAGATTATTTCGCAGAAGGAGACCTCAGGAGACAGAAGTGCATTTCAACTGGCTTCCTGACAGCTTTTATTTCACAGGTTGCATTAAAACACAAAAACATAAACAAAACACCTAGCCTTGTCCAGGCTCTAACTAAACAATAGGTCCCTCTCTAGGACGTGGATAAGCTATCATCAGTCCACCCAAAATAAGCACGCTGTCTGAACAGCAACCTGTGATACTTGCAGTTTGCAGGCTCTGGACCTTCAGGGTCCCTCAGTGAGTGGCTTCGCTCACTCCCAGGAAGTTCTGAGCAAGTGTGTTGTCAGCCCAGTTATCTAGCAACTCCCCAGGTGCAGCTCATCAGGACCCAGGCTTAGGTTTTTTAACCCTTTCCTAAATAACTTTCTTCAGCATATGCTAAGAACCTGGGAGACACATATATACCCTCAATTACTTCACCCTGTGAGACACCACATTTCCCCCCCTTTTGCACTAACCTATGGGTTGGGGCACCCTGGCTTGACAAACAATAAGTACGAGACAAACCATCTACATTTCCCTGGAGGCTGCCTGCTCGGTGCTGTACTGTGAACCTAAAAGGCTGGAGGGACAGAAACCACCTGGTAACCCTACTATTCTTTTCCTTGTTATTCTGCATCCACTTTAGGGGTGCATGGTCTGTGATGAGGGTGAATTCTCTGCCCAGTAGGTAGTATTTGAGAGCGTCCATTTAATGGCCAAAGCCTCTTTCTCTACAGTGGCATACCTCTTTTCATGGTCATTCAGCTTCCGACTTATGTATAAGACAGGGTGTTCTTCCCCATCAATTATTTGTGATAACACTGCTCCTAACCCAGCCTCCGAAGCGTCGGTTTGCAGTGAGAAGGGTTTATGAAAATCCGGACATACCAGTACCGGCTGGGAGCACAGGGCTTGTTTCAAGGATTGGAACGCCCTCTCGGCCTCTGGGGTCCATTTTATCATCACCGAATTTTTTCCTTTTGTAAGATCGGTTAAAGGAACCGCCATAGATGCAAAATTAGGGATAAACCTTCTGTAATACCCTGCAATTCCCAAAAACGACCTCACTTGCTTCTTGTTTAGGGGTCTAGGCCAGTTTTGTATTGAGTCTATTTTGTTTAGCTGGGGTTTGATCAGACCTCGCCCAATGGTGTATCCCAAATACTTGGCTTCTTCCAAGCCGATGGCACACTTTTTAGGGTTTGCGGTGAGACCCGCCTGTCTTAGTGAATCCACGACCGCCTGCACTTTTTGTAGGTGAGACTCCCAGTCGCTACTGTAAATTACTACATCATCCAGATATGCTGATGTATAACCAATATGTGGCCTTAGGATCCTATCCATCATACGCTGAAAAGTCGCCGGGGCCCCATGGAGGCCAAATGGCAACCTAGTGTATTGGAAATGACCACTGGGTGCAGAAAAAGCCATCTTTTCCTTGGCCTTTTCAGTTAGCGGAATTTGCCAGTACCCTTTAGTTAAGTCCAATGTTGTTAAGTACCGAGCACTACCCAGCTTGTCTATTAGTTCGTCTACTCTCGCCATTGGGTAGGCGTCAAACTTTGAGACCAAGTTTAACTGGCGATAGTCATTACAGAACCTTATGTACCCATCAGGTTTGGGAATTAAAACGATGGGACTAGACCACTCACTTACGGACTCTTCTATTACCCCTAGGTCTAACATCTTGTTAATCTCTTGGGTAATGACCTCGCGCCTCGCTTCGGGGACCCGGTAGGGCTTAATCTTCACCTTAACACTGGGTTCTGTGACAATATCGTGTTTTATCACATGAGTGAGGCCTGGGAGTTCTGAGAAGAAATCGTTATTTCTCATAATGAATTCCTGTGATTCCTGTTTCTGATGGGGAAACAGGGACTCAGCAATTCTAACCTCAGGTACGGTGTAGCTTCGTGGTACAGAGTTTACCACCAGAGCTTCCCTATCTTTCCAGGGCTTTATCAAGTTAATATGATAGTTTTGTTCGGGTTTTCTCTTCCCGGGCTGATGAACTAGATAGTTCACCTCGCTTATCTTTTTAACAATTGTGAAGGGCCCTTGCCATTTTGCTAAGAATTTGCTCTCTACTGTGGGTATTAATACAAGCACCCGGTCCCCTGGGCTAAAATGACGCAGTTTCGCACCCCGGTTATATATTCTACTTTGGGCCTGTTGGGCTTGCTGCATATGTTCTCGAACCAAGGGCATGACTGCCTTGATCCGGTCCTGCATCTGTGACACATGCTCAATTATACTGTGGTACGGGGTAGATTCGTGCTCCCACGTCTCTTTAGCTATGTCGAGTAGCCCTCAGGACTGCCTGTCATACAGAAGTTCAAAGGGTGAAAACCCCGTAGACGATTGCGGTACTTCTCGTATGGCAAATAGTAAATAGGGAAGTAGGCAATCCCAATCCCTACCATCCTTGGCAATCACCTTTCTTAACATGTTTTTCAGGGTTTTATTGAATCTTTCCACCAATCCATCCGTTTGCGGATGGTAGACTGAGGTTCGGATATGCTTCACCCTGAATAGCCGACATAATTCTTTGGTCACCCTGGACATAAATGGGGTGCCCTGATCCGTTAAGATCTCTTTAGGGATCCCAACCCTACTGAACACCAGGACCAACTCCTTGGCTATGGTCTTTGCCGTCATATTTCCTAATGGAATAGCTTCTGGATATCTGGTGGCGTAGTCTAGGATCACCAGTATGTACTGATGTCCGCAAGCTGATTTCACTATAGGGCCTACCAGATCCATAGCTATTCGTTCGAATGGCACTTCCACAATGGGTAAGGGTACCAATGGGCTTCTAAAGTTAGGGGACGGAGATGTATATTGGCACTCGGGACAAGATGCACAGTAATCTCGTACCTCTGCTACTAGCCCTGGCCAAAAGAAACGCATTAAAATTCGTTCTTTTGTCTTTTCCATCCCCAGATGTCCCCCCAACAAATGACCATGTGCTAGATCCAAGACCATCTTCCTAAATGGCTTGGGAACTATCAGTTGTTCTACGATGTCTTCACCTTGCTTGTCTACCTGATACAGTAAGTTATTTTGCATCGCAATATGGGGATAAGCAAGCGTGACCCCTGGGTAAACCAGAACACCATTTATTATTTTTACATTTTCCCGGGCCCGAACCAAAGTAGGGTCATTCAGCTGCGCTGTGGCAAAATTGTCGCGTGAAACCTTTATATCCGCTAAGACATTTTCAACCCTCTCCTCTGGCTCCCCACCTACATCAGTGGTTTCGGTGTGCCCTGACATTACATCAAAAGGAAACACGGTCTTATCAGGAGATGACAGAACCTCATGAAGAAGCTCAGGTTCTGTGACTCCTGTTGCCCTTTCTCCAGAGATCGTAACCACTGTTGGCTCTTTAACCCTTTTTTCCCACAATTCCCAGAAAAAAGGAAAATCCCTCCCCAGTATTACGTCATACATGAGAGTGGGTATTAACGCTACCTGACAGGTTACCTGGTTGAGCACAGTTCCTATGGTAACACGTGCCGTATTATACTCACGAGTTTCCCCATGAATACAGGTGACCCCTACTGACTGGGTCTGTAAGCTATCAGAGTTTACCAAACTGGCTTTGACTAACGTGATCATACTGCCAGTATCCAGGAGAGCCTGCACCTCTCTCCCCTCTACTGAAACAGGACACAGATGTTTATCGACCTTTCCAGGGGTTACAATAGAACAAACCCCTTGGGCAAACATCGATTTCATATTTGGCATAGCACTCATATCACACTGCATGGGCTCTGAGTTTAACGGACAGTTAGCAGCAATATGTCCTGGTCCCTTTCACCGGAAGCATTTGATAGGTTCTGGTCTCAGAAAGTCAGACTTGGACCTTTCGAAGCGTTCCGGCCAGATTTCAGCTTTGGACCTTGTGTCTCTGTTAGGGGCCCCACCCCACGCAGGAGTACCCCCCTGCCGGGTACTTTCCTGGGTTAGGCGGGGCTTTTGTAGCAGGTCCTTTGCCGCAGCATATCTTTCCACCAGAGAGACCAACTCATCTGCGCTGTTAGGGTCACGGTGGGTAACCCACTTGCATATTTCAGGTGGAAGGGCTCTAAGATATCTGTCCACTACCACACGTTGGACAACCTCTGGAGCCGATAGAACATCTGGTTGTAACCACTTCTTGGTTAAGTGTACCAGGTCGTACATTTGGGAGCGAGCTGGTTTGTCTGCCTGAAAACCCCAATGGTGCACTCTTTGGGCCCGAACCGACAAAGTAACTCCCAGACGGGCCAAAATCTCCGCTTTCAGCTTACAGTAATCCTGAGCGTCAGCAGGATCCAAATCATAATAAGACTTCTGAGCCTCTCCACTCAGAAAGGGGGCTATAAACCCCGCCCACTGATCTAGTGGCCATCTTTCACGCTCAGCGGTGCGCTCAAAGGTCATCAAATAAGCCTCCACATCATCCGTGGCAGCCATCTTTTGTAGGTAGTTCCCAGCACATATGTCCTTCTTCCCCATGGGACCACTTTCAGTCGACCAAGGGGTCTGGTCTGCAAAGCGCTGCACCACCTCAGTCAAAGCAACACGATCTTTGTTTTGCATCTCGGTTAGAGTGGTAAGTTGCATTGCCATAGACCGCGCCAGATCCTCTGTCTGCCGATTAGCTTCTTGCTGCACTTTGTTTGCATGTTGCTGGGCTGCGGTGGCTTGCAGCAAAGCCTTTAACATATCCTCCATGTCAGGAGTCTTTCTCTGCAGCAATGTAGCAGGTTTTACCCAGGACATATACCTGTTCCCAAGTCCAGAAACAATTTGTATTCAGGCGTTACCCTTAGCAACCAGCTGTTCAAGGACCAGAAAAATTTCCAGCAGCAAGCCCCCTTTAACTACACACTGTTTTTTTTTTTTTTTTTTTTTTTTAAGTATTCAGCAGCACCTGTTCCACTGAGCAAACGGGCTTCTGGCCCTTTAAGTTCCCACACAGCACTGCAGCATTCAGCTTTTCTGAGGTGTCGTTGCCCGCATCCGACACCAATTGTGACAGTCCGTTATTTGGCTCACCTTTCCAGAGGTGAAAAGGTAGGGGGGATTAGTCAGATTATTTCGCAGAAGGAGACCTCAGGAGACAGAAGTGCATTTCAACTGGCGTCCTGCCAGCTTTTATTTCACAGGTTGCATTAAAACACAAAAACATAAACAAAACACCTAGCCTTGTCCAGGCTCTAACTAAACAATAGGTCCGTCTCTAGGACGTGGATGAGCTATCCTCAGTCCACCCAAAATAAGCACGCTGTCTGAACAGCAACCTGTGATACTTGCAGTTTGCAGGCTCTGGACCTTCAGGGTTCCTCAGTGAGATGTGGCTTCTCTCACTCCCAGGAAGTTCTGAGCAAGTGTGTTGTCAGCCCAGTTATCTAGCAACTCCCCAGGTGCAGCTCATCAGGACCCAGGCTTAGGTTTTTTAACCCTTTCCTAAATAACTTTCTTCAGCATATGCTAAGAACCTGGGAGACACATATATACCCTCAATTACTTCACCCTGTGAGACACCACAATATATATATATATATATATATATATACTGTATAGTGATTGGTGAGGGAGGTGCAATGAGGGGCAATTAAAGGGTTGTCCAAAACAACTTAGGGGGTCACTTATTCAGACCGGCGTTTTAGACGCCAGTCTTAATAAACCCTATATCTGGCAGTGGATCCGCCAAAGTTATAAAGAGGCAACTCCTCTACATAACTTTGGCTTATCCAGCACCAGTCTAAGTGTAAGACTCCTTCCAAGCTATCTAACATTTTGACCATGCGCATGCGGCTCTTTGCCGCTTCAAGTGCGGCTCTAGCGGTGGAGATGGGAAGCAGCCTAATAGAGAACATGGCACGCACCGCTCTCAGTGCGTACCATGTTCTCTTCACAAGCACAGTGGAGAAGGAGGGAGTCCCTCCCTCTCCACTGTGACGCGGCTGCCGCTGCCACCAATGGGGAGATGACAGGAAGGAGAAGGGGGGAGGCTGTGGCCACTGCACCACCAATGAATGTAATTAACAAATTAATTCAAGTACAGGAGGCAGCGGGTGTCGGCAGCTGTATCACAAACCCGGCACCCGACCTCAATAACAGGGCATGCGATCCGCCGAACCACGGAAATTAACCCCTCAGGTGCCGCACCTGATACTGCCGCCGGCACCCGCTGCCTCCTATACTTGAATTAATGTGTTAATTACATTCATTGGTGGTGCAGTGCGCCCCCCCCAGTATTATAAATTCTAACCATTGGTGGAGCAGTGCCCCCCCCCCCAAGTATTAGTATCATTGGTGGCAGTGGCCACAGGGTCCTCTCCCCCCCTCTTCATTGGTGGAAGTTCTGATCAGAGCCCCAGCAGTGTAATCCTGGGGCTCCGATCTGTTACCATGGCAGCCAGGATGCTACTGAAGCCCTGGCTGCCATGGTAAGCTCCCTGCTGCTGTGTGTACTATGCACAGGGAAACATGGAGAGTTTAAAGACCTATTCACCCTAATAGAGCTCTATTAGGGTGAATAGGACAAGAATTCTAGCCCCTAAGGGGGCTAATAGTAAATAAAATAAAATAAATTGAAATAAAAAAAACACCAAAATACTAAAAGTTTTAATCGGTCCCTTTCCTAATTTTACATATAAAATTTAAAAACAATAAAAAAATTAACATATTACATGCCCGAAAAAGTGTGAACTATTAAAATATAAAAAAATATTTCCTATGCGGTGAACGCCGTAACAGAAAAAAATTAATCACAGCCGTGCGATGTATAGCTTGTGGCTCCTGGTAGTCATACTTTTTTTTTTTCTGGCTTTTTGTGTCTGTAAGGTTGGCCACCCCTGCTTTAGACCATTTTCTATGCCTAAAACAGGTGTAGAAAATGATAAATGAAACTGGCCTCCCGGCCTGTCCCCTTCCCCGCCCACACCACGCCCACAATTTTAGACCTGGCGTGAGCAGGGGAAGGGCTCATATTGCAGCGCAATCAACCATTGCGCTGCAATCTGCACCAGATATATGGCTAAAATAGGTGTATTTCTGGATAATAAATGACCCCCTTAGCACTTATCCACAGGATAGATGATGAGTATCTGATTGTTGGGGATCTGTCTGCTAGAACTCCATCAGATCACAAGAATGTAGTCTGAGAATAAATGGAGCGATGATCATGCATGCACACTGCTGCCCCTTTCATGGCCATGCAGGTTTGCTGCCACTCAAGTCTACAAGAAGCTGAATAGAACACTTGATTATCTATGCCAGTCTGACAGAGTTCCACTATGTGAACTCCATGACTAGTGATGAGCGGCATAGGCAATATTCGCTTTCGCAATATTTCACACATTTTTTGCATAATATTCGCAATAAATTCGCAAATTCTAGAATTCGTGATCTCCAGTCATAATTTTTGCGATTGCGCAAATCGGCACTAATGATGCGCATATTTTTTGCGCAATACATGCAACTTCACATTTTTTCGGAGTAGATATTACTGATTGGTGCACTAAGTATGGTTGTGACATCACAGCACTATGTCTGTAGCATGTATGTATGGACAGCAGAGAAACAGTAATTCCTATCACACTACCTAACACCCTGCACTGGAACCTATCAGCTGCACTATATCAAGATCTAACCTACACTGACTATCTCCCACTAACTATCTGTATTATATATGTATGAGCTAACTAACAATCTAATGTAATTGGATAAGGAATAGGATCCAGATGAAAGCACAGAGCACAGCAATGTCACTGCTCTCTCTCTCAGAACTGCAAAATAACAGCAGAAAATGGCTGCTGGGGAGGTTCTTATATAGTAAGGGGTAGTCAACCTTCCTATTGGTTGCTAGGGATGTTGCTAAGCTCTGACAAAGATATTGTAGTATTCCCATTGGCCAGGGCCGAACTGGGAATAAAAACCAGCCCTGGAAAAAGTTGCATACCAGCCCCACAGCATTGCGTCATTATTTACTTGTTTATAATAGGAGAAAGCATTCATTTTAAGACACGTGTGTAAACACGAATATGAACTTTGCCCCACGATAGCTCTTTTCTAGAACCCCCATTGTTCATATTATCACAGTGTTTTCCCAACCAGGATGCCTCCAACTGTTGCAAAACTACAACTCTCAGCATGCTCAGACAGTGTTTTACCACGCCCTTTGACGCGCCCCTTTTTTGTTGGCCACCTATTTAATGATTGTTGCATGGAACATTTTACTTGACCAGCTATTTTAGATATTCTACGGCAGTCCTGTTACAATCCCCCTTCCCCCCCAATGAGCCTTTTGACCAAATAATAAAAATATTTATAAAATCTCACCCATATGCTGCAAAAAAAATAAAAATCTGCAATGTAAAATCGATAATAAAGATCAACTACAAACATAAACATATTTCACATGAAAACTTACAATTACTTGGCTTGGCCCTTGGGGATCTCGGACACCACTTCAACACTTTGGCCGTGGAGCTGATGTTGTGCTTTATCCTAATGAGAGATTTCATAATAAGGATTTGGAGAAGAGGCAGAGGGATAGCAGAGCAGAGAGAGGCCGGTGCTTCTACTAGGGGGTCATACCATGGGGGAGTAATAAAGCCCACCATAAGGCCCCCCTCCAGTAGAAATAATTCTCCTTATAATGTGCAAAACATACCCCTTTGTAATGCCCCCAGTTGAGCTAATGTTTCCATCATGTGCCAATATAAAATACCCCTTCTCAGTGCCCCCGTGCTCCTCCCCCCTTACCCCCACCATAATCATAATATGTCCCAGTATAAAATGCCCCTATACAGAGCCCCCCATATAAAATACCCCTTCTTTTTAGCCTCAGTAGATGCCCCTATAGTGCTCCCCAATCATGTGCCAGTAAGATGTGCCCTAATAGATGCCCCCCATCATGTGCCAGTAAGATGTGCCCCCAATAGATGACCCCAATCATGTGCCAGTAAGATGTGCCCCCATAGATGCCCCCAATCATGTGCCAGTAAGATGCCCCCCAATCATGTGCCAGTAAAAAGAGCCCCCCACCATCATGTGCCAGCAGCCAGAGCCCCCCCCATATCATGTGCCAGTAGCCCCCCCCTTATGTGCCAATAACCCCCCTTATTATGTGCCAGTAAACCCCCCTTATGTGCCAGAGCCCCCCCATATCATGTGCCAGTATGCCCCCTTATGTGCCAGTAGCCCCCATATCATGTGCCAGTAGCCCCCATATCATGTGCCAGTAGCCCCCATATCATGTGCCAGTAGCCCCCATATCATGTGCCAGTAGCCCCCCTAATGTGCCAATAGCCCCCATATCATGTGTCAATAGCGCCCATATCATGTGCCAATAGCCCCCATATCATGTGCCAATAGCCCCCATATCATGTGCCAATAGCCCCCATATAATGTGCCAATAGCCCCCTTATCATGTGCCAGTAACCCCCCCTTATGTGCCAGTAGCCGCCCCTTATCATGTGCCAGTAGCCCCCCTTATGTGCCAGTAGCCCCCATATCATGTGCCAATAGCCCCCATATCATGTGCCAGTAGCCCCCATATCATGTGCCAGTAGCCCCCCTAATGTGCCAATAGCCCCCATATCATGTGTCAATAGCCTCCATATCATGTGCCAATAGCCCCCATATCATGTGCCAATAGCCCCCATATCATGTGCCAGTAGCCCCCATATCATGTGCCAGTAGCCCCCTAATGTGCCAATAGCCCCCATATCATGTGTCAATAGCCCCTTATCATGTGCCAATAGCCCCCATATCATGTGCCAGTAGCCCCCATATCATGTGCCAGTAGCCCCCATATCATGTGCCAGTAGCCCCCATATCATGTGCCAGTAGCCCCCCTAATGTGCCAATAGCCCCCATATCATGTGTCAATAGCCCCCATATCATGTGCCAATAGCCCCCATATCATGTGCCAATAGCCCCCATATCATGTGCCAATAGCCCCCATATCATGTGCCAGTAGCCCCCCTAATGTGCCAATAGCCCCCATATCATGTGTCAATAGCCCCCATATCATGTGCCAATAGCCCCCATATCATGTGCCAATAGCCCCCTTATCATGTGCCAGTAGCCCCCCCATCATGATCCAGTATTGTACCTATAAAAAATAAATAAATAAATAAACACTAATGTGCCAATAGCCCCCATATCATGTGTCAATAGCCCCCATATCATGTGCCAATAGCCCCCATATCATGTGCCAATAGCCCCCATATCATGTGCCAGTAGCCCCCATATCATGTGCCAGTAGCCCCCCTAATGTGCCAATAGCCCCCATATCATGTGTCAATAGCCTCCATATCATGTGCCAATAGCCCCCATATCATGTGCCAATAGCCCCCATATCATGTGCCAGTAGCCCCCATATCATGTGCCAGTAGCCCCCCTAATGTGCCAATAGCCCCCATATCATGTGTCAATAGCCTCCATATCATGTGCCAATAGCCCCCATATCATGTGCCAATAGCCCCCATATCATGTGCCAGTAGCCCCCATATCATGTGCCAGTAGCCCCCTAATGTGCCAATAGCCCCCATATCATGTGTCAATAGCCCCCTTATCATGTGCCAATAGCCCCCATATCATGTGCCAGTAGCCCCCATATCATGTGCCAGTAGCCCCCATATCATGTGCCAGTAGCCCCCATATCATGTGCCAGTAGCCCCCCTAATGTGCCAATAGCCCCCATATCATGTGTCAATAGCCCTCATATCATGTGCCAATAGCCCCTATATCATGTGCCAATAGCCCCCATATCATGTGCCAATAGCCCCCATATCATGTGTCAATAGCCCCCATATCATGTGCCAATAGCCCCCATATCATGTGCCAATAGCCCCCATATCATGTGCCAGTAGCCCCCCCCCATCATGATCCAGTATTGTACCTATAAAAAATAAATAAATAAACACTTATACTTACCTCCAGCGATGCGATGCAGGCCTCTTCCGGCCTGTGTCCCTCGCTATACGTCTCAGGCGGCAGCCGGAGGACGGCGATACAGATGACTATGGAGATGAGCGCTTCCACAATGGGAGCGCTCATCTCCTGCTGTTGTGCCCTGCTGACCCCACTTGCCACCAGGGCCGCGGCCTTGCGGCACTCAGGCCTGCCGGCCTATCGGGAAATTTCAGGCCCTGCCATTGGCCCACAAGCAAGAAGGGAGGGTACTGATGAAAAGAAATCTAGAATATTCACGATTGCGAATATATAGCACTATATTCTAGATCTTCGCGAATTCTCGAAGTGCCGATATTCGCAATAAAAATTTGCGATTAGAATATTTGCGATCAACAGTATCCATGACCCCATTCTTATGATTAGTGGAGTTCCCAGCATTCAGACCTATGGATAGGTGGTAAGTTCTTATGGTGGGTCAGTCCCTTTAAATTAGTAATTTTCTACCTAAAGAAATCCAAAACCATAATCTTGGGCATTAATGGCGCTTGTCCCACGCTTGAGTAAAAATTCAGTTCACTGCCCTATTTCTGTCCATAAATACTCTATCAAAGGAGAATTTTGCTAACATTTTCTGATTTGTAGGTACATGCAGCTATGACACTTATACTCCACCAAGGAGTTTCCCAGGGTGTAAATGTTGGTCATCAATGTGTCAATGTCTTCTCGTCAGGCTTCAGACTGGCCCTGAATCAGAGTGATCTAAATTTTGGTAAATAGAATTTTTACTAAGAAATAGAACACATTACAAACAAATATACCCACAATGCCAACACCCTTCTCAGCTCCGCTCTCTGTAAATGGATTTTTACTCAGCAGTGCAGAAAAAAAGAGATATTTTTTATACAGCGGCAGAATCAGTGACACAATGTGACCCAGAAGATTGAGTAGACAATTTAAAACTTTTTTTCTAGTACAACAAATTCTTGTTCATTGACAGTTTCCAAATAGTCTGTCACACTCGCTTGGTCACCGTCAGCATAACAAGCACTGTACTGCATGTCACCCGCTTGACCAAAGAGGAAAGTTGCCTATAAGCTATTCAGCTCTGCTTGAAGAAAAGCTGCTTCAACATACCAAACACAAGGATGAAGCAGATCTCTGCGGGCGCTAAGATTTATAACACAAAATATAGAAATCACTAAAATTGACATTACTTTTAGCACCTTCAAGTTAAATAAGGTGGTACTGATACACTCAGGGTACTATTGGGGGTGGGGCTGTATACACATTCTGCTATATACAGTATAACACCCCCAGCCCCTCATAGTATGTAGTATACAACACTCCAAAGTATATAGTATAACACCCCCAGCCCCTCATAGTATATAGTATACAACACTCCACAGTATATAGTATAACACCCCCAGCCCCTCATAGTATGTAGTATACAACACTCCAAAGTATATAGTATAACACCCCCAGCCCCTCATAGTATATAGTATACAACACTCCACAGTATATAGTATAACACCCCCAGCCCCTCATAGTATATAGTATACAACAGTGCTTTAAGTGGGCCAAAAGAGGTGCCGGTACTCTATTAGGCGCCGGTGCTCCCCCCCCCTGCACATCAGACCCCCCCATCACACACATATATATTAGTTCCTCTATGTACCAGTACAGTACCCCCCCCACCACCGCACATTCGTTCCTCTCTGTACCAGTACCCCCCTGCACATCAGACCCCCCCCCCCACTCATCACACACACACACATTAATTCCTCTCTGTACCAGTACCCCCCAGCGCATGCGCAGTGTCGGCCGGTGTCCTGCTGAGAACATCCATCCGATCACCGCACCTGTGCACTGGCCCATAATTTTTCCCTACCCTAACCGCCGGCGAGGCTCCCAGCGCATGCGCACTCTGCTGTGAAATTTCCCTAACCCGTCATTGTGCGCAGTGCGCCCCCCCAATATAATAAACATTGGTGGCGCAGTGCGCCCCTCCCAACACTCCAGTATAATAAACATTGGTGGCACAGTGCGCCCCCCCATCACCCCAGTATAATAAACATTGGTGGCGCAGTGCGCCCCCCCTCAATATAATAAACATTGGTGGCGCAGTGGGCCCCCCCTCAATATAATAAACATTGGTGGCGCAGTGCGCCCCCCCTCAATATAATAATCATTGGTGGCGCAGTGGGCCCCCCCTCAATATAATAATCATTGGTGGCGCAGTGGGCAGTGCCAATGAGGGTTAAAAAATAAAAATAATAATTAACTCACCTCCTCCAATTGATCGTCTTCTGTTCTTTCTTCATGACCTGTCAAAGGACCTGTGGTGACATCACTGTTAGCATCACATGATCCATCACCATGGTAATGGGTCATGTGATGAGCTCAGTGACGTCACCACAGGTCTTGAAGAAAACAGGAGAACGGCAGCTACGCGATCATCTGGAGGAGGTGAGTTAAAAAATTTTTATTATTTTTTAACCCTCACTGGCACTTCCCACTGAGCCACCAATGTTTCTTATACTGGGGTGTTTGGGGGGGAAAGCGCACTGCCTACCAACGTTTCTTATACTGGGGTGTTGGGGGGGGGGGGGGCGCACTGTGCCACAAACGTTTCTTATACTGAGGGGGGGGTGGGGGCGCACTGCCTACCAACGTTTCTTATACTGGGGTGTTGGGGGGGGGGGGGGGGGGCGCACTGTGCCACAAACGTTTCTTATACAAAAACAGGAGGCGGGTGCTGGAATCAAATAGCCGGCACCCGACCTCTGTGACAGGGAGCTGCGATCAGCTACAATTAACCCCTGCAGTACCGCACCTGAAGGGTTAACTCAACTGCAGCTGATCGCAGCTCCCTGTCACAGAGGTTGGCTGTCGGCTATTTGATTCCAGCACCCGCCTCCTGTTTTTGTATTCAGGTCAGTTATCTTCATTGGTGGCGCAGTGGCCACAGCCCCTCCCCTCCTCCTCCCGTCTCTCTTCTTATTGGCAGCGGCGGGGGCAGCAGGCAGGTCAGACAGGGGAGGGGGAGATGGAGGGGGCGCCCCGAGGGAGAACACAAGTTCAGCCTCGCCTGCCGCATATTACATTGCGAGCTGTCGGCCGCCCAGCGCCCCTGTTACTATGGCGCCCTGTGCGGCCGCACAGCCCGCACACCCCAAAGGCCGGCCCTGCGCTCCGGTACCGGAAACCCACGTACTGGGCGCACGGAGAGGTGCTGGTACTCTCCAGGGCAATTTTTGGAAGTGGCGGTACTGAGTACCGCCGCGTTCCGGCCCACTTCAAGCACTGGTATACAACACTCCAAAGTATATAGTATAACACCCCCAGCCCCTCATAGTATGTAGTATACAACACTCCACAGTATATAGTATAACACCCCACATAACACCCCACAGTATACCGTATATAGTATAACAGCCCACATTATTCCATACACAGTATAACACCCCCAGCCCCTCATAGTATATAGTATACAACACTCCACAGTATATAGTATAACACCCCCAGCCCCTCATAGTATATAGTATACAACACTCCACAGTATACAGTATAACACCCCACAGTATACAGTATATAGTATAACACCCCCAGCCCCTCATAGTATATAGTATACAACACTCTACAGTATATAGTATAACACCCCGGCGCCCCTCATAGTATATAGTATACAACACTCCACAGTATACAGTATAACACCCCACATAACACCCCACAGTATATAGTATAACACCCCCAGCCCTTCATAGTATATAGTATACAACACTCTACAGTATATAGTATAACACCCCCAGCCCCTCATAGTATATAGTATACAACACTCCACAGTATACAGTATAACACCCCACAGTATACAGTATATAGTATAACACCCCCAGCCCCTCATAGTATATAGTATACAACACTCTACAGTATATAGTATAACACCCCAAGCCCCTCATAGTATGTAGTATACAACACTCCACAGTATATAGTATAACACCCCGGCGCCCCTCATAGTATATAGTATACAACACTCCACAGTATACAGTATAACACCCCACATAACACCCCACAGTATATAGTATAACACCCCCAGCCCTTCATAGTATATAGTATACAACACTCTACAGTATATAGTATAACACCCCAAGCCCCTCATAGTATGTAGTATACAACACTCCACAGTATATAGTATAACACCCCGGTGCCCCTCATAGTATATAGTATACAACACTCCACAGTATACAGTATAACACCCCACATAACACCCCACAGTATATAGTATAACACCCCCAGCCCCTCATAGTATATAGTATACAACACTCTACAGTATATAGTATAACACCCCAAGCCCCTCATAGTATGTAGTATACAACACTCCACAGTATATAGTATAACACCCCGGCGCCCCTCATAGTATATAGTATACAACACTCCACAGTATACAGTATAACACCCCACATAACACCCCACAGTATACCGTATATAGTATAACAGCCCACATTATTCCATACACAGTATAACACCCCCAGCGCCTCATACTATATAGTATACAACACTCCACAGTATATAGTATAACACCCCCAGCCCCTCATACTATATAGTATACAACACTCCACAGTATACAGTATAACACCCCACATAACACCCCACAGTATACCGTATATAGTATAACAGCCCACATTATTCCATACACAGTATAACACCCCCAGCCCCTCATACTATATAGTATACAACACTCCACAGTATATAGTATAACACCCCACGTAACACCCCACAGTATACAGTATATAGTATAACACCCCACACAACACCCCACAGTATACTGTATATAGTATAACATCCTACATTCACTGGTTACTAGAGACAAGGCAACCTCAAAGCTCAGGCGACAAGTTGGAACCAAAGCCCAGTTAAATAGGTAGACTGATCCTCAACTTAACCAGCATCTGGACAGGGAGCGTGGAGTGATGCCTGCGTCTACTCAGGACAGTGGCAGACATGGCCACCAGCCTAACAAAAGTTCATACAAAGCACTTACTAATGCATTATGATTATCCATATTGTCTCCTTTGCTGACTTGATTAATTTTTTCATCACATTATACACTGCTTCTTTCCAGGGCTTACGACCACCCTGAGATCCAGCAGAGGTGGTTGTGCTTGCACGCTTTAGAAAAAAAAGGGCAGCCCTATGCAGAGATGTTGGTGCCTTTTCCTATAGTGTGCAAGCACGACCACCACTGTTGGATTGCAGTGAAAAATGAATCAAGCCAGCAAAGGAGGCAATATAGGCAACCACAATACATTAGTAAGTGCCTTGTATTAACTTTCTCTACATGACCAATGACATTTGCTGAAGTGAGACAGTCATTTTAAAGATCTTTAAACGGGTTGGATAAAGTCCTAAAGGACCACAGAGTGCTATACAAAACTTTTCAAGGCAACTGAATTGACTCTTTCCGGTAAGAGTAGTGAGACTATGGAACTCTCTGCCTGAGGAGGTGGTGATGGTGAGTACAATAAAGGAATTCAAGAGGGGCCTGGATGTATTTCTGGAGTGTAATAATATTACAGGCTATAGCTACTAGAGAGGGGTCGTTGATCCAGGGAGTTATTCTGATTGCCTGGAGTCGGGAAGGAATTTTTTATTCCCCTAAAGTGAGGAAAATTGGCTTCTACTCACAGTTTTTTTTTTGCCTTCCTCTGGATCAACTTGCAGGATAACAGGCCGAACTGGATGGACAAATGTCTTTTTTCGGCCTTATGTACTATGTTACTATGTTACTCTGGTGGCCGATTTATGTGAATCAAATGCAAAACAAATTTTAGGAAATCTGTTTTTTCCACATGTAGATGTCTGGATTTTCAATAAAAATTCCAGGGTGCTACACAGTTTGTGAATAGGGTGTCAATGTAAGATAATCCATAAAGCATTATAGGAGACCTCAAGGGAGTCACTTCTACAAGGTGAGATGGTTCTTTTCCTTGGGAGATACCTCTTTGCATATAAGAGACCTGAAGGATATGCCAAAACCTTGGGCCCCACCCCAACTTACCTGAGGGGAGAGATGAACCTTATATAGTCTGCGAATACTGTGCCAATGTAAGATAATCCATGAGGCGTTATAAATGACCCACTTCATATTTTTAGCAATTCTTTCCTAACTAAATTGAGAAGTGTGACCAAAGTTCCTTTGTCATTTTTTACAACAACCAACACCAGAATCCATACAACTTCTATGTATTAGCAAAGAATGTATCTTACTTATGAATTTATGTTTAAAGTGTATACCAATTAAAAGCTCCAAGATAGTGAATATCTCCAAGAAATGTCTTAGCCTGAGCTATCAGGGTATTACTCATAAATATTACAGATTAAAGGGATTCTGTCACCTTGTTTTAGGTTATAGAGCTATTTAAATGACCCTGGTAAGGTACCCAAGGGGCTGTACTAACCTTCTTGGAGACCAGCCATGTCCCCTGTGAAGGAACCCAGCACCGCCTGCGTCCTCCGAATCTCCTCCTTGCTCACAGTTAGATTCCCATAATCTAGTACAGCCCCTTGGGCACCTTACCAGGCTCATTTACATATCTATAAAATCATTTTTTAAACACAATAAAAGCACACAGCCCTATAGGACAGGTATATTGCAGACATGCTAGCGGCTATCTAGCCGTCCATGTCCGCATCTCTATAAGTCAAAACGAGGTGACAGAATCCCTTTAAGGTATCCTAAACTTTTTTGTCTTCAAAAATATAAAAGAGATAGGCCACACAAAGCATAAAACTTGAACCACTCTAGAAATACCAAATTTACCCCAAAACTGCACATCTAGTTCAAAGCTTGAAGAGCACCGGTCAGTGGGATCAATCCTATGCAACCAAATACAGTTACTGAACTGATAAGGTTGTTTCTGCTGATTAAAATTATATCTGTCTTGGGAAAATGGGTTGTGTTGTTACTAAAAAATAAAAGGCTTTAATTTTTTTAATGCAAATCAGGGCTTCAGCTTCCTGGGAAGGGGCCTAGCCCCTTGTTGCACCTCAGCTCCTCAGATTTCCAGTGGTGGCCATGCCTCTTGTGCACTGAAGTCCTTGATTCTTTCAGGATCATCACAACCGATTTTAACAAGACAGGTATTATTTTAATCAGCAGGATCAACTCTACTTGACAGTATGCCCCGTTTAATAGGTTGATCCTACTGGCAGGTGCCCTTTAAGTAAATTAAAAGCTTATTGACCCACAAAAGGGTCAACAAAACATACCCTTTCATCCCAAAAAAAAAAAATTCTCAACACAATCCAAATCCTGTGCAACATATGATAATAGGCTCCAAATCTCCTAAAATTATTAAGGCCAAATTGACCCATCTCTACTAATTCAAAAAGGGTCAATTTAGTACCCCCATTAATAATATTCTGCATGAGTTGACTCTAATTTGAATCCATCCCATAGAGAAAAAAGTTTAATTTGAGCTGCAAGAAAACAATATTTAAAAAAGAGAAAAAAGAAGTTTGGAAGTGCAACCCCCCCCCCCCCCCTTCTGCTGCCTTTCGGATATTGCAGGAGTGAAAAGGTCACTTCTCCATGGGCGTATTAATCAAGCGACTTTGATATTAACAACATTTATATTCCCCCACTTTTAATTCAGCATCAGCAGTTGTAAAGAATTATATCAGTTTTTCTAGGTGTCCTCCTTCACTGGTAATTGATGATTTTAATATGGTAATAGATTCAAAGCTGGACAGATGGTCGGCTGATAAGAAACATATACAACAAAATTCATTTTTTCCTAGATTAATATTTGAATTTGGCTCGTTCTTTGTGTAGAGGGTGTTAAATCCAACAAAGATTTTATATGTATGCTATTCAAAGTTGCAAGATACTTTCTCTAGTATATATAGCTATTTAATTACCCCAGACCTGGGGGTATCTGAAAATGCTTTGCATGTATTGTCATGTACTGTCTTGTAATGTTACTCGTTTGTGTTGGCTATTTATTCCAACAAAAGAGGAATGGTTGGCAGGAACAGGTTACTACAGCTTACTACCCTGTTCCTCCCCTCTTGGTAGGAGAGAGGTAGTCCTACTTCCTGTCAGGAGGGGAAGAGGGCGTTCCTGAGTAAACAGTGAAGGGAGAGGAAGCACATGCAAGAGCTCCTACTCCAAGGGACCATTTCCAGTTCTCCTGTGAGACAATCACTCCAGAGAGACCTTCTAACCACCATTCCACTGAACCAATCCCCAGGGAGCGATGGCCTGATGGAGTACACCACGACACAACATCTCATCTTGACCACTACTACTCCCCTCCTCTGCCCTGGCTCCTCAGGGGCTTGCTGCACTGTGCTCCCAGCAGATCAACAGGACCTTGTGAAACATGTGACCTACTCATCCAGAGGGGTGTTTGATTGTAATCCGTTAGTGGAGGAGCTGGGATGTTTGCCAGAAATTACAACTAAGACATTTGGGATTTGTCCAGAGTGGTTGAAGAATTCAAATGCAAGAGTGGCTATTATTGGGGAATTGTAATTATTTTTTGTCACCATTTCAGGGACTGAAAGAGGTCCCATTGCATGAGATACTGCAAAACTATTCTGAGGTAAGCGTTCCCCGGTCAGATTATCAGGATCAGGAGGAGGCTGAGAGAGTTGAAAACTTCTCTCCAGGGAATGGTGCAACAGGCCGAGGTACAATACTGCAGTTATCCTTCGAATATTAATGAAGAGAAGTGGGAAGAACTCCAAGAGTTATATAAAAGCTTTAAAAAGATCTGTCACATTTAAAAAAATGCAGAGTGTCTATTCAATAAATTCTGCCACTCCCCTGAGTATCGAATTTAGTTACATATTGTCCTCTGCTCCTGAGTTATAGCCCTAAAATATAACATGCACTATATAAAAATTGCATGTGCTTGTCCAAGTTATATTTATTGATGACCTATCCTCAGGATAGGTCATCAATATCAGATCGGTTGGGGTCCGACACCCGGCACCCCCGCTGATCAGCTGTTTGAAGAGGAGGCGCGCGCCATGCCAGCGCTGCCTCCTCTTCACTGTTTACCTTCTCGCCATTGCATCTGCAGTGATGAGCAGGTGTAATTGCACCCAAGCCGTCCCATTTATTTCAATGGTACGGATCGCTTCTATAGCTATTCGTACAATTGAAATGAATGGGACGGCTTGGGTGTAATTACACCTGCTCATCGCTGCAGATGCAACGGCAAAAAGGTAAATAGTGAAGAGGAGGCAGCGCTAGCACGGCATGCGCCTTCTCTTCAAACAGCTGATCGGTGGGGTACCGGGTGTCAGACCCCAGCCGATCTGGTATTGATGACCTAATCCTGAGGATAGGTCATCAATAAATATAACTTGGACAACCCCTTTAAGAACAGAAGTGGCAACCACTGCACGTCTCCAGAGGTGGAGCTATGTTGCCTGCTCTGATGCTGTCCAATCATTGCCAACAGCTTCAGAGTGGCCTTCTGCTTGTCAGTTGATGCTGTGCTGGCCATTCTCAGCCTCTTCAGTGGTGGTTTTTCTTGCTGGCTTGGCTGCAGGCTTCTGTGATCCTCAACCCTGTGTCCCTCCAGAAATCAGAGGTCCCGGCTGAAGTTTGGCTTTCTGCATTGTGATCTTGCAAGCTATACTAATCTCACAAGACTATACTGTATATAGACTTCACTCTGAACAAATTCAAGAGCAAGTGTTTTGGAAAATAGAGAAGAAGAAACAGAGCGAGTGGTACATAGAACAGTATACTTGGGTAAAACCAACAGTAAGATGTGCTATAGCGTGTGGTAATGTTCTCAAATTCATTGGTTGTGCACAGCACCAACCGTTATATGGGCATAAGATTATAGGTAAATCTATATGGAAGCTTCTGGTGTCCAGCGGCCATCAAGGTTCAAAGCAATGTGAAGCAGGGTCTGGGAAACCACCAGGTATCACAATAAACTGCAATGACTCGAGCAATCATCCAGATTGTAGATCAATGTTGTTTTATTGGTTCCAACTCATATGTGTTTCAGGGACACGGCCCCTTCTCCAGGTAAAAATGGATATATACACAGCTATACACACAATTAAAGTCAAGCAAATTTATTTTGATCCGAATTTCAGGAAAAATTTGATTTGCTGCAAAGCCGAATGTGACGGTATCATCCGTGTCACCGTCTAGTATTCCCTTCTCCCCTTGAAATAGCACCGCCAAGTAATCCACAGAGCCATAGATCGCTATTATCGCTAGTATCGCTGGTATTGCTGGTATTGCCAAATAAGTCTATACATTAGCCCAAGCTGAATGCTAGAAATACTTTACTGGAAGGCCTCACATTGAAAAAATACAATTGCTTTTATCCCCTGCTCCCATGCAAGGGAGACACCCACAACAAACATACATTAACCCATAACACAAAGGTTACAATCGCCAATACACACAGAGAGACAATGGAACAGACATCACTACTCAAACATACAATGTCCCACCCTTTACAATACACATAGACATTTAACACATCCCAAAATGGCACGAATTAGACCAGGAATTCAAAAGTTAGTACAAGTCTCTTTGGCCTGGCTGTACTCATGGGTTTTCTGCACAAAACCGGTGCATTCAACATGGGACCATATTCACAGGGTAAGAGGCTGGCAAGTAGTCCTCTCCAAGCACTCGTAGCAACCTCAAAAGAGGGGAGTTTGTCACACCGAATTTCCTTGCTCTTTGTGGTAACAAATCAATTTTCCCTAAAATGGCAGTAAAAACAAAAAAATACATACTTACCTCATCCATTTGCTCGAGAAGAGGCTGTTGCGGCCATCTTCATTGAAGATACTACCCGAAATCTCGTGCAGGGGGATGTATGACGTCAGCGTGATGACATGATGACATCGAGTCACTGCGCAAGATTTTACGCAATGTCTTCAATCCAGTTGGCCGTGACAGCCTCTACGTGAGAAAATGGATAAGGTGAGCATTTATTATATATTTTATATTTTTTCCCTGATTAAACCCTGAAAAGCCTAAATGGTAGCCTCAGATGCCACGATCAGTAATGAACGTGACATTTGAGAGGTTCAATGATGGGGGGCTGGTGCGATTGCATTTCCCCGTCATTGTGCCAGCTACATACAAAATAAATGCACTTTGTGACTAATTCATCATGACACAAATTTATTTTTGAAATCGCATTTTTCATAACTTCGGTCATCTCTACACACAATTATACTTATATATACATATGAAAAAAAAATATCTTTATTAGCACATCACTTAAAATACAGTACAGGAAACATGTACAGTCGACGTGTTTTGGCTAACACAAGTATCCTTAGTCATAATATGAAGGTACAGTACATGATGAATATTAAAAGGAGCCAGGAACCAATCCTATTTCTCCAAAATACCACGTGATTGAATAAAAACAAATGCAAAGCACCTGGAATAATAGTGTAGAGACTGAATCCGATTTCATCCTGGCGTGCGGATGTCCCGGGAATGAATGGACACGCAGAGGAAGGAGATTAGCTGTTGTCCCCTTAATGGATCCGGCTCTTTGAAAGAGAGATTGCTCCAGGAAGACAGTGTACAGCGTGTGGGCAGAAGTCTTATTATCAAGGAAGGCCGCACAGTTGCTGAGAAGTTGGTGGCCATCCCGGGTAAGCAGCATCCTCGGGCCCAGAACGGTTGCAGGTCAGTACATATGGTTACTGATTGTATTCTACTGTGTGGCGCCTGAAGTAACAGAGACTAGCCTAGGCCTTATAGTACACTGCTCAAAAAAATAAAGGGAACACTTAAACAACACAATGTAACTCCAAGGCAATCACACTTCTGTGAAATCAAACTGTCCACTTAGGAAGCAACACTGAGTGACAATTAATTTCACATGCTGTTGTGTAAATGGGATAGACAACAGGTGGAAATTATAGGCAATTAGCAAGACACCCCCAATAAAGGAGTGGTTCTGCAGGTGGTGACCACAGACCACTTCTCAGTTCCTATGCTTCCTGGCTGATGTTTTGGTCACTTTTGAATGCTGGCGGTGCTTTCACTCTAGTGGTAGCATGAGACGGAGTCTACAACCCACACAAGTGGCTCAGGTAGTGCTTATCCAGGATGGCACATCAATGCGAGCTGTGGCAAGAAGGTTTGCTGTGTCTGTCAGCGTAGTGTCCAGAGCATGGAGGCGCTACCAGGAGACAGGCCAGTACATCAGGAGACGTGGAGGAGGCCGTAGGAGGGCAACAACCCAGCAGCAGGACCGCTACCTCCGCCTTTGTGCAAGGAGGAACAGGAGGAGCACTGCCAGAGCCCTGCAAAATGACCTCCAGCAGGCCACAAATGTGCATGTGTCTGCTCAAACGGTCAGAAACAGACTCCATGAGGGTGATATGAGGGCCCGACGTCCACAGGTGGGGGTTGTGCTTACAGCCCAACACCGTGCAGGACGTTTGGCATTTGCCAGAGAACACCAATATTGGCAAATTCGCCACTGGTGCCCTGTGCTCTTCACAGATGAAAGCAGGTTCACACTGAGCACATGTGACAGACGTGACAGAGTCTGGAAACGCCATGGAGAACGTTCTGCTGCCTGCAACATCCTCCAGCATGACCGGTTTGGCATTGGGTCAGTAATGGTGTGGGGTGGCATTTCTTTGGAGGGCCGCACAGCCCTCCATGTGCTCGCCAGAGGTAGCCTGACTGCCATTAGGTACCGAGATGAGATCCTCAGACCCCTTGTGAGACCATATGCTGGTGCGGTTGGCCCTGGGTTCCTCCTAATGCATGACAATGCTAGACCTCATGTGTCTGAAGTGTGTCAGCAGTTCCTGCAAGACGAAGGCATTGATGCTATGGACTGGCCCGCCCGTTCCCCAGACCTGAATCCAATTGAGCACATCTGGGACATCATGTCTCGCTCTATCCACCAACGTCACGTTGCACCACAGACTGTCCAGGAGTTTGCAGATGCTTTAGTCCAGGTCTGGGAGGAGATCCCTCAGGAGACCATCCGCCAGCTCATCAGGAGCATGCACAGGCGTTGTAGGGAGTTCATACAGGCACGTGGAGGCCACACACTACTGAGCCTCATTTTGACTTGTTTTAAGGACATTACATCAAAGTTGGATCAGCCTGTAGTGTGTTTTCCACTTTAATTTTGAGACTCCAAATCCAGACCTCCATGGGTTGAAAAATTTGATTTCCATATTTTTTTTTTGTGTGATTTTGATGTCAGCACATTCAACTATGTAAAGAACAAAGTATTTCAGAAGAATATTTAATTAATTCAGATCTAGGATGTGTTATTTTTGTGTTCCCTTTATTTTTTTGAGCAGTGTAGTTAGATAGATAGGGTTATATGTTTTGCTAGGCCTTAGGCCTATTGCACACGACCGTATGGCTTTTTCAGTGTTTTGCGATCCGTTTTTCACGGATCCATTGTTCCGTTTTTTGTTTCCGTTGTGTTTCCGTTTCTGTTCCGTTTTTCCGTTCCGTTTTTCCGTATGGCATATACAGTATACAGTAATGACATAGATAAAATTGGGCTGGGCATAACATTTTCAATAGATGGTTCAGCAAAAAACGGAACGGAAGCGGAAGACATACGGATGCATTGCCGTATGTGTTCCGTTTTTTTGCGGACCCATTGACTTGAATGGAGCCACGGACTGTGATTTGCGGGCAATAATAGGACATGTTCTATGTTAAAACGGAACGGAAAAACGGAAATACGGAAACGGAATGCATACGGAGTACATTCCGTTTTTTTTGCGGAACCATTGAAATGAATGGTTCCGTATACGGACCGTATACGGAACGCAAAAAACGGCCAGTAAACGGGAAAAAAAAACGTCCGTGTGCAATAGGCCTTACTGTACTGGACTGCGGCACAGTATTTGACTTGCAGGCTCTGCTGCGTCCGCCACCGGCTAGATGTGTCCTCTTTAGCGGCACGGCACGACTTGCAGGCTCTGCTGTGTGCGCCATCGGGCTAGGCCTGTCCCTCGGACAGGGACAGTGACTGTGAGCCTGGGGTATAACTTAGTCTGTGTATATTCATATTGTTGTGTTTTCAGTATTGTTAACCTCTTAAGGACATAGGGCGTACAGGTACGCCCTTGTGCCCTGGTACTTAAAGAGGACCTTTCACTGATTCTTACCCTATGAACTAAGTATACAGACATGTGGAGCGGCGCCCGGGGATCTCACTGTACTTACTATTATCCCCGGGCGCTGCTCCGTTCTCCTGCTATGCCCTCCTGTATCTCCGTTCCCTAAGTTATAGTAGGCGGAGTCTGCCCTAGCGCTGGCCAATTGCATTGCAGAGCTCACAGCCTGGGAGAAAATAACCTCCCAGGCTGTGAGCTCTGCGCTGCGATTGGCCAGCGCTAGGGCAGACTCCGCCTACCATAACTTAGGGACTGGTATCTCCGCCTACTATAACTTAGTGAGCGGAGATACCGGAGGACATAGCAGGAGAACGGAGCGGCGCCCGGGGATAATAGTAAGTGCAGTGAGATCCCCGGGCGCCGCTCTACATATCTGTATAGTTAGTTCATAGGGTAAGAATCGGTGAAAGGTCCTCTTTAAGGACACAGGGCGTACATGTACGCCCTGTGTATTTCCGATCACTGCCGTGCGGCTGGCAGTGATCGGAACCCGGTGCCTGCTCAAATCATTGAGCAGGCACCTAGGTTAAATGCGCGGGGGGGTCCCGTGACCCCCCCATGTCGGCGATCGTGGCAAACCGCAGGTCAATTCAGACCTGCGGTTTGCTGCGACTTCTGCATTTTCTGATCCCCGCGGTCCCTGACCGCGGGGATCAGAAACTTTATATGCCTAAAATAAAGTTTTATTCACCCCCCCCTGCACCCCCGAATGATTTTATGGTGGCGGGAGGTGCAGGGGGAGGGTTGCGGGCGGTGGGGGCGGTGCGGGAGGCGGGCGGTGCGGCAGGCGGGGTCGCGATCCCCCGCCCGCCTCCCCTTGTATAATCGTTGGCTTCTAGTGGGTATACCAGGGTGCCAGCACATTGCTGGCACCCTGGTATAAACGGCTGACATCTGCGATGCGATGTCAGCCGTTTTACCCTTTCCATACAGCGGTCCGTACGGACCGCTGTATGGAAAAGGTTAACAGCGCAGGGAGCTCCCTCCCTCTCCCATCGGGGGGCTGCTGTGCCTTTGCAGCCCCCCGATGGGGAGGGAGAGAGCCCCCAGACAGCCCCCCGACAGATCCCCTCCTTACCCTTCCCTGTCTGCGCAGTTCTGACCACTACTGAGCAGACGGGGAAGGTTCCCATGGCAACAGGACGCCTCTCAGGCATCCTGCTGTCCATGGTGCTGAACAGATCTGTGCTAAAAGGCATAGATCTGTTCAGACAAAGTGTAAAATACAGTACAGTACAATATATATTGTACTGTACTGTATTATACAGACATCAGACCCACTGGATCTTCAAGAACCAAGTGGGTCTGGGTCAAAAAAAAAGTGAATAAAAGTGAAAAAAAAGTAAAAATAAAAAAACACATTTATCACTGATTAAAAATGAAAAAAATAAAATTCCCTACACATGTTTGGTATTGCCGCGTCCGTAACGACCTGATCTATAAAACGGTCATGTTACTTTACCCGAACGGTGAACGCCATAAAAATTAAAAATAAAAAACTATGATGAAATTGAAATTTTGCCCACCTTACTTCCCAAAAAAGGTAATAAAAGTGATCAAAAAAGTCGCATGTACGCCAAAATTGTAACAATCAAACCGTCATCTCATCCCGCAAAAATCATACCCTACCCAAGATAATCGCCCAAAAACTGAAAAAACTATGGCTCTTAGACTATGGAAACACTAAAACATGATTTTTTTTGTTTCAAAAATGAAATCATTGTGTAAAACTTACATAAATAAAAAAAAGTATACATATTAGGTATCGCCGCGTCCGTATCGACCGGCTCTATAAAAATATCACATGATCTAACCCCTCAGATGACCACCGTAAAAAAATAAAAATAAAAACGGTGTAAAAAAAGCCATTTTTTGTCATCTTACGTCACAAAAAGTGTAATAGCAAGCAATCAAAAAGTCATATGCACCCCAAAATAGATGCCAATCAAACCGTCATCTCATCCCGCAAAAAATGAGACCCTACTTAAGATAATCGCCCAAAAACTGAAAAAACTATGGCTCTTAGACTATGGAGACACTAAAACATTTTTTTTGTTTTAAAAATGAAATCATTGTGTAAAACTTACATAAATAAAAAAAATTGTATACATTTTAGGTATCGCCGCGTCCGTGACAACCTGCTCTATAAAATTACCACATGATCTAACCTGTCAGATGAATGTTGTAAATAACAAAAAAAAACTGTGCCAAAAAAGCTATTTCTTGTTACTTTGCCGCAAAAAAAGTGTAATATAGAGCAACCAAAAATCATATGTACCCTAAACTAGTACCAACAAAACTGCCAACCTATCCCATAGTTTCTAAAATGGGGTCACTTTTTTGGAGTTTCTACTCTAGGGGTGCATCAGGGGGGCTTCAAATGGGACATGGTGTAAAAAAAACAGTCCAGCAAAACCTGCCTTCCAAAAACGGTATGGCATTCCTTTCCTTCTGCGCCCTGCCGTGTGCCCGTACAGCAGTTTACGACCACATATGGGGTGTTTCTGTAAACTACAAAATTAGGGCCATAAATAATGAGTTTTGTTTGGCTGTTAACCCTTGCTTTGTAACTGGAAAAAAAATATTAAAATGGAAAATCTGCCAAAAAAGTGAAATTTTGAAATTGTATCTCTATTTTCCATTAAATCTTGTGCAACACCTAAAGGGTTAACAAAGTTTGTAAAATCAGTTTTGATTACCTTGAGGGGGGTAGTTTCTTAGATGGGGTCACTTTTATGGAGTTTATAATCTAGGGTTGCATCAGGGGGGCTTCAAATGGGACATGGTGTCAAAAAACCAGTCCAGCAAAATCAGCCCTCCAAAAACCAAACGGCGCACCTTTCCCTCTACGCCCTACTGTGTGGCCGTACAGTAGTTTACGGCCACATATGGGGTGTTTCTGTAAACAGCAGAGTCAGGGAAATAAAGATACAGTCTTGTTTGGCTGTTAACCCTTGCTTTGTTAGTGTAAAAAATGGGTTAAAATGGAAAATTAGGCAAAAAAATGAAATTCTCAAATTTAATCGCCATTTGCCAATAACTCTTGTGCAACACCTAAAGGGTTAACGACGTATGTAAAATCAGTTTTGAATACCTTGAGGGGTGTAGCTTCTTAGATGGGGTCACTTTTAGGGAGTTTCTCCTCTAGGGGTGCATCAGGGGGGCTTCAAATGGGACATGGTGTCAAAAAACCAGTCCATAAAAATCAGCCTTCCAAAAACCAAACGGCGCACCTTTCACTCTACGCCCCGCTGTGTGGCCGTACAGTAGTTTACGGCCACATATTGGGTGTTTCTGTAAATGGCAGAGTCAGGGCAATAAAGATACAGTCTTGTTTGGCTGTTAACCCTTGCTTTGTTAGTGGAAAAAATGGGTTAAAATGAAAAATTAGACAAAAAAATGAAATTCTCAAATTTCCTACCCATTTGCCAATAACTCTTGTGCAACACCGAAAGGGTTAACAACGTATGCAAAATCAGTTTTGAATACCTTGAGGGGTGTAGTTTCTTAGATGGGGTCATTTTTGGGTGGTTTCTATTATGTAAGCCTCGCAAAGTGACTTGAGACCTGAACTGGTCCCTAAAAATTGAGTTTTTGTAAATTTCTGAAAAATTTCAAGATTTGCTTCTAAACATCTAAGCCTTGTAACATCCCCAAAAAATAAAATATCATTCCCAAAACAATTCAAACATGAAGTAGACATATGGGGAATGTAAAGTCATCACAATTTTTGGGGGTATTACTATGTATTACAGAAGTAGAGAAACTGAAACTTTGAAATTTGAAAATTTTTCCAAATTTTTGTTAAATTAGGTATTTTTTGGTGCAAAAAAAATATTTTTTTGGACTTCATTTTACCAGTGTCATGAAGTACAATATGTGACGAAAAAACTATCTCAGAACGGCCTGGATAAGTCAAAGCGTTTTAAAGTTATCAGCACTTAAAGGGACTCTGGTCAGATTTGCAAAAAATGGCCTGGTCCTAAGGTGTAAAAAGGCTGTGTCCTTAAGGGGTTAAAGTAAAGTTTCTGTTCTTGCATATAAAGCTGGTGTCAGTGTTGCTTTTCTTGTCTGTGACTTCGCTGTATCCTGGGGAGCCCACCCCGGTACACGGCTTACATCTTGGCGTAGTCGGCAGGATACAGCGACCGTTATGGACAGGAACGCGGCGGGAGATCGTCCCCCGGCGCCATTGGTGCCCGATCAGGACCCAGCCCAGGGTGCACAGGCGCAAGTCCAGATTGCCTCCAACAATATGGCTACCCCAGTAGGATACATCCCTGTAGGGGCACTGCTGCGTCATCTGCCAAAGTATGACGGTAGAAACATGACATTGTAGGACTGGACTGAAAGGGTGCGAAGTGCGGTTAAAATGTGTAACCTGACCCCTGAACTGCGGGCCGAGGTTGCGTTGGGAGCCCTAGAGGGTGACGTCAGGCGGACAGTGATGGTAAGGCCTGACTCCGAGAGAGATACACTAGAAAAGATATTCTCCCTGCCAGAGAGAGCTCAAAGGGGGCGGGCCAAAGTGGTACAATTACGGAGTCACTTCTTTAACCGACCCCAGCGAGAGGGCGAGACCCTGATGCAATACTCCAATGCTCTACAGGAGACGCTGAATGAGATACAACGACGAGACCCTGAGGCCATGGGCTCCTTCCAGGAGGTGGATCGGCTTCTACGAAATCAGTTCATAGTGTGGCTCTTCAATAAATTCTTACAAGATAAATTACAATAGATGACCCGAACAATGGCCGATATAACATTCTACAGTGTCTACTTAGCCGCCGTAGAAAGAGAGGAAGAGCCCATACCTGCGGCAGCAAGAGTGGTGAATAGCATGCATGTTATAAGGGAATCAGAGTCCTTAAAGGATGTGGTCCAGGCCCTGCAGGCGGAATTGAAAGAGCTTCGGCTGGAAGTGTCCCAGATAAAGGCAGAACCATCCTGGCGTCCGGAAATGGTCCCCGCACCTCGTACCACTCCACCCAGAACAACCACTGTGAGGTATCCGGTCAGAAGAGGGCCTCTCTGTTGGGCTTGCCGAAAGTACGGCCATATGGCCAGAGAGTGCCAAGAACAGGTAGATTCTGAGCCGACGTTAAACTTCCAACCGCTGCAGTAGCTGGGCGTCCTGCGGCGGTGCACCAGAAGTTAAGCCCTCTGCGTGAAGAACGTGACTTGTATGCCAGCAGCCCCGTATTAGAAGCCGAGTTGGAAGGCCGAAATGTCTGCTGCCTAGTTCATACAGGGTCAGAGTGTACCCTAATGCCTCTGGAGTTCTTCGAGAGGCACTTCGGGCATATGATGGAGCCCGAGGACGGGAGCGCCATCAGGCTGACAGCTGCCGATAATAGAGAGATGGATGTCCGAGGGATAGTCTGGATGCGGGTCCGACTGTTTGGGCAAGACATCGGCAAGAAAGGGGTCGTGCTGGTGGACTATTCGTCCCGGAAAGGAATGGACGTGACCCTGGGCATGAATATACTGAGAGACCTAGACCATCAACTCTATGCCAAGGAAGGGCCGAAGTACTAGCAACGGGCCACCGCACACCGGCCTACCCAGAAGGTCTTACAACAGATGGTGAGGAGCTGTAGCCTGCAAAAGAGTAACCTGTCCGGTCGGGCCATTGGAGATGTGAGAGTGCTCAGGAGGACCCCGCTGAAGATCCCACCTCGACAAGAGCGAATATTGATGCTGCCAGTGGGGGCTGGACGACGATTGAATGGACTGGAGGTCCTAATTGAACCCGCTTATCAAGAAGAAACGCATATTCGCCCACTGGTAGCCCGGGCTCTCGCTATTGTGAAGGACTGATGTGTGCCTATACACTGCTGTAATGTTGAGGACTGCGAGTTAATTGTCCCTACAAACACCCTGCTGGCCAAAGTTTATGTGTCCGAAGGGGGTATCTCTCGACGAAGTGGCTTCACGCTGCAGCCGGATAGGAGATCAGCCTGGACCTATGCCGTGGAGATACATTCAGGGGAAACCCTGACAGCCGAGTGGAACGGTCGAGTGATCATGGCCCGTATGGGGGTGGACTTCAGAACCCTGACCCTGGGGGAACAAAAGCTGCTGGAAGACACCCTCTGGGGATTTCAGGAGGCCTTCTCAAGACATGATGAGGACTTTGGGTGTGCTACTGCTATTTACCATGAATTCCCAACCGGCGATGCTGCGCCGATCAGGGAATGTTACCGGCAGATCCCACCTAAGATGTATAAGGAGGTGAAAGATATGGTGGCCAGCATGTTGGAGAACCGGGTGATCCAGGAGAGTCAAACTCCGTGGGCTGCTCCGGTAGTCTTGGTGCGGAAGAAAGACGGGAGTCTCCGGTTCTGCGTGGATTATTGGAAGCTGAATGCTCAGACTGTTCGGGATGCCTACCCCCTTCCACGGATTGAGGAGTCATTATCAGCCCTAAGCCAAGCAAAGTTCTTCTCAACTCTTGACCTGGCTAGTGGGTACTGGCAGGTGCCGGTGGCCAAGAAGGACAAAGCCAAGACTGCCTTCATTCTACCTATGGGACTCTACGAGTTCAACCGGATTCCCTTCGGCCTCTCCAATGCCCCGGGGACATTCCAGAGATTGATGGAACACTGTCTGGGGGACCTCAACTTCGATTCACCTCCAGAAGCTGCGACAAGTCTTGGGACGGCTACGAGGCCATGGGCTCAAGATCAAGCCAACAAAAATGCCAGCTGTTCCGACAGCAGATAGAGTACTTAGGACATGTGGTCACCCAGGAGGGGGTAAAACCGGCCCCCAGCAAAGTGGAGGCCGTTCAGAAGTGGCCCCGGCCAAGTACGCTACGGGAGGTACGGGCGTTCGTGGGACTGGCCGGCTACTAAGAGGCACAGCTGGGGGCCTGAAGAAACGCCCCGTCGACTGGGGGCCCAGGCAACAAGAGGCCTTTGAAGCGATGCAAGAGGCGCTGACCAATGCCCCTATCCTGGCTTACGCGCGGTTTGATACCCCATTCCTGCTGTATACTGATGGAAGCCTACATGGTCTGGGGGCCGTATTGTCCCAAGTCCAGGATGGACGGGAGAGAGTCATTGCCTATGGGAGCCGGTCCCTAAGAGAGTCAGAACGCAACCCTGATAACTATAGCTCCTTTAAACTGGAACTACTGGCACTGGTGTGGGCCATGACCGAAAGGTTTGTAGAATACCTGACTGGTGCAGAAGTGACCGTGATGACGGACAACAACCCGTTGGCACACCTGGAGAATGCTAAGCTCGGGCACTCGAGCAAAGATGGTTGGCCCGCCTCTCTAAGTACCAATACTGCATCAAGTTCCAGTCCGGATAGTTGCCGGGATTTGTGGGAAAGTGAAAGAATGGGTTCGGAGCAAGATCTGGCCTCGGCTAGAAGAACGAGCTCTCCTGACCCCAGAGGGTCAGAAGTTGTTAAGGCAGTGGGACAAGCTGACAATTACCCAGGGCCTCCTGTGCCGGATCATTTACTTACAGTCAGAGCTGCAGTACCGGCAACAGATTCCCATGTCGTTGGGACCGGAGGCCGCCAGGGAAGCTCATGAAAAGAGAGCTCATTTTGGGAGCGACAAAACGTTCAAGTGGCTCCAACGGCTGGTATACTGTCCAGATCTGGCCGACATGGTGGCCGCGGCATGTCTCAAGTGTCGATCCTGTGGGTTGAGTAAGAGTACTGAACAGCGGGTTCCTGTGCAGACCATCCGCACCTCAGCGCCCCTAGAACTTCTGATGATCGATTATTTACAGATTGGGTACTCTACCTCGGGACACTCGTACTGTCTAGTCATGACAGATCACTTTACCAAGTATGCGGTGGCTGTGCCCACCAGAGACCAAACCGCAGAGTCGGCCGCTGAAGCTGTCTGTAAACACTTTATACAGGTGTTTGGGTGTCCACAGAGGATACATTCTGACCAGGGAGCATGCTTTCAGGGTACTCTAATGAATGAACTGTACCAACTGTATGGGATTGAACGCTCCCGCACCACTCCGTATCACCCACATGGAAACGGAGAGTGCGGACGCTTCAATCGCACCTTGCTTCAGATCCTGCGGACTCTGGAAGACAGTCAAAAAGCCCAGTGGCCCGCGTACCTACCTGAGTTGATGTGGGCCTATAACAACAGAGTACACAGTACCACCGGATACTCTCCACATATGCTCATGTTTGGACAAGCTGGACGGGAGATTGAAGATCTCCACATGCCCAACCCGATGGAACCCCCACTGAGAAGTACCACCGCATGGGTGCAGGAGCACCGCCGCCGGCTGAGAGCGGTCCACAAGGTAGTGGGGGAGCGCCTGGGACAGGTGATACACCCTAACCTAAGACCAATGCAGAAAGATGGGTATGTCCCGGGTGATCGGGTGATGGTCAAAGCCAAACGGCCGTCTGGGAAGTTGGATGGACGGTGGGAGGCAGTTCCATACACGGTGAAGAGAAGGGTAGACCCCGCCATTCTGGTCTATGAGGTAGAGCCAGTAGGGACATGGGGACCCTCATGAAACTTACACCGTAATATGTTGAGACGTTGCAATTTTGATGAGCCGGTGTGCGTGGATAGGGTTCCTCCTCAAGCTCCGAGTATGGAGGAAAGTCCCTCAGATGAGGAAGAGGAGGAATGGTGGGTTTTCCCTGCCCAGGTGTCCACAGATGTTCCGTCTGTGACAGGTTTGCCACCCAGGTACAATGCTGAACAGTCAAAAACTCCTCTCTTGTCAAATATGCCTGATGTCCCCAGTACTTCTGAAACCTTCAATCTGAAAAGGTCAGCGAGTCCCAATGCTGGTGTGCCTCCACAGCGCTATGCTCAGGAAGAGTTTGTATGGGGAGAGTTGCCGAGGACGACAACTTCGAGTGGGGTGGCATGTGATATTGTGCATAAACTCTGCCTGTAAATGTTTATGTTTAAATTGTATTGAAGCTGTCATTTGGCATTCCGGAGACTAGAGGCCACTGTTTTGCAGCACAGTCAGCACACTCTGGGATCTGCATATGCAAAGCAGATGATGACTGGTGCTAGCTGCTTCTAAAAACCAGGAAGTGCTGATCTGACATGGTGGAAGCAATGCTCTTTGAGAGACTGAATCCGATTCCATCCTGGCTTGCGGATGTCCGGGAATGAATGGACACGCAGAGGAAGGAGATTAGCTTACTGGATCCGGCTCTTTGAAAGAGAGATTGCTCCAGGAAGACAGTGTACAGCGTGTGGGCTGAAGTCTTATTATCAAGGAAGGCCGCACAGTTGCTGAGAAGTTGGTGGCCATCCCGGGTAAGCGGCATCCTCGGGCCCAGAAAAGACGCAGGTCAGTACATATGGTTACTGATTGTATTCTACTGTGTGGCGCCTGAAGTAACAGAGACTAGCCTAGGCCTTATAGTAGTTAGATAGATAGGGTTATATGTTTTGCTAGGCCTTACTGTACTGGACTGCGGCGCAGTATTTGACTTGCAGGCTCTGCTGCGTCCGCCACCGGCTAGATGTGTCCTCTTTAGCGGCACGGCACGACTTGCAGGCTCTGCTGTGTGCGCCATCGGGCTAGGCCTGTCCCTCGGACAGGGACGGTGACTGTGGGCCTGGGGTATAACTTAGTCTGTGTATATTCTTATTGTTGTGTTTTCACTATTGTTAAAGTAAAGTTTCTGTTCTTGGATATAAAGCTGGTGTCAGTGTCGCTTTTCTTGTCTGTGACTTCGCTGTATCCTGGGGAGCCCACCCTGGTACACGGCTTACAGCATTTTCATACTATAAATATTTTTATTGTGAATCTGCAAGAAACTTACAGAAACAGCAGATAGATAGAAGTTTGTAAAATAGGATGGCCTTTGGAAACGTCAGAGATATGCCATCTGTTCCATGTTTTTAGTGAACATGTAGGGCAACCTACGTATTGTAAGTTACAAGATGTGCAAGTGATGAGATAAACCACATAGGTGTTACAGTTTCCATACTGTTAAACAAAACAAGCAATGCAACAGCTCACTGCAAACCAAATAAAGTACAAAATTGCATCATAATTGCAAATGCTGAACTAATAAGTTAGAGATACTTGGCAAATCGTTTTGTACAAAATTATTTTTGCCCGTCTGCCGAACGTCAAGGCAATCTCTAGTTAGACGGGTTCCTAACACGAAATATACCTGTTATGTGCCATAGCGGCTATCATATAATTCAGAAAGTGCAGGTTCCACTTGCATGCTGGATCCGCCTGAATTTCTGTCATTTTCAGTGCCAAAATGGCCTCCATTATATCCAGGGAAAGCAGTTACCAGCATGCACGCCGGGCCCACTCCACACCACCCCTGGCGCCACATGGTCACCAAGGACTGCAATGAGAGTCCACACACTATCTCTCTCCTGGTGCCAGATGGCTTCAGTGAGTGAGGGGGAGCGAGCAAAGCTATATACTAACATTAATTAAAATCAACCTGTGGGACAGACGAGCTGGAAGGAGTGCACGACTGGGGAGGCAGCCACACCTCATGAACTGCAGAGAAAAAAAAAGGGGGTCAGTCAGCACATCCCAAAGCGCAGGGGCCAGGGGTGGTGTGGAGTGGGCCCCGCGTGCATGCTGGTAACTGCTTTCCCTGGATATAATGGAGGACATTTTGGCACCGAAAATGACAGAAATTCAGGCGGATCCAGCATGCAAGTGGAACCTGCACTTTCTGAATTTTATGATAGCCGCTATGGCACATAACAGGTATATTTAGTGTTAGGAACCCGTCTAACTAGAGATTGCCTTGACGTGCGGCAGACGGGCTCAAATAATTTTGTACAAAACGATTTGCCAAGTATCTCTAACTTATTAGTTCAGCATTTGCAATTATGATGCAATTTTGTACTTTATTTGGTTTGCAGTGAGCTGTTGCATTGCTTGTTTTGTTTAACAGTCTTGTTCTCAGCCATAGCAACGTGCCCCTGCGCTTTGGGATGTGCTGACTGACCCCCCTTTTTTTTTTCTCTGCAGTTTCCATACTGTTACATGTTGTAAATCCTGGAAACAAAGGAACGTGAAGCTTGATTTACAGAACGATAGAATCACTTGGAATACCCACATTTATAGCTTCCCTTGTGGGAAAGCCATGATGTACTAGGACCACTGGAGGATAAAAGCAAACTAGGGGATAGGAATCGTCCCAGCATACATGCATCTACAGTTATACAGTTGTATTTTAATCAAACTTTTCATAAATTGTGGGGACCTATCAAAAGTTTAGATCGGTGGGGATCTGAGCGCTGAGACATCCACTGACCTCTAGAATGAAGGTAGAGAAGTGTGCGCATATCATGCTCTCTCTCCTCGCTGCCTGACAGGAAGTAGGATGGAAAAGTCTATGGGCCTCCAGTCTTGTGCAGCGAGGAGAGAGGGTGTGATATGCGCATGTTTCTCTTCCTTTGTTCTAGAGATCAGTGGGGATTTCAGCTCTCAGAATCCCACCGATTGAAACTTTTGATATCTCACTATAACATATCAAATGTTTGCTCAGAGAAGAGTGCCACTTGAAATTTACGGGTGTGTGCCACTTGAAATTAATGGGTTTCTGCCCCCAAAGTGTGTGTGTGTGTGTATGTGTGTGTGTGGGAGGGGGGGGGGGGGGCGCTGCCCACAGGAAGCAGTACCAAAGTAATTCAGAATAATAAAAAATAAAATAAAGTTCACCATAATGTGAAAAGTCAATTAAGGGCATCTGTTCACAGATTTGTACGTATGACTCTGGCATGTGCGCTTGGCAGCTGAAGGAATCTGTGTTGGTCCCATGTTCATATGTGCCCGCATTGCTGTGAAAAATTATGTTTTATTATATGCAAATGAGCCTCTAGGAGCAATGAGGGCGTTTTCGTTGCACCTAGAGGCTCTGCTCTCTCTGCAACTGCTGCACTCTCTGCACTGTGATTGTTAGGGCTAGGCAGTGTAAATGTGATCATACCTGGTCCTGACATCTCCTAAAGGCTTGCGCTGCACCATGCACTTCAGTATCCTGCACAGACGCAGTACAGGAAAGAGGCACACTGGCAGTTATCTTCTGTACTGCGAGCCTCTTTCCTGTACTGCGACTGTGCCGGATACCTAGTGATCAGTTGTAATCTGTTGGTAAACCTGTCAGCAAGTGTTCAATATCTCTACAGCACTTCCAGAAGGTAAATTAAGAATTACACACTGGTCAAGACGACATGAGTATCGTGAACAGAGGACTACACCTCCTTCTACTAAATCAGAATTCTGTAAACTGTGTTTTCAGTAAACCAGAAAACCCATCTACCCCAGGCCGTTCTCTGTCTCTTACGACCACACTGACAATATTTTTACAAAAATTAATTTTGTTTAATGTTTTTTTAATTAAACTGTTGTATTATTTACACAAACCAATTAAATCATCCATTTAAAAAAATGTAAAATGAAGCAAAAAACAACAAAAAAATAGAAATTCAAACCCTACAGAAAGACACACCAAATTATTAATGAACACCATCCTCAAACCTTTTTTCTTTTCTGGATTCTTAATTTACTTTTTCAATCAACTGGGTCCATTTTCTCCTCTGCTGGATATTACCAATTTTCTTGCAGGTTGAAGTAAATCACAGTTGGCGCTGACCGATGTCTTTAGTAATATATGAAGCAGAGTGTATGTTATGAGTTACTGCAAATAAGGTTAGGGCTCAAGCCGTAAACCTGTCACCGTCACCTCAGCTATTTTCTCTCTCTGACTGTTACTTCCTATCAAGGTGCAATTTGGCAAGAAGATTGAACAGATGTTTATGCAAAACTATCCCGGCCATTAATTCCGACAGCCTCTTCCAGTATGAGATAACAAATTGACAGCCTTGAATTACAGTAATTTAAGCAGAATTTTTACCATGCCTCACAATGCAGAAGCTATACAATATATGGGACTTGATTTTAAGTTCCCTAAAATACAGTGAAATAATTTTATATGCAAAAGGTTGAAGCCTTGAAAAGTTGTGCCCTTGACTAAGATAATGCAGAACGAATATAAAGTGCAAATATGATGGCAGCAACTACGGTAGCGCTTACATGATGAAGAAGGGGACTTGTACTAGTAAGGCTGACCATACACATTAGATAGCTGACGATCCACATCTACCCTGCACTCCTAAAGGGGGTAAGGGTGGGTTCACATATGCGTTATATATTCCGTTATACCGTTCCGTTCTGGTCGACAGGACCTTTTTTCCGTCTTACATAACAGAAGAAGACAGAACCATTACTTGTGCCCATAGAACTCTATTAGGATGGATCAAAATGGAATGCTTCTAAAGGGCTCCGTTTTGCATTCCATCCTTAAATTCCGTTATATATTCCGTTATAACCCTGTGGAGTGGAATGGAATGGTATGACGGAATATATAACGCATATGTGAACCCACCCTTAGGCATTGCTGGACACTAGTGTTGAAAAGTGAAGCATTCAAAGCCGAATTCGCTTTGAAGTTTAGGAAAACTTAGATTTGAAATGAATCTGAATTTTCTTGCACTTCTTGGTAATGAATCAGGTTATCCTAAAATGGCTGCTGCAAGTGTTACAAAGCGAAACTAAGTGTAGAGGAGACTATACTGGGAATTCAAGATCACCCATAATGCCATGCAGCCAGCCAATCTTCAGATAGCCATCCCCTGTGATGTCACAGCCCTATAAAACCCTCATCCCACACAGTCTCCACCATTGTCCTGTGAGCTGAGCAGAGGGAGAGACATGACAAGTGCTCATGCGCTAGGGACAGTGTTTCCTGAAAATGATTAATAGAAGAATATTGGAGAGAGAGAGAGAGTGCAGGGAGAGTGTAGGGAGACTTATTAGATGTCAGTTTTATTTATTTATTACTACATTTACTTATTCCTACATCAGCCATAAATGAACATATGGAAGCCTTTATTATTCCACTGCCAGTGTGCCAACCAATATCATCCAGTCTGCACCCCTTAGGGGGGCCAGGTCTTAATGATGACCATCCTCATCTTTTGCTGGCTTTAATTCTTCCTAATCATCCTTCAAAATCTCCATGTCCTAGAAAAGTCAGCAAGATGCAGATAGAGGAGGAGCTGGATGTTCCTGGTGATATATTCTCATCGATATTAGATGATGTGGAAAAGGAGGAAAAGCAGATAGCAGAAAAAGGGCTCCCACCTGTAGGGCAGGAAAGTGCTGGGGGGTGGAGAAGTGGGTATGCCAGAGCTGATCAATATTCTGTGTTTACTATCAAATAACCTGCAGGAGATTGCAGGACAGAACAGCAATAATATGCATATTGTCCCCCACCTAACAAGCCAAACTCCATACCAGCAACAGCCCCTATTTAAAGGTGCATTAAAGGTGCCGCACGGCCATTAACAATGAAGACCGACTACAATGCGGTCTTCATTGTTAAATGAAAGGCAGTTGCAGGGTAATTGGCTGCGCAGTTCTTCACTGCAGTATGTCCATACCCTAAGGCAGAGTGACCTGGGTATACCTGATTTATAGTGATTCATGACAAATAAATTATGATGAATTATATTTCTTGGTGAAGTTCACCGAAGTTGCCGAATCAAATTTTTCAAAACCTCATTTATCTCTACTGGACACCTCTGGTGACAGAACCAGAACAAAAGGATTAGGCATGCTAAGATTTAGCCCAATCCTTCTTTCCCCTAATGCAGCAAGTCCATGAGGAGCCATTGCAGAGGATGGGAGTAGTAGTGTCCCTGATGAGATGTTGTGTCATGGTGCACTCCCTCAGGCCGTACCCTCTTGGGGATCAATGCAATGGAGAGGCAGTTTGAAGAATTTGGCCAGAAGTGAGTGTATAACAGTCTTGTTTTACTACGTGCAAAATATACTGTAACTCATGGTACATCCAATAGCAGCATATTCAAAGTGGCACTAGTTAAGGAGATATAGAGGCCGGTTGGATGGCTACAGATGATCACTTGTAGGCATAAGTGTCCACTGTCAGGGTCAGACTTGAACTTTATTTGGCCTAGTGGTAGTTTGGGTGATGGTTGTCTGAGCTGTAGTCCCTCACCTTACAGCAGTGTCTGTAATGATATTCTCAGATGTTCACTCTGCTGTCTTGTCTTTCAAGTGCTTTTCATGAGGCTTACTCAAGTTAGTCTCTCTGGAGAATGTTTACCATGAGCAGGAGCTTTTCAGTGTTAAGCTTCCTCCCCCTTCTTCTTTCTTTCTATAGAGCAATTCCCTCTTCTGGAAGGAAACAGGGACAAGCTCACCCCTACCAAGGGGTAGGCAGGTTGGGCAGGGTTGATAGCCCTGTTTCTGCCAACCATTTGCCAGCCATAACTCCCACTGGAAGCTACGGCCAAAATAACATGAAATATGCATAACAGTATAACATTTAAAGAATTCTGGATCACTGTACTAACCTTTGTCATCAAGGATAAGTTGAAAGGCCTCTGTAGACAATAGATGGATTTCCAGTCTTGCGGAGATCTGTGGGTTTGACGGACATTCGTCCAATGTGTTTGGTCATGTGGTCCTTCATCCAAAGCCCATCTTTATAATGCATATAACATTATGCTGTTGAACTATGTGTGAGCTGAGATGTGATATGCAATAGTATATTAGCACGGCAGACTGGATCTCAGATATACAGACAACCAAATAAACAAGTGTCTAGGCGCGATGCTGGGGAATGGTCACCTCCTAGCATATCCCTGACTTCTGTCCCTACACTGCTAAGCCCACATTCAGACCTAGATGGTAGGAATAATGTGTCCTCGTGCCTGGACTGCACACACCCTAGAATCCCTGAGATGGTAAAAGGGGAGAAGGGGCAGAAGACACACAAACAGCCTAGACCGCAAATAACAAAAACAGAAACCAAACTTATATGAGCTGGAACAGACAAACCTTCCTTCCTTGGATCCAAGGCCAGACTGAATTCTATAACCCGCACGGCCCTCTGGGAGTGAAGGCAATTTAAACCAATGACCCCACCCAGGGCACCTGAAGGAAGGCGGATCCAGCATGATTCCAAAACAAAACAAAACAAATGGTTAGACACGTGCTGCCAATCTGACAGACCTCCGCACACCGTCCGAGCAGGGCATGACATATATAGTTGCAGCTTTTCCTTTTTATAAACATAGGACTGTCCATGAGAAAAAGACAAGTCCAATCTGCCATGCAAACAGGAGGTATCAATGTCGTTGTATGGCATAAGGGATTTTGTGGCTGTCATGGGGGATGTGATGTGAAAGCAAGTAATGTATATAATACGGTTACTAGTATGGAGAACTGAGGCCGGGGAAAATTATGATATGGCTCAGGGGCATTATGGCTTTCAAAAGGGTAATTGTGGCTAGCATGGATGTAAAGGGGTATTGTTGCTTGTATGGGGCATTGTAGCTATCAAGGGGGCAATCTGTGACTGACATTGGAGATATGTACTGTAATAAGCATGAGTAACAAACTCCATGTATATGTTGTAGGTTGTACTGTATTTTGATGTAGATTATCAATGTGGAGTCTGCACTGAAAATCCACAGGGTCCGTTATTCACTTCATCATTTTGCCAAGCAATATATGACCTCTGCTGAGAGCTAAAAACACAATAAAACATTTTTTGGCATTGTTGAGTCAGAAAGCAATCTGTAAGTCAATATGAAAATTGTGTTTCCAAACCATCACTGTGAATGTATTGATTGCCATTTACAGAGCTGTTTCCTAACATATCTCCAGCTGTCACTTTTACAGCACAAGCTATTAAAATAATTTAGTCTTCAGCCATTAGAGAAACAGATTACACATATATATTGCTGAATATGAGGGATAGATTAGATAGATAGATAGATAGATAGATAGATAGATAGATAAATAATTTGGTTGTCCATGCATCCCCTCCTAATCATGTCCTGTGTTTTGGTGTTGCCTGTTTTTTTTTCTAGACAGACAGATGGGAGACAGATGATACATATGACATAGAACAAATGATTGTTAATGATATAGATAGATAGCAGTCTCCTGGTATTCATCATTTAACCCCTATACAGTGATCTGGACTTGCTGCAGGGAAGCCACCAGACTGCCTTCTCCTGGAGTGGTCAGTGTGGTTGACAGCTGACCCATGGGGGTCAGAGACACAGGTGGGAGGCACAGAGGGTTGAAGCACAACTGTAGTCAGGGACAGGTTGAGGTGAGAACAGGCAGAGTATGAGCAATCCAAAACACAGTCTGGATGGCAGTGAGGGTTCAATATGGAGATCAAGCACAGGTCAGGTCAGGCAGTGGAGGATCAATATCCCAGAAACAGGCAGAAGTCGGTACACTGCCAGATGGACAGATAAAGCACACCTTTGCAGGAACTAGACAAACTAAATAACCTATTGCTCAGGCACCTTCCCTAGGTAAAAGTTCCTTAAGTACCATGATGTGGTCAGCCATAGGCTGGGTGGGGAGAACTAGAGTGCATGTACCCTATAGAAAATAGGAAACAGGCCCTTTTTAGCAAGAAGCAGACATTGGCCTGCAGGGGGTGAGCACACGGGATTCCAGCTGCCGGACCTGTTGCTAGAGAGCAAATGAAAACCAGTCAGTCAAGACCGCTGGAACAGAAGGAGGTTAAGCGGAGCAGCAACCATAACTGCTTGGGGAATGGTATCCTATTTAACAATATAAGAATACTAGATTTGCAAAGATGCTTCTTTTTTAGAATGCAAAGGAGCAATAAATAAAGTGTTTACAAAAGTAAATGATAATTTCCCGGCCACCCCTGACAACTCAAATATAATAAGCTAATAAGAAGGAATTCTACTAAGATCTACCTAAAACTCTCATTAGTCGCCAGGTACATGGTTTATAACCTGTACATCTTTTACGCCTTTTTCCTTCTTTTTCAATTTTTTTTTTTTATCCCAACACCTACCTGTTTCTCTACAACTTTCAGCCTTGCTTCCTCTAAAAAATCACCACCATTCCTACAATCAATTACCGAATCACCACCATACGCCAAAGTCACTGGACCATCAGAATAAGGTCCCTTTACACAAGACAATTTAGCTGGTCCTCATTTGCTAGCAGCAGAGAGGTGTTTAGACGGCACAATCTGCTACCGGCAAATGACGATTTAGGTGTGCGCACAAACGAGTATACTACCCCACGAACACGCTCTTCTCTCATTGATCTGGTAATCGGCTGTACCTTTACAGCGCCTATTAACGCTCGCCAATTCTCAGCCCATGTAAAGGTGCGATGTATGATCCAGTTTCATCCTTCCTATGAACATCATGAAATCAAGTTGCTTTCCATAGAAAAATTTACAGGAAAAATTAGCAATCACGCTTTAGTATAGAAAAGAAAACAAGAAAAAGAAAAAGAACACTTAAATGTACATAAAAAAAGTAAGCTAAACGAGTTAAAAAAATAAGCATTGGTTGAGATCTATGTCTGTAGTTTAAGAATTACAATTGATAGTAATTAATCATGAGAGAAGAGACTTCTAACAATACTGAGAAACAATGTTTAATGTGGACTCATTACAGTAACATAATAAACATCACTGTAGTAAGTATGAACTATTTTTTAGTAAAATAGGTAAGGGCTCTTTCACACTTGCGTTGTTGTGTTCCGGCATAGAGTTCCGTCGTCGGGGCTCTATGCCGGAAGAATCCTGATCAGGATTATCCTAAGGCATTCTGAATGGAGAGAAATCCGTTCAGGATGCATCAGGATACCTTTAGTTCCGGAACGGAACGTTTTTTGGCCGGAGAAAATACCGCAGCATGCTGCGCTTTTTGCTCCGGCCAAAAATCCTGAACACTTGCCGCAAGGCCGGATCCGGAATTAATGCCCATTGAAAGGCATTAATCCGCATCCGGCCTTAAGCTAAACGTCGTTTCGGCGCATTACCGGATCCGACGTTCAGCTTCTTCTGAATGGTTACCATGGCTTCCAGGACGCTAAAGTCCTGTTTGCCATGGTAAAGTGTAGTGGGGAGCGGGGGAGCAGTATACTTACCGTCCATGCGGCTCCCGGAGCGCTTTAGAGTGACGTCAGGGCGCCCCACGCGCATGGATGACGTGTCGCATGGATCACGTCATCCATGCGCATGGGCGCTCTGACGTCATTCTGGAGCGCCCCGGGAGCCGCACGGACTGTAAGTATACTGCTCCCCCGCTCCCCACTACTACTATGGCAGCCAGGACTTTAATAGCGTCCTGGGTGCCATAGTAACACTGAACGCATTTTGAAGACGGATCCGTCTTCAAATGCTTTCAGTTTACTTGCGTTGTTACGGATCCGGCGGGCACCTCCGGCAAATGGAGTGCACGACGGATCCGGACAACGCAAGTGTGAAAGAGGGCTTAAGCAATTATCCGCACACTGAAGTCTGGAGTCAAATCGAAGCAATTGTACTGATGGAAATACATGTATTACATTTTTTTTACTCACAGAAATAGCCCTAGTGGAAAGTGATGGGTTCGAAAGGCACCCACAAGGGTTTTTTCTCTTGGGTCTTTGAGGCCCATTACGGTATCACAGCTTGGGTCCACCAGAGGATCCTTTGGTGGGCCAGTCCAACCTGATGGCTTTACTATACTCCTTAAAGAGAACTTAGATATTGATAAACTATCTTCAGGATAGTTCATCCATATAAGGTCAGAGAGGGTCCAACACTTTACACCCCCAATAGTCCCCATTAACCCTTTTTTGGTCAGTCTCCAGTACCAGAAACTATGCAGTGTCTGTACTGTGGACACGGAAAAGCCTAACTTTTCCTCATTTAAACACTTAAATCCACACTAAAATAAAGTATACTTCAGTATATAATCAGACAGATTTTCTAGTAAAAATGCACCAGAATTTTGGCTCAAACTGAAAGCCACATTAATTGTCTTAGACAACTTATTTCCTACCTCGCTCATGGATGTGGCTTAAAGAGGATTTTCCGGTAATATTGATTGTTAAGTAAGTCCCAACAGCCTACCCCCTGAAATAGAAGATTCATACTTACCTGTTCTCCTCACTGCCTCAGCTTTCTTTATCTTCTGGTCCCCGCATCGGTGGTGCATGGGCATAGTCACAAGTATGAATCTTTTATTTCAAGGAGCAGGCTGTGGGCATTTACTTTAAAATCAGTATTACCGGAAACCCCCCTTAATGTAAAAGTGTTGTGGCTTGAACAAAAATTATGCACAAAATAAAATCTGCTGCAAAGTAAATGCTCATAGTGGCTCAGTGCCTGTATTGTGGACTGTAAACGGCCGATCTGGCCGCATGCACTCTGTATCATGGATGAGGACCCACTGACTTGAATGGATACGCATCTGCCAGAAAAGACTAAAGATCAGACTTCACCTATCTTTTTGCGATGTGGAAGCCCACGGATGCACTACAAAGCTCTTCCGTGGGCTACTGATCTGTGCCTCTGCACTGCATAAAGATAGAACATGTTCTATATTTTGCCATATGTTATGGATCACGGACCCATTCGAGTCAATGTGTCCGCAACCACAAGTGGAGTGCACAGAGCTGGTGCCCATGCATCGGGCACTGAGCAAGTACGCTCGTGAGCATGAGTCCTAAGCCAACTAAAAGGTGTAAACCCAGACGGGACAATTTAATGAAGCACCAAATACATACAGCAAGAGCCACTATGAATTATTTGGGGCATCTTTGACTGTCTAGGATAAGTTTGCACTGTGTAAATCTTAGGCAGCCTTAGTAAATCTGACCTTGTATTTTATTTTTGGGTTGGGTAAACAGAGTGGGCTGTGATGTTTTTTTTTTCTACTATATGTCTGTCTATTATTTATCTATCTATCTATCTATCTATCTATCTATTATTTATCTATCTATCTATCTATCTATCTATCTATCTATCTATCTCATATCTACATATTTATTTAGTGTTTTTTAAATAATATGCACCTACCTAAAGGTCATTAAAGTCTTCACGTATTTCTTTTTAACATTTTTACAGTGCAATTTTACAGTGTAACTGGGACTTCTATAAAATAACTTGTTCAGGGGAAAGTGGCCCAAAGCTGTGACCTTAGTCACAGGCAAAGCAGACCACCATAAGGTGATTGTCTTCATGTCTTTGCTTTTCTAAATTATTCAGGGAACAAAGCACTGACAAAATGAGAAACAATTGCACTTTGCGTCTTGGATCAGATGTCTCTGGACTACAGGACAGAGCATGAAGAACACAGGTGGGGGCTGACCGTGGTGCTGAATTAGAAGAGTGCTCTCTATAGCAGCAGCTGGCAGGCCTTCTGCCTTCTGGGACGGCTGTGTCCCTGCCAAAACTTTGTTGCTGTTCTACACACGGAATACAGGAATAGTTTCCTAATAATGGTGAAGGCCAACCTAAGCCTGGACGTAGTCAAGGTCAATCCAAGTTATGAAGGAAGCTTAATATCAAGGACATGCGCAACAAATAATTGCTAGGAATATTACATTGAGACAAAGTTAATAAAATAAAGAAATCTGACAAAATTACTAGCCCATGACTAATTAACCACCTCCGGACCGCTGTACACACAGACACGTCCTGGAGGTGGTTGTTTCATTCCTCCTGGACGCGCCGGCGCGTCCTCTCGCGAGACGCGAGATTTCGGTCACAGCCGGCCCGCGCATGCGCATCGCGGGCCGGCAAAAGTTAAAGGACTATTGCATCAGCAACCTGCCAGCCAATGATCGTCGCTGGCAGGTTGCTGATTTTTAAAAAATCGAATCAGAAGCCAGATAACAGATCATATTAGTAAATATGATCTGTTATATGGCTTCTCTGCTTCTCTGCTGGTCCTTTTCGTCGGTTGGATCCAGCAGAGGAGCAGACATCACTGTGAGTACACACAAAACACTACCCTTAGCCCCTGATCACCATCCATCACCCCCATCATCCAAATTAACCCCTTGATCGCCCCCTGTCAATCACTTAGTGAAAGACAAAAAGTGATCAGTGTAAACTGACACTTTTTTTTTTCACTAGTATTGGCTGTTAGGTTTAGGATTAGTTTAGGCCCCTTGGTTAGGTAGTTTAGGGATCAGTTAGCGCCCAGCCCACCGCACCGCAGTCACTTTTATTCGCTGTTTAGCGTATCGCTAATCAGCATTTGTACTTTTATAGTATCTGTAAGTGATCAAAACTGATCACGGTCAGATCTATAATAGTATTAGTGTCACCTTAGCTCGCCCTCCACCCAAAACGCAGTGTTTGCCCGATCAGGCCTGATCGGTTGCCCACACGTGCGTTCACCCACGCCCGCCCCACCGCAGTGACAAAAAATTAATTTTTTTTGATCACTGCACATTCACTTTACACGCTCTGCGGCGATAAAAAAAATCTGTTTTGATATTTTTTATCAACCGCAGCGGCCTCCGGTACTTCGCTAGCCTCCCCTTTGTAAGACAGGCTTGCTTTTTTTCTTGGGTAGTCTCAGGGAATATCCCTAAATTTAGTAGTCCAAAATGTCAAACAGGGGGTATTCTTCTGAAGAGGCCTACAGGATTCTGACCCAGTCGGATGAGGAATGGCAACCCTCATCTGACGAATCTAGCGGGTCAGAATATGAACCTGTAGAAAGCAGTGGCTCTCTGACCCAAAGTTCGGACGAGGAGGTTGAGGTCCCTGGCAGCACCAGGCGTACCCGGCCCCGTGTCGCTAGACCACAGGTTGTGCAGGATCCGCTTCAAGAGCAGCAGAGTGGGGCTGTCGCTGCCGGATCACATGGTGAGGCATACACCAGCAGCGCAGCCCTTCCTGGACCTAGTACCAGCACTGCCGTACAACATGGTGAAGTAGCGAGCACCAGAAGGGCAGTTGAAGCTGGTACGGTGGCACGTGCACTAGTGACCCCGTCGCAGCCGCCGCACAGACAGGCCCGTAGAGCCCCTAGAATCCCTGAGGTGCTGGCAAACCCTGATTGGCAGTCACCAACTTCAGCCGCACCATTAGTTCCCCCTTTCACCGCCCAGTCTGGAGTTCGGGTTGAGACGGCTCAGATCAGTACGGCCCTGGGATTTTTTGAGCTGTTCTTGACTGCGGAGCTCTTGGACTTAGTCGTGGCAGAGACAAACCGGTATGCCACACAATTTATAACCGCAAACCCGGGAAGCTTTTATGCCCAGCCTTTCCGGTGGAAACCAGTCCAAGTTTCCGAACTTAAAATTTTTCTGGGCCTTCTCCTCAACATGGGTCTAACCAAAAAGCATGAATTGCGGTTATTGGTCCACGAACCCGATTCATCACATGCCCATGTTCTCTGCTGCTATGTCCAGGGCACGATTTGAGGCCATCCTCCGTTTCCTGCACTTTAGCGACAACACCACCTCCCGTCCCAGAGGCCACCCAGCTTTTGACCGGCTCCACAAAATTCGGCCCCTCATAGACCATTTCAACCAGAAATTTGCAGATTTGTATACCCCTGAGCAAAACATCTGCGTAGACGAGTCCCTAATACATTTTACCGGGCGCCTTGGCTTCAAACAATACATCCCAAGCAAGCGTGCCCGGTATGGGGTCAAATTGTATAAGCTCTGTGAAAGGGCCACAGGCTATACCCACAAATTTCGAATCTATGAGGAAAAAGATCAGACCCTGGAGCCGGTCGGTTGCCCTGACTACCTGGGGAGCAGTGGGAAGACAGTCTGGGACTTGGTGTCACCCTTATTCGGCAAGGGGTACCATCTTTATGTGGACAATTTTTACACAAGTGTGGCCCTCTTTAGGCATTTTTTTATAGAACGGATTTGCGCCTGTGGCACCGCGCGAACTAGTCGCGTGGGCTTCCCCCAACGGCTTGTAACCACCCGTCTTGCAAGGGGGGAGAGGGCTGCCTTGTGTAACGAAGAACTGCTCGCGGTGAAATGGAGAGACAAGCGTGACGTTTACATGCTCTCCTCCATTCACGCAGACACGACAATCCAAATTGAAAGGGCAACCCGTGTCATTGAAAAGCCCCTCTCAGTCCACGACTATAATGCGCTCATGGGAGGGGTGGACTTCAATGACCAGATGTTGGCTCCCTATTTAGTTTCCCGCAGAACCAGATGCTGGTATAAGAAGGTGTCTGTATATTTAATTCAATTGGCGCTGTATAATAGTTTTGTTCTCTACAGTAAGGCTGGGAGAACACGATCCTTCCTCAAATTCCAGGAAGAGATCATCGAGAACCTCCTTTATCCAGGAGGTTCCGTGGCCCCATCCACCAGTGTAGTTAGCCGTCTGCACGAGCAACATTTCCCCAGTGTCGTTGCTGGTACCTCAACCCAACCGCCACCCCGAAAAAAATGTTGTGTCTGTAGCAGGAGTGGAATAAGGCGTGACACCCGCTATTTCTGTCCTGACTGTCCGGACCACCCTGCCCTATGCTTAGGAGAGTGTTTCCGGAAGTACCACACACAGGTACACCTAGCATAGGGATCACATCTCACCAGGACAGGCACACATGGCTATTAGGGCCCATTCACTCACAGCTGCTGCAAACCTCTCCTTTCACTTGGGATAAAGTGCATAACGTACTTCGCCACATCTTTGGGCGATTTGCGCTTTGCACATTGTCCCATGGGGAAGGAGAGGTTAGTTCTATAAAGGTAAAAAAAAAAAAAAAAAAACACCAGTAAGCAAAAAGGTTAATGTTTAGTTCAAAAAGTTAAAGTTAATATGTTCTCTTCCAAAGTTAATAAAATAATTGTGTTGCGGCCTGGTTTTTTTTTTTTTTTTTTTTTTTTTTTTACCTTCCAGGTGGACCAACCGATCGACTAGCTGCAGCACTGATGTGCATTCGGACAGAAGCATTGCGCTGCTGTCAGATTACACGCAAGTCGGTGTATGCGGCGCTGCAAGACGAGATTTCTCCTCTGCAGTAAAAGATACGTTTGCCGAGGCATATGAGCTGAGGAGGTGGCGGTGTTCCTATGCTTTGGCAAACACTTTGTATATAAAAAAAAATAAAAATCCCGGCAAGGATTTATTCATCCACATCGATTGATGTGAATGGAGAAATCTGGTTTGCCAGGGCATACGAGCTAAGTGGGTATGGATGTTGGGCGGAGCTCCTATGTCCTGGCAGACGCCTTTCCCCTCCTTTTTCTTTTTTTGGCAGAGATTTTTTCATCCACATTGATCGATGCGAATGAAGAAATCTGTGCCGTTCATTTTTTTCTTTCAGCCCAGAGGATGAACGGAAAAAAAAAATCTCATTACCCGTATGCTCAATATAAGGAGAATAGCAGAAACTCCTAATGCTGACCATACATGTAATGATTGCGGAGACCCTCAAATGCCAGGGCAGTACAAACACCCCACAAATAACACCATTTTGGAAAGAAGACACCCCAAGGTATTCGCTGAAGGGCATATTGAGTCCATGAAAGATTGAAATTTTTGTCCCAAGTTAACGGAAAGGGAGACTTTGTGAGAAAAAAAATCCAAAAAATCAATTTCCGCTAACTTGTGCCAAAATTTTTTTTTTCTATGAACTCGCCATGCCCCTCATTGAATACCTTGGGGTGTCTTCTTTCCAAAATGGGGTCACATGTGGGGTATTTATACTGCCCTGGCATTTTAGGGGCCCCAAAGCGTGAGAAGAAGTCTGGTATCCAAATGTCTAAAAATGCCCTCCTAAAAGGAATTTGGGCCCCTTTGCTCACCTAGGCTGCAAAAAAGTGTCACACATCTGGTATCTCTGTATTCAGGAGAAGTTGAGGAATGTGTTTTGGGGTTTCTTTTTACATATACCCATGCTGGGTGAGAGAAATATCTTGGTCAAATGCCAACTTTGTATAAAAAAATGGGAAAAGTTGTCTTTTGCCAAGATATTTCTCTCACCCAGCATGGGTATATGTAAAATGACACCCCAAAACACATTCCCCAACTTCTCCTGAGTACGGAGATACCAGATGTGTGACACTTTTTTGCAGCCTAGGTGGGCAAAGGGGCCCATATTACAAAGAGCACCTTTCGGATTTCACTGGTCATTTTTTACAGAATTTGATTTCAAACTCCTTACCACACATTTGGGCCCCTAGAATGCCAGGGCAGTATAACTACCCCACAAGTGACCCCATTTTGGAAAGAAGACACCCCAAGGTATTCCGTGAGGGGCATGGCGAGTTCCTAGAATTTTTTATTTTTTGTCACAAGTTAGTGGAAAATGATGATTTTTTTAAATTTATTTTTCATACAAAGTCTCATATTCCACTAACTTGTGACAAAAAATAAAAACTTCCATGAACTCATTATGCCCATCAGCAAATACCTTGGTTTCTCTTCTTTCCAAAATGGGGTCACTTGTGGGGTAGTTATACTGCCCTGGCATTCTAGGGGCCCAAATGTGTGGTAAGGAGTTTGAAATCAAATTCTGTAAAAACTGACCAGTGAAATCCGAAAGGTGCTCTTTGGAATATGGGCCCCTTTGCCCACCTAGGCTGCAAAAAAGTGTCACACATCTGGTATCTCTGTATTCAGGAGAAGTTGAGGAATGTGTTTTGGGGTGTCTTTTTACATATACCCATGCTGGGTGAGATAAATATCTTGGTCAAATGCCAACTTTGTATAAAAAAATGGGAAAAGTTGTCTTTTGCCAAGATATTTCTCTCACCCAGCATGGGTATATGTAAAATGACACCCAAAAACACATTCCCCAACTTCTCCTGAGTACGGAGATACCAGATGTGTGACACTTTTTTGCAGCCTAGGTGGGCAAAGGGGCCCATATTACAAAGAGCACCTTTCGGATTTCACTGGTCAGTTTTTACAGAATTTGATTTCAAACTCCTTACCACACATTTGGGCCCCTAGAATGCCAGGGCAGTATAACTACCCCACAAGTGACCCCATTTTGGAAAGAAGACACCCCAAGGTATTTCGTGAGGGGCATGGCGAGTTCCTAGAATTTTTTAGTTTTTGTCACAAGTTAGTGGAAAATGATGTTTTTTTTTTTGTTTTTTTTTCATACAAAGTCTCATATTCCACTAAGGCTACTTTCACACTTGCGCTTGATCGGATCCGTTCTGAACGGATCCGATCATATTAATGCAGACGGAGGCTCCGTTCAGTACGGATCCGTCTGCATTAATAACTTAGAAAAATTTCTAAGTGCGAAAGTAGCCTGAGCGGATCCGTTCAGACTTTCAATGTAAAGTCAATGGGGGACGGATCCGCTTGAAGATTGAGCCATATGGTGTCATCTTCAAGCGGATCCGTTCCCATTGACTTACATTGTAAGTCTGGACGGATCCGCACGCCTCCGCACGGCCAGGCGGACACACGAACGCTGCAAGCAGCGTTCAGCTGTCCGCCTGGCCGTGCGGAGGCGAGCGGAGCGGAGGCTGAACGCCGCCAGACTGATGCAGTCTGAGCGGATCCGCATCCATTCAGACTGCATCAGGGCTGGACGGAAGCGTTCTGCTCCGCTCGTGAGCCCCTTCAAACGGAGCTCACGAGCGGACAGCAGAACGCTAGTGTGAAAGTAGCCTAACTTGTGACAAAAAATAAAAACTTCCATGAACTCACTATGCCCATCAGCGAATACCTTGGGGTCTCTTCTTTCCAAAATGGGGTCACTTGTGGGGTAGTTATACTGCCATGGCATTCTAGGGGCCCAAATGTGTGGTAAGGAGTTTGAAATCAAATTCTGTAAAAACTGACCAGTGAAATCCGAAAGGTGCTCTTTGGAATATGGGCCCCTTTGCCCAACTAGGCTGCAAAAAAGTGTCACACATCTGGTATCTCTGTATTCAGGAGAAGTTGAGGAATGTGTTTTGGGGTGTCTTTTTACATATACCCATGCTGGGTGAGATAAATATCTTGGTCAAATGCCAACTTTGTATAAAAAAATGGGAAGAGTTGTCTTTTGCCAAGATATTTCTCTCACCCAGCATGGGTATATGTAAAATGACACCCCAAAACACATTCCCCAACTTCTCCTGAGTACGGAGATACCAGATGTGTGACACTTTTTTGCAGCCTAGGTGGGCAAAGGGGCCCATATTACAAAGAGCACCTTTCGGATTTCACTGGTCAGTTTTTACAGAATTTGATTTCAAACTCCTTACCACACATTTGGGCCCCTAGAATGCCAGGGCAGTATAACTACCCCACAAGTGACCCCATTTTGGAAAGAAGAGACCCCAAGGTATTTTGTGATAGGCATAGTGAGTTCATAGAACTTTTTATTTTTTGTCACAAGTTAGTGGAATATGAGACTTTGTAAGAAAAAAAAAAAATCATCATTTTCCGCTAACTTGTGACAAAAAATAAAAAGTTCTATGAACTCACTATGCCCATCAGTGAATACCTTAGGGTGTGTACTTTCCGAAATGGGGTCATTTGTGGGGTGTTTGTACTGTCTGGCCATTGTAGAACCTCAGGAAACATGACAGGTGCTCAGAAAGTCAGAGCTGCTTCAAAAAGCGGAAATTCACATTTTTGTACCATAGTTTGTAAACGCTATAACTTTTACCCAAACCAATTTTTTTTTACCCAAACATTTTTTTTTTATCAAAGACATGTAGAACAATAAATTTAGAGCAAAATTTATATATGGATCTCGTTTTTTTTGCAAAATTTTACAACTGAAAGTGAAAAATGTCATTTTTTTGCAAAAAAATCGTTAAATTTCGATTAATAACAAAAAAAGTAAAAATGTCAGCAGCAATAAAATACCACCAAATGAAAGCTCTATTAGCGAGAAGAAAAGGAGGTAAAATTCATTTGGGTGGTAAGTTGCATGACCGAGCAATAAACGGTGAAAGTAGTGTAGGTCAGAAGTGTAAAAAGTGGCCTGGTCTTTCAGGGTGTTTAAGCACTGGGGGCTGAGGTGGTTAACATTTCAAAAAATATCGTAAACAGTCATGTATGCTCTATACAAGTACAATATTTTAATGTGTCTATATATATATAAACTTTACATAAACTTTTATCCATGGATATTGTTGGATGTGCATTTATACGTTGGTTCTTTTGACTCTTCTTTGGGTCTGTCTTGTTTTGCTCCATACAAGTATACGTGATTCAGCTGTCATCGTGAAGGCCACTGGTGTTTTTTTCAGAGTAATCCATGTTCATAGGCTGCAAGATGGCAGCAGTCACACAGACACTGAATAGCAAGTGCATGCCTGTGGCACATATGCAAAACAGGGGATTGTGCTGCCTGCATCTGCGCATGCGCCAGAAGCATTTGCTTGCCATTCTGCACCTGCGCAGAAGTACTGGTAGTCAGGAACATCCTCAGGAAGCGGTCACGCGAATTGGTCATTTTTGGAGCATTCATTTCAAGAATGTTTTACGGATAGTATATTATTATTATTATTTTTCTTTTTAATTGTGTAAAATCTTAATGTAAATATTATATTTTTGTCCACCATCTTCTTCGGTTTATTTTTATCTACAGCATGCGCTGGTGAGGGGACCTGCATCTGATTATGGTTTTGGGGGAAGGCTCGATTTTGTAATGACTACTACTATAGATTGTATGAACTCACTTGGTAACTAACAGAGGGGGTGTAGGGCTAACCAGAGCATGGAGTGTAATCTTTTAACCCTTAAACCCTGAAAGAGTGGACTTTCCAATAGGAAAAACCTAGGTCACTGCCCTAGAGTAGTCTCCAATTGCATTGGCTGGCACGTAGATGAGAAGTGGACACCAGGACGAAAAACTAAGATGGTAAGTCAGACAAAGGTCAGGGCAGGCAGCAGACAGGTAGACAAGGTTAAAAATACAAACAATAATATTTTATATTTTTTTTATAGATTGCAAGGTGGTCGTAACTAGGGATGAACAAATCGACTTTGGATGAAACAGCCGAAGTCGATTCACATAAAACTTTGGTCTAATACTGTACAGAGCAAGCGCTCCGTACAGTATTAGAATGTATTGTCTCAGATGAGCCGAAGTTATTACGCGTAGTCAAGCGAGACTTTGCGAAGTAATAACTTCGGCTCATCTGAGCCAATACATTCTAATACTGTATGGAGCGCTCACTCCGTACAGTATTGGACCGAAGTTTTATGCAATGTTTCATCTGAAGTCGATTCGCTCATCCCTAGTCGTAACCATGGAAAAGAGCAGTGTATAAGGTGGAAAAATGAACCAAGCCAGCAAAGGAAACAATATGGACAATCACATTACATTAGTAAGTGCCTTGTATTAACTTTCTCTGCATGATAGATACCATTTTCTGAAGTGAGACAGCAACTTTAAACATCAAAATCCACCATCAAATCCTGGCAGCTATATAAACAAGTACTGGATAACTTTGATGTTGATTGTGATTGTAAGAAGTGAGGCAGGCTTCCAATTTATTGACAGATTCCATTATTGTTTTTTCCCTATATCCTGTTATAAAAGAGTGAGCAAAGCCTTTGGTTACATTTCCAGTGTTGCTGAGAAAAAATGAAAGTCTTTGCACACATCAGTATGCAATAAATTGGACTTTAAGCTCAGAAAGTTTGAGTGTAACTTAGTAATAGAGCAAATTAAATTACAAAGTACAAAGGAGAAAGAAAGCAAATATCAGAGCTTTATCTAACAGAGTCAAAAATCATATAGATGAAACAAAAAAAAAAAGATTATATTGTTTAACAACAGTACAAAGATTAGTAACTGGAGATTGACATACCAAAGTGATTGTGCCAAAGGAAACAGACGCAAATGTTATTTTAACCACTTCCAGACAGGGCCATTTACCCTCTTACCAGCCTAATGTTGCAAATCTGACATGTGTCACTTTATGTGGTAATAACTTTGGAATAACTTTGGAATGCTTTTACTTATCCAAGCCATTCAGAGATTCTTTTTTCGTGACACATTGTAATTCATGTTAATGGTAAATTTGAGTCAATATGTTTTACCTTTATTTAGAAAAAAATCCAAAAGTTAACGAAAATTAAAAAATAATTCACTGTTTTCTGAATTTGAATCTCTCTGCTTTTAAGACAGATAGTGATACCTCATAAAATATTTATTAATTAACATTCCCCTTATGTCTACTTTATGTTGGCATCATTTTGGTAATGTAGTTTTATTCTTTTAGGATGTTAGAAGGTTTAGAATTTTAGAAGCAATTTTTGAAATTTTTAGGAAAATTTCCAAATTCAACTTTTTTAAGGACCAGTTCAGTTCTGAAGTCACTTAGTGGGGCTTACATAATATAACCAACTAATAAATGACCCAATTTTAGAAACAAAATGCCTCAAACTATTCAAAACTGCTTTTAGAAATGTTGTTAACCCTTTAGGTATTCCATTGGAATTAAAGCAAAATAGAGGGGAAATTTAAAATGTAATTGTTTTTGCAGATTTTCCATTTTAAGCAATTTTTTACTGGAACACATTAAGGGTTAACAACAAAACAAACTTCAATATTTATTACCCTAATTTTGCAGTTTTCAGAAACACCCCATTTGTGGTCGTATATCACTGTTTGGACACACAACAGGGCACAGAAGGCAAGGAGCGCCATATGGTTTATGGAGGGCAGATTTTGCTGGAATGGTCTTTGGGCACCATGTTGCATTTGAAGAGACCCTGAGGTTCCCCCACAGTCAAAACCCCCAAAAACTGAGCACATTTTGAAAACTATACCACCCAAGGAATTTTTAAGGGGTTCAGCAAGCATTTCACTCAACAGGTGTTTCATAGAATTTTTAATACTTGGGTTTGAATATAAAAAATAAATACAATTTTTTTTACAAGAAAATGGTGCATTAGGCCAAAACTTTCTTTTTCACAAAAGATAACAGGAGAATATCCCCCCACAATTTGCTACCCACCTTCTCCTGAATACAATAACAACCCAACTGTGGTCTTAAACTGTCATTTGGGGATACGCCAAGGCTCAGAAGCGAGGGAGCAGCATCTGGATTTTCTAACATTACATTTTCTGACAGGGTTTTTAAGAGCGATCATTTTTTTGTTGAATCAGCTGTGTGAGGGCTTATTTTGTGTGGGACAAACTGTAATTTTATTTAGCACCATTATGGGGTACATTTGGCTTTCTGGTTGTTTTTTATCTTATTTTTTGTGTCCATTTTTTATTAGTTTTTTTTACGTTTTACATAATAAGAGCATTTTTTTTTAAATCATGTTTTTGTTTAGCAATTTTCTTAGAGCTTTATTTTTTTTTTCAGGCTATGGTCTTGTGTGGGGGCTCATTTTTTGAGGGGATGAGGTGACGTTTTTATTGCTACCATTTTGGGGTACATACGAATTTTTTAAATCATTACCATTATGTTTTTTGGGAAGTGAGCTAAATCAAAAAATGGTTATATATTTTTTTTTTACGCCGTTCACCTGATTGGATAGATATTATGATATTATTATAGAGCTGGTCGTTAAGGACGTGGTGATACTAAATTTGTCTATTTTTTTTCCTTGTATTTTTAACATTTTTTAAATAACTGATTTTGGGGGGAATTTTTATTTTTTAAATGTATATCTTTTTTTTTTTTTACACTTTGTGTCCCCCATAAGGTCATACAAGACCTCTGGGGGACATTTAACTTCTTTTTTTTTTATATTGATTTCTACTGTAACTGAGGCTGACATAGTAGCCCCAGTTACAGTGGAAATATACCCCCCAGAGAGGCTGTTCAGCATAATACAGCATTGTAAAGCCTCAGTGCAGGGCTGATCGTGGTCTATCGAAGACCCGACAGCTCCTGCACTTCCTCAACCCCGGCGGTCATATGACCACCGGGCAGGGACAAGAAGCGGCATAGTGCTTCCTGATCTGTATTCACATTGCTCGTTGAGCACTGTGTTTACAGCGATCTAGAAAGCAGGGGCACACAGGAACGGACAGTGGGCTCCCCGCTTGGCAGCTGCACGATTAGCATGCAGCAGCCATCTCTGAAAGGATGTTCATAAACGTCCGATCAGAGAAAAACCGACCGCCCAGGACGTTTATAGTCAATGGGTGGTTGGGAAGTGGTTAAAGAGTCACTGCACTTTCACACAAATTTATTTCATTTAATAGAGAATGGTGTAACTAGCAAATTTGTAAATCACCTCATATAAAAGATATGCCTGCGTACACCTGACAAAAGCTGTTAACTCGCAGCCACTAGGGGTCTCACTTCCAGCTAACTTACGGTCCACTGCAGGGCTGCTTCCGAATTCACAGGAGCCTCCTCCCTTTCTGTAAGCTTGATCTCTCCCTCCTTATTTGCTATGTGAGCTCTGGAAAACAAACATAATAGGAAGTAATGGAATGGATCTCCCAGCAGTATGTCACGGTAGCTAAGATAAGGGAAGGAAACAGAACATGACAAGGCAAACAAAACAACTGACTAGACCCCAAATGCTAGGGAACAAAGGGGTAACCTCCTAGCAATCTCTAAAACACTTTCCCTAAGCTGTTATGCCCATGTGCATATCTTGATGGTAGATATGCACATGCCCACCTACCTACCAGACACTGAACCAAACCCTCAGCTGTAGGGAAGAGGGAAAGAGACACCCAGCTCCTTCAACAACCGAAGGAGCTAGCATCACCCTAGAGGCCTAGTAAAAACAGACACAGAAGGAAAAAGGGAAAAGGACTTATCTAGAGATGTGTTGGAGCAGACAATCCACCAAACTTCCACAGCTCACACAAGGCAGAACTATAACCCGCAAAGGCTATAGGGAGAGGGAGGAATAAATAGCATCACCAATTACCTGTCACAGTCATTACCTTTGACTGTGACCTTCTGTCTATGCTCTCGCTGCAGCTCCGTTCCTGTGTGTCATTTGTGGTTCTGTATGGGTTAACTCCCCTGTGTTCCTATTAGGAGTTAATCCTCTGTCTGCTCCATGGGTGTGGCCTCTCTGCTGCACCCATGGAACCTGTATTTAAGGCTGAAGTTTCCTCAGTTCTGGGTCAGCTCTCCTGGTGTGTGTTGTCTTGTCCTGTCCTGCTCCTGGTTTGTACTCTCTCTCCCATGCTGCTGACCCATGGGATCCGTGTCTGTCTGTCTGTGCTCTGTGGGTTTCCCTACTTGTTTATTGATGTCCTCTTTCCTGTCTTTCTGTTATCTGTTCTGCCAGTTATGTTTTAGTTACTTTGTGTTTATTCATATGTCTGTGTTCAGTAGCCTTTGCAGCAGAGTGGCATGCGCAAGGCCATGCAGTTTACTACTGGTGGAGCAAGTCCTTCTCTGCTCATTGCCACTCCTGCTCCCTTGCGTGAACTCCTGCTTGTATTATTAGTTGCCCTGTTTTGTATTTGCCTGTCTGTTATGTTTGCCTATGTGCCGTCCGTACCTTCTGGTACCTGTTGTCCATTTGTTCCTGCTGTCACTGTCTAGTTCACGCTCCAGAGTGGACCCTGGCAACTTCCTGCGGCAAAGTCTAACCCTACCATCTAGGGCTCTAGTGAACACCAGGAGTTGCTTAGTCACGCCCCTCTGGAGTATTACTAGACAGTGGCGCAGTGGGGGTTTTCTCCCACTGTGCTGACGGTACATAGAGCTCATGTTTTCTCTGTGCTGCCTTTCATGTTTTTCTTTGTGCAATAAACTCTTATGTGTCTGTACCTGATTTCCGTTTATTGCTTGACGACGCGGTGGTCTCTCCTGGCACCTCCAACTCGTGACATTACCTAAAGAACAACACCTGGGAGGAGGTGGGATTCAGTTCAAACCCACAACAAAACAAACTGTCAGATCCAGTCACGTGCAGCAACTCTGACAGATCTCCTCAGAACACCCACAGGGCAGGGCGTGACACAGTACAGTGTTGGCAGAAGGGAGAAACCCCCTGCTACTGAGTGAAATGCATCTAGCTGTGCAGCTGAAACAGGGAATAATATGGCTGAAAAAGAGAAACATTAGGGAAGCCCAAACATAACTGTTCCTTCACAGTGATGATTGTACAAAGAAGCACAGCCGTTATTCAAACTATTTTTTTTTAAAACTAACATACACTTTAAACCCACCTGAGGTTTTTCCTGTACTGAATCCAAGTTGTAATCTTTATCTATCTGGATTCAATCAAAGCATTGTATTTCACCCATATTATTGACTCATAACCCAGTGATTCCCACAAACACATTGGTCTGTTAAATCCTCATCCTTCTAAGAGATATTATGTTGAAGAGAAGGGGCTAGCTATATCCTGTTCCTCAGTACTCTGTAGTGCCCTGGACACCTGTTGTAGCCTCCATCTATGCATCACAACCTAGGATAGTCTTTCTTTGGATGGTAGTAGTAATTCGAACTTTAAAGAAGCAGTAAAAGTAAATAAGCACATAATAATATACAACACAAACATAACAGCTCCATACATAAAGAAAGCTAATTAGAGTTTTTCACAATATCTAATTAATACTGGTAGTTAATACTATATTAAAATTTGTGCTGGTACTAAGCATCAGATGCTAGGCTGTCTGTGGAGCCCCCTTCAGCAGGAGCAGTTAAAATACCATCTGAGGTTATTAAAGTTTTCCCTGATCACAACAGTGCTAAACAATGATCACTAGTAGGGATGAGCGAACCCGAACTGTATAGTTCGGGTTCGTACCGAATTTTGGGGTTTCCGTGACACGGACCCGAACCCGAACATTTTCGTAAAAGTCCGGGTTTGGGTTCGGTGTTCGGCGCTTTCTTGGCGCTTTTTGAAAGGCTGCAAAGCAGCCAATCAACAAGCGTCATACTACTTGCCCCAAGAGGCCGTCACAGCCTTGCCTACTATTGGCATGGCTGTGATTGGCCAGTGCAGCATGTGACCCAGCCTCTATATAAGCTTGGGTCACGTTGCTCTGCACGTCACTCTGCTGATTCAAGAATAGGGAGAGGTTGCAGCTGCGACGTTAGGGCGAGATTAGGCAGATTAACTCCTCCAAAATACTTCATTCAGTGAACGATCTGCAGCTGTGGATCATTGAAGGGCTAATATTGACTTGCTCACTTTTTTGAGGCTGCCCAGAGCGTTTTTAGATCACTTTTTTTCTGGGGTGATCGGCGGCCATTTTGTGACTTGTGGTGCGCCAGCACAAGCTATCACCAAGTGTATTTAACCATCAATAGTGTGGTTATTTTGTGCTATATCCTACATCAGCTGCAGGCTGAGCCTGTGTCACCGAAGTGCATTTAACCATCAACAGTCTGGTTATTTTTTGGCCATATACTACATCTGGTGCAGGCTGAGCCTGTGTCACCGAAGTGCATTTAACCATCAACAGTCTGGTTATTTTTTGGCCATATACAACATCTGGTGCAGGCTGAGCCTGTGTCACCGAAGTGCATTTAACCATCAACAGTCTGGTTATTTTTTGGCCATATACTACATCTGGTGCAGGCTGAGCCTGTGTCACCCAAGTGCATTTAACCACCAACAGTGTGGTTATTTTTTGGCCATATACTACATCAGGGGCAAGTTGAGCCTGTCACCCAGCGCCTAAAAAATAGACCTGACATTTCTATTCAACCAAATCTGTAATGTTTTAGCTGGTCAAGTTATTTGTAGTGACCGTAAAAGCACTTTTTTTTTTCTGGGTTGAAAAACTATTCCCAAATTTGCCATTCTCAAAATAACTAGTTTCTGGTATTTGAGGCCTACTTGAAATCTATCCCAAAAAGGATATCTTACATTGAAGGTGCTGATAGTGTCATTCAGAAAAACCTAAGACACACGCTACCGTGCAGATAGAAGTCTGATTCTGTGATTAAACATATACCTGTCACACAGCGCAAAAAAAAACAGGCCTCACATTTCTATTCAACCAAATCTGTACTGTTTTAGCTGGTCAAGTTATTTCTAGTGACCGTAAAAGCACATTTTTTTTTTCTGGGTTGAAAAACTATTCCCAAATTTGCCATTCTCAAAATAACTAGTTTCTGGTATTTGAGGCCTACTTGAAATCTATCCCAAAAAGGATATCTTACATTGAAGGTGCTGATAGTGTAATTCAGAAAAACCTAAGACACACGCTACCGTGCAGATAGAAGACTGATTCTGTGATTAAACCTATACCTGTCACACAGCGCTAAAAAAAACAGGCCTCACATTTCTATTCAACCAAATCTGTACTGTTTTAGCTGGTCAAGTTATTTGTAGTGACCGTAAAAGCACATATTTTTTTCTGGGTTAAAAAACTATTCCTAAATTTGCCATTCTCAAAATAACTAGTTTCTGGTATTTGAGGCCTACTTGAAATCTATCCCAAAAAGGATATCTTACATTGAAGGTGCTGATAGTGTCATTCAGAAAAACCTAAGACACACGCTACCGTGCAGATAGAAGTCTGATTCTGTGATTAAACATATACCTGTCACACAGCGCAAAAAAAAACAGGCCTCACATTTCTATTCAACCAAATCTGTACTGTTTTAGCTGGTCAAGTTATTTCTAGTGACCGTAAAAGCACTTTTTTTTTTCTGGGTTGAAAAACTATTCCCAAATTTGCCATTCTCAAAATAACTAGTTTCTGGTATTTGAGGCCTACTTGAAATCTATCCCAAAAAGGATATCTTACATTGAAGGTGCTGATAGTGTAATTCAGAAAAACCTAAGACACACGCTACCGTGCAGATAGAAGACTGATTCTGTGATTAAACCTATACCTGTCACACAGCGCTAAAAAAAACAGGCCTCACATTTCTATTCAACCAAATCTGTACTGTTTTAGCTGGTCAAGTTATTTGTAGTGACCGTAAAAGCACATATTTTTTTCTGGGTTGAAAAACTATTCCTAAATTTGCCATTCTCAAAATAACTAGTTTCTGGTATTTGAGGCCTACTTGAAATCTATCCCAAAAAGGATATCTTACATTGAAGGTGCTGATAGTGTCATTCAGAAAAACCTAAGACACACGCTACCGTGCAGATAGAAGTCTTATTCTGTGATTAAACCTATACCTGTCACACAGCGCAAAAAAAAACAGGCCTCACATTTCTATTCAACCAAATCTGTACTGTTTTAGCTGGTCAAGTTATTTGTAGTGACCGTAAAAGCACACTTTTTGTTCTGGGTTGAAAAACTATTCCCAAATTTGCCATTCTCAAAATTGTGGTGAACGGGAACAATGAGGAAAACATCTAATAAGGGACACGGACGCGGACATGGTCGTGGTGGTGTTAGTGGACCCTCTGGTGCTGGGAGAGGACGTGGCCGTTCTGCCACAGCCACACGTCCTAGTGAACCAACTACCTCAGGTCCCAGTAGCCAGCAGAATTTACAGCGATATTTGGTGGGGCCCAATGCCGTTCTAAGGATGGTAAGACCTGAGCAGGTACAGGCATTAGTCAATTGGGTGGCCGACAGTGGATCCAGCACGTTCACATTATCTCCCACCCAGTCTTCTGCAGAAAGCGCACAGATGGCGCATGAAAACCAAGCCCATCGGTCTGTCACATCACCCCCATGCATATCAGGGAAACTGTCTGAGCCTCAAGTTATGCAGCAGTCTCTTATGCTGTTTGAAGACTCTGCTGCCAGGGTTTCCCAAGGGCATCCACCTAGCCCTTCCCCAGGGGTGGAAGAGATAGAATGCACTAACGCACAACCACTTATTTTTCCTGATGATGAGGACATGGGAATACCACCTCAGCACGTCTCTGATGATGACGAAACACAGGTGCCAACTGCTGCGTCTTTCTGCAGTGTGCAGACTGAACAGGAGGTCAGGGATCAAGACTGGGTGGAAGACGATGCAGGGGACGATGAGGTCCTAGAACCCACATGGAATGAAGGTCGTGCCACTGACTTTCACAGTTCGGAGAAAGAGGCAGTGGTGAGACCGAGCCCTGAATGCCAGCATTTCTAAACTACTGGCCTATGAAATGCTGTCATTTAGGCTGGTGGACACAGACAGCTTCAAACAGCTCATGTCGCTTGCTGTCCCACAGTATGTTGTTCCCAGCCGCCACTACTTCTCCAAGAGAGCCGTGCCTTCCCTGCACAAACAAGTGTCCGATAAAATCAAGTGTGCACTGCGCAACGCCATCTGTGGCAAGGTCCACCTAAGCACAGATACGTGGACCAGTAAGCACGGCCAGGGACGCTATATCTGCCTAACTGCACACTGGGTAAATGTAGTGGCGGCTGGGCCCCAGGCGGAGAGCTGTTTGGCGCACGTCCTTCCGCCGCCAAGGATCGCAGGGCAACATTCTTTGCCTCCTGTCTCCTCCTCCTCCTACTCAGCTTCCTCCTCCTCTTCTTCCACCTGCTCATCCAGTCAGCCACACACCGTCACCACCAACTTCAGCACAGCCCGGGGTAAACGTCAGCAGGCCATACTGAAACTCATATGTTTGGGGGACAGGCCCCACACCGCACAGGAGTTGTGGCGGGGTAAAGAACAACAGACCGACGAGTGGTTGCTGCCGGTGAGCCTCAAGCCCGGCCTGGTGGTGTGCGATAATGGGCGAAATCTCGTTGCAGCTCTGGGACTAGCCGGTTTGACGCACATCCCTTGCCTGGCGCATGTGCTGAATTTGGTGGTGCAGAAGTTCATTCGCAACTACCCCGACATGTCAGAGCTGCTGCATAAAGTGCGGGCCGTCTGTTCGCGCTTCCGGAGTTCACACCCTGCCGCTGCTCGCCTGTCTGCGCTACAGCGTAACTTCGGCCTTCCCGCTCTCCGCCTCATATGCGACGTACCCACCAGGTGGAACTCCACCTTGCATATGCTGGACAGACTGTGTGAGCAGCAGCAGGCCATAGTGGAGTTTCAGCTGCAGCACGCACGGGTCAGTCGCACTGCGGATCTGACACACTTCACCACCAATAACTGGGCCTCCATGCGAGACCTGTGTGCCCTGTTGCGTTGTTTCGAGTACTCCACCAACATGGCCAGTGGCGATGACGCCGTTATCAGCGTTACAATACCACTTCTATGTCTCCTTGAGAAAACACTTAGGGCGATGATGGAAGAGGAGGTGGCCCAGGAGGAAGAGGAGGAAGAGGGGTCTTTTTTAGCACTTTCAGGCCAGTCTCTTCGAAGTGACTCAGAGGGAGGTTTTTTGCAACACCAGAGGCCAGGTACAAATGTGGCCAGACAGGGCCCACTACTGGAGGACGAGGAGGATGAGGATGAGGAGGAGGTGGAGGAGGATGAGGATGAAGCATGTTCACAGCGGGGTGGCACCCAAAGCAGCTCGGGCCCATCACTGGTGCGTGGCTGGGGGGAAACACAGGACGATGACGATACGCCTCCCACAGAGGACAGCTTGTCCTTACCTCTGGGCAGCCTGGCACACATGAGCGACTACATGCAGCAGTGCCTGCGCAACGACAGCAGAGTTGCCCACATTTAAACGTGTGCGGACTACTGGGTTGCCACCCTGCTGGATCCCCGGTACAAAGACAATGTGCCCACCTTACTTCCTACACTGGAGCGTGATAGGAAGATGCGCGAGTACAAGCGCACGTTGGTAGACGCGCTACTGAGAGCATTCCCAAATGTCACAGGGGAACCAGTGGAAGCCCAAGGCGAAGGCAGAGGAGGAGCAAGAGGTCGCCAACGCAGCTGTGTCACGCCCAGCTCCTCTGAGGGCAGGGTTAGCATGGCAGAGATGTGGAAAAGTTTTGTCAACACGCCACAGCTAACTGCACCACCACCTGATACGGAACGTGTTAGCAGGAGGCAACATTTCACTAACATGGTGGAACAGTACCTGTGCACACCCCTCCACGTACTGACTGATGGTTCGGCCCCATTCAACTTCTGGGTCTCCAAATTGTCCACGTGGCCAGAGCTAGCCTTTTATGCCTTGGAGGTGCTGGCCTGCCCGGCGGCCAGCGTTTTGTCTGAACGTGTATTCAGCACGGCAGGGGGCGTCATTACAGACAAACGCAGCCGCCTGTCTACAGCCAATGTGGACAAGCTGACGTTCATAAAAATGAACCAGGCATGGATCCCACAGGACCTGTCCATCCCTTGTGCAGATTAGATATTAACTACCTCCCCTTAACAATATATTATTGTACTCCAGGGCACTTCCTCATTCAATACTATTTTTAATTTCATTTTACCATTATATTGCGGGGCAACCCAAAGTTGAATGAACCTCTCCTCTGTCTGGGTGCCGGGGCCTAAATGTGTGACAGTGGCCTGTTCCAGTGGTGGGTGACGTGAAGCCTGATTCTCTGCTATGACATGAAGACTTATTCTGTGCTGACATGAAGCCAGATTCTCTGTTACGCGACCTCTCTCCTCTGCCTGGGCCTAAATATGTGACAGTGGCCTGTTCCAGTGGTGGGTGACGTGAAGCCTGATTCTCTGCTATGACATGAAGACTGATTCTGCGCTGACATAAGGCCAGATTCTCTGTTACTGGACCTCTCTCCTCTGTCTGGGTGCCGGGGCCTAAATATGTGACAGTGGCCTGTTCCAGTGGTGGGTGACGTGAAGCCTGATTCTCTGCTATGACATGAAGACAGATTCTGTGCTGACATCAGGCCAGATTCTCTGTTACGGGACCTCTCTCCTCTGCCTGGGTGCCTGGGCCTAAATGTGTGACAGTGGCCTGTTCCAGTGGTGGGTGACGTGAAGCCTGATTCTCTGCTATGACATGAAGACAGATTCTGTGCTGACATCAGGCCAGATTCTCTGTTACGGGACCGCTCTCCTCTGTCTGGGTGCCGGGGCCTAAATGTGTGACAGAGGCCTGTTCCAGTGGTGGGTGAGGTGAAGCCTGATTCTCTGCTATGACATGAAGACAGATTCTGCGCTGACATAAGGCCAGATTCTCTGTTACGGGACCTCTCTCCTCTGCCTGGGTGCCTGGGCCTAAATGTGTGACAGTGGCCTGTTCCAGTGGTGGGTGACGTGAAGCCTGATTCTCTGCTATGACATGAAGTCAGATTCTGCGCTGACATAAGGCCAGATTCTCTGTTACGGGACCTCTCTCCTCTGCCTGGGTGCCTGGGCCTAAATGTGTGACAGTGGCCTGTTCCAGTGGTGGGTGACGTGAAGCCTGATTCTCTGCTATGACATGAAGACAGATTCTGCGCTGACATAAGGCCAGATTCTCTGTTACGGGACCTCTCTCCTCTGCCTGGGTGCCTGGGCCTAAATGTGTGACAGTGGCCTGTTCCAGTGGTGGGTGACGTGAAGCCTGATTCTCTGCTATGACATGAAGACAGATTCTGCGCTGACATAAGGCCAGATTCTCTGTTACGGGACTGCTCTCCTCTGTCTGGGTGCCGGGGCCTAAATATGTGACAGTGGCCTCTTCCAGTGGTGGGTGACATGAAGCCAGATTCTCTGCTATGGCATGAAGAGACTGATTCTCTGCTGACATGAAGCCAGATTCTTTGCTATGACATGAAGAGACTGATTCTCTGCTGACGTGAAGCCAGATTCTCTGCTATGGGACCTCTGTCCAATTGATATTGGGTCATTTTTATTTTTTTAATTTTAATTCATTTCCCTATCCACATTTGTTTGCAGGGGATTTACCTACATGTTGCTGCCTTTTGCAGCCCTCTAGCTCTTTCCTGGGCTGTTTTACAGCCTTTTTAGTGCCCAAAAGTTCGGGTCCCCATTGACTTCAATGGGGTTCGGGTTCGGGACGAAGTTCGGGTCGGGTTCGGATCCCGAACCCGAACATTTCCGGGAAGTTCGGCCGAACTTCTTGAACCCGAACATCCAGGTGTTCGCTCAACTCTAATCACTAGTCCTAGGACCTAAAGAGGTTCTCCGCTCCCATAACTAATTTTTATCTGCCAAGATAACCCCAAACACTCCATGTTTTTGTATCCATATACCTGTTTTTCATGTCAGCACTTCCTTCCCCTATTTTTGGCATCACTACATCCGAGGCGGAGGTTTACATGCAGAACTTCCTGTTTTCATCAGCTCCCTGCTTGGTTTGCTAACCAAATCCAGCATGCTTTGCTCTGTCATGTTTCTTAGGGCTTGCTCCACCTACCACACTATTTCCTCTGCAGTGAATACTCCCTCTACAGTTCCCATCTGGATATTATGTGGAGCAAGCCCTGTGAAACGTCACAGAGCAAATCATGCTTGGTTTGGTTAGCAAACCATGCAGGAGGCTGATACAACAGGAAATCCTGCATGTAAACATCCTGCCAGGATGCAGTAATGCTGTAAACAGGGGAAGGAATGCACTGGCATGAAACCGGTATATGGAGCAAACACTGCACGTTTGGGGTACTCTGGGGATATTAAAATAAATCATTATGGGACAAGAGACCCCCTTTAAGAAAGAGCAGAAAACCATAAAGGTTCTGGAGTTCTGCATTTCATCGGTTGATAAATTTGCAGTTCAGTCACTTTCACCGCAAACTTCACTCGTGCATTGGAAATAACTTTGAGAATGCAAAACAAAGACAAATAAATTGCTCTAAAATGAAGGTGATGATTCTGTGACTGCTGGGAAGTAACAGCTACTCCCTCGCCTTCAACTAAAAGAGTCTTCGATCTGAGACCATTATACAGTGTGAGCTTTACGGCTCCGTTTCAGCTTCTTGATGCATTCTTTCATTTTCTAGCATTTTATTAGATAAAATGTGTATTCCTGTGGTAGCACTTTCATAAAATTACCTTCAAAATATTCTTGAAATTTGTCATAAAGGAGGGAAATTGAATAATATATTCCCATAACTGTGGGATCTACACATAATAGATCTATTCTGGCTTGCTGCCATGTCACTTAGCTTGGTGAGAAGAAAAAAAAATAATGCAGGTGCTGTATTTTATATTCATGTTACTATAGAGCTGTAAATGTCACTAGTTAACTCCAGTAAACTGCAGGTTTACAATCCATACATTAAATCTTCACAAATAGGAAAATGGAGATGTTATGCTCGTGTAACCAGGGACCTTAAAGGGGCTGTCCCACGAAAAGTATTCAAATTTTTTAAACCAGCACGTGGATCTGAATACTTTTGTAATTGCATGTAATTAACATTTTAGTATATGATCCACTGAGCTATTTACTGAAATCTATCTGTATAGCGCCACCTGATGTTTACTCCTTCTCTAATTTCTCTGTCCTGCACACTGAGATGGACGCACATGCTCATTTCCATCCTTCAAGTGCCACTAGCACTTGAAAGTGCACATCCCCTAATCTGCCAGCTTCAAATAAATCTGGCAGGTCAATTGGATCAATATCTGGGGATATCTCTGGATCCATGTAAGGTGTTTTTTTTGAACATGTAAAGAACAAATAAATGCAAACATTACAGAATAACTGCGTTATGGACCATACATATGGTTTTGATTATCTTGATTATGCGAAGAGTATACACCGGCCTGACATATTTGGCGCCTTGAAGATGGGCTCCAGGGTGTTGTAAAATACAGTGTAAACTCCTGTGCAAAGAAATGTAGAGACATTATGAGACAGGGTTACTAATAAATAATAAATAATAAATAATAATAAAAAAAATACATCATATCAGAATAGCAAGATATAGTAAATAGAGATGAGCGCATTTCTAAAAAATTCAATTCGAATTTTCTGAAAAGATTCGATTCGATCCGAATTTATTCGTGGCGAATCACGTTAAAAAACAGCTATTTCCTGGCTGCAGAGAGCCTGTAAAGTGGTGCAGTAACACGCATAGGGAGTCTGCTATGGCAGTAAAACAATACTGTGAGTCAGTATGACCCGCAGAGGATAGGCGTCGCTCTTAAAATCACTTCTAACCTTCACTCATTTGGTCAGCCTTACAGGTCAATGTTAGCGCCAGGTATAAAGAACCATGCAGAAGCCCAAGACCCTACTATAGCGTGAAAGAGTGCACTCCTTTTACACAGCCATCAGCTGATTCCACATAGATGTCTACAGAACCTGTTCTATTAAACGCTTATACAAGCAGAGCCCCCCTGAGAGAGTGGAGAGGTCTAATCGCGAATTTTCCATGCAAAAGGCTACACTAATAAGCTTCTCATATAACTCAGTCTAATATTCTTGTCAGGAGAGTAGGAAACCAATAGAGGGTGCTATTGAGTTATGAACAGCGCCCTCTATTGGTTTCATAGTCTTCTGACAAGAATATTTGTCTTTTCATAAGACTGTAAAACAATAGAGGGCGCTATTCATAACTCAATAGCACCATCTATTTGTTTTCATAGTCTTATGACAGCTGAAAAACAAGGCAGATTCTGCTTATTTGCATGTCTTTCCCATATGCCCATGTTTATGCAAATTAGTTTTTACATGACAAAACTGTATAGAAAGGTTATTGAATATTATGTTAGGACAATCAGAAAACTTTTTATCGCCCTAATGATATTGATCTAGGTGTGCAGGTCCACCCAAGCCATCCAACAGATGCAAAATAACTTTGAGGTTTACTAGTTCTCAGTCAGATAAGAGCTGGTTTGGAATATCTCACTGTGCACAAGGCTGCCATTGTAAGGTATGCTGACTAAGCCTGTCGTCTGTTTCATGGATAGATTGATGGCTTGCACATACCTGCTTTTGGCATACAGCCTTTGTGTGGTTGTCTATTGTATGTTGTACATAATAGGAGTCTAAGACGCATCCAGCTATCCTCTTAATGCTGTTTCCAGGGCCGTCTTTACCGCAGGGCAAAAGGGGCAGCTGCCCCGGGCCCAGTTGCTCCTGGGGGGCCCAAGCAGCATTTTACTTGGATTTTACTTGGGCCCCCTATATTGTGTTGCCGCCGCCGCCCGCCGGCCATGTAACATCACAAAGTCACGGTCCGGACTATAGAAAGAGACTGAGTGAGGAGGGGGCGGGGCCCGTGGCCGCTCTGCTGCCTGTCTCTTTAACAGAGCAGACCAGTGGCTGCTGGAGCGTGATGCAGCTGCCGCACAGGCAGAGAGAGGAAGGAGGCGGAGCGAGCCCCAGCCAGCAGCCACAACAGACAGCGCCAAGCAACTAGCAGAACTTACAGGTATTTGGTAGCCTTAGGGGGGGGGGGGGGGCAGTGTGTGCTTTCCTGCTACTACATCCCCCCCCCCCCCCCAGGGATTTTGGGGGCCATTAAGGGTTGGACTTGCTGCTGATGTTGAGTGTGCCAGTGTGTGTGTCCGTCCCTGTGTGTGTGTGTCTGTCCCTGTGTGTGTGTGTGTCTGTCCCTGTGTGTGTGTGTGTCTGTCCCTGTGTGTGTGTGTGTCTGTCCCTGTGTGTGTGTGTGTCTGTCCCTGTGTGTGTGTGTTTGTCCCTGTGTGTGTGTGTGTGTCTGTCCCTGTGTGTGTGTGTGTCTGTCCCTGTGTGTGTGTGTGTCTGTCCCTGTGTGTGTGTGTGTCTGTCCCTGTGTGTGTGTGTGTCCGTCCCTGTGTGTGTGTGTGTCCGTCCCTGTGTGTGTGTCCCCGTCCCTTTGTGTGTGTGTCCCCGTCCCTTTGTGTGTGTGTCCCCGTCCCTTTGTGTGTGTGTGTGTCCGTCCCTGTGTGTGTGTCCATCCCTGTGTGTGTGTGTCTGTCCCTTTGTGTGTCCGTCCCTGTGTGTGTGTGTGTCTGTCCCTTTGTGTGTCCCCGTCCCTGTGTGTGTGTCTCTCCCTGTGTGTATCACCATGCCCACAGTGTTCCTATGTCTTGACGCAGCTGCTTCAGAACGTTCTGTGCGGGGGAAGAGGAAGAAGATGGAAGAGGAGGCACTGCCAGCATGGAGTCCGTGCGATAGACACAGGGAGGCACACTAAGGACGAAGGTAACACTTCCACATGATCTACACTAGTGTTATCTGTGGTTTTACATAGGACTGCAGGTAACACTACCACAAGGTTCGCTCACACAGGGCGCCTGAACACCTAAGGCCGGCCCTGGCTGCGCACCCCAGCGCCAAGGGATGACATCACTGATGTAATATGCCTCTTATATGTGGAGAGCGGTGATGTCACAGATGTAATATATCACCTATATATGGACAGCGGTGATGTCACTGATGTAATATATTACTTATAAGTGATATATTACATCAGTGACATCACCACTCTCCACACATAAGTAATATATTACATCAGTGACATCACCGCTCATCACATATATGTGGAGAGCGGTGATGTCACTGATGTAATATATCGCCTATATGTGGACAGCGGTGATGTCACTGATGTAAAATATCACTTATATGTGGAGAGCAGTGATGTCACTGATGTAATATAACATTATATGTGGAGAGTGTTCATGTCACTGATGCAATACAGCGCTCCAGATGGCGACCAAAATGGTCGCCAATGCGCCTTAAAATTTGCAGATGGCGACAAGACTTGTCATAGGCTACAGGCCTGAGGTCTATTTGGTAGTGAAATCCCAGCGCAGGCAGGCGTGATGATGTCATCACGACCGCCTGTGCCAGGACGCGGTGAGGTGTGCGCGTCTGCGTTGCACCATCCCTCGCCGTACCAGCAGCTAGTGAGCGCCAGTGAAAGGAAACAGGTGAGTATAAGATTTTCGCTTTTTTTTAAGGTGTGGGAAGGCGGGATCCAGGGGGCCCAAGTAAATTCTTGCCCAGGGTCCAATCAATATTAAAGACGGCCCTGGCTGTTTCCAAACCATTTTGATGGGGTTTCCATCAATTTCTAACCTTTTTTTTTTGAACCAGACACCCTCTTCTCTTCCGAGCAGGGGGTGCCTGGTTGTCTTTCATTGACTTCCATTGTATTAAATTGTATTCAAGCACCCGAATTATTCGGCCGAGCATAGCAGTTTGGCCGAGCATGCTCGCTCATCACTTTTTCTAACCTTTTTTTATGAACCAGACACCCTCTTCTCTTCCGAGCAGGGGGTGCCTGGTTGTCTCCCATTGACTTCCATTATACTCGGGTGCTCGGCCGAGCACACGAATATAGCAATGTGTTCAGGCCCAATACTTTGCTGCTCGCTCATCACTAGCAATGATTCCTTAGGTGAAAGAAGGAAGGTTTCATAACAGCTGAGATTTGATTCCTGAAGCTTTTCTTTTCAAAATCTTTTTATTGATTTCAAAAAGACTACAATAAACAAAGAAATATAAACAATGAAAAACAAACATAAAGTAGTATAAGGAGGAGGCAAAGGCCAGTATACAAAATACAAATTGCAAAGTGCAGGCGAAAAAGGTCTAGAATAATTCCAGACACTTCCTTACATGTAAAAGACCAAAGCGGAAACCTGAAGGCTCGTACTAGGACAGTACTGAGGGAGACTCACAAAAATGGATGCTCTGCGACAGCTCCATCATCCGAACCATCACCTAACATCAACCTGCGCGTCAGTGATCAACTTGGGTGAGCAGTAACTCAACCTAGTAGTAAGGTAAACAGTACAATGAATGATATGGGAAACTGACGGGGGGCAGGGAGAGAACACGAGGGTAGGAGAAGGGCAGGGAAAGGGAGGTGACATATAAGGCTACTTTCACACCTCGTTAGGTGCGGATCCGTCTGGTATCTGCACAGACGGATCCGCACCTATAAATGCAAACGCTGGTATCCGTTCAGTACGGATCCGTCTGCATAACTAAGTAAAAAAAAAGTCTAAGTGTAAGTCAATCGGATCCGTACTGACTTACATTGAAGGTCAATGGGGGACGGATCCGTTTACAATTGCACCAATATTGTGTCAATGTAAACGGATCCGTCCCCATTGACTTACATTGTAAGTCAGGACGGATCCGTTTGACTCTGCACCGCCAGGCGGACACCAAAACGCTGCAAGCAGCATTTTGGTGTCCGCCTCCAGAGCAGAATGGAGGCGGAACGGAGAAAAACTAATGCATTCTGAACGGATTCTTATCCATTCAGAATGCATTGGGGCTAAACTGATCCGCTTGGGGCCGCTTGTGAGAGCCTTGAAACGGATCTCACAGGCGGACCCAGAAACGGCAGTGTGAAAGTAGCCTAATCTGAAAGGAGATAAGGAATATCAGGTATAGATCACGGTAAACAACAGGTAAGCCAGTGCAACCGTCAAACTAAGTGGGAAGATCCGGTTACACTTATTTGAGAAAATCGAGTAATGTAGAGTAAAGGGGGTTAAAATGAGTCGATAAAACCAGGAGGTTAAGGAACAGATGCGCAGGTAACACTTATATTTCTCCATTCTCTCCAACAAGACCAGATAGCGGTGAATTTGTGGTGAGATCTTTGTTCCCAGTAAGACAATTCCTCTAATCTGGACAGAGAATCTACTTTCCCTATCCAATTTGTGATAGACTGAGACAGTTTAGATTTCCAGTTAGAGGCAATTAGTAATTTCGATGCTGCTAGTAACTGCCTTAGTGAGCATTTATGTGTGAAAGAAATATCTTTAGGTAATAGGTTCAATAGAGCTATTTTGGGGCACCAAGTTATATTGGGAGACTTGATGTTACGGCATACAAGGTAATGCTCCAAACTCCCGAACAGAACCTCACGAATAGCTGCTAGTAGAGTTGAGCGGACACCTGGATGTTCGGGTTCGGCAGGTTCAGCCGAACTTGAAAAAAAAGTTCGGGTTCGGGACCCGAACTTGACCCGAACTTGACCACGAACCCGAACCCCATTGAAGTCAATGGGGACCCAAACTTTTGGGCACTAAAATGGCTCTAAAATAGTCCTGGAAAGGGCTAGAGGGCTGCAAAAGGCATCAAAATGTGCTTAAAGAGGACCTTTCACTAGAATAAAAAATCTAAACTATCTATACAGACATGGACAGCGGCACCCAGGGATCTCCCTGCACTTACTATTTCCCTGGGCGCCGCTCTGTTATCCCGGTATAGCCTCCGGTATCTTCATATGTTAGGCTCCACCCAGTGGAACCAGCCGGCGTCTCTTTCTCCCATGCTGTAGCGCTGGCCAATCGCAGCGCTCAGCTCATAGCCTGAGAGAAAAAAAAAACTCTCAGGCTATGAGCTGAGCGCTGCGATTGGCCAGCGCTACAACCTGGGAGAAGGAGACCCTGGCAGGTTCCACTGGGTGGAGCCTAACATATGAAGATACCGGAGGCTATACCACGAGAACGGAGCGGCGCCCAGGGATAATAGTAAGTTCAGGGGGATCCCTGGGCGCCGCTCTCCATGTCTGTATAGTTAGTTTCGATTTTTTATTCTAGGCAAAGGTCCTCTTTAAGAGCATGGCAACTGGTTGCAAACAAATGTGGATAGGGAAATGACTTAAAATAACATAAAATACAGAACAATTAAAAATAACAATCTGGATCTAGGAGTAGGAGGTTGAGGAGGCGGTGGATGGGTGGATGGGTGGATGTGGCGGTGTAGGTTGACGTGGCGGTGTAGGTGGAAGCGGTGGTGAAGGAGGAATAGGTAGCCAACACTGATTTGTGTTATTTATTTATTTTAAATTGGGGTATCCCCCAAAATATTGGGACATATAACAAAATAAAACAAAGAACAAGTGCACTTGAGTACAAGAATGGATGGTTGAGGCTGGAAAAAATGTCTATTCTGCACAAGGTGCGGACAAGTCCTGTGGGATCCATGCCTGGTTCATTTTAATAAACGTAAGCTTGTCCACATTGGCTGCGGCCTGTGATAATGCTCTCTGCCGTGCTAAACACACGTTCACACTATACACTGGCTGCAGGGCAGGTCAGCACCTCCAAGGCTGACAAAGCTTTTCCACATTTTGGCCATGCTAACCCTGCCTTCTCAGGTGCTGGTGGTGCCCCAGCTGCGTTGGCGACCTCTTCCTCCTCCTCTGCCTTCGCCTTGTGCTTCCACTGTGCCCCCGCTGTCAGATAGGAATGCTATCATCAGCGTGCGCTTGTAGTCGCACATCTTCCGATCAGTAACAGATGTTTACACTAAAGTTAGTTCCCTGTCAGCAATGCAGAGCAGGGGTTCATTCACGGCAAAAAAGGGGAACATGTCACCCAGCAATACTGTAGAACAGAGGATTTTGAGAGATTTAGGCCCCTGTCACCCAGGCACAGCAGGGGTTTATTCACGGCAAAAGGGGGTTCATGTCACCCAGCAATAGAACAGAGGATTTTGAGAGATTTAGGCCCCTGTCACCAAGGCTCAGCAGGGGTTTGTATACGCCAAAAATGGTAAAATGTCACCCGACAATTGAAAATAAGATTTTTTTCAATTTAGGGCACTAAAATTGGCACCTTTTTGCATTAAAATGGCTATAAAATAGTCCTTGAAAAGGCTAGAGGGATGTAAAAGGCAGTAAAATGTGTTTAAGAGCATGGCAACTGCTCTGCAAACAAATGTGGATAGGGAAATAACTTAAAATAAAATAAAATAACAAAAGATTACAAATTATTAACTTGCAACTCAGAGAAGGAGGTGGATATGGAGTCGGAGGTTGAAAAGGCGGTGAATGTGGTGTTGTAGGTGGAGGCAGCAATGGAGGAGGAGGAGGTAGCCAACAATGTTTTTTTTAGTTTTTTTATTGGGGTAGGTAGCCCCCAAAATATTGTAACAAATAAAAAAAAAAGAAAACAAAGAATCATTGCACTTGACTTGAGTACAAGAATGTATGTTTGATGGTGGTATAAATGTCTATTCTGCACAAGGTACAGACAAGTCTTGTGGGATCCAAGCCTGGTTCATTTTAATGAATGTGAGCTTGTCCTCGTTGGCTATGGACAGGGGGCTACGCTTGTCTGTGATGACGCCCCCTTCCGTGCTAAACACACGTTCAGATAATTCACTGGCTGCAGGGCAGGCCAGAACCTCCAAGGCATAAAGGGCAAGCTCAGGCCATGTGCCCAATTTGGAGACCCAGAAGTTGAAGGGGGCAGACCCGTCATTCAGTACGTGTAGGCCTGTGCACACATACTGCCCCACCATGTTGGTGAAATGCTGCCTCCTGCTAAGACGTTCCATATCAGCTGGTGGTGCTGGTTGTTGTGGCGTGCTGACAAAGCTTTTCCACATGTCGGCCATGCTAACCCTGTTTTCTGAGGTGCTGGCGGTGCCGCAGCTGCATTGGCGACCTCTTCCTCGTTCTCTGCCTTCGCCTTGTGCTTCCAATATGCCCCCGCTGTCAGGTGGGAATGCCACCAGCAGCGCGTCTACCAGCGTGCACTTGTACTAGTGCATCTTACGATCACGCTCCAGTGACAGAATTAAGGACGGTACGTTGTCCTTGTAAGGGGGATCCAGCAGCGTGGCCACCCAGTAATCAGCACAAATTAGAATGTGGGCAACTCTGCGGTCGTTGCGGAGACACTGCAGCATGTAATCGCTCATGTGTGCAAGGCTGCCCAGAGGCAACGAAAAGCTGTCCTCTGTGGGAGGTGTATCGGCTGTGTCCTCTGTATCCCCCATCCACGCACCAGTGATGGCCATGAGCTGGTCTGGGTGCCACCCTGCTGTGAACATGGTTCCTCCTCCTGCATCTCCTCATCCTCCACCTCCTCATCCTCCAGAACTGTGCCCTGGCTGGACAATTGTGTACCTTCGGTTTGTGGGTGCAGGAACCCACCCTCGAAGCCACTTGGGAATGACTGGCTGGAAACCCTACGAAATGATCCCTCTTTCTCCTCCTCTTCCTCCTGTGCCATATCCTCTTCCATCATCGCCAGGAGCGTTTTTTCAAGGAGGCATAGAAGTGGGATAGTAACGCTGAGAACTGCGTTATCAGCACTGGCCATGTTGGTGGAGTACTCAAAACAGCGCAACAAGGAACACAGGTCTCGCATGGAGGCCCAGTCATTGGTGGAGAAGTGGTGCTGTTCTGCCGAGCGACTGACCCGTGCGTGCTGCAGCTGAAACTCCACTATCGCCTGCTGCTGCTCGCACAGTCTGGCCAGCATGTGCAAGGTGGAGTTCCACCTTGTGGGCACGTCGCATATGAGGCGGTGAGCGGGAAGGCTGAAGTTACTCTGCAGCGCTGACAGGCGAGCAGCAGTAGGGTGAGAACGCCGAAAGCGCGCACAGATGGCCCGCACTTTATGCAGCAGGTCTGACATGTCGGGGTAATTTTTAAGGAATCTCTGCACCTCCAAATTCAGCACATGCGCCAGACAAGGGATGTGCTTCAAACCGATAATTCCAGAGCTGCTACGAGATTTCGCCCATTATCGCACACCACCAGGCCGGGCTTGAGGCTGACTGGCACAAACCACTCATCGGTCTGTTGTTCAAGGCCCGTCCACAGCTCCTACGCGGTGTGGGGTTTGTCCCCCAAACAGATAAGTTTAAAACTGCCTGCTGTCGTTTACCCCTGCCTGTGCTGAAGTTGGTGGTGAAGGTGTTACGCTGACCGGATGAGGAGCTGGTAGAGGATGAGGAAGCGGAGTAGGAGGTGGAAGCAACGGGAGGCAAAATGAAGCGGCCTGCAATCCTCGGTGGTGGAAGGACTTGCGCCAAACTGCTATCCGCCCTGACCGTGCTTTCTGGTCCACGTAGCCGTAGTCAGGTGCACCTTGCCACAGATGGCATTGCGCAGTGCACACCTGATTTTGTCCCTTACTTGGTTGTGAAGGGAAGGGATGGCTCGCCTTGAAAAGTAGCGGTGGCTGGGCACGACGTACTGTGGGACAGCCACCGCCATAAGGCCTTTAAAACTATCCGTCTCCACCAGACGGAATGACAGCATTTCAAAGACAACTAATTTAGAAATGCTGGCATTCAGGGCTAGGGATCATGGGTGGGTAGGGGGGTACTTCCTCTTCCTCTCCAGCGTTTGGGATATGGAGAGCTGAACGCTTCCGTGTGACATTGTGGAGATGCTTAGTGACCCAGGTGTTGGTGTTGCTGGCAGATCCTCTGTTTGTGGGGTGCCAGGTGGCACTGTCACTCCAGAGGTGGATGAAGAGGCCGCGACTGCAGCAGAAGAGGAAGCAGGAGGAGCCAGAGACCTTTCTTGGTTTTTGAGGTGTCTACTCCACTACAGTTTGGGCTTTGCACTTAAATGCTTGGTCATGCAGGTTGTGCTCAGGTTGAGAACGTTTATGCCTCGCTTCAGGCTCTGATTGCACAGCGTGCAAACCACTCGTGTCTTGTCATCAGCACATTGTCTGAAGAACTGCCACGCCAGGGAACTCCTTGGAGCTGGCTTTGGTGTGCTCGGTCCCTTGCTGCGGTGGGCAGTAGGAGGCGTACCGTCTAGAGGACGGCTGCTCCTCTTTTGCACCCTGCTCTCTCTTCTGCTGTGCTGGTGGCTCTGTGCGACCACCGCCTCTTCCTTCGAATTACATCGGTCACTCGCATGACCTTGATTCCATGTGGGGTCGAGGACCTCATCGTCCTCCACATCATCTTCCACCCAGTCTTCACCCCTGACTTCCTTGTCAGTCTGCATGCTTTCGAAAGCCCCAGCAGTTGGCACCTGTGTTTCATCATCATCCGAGACGTGCTGCGATGGTCCTCCCATGTACTCATCTTGAAAAATAAGTGGTTGGGCATCGGTGCACTCAATCTCTTCCACTTCTGGGGCAATGCTAGGTGGATGGCCCTGGGAAACCCTGCTAACAGAGTCATCAAAAAGCAGAAGAGACTGCTGCATGACTTGGGGCTCAGACTGCTTGGCTGATTTGCAAGGGGGTGAGGTGAAAGACTGATGGACATCAGCTGCAGGTGCCAACTGTGGTCTTTCAGCAGGAGACTGGGTGGGAGACAATGTGAAGGAAATGGATCCACTGTCAGCAACCCAATCTACTATCGCCTCTACTTGTTCAGGCCTCACCATTCGTAGAGCAGCATTAGGCCCGACTAAATACCGCTGCAGGTTTTGTCGCCTACTCGCACCTGAGGAAGGGGTTTCACTTGTGCGTGTAGCTGGCACAGATCGACCACGTCCTCTCCCTGCAACAGGAGCTCCACCAGCAGCCCCACGACCTGGGCCACGTCCCTTATTTGACGCTCTCCTCATATTTTTTGAATTTAGGATCTTGCCCTAAATGGGTGCTTAATTAATAGTAAAAAAGAACGACAGTATGTAAAGGGTGTATCTCACACAGCCTGAACCAGACTAGGCGTCAATTAAAGATTTCTTTGCACAAAATGCCTGTATTTCAAATGGCTGATTCAAAACCCTGTATGTATAGGGGGATCACACACGCCCTGAATCAGTGAAGGCCTGAAGTAAATATATCTTTGCACAAAAAGGCTGTATTTCAAATGAATGTATTTCAAATGCCTAATTCAAACCCCTGTATGTATAGTGGGGATCACAAACGCCCTGCATCAGTGTAGGCCTGAATAAATATATCTTTGCACAAAAAGGCGGTATTTAAAATGGCTGTATTTCAAATGCCTAATTCAAACCCCTGTATGTAGGGGGGTATCTCACATGGTCTGAACCAGTGTAGGCCGGAAGTAAATATATCTTTCCACAAAAAGGATGTATTTCAAATGACTGTATTTCAAATGCCTAATTCAAACCCCTGTTTGTAGAGGTAGTATCTCAAAGGGCCTGAACCTCTGTAGGCCTGAAGTAAATATATCTTTGCACAAAAAGGCTGCATTTCAAATGGCTGTATTTCAAATGCCTAATTCAAACCCCTGTATGTATAGAGGGAATCTCACACGCCCTGAATCAGTGTAGGCCTAAAGTAATTATATCTTTGCACAAAAAGGCTGCATTTCAAATGGCTGTATTTCAAATGCCTAATTCAAACCCCTGTATGTATAGGGGGGATCACACACGCCCTGAATCAGTGTAGGCCTGAATTAAAGATTTATTTGCACCAAATGGCTGTATTTCAAATGCCTGATTCAAACCCCTGTATGTAGGGGGGTATCTCACACGGTCTGAACCTGTTTAGGCCTGAAGTAAATATATCTTTGCACAAAAAGGCTGTATTTCAAATGGCTGAATTTCAAATGCCTAATTCAAACCCCTGTATGTATAGAGGGGATCTCACACGCCCTGAATCCGTGTAGGCCTGAAGTAAATATATCTTTGCACAAAAAGGCTGTATTTCTGTCACCGCCACTTCTGTGAGAAGGTCTGGCAGACGCTCTTCTCTACCTCTTGTATGATGTTGTTTGTTTTGGTTTCACTTTCTCATCTCCTTTCCTTCTGCCAGGTGTCACTTATTTAGACATAATTGTCTTCCTTTATATTCCCTCCCATACTGCCTCACTTTGCGGTTTATACTACTTCCTGGATGAAGTGTTTACTGCTGGAGGCTGTGTCTGCTGTTTGCTCAGATAAGTCCTTTACTTTATTGTGTTTGCTTGCTGGCTTGATTCTAGGTGACCCTGACTCCCTCCGTATTAAGTGCAGGGAGCCGGTGGTCGTGTCCCCTCAATATTATAGGGTTTTCAGGTGTCACACAGGCTTAGGTACGTGGGCATGCAATCGTCTACCATCGAGACCCTTGTATGTACATAGCAGTCAGGGAGAGCTCTTAGGGTTTTATAGGGCTCACCTAATAGCTCCTTAGTTTGGGATCAAGCCAGTCGCTCGTTTATTTATAAGTTCCAGCTATCTGCAAATCTCATCCATGACATTATAAACCACCATAACCGTCTTAAGCATGGATCCGGTTTCAGCCTTGATTGACCGCATGCAAGGTCTTTTGCTGGAGGTAGCAGATCTCCGTAAAACTGTGTCTCATTTTCAGGTGACCGGTTCTGCTGGCGTTCATGGAGTTTGTTCCGAGCCTAAGATCTCGCTTCCGGATACGTTCTCCGGGGGTAGTGAGAATTTTGTTCGCTTTAGATAGGCTTGCAAACTCCATTTTCGCCTACTTCCACATTCCTCAGGTGATGAGGAGCAGAGGGAAGGGATCATCACCTCGCTGCTCAGGGATAATGCTCAGTCTTGGGCATTTTCGCTGCCGGTGGGGGCACGGCTCCTCCGATCGGTGGATGAATTTTTTTGTAGTCCTGGGGCAGATATATGCTGACCCGGATCGTATTGCTCTGGATGAATCTAAACTGTGTTTTGTATGCCAGGGTAAACAGTCCGCAGAGATATATTGTTCTGAATTTTGGAGATGGGCAGCTGATACTGGATGGAATGATGCTGCACTCCGAAGTCAATTTTGCCATGGTCTTTCGGAAAGATTGAAAGATGCATTCGCTTTTCATGAGAGACCAGCGTCCTTAGAGTCAGCCATGTCTCTAGCTGTTCGTATTGACAGGCGTCTTAGAGAGAGAGAGGAGACTACTCTTTCCTGTCATATTCAGCCCAAGGACAGTGGGGCTGTCTCATTCAGTGCGCAGGGGTCTCAGTCTGTCTCAATCCCCTCTGAGGAGGAGGCCATGCAGCTGGGTTTGCTTGCCTCTGATAGTAGAGGATTCAGCTCTCAGAGGAGGGTTTGTTTCTGCTGTGGGGGTATAAATCATTTAGCTAATGTTTGCCCCTCTAGGAGATTCATGAAGTTTTCTGAGGGTAATAAAAACAAAAAAAAAACCTCTAAAAACTTTCCATTTGCTACTATTGGCAAGGTTGATGCGAAAATTAAAGGTTTGCCGTTTGCTTGTAGTTCCCGTTTTCTACTACCTGCCAGGGTGGCGCTAGACAGCAAGAACATTGTTTGTGAGATTTTTGTAGATAGTGGAGCAGCTGTCAATCTCATTGATAATCAATTTGCATGGTATCCAGGTATGCACTTTGGGAAAGGATATACGTGTTTTTGCTATTGATTCCGCTCCACTTTCCCAAAGATCGTTAAAGGGCATAGTTCACAATATCCGTTTGACTGTGGGTAAAGCTCATGTTGAGGATATGTCATGTTTCGTCTTAAACTGATTACCTACTCCTCTAGTGTTGGGGCTACCCTGGCTCACTAAACATAATCCCACCATTGATTGGCAAGCAAGGCAAATAAATGGTTGGAGTGAGTTTTGCAGAGAGATTTGCCTCACAGCATCTCTTTTAGAGGTTTCTACCAAGACTGTGCCATCTTTTCTCTCAGAATTTTCGGATGTGTTTTCCGAGAGTGGCGTCCAGGAGTTGACCCCTCACCGGGAGTACGACTGCCCTATTAATCTCTTCCCAGGCGCCAAGCTGCCAAAATCATGTCTATACAATCTCTCCCAACCTGAAAGGGTCGCTATGCGTGCTTATATCTCTGAGAGCCTGAGAAAGGGACACATCTGACCCTCGAAGTCACCTATTGCCGCTGTTTTTTTTTTTTTTTTGTTAAGGAAAAAGATGCTTCTTTAACCACTTCAGCCCCCAGTGCTTAAACACCCTGAAAGACCAGGCCACTTTTTACACTTCTGACCTACACTAATTTCACCATTTATTGCTCGGTCATGCAACTTACCACCCAAATGAATTTTACCTCCTTTTCTTCTCACTAATAGAGCTTTCATTTGGTGGTATTTCATTGCTGCTGACATTTTTACTTTTTTTGTTATTAATCGAAATTTAACGATTTTTTTGCAAAAAAATGACATTTTTCACTTTCAGTTGTAAAATTTTGCAGAAAAAACTACATCCATATATAAATTTTGCTCTAAATTTATTGTTCTACATGTCTTTGATAAAAAAAAAATGTTTGGGTAAAAAAAAAATGGTTTGGGTAAAAGTTATAGCGTTTACAAACTATGGTACAAAAATGTGAATTTCCGCTTTTTGAAGCAGCTCTGACTTTCTGAGCACCTGTCATGTTTCCTGAGGTTCTACAATGCCCAGACAGTACAAACACCCCACAAATGACCCCATTTAGGAAAGTACATACCCTAAGGTATTCGCTGATGGGCATAGTGAGTTCATTGAACTTTTTATTTTTTGTCACAAGTTTTTTTTTTCTTACAAAGTCTCATATTCCACTAACTTGTGACAAAAAATAAAAAGTTCTATGAACTCACTATGCCCATCAGCGATTACCTTGGGGTCTCTTCTTTCCAAAATGGGGTCACTTGTGGGGTAGTTATACTGCCCTGGCATTCTAGGGGCCCAAATGTGTGGTAAGGACGGAGTTTGAAATCAAATTCTGTAAAAAATGACGAGTGAAATCCGAAAGGTGCTCTTTGGAATATGGGCCCCTTTGCCCACCTAGGCTGCAAAAAAGTGTCACACATCTGGTATCTCTGTATTCAGGAGAAGTTGAGGAATGTGTTTTGGGGTGTCTTTTTACATATGCCCATGCTGGGTGAGATAAATATCTTGGTCAAATGCCAACTTTGTATAAAAAAATGGGAAAAGTTGTCTTTTGCCAAGATATTTCTCTCACCCAGCATGGGTATATGTAAAATGACACCCCAAAACACATTCCCCAACTTCTCCTGAGTACGGAGATACCAGATGTGTGACACTTTTTTGCAGCCTAGGTGGGCAAAGGGGCCCATATTCCAAAGAGCACCTTTCGGATTTCACAGGTCATTTTTTACAGAATTTGATTTCAAACTCCTTACCACACATTTGGGCCCCTAGAATGCCAGGGCAGTATAACTACCCCACAAGTGACCCCATTTTGGAAAGAAGACACCCCAAAGTATTCCGTGAGGGGCATGGCAAGTTCCTAGAATTTTTATTTTTTGTCACAAGTTAGTGGAAAATGATGATTTTTTTTTATTTATTTTTTCATACAAAGTCTCATATTCCACTAACTTGTGACAAAAAATAAAAACTTCCATGAACTCACTATGCCCATCAGCGAATACCTTGGGGTCTCTTCTTTCCAAAATGGGGTCACTTGTGGGGTAGTTATACTGCCCTGGCATTCTAGGGGCCCAAATGTGTGGTAAGGAGTTTGAAATCAAATTCTGTAAAAAATGACCTGTGAAATCCGAAAGGTGCTCTTTGGAATATGGGCCCCTTTGCCCACCTAGGCTGCAAAAAAGTGTCACACATCTGGTATCTCTGTATTCAGGAGAAGTTGAGGAATGTGTTTTGGGGTGTCTTTTTACATATACCCATGCTGGGTGAGATAAATATCTTGGTCAAATGCCAACTTTGTATAAAAAAATGGGAAAAGTTGTCTTTTGCCAAGATATTTCTCTCACCCAGCATGGGTATATGTAAAATGACACCCCAAAACACATTCCCCAACTTCTCCTGAGTACGGAGATACCAGATGTGTGACACTTTTTTGCAGCCTAGGTGGGCAAAGGGGCCCATATTCCAAAGAGCACCTTTCGGATTTCACAGGTAATTTTTTACAGAATTTGATTTCAAACTCCTTACCACACATTTGGGCCCCTAGAATGCCAGGGCAGTATAACTACCCAACAAGTGACCCCATTTTGGAAAGAAGAGACCCCAAGGTATTCGCTGATGGGCATAGTGAGTTCATGGAAGTTTTTATTTTTTGTCACAAGTTAGTGGAATATGAGACTTTGTATGAAAAAAAAAATGAAAAAAAAAATCATCATTTTCCACTAACTTGTGACAAAAAATAAAAAATTCTAGGAACTCGCCATGCCCCTCACGGAATACCTTGGGGTGTCTTCTTTCCAAAATGGGGTCACTTGTGGGGTAGTTATACTGCCCTGGCATTTTCCAGGGGCCCTAATGTGTGGTAAGTAGGTAAATGACCTGTGAAATCCCAAAGGTGCTCTTTTGAATATGGGCCCCTTTGCCCACCTAGGCTGCAAAAAAGTGTCACACATGTGGCATCGCCGTATTCAGGAGAAGTTGGGTAATGTGTTTTGGGGTGTCATTTTACATATACCCTTGCTGGGTGAGAGAAATATCTTGGCAAAAGACAACTTTTCCCATTTTTTTATACAAAGTTGGCATTTGACCCAGCATGGGTATATGTAAAATGACACCCCAAAACACATTCCCCAACTTCTCCTGAGTACGGGGATACCAGATGTGTGACACTTTTTTGCAGCCTAGATGCGCAAAGGTGCCCAAATTCCTTTTAGGAGGGCATTTTTAGACATTTGGATACCAGACTTCTTCTCACGCTTTGGGGCCCCTAGAATGCCAGGGCAGTATAAATACCCCACATGTGACCCCATTTTGGAAAGAAGACACCCCAAGGTATTCAATGAGGGGCATGGCGAGTTCATAGAAATTTTTTTTTTTTTGGCACAAGTTAGCGGAAATTGATATTTTTATTTTTTTTCTCACAAAGTCTCCCGTTCCGCTAACTTGGGACAAAAATTTCAATCTTTCTTGGACTCAATATGCCCCTCACGGAATACCTGGGGGTGTCTTCTTTCCGAAATGGGGTCACATGTGGGGTATTTATACTGCCCTGGCATTCTAGGGGCCCTAAAGCGTGAGAAGAAATCTGGAATATAAATGTCCAAAAATTTTTACGCATTTGGATTCCGTGAGGGGTATGGTGAGTTCATGTGAGATTTTATTTTTTGACACAAGTTAGTGGAATATGAGACTTTGTAAGAAAAAAAAATAATAATTCCGCTAACTTGGGCCAAAAAAATGTCTGAATGGAGCCTTACAGAGGGTGATCAATGACAGGGGGGGTGATCAATGACAGGGGGGTGATCAATGACAGGGGGGTGATCAATGACAGGGGGGTGATCAATGACAGGGGGGTGATCAGGGAGTCTAAATGGGGTGATAACCACAGTCATTGATCACGCCCGTGTAAGGCTTCATTCAGACGTCCGTATGCGTTTTGCGGATCCGATCCATCTATCAGTGCATCCGTAAAAATCATGCGGACATCTGAATGGAGCTTTACAGGGTGGTAATCAATGACAGGGGGGGTGATCAATGACAGGGGGGTGATCAGGGAGTCTATATGGGGTGATAACCACAGTCATTGATCATGCCCCTGTAAGGCTTCATTCAGACGTCCGGATGCGTTTTGCGGATCCGATCCATCTATCAGTGCATCCGTAAAAATCATGCGGACATCTGAATGGAGCTTTACAGGGGGTTGATCAATGACAGGGGTGTAATCAATGACAGGGGGGTGATCAGGGAGTCTATATGGGGTGATAACCACAGTCATTGATCATGCCCCTGTAAGGCTTCATTCAGACGTCCGGATGCGTTTTGCGGATCCGATCCATCTATCAGTGCATCCGTAAAAATCATGCGGACATCTGAATGGAGCTTTACAGGGGGGTAATCAATGACAGGGGGGTGATCAGGGAGTCTATATGGGGTGATCACCACAGTCATTGATCATGCCCCTGTAAGGCTTCATTCAGACGTCCGGATGCGTTTTGCGGATCCGATCCATCTATCAGTGGATCCATAAAAATCATGCGGACGTCTGAATGGAGCTTTACAGGGGGGTAATCAATGACAGGGGGGTAATCAATGACAGGGGGGTGATCAGGGAGTCTATATGGGGTGATAACCACAGTCATTGATCATGCCCCTGTAAGGCTTCATTCAGACGTCCGGATGCGTTTTGCGGATCCGATCCATCTATCAGTGCATCCGTAAAAATCATGCGGACATCTGAATGGAGCATTACAGGGGGGTAATCAATGACAGGGGGGTGATCAGGGAGTCTATATGGGGTGATCACCACAGTCATTGATCATGCCCCTGTAAGGCTTCATTCAGACGTCCGGATGCGTTTTGCGGATCCGATCCATCTATCAGTGGATCCGTAAAAATCATGCGGACGTCTGAATGGAGCTTTACAGGGGGGTAATCAATGACAGGGGGGTAATCAATGACAGGGGGTGATCAGGGAGTCTATATGGGGTGATAACCACAGTCATTGATCATGCCCCTGTAAGGCTTCATTCAGACGTCCGGATGCGTTTTGCGGATCCGATCCATCTATCTATCAGTGCATCCGTAAAAATCATGCTGACATCTGAATGGAGCTTTACAGGGGGGTAATCAATGACAGGGGGGTGATCAGGGAGTCTATATGGGGTGATAACCACAGTCATTGATCATGCCCCTGTAAGGCTTCATTCAGACGTCCGGATGCGTTTTGCGGATCCGATCCATCTATCAGTGGATCCGTAAAAATCATGCGGACGTCTGAATGGAGCTTTACAGGGGGGTAATCAATGACAGGGGGGTGATCAGGGAATCTATATGGGGTGATAACCACAGTCATTGATCATGCCCCTGTAAGGCTTCATTCAGAAGTCCGGATGCGTTTTGCGGATCCGATTCATCTATCAGTGGATCCGTAAAAATCATGCGGACGTCTGAAAGGAGCTTTACAGGGGGGTAATCAATGACAGGGGGGTGATCAGGGAGTCTATATGGGGTGATAACCACAGTCATTGATCATGCCCCTGTAAGGCTTCATTCAGACGTCCGGATGCGTTTTGCGGATCCGTTCCATCTATCAGTGCATCCGTAAAAATCATGCGGACATCTGAATGGAGCTTTACAGGGGGGTAATCAATGACAGGGGGGTGATCAGGGAGTCTATATGGGGTGATCACCACAGTCATTGATCACGCCCGTGTAAGGCTTCATTCAGACGTCCGGATGCGTTTTGCGGATCCGATCCATCTATCAGTGGATCCGTAAAAATCATGCGGACGTCTGAATGGAGCTTTACAGGGGGTTGATCAATGACAGGGGGGTAATCAATGACAGGGGGGTAATCAATGACAGGGGGGTGATCAGGGAGTCTATATGGGGTGATCAGGGGTGATCAGGGGCTAATAAGGGGTTAATAAGTGACGGGGGGGGTGTAGTGTAGTGTAGTGGTGCTTGGTGCTACTTTACTGAGCTACCTGTGTCCTCTGGTGGTCGATCCAAACAAAGGGGACCACCAGAGGACCAGGTAGCAGGTATATTAGACGCTGTTATCAAAACAGCGACTAATATACCTGTTAGGGGTTAAAAAAAACACATCTCCAGCCTGCCAGCGAACGATCGCCGCTGGCAGGCTGGAGATCAACTCTCTTACCTTCCGTTCCTGTGAGTGCGCGCGCCTGTGTGCGCGCGTTCACAGGAAATCTTGGCCAACGCGAGATGACGCATATATGCGTGACTCTGCGCAGGGCTGCGACCTCCGGAACGCGATCCTGCGTTAGGCGGTCCGGAGGTGGTTAAGACCTTGTCTGGATTTCAGGGAGCTGAACCGTATCACGATTCGTGACCCATATCCGCTTCCACTGATCCCGGACCTGTTTAACCAGAATGTTGGAACTAAAGTTTTTTCTAAGTTGGATTTAAGAGGGGCATACAACCTAGTCAGGGTCAGGCAAGGGGACGAATGGAAGACGGCCTTCAATACCCCTGAGGGTCATTTTGAAAATTTGGTTATGCCCTTTGGTTTGATAAATGCTGCCGTCTTCCAACATTTTGTGAACAGCATTTTTTATCATTTAATGGGGAAATTTGTTCTGGTGTATCTAAATGACATTTTGATTTTTTCTCCTGATTTCAAGACTCATTGGGACCACCTATGTCAGGTCTTGCTGATTCTGCGGGAGAATAAATTGTACGCTAAACTGGAAAATTGTGTGTTTGCGGTTCCGGAGATTCAATTTCTTGGTTTTCTTCTCTCCGCTTCTGGTTTTTGGATGGACCCTGAGAAGGTCCGCACTGTGCTTGATTGGGAGCTTCCTGAGAATCAGAAGGCGCTGATGCGGTTTTTGGGTTTTGCCAATTATTACAGAAAGTTCAATTTGAATTATTCCTCTGTTGTTAAGCCACTCACTGATGTGACTAAAAAGGGGGTGGATTTTTGTCCTTGTGGTCGGTAGATGCGCTTAAAGCCTTTTCTACAATTAAAGAGCGTTTTGCTTCCGCTCCCATTTTGGTACAACCTGATGTCTCTCTACCTTTTATTGTTGAGGTGGATGCTTCTGAGGTGGGTGTGGGTGCGGTCTTGTCTCAGGGTCCCTCTCCTGCCAAATGGCGACCTTTTTTTCAAGGAAACTATCAGCTGTAGAGAGAAATTATGATGTGGGAGATAGGGAGTTGTTGGCCATCAAATTAGCTTTTGAGGAATGGTGCCATTGGTTAGAAGGAGCCAGACACCCTATTACCGTGTTTACCGACCATAAGAATCAGGCCTACTTGGAATCGGCCAAGCGTCTGAACCCGAGACAGGCCAGATGGTCTTTGTACTTTTCTAGGTTTAATTTTGTTGTTACGTTCCGCCCTGGGGTTAAAAAGGTGAAGGCGGATGCCCTGTCACGTTGTTTTCCAGGAGGGGGGAACTTTGAAGACCCGGGTCCCATTTTGGCTGAAGGGGTGGTCGTCTCTGCTCTTTATCCTGATTTGGAGGCAGAGGTTCAGGCAGCCCAGGCAGAGGCTTCTGATCTTTGTCCTCCTGGGAGGTTGTTTGTGCCTCTCGCTTTACGACACAAGGTTTTTAAGGAGCACCACGATACTGTCCTTGCTGGGCACCCGGGGAGTAGAGCCACAGTGGATCTCATTGCTCAGAGATTCTGGTGGCCGGCTCTTCGTAAGACGGTTGAGGGTTTTGTGGCAGCCTGCGAGACCTGCACTCGTGCCAAGGTCCCTCATTCACGCCCATCGGGTTCTCTCCTCCCGTTACCCATTCCTTCCCGTCCTTGGACGCATCTGTCCATGGACTTCATTATGGACCTGCCTCATTCCTCGGGGGTTAACTGTGATTCTGGTGGTAGTGGACTGTTTTAGCAAAATGGCACATTTCATTCGCTTTCCTGGGTTACCCAATGCTAAGACGCTGGCGCAAGCGTTTGTTAATCATATTGTTAAATTGCATGGCATCCCTTCAGACATCGATTCGGATAGGGGCACGCAATTTGTTTCCGGATTCTGGATAGGCGTTCTGTTCTCGCGTGGGGGTTCGGTTGTCGTTCTCTTCTGCTTTTCACCCGCAGTTGAATGGTCAGACCGAACGTGTCAATCAGATTCTGGAGACATGTCTGCGCTGTTTTGTGGCGGAGAATCAGTAGGATTGTTATTCTTTTTTGTCCCTTGCTGAGTTTGCTTAAAATAACCGTCGCCAGGAGTCCTCTGATAAGTCACCATTTTTTGGTGCATATGGGTTTCATCCGCAGTTTGGGACATTCTCTGGAAAGGGGTCTTCTGGTTTACCTGATGAGGAGAGATTTTCTTCGTCTTTGTCATTTATTTGGCAAAAGATTCAGGGTAATCTGAAGAGGATGAGTGAGAGATATAAGCGTGTGGCGGATAAGAGACGTGTGCCTGGTCCGGACCTGAATGTGGGTGATCTGGTGTGGTTGTCCAGAAAGAATATCAAGCTGAAGGTTCCCTCCTGGAAGTTGGGTCCTAAGTTTATTGGGCCTTACAAGATCTTGTCCGTCAGCAATCCCGTTGCCTTCCGTCTTGATCTTTCTCAGACTTATGAGATCCATAATGTTTTTCACAAGTCCCTATTAAAACCTTATGTCCAACCCACTGTACCCTCCTCTTTGCCTCCTCCTCCGATTATTGTTGATGGTAATCTTGAATTTCAGGTCTCTAGGATTGTGGATTCTTGCATTATCCGCGGTTCTCTCCAGTACCTCGTTCATTGGGAGGGTTATGGTCCTGAGGAGAGGATGTGGGTCCCAGTGGCGGACATTAAGGCCACTCGTCTCATCAGGGCTTTCCATAGGTCACATCCTGAGAAGGTGGGCTCTGATTGTCCGGAGTCCACCCGTAGAGGGAGGGTTACTGTCACCGCCAGTTCTGTGAGAAGGTCTGGCAGACGTTCTTCTCTACCTCTTGTATGATGTTCTTTGTTTTGGTTTCACTTTCTCATCTCCTTTCCTTCTGCCAGGTGTCACTTATTTAGACATAATCGTCTTCCTTTATTTGTGGTCAGGACCTAAACGAGTGGAAGATGCCCAACCACCACCCCCCCTACCTAATTGGGCTGAGGTGAGCCTTGGCCTCACTAGGTCGGTATGCCTGAAAAAGGGGGCATACCCTGAATGTGATGGTTGAATGACTGAATGAAGAATGGGAGTGGGTGGGCAGGGGACGTCCGAATGCCGACGTGCTGCCTGGGAGAGCCAGACTGCTTAAGACAGGTACCGGCCCCTCCCACAAATCCAGGCTAGCCTGCGGCCAGCCTTAACACTTGTGGTCAGGACCTAAACGAGTGGAAGATGCCCAACCACCACCCCCCCTACCTAATTGGCCTGAGGTGTGCCTTGGCCTCACTAGGTCGGTATGCCTGAAAAAGGGGGCAAAACCCACCAGTGAGGGAAGGATTGGCCTGAGGTGCTACTCTGCCAATGTACTGAATGCTTGGACCAGCTCCGCTTGTGGCTCCGGGATATACCGTACAAAGCACCCCGAGTGCCAGCGCCCCAAGTGTTTAATGATATGCACAGGGACTCCATGCTTGGACCCTGCGGATGCCGCACCGATGCGGAAAGAATGCCCTGAGAATTGAGCCGGATTCAATCCTACACTGGTCAACAGGATGCGAATATGTTTGATGAACTGGCTGGACGTCAGTGGACCAACAGGGAATGGAAGTAATGGGTCGGTGGGGCTGTGAAGACTGAGGGCCAGCAAGAGGTTGTCCAAGACTGTCACTGGACACTATGCGTTTGTGGTCTGGAAGAACTTAACTACATGGCCGGGACCTACCTGCCTTGTTCTGTTGTGAGGCAACTGCAAATGAGTTACTGCCCATCCTGACTAAATCTCCCTTGCGGAGAGCCACCGCCCCTTGTCTGGCCTGTGTCACTTCACCTGGTCTTAAAAACCCGTAAAACGCCAATTACATCGCCGCCTTGATCACCAGGCTGGGAAGGACTCCGAATGGTGACAATGTGAGAACTTCCGACAGGCTATGAAACGTGTCCCCCTTAATAGGTCGATGGACCAACTTGACCGTGACCTGGCTTTTTTGAATGCCTCTGAGGATGGCCTTGATCGGGTGAGCTGAAAATATAGAGAGTCTGTCTGGCTCTTGAAGTGCCAAAAAAATGCTGCACCCCAGCCAAATATAGCCTAATGGTGTTGTAGGATAAAGCCAATACCGAATGACAATAAGACACGAAAGCCACCATATACTTGACCTGACCTGTGTCACCTCTAGGATATGCCAACTAAAGTTCGAAAAACCACCCACGCTCGGCGGTACGACCGCAACGTACTGGCCGACAAAGACTTGGTAATGAGTGAACTGGCGACCCCAATCAGAGAGTCTAATCCAAGACCAGCAGCCGCCAGTCCGGTACCGGGGTGCCCACTGAGTCTGCTTCTGGGTTCTGTAAGAAAAAGCGAGAAAATCAAAACGAGATAAAGCATCAGCTGCAACGTTGCTGACCCCGTCCAAAAACAGGGCCTGAAATGAAACCCCTGTTCCAGAGCTATCCAGGTCAATTTACGCATGAAAGACCTGATGAGTAACGATTTAGATCTGCCCTTGTTAATGATCTCTGCGGTCGCCATGTTGTCAGTGTGGAAAACCACCGTGTGACCCGACCACCTATGCCCCCAGACTATAGCAGCTGCTACGATAGGATAGATCTCGAACAATGCCGACATCTGAAAAAACCCCGGCAACTGTAGCACGTGTGTGGGCCATGAGCCGGCGCACCAATGTGAGCCAAATATGGCCGCGAAACCTGCCGAGGCAGCCGCGTCTGAAAATACGGGTGGAGAATCAGAAGTGGCCCTCGGAATCACCATGGAAATGCCGTTCCACCCATTGAGAAATCTGTCCCACATGAACAGATCTGCTCGGGCGTTCGCATTAAGATGCACTGATGCGTCCAAATCACTGGTCTGTTGTGATAAGACTAGCAATCTTGAAATGAATGATCTACCCTGAGGAATGATCCTCATGGCAAAGTATAACATGCCCAACAGACTGCAATTCTCTCTTGGTGCAAACCTGAGACATGGGCAAGGAACGGACACCTGATTTGATTATGTCGAGTTTGTCTTGTGGCAGACTGGCTGACATGGCACGTGAATCCAGAGAGATCCCCAAGAACGTGACAACCTGCGCAGGCCCTTCTGTTTTGTGTTCGGCCACTGGAATGTTTAACACCTTGAAGACCTGCAAGAGAACCTGCAAGTCAACAGGTGCCTGTGAGGGTTCTTCGAACAACAGAAAATCATCCAGGTAGTGAATGACATTCTGGCAACCCTGTTCCAACAAAATCCATTCCAGTGCCTGCGCTAACCTGTCAACAGACTGGGGCTGCTCTAGGAACCAACGTCAACTTGGTGGCGAATAGTACGCATCTCTCCATTTGATGCCATGCCACTGCCAGAGAGATGGGCTAATGGACAGCAGTTTGAACGCATCAGAGACATCTGCTTTGGACAGCCAAGCCCCCATGCCTGTCTGAAGAATGACCTGGATAGCCTGGTCTACGGAAGTATACTTCAAGGAAAATTCCTCGGACGGAATCAACGAGTTGAGACTAGGAACGTGGGAAGAATGTGTTGCAGACAAATCATGAATCAAACAAATTTATTGGAATATTTTCCCTGCACCACCCCCACCGGGCTCACCCTCCAAGTGCAGAAAGGAGGGGACTGGAAAGGACAATGATGAAACCCTTGTCCAGCTCAACTGCCAAGAGTGAATCCACCAGACCAGCATGTTTAGAAGCCGACTGCAAGTTGGGGCATTCAAGAGTCTGCTGGGGCAGGTTGATGAGCCCAGTGTGAAACCCCCGTGAAAACCCTTCCACCAGGAATGTACGGAACGGCTGAACCGGATGAAGCTGCAGCAGCTGGTCTAGTACCTCCACATTCACCCGGCTCAGTCACGCCGGCTTCAATGTGCAGACCGTGACCGGATGTGCCCTAAAACATGTGGCACAGACATGCAGGAGCCTGCACTGGCTGAAGTTGCAGATGGCGTAGACCACTGCAAACAACACAACAACACCACAAAACAACAACAATAAAAAAAAAAAAACAACCTGTTAACCCTACGACCTGCTGCCCGTAAGCTGACAAACAAAATGACGGAATCTAAGCCCCTCCCCTTCCCCCCCTCCAGCAGCGTGAAACGATTGAACGAAAAGCCTTCGAGGCTGACAGGGAGTATGATAGTCGTTTCCACTGACGTATGAAGCGAGCCCGAGTTTGTGTGAATCTGTGACGTGGCAGATTAATTAAAAACGAATACCGCGGGCTAAAGAACCTACAGACGTGGTAGGTGATGTATGTAAGTATAGGATTTGTGGAAAACAGACCGTATGACGTATGACACTAGTCTACGAGATGAAACGGGGTGTGTATGTCGTGCGAGCGTGTAGCTGTATTGGCGGATGTACCTATGCTAGAGGTGTATGGATGAAGCTTGGTGGATAAATTTTTTTTTTTTTTTTTTTATTTAACAATCCACTTGTACACTTTTTTTTTTTTTTTTTTTTCATTTGAACAACCCCCTCTTTTTTTTTTTTTTTTTTTTACTTTATTTAACAATCCACTTGTACCCCTTTTTTTTTTTTTTTCATCAAACTGCCTGATGTGCGAACTATGCGTCTAAGGTATGTATGTAGTGTATGTGATGAGTGTCAAACATGTGCACAAGCAGCAACTTTGTAAGTAAGCAGCGTGAAACGATTGAACGAAAAGCCTGCGAGGCTGACAGGGAGTATGATAGTTGTTTCCACTGACGTATGAAGCGAGCCCGAGTTTGTGTGAATCTGTGACGTGGCAGATTAATTAAAACTAATACTGCGGGCTAAAGAACCTACAGACGTGGTAGGTGATGTATGTAAGTATAGGATTTGTGGAAAACAGACCGTATGACGTATGACACTAGTCTACGAGATGAAACGGGGTGTGTATGTCGTGCGAGCGTGTAGCTGTATTGGCGGATGAACCTGTGCTAGAGGTGTATGGATGAAGCTTGGTGGATAAAGTTTTTTTTTTTTTTTTTAACTTTATTTAACAATCCACTTGTACCCTTTTTTTTTTATTTTTTATTTTTTTATCGTCAAACTGCCTGATGTGCGAACTATGTGTCTAAGGTATGTATGTAGTGTATGTGATGAGTGTCAAACATGTGCACAAGCAGCAACTTTGTAAGTAATCAACTCAGTAATGGCACCAGGACCCAGCTGCCAGAGTTTAACCTGCTGAGCCCAGATGACTCGCAGCCCCTGTATGAACTTGGATACAGGTTATGCTGAGACAGGCAATGAGCTCCAACTATGTGACAATGCTGCCCATTGGTGCCAAAACTTGAATTGCATGTGCCTGAACGCAGTGAGGAGAAGCGATCCTCCGGCACACTTCCCCCTCTCTACACACCCTCCTACCCTCCTCCACGTGGCCACGCTCCCCAAACAAACCAGTTATCTTGGAAAACGACCTGAACAGCTTGCAGACTGAAGGGAAAGGTACACCCGGCTTCTCTGAGATCCGACTCGTGCAGGACGCTTGCTGATGACGTCACACCCGGAAGTAGCAGACGTCCGAATGCCGACGTGCTGCCTGGGAGAGCCAGACTGCTTAAGACAGGTACCGGCCCCTCCCACAAATCCAGGCTAGCCTGCGGCCAGCCTTAACACATACCCTCCCATACTGCCTCACTTTGCGGTTTATACTACTTCCTGGATGAAGTGTTTACTGCTGGAGGCTGCGTCTGCTGTTTGCTCAGATAAGTCCTTAAGTTTACTTTATTGTGTTTGCTTGCTGGCTTGATTTTAGGTGACCCTGACTCCCTCCGTATTAAGTGCAGGGAGCCGGTGGTCGTGTCCCCTCACTATTATAGGGTTTTCAGGTGTCACACAGGCTTAGGTACGTGGGCATGCAATCGTCTACCATCGAGACCCTTGTATGTGCATAGCAGTTAGGGAGAGCTCTTAGGGTTTTATAGGGCTCACCTAAAAGTTCCTGAGTTTGGGATCAAGCCAGTCGCTCGTTTATTTATAAGTTCCAGCTATCTGTAAATCTCATCCATGACAATTTCAAATGGCTGTATTTCAAATGCCTAATTAAAACCCCTGTATGTATAGAGGGGATCTCACACGGTCTGAACCTGTGTAGGCCTGAAGTAAATATATCTTTGCACAAAAAGGCAGTATTTCAAATGGCTGTATTTCAAATGCCTAATTCAAACCCCTGTATGTAGGGGGGTATCTCACACGGTCTGAACCTGTGTAGGCCTGAAGTAAATATATCTTTGCACAAAAAGGCTGTATTTCAAATGGCTGTATTTCAAATGCCTAATTCAAACCCCTGTATGCTAAATAAACAATTTTTTTGTCACCTTACATCACAAAAAGTACAACAGCAAGCTATCAAAAAGGCGTTTTCCCACCAAAATAGTACCAATCTAACTGTCACCTCATCCCGCAAAAAATTTGCCCCTACCTGAGACAATCACCCAAAAAATAAAAAAACTATGGCTCAGAATATGGAGACACTAAAACATCATTTTTTTTGTTTTAAAAAAGCTGCTATTGTGTAAAATTACATAAATAAAAGAAAAGTATACATATTTGGCATCTCCGTGTTCGTATCGACCGGCTCTAAAAAATATCACATGACCTAACCCCTCAGATGAACACCGTAAAAAATAAAAAATAAAAACTGTGCTAAATAAACCATTTTTTGTCACCTTACATCACAAAAAGTGTAATAGCAAGCGATCAAAAAGTCATATGCACCCCAAAATAGTGCCAATCAAACCGTCATCTCATCTCGCAAAAAATGAGACCCTACTAAGATAATCACACAAAAACTGAAAAAAACTATGGCTCTCAGATTATGGAGACACTAAAACATGATTTATATATTTTTTTTAAATAATGATATTATTGTGTAAAACTTACATAAAGAAATAAAAAAGTATACATATTAGGTATCGCCGCGTCATTATCGACGGGCTCTATAAATATATCACATGACCTGACCCCTCAGATGAACACCGTAAAAAATTTTAAATAAAAACTGTGCTAAATATACAATTTTTTGTCACCTTACATCGCAAAAAGTGTAATAGCAAGCGATAAAAAAGTCACATGCACCCCAAAAGATAGTGTCAATAAAACCGTCATCTCATCCCGCAAAAAATGAGACCCTAAATAAGATAGTCGTCCAAAAACAGAAAAAACTATGGCTATCAGATTATGGAGACACTAAAACTTGATTTTTTTTGCTTCAAAAATGAAATCATTGTGTAAAACTTACATAAATAAAAAAAAGTATACATATTAGGTATCGCCGCATCCGTAACAACCTGGTCTATAAAAATATCACATGATCTAACCTGTCAGATGAATGTTGTAAATAACAAAAAAAAAAAAACGGTGCCAAAACAGCCAAAAGTGTAATATAGAGCAACCAAAAATCATATGTACCCTAAACTAGTACCAACAATACTGCCACCCTATCCCGTAGTTTCTAAAGTGGGGCCACTTTTTTGGAGTTTCTACACTAGGGGTGCATCAGGGGGGCTTCAAATGGGACATGGTGTCAAAAAAACCAGTCCAGCAAAATCTGCCTTCCAAAAACCGCATGGCATTCCTTTCCTTCTGCGCCCTGCCGTGTGCCCGTAGAGCGGTTTACGACCACATATGGGGTGTTTCTGTAAACTACAGAATCAGGGCCATAAATATTGAGTTTTGTTTGGCTGTTAACCCTTGCTTTGTAAAAGTAAAAAAAATATTAAAATGGAAATTCTGCCAAAAAAGTGAAATTTTGAAATTGTATCTCTATTTTCTATTAATTCTTGTGGAACACCTAAAGGGTTAACAAAGTTTATAAAATCAGTTTTTAATACCTTGAGGGGTGTAGTTTCTAACATGGGGTCACTTTTTTGGAGTTTCTACTCTAGGGGTGCATCAGGGGGGCTTCAAATGGGACATGGTGTAAAAAAACTGTCCAGCAAAATCTGCCTTCCAAAACAGTATGGCATTCCTTTCCTTCTGCGCCCTGCCGTGTGCCCGTACAGCAGTTTACGACCACATATGGGGTGTTTCTGTAAACTACAGAATTAGGGCCATAAATATTGAGTTTTGTTTGGCTGTTAACCCTGGCTTTGTAACTGGAAAGAAATTATTAAAATGGAAAATCTGCCAAAAAAGTGAAATTTTGAAATTGTATCTCTATTTTCCATTACTTCTTGTGGAACACCAAAAGGGTTAACAAAGTTAGTAAAATCAGTTTTGAATACCTTGAGGGGTGTAGTTTATAGAATGGGGTCATTTTTGGGTGGTTTCTATTATGTAAGCCTCGCAAAGTGACTTCAGACCAGAACTGGTCCCTAAAAATTGGGTTTTTGAACATTTTTGAAAAATTTCAAGATTTGCTTCTAAACTTCTAAGCCTTGTAGCATCCCCAAAAAATAAAATATCATTCCCAAAATGATCCAAACATGAAGTAGACATATGGGGAATGTAAAGTAATAACTATTTTTAAAGGTATTACTATGTATTATAGAAGTAGAGAAATTGAAACTTGGAAATTTGCAATTTTTTACAAATTTTTGGTAAATTTTGTATTTTTTTATAAATAAAATATTTTTTTTTTAACTTCATTTTACCAGTGTCATGAAGTACAATATGTGACGAAAAAACTATCTCAGAATGGCCTGGATAAGTCAATGCGTTTTAAAGTTATCAGCACTTAGAGTGACACTGGTCAGATTTGCAAAAAATGGCCAAGTCCTTAAGGTGAAATAGGGCTGAGTCCTTAAGGGGTTAAAATCTCTGAATGTAACCCAAATGTATTTAGGGTGTATCTCACAATGACATCTGCATCAAAGGCTGCCAACTAAATTTTTGGAGCCCAAATGACTGTTTGTTTAACAACTAAATTTGACAGCAGTAGATAAGCCTGTAATTTCACACGTTCTGATGCTGCAAGGCCTGAAAATTGTGTTTTTTGTCTAATAAGTGTGTTTTTCAAACCCCAGAAAATGATGGGTGTATTTCTAGCTTAAATTGCACACTGACTAATACAGATGTTGTAGATTGCCCAAAAGTCTGTTTTTGCTAACAGAATATGAATGCTGTATATATTAAACTTGAATTTAACACTTGCAGATCTTGCAAATACAGTTTTTTGAAGAAAAAAAATGTGTGTTTTTCAAACCCCAAAAAATGATGGGTGTATTTCTAGCTTAAATTGCACACTGACTAATACAGATGTTGTAGATTGCCCAAAAGTCTGTTTTTGCTAACAGAATATGAATGCTGTATATATTTAACACTTGCAGATGGGTGTATTTCTAGCTTAACCCCTTAAGGACCGGGCTCATTTTCACCTTAAGGACCAGGCTCATTTTCACCTTAAGGACCAGGCCATTTTTTGCAAATCTGACTAGTGTCACTTTAAGTGCTCATAACTTTAAAACGCTTTGACTTACCCAGGCCGTTCTGAGATTGTTTTTTCGTCACATATTGTACTTCATGACACTGCTAAAATTGGGTCAAAAAAGTTAATTTTTTTGCATAAAAAAATACAATTTTTACCGTAAATTTTGAAAAATTAGCAAATTTCAAATTTTCAGTTTCTCTACCTCTGTAATACATAGTAATACCCCCAAAAATTGTGATGACTTTACATTCCCCATATGTCTACTTCATGCTTGAATTGTTTTGGGAATGATATTTTATTTTTTGGGGATGTTACATGGCTTAGAAGTTTAGAAGCAAATTTTGAAATTTTCAGAAATCTTCAAAATCCCACTTTTTATGGACCAGTTCAGGTTTGAAGTCATATTGTGAGGCTTAGATAATAGAAACCTCCCAAAAATGACCCCATTCTAGAAACTACACCCCTCAAGGTATTCAAAACTGTTTTTTCAAACTTTGTTAACCCTTTAGGTGTTCCACAAGAGTTAATGGCAGATGGAGAAACAATTTTGAAATTTATATTTTTTGGAAAATTTTCCAATATAATCAATTTTCTCCAGGAGTAAAACAAGGGTTAACTGCCAAACAACACTCAAAATGGGTTGCCCTGATTCTGTAGTTTGCAAAAACACCCCATATGTGGTCGTAAACTACTGTTTGGCCGAACGGTAGCACATAGAAGGAGGGGAACACCATATGGGTTTTGGAAGGCAGATTTGGCAGGACTGGTTTTGTTTATACCATGTCCCATTTGAAGCCCCCTGTTGCACCCCTAGAATAGAAATTTCAAAAAAGTGACTCCATCTAAGAAAGTACACCCCTCAAGGTATTCAAAACTGGGTTTACAAACTTTGTTAACCCTTTAGGTGTTCCACAAGAGTTAATGGCAGATGGAGAAACAATTTTGAAATTTCTATTTTTTGGAAAATTTTCCAATATAATCAATTTTTTCCAGGAGTAAAACAAGGGTTAACTGCCAAACAACACTCAAAATGGGTTGCCCTGATTCTGTAGTTTGCAAAAACACCCCATATGTGGTCGTAAACTACTGTTTGGCCGAACGGTAGCACATAGAAGGAGGGGAACACCATATGGGTTTTGGAAGGCAGATTTGGCAGGACTGGTTTTGTTTATACCATGTCCCATTTGAAGCCCCCTGTTGCACCCCTAGAATAGAAATTTCAAAAAAGTGACTCCATCTAAGAAAGTACACCCCTCAAGGTATTCAAAACTGGGTTTACAAACTTTGTTAACCCTTTAGGTGTTCCACAAGAGTTAATGGCAGATGGAGAAACAATTTTGAAATTTCTATTTTTTGGAAAATTTTCCAATATAATCAATTTTTTCCAGGAGTAAAACAAGGGTTAACTGCCAAACAACACTCAAAATGGGTTGCCCTGATTCTGTAGTTTGCAAAAACACCCCATATGTGGTCGTAAACTACTGTTTGGCCGAACGGTAGCACATAGAAGGAGGGGAACACCATATGGGTTTTGGAAGGCAGATTTGGCAGGACTGGTTTTGTTTATACCATGTCCCATTTGAAGCCCCCTGTTGCACCCCTAGAATAGAAATTTCAAAAAAGTGACTCCATCTAAGAAAGTACACCCCTCAAGGTATTCAAAACTGGGTTTACAAACTTTGTTAACCCTTTAGGTGTTCCACAAGAGTTAATGGCAGATGGAGAAACAATTTTGAAATTTCTATTTTTTGGAAAATTTTCCAATATAATCAATTTTTTCCAGGAGTAAAACAAGGGTTAACTGCCAAACAACACTCAAAATGGGTTGCCCTGATTCTGTAGTTTGCAAAAACACCCCATATGTGGTCGTAAACTACTGTTTGGCCGAACGGTAGCACATAGAAGGAGGGGAACACCATATGGGTTTTGGAAGGCAGATTTGGCAGGACTGGTTTTGTTTATACCATGTCCCATTTGAAGCCCCCTGTTGCACCCCTAGAATAGAAATTTCAAAAAAGTGACTCCATCTAAGAAAGTACACCCCTCAAGGTATTCAAAACTGGGTTTACAAACTTTGTTAACCCTTTAGGTGTTCCACAAGAGTTAATGGCAGATGGAGAAACAATTTTGAAATTTCTATTTTTTGGAAAATTTTCCAATATAATCAATTTTTTCCAGGAGTAAAACAAGGGTTAACTGCCAAACAACACTCAAAATGGGTTGCCCTGATTCTGTAGTTTGCAAAAACACCCCATATGTGGTCGTAAACTACTGTTTGGCCGAACGGTAGCACATAGAAGGAGGGGAACACCATATGGGTTTTGGAAGGCAGATTTGGCAGGACTGGTTTTGTTTATACCATGTCCCATTTGAAGCCCCCTGTTGCACCCCTAGAATAGAAATTTCAAAAAAGTGACTCCATCTAAGAAAGTACACCCCTCAAGGTATTCAAAACTGGGTTTACAAACTTTGTTAACCCTTTAGGTGTTCCACAAGAGTTAATGGCAGATGGAGAAACAATTTTGAAATTTCTATTTTTTGGAAAATTTTCCAATATAATCAATTTTTTCCAGGAGTAAAACAAGGGTTAACTGCCAAACAACACTCAAAATGGGTTGCCCTGATTCTGTAGTTTGCAAAAACACCCCATATGTGGTCGTAAACTACTGTTTGGCCGAACGGTAGCACATAGAAGGAGGGGAACACCATATGGGTTTTGGAAGGCAGATTTGGTAGGACTGGTTTTGTTTATACCATGTCCCATTTGAAGCCCCCTGTTGCACCCCTAGAATAGAAATTTCAAAAAAGTGACTCCATCTAAGAAAGTACACCCCTCAAGGTATTCAAAACTGGGTTTACAAACTTTGTTAACCCTTTAGGTGTTCCACAAGAGTTAATGGCAGATGGAGAAACAATTTTGAAATTTCTATTTTTTGGAAAATTTTCCAATATAATCAATTTTTTCCAGGAGTAAAACAAGGGTTAACTGCCAAACAACACTCAAAATGGGTTGCCCTGATTCTGTAGTTTGCAAAAACACCCCATATGTGGTCGTAAACTACTATTTGGCTAAACGGCAGGACATAGAAGAAGGGGAACGTCATTTTTGGAAGGCAGATTTTGCTGGACTGGTTTATTGACACCATGTACCCTTTCAAGCCCCCTGATGCACCCCTAGAGTAGAAACTCCATAAAAGTGACCCCATCTAGGAAACTACGGGATAAGGTGGTTGTTGTTTTGGGACTATTTTTGGGGTAAATTTGATTTTTGGTTGCTCTATATTAGTCTTTTTTGAGGCAATGTAACAAAAAAATGTAATTCTAAAATTGTTTCTACATTCACTATTTGGTTTTGTGGAACACCTAAAGGGTTAACATAGTTTGTAAAGTAACTTTTGAATACCTTGAGGGGTGTAGTTTCTTAGATGGGGTCACTTTTTTGGAGTTTCTAGTCTAGGCTACATCAGGGGGGGCTTCTAATGGGACATGGTGTCAAAAAAAAAACTGTCCATCAAAATCTGCCTTCCAGAAACCATATGGAGTTCCCTTCGTTCTATGCCCTGCCGTGCGGCTATATAGCCATTTACGACCACATATGGGGTGTTTCTGCAAACTACAGAATCGGGGCAATAAATATTTAGTTTTGTTTGGCTGTTAACCCTTGCTTTATTACCGGCAAAATGGATTCAAATTGAAATTTTGCCCAAAAATTGGTGTTTTGGCACAGTTTTTATTTTATATTTTTAACACCGTTCATCCGAGGCGTTTGGTCAAAAGTTATTTTTATAGCGACGACTTTTACGCACGCGACGATGCCCAATATGTATGGCTCTCAGACTTTGGAGACACTAAGCAGGCATCCTAAAACTGCGGCCCTCCAGATATTGTAAAACTACAATTCCCACCATGCCCTGCTGATGGCTGTAGGTTGTCTGGGCATGCTGGGAGTTATAGTTTTACAACATCTGGAGGGCCGCAGTTTGAGGATGCTTGCTCTAAAACTCATATTTTTTGGGGAAAGAAAAATTGTTTCCGTGTCTCCAAAGTCTGAGAGCCATAGTGTTTTATGTTCTCTAGTGGACTGTTGAGGATTATAAAAATTTAGTACTCCATGGAAGTGTGATACTCCCTGAAGCAATTGATAATGCAGAGGCCCGGATGATCGGGGCAAGTGTCACATTGAGTAGTGGTGTCCTTCCGTATCCCCCTCTTGTGACACACTCTGCACTTTTTTTGGGTTCGTCCCTTCTTTCCAGTATGGGGGACCACACCTGGAAAGTGTTGGCCAGGGACGATCCGGGCGCCTCCAATTCCCGAGGTACTCCGGCCTGCTCTTTCCCGGTCCGAAAAGATCAGGTCTTTGAGGACTGCCTCATAGAACTGGAGGAATGTCCCTGTGCTGCCAGCGCTTCGGGATAGTACAAAAGAGTTGTACATGGCAACCTGTACCAAGTAGACCGCAACTTTTTTGTACCATGCCCGGGTTTTGCGCATGGCGTTATATGGCGTGAGGACTTGATCAGAGAGATCAACTCCTCCCATATACCGATTGTAGTCGACGATACAATCGGGCTTGAGGACCGTTGCCGCGGTACCTCGCACAGGGACAGGGGTGGTGCCGTTACCGTGGATTGTGGACAGCATAAGGACATCCCTCTTGTCCTTATACCTGACCAGCAACAGGTTTCCACTGGTAAGGGCACGGGTCTCACCCCTGGGGATAGGTACCTGGAGGGGGTAGGCAGGGAGGCCGCGTTGATTTTTCCGCACGGTCCCACAAGCGAACGTGGATCTGGCGGCAAGGGACCTGAACAAGGGAATGCTGGTATAAAAGTTATCCACGTACAAGTGGTAACCATTATCCAGCAGTGGGTACATAAGGTCCCACACGAGTTTCCCGCTAACACCCAGAGTGGGGGGACATTCTGGGGGTTCAATACGGGAATCTCGCCCCTCGTACACACGAAATTTGTAAGTGTACCCTGAGGCACTCTCACAAATTTTGTATAGCTTCACGCCATACCTCGCCCGCTTTGTGGGAATGTATTGGCGGAAACTGAGTCTCCCCTTGAACGCAACGAGAGACTCATCAACCGCGACCTCCCTTCCAGGTACGTAGGCCTGCTGAAATGTGGCCCCAAAGTGATCGATGACCGGCCGTATCTTATACAGCCGGTCATAGGCAGGATCACTTCGGGGGGGACATGCTGCATTATCGGAATAATGCAGACATTTCCGGATGGCCTCAAACCGGTGACGTATCATGACCATACTGTACAGTGGGGTCTGGTAGAGTATGTCCCCACTCCAGTATTGCCTGACACTGGGTTTTTGGACTAGACCCATATGCAGCACGAGGCCCCAAAATGTCCTCATTTCGGCTGCACTGACCGGCGTCCAGCCACCGGGTCTAGCCAAAACTGAGCCTGGGTTTTGAGCGACGAACTGTTGGGCGTACAGATTCGTCTGCTCCACCATCAAATTCACCAGTGAGTTACTGAAAAAAAAACTAAAATAGTCTATTTCAGTAAACCCCACTGTGGGAATCTGGATTCCAGGATTGCCAGCAAAATCCGGAATCTCAGGCTCAAAGTCCACTGGGGGACACCAGCTAAGTTCATCGGCAGGGGGCTCCGGTGGACTTATTTGGTGGGCCGGGAAACCAGTACGAACCCCAGGGCGGCTCGTACTAGGGTGGGCCACAGGATCCCTAGCATGTGGGGCCCCTGGCTCCGCCTGGCGGCGTCTCCGCCGCCTTGGTGGCTCATCGTCATCAGATGATGATGAGGAGGATGCGGATGACAAAAGGAATGTGGGGTCATCCTCATCCTCACTGGGGCTCTCAGAGTCGGAGGCAATCTGGGCGTATGCCTCCTCGGCCGAGAACATCCGGTGGGCCATGGGTGTGTGTGCGTGTAGGTGTGCGTGTGTGGCAAACTTTATTATATGTGCGTGTGTGTGGGGGCAACGGGTGTTCGCGTACTAAAAAGTCCAGGCAAAAAAATGGGCAAGTGTTAGAAAAAAAAAAAGTTAAAACTTGCTGATCAGCGGTACAACGCTGATCAGCGGTCGGTGGGGTGGTGGGGCGGGCGATGCGCTAACAGTGGACGGACGCTAAAAAGTGCCGGCCAGTCAGCGCACGCAGAAAAAAAAAAGTGGTGGTGAGTGGGGGGTGGGGGGTGCTGGTGGGGGGTGGGTGGGGGGGGGAGGCAGGTGGGGGGGGGGGGAAGTGGCTGGTGGGGGGGGGGGGGGGGGGCAAGTGGCAGGAGGGGTCTGGGTTAGGGTTAGATGGAAGTTTGGAAGTTTGGAATAAAAGTACTTTTTTTTTTTTTTTTTTCTAACTTACTTTTCCCTTCTTTCCCTGCCTAACGGTGCCTCTCCCTCACTGACCCTAACCTACCTGGGTGGCGATGGGTGCAGGAGGGTGATGGATGCCGATTAGGGGGACACAGGAGCTCGTTCTGGACGGTGCTGCACGGTCAGGGTGCTGGACAGGAAGAGGAGGGGAGAGAGGAGCGCAGGAAGTTTGAATCTCGCGCCTCTCTCCCCTGCACCAATCAGCACCCTGGACAGCGGCATTCAGCACCAGGGCCAGCACCGCCTCTCCAAATCCTCGGACTGCGATAGGTGGTGTATAATTACGCCACCGATCGCAGTCTTTTTCCGGTTCATCGGGTCACAGGACACCCGAATGGACCGGAAACGCAGAAAACCGCAGGTCTGAATTGACCTGCGGTTTTCTGCGATCGCCGATACGGGGGGGTCAAATGACCCCCCCCTGCATTGTTACGGGATGCCGGCTGAATGATTTCAGCCGAAATCCCGTTCCGATTAACCCCTGCGGCGCCGGAGTTCCGATTTTAAGTCAGGACGTACCGGTACGTCCTCGGTCCTTAAGGACTCGGGAAATAGGGCGTACCGGTACGTCCTAGGTCCTTAAGGACTCGGGAAATAGGGCGTACCGGTACGTCCTAGGTCCTTAAGGGGTTAAATTGCACACTGACTAAGGCTACTTTCAAACTTGCGTTCGGAGCGGATCCGTCTGGTGTCTGCACAGACAGATCCGCTCCTATAATGCAAACATTATATTTCACAAAAAAATCGAAGTGTGAAAGTTAGTCAGATGGATCCATCCAGACTTTGCATTGAAAGTCAATGGGGGACGGATCCGTTTGAAAATTGCACCATATTGTGTTAACTTCAAACGGATCCGTCCCCATTGACTTACATTGTAAGTCTGGACGGATCCGTTTGGCTCCACACGGCCAGGCGGACACCCGAATACTGCAAGCAGCGTTCGGGTGTCCGTCTGCTGAGTGGAACGGAGGCCAATCGGAGCCAGACTGAGGCATTCTGAGCGGATCCGCATCCACTCAGAATGCATTGGGGCTGGACGGATGCGTTCGGGGCCGCTTGTGAGAGCCTTCAAAAGGAGCTCACAAGCGGAACCCCGAACGCAAGTGTGAAAGTAGCCTAATACAGATGTTGTAGATTGCACAAAAAGTCTTTTTTTTGCTAACAGAATATGAATGCTATATATATTTAACTTGAATTTAACACTTGCAGATCTGGTAAATACTGTTTTTTGAAAAAAAAAGTGTGTTTTTCAAACCCCAGAAAATGATGGGTGTATTTCTAGCTTAAATTGCACACTGACTAATACAGATGTTGTAGATTGCCCAAAAAGTCTTTTTTTGCTAACAGAATATGAATGCTGTATATATTTAACTTGAATTTAACACTTGCAGATTTGGCAAATACAGTTTTTTGAATAAAAAAGTGTGTTTTTCAAACCCCAGAAAATGATGGGTGTATTTCTAGCTTAAATTGCAGACTGACTAATACAGATCTTGTAGTTTGCCCCCAAAAAATGGTGATTTGCAATGTCCCAAAAGCTCAGATGCAGTGCTGGTGCACTGAGCATGCATAAAATGGCCACCGCCGCCGCCACCCACCTAACTAACAGAATTCTAAAAGTTAGTATTTTTGGTCAATGAGCTCATGACAGGGTAAAACGATAGTGCCCTGCACCCACACAACTATTTGTCTGTAGATCGCTGAGTTAGATTCTCTCCTATGCTCTCCCTGAAATCACAAGTCCAGCAGCATCCTCTCCGTACGCTTGTAACAGCAGAGTGACGTGCAGCACTATCTGACCCAAGCTTATATAGATCCTGGGTCACATGCTGCTCTGGCCAATCACAGCCATGCCATTAGTAGGCATGGCTGTGATGGCCTCTTGGGGCAAGTAGTATGACGCTTGTTGATTGGCTGCTGTGCAGCCTTTCAAAAAGCGCCAAGAAAGTGGCGAACACCGAACCCAAACTTTTACGAAAATGTTCGGGTCCAGGGTCCAAAAATCCTAAAGTTCGGTACGAACCCGAACTTTACAGTTCGGGTTCGCTCAACCCTAGTCATAAGGAGGTGTGCCCGGCATTCACACTAGCTGCCTAAGCCCGCCCAGCCTTAGCAGCAGAAAACCAGGAAGTGAACAGCTAGCTGGCAGCAATTGAGGATGAAGTAGCAAGATGGGAATACCCCTTTAACAATGTGGAAAAAATGCTGTTATCTTTAATTTCATGTGTACTATTTTTAAAATACGTGGAGTTTTCTTCTGTAGCCTCTAGATTTAATTTTGTTATTGTTCTGATTACATACATACCAAACATGCTGATGTATGTTATTTTATGAATGTAGACTTTGGCATGTGATCTAAAATACATTGCAAAATGTAAAATTTTGAAAGGAAATTGTATTATAAAAAAAAAACTGTATATGGCCTTGTATTACTTTGCTGACCAAAGATTTTTTTTTTTTGGAGGAACAGGGAGGGATGGAGGGATACCTTTAGGCCCCTTGCAGATGAGCATGTGCAGATTTGGTCCGGATGCTTTACAAATGCGTTCAGTGAAAAATGCGCGATTTCGCAAACAAAGTCATTCAGTTTTGTCTGTGATCGCATTCAGTTTTTCAGTTTTTATCGTGCTGGTGCAATGCGATTTAATGCGTTTCACAAACGCGTGATAAAAAACTGAGTGTATACAAACAACATCTCTTAGCAACCATCCGTGAAAAACGCATCGCATCCGCACTTGCTTGCGGATGCAATGCGATTTTCACGCAGCTCCATTCACTTCTATGGGGCCAGCGTTGCGTGAAAATGGCAGAATATAGAACATGCTGCGATTTTCACGCAACGCACAAGTGATGCGTGAAAAACAACGCACATGTACACAGCCCCATTGAAATGAATGGGTCCGGATTCCGTGCGGGCGCAATGCGTTCGCATCACGCTTATAAGTCACTGTAACAATTTTCAAACATGCTCAGCACGTCTCTGTGTCTCCTCTCACAAAACAAGACTGAGAGAGGAGACGAAGACTGGAGCAAAGCTGAATCCTATGTTTCAGTGGGCTGTGACCAGTGTGATTAGCTTCTCACAGCGATTACAGATGTGGGGACCAATCTAATTTGTCCCCAATATACCGGTTATCTCCAAGTCCCTAGCTGGAAGATGATAGCTTGGACTTGGAGATTTCCATGCTGCCTGCAGTGCAATCCTAGTCTAAAGCTCCATTGTGAAATGGCAGCACTCTAAAATGCAGCCTGGTAATGACCGCCGTAAAAAGAAGTATCCATGGTCATTAAGGGATTAAAGATTTGCTAATTACTAGTTAGATAAGGAATCTCACACAAGTAGAAAACGAAAAAAGAAACACAGTAAAAAGGCACATTGCAAAGTACAAGCAAAATCTTAGGCAAACAGGAACCAACCATAGCTAGTGTCGACGTGCTATTATCTGACAAGGAAGGTAATAAGTAAAAACAACAAAACGAGCTGCCATTGATTTTCTTTATTATAATGGGCACTGACAGTGAAAAGACATGAATTTTTCACACTGTGTATGTTGTAAATTGTGCACTTTACTCAAATTCTTCAGGGAACTTTGTGCTCTTTGTGATCTCTTGAGCTGTAAAAACATCCACAGTTCTCCCCCGAATGGTTAGTAAGAGCATCAAAACAGACCTACATGAAACTATCACCTTTATTAATCATCCACAACACTTATCGCAGGAAAGAACCAGCACGTGACATCTGATTTAACTATATGTATGGTGCCTCGCTTTATGTCTCTTCTGTTGTGAATCTTGATGTCCGAAATCCTGGATATTGGTGAGGTTCAGAGGTCTGATAAAATAAAAGTTACTGATTTGAGGTTTATTGGATTACTATATATTAAAATCATTCTCTGTGATATATGTACAGTATATCTATCTATCTGATCTTTTTCACATCTATAGAACCTCTATAGAACAAAATATGCTTCCACAAGCTGAAAAGCATGCAGAAACACAAGAAAATAGTGCCACAATGAACATTAACCTTTTCTCCAGTGATCTGTTTAAGAAGCTCTTAGCTTATAGTATGTCGCAGAAATGAATACCCTATGTTGCAACTGCATACTGCACACTTCATTTTCTTCAGTATGTGGAAGAGTAGAAGACCTCAATTACTACAGACCTTTACTTCCTCCCTGCTAATATCAAATACAAGAGTAGGAACGTACATCTGTATGAGAAGGGGTTTTCTTTTTGCTTATGCATGGTTTTCGGTTCACGGGTTGTCCTATCTTTGGACCACCTTGGACTACCTGCTCTGCTTTTGGAGGTGTTCTGTTCCAGTCATTGAGTCATAGTACTTTGGACCTTGTCAAACTGACTTTTTTTCCGCTTACAGCATATCAACATTAGGAAGTGACTTTTGTTTGCTTGCTGCTTAATGTATCCCACACCATGACAGGTGCCATTAAATGCTATTCACTTCATCTATTAGATCAGGTAACAGAGTAACCTCAATTCAAGTATTCTAGAATTGATAAACTGGTGGTCTTTGGCACAATTTGACATAATTACCTTGATCTAGTAATCTCTGTTCTGCACTAATAGGGGGCAATCACCCTGAAACAACTGTCTGTAGATGAGATGCTGGCTTATTTATGATCCAAGTCATGTCTCAAGGATTATTTAAAGTGTTGAATATTGACATATAGGCCATCTTCTTTACACTCGGGGCATCAGAAGCAGAGCTTTCCAAGAGCTCATTTGCATCCTTTCTTCCCAGAATTACAGAGGAGCATGTATGACCCATAAGTATCCGCCATAAGGAGTAATAGTACCCCCAAAATACCTGCATCCAAACACACTTCATGGGTCACTCTATTTTTATTTCCATTTAATTCTGTTCTTCAAGGTGACATTAGCAGGGAAGAAGTAAAGGACTGCAATAATTTAAGTCTTCTCCTAATTTTCTGCATATAGAAAAAATGCAACATGCAGTCTACAATAGCAGCACAGTGCATTCATTTTTGGCACATAGGCATGCACCACAGCAATTGTTAACTTGTCATTAAATACACAATTGTAGCAAACTTTAAATTGACACTTAAAAAACCAAAGTAATCGAAAAAGTCAAGTTAGGGTGTTATTAGCCACTGGTATTTATTGTTAATAGCCACAGGTATCACACTGTGGTTAGCGCTAACTGCTGGGTTGTACTTAGACTTGCCACTTGAAACATTGGCGCCGGTGTTAAGTATCAATTTACATTTTGCTTCAACTGTGTATTTAAGGCTACTTTTACACCTTCAGTGTCAAAGGTCCACTTGTCTGCGATAATGTGTACAGATCTTTTACTTATTGGGGCTGGCAGACATTCCATCTGCATCTGGCAGCATATGGAGAATTCCGTCAGGCTGTTCTCTGCTGAAACAGCCTACCTGAATTCAAACCGGAGAAAGTAGCCTAATGTGAAATATCTGTTTTTCTTTCTTTCTTTCAAATCTTTGTTTATTGAGGCAGAACAAGTTAGTACAGGGTATACATTTCAGATTGTGTACATACAACACAGCAATAGAGTATCTCATAAGCAGTGTTATTTCCCTGTACATCATATGCCTGATACATCTGGACAGGCTGTCAGTTATACAATTAAACAATAAAATAAACACACAATAAACAATAAACTAAAACGACACACAAATCGTGGATCACATAGATAAGGGGCAAGACAGTGTCACTGAATATCTGTTTTTCAAATCGCGGAACAGCAAAACACAGACACCAGCCGAGTGCATACCACCATTTCTTTTTTAACTCCTGTAGAAAATTCCTATCCTTGTCCACAAAATGGACAAGTATAGGACATTTTTTATCCTTTTTGCTGCGCCGCGGACCAGACACACGGATGCGGACAGCACACAGTCTGCTAGCAAAACAGCGGGCACTCACTCGATGTTGCACGCTGCATGGGATAGAAGATGGCCTCCATGTATATTCAAGGAAAGATCCCAGCAGTCGTGTCTTGAAATATATTATGTTTTATTGCATCAAATCAAAAGATGTCCTCAATCCAGGACGCGTTTCGGCTAGCATGCCTTTATCAACAGGTATAGGTATACTAAATGAACTAGGTATATATAATGGGATAACCCCTCCCCTTATGATGTCATCACCACATCCCATCACCTGAACAGGTGGTGGGAGGGGTAAGAAATAAACAGAAATGTCAATATATAACTCTGAAGCTGACAAACAAGGTTCATGTCTCAAAGAAAAGTTCAAAAAATACAAATACAACTACCACATATATTTTCTGGTGTGAGAGATCCATCAATGGATAATTGATGTCTGAAAAATAAAAATATATATGAATAACATATCATCAAATATGCATGATCTCATACTTTCTGTTAAGGCCCCTAGGGTGCAAAGTATCCAACATATGAATCCAATAGGCCTCTCTGCGTAATAACAGTTTCTTTAAATCTCCTCCTCTCCTAGGTCTTTTAACCTGTTCCAGAACCTGGAACCTCAGTTGAGCTTTCCCATGTTTGCACTGATCAAAATGAAATGGAATAGGTAACATTAAATTCTTAGTTCGAATAGTAGATTTATGTTTCCCAATGCGATCGCTAATCGTCTGTGTGGTCTCTCCAATGTATAAAAGACCAAAGGGACATTTTATCAAATAAATCACATTAGTGGATTCGCACGTGAAAAATCCTTCAATTGAAAAGGGTCGCCCACTATGTGGATGATAAATTGTGGAGCCTCTAATTATATGGGAGCATTGAGAGCAGTGCAAACATGGGAACGTGCCCTTACATTGAGTAGCTAACACAATTTGTTTTAATGTCTTTTTTGTACTCCCAATATCAGAGTGCACTAGCTTATCCCTATAACTGGAATTCCTTTTGTTACATATCAAAGGAGGGTTCTTGAACTCTTCAATAGTTGGATAAGCCTTCTCCAACAAATGCCAGTGTCTGCGTATAATATTGTCTAATTTCTGGTTATAGGGATGAAACTTATGTACAAGCGCCACTCTAGGTGATTTACTTCTTGCTAATTTATCAGGACTATCAAGTTCTCTTCTGGTTTTACTCAAAATTGAAAGGGGATAACCCCTTTGTTCAAATCTATGAGTCATCTCATTAGTCCTGATAAATTGCAAGTCAGGATCAGAAACAATTCGCTGCACCCGTTGATATTGGGATTTGGGAATAGCCCTCTTTAATGCTGGTGGATGAGAGGTTGAGAAATGGAGAATACTGTTCCTGTCAGTATCCTTTCTAAACAGGTCCGTGGATAATAAACCGCATTGGTCTTTATTCACCATTGTATCAAGAAAGCTCACTTTATGATTGTCACAGACTAATGTAAATCGTAACTCTTCATGTGCATTGTTCAAGTGATCGAGGAAGGACAATAGGGTCTCACGTGGCCCCGCCCATATGCAAAAATTGTCATCAATAAATCTCTTCCAAACGAGGACATTCTTTTGGTACCAAATGGTATTATAAACATATAAATCCTCAAAATCCGACATATACGCATTTACATAGGGCGGGGCCACATTAGACCCCATCGCGGTCCCTCGCCGCTGAAGGTAAAAGTCATCCTCAAACATGAAGTAATATTCATATAACACAAGTTTTAATAAATGTAGAAAAAATTCATGTTCTTCCTTAGTATACTTACTTCTACCTAGCAATTATCTAACCGCTTCCATTCCTCTCACATGGTCAATAGAGGTGTACAGACTAACCACGTCTATGGTTACTAAGAGACTATCAGGGAGGATAGATTCCAGACTGGCAATTGTGTTAAGAAAATGTTGCGTATCCGACAAAAAAGATTTAGTATCCTTAATTAAAGGAGTCAATGCCTTTTCTAACACAATTGCCAGGGGTGATAATATTGACCCTACAGAGGCTACAATAGGTCACCCCGGGGGGTCCACTAAGGTCTTATGCACCTTAGGAAAAATATAGAAAACCGGGGTGATAGGTGTATGGTTAATCAAAAAGGTATGCAATTTACCATCAATAACCCCTAAGGATAGAAAATGGTTAACAGTTTGCATGATTTTATCTTTGATTCGGAAAACTGGATCACCCCATAATTTTTCATAAGTATTTCCATCAGAAAGTTGACGCATAACTTCTGCGACATATTTTCCTCGATCCATCAACATGCCTTTATCCGCAGGCTTCAAGATAAGATCTTTATCCTCTATTAGCAATCGAATAGCCATTTTTTCTTGCAATGTCACGTTATGCGAAAACCGTAATTCACCCCTCTTTATCAAATCCATCTGACTCTGTATATCCTTGTTAACTAAGTGAACATAAGTCTCTATAGGGTGGTAGACCTTTGGAGGCATAAAGTGACTCTTAATCTTCAAACCTAGATCACCCAGGCGTAGACCAGAATGTCCCTCCTCTCCCCCATGCACACTCTACGGTTTTTCATGAGATTCCACAAAATGTGCCTTCAATCTCAATTTTCGAAAAAAAATTATTAAGATCGATTTCAAACGGAAAAGAATCGAATGGAGTCGATGGACAAAAGGAAAGTCCTTTCTGTAAAGCTTTCATTTGGTCAGCATTAAGACTCCTGGAAGACAAATTAATCACAAGAGACGTGCTCTTACCTGAGAGCGCGTCTGGATCGCTTGACTCCATCCCATCCCTTCGCCTCGCGCGCCTCCTCTCCTGTAGCCTGACCTCTGGCGGGATGACATATCTTGCCATCTATATACTTTGTTTAGATGGTAGTCCTCGCTATCATGTAAGAACTTAGATCTTTTTCTGTCTTCCATCTCCTTTTTGTATGTTGTAATATATGAATCCACCGACTCTTTTAGTTGCCGAAATTCTTCGGATGTTATCAAATCTTTAAGTTGTTGTTCGATGGTAGAGACTTGCGCTTGTATCTCTGCTATTGCGATCTGTATGCGATTAATAGTCAGCAACATTAGATCGTAGGAGCATTTATTAATAATCCGCTCGAAATCCGATATTCGATATCCTCTGGAAAAAATGTGGGACGCAAATGCACCCTGAGTCCCCTCGGGATTCTCTTCACCTTGTGGTATTCCGCCAAAGTAATGGCATGTAACTCATATGATGTAAGTCGTCTGAGTTCACGTTCCCAGTGTCGCTTCTTGAATTCGCTGGTGGGGATATTAAAAAAATCGGAAGTAGACGTCACTTGGGAAAGAATCCTTTCAGCATCAGCATTATCAAAGCATTTATTGAAGTAGTCATCTGGGGTGGTGCTCGACTCACAGAAATAATTTGCAAGCAAAACAGCCGGCACTCACTCGATGTTGCACGCTGCACGGGATAGAAGATGGCCTCCACGTATATTCAGTCTGCTGTCTGCATCTTTTGCGGCCTCATTGAAATTAATAAGTCCTCATCCGATCCTCGTTTGATCCGATTGGATGCGGATCGAACATACAGTCGTGTGCATGACGCCTTAGCTTAGAAATGATGCCTTTTATAATGCAAGTGTCTTTTAACTTGGCAGAAGGGACTTTGGGCTCCCTCTTACACCACGGCTCAGATAGGACTGCTTCCTACGTGCCCTCTATATCTGTGCCCCTGATTCTTACCTTAGAAATAGCTATAATCTATATGTAGTAAGATAAATTCTGTAAGACCATTGATTTAACAATCATTAACACTAAATTATTTTCACAAATGATAATGCATACAGTGACAAATACAACCTTCAAGGAAGAAGCCAAGTAAACTGTACCCGTCGTAAAGTGGCTTTGCTTTTCAATCTAGGATATAAATTCAATGTTTACTATGGCATCTTATAAAATAAAAAGTTATTGTCTCGCCCTCCGCCTGTGTCTGCACATTTCTCTGAGGTTATACACTGCACCTATTTCATCTTCTTATAAATTCACTGATGTGTGCAGGCTGCATCATCCATGTCAGAGAATGAACTGAGTGAAGCAGTATCTGAGCTGTCAGCTGTCGGCTTTTATGCTCCCTGACAAGTGCAATCTGCAGAAATGAGGGAAGGAAAATGGAGCAGTTATATTTCTTTATTCCTTTTTCCCCTCATTATCCCAGTTTCTGCTATGGTGATCACTTTCTATAGGTACAGAACTGAATGAATTGCACTTATAATGCAAACTGAGCTTAGTTTTATTAATACAATGCTTAATACAATGCAAAGGGTTAGCATGGCTTGCATTTAAAAAAAAAAAAGAGAAAAATCTACTTTTTCAAAGCTGTTACATCATTAATAAATAATAGAACGGAAGACGTCAATAATAAATAGACAATGAGACATAACGATACATTAGGTGGTTAGCTCCAGTTATAGAATCTTTATCTAATGGTTTTTCCACAGCATGATCTTTAACCAGAGACAAAGGGGCACCTTTATTAATACCTTCGTTTTAGACGCCGGTCTTAATAAACCTCTAATCTGGCAGTGGATCCACTGGACTTATGAAGAGGTGCCGGCAGTGTCAGACTGGGGTGCAGTAGGGCCCACCAGTAAAATTTATTTTGGAGCACAAAAATATTACCTGCTCACACAGCAGCAAGATGCTACCAGAGGATAGAATATGGGGGTCCCTGCAGCAACTTTGAGGAGGTAGGTCCTGGGCAAAAGAGGACACTGGCTAGCTTTTCTCTATACCAAGAAGATATTTCAGCTCTGATCATGTCTATAATAATAAACTGGGGAGTTTATTAAATAATCTATCATGTTTTTTATATGAACATAGGCTGGTTGAGGTGCTGGACATTAAATATATGCATGTAGTGCAGTAAGTCTCCTGTGTTATGTGCCACTTGTGCAGGGGGTGGGAGACTATGGGCCCACCTTGCTCAGGGGCCCACTGGGGGATTCACCTGTACCCCTGTGGGCCAGTCCAAGCCTGGTTGCCGGCCTCTTCAAAACTTTGGCTGATGCTCCGCCAGTTCTAAAGGTAAGACAGCCTCCAAGCTGTCTTACATTTAGAACTTTTTCTACACCTAAACCAGGCGTAGAAAATGGTAAATGAGACGTTCCTAATGGTCCGTTCCCTTTCTCACCCATGCCACGCCCACTTTTTTAGATGTGGCGTGCGGGGGGAGACGTCGCAGATTGTGGTGCAACTAACCTTTGCACCGCAATCTGCACCAGAAATACACCCAATTTAGGCGTCTTTCAGATTGATAAATGACCCCCTAATTTTCTTAAAGGGAAGGTTGGCATGTGCTAGACTGCTTAAAAGTAGTTGACAGAGGTGGCTGGCGATAAGTAGCACAGAGGAGGTCAGATCATGACAGTACAGTATCCAAGACCTGGGTATATCTGTAAATGCTTGCTATGTCATGTATTGTTAGATTATATTACATGTTTTATGTTCTGCCAGGTACTATGTGGTGTGGTGGGCAGGAACAGGGCTAACCACCTTGTTCCTCCCCTCCTGGTCCTATTCCAGGAGGGGCAGTTTGAGTCAAGACAGAGTGGAGTTAGGAAACACATACAGCTCCTACACCAAGAGACTGCAAATAGTTCTCATGTGAGGCCTTCACTCTAGGAAGAGTATCAGAATTGAGAACACTGCTTCCATCATCATAACTTAAGTGTGCCTAGACAGCAGAGTAATCAGGATAAACACAGCTTTACAGGCCCTGCCACAGGTGAGGGACTATGACTCTTACACCCATCACCTAGACCTCTTCTAGGCCAGTTAAACACCAAGCCTGTATTACATTGTGGACACCTATATCTATATGTGCCTGCTAGTGCCATTTAATTGCCACCTAATGCCCCCATACCTCATCACCTTGCCCATAGACTTCTATTATGACAGATCAAAACGGAATGCCTCTTAAAGGCTTCCATTTTGCATTCAGTCTACAAATTCTGTTATATTCCGTTATAAATGGAACCTATAATGGAATACCCTAACGCAAGTGTAAACCCGCCTTAACTGAGGTCAAACTGGTGTTTGAACCTACACTTTATATGTACTATTGTTGGATGTCCCACTAGTTATATTTTGTACTAAGTAAAGAGAGACTGCTATAGTTTTACTTCTGGCATGATTCTTCAAACCACCTTTTAACTCCACCGATCCTCAGGGAGCAACAGCCTGAGGGAGTACACCTTGACACAACACCTCATCAGCACTACCACTGCCATCTTCTGCCCTGGCTCTTCAGGGGCTCGCTGAAACAATTTCTGAGTATTCCTCCTGATGGACACCTAAAGGAGCAGAATGTTTCAGCCAGGAACAGACAAGGAAGCATATGACCAGCAGATGATGTAGTTCTAAAACATGCCAGGTGATCATAATAGATTAGAGAATAGAGAATGTTGTAAGGGAAAGAGGAAGCTCTGATATAACTACAAGTGGTACAACTTTATTACTATAGGGACGTGGAGTACAATGTCCTGTTTACTATTGGGAGGAAAATTCTGAACAACATAGGGGAGAAGACTAATATGGATGTGTGATCTGTTTATTATGGAGGTTTAGTGTTGGGTTTGTAGCTCTATTTCTTAAAAATGCTGATAGAACTGCCTCCCAGAACATGCATGAAACATGACAAGGTATTTCCTATTCTTTATCATGATGGGGCATGACCTGAGGAACAAAGCATCATGTGATCAGTTGAAATCTGTCAAGGAAATATGCAGTAAGGGTTCAGTTCCCATATGACTTTGTATCTCTTACTTGTCATAATTCTAATTTTACCAAACAAAAGACTGAATACATATTCATGTGTTTTTGATTCTTTTATGTGACTATCCATTTTACAAAAATATCTGGAAATATTCCAGCATTTAAGAAGAAGGATGGGTGTTACAATTTGGATGTGGATCCACTGTTACACGTAAACACATTTGTCTTGGGGCTACTCCTAAGCGTTTTATCTAAGTAACTCCTCTGGTCTTCATCTTTTAACCCCTGTATCTGGACTCTGCTACTGTGACGGTATCTCTGTGTCTCACCGCCTTTTAATTCCTTAGTTTCAATTAGTTGAAGAATCCCCCATTCGCCTAATAAGAAATCGCTGGTAGCGCTGAATAATTCCACATATGAGCCAAGCTGGATACTGGAACAAGACTTTACTGGAAGCTCCTCACATTCAAAAATACAGTTTCTTTTATCCCCTGCTCCCATGCAAGGGAGACACCCACAACAAACATACATTAACCCATAAAACAAAGGTTACAACCCACATAACATCCTCTCATCTGCCTGTGATATAATCATGGTACACCCTGGTTAACATAGTCATCACAGGCAGGACAATACACAATGTCCTCTGTCCTGGAGACAACCGAATTGTAATTCAATTATCTCTTAGGACAGAGGGCAATCGCCAATACACACAGATAGACAATGGAACAGACATCACCACTCAACCTATACAATGTCCCACCCTTTACAATACACATAGACATGTAACATATCCCAACCTGGCACGAATTAGACCAGGGTTCAAAAGTTTGTGAAAGTCTTTTAAGCAGGGAGCGGAAAACATGCGAACCACCAGAGAAGGGCATTCTTTACAATGGCCCCCCTTTTTCTCCCTGCTCCGGCAGACACGGTTAGACCTTTCCTGGTCTAGTAGGGGCTGGCGGTGTTTCAGGCTCAGTCAGATAGTAAGTCAGTTTGCCTTGACAGCCCGTCCGCGTTGCCGTTTTGCATTTTTGCTTGCCAGGGTGGTAATGGATGGTGAAATCATAGGGTTGGAGGGCCAGGCTCCACCGTAATAAACGAGCATTGTCTCCAGAGACCCGGTTGAGCCAGACCAAGGGGTTGTGGTCAGTCATGAGAGTGAAGGCACGGCCATACAGATGGGGGGGTGAGTTTTTTGAGGGCCCAGACCAGCGCCAGGCACTCTTTCTCAATGGCTGCATAACTGACTTCTCTTGGCAGCAATTTCCGACTCAGGTAGATCACCGGGTGCTCCCCTCCATCCTCACCGACCTGGCTTAATACTGCCCCCAGTCCAAACCTTGAGGCATCTGTGTGAACCATAAACCTTTTGTTAGGATCTGGGGCAGCCAACACAGGAGCATTAATTAGAGCATTTTTCAAAGCTTGGAAAGCCACCTCACACTCCGCGGACCACAGGACTTGTCGGGGTAATTTCTTTTTTGTGAGGTCAGTCAGGGGTTTGGCTAGGGTGCTGTAGTCGGGTACGAAACGTCGGTAGTAGCCGGCTGTCCCCAGGAAGGCCATGACTTGTTACGGGGAGTGGGCCAATTAGCAACGGCCTCGATTTTAGCCGGTTCCGGTCGTTGCTTACCGCAACCTACTCGATGGCCCAAGTATTGTACCTCTGCCATACCGAAGTGACACTTGTAGTGACACTTGTCTGGCTTCAAGGTTAAACCGGCCCCCCTAATCCTATCCAATACTTCCACTACATGTTCTAAGTGTGCCTCCCAGGTATCGCTATGGATGGCGATATCATCCAGGTAGGCACATGCATAATCCTGGAGACCCTCTAATAGGCTATCCACCATCCGCTGGAATGTGGCCGGGGCGTTCTTCATCCCGAACGGCATAACCCGGAATTGGTATAAGCCGAACGGGGTGATGAAAGCGGATTTGGGGATCTCATCCTCAGCGAGAGGAATCTGCCAGTACCCTTTGCATAGATCGATTGTGGTCAGATACCTCCCCGTGGATATGCAGTCCAGTAATTCGTCCATCCGAGGCATGGGATAAGCATCTGTGACCGTCTTGTCATTGAGTCGCCTGTAGTCTACACAGAAGCGGGTTGTACCATCCCGCTTCGGTACTAGAACTACAGGGGAGGCCCAAGGACTTTCTGAGTGCTCTATTACCCCTAGCCGGAGCATTTCTTCTATTTCTTTCCGCATCCCATCTCTGACAGCTTCAGGGATGCGGTAAGGGGGTTGCCTTAGTGGCGTCTGCCCTGGAGTTTCCACTTTGTGGACAGTCAGTGGGGTGTACCCGGGTTCTTGGGAGAATGTGGCCCTTTTGGACTCGAGTAAGCGGACTGCCTGAGCTTTCTCCTGGGGTGCTAGTTGTTCCCCTAACCGGACTAGCTGGATACTGGAACAAGACTTTACTGGAAGCTCCTCACATTCAAAAATACAATTTATTTTATCCCCTGCTCCCATGCAAGGGAGACACCCACAACAAACATCCATTAACCCATAAAACAAATGTTACAACCCACATAACATCCTCTCGTCTGCCTGTGATATAATCATGGTACACCCTGGTTAACATAATCATCACAGGCAGGACAATACACAATGTCCTCTGTCCTGGAGACAACCGAGTTGTAATTCAATTATCTCTCAGGACAGAGGGCAATCGCCAATACACACATATAGACAATGGAACAGACATCACCACTCAACCTATACAATGTCCCACCCTTTACAATACACATAGACATGTAACATATCCCAACCTGGGGTTCAAAAGTTAGTGAAAGTCTTTTAAGCAGGGAGCGGAAAACATGCGAACCACCAGGAAAGGGCATCCTTTACAGCTACCAGCCCACTACATCTTGAAGTAGTCTTTGTTCGAGTGATGACTGAACCAAGAAGATCAATACTCTGGTGCGGAACACCAAGATAAACCATAGTCAGGGAAAGGCTGAGGTTAGGGCAGGCAAGGTTCATGCAATCTAGTAAACAGTCCGAGCTGTGCTGGGTCAGTATTGAAAACAGGCAGAAGTCAGATCAGACAGCAACAGGTCAAATCCATAAGACAGGCAGAAGTCAGTATAGGGGCTCACAGCACACATTAAGAGGTCATTAGCATGCAAGTACCTAATGCTCAGGCACTCTCCAAGAAAGGAAAGTGCCTTAAAGGGGTTCTGCACTTTCATTTAACTGATGATCTATCCTCACACCTTTGCCGCAATATGAATTGCATGTGCTAACTTTAGTCTGGGCATGAGGGTCACTTTTGGTTCTGTTTTTCTATGCATTTCTGCCCATTGAGCCCGGCTGCCAGAGAAGCATTGATCTCCTTTTCCGCAACCTGTTTTCTGTTACAACTGCTTCTCACAGCCCATAGGGCACGCATGCTCACTCTGGCTCTAAAAGGGCCAGTACATGCACATCTTATTCTCCTCCAGCCCATAGTTGGCTACCCTGGGGTACTTAAAGGGGTTCTGCACTTTCATATGCAATTCATATTGCGGCAAAGGTGTGAGGGTCAAGCTATCAAAAATCAAACGTACCAGCTCCCAATTGGAAATACAAAACCTACACTATTGTTTTTTCACATATTCATCCGCTGCCAACATTCTGCGGTTTATTTGCAACTTATTGGATACACTTGGTGCAATATTTCTCAAATTCTGTGGATTTATTTATTCACTTCTTTGCACTATGTATTTAGCATTTTTTAACGAGATGTGTATATGATATGAATTATTACTATTTGTATGTATTTATATATTATATATATATTTTTTTTGTATACTTATTTCTGCATATTTATTATATTTTTTGATGCAAACGGAGTTAAGATGTTTCAGTTTATCATAGAGATTTGATATCTTGTTGAAATACAACATTGATCTGTGGTATTAGGGGGCCATGACGATGCACTCAGGTATTACATCAAACCATCTCATGAGACATACAATGACAGCCAGCAGAGAGAGCACCCTTCCCTCCGGCTGCCTAGGTCCTGTTTCCCTTTTCCCCTGGATGCGTGCGAGCAGGGGCGTACCTAGAGCATTTGGCACCCGGGGCGAACCCTTTGTTTGGGGGGGGGGCCGCACTCAATGTTTATTATACTGGGGGGGGCCGCACTCAATGTTTATTATACTGGGGGGGGCCGCACTCAATGTTTATTATACTGGGGGGGGGGGGGCCGCACTCAATGTTTATTATACTGGGGGGGGGGGGCGCACTCAATGTTAATAAAGATATCTGACCTGTTAATACAAATGCAGGAGGCGGGTGCCGGAATCAAATAGCGGCACCCGACCTCTATGACAGGGGGTTAACTGCCGCTGATGAGGCTGATCGCAGCTCCCTGTCATAGAGGTCGGGTGCCGGCTATTTGATTCCGGCACCCGCCTCCTGCATTTGTATTAACAGGTCAGTTATCTTCATTGGTGGCGCAGTGGCCACAGCCCCTATCATCTGGAGCCCTGCCCCTATCACAGCGCCACGCCTGGCCCACTCGCCACATTTTTATTTATTTTTTATCCTCAGTCGCGGCGGGCCCCCAGTGGCGTAGGGCCCCATAGCCATTGCTATGGCTGCTATGGCGATCCCTACGCCACTGGCACCCCCCTTGTGATTGGCACCCGGGGCGGGCCGCCCCCCCGCCCCCCCCTTGGTACGCCACTGAGTGCGAGCGGTGCGTGGGACGGAGCGCAGAACCTCCCACCCGGCGTCTCCACATTGATCCACTACATCACGTGACTTCATCACGTGATGTGAGTGTGGCCATGTGACGCCGGCTGGGGAAAGGATCGCGCCTGGTGACCCGCTCACGGCGCAGCCATTAGACATCCAGGTGACTCAAGGAATTAATCACTGGGCACGCAGCCCCATTGGGGGGAAGGGGCTTATAATCTTATGCTCCACAGTGATGGCGTTACCCCCTGACGAAGGCACGCCGAAACGCACGTCGGGGTAGCGCCATCCTGGTCTTGGACATACGGGGCTTGTTTTGGTAGGTCTCATTTCATTAGTCATTCATATAAGTGAGTGTTACAGGTTTTTGTGTCACGGTGCCTGTTCCTGGGTCTTCCTGAGCATTTGCTGGGAACACCCTGCAGGCTTTGTGCTTCTTATGTACAGCCATGTAATGCATGAGACCCACCTTCATAGTATTTATTTATTTATTCATTTATTTATTATACATTGACAAATAGTTGGTTATATTATAACATGTATGTGTAGCCGATGTCCCACCAGGGTGGTGTTCCTTTCTGCCAACCTGTTTTTAATAGCAACGTTGTTCATATATGTATTGTCATGACTCCAATAAAGGATTTACCGTATATTTTTGTACTAGTACATGTTGAGCTCCATTCAATGGGCAGAAGTAAAGAGGTCCTGGTGGGTGCAGAGTGCCAAAGTCCCGCAATCTCAAAGCAGATGAGCAAAGCGGCATCCACACCCGCCGTGATGCCCCCCATAACTACATGGATTTATCTCCAAAACATCATGGGGTGGTGTGTCTGTGCGCTCAATCCCTTCAATGGTAGATCTTGCTGTTCCATGGGATAGGAACCAATATATGCATTTTATCTATGGATTTGGAAACCTAAGTTGATTATTTTTTGAACTGGATATTTTGTATTGCTTTGATACAGTATATCAACTGCATTATTATTATGTGAAGATTCAGTCTGAGAGCATCTAATTGCACTCACTAACCCATATATGTGCAGCAAGTGGATTTAATTCATTTTGATTAGGGATGAGCGGACCCGGGTTTGCCGGGTTCGGACGAACTTCAGGGCAAAGTTCTGGTTTGGGACCGAATTTGACCTGAACCCGAACCCCATTGAAGTCAATGTAAAATAGTCATAGTAAGGGCTAGAGGATAGGGATATGACCTAAATAACATAAAATAGGAAAAAATAAAAATGAATAGTCTTGAACTAGGAGGCAGAGGTCAAAGTGAAGTAGGAGGTTGTGGAGGCGGTAGACGTGGCGGTGTAGGTGGAAGCGGTGGTGGAGGAGGAGAAGGAAGCCAACACAGTTGTTTTTTTTTTTTTTCTTTAATTTTTTCTTTCATTGTATTTTTTTTATAAATTTGGGAATACCCCAAAATATTGGGAAATAGAAAAGAGAATGCAAAGAGAAAGTGTGCTGGAGTATAACAATGGCTGGGTGCAGCCAATATACTTGTCTATTCTGCACAAGGTACGGACTAGTCCTGTGGGATCCATGCCTGGTTCATTTTAATGAACGTGAGCTTGTCTGTGATTACCCTCCCTGCCGTGCTAAGCACACGTTCGGACAATACAGGGCAGGCCAGCACCTCCATTAAGGCATAAAGGGCACGTTCAGGCCAGAAGTTGAATGGGGCAGACCCATCTGTCAGTACGTGTAGGCATGTTGCTGGAATGCTGCCTCCTGCTAAGATGTTCCGTATAAGCTGGTGGTGCAGGTTGTTGTGGCATGCTGACAAAGCTTTTCCACATTTCGGCCATGCTAACCCTGCCTTCTGAGGTGCTGGGGGTGCCCCAGCTGTATTGGCGACTTCTTCCTCCTCCTCTGCCTTTGCCTTATGCTTCCACCGAGCCCCCGCTGTCAGGTGGGAATGCATTCATCAGCGCTTCTACTCGCGCATCTTCCGATCACGTGCCAGTGACGGAATTAAGGACAGTCACCCAGTAATCAGCACTTGTTAGAATGTGGGCAGCTCGGCGTTCCTTGCGCAGGCACTGCAGCATGTAATCGCTCATGTGTGCCAGGCTGCCCAGAGGCAACGACAAGCTGTCCTCTGTGGGAGGTGTATCGTCTGTGTCCTATGTATCCCCCCAGCCACGCTCCATTGATGCCCATGAGCTGGTCTGTGTGCCACCCTGCTGTGAACACTGTTCCTCCTCCTTATTATCCTCCTGCACCTGGGGTGAGCCCAAGACTATGGTATCCTCCATGGTGGAAGCACTTTTAGAGCTAAGATAAAAATAGAGGGTTAGTGGGTTCAAGGAATGAATAAGACATTTGGTAAGTGGCAGAACAGTCAAGGTTATATGTGGGGATATACTGCCAAGCTCCTCTCTTGTATCTAATCCTTGTATCTTATGTGGTTGTTTTATTACTGTTCCATCCCATTGTGCATTTTTTATGATGTATGCATGAATTTAAATATTATCACTGCAGTCCTATAGACTTCTATCAGGCATGATATATGAGAAGATAATAATGAGATCCATTTGCTGATCTCAATAGTCATGCATGGAATATTATGCACTAACACTCAGTTCACATATGGTAGATGTTAGGAGCCTCCATTATGGGTTAGGTAGGGGGTTCTGTCACATCTGAAAGCAAGAATAGGACAGCATGTAGCGTTATTCATTTCGCGGCATGAAAATAGCTAAAATTTTGATGAAACCTCAATGGTGCCCATTGTTATTCAATTCTTTGGTGGCCATTTGGATCCAGCGTGCAATGGCTCCTACAAAGAGTGATTGCCTCCATTAAAAGCTTATGTTGAGATGCCAGGGTGAACACAGCATAATGTCATTTAATTCCAGCATTCTACTGACTGTCAGATTTGTTGTTTTAATTAATTTTATTAACCCCTTAGCGACAATCCAGTCTTGCCCCATTTTTTTCATTGTTGCATTCCAAGAGCTATAACCTTTTTATTTTTCTGTCAATGTATCTGTAGGAGGGTTTGTTTTTTGCAGGACAAGTTATAGTTTTTAATGGTACCATTATATGGTAAACCAGGGGCATACATAGAAATCACTGGCTCCCATAGCAAAAGTCTGAATTGAGCCCCCCAAGGGGGCGTAGGGAATGCAGTTGGGACAAAACTCATAAAAAGGTGGAAACATTGTGTTCCACCCCATTTGAAATTTTATTGCCCGTTTCACGCTACGTTGTATGCCATATTAAAATGCAACTTCTCCCGCAAAAAAAAGGCCCTCATACATCTATGTGAACGGAAAAATAGAAAAGTTATGGAAGAAAAAAGAAAATGAAAAAATGAAAAAACTCAGTTATCCTAAGGGTTAAAGGGGCTATTTAACCCCTATTATGCCCCCCAAAATGCCCAGACACCGCATACAGATAATATTTATGCCCAATGGGGGGGTGCAGCCATTAGCAGGCTGCGTCGGAAATGAGCCTCGCTAGCGTCACCTGCGATGCTAGGGAGGCTCGTTCCCATTGTGGCCTGCTACTGGCTGCACCCCCCTATGTCGCTGGATGTATTCATCTGAGTGACGGGAGGGAGGCAGTGGTGGTTGTGCAGGCATCAGGAGCAATGCGGGTGGCGGGGAATGAGGTAAGTAAGGTGCATTTTGGGGGTCATTATAGGGGTTGGACAACCCCTTTAACTCCTTGCTGCTGATGCTGAGCGTGCACATAGCCACCAATCATATTCTCTCCCCCCCTGCAAGGTGACTTATGTGCTGGGGGGGCCCTGTAGGGTCATAGAGGTCTCAGGATGACAATACACATTTCCAACCAATACCATATATGAACTTTATATTAAGTCTGCTGCTGTCCTCTTACTGTGGCACACTTCTGTGTTCACTGACCAGTCCTTCAGTATGGGCCAGGGGTGTCTTGAGGGCGGGCGGCAGATGGCGGGCAGCAAGTGAGCGCAGAGAGGATAACTCTGCCACGCCAGGTGCACAACTCTATTAGGGTGGCCAGACGTCCGGTTTTAGGCCGGACGGTCTGGTTTTGAGACTCCTGGTCCTCCGTCTGGCACAAAGCCAGGACGGACGGCCAGGAGTTCTTTTTTCTGGTCATCGGCGACTCTAGACTCAGCGAGTACTGGGCACTTTAAGGATCACTCACATCACAGCGCAGAGCGCACTGACATCACGTCACACGTCCGGCAGCGCCGGCAGCACCTGCATCGCGACAGTCAATTCTGGTTTGTGCAGGCGTGGCCACGGGGGAAGTGGAAGAACAGACTCTGAGGAGCGCAGCTGCGCTGAGGTACTCACTGGTCTGTGCTGTGGGCCGTCGGGGATTGCTCAAAGGGGAAGAAGGGCAGGCGCTGGTCATTTTGAAAGGGGTTAATATTAACTACTGTGTGGGTCCTGGGAACAGCTGAAAGGGGGGGAATAAATAAGTGTGAAGAGGGGACTGAAAGGGGTTAATAAATACTGTTAATGAGAGACTGATGAAAAGGGTTAATGTGAAGGCCTTTCACAGTAGTTATTAACCCCTTTCAGCAGTCCCCCATTCACAACCCCTCGGGGGACTGCTGAAATGGTTAATAAATACTGTGAATGGGGTACTGATGAAAGGGGTTAATAACTACTACTGTGAAAGGGGGACTGGCTGACTCCACACCCCCCAGGCCCTCCAGGACACCCCTGGCCCCTCCACAAGTTCTTACCTCTCCTCCTCCCAGCGATGGGGGCGTAGATTCACAGGGGTGGGCGTGGTCTATATGTTTGGGGGCGTGGCCGGTGAGGTCCGTGAAACCACCCTAGTCTCTATGTGTGCCTGCGCTGCTCCTGCTGCCTGATACATTGGCCAATCAGCAGCATGATCCTTGCATTGCTAAAAACTGATTGGCCAGTGTGAAATGCAGACGCAGTGTGCCTGGGAGGGAGCCGCAACCCAAATCATGATGGAGGTCAGACAGAGGGGTCGCGTCAACAAAGGGGGGTCGGGGACTGGGGTTGGAGGCGGAGGGAGAAGTTAAAGAACAGAAGTGGGCGGGCCACAGGCCACCTCAAACTTTGAATAAACTTGCACTTTTTTTGGGCAGACTAGGGGGCGGAGCCTTCCATTCGCTCCGGGCCCCCCTGTGCCATGGGCCCTATAGCAACATCGTGGTCTGCCTATATAAAGTGGCAGTACGCCACTGTGGTAAAGATTACTTATGAATTAACTATCGACAGGACTTTCTTTTCCATCCTGGATAACGGAAACCATTTTGAATTCAGCCTTACAAATTCTGTTATTGTCTGCTATAACCATGTTATAACGGAAAACAATAATGGAATGATGTGAACTTGACCTAACTCTTTCTGAGGGGATGAGAAATAACAGTAATACCACCATTGAGTTTTTAAGTTGTAAATTTTGCAACATTCTTTTTGCGGCATTATTAATATATATAATTTTTTAACATTTTACTACTTTTGAGAAGAAAAAAAAAGCTTTTACATCGCCATACTCAAATACTTTTTTATTTTTATTTCTACAAAGCTGTGTGGGGACTTCATTTTTGAGGGACAACTTGTAGTTTTCATTGGTGCCATTTTTGGGTCAATAACTCTTTTTGAAAGCTTTTTATGCCGTTTTTTTTTGTGGTGAATTGGCAAAAAACAGCTATTGTGGCATTTTGTTTAATGGCATTCACCCTACAGGATAAATTACATGTGGGTTGCTACGGATGCAGTATAACCAAATATATGGAGAGAATTTTATTTTTTCAATGGAAAAAGTTTTTTTTTTTTTCTTAACTAAAACTTCATTTGACTTGTATTTTTACCATTAACTATATAACTAAGCTAAGCAAGTTTTAGGCCAAAAACAATAATCTATTTTCTCATTTCCCTGGTTCTCTTCTGGCCCTTTCTTTGCCTGCAATAACAACAATCTCTGCCCCTCCCCTGCTCTGCAAAGGCAGTGAATACAAGTGCTGCCCTGAGTGACATGTCTGCCTGCTGGAAGACTCAGCAGCATGTTGTATGTGTAGGACTAGAAGTCCCAGCTGTACAATGACTCTGCTGTTACACACAGGATCTTCCCCCTACCTGTTCTTTTGCAATGCTCTGCAGAACTCCTCTGTCAGCTCCTGTGACCAGCATTTGTCTCCTCACTGCCTGCAGCTACTCAGTAAAGCATTCAGCCCTGAGTCTGTGGAGCTGAAGGGGTTAATGTTTTTCTTCAAGAATCCAGGGAGACAGCAGACTGCAGCAGATGGCAGTGCAGGGGGGCATGGCCAGCACAGTGACTTCTCGTGTACAGACTCATATATGCTCTCTCAGGCTTGTGCACGAAACATCATGAGAGCAGGGAGAGAAGCTGACATCACAGGTCAGTGAAACCTGAGAAAGCAGCAACTGAAGATGCAGTAAGTGCATGGTAAAGTCCTTACATTTGCCTAGTTAGAAACATACAAAGAACATAAAAATAACTCAGACAACCCCTTTAACTTGTCACAGAGGTGGACTTTAACATGTAATGCTTTGATCACTCACATAGTACACTGTACTTCTTATGTCCTATGGTGTACTATATACTGCCTTTGGCACAAGCTGTTAGACATACATTGAGTAAATATCTGGGGGCCTTCATTAGGCTGTAAAGTCATTGGCACCCCCCTTCTTTCTGAAACTGCTTAGATGCCATGGTCTCTATTGACTGTGGGGTATAAATGGTTGGGATCGGTGTTTCTGATGATCTGGGCTGTTAAGCAGAAGCCTACTCCTATTTTTCACTGCATGGGAGACTTATACAGTCCTAGGACTAGTTTGCAAAAAAAAAGTAGAGGTCTGGCCTAAGGCCCTTAGTGGCTAGTGTTGGGAATATTTAGAATATATTGATATACAGTACAGACCAAAAGTTTAGACACACCTTCTCATTCAAAGAGTTTTCTTTATTTTCATGACTATGAAGGCATCAAAACTATGAAATAACACATGTGGAATTATATACATAACAAACAAGTGTGAAATAACTGAAAATATGTCATATTCTAGGTTCTTCAAAGTAGTCACCTTTTACTTTGATTACTGCTTTGCACGCTCTTGGTATTCTCTTGATGAGCTTCAAGAGGTAGTCCCCTGAAATGGTCTTCCAACAGTCTTGAAGGAGTTCCCAGAGATGCTTAGCACTTGTTGGCCCTTTTGCCTTCACTCTGCAGTCCAGCTCACCCCAAACCATCTCGATAGGGTTCAGGTCCGGTGACTGTGGAGGCCAGGTCATCTGGCGCAGCACCCCATCACTCTCCTTCATGGTCAAATAGCCCTTACTTTCAAAGTTTTCCCAATTTTTCGGCTGACTGACTGACCTTCATTTCTTAAAGTAATGATGGCCACTCGTTTTTCTTTACTTAGCTGCTTTTTTCTTGCCATAATACAAATTCTAACAGTCTATTCAGTAGGACTATCAGCTGTGTATCCACCTGACTTCTCCTCAACGCAACTGATGGTCCCAACCCCATTTATAAGGCAAGAAATCCCACTTATTAAACCTGACAGGGCACACCTGTGAAGTGAAAACCATTTCAGGGGACTACCTCTTGATGCTCATCAAGAGAATGCCAAGAGTGTGCAAAGCAGTAATCAAAGCAAAAGGTGGCTACTTTGAAGAACCTAGAATATGACATATTTTCAGTTGTTTCACACTTGTTTGTTATGTATATAATTCCACATGTGTTATTTCATAGTTTTGATGCCTTCATAGTCATGAAAATAAAGAAAACTCTTTGAATGAGAAGGTGTGTCCAAACTTTTGGTCTGTACTGTATATTCGTAATTTCGAATATTCTAGATTTTTTTTTCATCAGTAACCTCCCTTCTTGCTTGTGGGCCAATGAGAAGGCTGCAATGTCTTTGTCTGAGCTTAGCAACATCCCTAGCAACCAATAGGAAAGTTGCCTACCCCTTACTTTATAAGAACCTCCCCAGCAGGCATTTTCTACAGTTTTTTTTTTTAAGTTCTGAGTGAGAGAGCAGTGTCAGTGCTGTGCTCTGTCCTTTCCACACTACATTAGATAGATAGTTAGATAGCTTATATATATATATAATACAGATAGTTAGTGGGAGATAGTCAGTGTAGGTCATATCCTGATATAGTGCAGCTGTTGCAGTGCAGGGTGTTAGGTAGTGTCATAGGTTCTGCGGTCCATACATACATGCAGACCTGCTAAAAAGTGAAGTTTCACATATTGCACCAAAATATTCACATCATTAGTGCTGATTAGAGCAATCGCAAATACTTTGTATATTGGAGCACTCTATCTGCATATAAAGCCATTTTTAATGTTCTGTCGTGCCAACCATTTTCTTCAGTCTCAGGAAACTTCTAGCACCTCGGAAAATGTAGCAAAAGTTACCCACGCCTGTATTTTGCGCACATTACACGAATATTACATTGCCAATTTTTCGCAATCAAGAAAATAATCTCGAATTTGCGACTATATGACGAATCTTCGGTTAAATTTTCATAAAATTTTGCGAATTCAAATATAGGCCCTGCCGCTCATCACTATTAGTGACCACTTTTAAAAGGCATATTGACATAAAGGGGTTAAAGGGCTTTTTTTTTTCAGAAAGTGAATGTTATTCTAGGCATAATGATACGTTATACAATTTTTTCAGTGTTCTTTCTGTATCAGTAACTCCTACTTTCCCCAATCTCTGCTTGCCGCTATTCATTAGGAACCTTCAGTGTTTAGATCCCATTAATAAATAGGTTGGACAAATGGGCGCAGGCTCCTTTACACTATATATACAGAAAAGATTTTATGCAATAGGTGCTGCCCTATATCACTACGTAGGGGCTGTATTAGTCTACAGACATTTTATGTAGCTTTCATAAAGCACATACACTTATCTGAACTGTCTACAGAGACCATAAAGGAAGGAGGTGTGTGCAACTTATGCAGTCGTCCCAAATTAAGAAAAAAAAAATATTGTCTACATAGTGACAATTACTTAGTGGAATATAAATTAAATATATTATACATCACCGAAAAATTAAAATGTATATCTATATATATTATAGATAGATTTATAATGCAGAGTACTCTCACAAAACTACAGCAAAGAATAATTTTATGGATGGATGCAAATAGAAAACACAGCCATCCTCTGGCAGGAGAACAATAAAAGCATAAATAAAAAGTATGTGCGCCCAAGTGAAGTAATGCCAAAGAAAGCCTGCATCTAAAGTTTTATCATAAATATTGATATCCTAATATTGTCTTTCATAAAAAATGCATCATAAATACTATATAATTCACAATACAGAATGCCAAATATTCCATGCATCACATGGAGCTGAATGAAAAAATAGAAAGAAAGACGGTCCAGCTTCACTGAAAATACTTGAGGCTTTATTTAATCCCGTGCAGATAAAAACCAACGTACAGCAATGCAGAAAATGAAATGAATGAATGAAAAAATAGCTGAATACAGACATAGCTAGAGCTCCATTGCAGTGCTGCCTAGTGTCATATACTGTAGCTGATACTTTATGCAGTGTCCTACTGCTAGAGCAGTAGATCCCCTGCAAATGGGTTGTTATGTGCCTTTATATGTGTGAGATGCTAAGATTACTAAGAATATGAATTGCTGTATATAGATGAATTTTATGTAACAGGCTAGTAAGGGGTTAACAGGCCGGAGTCACCAGTCCATTAGGTGGGGCTGTATCCTCTCCCCATATGGAGGAGGAGTTAAATTAGTTTAGAATTAGTCTAAGACAAGACAGTGATGAGAGCAGAGCTAGCTGAACCCAGCTCTGAATGAAACTAGCCAAAGTAAAGTAGAACAATGCAATGCAAGCAATGCCCATTGTGTCCCCTCCAGAGTAGAAATGTCCACTGGACCCCCTTTGTGTTAAAAATAAAATAAAAACACAGTAACTACTCACCTTGTCCCGTTCCTGAAGCTCACAGTCCTCTCTCCTCTGCAGACACAGATCGCTCTGAAGCACTGTGTGGGTGGAGCCTATGCAGATTCCAGGACTTCAGGACACGCCCACACAGGCCAGCAGCGCGATCCCTGCCTGCAGGCTGAATGGTGGAGCAGGGAGAAGTCTTCCTGCTTCACCATTCTGTGCCCCGCCGACCTGAGAGAGGGGAGGAGCGCGGGGAGCTGAGTGGTGAGTGACAGGACCGCAGCTCCCAGTGCTCCAGCAATAAGTGCTTCCTTCTGAATTGATGGAAGCACTCATTGCTTCTATACTGCGACACCCGGGCCGGACCTCCCCCCCACTTAGCACGCCATTTGCAGGGGTCCGGACAGCTGGCAACTGTGGTCCGCCAGTTCAGTACCCCTGGCCTATAAAGAAAAGGTACAATGAAGGTTGGTTAAAACACAGTACAGCAGGAATATGACAGAGAAAGATATGAGAGGAGTCTGGACAGGAGTGAGACAAATCACTGGGTAAAAATCCAGAGGAGAGAAGAGTATTGTTGACCAGAATAAAGCGAACAAATTCAACATATTTTTTTGACAGATTTAATAGGGCAGTCTTGGGAAATGAACCATTGGGGTGCACGAAGGAAGATCCAAATGAACAAAGAATGTTAAGAATCACCCCAGACATAGTGAAGAAGGAACTATTAAGAATCAGAACCGTAAAATCAGTAGGACCGGATGGAATTGCACCCAAAATACTAAACGTCTGTGCTGATCAGGTAGATGACATCCTGTGCACACTATTCAACTGAAGCCTGGACACACAAAAGGTACCGTCCCTCTGGAAAACATCCTGTATCGTCCCAGTCCTAAAAATTCCCACTCCAGTGACTGTAAGCAAATACAGATCAGTGGCACTAATCTCACAAGCCATAAAAGTATTTGAGAGATTGGTGCTAAAGAAACCAATGCACCAATGCACTAATGAAGCTGGCTCAAACATGGACAACCTGCAATTCATATATAAGCAACATATTGGGGTCAAGGACACCATCCTCTACTTGTTGCATAGAGCATACACAACCTTAGACGTAAGTGACAACACAGTAAGACTAATCTTCTTCGACTTCTCTAGCGCTATTAATACTATCCAACTGGACAGGCTATGTGAGAAACTAAGACAGATGGGCTCCCAAGAACACATGACTGAATGGATATGGGACTACCTTGTGAACAGGCCTCATTATGTAAGACTAGGAAACTGTACCTCAGACATACAGGTCTGCAGCAAAGGCATTCCACAAGGAACAGTTCTGTCGACGATACTTTTCTTACTATACATGGCCAACCTTACTTACAGCACTGACCTATGCTACCTTTAAAAATTCTCAGATGACACTGTGATAATGAGGTGCGCCAAAGGTTGGGAGGAGAACGAATATAGGTAGGTAATATAAGCCTTGGTCGACTGGTGTTCAGCAAACAGCCTAGTACTGAATGTGACCATAACGAAGGAGATTCTAGTTTGGTTCGGAAAGAAGAAGGACCAATGAAACCAATTACTATTGATGGCCAGGAGCCCAAGACTGTCAGCTGCTAAAAATATCTGGGGGTCCACCTTGGTGACAAACTCAACTGGCAAATGAATACAGACAATATATACAAGAAAGGTGCAAGTCGCCTGTATTCAATGAGGAAACTGAGGTCCCTCACAGTGTGTAGCAAGATACTAGAAATGGTTTACCACTCAGCAATGGCCAGTATAATATTCTACGCTATCGTAGTCTGGAGGGGGGACCTTCAAGGGGGCAGAAAAGAACAGGATACACAAACTGATAAAAAAAAAAAGCTGGCAGTGCAGCGGGTGCCAAACTGTCTCAAAAGGAATTGGTGAGAGAAGGGAGGAGCACTGCAAAACTTAAGAGTATCATTAACAACCAGTCCCTCCCCTTCATCAACTAGTAATGAGATGGAGGAGCAGCTTCATCGAGAGCTTCATCCAGATGAAATGTGGCACAGATAGGTTCAGACGATCGCACTTCCTCCCGACAGCCATTGCTTTATACAAAAAGGAACTGAGGAGCGACATGGACTGAAAAACTGGGCCAGGCCGAATGGTCAGAGAGACTTCGGGCATTAATCGACTCACTGTTCAACTATCAATTGTCCCTAACCCCCCCCCCCCCCCCTCACAACTTATTAGCTCACTCCCTCTCTCCCAGCCACCATGACCCCACGCCACACACACAAACTTGTGACAGTGCAATTTCCCCTGGGGATTAATAATGTTTATCTTATTCCTAGATGCTTAAACTAGAGTCATCTAAAGAAGTTCAGTGTAAGGAAAGTTGCTCAAGAAAGACAGTTGTTAACTCTAACTGCAGCTGTGTGACTTGTGAGAACTGCGGAAAGTGCCCTTGTGAATAAACTTCTAGTCCATACATGTTGAGAATTGTAGCTGATATGCTTGAACTTGAATCTTCAGAGAAGAACTGTTTGCTGTTAACTTTGCCTGTTTTTTTCTTTGGGGGGGGGGGATAAAAAAAATTTAAGGCGCACCATAAATGTACGTGATCAAAGGCGGCTGAATATGATCAAAAGACCTCTCTTTGCTGCTGGTGCCCTATCTTGCCACTCTTGCTGTCTGTCTGCCTAACTATCATCACATTCTGTATGGCTGCTCCTGCTGCTGCCTGCATCATGCCACTAATGCCACTTGCCAACCATTACATTCCCTCAAGCCACTTTTTTTTATCTCATAACACCGAGTGTGTTTTAACATCATCCGCCCCCGATCAGGGACAATTTTTGAAAGCTTTGGGATATTAAAAAGCATGAGACATGTGCCGGCGTGGTGTTTTTTTTAAACACACTGTATGATAACACCGTCAAATGTGCGTTTACCCATAGCTATGTATGTCAGTGTCACTCAGACATCATTTACTATTGCTGTCATTGTGTTCCAGAGCTTGGAGAGGGGGGGGGAAGAATCATAAAAAATAAGCAAAAATAAATAACAAGGAGGCTAGAGAGGGGTTATATACCAACTTTCATGGAAATTGGAGCAACTTTAGTTATGCCCGAACTGATTCAGGTCCGAACCAAACTTTTTCAAAAATTAAGCGAACCAGACCTGAAACAAATCTCGACTGGTTCACTCATCTCTAATTTGAGGTTTATCTGGGTTTTGCCAAATTTTCAAGTTATCCAAAGGATAAAGGATAACTAACTGATCGTTGGGGTCCAACCACTGAGACCCTCACCTACTCCAACAACAGTTGTCCTGTTCCCTGTCCTGATGGAGAGGCAGGTTGAGCATGTGCCTTGCAGCTTCATTCATTCTCTATGGGACAGCTGGAGATAGCTGAGTACAGCACTCACCTGCCACTCCATCAGGATGGGGCAACAGAACACCCATTCTCAGGATCATTTGAGGTCCCTGTGGTCGGACCCCTACAGTCAATTAGTTATCCCTTATCCTGTTGATATGGAATACCTCGAAAACTTGTCAAAACCACTTTTAATGCTGGTATCTATTTATTACAATAATGTTTAATATACCTGTAAGTGGCCATACGGTTTCAATATTGGATGTACTTTTTTACATAGCCTGAGTTAGGTGACTTATTGGACATACTGTGGTACCAGACACCCTATTTACACATGCTCCACTGCCCCCAATATTGGTGACAGCAGCCACAGTTAATTACAGTACTTACGCTTCATAGATGACCATGTCTGTACTCTTTCTAGAATTTATATTAGCCATAAAGGAGTGCACAGAGACCCACATCAGCCAGTAACACTGATAAAACTCCAGTATGAGCCTACACAGATACAGCTTTCTCATTTCTGTGTAGACGTCAGCACAACATTAAGATATTCTGATCCTCACCCAATCTACAATTTTCGATCACAATTTATTATGTACTTGTAAGGTGGGTAACCCTCATACCTCCTATAGTAAACTTGTCTCTAATTATTTTGAAAAGTTTTGTCTTTGCCCTGTTTGTGATCCCCCTATGTTGCACCACACTTATTCGTCAACTGTTTGGCCCTTGTTTTCCAAAGCTCTGGATGGCTGCTGCACACAGCAGCACCAATAACGCTGTCCATATTGCTGAGTACCAGGGGACATAGTTCCCTAGTTCCTAGATTTCAGGAGGAGAAGGTACAAATTGTCAGCACAAGGCACCTACAGAGCTCAATGCTGAAATACTGGCAAACATTGAGGCACTCAATATAGTTCTGCAATGCTTGTAGAAGGATGTATAATTTGATGTTATATATAGCAAGAAATGTGGCACTGGCAGAGTGTGTTGCCTGAGGGACCTGCTGAGTGTTGCAAAGCAATAGTCTTTCTTGAGTAGAACCACCATAGGATCTACTGGTGGGCTGGGGTCTTTGGATGAGCTTTGGTGCAGCTGTGCGTTGAGGTCTAAGTTAATCTGCTGTGTGAGATTCTTATTAACTGGATCTGTGAGGCCTGGAGAGCCTGGGGGTTGCTGTACCGCATGGACCTAGTGTATCCGTTATGGGATGGCAAATTAATGAGGGAATAGGAGACTCTAGGAATGCTGCTTGCTGTTGGCCCAGAGATAGAGCAATCAAGGTGATAAGGGACTGGATGCCCTAGGGCCTGAAGAGAGGTGCTCAAATGTATCTATAATTATGAGTAAAGGACAAACACTCAATCGGTTGGAAGTTTTGCTCCCAAAATAGAGCTTTCCACAACCTCAAGGTTGCAAAGATTTATCAGATCAACCTTTAATCAAAGGCAGGTCTGGTGGTGGCCAAGCCATTCATTCATATGGGGCTAGAACAGAGAAACAGGAAATTCCATGTCATTCCATTAATATTAACCTTTCACATATAACCACATAAAGCCATGTCCATATTTTCTTTTCCCTTCTATGATGCTATTCTACACAATCCCTTATCCTTTGGTTTCTTTCTCAAGTCCCCAGTGTTGTTTCAGATGACTACATCCAACAGACCGACTCACTTCTGGTCGTTGGAACGCAGTCACGTGACCCGATGCGTTCCATTTGCCGATTCACTTCCGGCCAATGGAATGCCCGGCGTCACACGTGCTCCATCACCCAGGTCCGCCCCCCTCGCTTGGCGCGCTCTCTGGCACTCATTTAAAGCAGTGGATTACACTGCTATGGGCACACACCTCAAACCACTGGTTATGACAGCACCTGATCTACACCTGTGTGTCCTCCACATTCTCCTTCCATCTCCAGCGGCAATGGTAGGTCCTCCTGAGTGGGGATGAGGCTACTTATTTATCTGATTGATATGTTGTCTTTATTATCATACTTGGGGTTATTCATCTGTCTGATATGTTGTCCTCATCACCATACCTGTGGCTATTAATCTTAGTCTGTGACTTATTAGAATGGGCATCATACTTCAATTAGAGGACTCTGTTTAGATTTGGCTTTTCCTTAATTTGATCCTCCAGGAACCATCGCATCGCCATGCAAATCCTATGTTATATGCCAGCATAATATTATGTAGCTACTGAATTGTAATTCTGCATCAGGATGATTTCTCATCAATTATCTGCTTGCCATTTTTCCTTTATTTTGCTTGTTTGTTCTTTTTTCCTTTTTTTTTCACTTTTTATGTTCCTTTTTGATTTATTGTCGCCCATGGTGTACCACATAAGTTTATGTATATGCCTTGTATATGTATGTGTATATATATGACACTATTATTCTCTGTTCCATAGTGTCTGATGAAGGCTAATATAGCCGTTCACATGAATGTCGCATATTACCTGCAAAAAATAAATTGCAATCAAAGAATACCTCTCACTGCTGTGATTTTTCTTATACTACATTCTGGGGTGGGAACCCTATACACAGCGGAGAAAACCCGGTGTGAACAAATTTGTTCTACACAGAAGAAAAAACTGAAACACTGGCGCTACACCACTGCAAACACAATGACCCAAAAATATATACCAGAACTTCTTTTTACATGTATCACAAGAGTGTTAAATTGTAGACATTTTATAATGTCTTCAAAATTACAGGGCAATGATAAATGTGAGAACTTTTTCATAGAAAAATGGATTTTCCTACTCAAGATACTTTTTCACTAGTCCATACCTGATCCATAAAGTTTCTTACAAAGGTATATAATGAGATATGGTCTATCTTGTGTTATTTCTCCAGCTGTATTGGCTTGGCATGCAGTATAGAGGAGTCTGGGTAGTCCAGCATTAATAACGGTGGTGCTTGTATCTGAATACATGGGTTTCCTAAATGCTAACAAGTCAATACAGTGCTCTTAACAGGCCATAAACTACACTGTCCCTGCTATGTAAGGATGGATATACTGTCCATACAATTAAGGCAAACCTTAATTAGATCTCTACCACTAATGTATTCTTTCACGTCCTGGTACTTCTAGGTAATCAGAGACAGCTGCCTTTAAATATTTAAGGTAATCTATTTTCCTAAAGGCATTGAACCATCGATGTCTTTATCAGTGGTGGATTACATCATTGTCTATTGTAGCTTTTAGGTGGTTTCTTCTTATCTAAACATCCTTCTTACTAAATGACCCTCAACACGGTCACATTCCATGTTCCTTGGAGATCTGATCTGATTAAATAACCCAAGGTACCTGGAATTTCTTTAGTTATTCAACTATTAAAAAATAAAAGTTCCTGTTTTCTCTTTAAGGTACTTTCAAATGACAGCTACACTGGACACTGAACTATACAACAAATAAATTAAGCTCTTTTCTTTCTTCTCCTTTTAGATTATTTCTATGGACGCCTTCAAAGTAATTAATTTACTGCATCTTATACCTCTATGAAATGTATTAATACTCACAGTCAAAGTTAGCGATTTGGGCAGTACCTTCTATTCTTCTATTGGTGTCCCCTCCTATGGTGCCATTAAGTCCCCGAAATATAACCATTCAGTGTCCAATATAGCTGTCATTTATGTAACTTATTCACTTCAGTAGTAACAGATGAGAAACCATGTACATCTACAGAGGTCGCACACCGCTAAGGTTATTCCTGCTTCCCTTCTTGTACGTTTCTATTATTCTATGTAATTACCATGTTTATCTACTAATTTAACTGTTATATTTTCTTCTTCTATCAAAATGGAGGCAGTGTCACATGAAAAGAAAATAGTGCTTTTAATCCATATGTTTCTTCCTTCCATCAATATGTAGATGGGTCCACAAGGAAACTTTTCTTATTAATGTTTATTTCATATAGCTATTTATATCTACACATTTTTCTATCTTGTGTAGGATGTCTTTTTGTGGTACTTTTGGTCCGCTGTGGGCATCCTTCACTGTATGCATTTTTGCTGGGGATCGTCATTAGCAAAGGGCCACAAGTGCAGGATCTGCCCCCCTGGGTATAGATGCACAACTGCATATGGGGTTGAGCACTTCCTGCCTTTTAACACCACGCCATTTTTTGTCGCTGTAGTAAGCAACACCAAATAAGAGCTAGAAACAACAAGAAGACCTATCAATACAGGTGGTACAAAGAAAATATATTGTTATGCTAATAGAATGTTAATGAAATGACATGTGATGCTACCATATTGACCTCATGCAAATTTTAGGAGTTAATTTACAAACATGTAAATTGATTAAAAAATCTACTACCGTGTCTACAGCCCCTATAAGACCTGTGTCCATGAGTACAGACTACAAAAAAACCTGTGTATTCGGATCCTGCAATCATGTTTTATTTCATTCTTTTCAATCTGCCCCCTCATCTACATACAGTACTTTCTTAAATATTTTAGCCTTGAATTATCAGAGGTATAACTGTAAGCAATGTGTGAAGCAAGAAGAGAAAAGACAAGAAACGCAGAAGCCAAAAATCAATAAAACAGGCCTAATTCATATGTCCTATTTATGCATAAGGGCATCTTAAGGTCTTATTCACATGACGGCTGTGCGACGGCAGTCACATGGTCGTCTTCAGAACAATGACAGTCTATGGGTGTGTTTAAACGTCCTTTTTTAAAGGATAGTAAATGCTGCCCCCTTCAAAAAATAGAACATGTTCTATTTTGTTCATTTTCATGGCCCAACAGCCTCCATATAGGTCAAGAGGGCTGTTTTAGTGGCTGTTTTTCATAAAAAAACATCTGTTAAAACATCAACTGATTTTTTTAACATCAGTTTTTTTCTTTGTTGTAGTGTGAATGCAGCCTGAGGGTGACTTTAATCTGCTTGATACCCCTTATGCTTAGCTACAAGAAGAGGAGCTGTTACCGGTTGTTACCTGTTTGCTAACTTAAAATAACCTTTTTCTTATTTTGCATTTAGTGCAAATTTGTTTTCTGGAAATAATAACGACCATATGGTCAGCCCATCATACTGACCTTTATTTCTTATTTCCGAGGTTATTAATATGATGGAGTAAAGAAATAATCTTACAAGGGTTCTACGCAGCTGTTGTCTAATATATATGATAATCAGCATGCATGAAAATAAGGACAATCAATGACATCTTTACCGCAAATGACCGCTCTTGCGTGCTGTCCATTCACCACTAAGGGGCTTCCAAAAACAGCCAAGCACATTGACTCAGTTATTTTCAGAACTTGCATAGCGATGAATGGAGAGCACACAACGCATACACGGAGTGCTCTCCTTCACTTCTGGACCCCATTCTGAAGATGGCAGTGGGTCCCAGTAAGTGTGCTCTCCTTCACTTCTGGACCCCATTCTGGAGATGGGAGCAGGCCCCATTTGCGGTCTGATATTGATGGCATATTCTAGAAATGTGACAAACCTCTTAATTTAAAAATAAGACGGGATGTCCAGCTTTCAAAAAAGACGTAGTTCTTTATTCCAATATCACACAGAATAAAAAATCCAACACGGCAAGCAAGTCTACATGTTTCGGATGCTCTAATACTGATCCTTATTCATGACAAGTTTGTTGCTGAATGGCTACATACTTAAATAGCTGAACTTCCTGGCACTCAGATGATTCAGATTAGCAGGAACGAACACACAAATTGGGTTCCACCTACTATCCAAAAGCCAGGTGAGTATGAAAGCAAAGATACACATAAAAAGTTGGATATATCAAAAAACATAAACTTAAAAAAAAAAAATGTAATATGAGCAAAGATCAATAATGCAGGATTAGATCATGTTTACGATTCAATCCTGCTGGAACTCGAGAACCCATGTGAAAGATCCAATAGGACTCCCTATTCAGGAGCTTTCGCTTGTAGTCCCCACCTCTTGCAGGAAGATTAACCCTTTCTAGGGCCTGAACTTGGAAACCTGCGGTATCACCCTGGGGAGAAACCGCGAAATGTAGACTAGCTGCTGAAACATTTCTCACTCAGGTGTATGGAATGTCTGAAAGGTGTTTGCAAATTCTTACTTTTAAACTGTTGGTTGTACATCCAACATATTGCAAACTGCATATAGAGCAGGTAATGCAATACACCACATAGTTCGTGTTATTAAAAGAGTTATGAGATGCTGCGACTATTGACTGATGGTTTGGAGAATGGTTTCATTAACCAGAAACAGCTGGATTATATATTTATCCAACATCCAGTGGTTCCAATTTTCCATTCCCTACCAAAAATCCTATGGGCTGTCATGGCCCATAAACAGGTAGGAACTAGTGTTAGGGACCACTCCATAGAGGCGACCTTGACGTGGTTAGTGGCTTATTACGCTTTGGCCAAAATGTACACCAATGCCTCATCCAGCATAGAGGCAGGGCAGAATGCTGGTTGCAGAGTGCTTTCACATTTGTATTTTGCGTTTGTATATGTATTTCACCATAGTGATGTACACCTACATACAGGTTGTGCTGACTCAATCACCCACAATACACCACATAGTTTGTGTCATTAAAAGAGTTATGAGATGCTGCGACTATTGACTGATGGCTTGGAGAATGGTTTCATTAACCAGAAACAGCTGGATTATATATTTATCCAACATCCAGTGGTTCCAATTTTCCATTCCCTACCAAAAATCCTATGGGCTGTCATGGCCCATAAACAGGTAGGAACTAGTGTTAGGGACCACTCCATAGAGGCGACCTTGACGTGGTTAGTGGCTTATTACGCTTTGGCCAAAATGTACACCAATGCCTCATCCAGCATAGAGGCAGGGCAGAATGCTGGTTGCAGAGTGCTTTCACATTTGTATTTTGCGTTTGTATATGTATTTCACCATAGTGATGTACACCTACATACAGGTTGTGCTGACTCAATCACCCACAATACACCACATAGTTTGTGTCATTAAAAGAGTTATGAGATGCTGCGACTATTGACTGATGGCTTGGAGAATGGTTTCATTAACCAGAAACAGCTGGATTATATATTTATCCAACATCCAGTGGTTCCAATTTTCCATTCCCTACCAAAAATCCTTAAGGGAGGTTTCCCTCCAGCCATGAGGCCTATAGTCGCTGGCATAGGCTCTTTCACTGAGAGATTGTCCGCCTGGGTGGACAGTATCCTTCAGCCGCTAGTTCAACCTATACCTGGCTAGTCCTAACTGGTGCCTTTTCCAAGCACAGTCCGTGCTTCCATCGCAAGACTGATCAGGTGAGCGCAGCCTATGGAACTTTTTACCTTTGTGTTTAAACCTCTTAATATATCTGTAGTGCCAAAAAGTTAAATAATAGAATTCTGACTTAAGAAGTCAACAAATACATTTATATATGAACACAATAATAAAAGGGTATGTAGCAAGTTCACACAGCAAGCTTTCCATTCTTGGTAGGGTCCAGTTCTTGACATGGCAGCAGGTTCCACATCTGTGGAGTCTACACTTAGTGAACATTTAGAGCAATCCCATTCACATGCCATACATGTCTTGATAGGAATGCCCCTAGATTTTAGTGAAGTTAGGGTTTAAAGAGGGTCTTTGTGTTGTGTTGCGACAATGCAGTAGATTTACCTGCAGTACCATAATCAAGTGGTGATTAAAAGCCATATGGGGTATATATAGTAGAGTATGTCGTATACTATAATATTTTGATTAAATTAACACATTTATAATAGTTGTGCTGTCTATTTAGGCAGCAAATCAAACCATCTGCAAAGATTTTTAGGCAATATACACATGTGATGCCAGAGCATCCTGCTTGTTATTCTGTCTGTAAGCATTGCAGCATGATACGATAAAGGCTACATCTTGCTAAAGTTTTCCAGCTCCTTGACCTTGATGGGTCAGTGCTTATCTTCTACGTGTGACCTCTGTTTTTTTTTAGACCAAATCAAATAAATTGGTTGGAGCTCAACTGTCAATAAAAACCCAGGAGAATATAACTCTGTTCTCCTATTTCTTTAGCTATAAACCTAATATCCAGTTTAAGTTGCTTGTGCTTGTGTTGCAGAATGACTAATAGAATGGTCATATACTGCACCACAAATTGAGAGTTTGGATATTTTACTTCAATTTGATGTATTTATGCTGTTCCACAATAATAAAACCATTCTCCAGGGACTACAATGCGTGCAAATACTCTGTATATGCCATCGTGTCTCAATTTTGCCACAATCAGACATGAGTAATTTTGCTATTGCACAGTCATATTCAATGTCCCTAAGAGTATGGGCAACATGCCACCCCCCAGGGCAGATCATGTCCCTGGTTTATCGGAATGCGGAGTGGTGTGGTGCGGCTTTAAAAGTCTTTGTGTGTGCTCCTACCTGGATACCAATGCTCACCAGGTTTAGGCTTCTAAGCAATAAAGAGAGTGAGTAATGGTGGAGGTGAATAAATTGTCGAGTCTAGACTTTCATAAGGTTCAACAGCTTTACTTGCATCAACTTGTATCCAGACAATATTCAAACTTTCTCTTGGTTCCAGCAGGGTTTGGCATAAACTGGCAGGCAAACTTGAGTACTCTTCTTTCTCTCTCTTCTGTGCTAAACTCAGCTTAAGTCTGGTAGCTGGAATTTAGGACTATTCTGGTATCTCTGGAGTGGGCGCCTTTGGCTGTTGACTAGGGATGAGCGAACCCGAACTGTATAGTTCAGGTTCGTACCGAATCTTGGGGTGTCCGTGACACGGACCCGAACCCGAACATTTTCGTAAAAGTCCAGGTTCGGGTTCGGTGTTCGGCGCTTTCTTGGCGCTTTTTGAAAGGCTGCAAAGCAGCCAATCAACAAGCGTCATACTACTTGCCCCAAGAGGCCATCACAGCCATGCCTACTATTGGCATGGCTGTGATTGGCCAGTGCAGCATGTGACCCAGCCTCTATATAAGCTTGGGTCACGTAGCGCTGCACGTCACTCTGCTGTTACAAGTGTAGGGAGAGGTTGCAGCTGCGACGTTAGGGCGAGATTAGGCAGATTAACTCCTCCAAAAGACTTCATTCAGTGATCGATCTACAGCTGTGGATCATTGAACTGCTGCTATTCAATTGCTCACTGTTTTTAGTCTGCCCAGAGCGATTTTCATTCACTTTTTTCTGGGTTGATCGGCGGCCATTTTGTGTCTTGTGGTGCACCAGCACAAGCTGCCACCAAGTACATTTAACCATCAATAGTGTGGTTATTTTTTGGCTATATCCTACATCAGGGTCAAGCTGTCATCAAGTGCATTTAACCATCAATACAGGGAGTGCAGAATTATTAGGCAAGTTGTATTTTTGAGGATTAATTTTATTATTGAACAAGAACCATGCTCTAAATGAACCCAAAAAACTCATTAATATCAAAGCTGAATATTTTTGGAAGTAGTTTTTAGTTTGTTTTTAGTTTTAGCTATTTTAGGGGGATATCTGTGTGTGCAGGTGACTATTACTGTGCATAATTATTACGCAACTTAACAAAAAACAAATATATACCCATTTCAATTATTTATTTTTACCAGTGAAACCAATATAACATCTCAACATTCACAAATATACATTTCTGACATTCAAAAACAAAACAAAAACAAATCAGTGACCAATATAGCCACCTTTCTTTGCAAGGACACTCAAAAGCCTGCCATCCATGGATTCTGTCAGTGTTTTGATCTGTTCACCATCAACATTGCGTGCAGCAGCAACCACAGCCTCCCAGACACTGTTCAGAGAGGTGTACTGTTTTCCCTCCTTGTAAATCTCACATTTGATGATGGACCACAGGTTCTCAATGGGGTTCAGATCAGGTGAACAAGGAGGCCATGTCATTAGATTTTCTTCTTTTATACTCTTTCTTGCCAGCCACGCTGTGGAGTACTTGGACGCGTGTGATGGAGCATTGTCCTGCATGAAAATCATGTTTTTCTTGAAGGATGCAGACTTCTTCCTGTACCACTGCTTGAAGAAGGTGTCTTCCAGAAACTGGCAGTAGGACTGGGAGTTGAGCTTGACTCCATCCTCAACCCGAAAAGGCCCCACAAGCTCATCTTTGATGATACCAGCCCAAACCAGTACTCCACCTCCACCTTGCTGGCGTCTGAGTCGGACTGGAGCTCTCTGCCCTTTACCAATCCAGCCATGGGCCCATCAAGACTCACTCTCATTTCATGAGTCCATAAAACCTTAGAAAAATCAGTCTTGAGATATTTCTTGGCCCAGTCTTGACGTTTCAGCTTGTGTGTCTTGTTCAGTGGTGGTCATCTTTCAGCCTTTCTTACCTTGGCCATGTCTCTGAGTATTGCACACCTTGTGCTTTTGGGCACTCCAGTGATGTTGCAGCTCTGAAATATGGCCAAACTGGTGGCAAGTGGCATCTTGGCAGCTGCACGCTTGACTTTTCTCAGTTCATGGGCAGTTATTTTGCGCCTTGGTTTTTCCACATGCTTCTTGCGACCCTGTTGACTATTTTGAATGAAACGCTTGATTGTTCGATGATCACGCTTCAGAAGCTTTGCAATTTTAAGAGTGTTGCATCCCTCTGCAAGATATCTCACTATTTTTGACTTTTCTGAGCCTGTCAAGTCCTTCTTTTGACCCATTTTGCCAAAGGAAAGGAAGTTGCCTAATAATTATGTACACCTGATATAGGGTGTTGATGTCATTAGACCACACCCCTTCTCATTACAGAGATGCACATCACCTAATATGCTTAATTGGTAGGAGGCTTTCGAGCCTATACAGCTTGGAGTAAGACAACATGCATAAAGAGGATGATGTGGTCAAAATACTCATTTGCCTAATAATTCTGTACAGGGTGTAGTGTGGTTATTTTTTGGCCATATACTACATCAGGGGCAAGATGAGCCTGTCACAAAGTGCATTTAACCATCAATAGTGTGGTTATTTTTTGACCATATACTACATCAGGGGCAAGCTGTCATCAAGTGCATTTAACCATCAATAGTGTGGTTATTTTTTGGCCATATACTACATCAAGGGCAAGCTGAGCCTGTCACCAAGTGCATTTAACCATCAATAGTGTGGTTGTTTTTTGGCTATATCCTACATATGGGGCAAGCTGTCACACCAAGTGCATTTAACCATCAATAGTGTGGTTATTTTTTGGCTATATCCTACATATGGGGCTTGGCTGTGCTTGCTATTTTATTGAGGGGTGAAATACAATTGCCAAAATAGCAGGACCTTAAATCTGGTGTTTCAGCTGTGGCCAGCCAATTGTAATACTGTCTGCTCTCTGGCAAAGGATATATTTTTGTTCAGGGTTGAAATACAATTCCCAATTTTGCAATTCTCTAAATTAGTGGTTTCTGCTGTATCAGGCCTACTTTAAATCTATCCCTAAAAGGGTATATAAGATTCAAGGTGCAGATAGGGTTATTCTCAATAACTTCACACACACGCTACAGTGCAATTCCAAGTCTAATTCTGTGTGTAAATGTATACCTGTCACCCAGCGCCTAAAAAATAGGCCTCAAATTTATATTCATCCAAATCTGTCATTATTGCTTTAGCTGGTCAAGTTATTTAGTGTCCGTCAAAGCACAGTTTTTGTTCTGGGTTGAAATACAATTCCCAATTTTGCAATTCTCTAAATTAGTGGTTTCTGCTGTATCAGGCCTACTTTAAATCTATCCCTAAAAGAGTATATTAGATTCGAGGTGCTGATAGGGTAATTCTCAATAACTTCACACACACGCTACTGTGCAGATCCAAGTCTAATTCTGTCCGTAAACGTATACCTGTCACCCAGCGCCTAAATAATAGGCCTCAAATTTATATTCAGCTAAATCTGTCATTACTGCTGTGCCTGTATTAGTGTAATACGGTACCTAAATAGATAGCCAGATAGTGTTAGGTGTCTGTAAAAAAAAAGGCCTGAATTTGAATTCAAAACATTGGGCCAAATAATATTTTTCTTATTGTGGTGAACGGTAACAATGAGGAAAACATCTAGTAAGGGACGCGGACATGGTCGTGGTGGTGTTAGTGGACCCTCTGGTGCTGGGAGAGGACGTGGCCGTTCTGCCACAGCCACACGTCCTAGTGAACCAACTACCTCAGGTCCCAGTAGCCAGCAGAATTTACAGCGATATTTTGTGGGGCCCAATGCCGTTCTAAGGATGGTAAGGCCTGGGCAGGTACAAGCATTAGTCAATTGGGTGGCCGACAGTGGATCCAGCACGTTCACATTATCTCCCACCCAGTCTTCTGCAGAAAGCGCACAGATGGCGCATGAAAACCAAGCCCATCAGTCTGTCACATCACCCCCATGCATATCAGGGAAACTGTCTGAGCCTCAAGTTATGCAGCAGTCTCTTATGCTGTTTGAAGACTCTGCTGGCAGGGTTTCCCAAGGGCATCCACCTAGCCCTTCCCCAGGGGTGGAAGAGAGAGAATGCACTAACACACAACCACTTATGTTTCCTGATGAAGAGGACATGGTAATACCACCTCAGCACGTCTCTGATGATGACGAAACAAAGGTGCCAACTGCTGCGTCTTTCTGCAGTGTGCAGATTGAACAGGAGGTCAGGGGTCAAGACTGGGTGGAAGACGATGCAGGGGACGATGAGGTCCTAGACCCCACATGGAATGAAGGTCGTGCCACTGACTTTCACAGTTCGGAGGAAGAGGCAGTGGTGAGACCGAGCCAACAGCGTAGCAAAAGAGGGAGCAGTGGGCAAAAGCAGAACACCCGCCGCCAAGAGACTCCGCCAGCTACTAACCGCCGCCATCTGGGACCGAGCACCCCAAAGGCAGCTTCAAGGAGTTCCCTGGCATGGCACTTCTTCAAACAATGTGCTGACGACAAGACCCGAGTGGTTTGCACGCTGTGCCATCAGAGCCTGAATCGAGGCATTAACGTTCTGAACCTTAGCACAACCTGCATGACCAGGCACCTGCATGCAAAGCATGAACTGCAGTGGAGTAAACACCTTAAAAACAAGGAAGTCATTCAGGCTCCCCCTGCTATCTCTTCTGCTGCTGCCGCCTCGGCCTCTTCTGCTGCTGCCGCCTCGGCCTCTTCCTCCGCCTCTGGAGGAACGTTGGCACCTGCCGCCCAGCAAACATGGGATGTACCACCAACACCACCACCTGCGTCACCAAGCATCTCAACCATGTCACACGGCAGCGTTCAGCTCTCCATCTCACAAACATTTGAGAGAAAGCGTAAATTTCCACCTAGCCACCCTCGATCCCTGGCCCTGAATGCCAGCATTTCTAAACTACTGGCCTATGAAATGCTGTCATTCAGGCTGGTGGACACAGACAGCTTCAAACAGCTCATGTCGCTTGCTGTCCCACAGTATGTTGTTCCCAGCCGGCACTACTTCTCCAAGAGAGCCGTGCCTTCCCTGCACAACCAAGTATCCGATAAAATCAAGTGTGCACTGCGCAACGCCATCTGTGGCAAGGTCCACCTAACCACAGATACGTGGACCAGTAAGCACGGCCAGGGACGCTATATCTCCCTAACTGCACACTGGGTAAATGTAGTGGCGGCTGGGCCCCAGGCGGAGAGCTGTTTGGCGCACGTCCTTCCGCCACCAAGGATCGCAGGGCAACATTCTTTGCCTCCTGTCTCCTCCTCCTCCTACTCAGCTTCCTCCTCCTCTTCCTTCACCTGCTCATCCAGTCAGCCACACACCTTCACTACCAACTTCAGCACAGCCCGGGGTAAACGTCAGCAGGCCATTCTGAAGCTCATATGTTTGGGGGACAGGCCCCACACCACACAGGAGTTGTGGCGGGTATAGAACAACAGACCGACGAGTGGTTGCTGCCGGTGAGCCTCAAGCCTGGCCTGGTGGTGTGCGATAATGGGCAAAATCTCGTTGCAGCTCTGGGACTAGCCGGTTTGACACACATCCCTTGCCTGGCGCATGTGCTGAATATGGTGATGCAGAAGTTCATTCGCGACTACCCCGACATGTCAGAGCTGCTGCATAAAGTGCGGGCCGTCTGTTCGCGCTTCCGGCGTTCACATCCTGCCGCTGATCGCCTGTCTGCACTACAGCGTAACTTCGGCCTTCCCGCTCGCCGCCTCATATGCGAAGTGCCCACCAGGTGGAACTCCACCTTGCACATGCTGGACAGACTGTGCGAGCAGCAGCAGGCCATAGTGGAGTTTCAGCTGCAGCACGCACGGGTCAGTCGCACTGCGGAACAGCACCACTTCACCACCAATGACTGGGCCTCCATGCGAGACCTGTGTGCCCTGTTGCGCTGTTTCGAGTACTCCACCAACATGGCCAGTGGCGATGACGCCGTTATCAGCGTTACAATACCACTTCTATGTCTCCTTGAGAAAACACTTAGGGCGATGATGAAAGAGGAGGTGGCCCAGGAGAAGGAGGAGGAAGAGGGGTCATTTTTAGCACTTTCAGGCCAGTCTCTTCGAAGTGACTCAGAGGGAGGTTTTTTGCAATAGCAGAGGCCAGGTACAAATGTGGCCAGACAGGGCCCACTACTGGAGGACGAGGAGGATGAGGAGGAGGTGGAGGAGGATGAGGATGAAGCATGTTCACAGCGGGGTGGCACCCAACGCAGCTCGACCCATCACTGGTGCGTGGCTGGGGGGAAATGCAGGACGATGACGATACGCCTCCCACAGAGGACAGCTTGTCCTTACCTCTGGGCAGCCTGGCACACATGAGCGACTACATGCTGCAGTGCCTGCGCAACGACAGCAGAGTTGCCCACATTTTAACGTGTGCGGACTACTGGGTTGCCACCCTGCTGGATCTACGGTACAAAGACAATGTGCCCACCTTACTTCCTGCACTGGAGCGTGATAGTAAGATGTGCGAGTACAAGCGCACATTGGTAGACGCGCTACTGAGAGCATTCCCAAATGTCACAGGGGAACAAGTGGAAGCCCAAGGCGAAGGCAGAGGAGGAGCAAGAGGTCGCCAACGCAGCTGTGTCACGGCCAGCTCCTCTGAGGGCAGGGTTAGCATGGCAGAGATGTGGAAAAGTTTTGTCACCACACCACAGCTAACTGCACCACCACCTGATACGGAACGTGTTAGCAGGAGGCAACATTTCACTAACATGGTGGAACAGTACCTGTGCACACCCCTCCACGTACTGACTGATGGTTCGGCCACATTCAACTTCTGGGTCTCCAAATTGTCCAGGTGGCCAGAACTAGCCTTTTATGCCTTGGAGGTGCTGGCCTGCCCGGCGGCCAGCATTTTGTTTGAACGTGTATTCAGCACGGCAGGGGGCGTCATTACAGACAAACGCAGCCGCCTGTCTACAGCCAATGTGGACAAGCTGACGTTCAAAAAATGAACCAGGCATGGATCCCACAGGACCTGTCCATCCCTTGTGCAGATTAGACATTAACTACCTCCCCTTAACCATATATTATTGTACTCCAGGGCACTTCCTCATTCAATCCTATTTTTATTTTCATTTTACTATTATATTGTGGGGCAACCCAAAGTTGAATGAACCTCTCATCTGTCTGGGTGCCGGGGCCTAAAAATATCTGACAGTGGCCTGTTCCAGTGGTGGGTGACATGAAGCCTGATTCTCTGCTATGACATGAAGACTGATTCTCTGCTGACATGAAGCCAGATTCTCTGCTATGGGACCTCTCTCCTCTGTCTGGGTGCCGGGGCCTAAATATATGACAATGGACTGTTCCAGTGGTGGGTGACGTGAAGCCTGATTCTCTGATATGACATGAAGACTGATTCTCTGCTGACATCAAGCCTGAATCTCTGTTATGGGACCTCTCTTCTCTGTCTGGGTGCCGGGGCCTAAAAATATCTGACAGTGGCCTGTTCCAGTGGTGGGTGACATGAAGCCTGATTCTCTGCTATGACATGAAGACTGATTCTCTGCTGACATGAAGCCTGAATCTCTGTTATGAGACCTCTCTCCTCTGTCTGGGTGCCTGGGCATAAAAATATCTGACAGTGGCATGTTCCAGTGGTGGGTGACATGAAGCCTGATTCTCTGCTATGACATGAAGACTGATTCTCTGCTGACATGAAGCCTGAATCTCTGTTATGGGACCTCTCTCCTCTGTCTGGGTGCCGGGGCCTCAAAATATCTGACAGTGGCCTGTTCCAGTGGTGGGTGACATGAAGCCTGATTCTCTGCTATGACATGAAGACTGATTCTCTGCTGAGTCGCTGACATGAATCCAGATTCTATGTTATGGGACCTCTCTCCTCTGTCTGGGTGCCGGGGCCTAAATTATATGACAATGGACTGTTCCAATGTTGGGTGACGTGAAGCATGATTCTCTGCTATGACATGAAGACTGATTCTTTGCTGACATGAAGCCAGATTCTATGTTATGGGACCTCTCTCCTCTGTCTGGTTGCCAGGGCCTAAAAATATCTGACAGTGGCCTGTTCCAGTGGTGGGTTACATGAAGCCTGATTCTCTGCTATGACATGAAGACTGATTCTCTGCTGACATGAAGCCTGAATATCTGTTATGGGACCTCTCTCCTCTGTCTGGGTGCCGGGGCATAAAAATATCTGACAGTGGCCTGTTCCAGTGGTGGGTGACATGAAGCCTGATTCTCTGCTATGACATGAAGACTAATTCTCTGCTGACATGAAGCCTGAATCTCTGTTATGGGACCTCTCTCCTCTGTCTGGGTGTCAGGGCCTAAAAATATCTGACAGTGGCCTGTTCCCGTGGTGGGTGACATGAAGCCCGATTCTCTGCTATGACATGAAGACTGATTCTCTGCTGAGTCGCTGACATGAAGCCAGATTCTATGTTATGGGACCTCTCTCCTCTGTCTGGGTGTCGGGGCATAAATTATATGACAATGGACTGTTCCAATATTGGGTGACGTGAAGCATGATTCTCTGCTATGACATGAAGACTGATTCTCTGCTGACATGAAGCCAGATTCTATGTTATGGGACCTCTCTCCTCTGCCTGGGTGCCGGGGCCTAAATATGTGACAGTGGCCTGTTCCAGTGGTGGGTGACATGAAGCCTGATTCTCCTCTATGACATGAAGACTGATTCTCTGCTGAGTCACTGACATGAAGCCAGATTCTATGTTATGGGACCTCTCTCCTCTGTCTGGGTGCCGGGGCCTAAATTATATGACAATGGACTGTTCCAATGTTGGGTGACGTGAAGCATGATTCTCTGCTATGACATGAAGACTGATTCTCTGCTGACATGAAGCCAGATTCTATGTTATGGGAGCTCTCTCCTCTGTCTGGGTGCCGGGGCCTAAAACTATCTGACAGTGGCCTGTTCCAGTGGTGGGTGACATGAAGCCTGATTCTCTGCTATGACATGAAGACTGATTCTCTGCTGACATGAAGCTTGAATATCTGTTATGGGACCTCTCTCCTCTGCCTGGGTACTGGGGCCTAAATTATATGACAATGGACTGTTCCAATGTTGGGTGACGTGAAGCCTGATTCTCTGCTATGACATGAAGACTGATTCTCTGCTGACATGAAGCCAGATTCTCTGCTACGGGACCTCTCTCCTCTGCCTGGGTGCCTGGGCCTAAATATCTGACAATGGACTGTTCCAGTGGTGGGTGACGTGAAGCCTGATTCTCTGCTATGACATGAAGCCTGATTCTCTGCTGACATGAAGCCAGATTCTATGTTATGGGACCTCTCTCCTCTGCCTGGGTGCCGGGGCCTAAATATCTGACAATGGACTGTTCCAGTTTTGGGTGACATGAAGCCTGATTCTCTGCTATGACATGAAGACTGATTCTCTGCTGACATGAAGCCTGATTCTCTGCTATGGGACCTCTCTCCAATTGATATTGGTTAATTTTTATTTATTTTATTTTTATTTTAATTAATTTGCCTACATTTAACTACATTTTGCTGCCTTTTGCAGCCCTCTAGCCCTTGCCTTTTGCAGCCTTTTTAGTGCCGAAAAGTTCGGGTCCCCATTGACTTCAATGGGGTTCGGGTTCGGGACGAATTTTGGGTCGGGTTCGGATCCCGAACCCAACCATTTCCGGGAAGTTCGGCCGAACTTCTCGAACCCGAACATCCAGGTGTTCGCTCAACTCTACTGTTGACTCCTTCGCAATGCTTTGTCTGTAAATAGATCAGGAGTCCTGGTGCTCTATGAGCTGCTTTCCTCTAAAGAGACCACTTCTGTCCAAAAGGGGAATAATGGAATGGTAAGTTCCATTCTATCTAAGGATCTCTCTGCCATATATCTGCTGCCACCTGCTGGTGAACCAGGCATATAACATGTGCATAACAGTTTCAGAGCAATAATATTAATGCACAGTGACAAAGGACCTGGAATAAATACACAGATGACATTATGGTTAGCCCATTAGAGACAGTAGCAGGATGAAGTAATTGCAATACCACTCTATGGTATTACAAATGGATGCTGAATCATTGAGCCATAGTCCAGAAATTTTGCCTATTATATGTAGTAAATATGGCTCCATAACAGAAAATTATCCAATGGTGTAAAGCCGACAAACTTTTATCATTTCTAAATACAATTTTTTTAAAGGGTATAATCACCTTTGTAACCATCTTTATTCTTGAAATTTTGAAAAAAAAGTTTATTCACTTTTCTCCAATTGCTCCATTATTTGAAAACTGGTATATAACACTAAGAGAGAGATAGAAAGAGAAAGAGAAAGAGAGAGAGCATAGGTTTCTGGTAACAATATAACTCATTACAGAGAGCCCCTAGTACGTGTGAGGAGTATTGTAGGCCACACAATGCTTCTCTTTATTTCTGAAAAAGCACCGATTCACAAGGGGAAAATCTGGTGGTAGCCCTCGAACTGTACAATCAGAGTTTTTTCATAATAAGATTTTTCCCCTGGTGGTAGCCTTGAACTGTTCAATCAGTAATTTTTCAGAAAGGAAAGCTAAATACCTATAATAACAACAGTTGTGACACCGCGCTCAGCTAACCTCACACCAACCCCCTATACTACCATCCACAGATTCAAGACACCGTGATGTATCGTATACCATTCAAGCCTACCTTGATCTGGGCGCTGTCATCACTGTACTTGAAATCCTAGTGATTTGGCGTGTTTCTCACGTGATTGTAGGCGCTGCTAGTTGAGGTTCTATCTGGGCAGGGGGTCTTTGTCTATGGTAAGCTGTTTTTCTTGAAGTTCGCCCCGGCCGGTGGCAGAACTTCCAATGTTCCTACGCTCGTGCTCACTGATGAGCGGGTGACGTCACCACTTGGAGCTACGGATTGCCGCTAGTCCCACAATACCAACCAACGCGTTTCGAACGAATTTCGTCACTCTTCCCTGACGAGTGAAAACACTGATGCCGATGCATTAACCCTTGCACTGCCGCGGTCAGCGCAGAACGCGGCATGTGCGGGATCCTGCCAGGTGCGGACGCCGGAGTGGCCATCCTTTGGCTTTGCCTTCCATGACAGCCTGTGGGATCCAGCCCCCTGAACTGTATTACAGTGTGTAATACACTTACAGAGAATGCATCTCAATACAGAAGTATTGTGATGCATTGTAAAGGGGATCAGACCCCCAAAAGTTGAAGTCCCATAGTTGGACAAAAAATAAAGTGAAAAAAAAAGTAAAAAAAAATAAAGTTTTAAATTTTTTTTTTTTTTAAGTTTCAAGTAAAAAAAAAAAAAGCGTTGTTTTCCTAAAATAAAGTTAAAAAAATTGTAAAAAATAGGGAAAAAAAAGAAAAGTAGACATATTAGGTAGCACCGCATCCATATCGACCGGCTCTTAAAGAATATCACATGACCTAACCCCTCATGTGAACACCGTAAAAAAAATATAATAAAAACTGTGCTAAAAACTATTTTTTGGTCACCTTACATCACTAAAAGTGCAACACCAATCGATCAAAAAGGCGTATGCCCCCAAAATAGTTCCAATCTAACCGCCACCTCATCCCGCAAAAAATTAGCCCCTACTTAAGACAATCTCCGAAAATATTTGAAAAAATATGGCTTTCAGACTATGGAGACACTAAAACATGTTTTTTTTTTGTTTCCAAAATGTTTTTATTGTGTTAAATGTAAAAAAAAAAAAAAAAAAGTAGACATATTAGGTATCGCATCATCCATAACAACCTGCTCTATGAAAATACCACATGATCTAACCCCTCAGATGAACACCGTAAAAAATTAAAAACGGTGTAAAAAAAGCCATCACAAAAAATGTAATAGCACCACAAAAGTCATATGCACTACAAAATTGTGATAATCAAACCATCATCTCATCCAGCAAAAATAATACCGTACCTAAGACAATCGCCCAAAAGATAAATATGGCTCTAAGACTATAGAGAAACTAAAACATGATTTTTTTTTATTAGGTACATATTAGGTATTGCCACATCCGTAACAACCTTCTCTATAAAAATATCACATGACCTAACCCCTCAGGTGAACACCGTAAAAAAAAATACAGAAAAAGTGTATAATATAAGCCATTTTTTGTCACCTCACATCACAAAAAGTGTAATACCAAGTGATCAAAAAGTCATATGCACCCCAAAAGCATACCAATCAAACTGTCATCTCATCCCGCAAAGAATGAGACCCTACCTAAGGCAATCGCCCAAAAAATAAAAAAAACTATGGCTCTCAGAATATGGAGACACTAAAACATGATTTTTTTTTGTTTCAAAAATGCTGTTATTGTGTAAAACTTAAATAAATAAAACAAATAATACATATTAGGTATTGCTGTGTCCGTAAAAACCTGCTATATAAAAATATCACATGAACTAACTCCTCAGGTGAACACCTTTAAAATAACATCACAAAAAGTGTAATACCAAACAATCAAAAAGTCATATGCACCCTAAAATAGTACCAATACAAACCATCATTTTATACCGAAAAAAATGAGCCCCTACATAAGACAGTCACCCAAAAAATTAAAAATAAACTATGGCTTTTAGAATTTGAAGATTTTTTTTCAAAAATGCTTTATTATGTAAAACTGAAAAAAACAACCATATTTGTTATTGTCGCGTCCAAAACAACCTTCTCTGTAAAAATACCAAATGATCTAACCTGTCAGATGAACATTGTAAATAATAAAAAATAAAAACGGTGCCAAAACAGCTATTTTTTGTTACCTTGCCTCTCAAGAAGTGTAATAGAGAGCAACCAAAAATCATATGTACCCTAAAATAGTACCAACAAAACTGCCACCTTATCCCGTAGTTTCCAAAATGGGGTCTTTTTTGGGGGTTTCTACTCTAGGGGTGCATCAGGGGATCTTCAAATGTGACATGGCAACTTAAAATTATCCCAGTAAAACCTGCCCTCCAAAAACTATATGGCGTTCCTTTGCTTCTGTGCCCTGCCGTGTGCGCGTACAGCATTTTACGACAACATGTGGGGTGTTTCTGTAAACTACAGATTCATGGCAATAAATATTGAGTTTTGTTTGGCTGTTAACCCTTGCTTTATTATTGTAAAAAATGGATTAAAATGGAAAATCTGCCAAAAAAGTGATATTCTGAAATTTCATCTATATATTCCTTTAATTTTTGTGGAACACCTAAAGGGTTACCAAAGTTTGTAATATCAGTTTTGAATACCTTGAGGGGTGATTTTATCTAAATTGGGGCCATTTACGGGTGGTTTCTATTATGTAAGCCTCAAAAAGTGACTTCAGACCTGAACTGGTCCTTAAAAAGTGGGTTTTAAAAATTTTCTGAAAAATTTCAAGATTTGCTTCTAAACTTCTAAGTAGAGTTGAGCGGACACCTGGATGATCGGGTTCAGCAGGTTAGGTCGAACTTGAAAAAAAAAATCGGATTCGGGACCCGAACTTGACCTCTAACCCGAACCCCATTAAAGTCAATGGGGACCCGAACTTTTGAGCACTAAAATGGCTGTAAAAATGTCATGGAAAGAGCTAGATGGCTGCAAAAGGCAGCAAAATGTGCTTAAGAGCATAGCAAATGCTCTGCAAACAAATGTGGAAAGGGAAATGAATTAAAAAAACATAAAAGACCTTAAAAAAAAAAAATAGGAATGATGTAGGAGGAAGAGGTTGAGGAGGCGGTGAATGGGTGGATGTGGCCGTGTAGGCTCACGTGGCAGTCTAGGTGGAAGCGGCGGTGAAGAGGAATAGGTAGCCAACACAGATGTGTGTTATTTTGCATTTTTACATAGGGGTATCCCCCAAAATATTGGGACATATAAAAAAAAAAAAAGGAATAAGTGCACTTGAGTACAAGGATGGATGGTTGAGGCTGTTAGAACTGTCTATTCTGCACAAGGTACAGACAAGTCCTGTGGGATCCAAGCCTGGTTCATTTTAATGGACATGAGCTTGTCCACGTAGGCTGTGGATAGGCGGCTGCATCTGTCTGTAATGACGCCTCCTGCCGTGCTAAATACACGTTCAGAGAGTACACTGGCTGCAGGGCAGGCCAGCACTTCCAAGGCATACAGGGCAAACTCTGGCCATGTGGACAATTTGGAGACCCAGAAGTTGAATGGGGCAGAACCATCAGTCAGTACGTGTAGGCGTGTGCACAGGTACTGTTCCACCATGTTGTTCAAATGCTGCCTCCTACTACCACGCTCCATATCAGCAGTTGGGGACGGTTGTTGCGGCGAGGTGACAAAGCTTTTCCACATGTCGGTCATGCTAACCCTGCCTTCTGAGGTGCTGGCGCTGACAAAGCTGCGTTGGCGACCTCTTCCTCCTCCCCTGCCTTCGCCATGTACTTCCACTTGTCCCCCGGCATCATTCGGGAATGCTCTCAGAAGCGCGTCTACCAGCGTGCGCCTGTAGTCGCGCATCTTCCGATCACGCTCCAGTGAGGGAATTAAGGACGGCACATTGTCTTTGTAACGGGAATCCAGAAAGGTGGCCACCCAGTAGTCAGCACACGTTAAAATGTGGGCAACTCTGCAGTCGTTGCGCAGGCACTGCAGCATGTAGTCGCTCATGTGTGCCAGGCTGCCCAGAGGTAAGGACAAGCTGTCCTCTGTGGGAGGCGTATCGTCTGCATCCTCTGTATCCCCCCAGCAACGCACCAGTGATGCGCCGAGCTGCGTTGGATGCCACTCCACTGTGAACATGCTTCATCCCCATCCTCCTCATCCTCCTCATCCTCCAGTAGTGGGCCCTGGCTGGCCAAATTTGTACCTGGCCTCTGCTGTTGCAAAAATCCTCTTTCTGAGCCACGTCTAAAAGACTGCCCTGAAAGTGTTAGAGATGACCCCTCTTCCTCCTCCTCGTCCTGGGCCACATCCTCTTCCATCATCGCCCTAAGTGTTTTCTCAAGGAGACATAGAAGTGGTATTGTAACGCTGATAACGGCGTCACTGCCACTGGCCATGTTGGTGGAATACTCGAAACAGCGCAACAGGGCAAACAGGTCTCGCATGGAGGCCCAGTCATTGGTGGTGAAGTGGTGCTGTTCCGCAGTGCGACTCACCCGTGCGTGCTGCAGCTGAAACTCCACTATGGCCTGCTGCCGCTCGCACAGTCTCTCCAGCATGTGCAAGGTGGAGTTCCACCTGGTGGGCACGTCGCATATGAGGAGGTGAGCTGGAAGGCCGAAGTTACGCTGTAGAGAAGACAGCCGAGCAGCGGCAGGATGAGAACGCCGGAAGCGCGCACAGACGGCCCGCACTTTACGCAGCAGCTCGGACATGTCAGGGTAGTTGTGAATGAATTTCTGCACCACCAAATTCAGCACATGTGCATAGCAAGGGATGTGCGTCAAACCGGCTAGTCCCAGAGCTGCAAAGAGATTTTGCCTATTATCACACACCACCAGGCCGGGCTTGAGGCTCACTGGCAGCAACCACACGTCGGTCTGTTGTTCTATACCCCGCCACAACTCCTGCGCGGTGTGGGGCCTCTCCCCCAAACACATCAGTTTCAGAACGGCCTGCTGAAGTTTACCCCTGGCTGTGCTGAAGTTGGTGGTGAAGGGCTGTCGCTGACCGGATGAGGAGGTGGTAGAAGAGAAGGAGGAAGCCGAGTAGTTAGAGGAGGCAACAGGAGGCAAAGAATGATGCCCTGCGATCCTTGATGGCGGAAGGACGTGCGCCAAACAGCTCTCCGCCTGGGGCCCAGCCGCCACTACATTTACCCAGTGTGCAGTTAGGGAGATATAGCGTCCCTGGCCTTGCTTACTGGTCCACGTATCTGTGGTTAGGTGGACCTTGCCACAGATGCCGTTGCACAGTGCACACTTGATTTTATCCGATACTTGGTTGTGCAGGGAGGGCATGGCTCTCCTGGAGAAGTAGTGGCGGCTAGGAACGACGTACAGTGGGACAGCAAGCGACATGAGCTGTTTGAAGCTGTCCGTCTCCACCAGCCTGAATGACAGCATTTCAAAGGCCAGTAGTTTAGAAATGCTGGCATTCAGGGCCAGGGATCGACGGTGGCTAGGTGGGAATTTACGCTTTCTCTCAAAGGTTTGTGAGATGGAGAGCTGAACGCTTCCGTGTGACATGGTGGAGATGCTTGATGACGGAGGTGGTGTTGTTGGTGGCACATCCTCTGTTTGCTGGGGCGGCAGGTGCCAACGTTCCTCCAGAGGCGGAGGAAGAGGCCGAGGCAGCAGCAGAAGAGGGGGCAGGAGGGGCCTGAGCCCTTTCTTGGTTTTGAAGGTGCTTACTCCACTGCAGCCGGTGTCTCGCATGTAGATGCCTGGTCATGCAGGTTGTGCTAAGGTTCAGAACGTTAATGCCTCGCTTCAGGCTCTGATGGCACAGCGTGCAAACCACTCGCGTCTTGTCGTCAGCACATTGTGTGAAGAAGTGCCATGCCAGGGAACTCCTTGAAGCTGCCTTTGGTGTGCTCGGTCCCTGATGATGGTGGCCAGTGTCAGGCAAACTGTTTTGGCGAAGGCTGCTCTGTATTTGCACCCTGCTCCCGCTTTTGCTATGCTGTTGGCTCGGTCTCACCACTGCCTCTTCCTCCAAACTCTGAAAGTCAGTGGCACGACCTTCATTCCATGTGGGGTCTAGGACCTCATCGTCCCCTGCATCGTCTTCCACCCAGTCTTCCTCCCTGACCTCCTTTTCGGTCTGCACACTGCAGAAAGACGCAGCAGTCTTTCCCATGTCCTCATCAGGAAACATAAGTGGTTGTGCGTCAGTGCATTCTATCTCTTCCACCCCTGGGGAAGGGCTAGGTGGATGCCCTTGGGAAACCCTGCCAGCAGAGTCTTCAAACAGCATTAAAGAGACTGCTGCATGACTTGAGGCTCAGACAGGTTCCCCGATATGCACGGGGGTGATATGACAGACTGATAGGCATGGGTTTCAGGCGCCACCTGTGCGCTTTCTACAGAAGACTGTGTGGGAGATAATGTGAACGTGCTGGATCCACTGTCCGCCACCCAATTGACTAGCGCCTGTACTTGCTCAGGCCTTACCATCCTTAGAATGGCATTAGGCCCGACCAAATATCGCTGTAGATTCTGGCGGCTACTGGGACCTGAGGTAGTAGTTTCAGTGGGATGTGTAGCTGTGGCAGAATGGCCACATCCTCTCCCTGCACAAGAGGCTCCACCAACACCACCACGACCATGTCCACGTCCGCGTCCCTTATTAGATGTTTTCCTCATTGTTCCCGTTCACCACAATTTTGAGAATGGCAAATTTGGGAATGGTTTTTCAACCCAGAAAAAAAAGTGTGCTTTTACGGTCACTACAAATAACTTGACCAGCTAAAACAGTACAGATTTGGTTGAATAGAGATGTGAGGCCTGTTTTTTTTTTTTGCGCTGTGTGACAGGTATAGGTTTAATCACAGAATCAGATTTCTATCAGCACGCTAGCATGTGTCTTAGGTTTTTATGAATGACACTATCACTAGCTTCAATGTAAGATATTCTGTTTGGGATAGATTTCAAGTAGGCCTCAAATACCAGAAACTAGTTATTTTGAGAATGGCAAATTTGGGAATGGTTTTTCAACCCAGAAAAAAAAGTCTGCTTTTACGGTCACTACAAATAACTTGACCAGCTAAAACAGTACAGATTTGGTTAAATAGAGATGTGAGGCCTGTTTTTTTTTTTGCGCTGTGTGACAGGTATAGGTTTAATCACAGAATCAGATTTCTATCAGCACGCTAGCGTGTGTCTTAGGTTTTTCTGAATGACACTATCACTAGCTTCAATGTAAGATATTCTGTTTGGGATAGATTTCAAGTAGGCCTCAAATACCAGAAACTAGTTATTTTGAGAATGGCAAATTTGGGAATGGTTTTTCAACCCAGAAAAAAAAGTGTGCTTTTACGGTCACTACAAATAACTTGACCAGCTAAAACAGTAGAGATTTGGTTAAATAGAGATGTGAGGCCTGTTTTTTTTTGCGCTGTGTGACAGGTATAGGTTTAATCACAGAATCAGATTTCTATCAGCACGCTAGCGTGTGTCTTAGGTTTTTCTGAATGACACTATCACTAGCTTCAATGTAAGATATTCTGTTTGGGATAGATTTCAAGTAGGCCTCAAATACCAGAAACTAGTTATTTTGAGAATGGCAAATTTGGGAATGGTTTTTCAACCCAGAAAAAAAAGTGTGCTTTTACGGTCACTACAAATAACTTGACCAGCTAAAACAGTAGAGATTTGGTTAAATAGAGATGTGAGGCCTGTTTTTTTTTGCGCTGTGTGACAGGTATAGGTTTAATCACAGAATCAGATTTCTATCAGCACGCTAGCGTGTGTCTTAGGTTTTTCTGAATGACACTATCACTAGCTTCAATGTAAGATATTCTGTTTGGGATAGATTTCAAGTAGGCCTCAAATACCAGAAACTAGTTATTTTGAGAATGGCAAATTTGGGAATGGTTTTTCAACCCAGAAAAAATAATTAACCGCCAATAAAAACCCTGATGTAGGGTATTGCACTAATTGTTTTTTTTTTTAACTCTATATGATAGCAGTATTTGGGGTCTAAATTTCACAGTATCTTATGCACGTCTAATTCCAGATGTGCAGTATATCAGAGGGTTTTTTCACCCCAGTAAGCACAAAGCCGTATTTCTGGCCTAAATGTGACAGTCACTTATGCACGTCTAATCCCAGATGTGCAGTATATATCAGAGGGTTTTTTCACCCCAGTAACAAAAAAGCAGTATTTCTGGCCTAAATGTGACAGTCACTTATGCATGTCTAATCCTAGATGTGCAGTATATTAGAGGGTTTTTTCCCCCCAGTAAGCACAAAGACGTATTTCTGGCCAAAATGTGACAGTCACTTATGCACGTCTAATCCCAGATATTGCAGTATATTAGAAGATTTTTTCACCCCAGTAAGCAAAAAGATGTATTTCTGGCCTAAATATGACAGTCACTTATGCACGTCTAATCCCAGATGTGCAGTATATTAGAGGTATTTTTTACCCCAGTAAGCACAAAGCCGTATTTCTAGCCTAAATGTGACAGTCACTTATGCACGTCTAATCCCAGATGTGCAGTATATTAGAGGGTTTTTTCACCCCAGTAAGCACAAAGCCGTATTTTTGGCCTAAATGTGACAGTCACTTATGCACGTCTAATCCAAGATGTGCAGTATATTTGAGGTTTTTTTTCACCCCAGTAAGCAAAAAGATGTATTTCTCGCCTAAATGTGACACTCACTTATGCAAGTCTAATCCTAGATGTGCACTATATGAAAAAAAGTTTTTTTTAACCCCAGTAAGCAAAAAGCTGTATTTCTGAACTTGCAGACATGCAGATAGCCTATGAGGGTGCACTATCTTTGCATAAAAAGGCTGCTGATTATGTATTGATATTGACAAACTAAAGTAAAAAAAGTTCGTTTTCAGCGGTAGTTGGCTCAGGGCAGGCTTAACCACCTCAGCCCCCAGTGCTTAAACACCCTGAAAGACCAGGCCACTTTTTACACTTCTGACCTACACTACTTTCACCGTTTATTGCTCGGTCATGCAACTTACCACCCAAATGAATTTTACCTCCTTTTCTTCTCACTAATAGAGCTTTCATTTGGTGGTATTTCATTGCTGCTGACATTTTTACTTTTTTTGTTATTAATCGAAATTTAACGATTTTTTTGCAAAAAAATGACATTTTTCACTTTCAGTTGTAAAATTTTGCAAAAAAAACGAGATCCATATATAAATTTTGCTCTAAATTTATTGTTCTACATGTCTTTGATAAAAAAAAATGGTTTGGGTAAAAGTTATAGCGTTTACAAACTATGGTACAAAAATGTGAATTTCCGCTTTTTGAAGCAGCTCTGACTTTCTGAGCACCTGTCATGTTTCCTGAGGTTCTACAATGGCCAGACAGTACAAACACCCCACAAATGACCCCATTTCGGAAAGTACACACCCTAAGGTATTCGCTGATGGGCATAGTGAGTTCATAGAACTTTTTATTTTTTGTCACAAGTTAGCGGAAAATGATGATTTTTTTTTTTTTTTTTTTTATACAAAATCTCATATTCCACTAACTTGTGACAAAAAATAAAAAGTTCTATGAACTCACTATGCCCATCACGAAATACCTTGGGGTCTCTTCTTTCCAAAATGGGGTCACTTGTGGGGTAGTTATACTGCCATGGCATTCTAGGGGCACAAATGTGTGGTAAGGAGTTTGAAATCAAATTCTGTAAAAAATGACCAGTGAAATCCGAAAGGTGCTCTTTGGAATATGGGCCCCTTTGCCCACCTAGGCTGCAAAAAAGTGTCACACATCTGGTATCTCTGTATTCAGGAGAAGTTGAGGAATGTGTTTTGGGGTTTCTTTTTACATATACCCATGCTGGGTGAGATAAATATCTTGGTCAAATGCCAACTTTGTATAAAAAAATGGGAAAAGTTGTCTTTTGCCAAGATATTTCTCTCACCCAGCATGAGTATATGTAAAATGACACCCCAAAACACATTCCCCAACTTCTCCTGAGTACGGAGATACCAGATGTGTGACACTTTTATGCAGCCTAGGTGGGCAAAGGGGCCCATATTCCAAAGAGCACCTTTCGGATTTCACTGGTCATTTTTTACAGAATTTGATTTCAAACTCCTTACCACACATTTGGGCCCCTAGAATGCCAGGGCAGTATAACTACCCCACAAGTGACCCCATTTTGGAAAGAAGACACCCCACGGTATTCGCTGATGGGCATAGTGAGTTCATGGAAGTTTTTATTTTTTTGTCACAAGTTAATGGAATATTAGACTTTGTATGAAAAAAAAAAAATCATCATTTTCCACTAACTTGTGACAAAAAATAAAAAATTCTAGGAACTCGCCATGCCCCTCACGGAATACCTTGGGGTGTCTTCTTTCCAAAATGGGGTCACTTGTGGGGTAGTTTTACTGCCCTGGCATTCTAGGGGCCCAAATGTGTGGTAAGGAGTTTGAAATCAAATTCTGTAAAAAATGACCAGTGAAATCCGAAAGGTGCTCTTTGGAATGTGGGCCCCTTTGCCCACCTAGGCTGCAAAAAAGTGTCACACATCTGGTATCTCTGTATTCAGGAGAAGTTGAGGAATGTGTTTTGGGGTCTCTTTTTACATATACCCATGCTGGGTGAGATAAATATCTTGGTCAAATGCCAACTTTGTATAAAAAAAATGGGAAAAGTTGTCTTTTGCCAAGATATTTCTCTCACCCAGCATGGGTATATGTAAAATGATACCCCAAAACACATTCCCCAACTTCTCCTGAGTACGGAGATACCAGATGTGTGACACTTTTTTGCAGCCTAGGTGGGCAAAGGGGCCCATATTCCAAAGAGCACCTTTCGGATTTCACTGGTCATTTTTTACAGAATTTGATTTCAAACTCCTTACCACACATTTGGGCCCCTAGAATGCCAGGGCAGTATAACTACCCCACAAGTGACCCCATTTTGGAAAGAAGAGACCCCAAGGTATTCGCTGATGGGCATAGTGAGTTCATGGAAGTTTTTATTTTTTGTCACAAGTTAGTGGAATATGAGACTTTGTATGAAAAAAAAAAAAAAAAAAATCATCATTTTCCACTAACTTGTGACAAAAAATAAAAAATTCTAGGAACGCGCCATGCCCCTCACGGAATACCTTGGGGTGTCTTCTTTCCAAAATGGGGTCACTTGTGGGGTAGTTATACTGCCCTGGCATTTTCCAGGGGCCCTAATGTGTGGTAAGTAGGTAAATGACCTGTGAAATCCTAAAAGTGCTCTTTGGAATGTGGGCCCCTTTGCCCACCTAGGCTGCAAAAAAGTGTCACACATCTGGTATCTCTGTATTCAGGAGACGTTGGGGAATGTGTTTTTGGGTGTCTTTTTACATATACCCATGCTGGGTGAAAGAAATATCTCGGCAAAAGACAACTTTTCCCATTTTTTTATACAAAGTTGGCATTTGACCAAGATATTTATCTCACCCAGCATGGGTATATGTAAAATGACACCCCAAAACACATTCCCCAACTTCTCCTGAGTACGGCGATACCACATGTGTGACACTTTTTTGCAGCCTAGATGCGCAAAGGGGCCCACATTCATTTTATGAGGGCATTTTTAGACATTTGGATCCCAGACTTCTTCTCACGCTTTAGGACCCCTAGAATGCCAGGGCAGTATAAATACCCCACATGTGACCCCATTTTGGAAAGAAGACACCCCAAGGTATTCAATGAGGGGCATGGCGAGTTCATAGAATTTTTTTTTTTTTTGGCACAAGTTAGCAGAAATTGATATATATATTTTTTTCTCACAAAGTCTCCCTTTCCGCTAACTTGGGACAAAAATTTTAATCTTTCATGGACTCAATATGCCCCTCACGGAATACCTTGGGGTGTCTTCTTTCCGAAATGGGGTCACATGTGGGGTATTTATACTGCCCTGGCATTCTAGGGGCCCTAAAGCGTGAGAAGAAGTCTGGAATATAAATGTCTTAAAAATTTTACGCATTTGGATTCCGTGAGGGGTATGGTGAGTTCATGTGAGATTTTATTTTTTGACACAAGTTAGTGGAATATGAGACTTTGTAAGAAAAAAATAAATAATTTCCGCTAACTTGGGCCAAAAAAATGTCTGAATGGAGCCTTACAGGGGGGTGATCAATGACAGGGGGGTGATCAGGGAGTCTATATGGGGTGATCACCCCCCTGTCATTGATCACCCCCCTGTAAGGCTCCATTCAGATGTCCGTATGTGTTTTGCGGATCCGATCCATGTATCCGTGGATCCGTAAAAATCATACGGACATCTGAATGCAGCATGACAGGGGGGGGTGATCAATGACAGGGGGGTGATCAGGGAGTCTATATGGGGTGATCACCCCCCCTGGAAGGCTCCAGGGAGACGCATGTATGTGTTTTGCGGATCCGATCCATCTATCAGTGGATCCGTAAAAATCATGCGGACGTCTGAATGGAGCTTTACAGGGGGTTGATCAATGACAGGGGTGTAATCAATGACAGGGGGGTGATCAGGGAGTCTATATGGGGTGATAACCACAGTCATTGATCACGCCCCTGTAAGGCTTCATTCAGACGCCCGTATGCGTTTTGCGGATCCGATCCATCTATCAGTGGATCCGTAAAAATCATGCGGACATCTGAATGGAGCTTTACAGGGGGTTGATCAATGACAGGGGTGTAATCAATGACAGGGGGGTGATCAGGGAGTCTATATGGGGTGATCACCACAGTCATTGATCACGCCCCTGTAAGGCTTCATTCAGACGTCCGTATGCGTTTTGCGGATCCGATCCATCTATCAGTGGATCCGTAAAAATCATGCGGACATCTGAATGGAGCTTTACAGGGGGTTGATCAATGACAGGGGGGTAATCAATGACAGGGGGGTGATCAGGGAGTCTATATGGGGTGATCACCACAGTCATTGATCACGCCCCTGTAAGGCTTCATTCAGACGTCCGGATGCGTTTTGCGGATCCGATCCATCTATCAGTGGATCCGTAAAAATCATGCGGACATCTGAATGGAGCTTTACAGGGGGTTGATCAATGACAGGGGTGTAATCAATGACAGGGGGGTGATCAGGGAGTCTATATGGGGTGATCACCACAGTCATTGATCACGCCCCTGTAAGGCTTCATTCAGACGTCCGTATGCGTTTTGCGGATCCGATCCATCTATCAGTGGATCCGTAAAAATCATGCGGACATCTGAATGGAGCTTTACAGGGGGTTGATCAATGACAGGGGTGTAATCAATGACAGGGGGGTGATCAGGGAGTCTATATGGGGTGATCACCACAGTCATTGATCACGCCCCTGTAAGGCTTCATTCAGACGTCCGTATGCGTTTTGCGGATCCGATCCATCTATCAGTGGATCCGTAAAAATCATGCGGACATCTGAATGGAGCTTTACAGGGGGTTGATCAATGACAGGGGTGTAATCAATGACAGGGGGGTGATCAGGGAGTCTATATGGGTGATCACCACAGTCATTGATCACGCCCCAGTAAGGCTTCATTCAGACGTCCGTATGCGTTTTGCGGATCCGATCCATCTATCATTGGATCCGTAAAAATCATGCGGACTTCTGAATGGAGCTTTACAGGGGGTTGATCAATGACAGGGGGGTAATCAATGACAGGGGGGTGATCAGGGAGTCTATATGGGGTGATCAGGGGTGATCAAGGGTGAATAAGGGGTTAATAAGTGACAGGGGGGGGGTGTAGTGTAGTGGTGCTTGGTGCAACATATTTACTGAGCTACCTGTGTTCTCTGGTGGTCGATCCAAACAAAGGGGACCACCAGAGGACCAGGTAGCAGGTATATTAGACGCTGTTATCAAAACAGCGTCTAATATACCTGTTAGGGGTTAAAAAAAACACATCTCCAGCCTGCCAGCGAACGATCGCCGCTGGCAGGCTGGAGATCCACTCTCTTACCTTCCGTTCCTGTGAACGCGCGCGCCTGTGTGCGCGCGTTCACAGGAAATCTCGCGTCTCGCGAGAGGACGCGCCGTCGCGTCCACCCAGAAGAGCAGGGCCGCCGCAAAGACGCAATCCTGCGTACGGCGGTCCTGAGGAGGTTAAAAAAATTGTGCACTGCACCCACAAAACACATTTGCTGTAGATCGCTGAGTAAAAAAAGCAGTTCTTGATAAGATTTCTCCCTGATCTCTCCCTCACAGCAGCTGCAGCCTATCCCTACACTAATCCGAGCAGAGTGACGGGCGGCACTACGTGACTCCAACTTAAATAGAGGCTGGGTCACATGCTGCAGTTGGCCAATCACAGCCATGCCAGTAGTAGGCATGGCTGTGATGGCCTTTTGGGGCAAGTAGTATGACGCTTGTTGATTGGCTGGTGTGCAGCCATTCAAAAAGCGCCAATAAAGCGACGAACACCGAACCCGAACTTTTACGTAAATGTTCGGGTTTGGGTCCGGGTGCCGAAAAACCTAAAGTTCAGTACGAACCCGAACTTTACAGTTCGGGTTCGCTCAACTCTATTCTCTAAGCCTTCTAACGTCGCAAAAAAAAATGTAATTTACAAAATGATCCAAACATGAAGTAGAAATATGGGAAATGTCAAGTAATAACTATTTTAGGTGGTATCACTATCTGTTTTAAAAGCAGAGAAATGCAAATTTTTAATTTGCACATTTTTCTAATTTTTTGGTAAATTTGGTATTTTTTTTATAAATAAAAATGAATTTTGACTCAAATTTACCACGCTTATGAAGTACAATTTGTGACGAGAAAACAATCTCAGAATGGCTTGGATAAGTAAAAGCGTTTTAAAGTTATCACCACATAAAGTGACACATGTCAGCTGAGGGGTTACTCTAGAAACAGTCGCAGTTCGAATACCAGAAGAATTAGTAGAAGCCAGTTCAGCGGACAAGGGGTTAATCCAGAAATGAAGCCACAGTCAGAATAGCAGGAGTTCAAATGCAGTAGTAGTTTGTAATGCATAACCCAGGATCCAACAAAATCTCAGACTATTGGCAAACAATGAGTTGCAGATTTAAATCCCCAATCTGGCTCTGGAAATGGAAATGGATAGGGATGAGCGAACCCAAACTGTATAGTCCGGGTTCGGGTTCGGTGTTCGGTGTTCGGCTCTTTCTTGGCGCTTTTTGAAAGGCTGCAAAGCAGCCAATTAACAAGAGTCATACTACTTGCCCCAAGAGGCCATCACAGCCATGCCTACTATTGGCATGGCTGTGATTGGCCAGTGCAGCATGTGACCCAGCCTCTATTTAAGCTGGAGTCTCTCTGCTATGATCAGTATAGGGAGTGGTTGCAGCTGCGACGTTAGGGCGAGATTAGGCAGATTAACTCCTCCAAAAGACTTCATTCTGTGATCGATCTGCAGCTGTGGATCATTGAAGTGCTATTATTGACTTGCTCACTTTTTTGAGGCTGCCCAGAGCGTTTTTAGATCACTTTTTTTCTGGGGTGATCGGCGGCCATTTTGTGACTTGTGGTGCGCCAGCACAAGCTATCACCAAGTGTATTTAACCATCGATAGTGTGGTTATTTTGTGCTATATCCTACATCAGCTGAAGGCTGAGCCTGTGTCACCGAAGTGCATTTAACCATCAACAGTCTGGTTATTTTTTGGCCATATACTACATCAGCTGCAGGCTGAGCCTGTGTCACCGAAGTGCATTTAACCATCGACAGTCTGATTATTTTTTGGCCATATACTACATCTGGTGCAGGCTGAGCCTGTGTCACCCAAGTGCATTTACCCATCAACAGTGTGGTTATTTTTTGGCCATATATTACATCAGGGGCAAGTTGAGCCTGTCACCCAGCGCCTAAAAAATAGACCTGACATTTCTATTCAACCAATTCTGTACTGTTTTAGCTGGTCAAGTTATTTGTAGTGACCGTAAAAGCACACTTTTTTTTCTGGGTTGAAAAATTATTCCCAAATTTGCCATTCTCAAAATAACTAGTTTCTGGTATTTGAGGCCTACTTGAAATCTATCCCAAAAAGAATATCTTACATTGAAGCTAGTGATAGTGTCATTCAGAAAAACCTAAGACACACGCTAGCGTGCTGATAGAAATCTGATTCTGTGATTAAACCTATACCTGTCACACAGCGCAAAAAAAAAACAGGCCTCACATCTCTATTTAACCAAATCTGTACTGTTTTAGCTGGTCAAGTTATTTGTAGTGACCGTAAAAGCACACTTTTTTTTCTGGGTTGAAAAACCATTCCCAAATTTGCCATTCTCAAAATAACTAGTTTCTGGTATTTGAGGCCTACTTGAGATCTATCCCAAAAAGAATATCTTACATTGAAGCTAGTGATAGTGTCATTCAGAAAAACCTAAGACACACGCTAGCGTGCTGATAGAAATCTGATTCTGTGATTAAACCTATACCTGTAACACAGCGCAAAAATAAACAGGCCTCACATCTCTATTTAACCAAATCTGTACTGTTTTAGCTGGTCAAGTTATTTGTAGTGACCGTAAAAGCACACTTTTTTTTCTGGGTTGAAAAACCATTCCCAAATTTGCCATTCTCAAAATAACTAGTTTCTGGTATTTGAGGCCTACTTGAAATCTATCCCAAAAAGAATATCTTACATTGAAGCTAGTGATAGTGTCATTCAGAAAAACCTAAGACACACGCTAGCGTGCTGATAGAAATCTGATTCTGTGATTAAACCTATACCTGTCACACAGCGCAAAAAAAAACAGGCCTCACATCTCTATTTAACCAAATCTGTACTGTTTTAGCTGGTCAAGTTATTTGTAGTGACCGTAAAAGCACACTTTTTTTTCTGGGTTGAAAAACCATTCCCAAATTTGCCATTCTCAAAATAACTAGTTTCTGGTATTTGAGGCCTACTTGAAATCTATCCCAAACAGAATATCTTACATTGAAGCTAGTGATAGTGTCATTCAGAAAAACCTAAGACACACGCTAGCGTGCTGATAGAAATCTGATTCTGTGATTAAACCTATACCTGTCACACAGCGCAAAAAAAAAACAGGCCTCACATCTCTATTTAACCAAATCTGTACTGTTTTAGCTGGTCAAGTTATTTGTAGTGACCGTAAAAGCACACTTTTTTTTCTGGGTTGAAAAACCATTCCCAAATTTGCCATTCTCAAAATAACTAGTTTCTGGTATTTGAGGCCTACTTGAAATCTATCCCAAACAGAATATCTTACATTGAAGCTAGTGATAGTGTCATTCAGAAAAACCTAAGACACACGCTAGCGTGCTGATAGAAATCTAATTCTGTGATTAAACCTATACCTGTCACACAGCGCAAAAAAAAACAGGCCTCACATCTCTATTTAACCAAATCTCTACTGTTTTAGCTGGTCAAGTTATTTGTAGTGACCGTAAAAGCACACTTTTTTTTTCTGGGTTGAAAAACCATTCCCAAATTTGCCATTCTCAAAATAACTAGTTTCTGGTATTTGAGGCCTACTTGAAATCTATCCCAAACAGAATATCTTACATTGAAGCTAGTGATAGTGTCATTCATAAAAACCTAAGACACATGCTAGCGTGCTGATAGAAATCTGATTCTGTGATTAAACCTATACCTGTCACACAGCGCAAAAAAAAAAACAGGCCTCACATCTCTATTTAACCAAATCTGTACTGTTTTAGCTGGTCAAGTTTTTTGTAGTGACCGTAAAAGCAGACTTTTTTTGCCATTCTCAAAATTGTGGTGAACGGGAACAATGAGGAAAACATCTAATAAGGGACGCGGACGTGGACATGGTCGTGGTGGTGTTAGTGGACCCTCTGGTGCTGGGAGAGGACGTGGCCGTTCTGCCACAGCCACACGTCCTAGTGAACCAACTACCTCAGGTCCCAGTAGCCAGCAGAATTTACAGAGATATTTGGTGGGGCCCAATGCCGTTCTAAGGATGGTAAGGCCTGAGCAGGTACAGGCATTAGTCAATTGGGTGGCCGACAGTGCATCCAGCACGTTCACATTATCTCCCACCAAGTCTTCTGCAGAAAGCGCACAGATGGCGCATGAAAACCAAGCCCATCAGTCTGTCACATCACCCCCATGCATATCAGGGAAACTGTCTGAGCCTCAAGTTATGCAGCAGTCTCTTATGCTGTTTGAAGACTCTGCTGCCAGGGTTTCCCAAGGGCATCCACCTAGCCCTTCCCCAGGGGTGGAAGAGATAGAATGCACTAACGCACAACCACTTATTTTTCCTGATGATGAGAACATGGGAATACCACGTCTCTGATGATGACGAAACACAGGTGCAAACTGCTGCGTCTTTCTGCAGTGTGCAGACTGAACAGGAGGTCAGGGATCAAGACTGGGTGGAAGACGATGCAGGGGACGATGAGGTCCTAGACCCCACATGGAATGAAGGTCGTGCCACTGACTTTCACAGTTCGGAGGAAGAGGCAGTGGTGAGACCAAGCCAACAGCGTAGCAAAAGAGGGAGCAGTGGGCAAAATCAGAACACCCGCCGCCAAGAGACTCCGCCTGCTACTGACCGCCGCCATCTGGGACCGAGCACCCCAAAGGCAGCTTCAAGGAGTTCCCTGGCATGGCACTTCTTCAAACAATGTGCTGACGACAAGACCCGAGTGGTTTGCACGCTGTGCCATCAGAGCCTGAAGCGAGGCATTAACGTTCTGAACCTGAGCACAACCTGCATGACCAGGCACCTGCATGCAAAGCATGAACTGCAGTGGAGTAAACACCTTAAAAACAAAGAAGTCACTCAGGCTCCCCCTGCTACCTCTTCTGCTGCTGCTGCCGCCGCCTTTGCCTCTTCCTCCGCCTCTGGAGGAACGTTGGCACCTGCCGCCCAGCAAACATGGGATGTACCACCAACACCACCACCTGCGTCACCAAGCATCTCAACCATGTCACACGGCAGCGTTCAGCTCTCCATCTCACAAACATTTGAGAGAAAGCGTAAATTCCCACCTAGCCACCCTCGATCCCTGGCCCTGAATGCCAGCATTTCTAAACTACTGGCCTATGAAATGCTGTCATTCAGGCTGGTGGACACACACAGCTTCAAACAGCTCATGTCACTTGCTGTCCCACAGTATGTTGTTCCCAGCCGCCACTACTTCTCCAAGAGAGCCGTGCCTTCCCTGCACAAACAAGTGTCCGATAAAATCAAGTGTGCACTGCGCAACGCCATCTGTGGCAAGGTCCACCTAACCACAGATACGTGGACCAGTTAGCACGGCCAGGGACGCTATATCTCCCTAACTGCTCACTGGGTAAATGTAGTGGCGGCTGGGCCCCAGGCGGAGAGCTGTTTGGCGCACGTCCTTCCGCCGCCAAGGATCGCAGGGCAACATTCTTTGCCTCCTGTCTCCTCCTCCTCCTACTCAGCTTCCTCCTCCTCTTCTTCCACCTGCTCATCCAGTCAGCCACACACCTTCACCACCAACTTCAGCACAGCACCGGGTAAACGTCAGCAGGCCATTCTGAAACTCATATGTTTGGGGGACAGGCCTCACACCGCACAGGAGTTGTGGCGGGGTATAGAACAACAGACCGACGAGTGGTTGCTGCCGGTGAGCCTCAAGCCTGGCCTGGTGGTGTGCGATAATGGGCGAAATCTCGTTGCAGCTCTGGGACTAGCCGGTTTGACGCACATCCCTTGCCTGGCGCATGTGCTGAATTTGGTGGTGCAGAAGTTCATTCGCAACTACCCCGACATGTCAGAGCTGCTGCATAAAGTGCGGGCCGTCTGTTCGCGCTTCCGGCATTCACACCCTGCCGCTTCTCGCCTGTCTGCGCTACAGCGTAACTTCGGCCTTCCCGCTCACCGCCTCATATGCGACGTACCCACCAGGTGGAACTCCACCTTGCATATGCTGGACAGACTGTGCGAGCAGCAGCAGGCCATAGTGGAGTTTCAGCTGCAGCACGCACGGGTCAGTCGCACTGCGGATCAGACACACTTCACCACCAATGACTGGGCCTCCATGCAAGACCTGTGTGCCCTGTTGCGCTGTTTCGAGTACTCCACCAACATGGCCAGTGGCGATGACGCCGTTATCAGCGTTACAATACCACTTCTATGTCTCCTTGAGAAAACACTTAGGGCGATGATGGAAGAGGAGGTGGCTCAGGAGGAAGAGGAGGAAGAGGGGTCTTTTTTAGCACTTTCAGGCCAGTCTCTTCAAAGTGACTCAGAGGGAGGTTTTTTGCAACACCAGAGGCCAGGTACAAATGTGGCCAGACAGGGCCCACTACTGGAGGACGAGGAGGACGAGGATGAGGAGGAGGTGGAGGAGGATGAGGATGAAGCATGTTCACAGCGGGGTGGCACCCAAAGCAGCTCGGGCCCATCACTGGTGCGTGGCTAGGGGGAAACACAGGACGATGACGATACGCCTCCCACAGAGGACAGCTTGTCCTTACCTCTGGGCAGCCTGGCACACATGAGCGACTACATGCTGCAGTGCCTGCGCAACGACAGCAGAGTTGCCCACATTTTAACGTGTGCGGAATACTGGTTTGCCACCCTGCTGGATCCCCGGTACAAAGACAATGTGCCCACCTTACTTCCTACACTGGAGCGTGATAGGAAGATGCGCGAGTACAAGCGCACGTTGGTAGACGCGCTACTGAGAGCATTCCCAAATGTCACAGGGGAACCAGTGGAAGCCCAAGGCGAAGGCAGAGGAGGAGCAAGAGGTCGCCAACGCAGCTGTGTCACGGCCAGCTCCTCTGAGGGCAGGGTTAGCATGGCAGAGATGTGGAAAAGTTTTGTCACCACGCCACAGCTAACTGCACCACCACCTGATACGGAACGTGTTAGCAGGAGGCAACATTTCACTAACATGGTGGAACAGTAAGTGTGCACACCCCTCCACGTACTGACTGATGGTTCGGCCCCATTCAACTTCTGGGTCTCCAAATTGTCCACGTGGCCAGAGCTAGCCTTTTATGGCTTGGAGGTGCTGGCCTGCCCGGCGGCCAGCGTTTTGTCTGAACGTGTATTCAGCACGGCAGGGGGCGTCATTACAGACAAACGCAGCCGCCTGTCTACAGCCAATGTGGACAAGCTGACGTTCATAAAAATGAACCAGGCATGGATCCCACAGGACCTGTCCATCCCTTTTGCAGATTAGATATTAACTACCTCCCCTTAACAATATATTATTCTACTCCAGGGCACTTCCTCATTCAATACTATTTTTAATTTCATTTTACCATTATATTGCGGGGCAACCCAAAGTTGAATGAACCTCTCCTCTGTCTGGGTGCCGGGGCCTAAATGTGTGACAGTGGCCTGTTCCAGTGGTGGGTGACGTGAAGCCTGATTCTCTGCTATGACATGAAGACAGATTCTGCGCTGACATAAGGCCAGATTCTCTGTTACGGGACCGCTCTCCTCTGTCTGAAGGTGCCCAGAGGGGAGTTATGTTCCCCTTTGTGTGCCCAGTAACGCCCCTCTTACAGTGCCCAAAACGCCTTCCTCCAGAATCCCTAACCGCCCACAGCCTCTCATCCCTCTCCTCCCCCTCCCTGACGGCCGAGCGAAGTCTCGCGCAGACGCAGTACCCACTGAGGGCTGCGCCAGTGCGATTTGCTGGAGACTGTGGGCAGGAGCTTCATCGTCGTCACTGGGCATGCGCCAAGCCCAGTGACGTCCGATGCTCGCTCTTCCCTCAGTCTCCAGCAAATCGCACTGGCGCAGCCCTCAGTGGGTACTGCGTCTGCGCGAGACTTCGCTCGGCCGTCAGGGAGGGGAAGGAGAGGGATGAGACACTGTGGGCGGTTAGGGATTCTGGAGGAAGGCGTTTTGGGCATTGTAAGAGGGGCGTTACTGGGCACACAAAAGGGGAACATAATGCCCCTCTGGGCGCCTTCAGGGTTAATTAGCATAATTATAAAAGTCGTTTTTCTGCAAAACTACTGGACGGATTACAATATAGAACAGCACAGCCGATTCAAGGTAAGCTGTGGAGCATGACTGGTTTAAAATCTGAATTTGTGTTATGAGAGGTGACAGAATCCCTTTAAATGGCATTTCTGATTTACTCATTATTACTTCTAAAAAATATAGATTATCGTGCACTAATAATTAGAGATAAACGAATTTCAAAATGTGAAATTCGCTTATCTCTAATTATTAGTGCACGATAATCTATATTTTTTAGAAGTAATAATGAGTAAATCAGAAATGCCATTTAAAGGGATTCTGTCACCTCTCATAACACAAATTCACGAGCGAATTTCATATTTTGAAATTCGTTCACGCTTCATTTACTGGTAAAAGGTGAATTGCGTTATGGATTTCGTTAACACGGACCATAACGCAATTCTATGACGAAATGCATAACGGAATGCCTTTAGAGTAGAGTTGAGCGAACATCTAGATGTTTAAAAAAAAGTTTGGGTTCGGGACCCGAACTTGATCCGAACTTGGACCCGAACCCCATTGAAGTCAATTTCACTTTATTATTTTCCGTTATAACATGGTTATAATGGAAAATAATAGTATTAGCTTTTTCAGATCTGAGTTTTCACGATCGTGAAAACTCAGATTCGACAGTATATTCTAACACAGAGGCGTTCACATGGTGATGGGGACGCTTCAAGTTAGAATATACTAAGAGCTGTGTACATAACTGCCCCCTGCTGCCTTACAGGGGGCTGTGATCCGCACAATTAACCCCTCAGGTGCCACACCTGAGGGGTTAATTGTGCGGATCTCAGCCTCCTGTAAGAGATCGGGTGCTGCCAGGCAGCAGGGGCCAGGCCCCCCTCCCTCCCCAGTATTAAAATCATTGGTGGCCAGTGCGGCCCCCCCACCCCCACCCCCCCTATTAAAATCATTGGTGGTTAGTGCGAACCCCCCCCCTATTAAAATCATTGGTGTCCAGTGCGGCCTCCCCCCCCCCAACCCTAATTAAAATCATTGGTGGCAGTGGCCACAGGTTAACAACCCCCCTCCTCCCCCATCATTGGTGGCAGTGGAACGGCAGTTTCGATCAGAGTCTTAGTTTAATCGCTGGGGCTCCAATCGGTTACCATGGCAGCCAGGACGCTACTGCAGTCCTGGCTGCCATGGTTACTTCGCACTTTTAGCAGCATTATACTTACGTGCGCTGTCTGTGGCCGGCAAGGCGCTCCTCCTACTTGTAAGTGACAGGTCTGTGCTATAAGCAATGTGCCGCACAGACCTTTCACTTATCAGTAGGAGGAGCGCCGGCCAGCCACAGACAGCGCATGTAATTATAATGCTGCTAAAAATGCTAAGTAACCATGGCAGCCAGGACTGCAGTAGCGTCCTGGCTGCCATGGTAACCGATCGGAGCCCCAGCGATTAAACTGCGACTCCGATCGGAACTGCCGCTCCGCTGCCACCAATGATGGGGGGGTTTTAACCAAATATTTTAATTAGGGGGGGAGAGGGGAGGCCGCACTGGACACCAATGATTTTAATAGGGGTTGGTGGGGGTGGATGGGCCGCACTAGCCACCAATGATTTTAATAGGGGGTGGAGGGGCCGCACTAGCCACCAATGATTTTAATAGGGGGTAGGGGGGCCACACTGGCCACCAATTGATTTTAGTACTGGGGAGGGAAGGGGGCCGCACTAGCCACCAATGATTTTAATACTGAGGAGGAAGGGAAGTCTGGCCCCCTGCTGCTTGGCAGCACCTGATCTCTCTGCGGCACCTGAGGGGCTAATTGTGCGGATCACAGCCCCCTGTAAGAGATCAGGTGCTGCCAGGCAGCAGGGGGCCGTTATGTCCACAGTTCTCAGTATATTCTAACTTGAAGCGTCCCCATCACTATGGGAACGCCTCTGTGTTAGAATATACTGTCGGATCTGAGTTTTCACGATCTAACTCAAATCCGATGGTATATTCAAACATAGAGGCGTTCCCATGGTGATGGGGACACTTCAAGTTAAAATATACCATCGGATTGAAGAAAACTCTTATCCGATGGTATATTAATATTACCCGAACACCGAACCCGAACTTTTACTGAAATGAAACTGAAACACCATAAAGTTCGGTACGAACCCGAACTTTACAGTTCGGGTTCGCTCAACCCTACTTTAGAGGCATTCTGTTAATAATTCCGTCATGAAAGAAGTCTATGGGCTGCAAAATGGAGCCGTCCCATTTCCGTTATGCAGGGGAGTCCTCTCCTGCATAACGGAAATGGGACGGATCAGTTTTGCAGCCCATAGACTTCTATTATGGCGGAATGAATAATGGAATGCATCTTAAGGCATTCCATTATGCATGCCATCATAGAATCGCATTATGATCCGTGTTAACGGAATCCATAACGCAAATCACCTTTTAGCAGTAAACGAAGCATAAACGAATTCCATAACCTGAAATTGGTTCAACTCTACTAAAAATGTATGTACGTCTAACAAAAATATGAATTAATATTAATTTAGAATTCGATTTTCAGATGCTTAAGATACATTTAACAAATGTCTGATGTTCAAATAAAAGCCTATTTTTCAAAAATAGAACCACTCCTGTTAAGCTATATCTGTAAATACTATAAATGCATTAGCTCATTGAGTGGTACTGTTCCACTTCTCTAAGTCAAGAGGATCTGTCAGTTCTCCTATGTGGTGTAGTATAGAGGATCTGTCTGCTCTCCTGTGTGGTGTAATATAGAGGATCTGTCAGTTCTCGTGTGTGGTGTAGTATAGAGGATCTGTCAGCTCTCCTGTGTGGTGTAGTATAGAGGATCTGTCAGCTCTCCTGTGTGGTGTAGTATAGAGGATCTGTCAGCTCTCCTGTGTGGTGTAGTATAGAGGATCTGTCAGCTCTCCTGTGTGGTGTAGTATAGAGGATCTGTCAGCTCTCCTGTGTGGTGTAGTATAGAGGATCTGTCAGCTCTCCTGTGTGGTGTAGTATAGAGGATCTTTCAACTCTCCCGTTTGGTGTAGTATAGAGGATCTGTCAGCTCTCCTGTGTGGTGTAGTATAGAGGATCTATCAGTTCTCCAGTGTGGTGTAGTATAGAGGATCTGTCAGCTCTCCTGTGTGGTGTAGTATAGAGGATCTGTCAGCTCTCCTGTGTGGAATAATATAGAGGATCTGTCAGCACCCCCGTGTGGTGTAGTAAAAAGAGTTTGTCAGCTCTCCTGTGTGGTGTAGTGTAGAGGATATTTCAGCTCTCCTGTTTGGTGTAGTAGAGATGATCTGTCATGTCTCCTGTGTGCTGTAGTATAGAGGATCTGTCACCTCTACTGTCTGGAATAGTACAGAGGATCTGTCGGTTCTCCTGTATAGAGGATCTGTCAGCTCTTCCGTGTGGTGTAGTATAGAGGATCTGTCAGCTCTCCTATGTGGTGCAGTATAGAGGATATTTCGGCTCTCCTGTGTATTGTAGTATAGGGGATCTGTCAGCTCTCCTATGTTGTGCAGTATAGAGGATCTGTCAGCCTTTCTGTGTGGCATAGTATAGAGTATCTGACAGTTCTCCTGTTTAGTGTAGTATAGAGGATCTGTCAGCTCTACTGTGTGGTGTAGTGCATAGTATCTGTCAGCTCTCTCATGTGGTGTAGTACAGAGGATTTGTCAGCTCTCCTATGTGGCATAGTATAGAGGATCTGTAGGCTCGCCTATGTTGTAGCATAGTGGATCTGTAAGCTCTCCTCTGTGGTGTACTATAGAAAATCTGTCAGCTCTCCTGTGTGGTGCAGTATAGAAGATCTGTCAGCAGATCTCCTATATGGTGTAGTATAGAGGATATGTCAGCAGCTCTCCTGTTTGTTGTAGTATAGGGGATCTTTCGACTCTCTTGTGTGGTTTAGTATAAAAGATCTGTCGGCTCTCCTGTGTGATGTAATATAGAGGATCTGTCAGTTTTCCTGTGCGGTGTAGTATAGAGGATCTATCAGCTCTCCTGTGTGGTGTAGTATAGAGGATCTGTCAGTTTTCCTGTGCGGTGTAGTAGAGAGAATCTGTCTGCTCTACTGTGTGGTGTAATATAGAGGATCTGTCAGCTCTCCTGTGTGGTGTAGTATAGAGGATCTGTCGGCTCTCCTGTGTGGTGTAATATAGAGGATCTGTCGGCTCTCCTGTGTGGTGTAGTATAGAGGATCTGTCAGCTCTCCTGTGTGGTGTAGTATAGAGGATCTGTCGGCTCTCCTGTGCGGTGTAGTATAGAGGATCTTTCGGCTCTCCTGTGTGGTGTAGTATAGAGGATCTGTCGGCTCTCCTGTGTGGTGTAGTATAGAGGATCTGTCGGCTCTCCTGTGTGGTGTAGTATAGAGGATCTGTCGGCTCTCCTGTGCGGTGTAGTATAGAGGATCAAATGCGGCAATGTAGAGAAAGTATATAAATAACGTGCGGCACTCACCCAAGTAGCAAAAAGGTATCTTCTTTATTGTTCCATCATAGGAAAAAGTTTCATGCGGGATGCTGGGGCGGACACTGTTGCAGATAGTAGCGGCTACAGCCGTTTCGCGCGTACAATCGCGCTTCTTCTGGCCGCTGTGAATGTCATCGCGCCTTGTTGCGCTTTATAGAGGCGGCGCTCTGCAGCCGGGACCATCAGCAACAGCTGCTCGCTGCAGATTAATGACATTAAAACCATACTAATGCGGAAAAGGACAGAAGGCATACACAGGTCAGCACCAGCAATTAATTGAAATTTCACTACCATAATACATCTTAGGGCTCTTTCACACTTGCGTTATTGTCTTCCGGCATAGAGTTCCGTCGTCGGGGCTCTATGCCGGAAGAATCCTGATCAGTTTTATCCTAATGCATTCTGAATGGAGAGAAATACGTTCAGGATGCATCAGGATGTCTTCAGTTCCGGAACGGAACGTTTTTTGGCCGGAGAAAATACCGCAGCATGCTGCGCTTTTTGCTCCGGCCAAAAATCCGGAACACTTGCCACAAGGCCGGATCCGGAATTAATGCCCATTGGAAGGCATTGATCCGGATCCGGCCTTAAGCTAAACGTTGTTTCGGCGCATTGCCGGAGCCGACATTTAGCTTTTTCAGAGTGGTTACCATGGCTGCCGGGACGCTAAAGTCCTGACAGCCATGGTAAAGTGTAGCGGGGAGCGGGGGAGCAGCATACTTACCGTCCGTGCGGCTCCCCGGGCGCTCCAGAGTGACGTCAGGGCGCCCCAAGCCCATGGATCACGTGATAACGTCATCCATGCGCATGGGGCGCTCTGACGTCATTCTCGAGCGCCCCGGGAGCCGCACGGACTGTAAGTATACCGCTCCCCCGCTCCCCGCTCATACTATGGCAACCAGGACTTTAATAGCGTCCTGGGTGCCATAGTAACACTGAAAGCATTTGGAAGACGGTTCCGTCTTCAAATGCTTTAAGTACACTTGCGTTTTTCCGGATCCGGCGGGCACCTCCGGCAACGGAAGTGCATGCCGGATCCCAACAACGCAAGTGTGAAAGAGGCGTTACTATGCAGTGACGTTATTCTGTCATCTGGCGCAAGAAAATAATCGCTCAGCAACAAGAGATCTAAAATATTTTACGAGGTCAGGGAGTCATGTACTACCTAAATAGGGGCACAAGTACACATCACATTGTCCCACTTAAAGAAAACTGCATCACTGCATAGTAGGATGTATTATGGTAGTGAAATTTCTATTAATTGCTGGTGCTGACCTGTGTATGCCTTCTGTCCTTTTCCGCATTAGTATGGTTTTAATGTCATTAATCTGCGGCGAGCAACTGTTGCTGATGTTTCCAGCTGCAAAGCGCCGCCTCTATAAAGCGCAACAAGGCGCGATGACGTTCACAGCGGCCAGAAGAAGCGCGATTGTACACGCGAAACAGCCGTAGCCGCTACTATCTGCAACAGAGTGTCCACCCCAGCATCCCGCATGTAAGTTTTTCCTATGATGGAACAATAAAGAAGATACCTTTTTGCTACTTGGGTGAGTGCCGCACGTTATTTTTATACTTTCTCTACATTGCCGCATTTGAACCACCTTCTCCCCTGAGTGCTGAGCACCACACACGAAGTCTCTATTCACCGCAGTGTCCGGCGATTGGCTAGCAGTAGTAGCTGGATTGTAGCCTGAAGGTGTAGCAGTGCCGCCGTACTCTCCTCTAATATTCACATTGTTCGATGACCTCGATAATGGCAGAGCACGCCGAAAGCTCCCAGGCCCCAGCTCCAGAAGCCGCACCAGAAGCCGCACCAGAAGCCGCATGCGGTCTTATACAGGGACGAGAAGGGGCGGACACCTTTTTTGCAGTATGCGATGAAAAGGACTATGTATATGCCCTAAGCACCAAAGCCCTGGAGTCCAAAATCTTCCAGTTGGCAGATAAGGAAGTGAGACTGTTTTGGACTATCAAATCCTTGAAATCCTATAAAGAATGTGGACCGGTTCCTCGAGGCCTGCGCCTATTCAAGGATATTATGCAATATGACGATGATCCTATATTCGTCGGATCATGGAAGGCTGCCCACCAACAATTCTCCATGCAAATCATGGAGCTCGTATTGGCTCGAGACGAGAAAGAATACGCAGCTGTCACAGAGGAGTTGAATAAAGCACGAGAGGAGCTGCAAAAGAGACTGTTGGAGTCTCAGTTCACCAACTTTGAGAAAAGGTTGAATAAAAAGCTCCTATTAACACAAATGGAGATTAAAGAAAGAAAAAGAGACAAGTTCATAAGGGATAAGAACGATTACGAGCTGGACCGTGTGTTTGACTGGGGAAAGAAAAGGATGCGCCCCAAGCGGATGCCACGTCGAAGACGTCATGATTTCTGGGCTACCGACTCAGATTCGAGTCTGTCGGATGGAAATGGAGCTAATCCACCTAACAACCCCACCCCTTTAGAAAAATAACAAGAAGGGGGCGTGGCGGACGCTCAAGAAAAAACAAAAGAAGTCTGCAAATCGATGAGACGGAAACGCCAGGTTACCTGGCGACAATAATAAAAAATGAAGATCCTACCCCGGACACTCGCACTATGGACATAGTGGTGAATCTTACGGGTTTAGAACTGCCCCCGGGCTGCATCCCACTCCTCAACCGAGGGCTGGGTGTCACGGCGGGGAGAGGGGGAAACCCCCCACCGTGCGGTGTCAGAGGGTAAAGGGGATCAGCCTGGCCAAAAGGAGTAATAAGGGAGCAGGTCACCTCCTACTGAGTCCCTAATCCTCTCCCTGACTCCTCACTGTATGAGCGGACCCCGATGGTAGGACGACTCATACTCAGGATACCTAAAGACCCTAAGTCGCCCTGGTAATCCCTCACTTAGGAGCAAAGGAGAGACAACCTGTTCATCCCAGTAATGGAGGAACTGGAGTCTCTATCTGAGGCCAGGCTGCAAGGAGGGGGGAACACATACAGCTATAGAGATGGCAGGTAAGCGAAACCAATAACACACTTACCTGCCACAGACACACTGACTGGAACCCGTGCACAAGTGCTGGTGTCCACACAAACATTAAGGACACAGCACACACCACAAACCACACAGGGACCCAGGACACTCATAGCTGCAATAAATGTGAAACAGGGGAATGTCTAAAAAACATGCTGGACACCAAACACTACCAGACATGCAACACCAAAAATAGACATACCAACACCCTGATCAAAACTCACTCCATACACAACGGGACAGGAAGGGAAGGAGACACCGTGATAACATTGATGACCACAAGGGTGGCCCTCACTGGACAGATGGAACAGAGAACCACCAGCATACACCAAGGCTGGAGGAACACTGGGCTTCAAGCATCCAGCAGAGACTAAATAGCCCAAGCAGCCACACCCACACACACAAAAACCCAGTATTCACAAGACACTAGGAAGGGAGTTAACCCTTCCAACATCAGACAAGGGAAGGCTACAACTTAAAGGGGAAGTGCACACACAAGCATACAAAACCACATGTTACCACCGGCAACAGCATGCGTGGCAACCATGTCACGGCAATCACCCAGAAGGCCAAGACACTGCCACCGTATGCTCTCACAGCAACACGTTGCCGCGGGCAACCGCAAGTGTGGCAACAGTGTCACAGCGCAAACCAAGGGCCGTGACACTGGGATTCAGCCTACCTGAGCAGTTCAACCCAGTCGACTTTGAGATCGACCTGTTTCTATCCGTCCGCAAACTTTACTTGAAAAAGTTGTTCGCTGAGTCCCCTTCCAGCGACACACCCCCGTTGCCGGGAGAGGTCCCAGCGATAATCACGGAAACTGACTTCCATCTAAAAGGCCGCTTTAGTGAGGAGGAAATAGAATGCATACAATTTTTGGCCAGCATGGAGACAAAGGAGGCAGACAGCAATACTAGCCAGGTTGATAAATATGTAGGGGGCGTCAGGTCCACCTTCCTTCCTCCAATGCCGGCCAGCTCGGCGATAGACCTGTTCCACAAGCGGGTATTGAGGGAGATATGTGCGCTGATATACCCGGTGGCACCCCCTAACGTAACAGGGGACGAGTATCAGGCCCTCTTGTGGTTAAAAAAACAGGAAAATATCATCATTAAGCCGGCCGACAAGGGAGGGAATGTGGTCCTGATGACCAGGGAATACTATATGGAGGAAGCAGGCAGACAATTAGAAGACGGCACAGTATACCTGAAACTGAAAGGGGACCCCACCCCGGGGATCGCCTCCAGACTACGTACATTAGTAGAGAAGTACATAGCAGCCGGCCGACTTTTTACCTAGAGGTATGGCCAGCAGGCTTATACCTGCTTACCCCAAAACGCCCGTCTGGTACTTCGTACCAAAAATCCATAAATCACTGACCCGACCCCCTGGACGCCCAATCGTTGCTGGGATCGGGTCAGTGACGGAACCACTTTCGGGCTATGTGGATTGGCTCCTCAGACCACTCCTTGCAGGCACCCCGACGTACCTCAAGGACACGGGGGACTTCCTCCGGGCACTCAAATATTTTGAGTAGCGGAGTGAGTTCAGCCTGAAGTCCTTGGACGTCGAAAGCTTGTACACCAGAATCCCACATGATTTGGGACTCCGGGCCATTAACCTTGTCCTCAGCCGAAGTGATAAGGGAATAGTGTTTAACAACTTCATTCTTGAAGCACTTGATTTAGTCCTCACCAGCAATGTCTTCCAGTTTGAGGGTCAATGGTACCGCCAGGTACTAGGTACCGCAATGGGCACGCCGGTGGTATTTGAAGAGACCTATGTATTCTTGGTGGGTAACCCCTTTCTGCGGTTCATACATTTATTCCTGCGTTATGTCGATGACATTTTCCTGGTCTGGTCGGGTAGCGAGGAGTCCTGCCACGCGTTCGTGGATTATCTCAATACGCGCAACCAGATGAACATGCGATTCACCGTCAATTTTGGGGGTGGGTCGCTTGATTTTCTGGATGTGCGCGTCATAGTGAGAGATGGTGTATTACACACCACAGGCTTCCGTAAGCCCACTGCGACTAACTCGCTCCTCCACGAGGCCAGTTTCCACCTGCCATCGGTGAAAGAGGCCGTCCCATACGGACAATTTGTCCGTCTGCGAAGGATTAATAACACTGACGTCGGCTTTTACAGACAGGCTAATGAACCGGCTTCTTGATCAGGGTTACCCGCCGAGGACTGTCTCCGCCGCGCTTCATAGGGCGGCCAAACTTGACCGCAATTCCCTGCTGGTGGAAAGGGAAAGAAACAAGAAACCATCCCGCTTCACCTTCGCCTTTAAATACAGCCCCGCTGCAGAAGTGATTAAGCGAGTCATCAACGAGAACTGGGACCTTTTAAAAGGGGATCCCTCTTTGAGCAATTTTTCTAGACAGCGACCTTTGGTGACATTTAGAAAATGCCCAACGCTCAAAAATAAGTTAGTTAATAGTGTATGTAGAAACCTGGCTCACGAGCAAAAAATCCAGAGGAAATTGTGGGCATTGTTCTTTTTGTGCACTAAATGTACGCAGCAAGTGGTTGCAGATTGGAGGAGTGAAACATGTAGTGCGTGATTTCATCACTTGTCGTACACCCTATGTTGTCTATGTTGTCTTTTGCCCATGCAAGAGATTCTATATTGGGAAAACAATCCGCCCACTTTTTGAGCGTATCCGTGAACATGTCAATTCTGTCCGTTCTGGGAAAGGATGTCCCCGCTTGATTGAGCATATTCGTGCCGCCCATGGTGCCCGTCCGCATTGTCTTTCCTTTGCAGGAGTGGAACAAGTCCGACCCATCCCTAGGGGAGGGGATCGGCACCATCTGCTCTTGCAGAGGGAAGCTAGGTGGATCTTACTCACTGGAGCCATGGGAGCGGCAGGACTGAACGACAGAAATGACATGTCGATTTTTCTTTAAGTGCGACAATGTGATGTGTACTTGTGCCCCTATTTAGGTAGTACATGACTACCTGACCTCGTAAAATATTTTAGATCTCTTGTTGCTGAGCGATTATTTTCTTGCCCCAGATGACAGAATAACGTCACTGCATAGTAAGATGTATTATGGTAGATGTATTATGGTAGTGAAATTTCTATTAATTGCTGGTGCTGACCTGTGTACGCCTTCTGTCCATTTCCGCATTAGTATGGTTTTAATGTCATTAATCTGCGGCGAGCAGCTGTTGCTGATGGTCCCGGCTGCAGAGGGCCGCCTCTATAAAGCGCAACAAGGTGCGATGACGTTCACAGCGGCCAGAAGAAGCGCGATTGTACGCGCGAAACGGCTGTAACCGCTACTATCTGCAACAGAGTGTCCGCCCCAGCATCTCGCATGTAACTTTCTCCTATGATGGAACAATAAAGAAGATACATTTTTGCTACTTGGGTGAGTGCCGCACGTTATTTTTATACTTTCTCTACATTGCCGCATTTGAACCAGCTTCTCCCCTGAGTGCTGAGCACCACACACGAAGTCTCTATTCACCGCAGTGTCCGGCGATTGGCTAGCAGTAGTAGCTGGATTGTAGCCTGAAGGTGTAGCAGTGCCGCCGTACTCTCCTCTAATATTCACATTGTAGTATAGAGGATCTGTCGGCTCTCATGTGTGGTGTAGTATTGAGGATCTGTCAGTATTCCCGTGTGGTGTAATATGGAGGATCTGTCGGCTCTCCTGTGTTGTAAAATATAGAGGATCTGTCGGCTCTCCTGTGTGGTGTAGTATAGAGGATCTGTCGGCTCTCCTGTGTGGTGTAGAATATAGAGGATCTATCGGATCTCCTGTGTGGTGTATTATAGAGGATTTTGTCAGCTCTCCCGTGTGGTGTAGTATAGCGAACCTGTCTGTTTTCCTGTGTGGTGTAGTATAGAGGATCTGTCAGCTCTCCTGTGTGGTGTAGTATAGAGGATCTGTCAGCTCTCCTGTGTGGTGTAGTATAGAGGATCTGTCAGCTCTCCTGTGTGGTGTAGTATAGAGGATCTGTCGGCTCTCCTGTGTGGTGTAGTATAGAGGATCTGTCGGCTCTCCTGTGTGGTGTAGTATAGAGGATCTGTCAGCTCTCCTGTGTGGTGTAGTATAGAGGATCTGTCAGTATTCCCGTGTGGTGTAATATGGAGGATCTGTCGGCTCTCCTGTGTTGTAAAATATAGAGGATCTGTCGGCTCTCCTGTGTGGTGTAGTATAGAGGATCTGTCGGCTCTCCTGTGTGGTGTAGAATATAGAGGATCTATCGGATCTCCTGTGTGGCGTAGTATAGAGGATCTGTCGGCTCTCCTGTGTGGTGTAGTATAGAGGATATGTCAGCTCTCCTGTGTGGTGTAGTATAGAGGATCTGTCGGCTCTCCTGTGTGGTGTAGTATAGAGGATCTGTCGGCTCTCCTGTGTGGTGTAGTATAGAGGATCTGTCAGCTCTCCTGTGCGGTGTAGTATAGATGATCTGTCAGCTCTCCTGTGTGGTGTAGTATAGAGGATCTGTCAGCTCTCCTGTGTGGTGTAGTATAGAGGATCTGTCGGCTCTCCTGTGCGGTGTAGTACATAGTATCTGTCAGCTCTCCTGTGTTGTGTAGTATAGAGGATCTGTCGGATCTCCTGTGTGGTGTAGTGTAGAGGATCTGTCAGCTCTCCTGTGTGGTGTAGTATAGAGGATCTGTCGGCTATCCTGTGCGGTGTAATATAGAGGATCTGTCGGATCTCCTGTGTGGTGTAGTATAGAGGATCTGTCGGCTCTCCTGTGTGGTGTAGTATAGAGGATCTGTCGGCTCTACTGTGTGGTGTGGAATATAGAGGATCTGTCATTTCTCCTGTGTGGTGTAGAATATAGAAGATCTGTCGGCTCTACTGTGTGGTGTAGTATAGAGGATCTGTCAGCTCTCCTGTGCAGTGTAGTATAGAGGATCTGTCAGCTCTCCTGTGCAGTGTAGTATAGAGGATCTGTCAGCTCTCCTGTGTGGTGTAGTATAGAGGATCTGTCGGCTCTCCTGTGTGGTGTGGTATAGAGGATCTGTCGGCTCTCCTGTGTGGTGTAGTATAGAGGATCTGTCAGCTCTCCTGTGTGGTGTAGTATAGAGGATCTGTCGGCTCTCCTGTGTGGTGTAGTATAGAGGATCTGTCGGCTCTCCTGTGTGGTGTAGTATAGAGGATCTGTCAGCTCTCCTGTGTGGTGTAGTATAGAGGATCTGTCAGCTCTCCTGTGTGGTGTAGTATAGAGGATCTGTCAGCTCTCCTGTGTGGTGTAGAATATAGAAGATCTGTCGGCTCTCCTGTGCGGTGTAGTACATAGTATCTGTCAGCTCTCCTGTGTGGTGTAGTATAGAGGATCTGTCAGCTCTCCTGTGTGGTGTAGAATATAGAAGATCTGTCGGCTCTCCTGTGTGGTGTAGTATAGAGGATCTGTCGGCTCTCCTGTGTGGTGTAGTATAGAGGATCTGTCATTTCTCCTGTGTGGAGTAGTATAGAGGATTTGTTATCTCTCCTGTGTGGTGTAGTATAGAGGATCTGTCGGCTCTCCTGTATGGTGTAGTATACAGGATCTGTCGGCTCTCCTGTGGTGTAGTATAAAGGATCTGTCAGCTCTCCTGTGTGGTGTAGTATAGAGGATCTGTCAGCTCTCCTGTGCAGTGTAGTATAGAGGATCTGTTGGCTCTCCTGTGTGGTGTAGTATAGGGAATCTGTCAGCTCTCCTGTGTGGTGTAGTATAGAGGATCTGTCAGCTCTCCTGTGTGGTGTAGAATATAGAGGATCTGTCGGCTCTCCTGTGTGGTGTAGTATAGGGAATCTGTCAGCTCTCCTGTGTGGTGTAGTATAGAGGATCTGTCGGCTCTCCTGTGTGGTGTAGTATAGAGGATCTGTCGGCTCTCCTGTGTGGTGTAGTATAGAGGATCTGTCCGCTCTCCTGTGCGGTGTAGTATAGAGGATCTGTCAGCTCTCTTGTGCGGTGTAGTATAGAGGATCTGTCAGCTCTCCTGTGTGGTGTAGTATAGAGGATTTGTTATCTCTTTTGTGTGGTGTAGTATAGGGGTTCTTTTGACTCTCTTGTGTGGTTTAGTATAGAGGACCTTACTCTCTAATTCGGTACAGTGTAAAGGATCTGTCAGCTTTAATAGGAGCTGTAGGAAAATTGAAGACTTGTTGATAGAATTCCAGTACAGGTGGTTTCAGAAAAAGACCATTCTGAAAGAAAAAGTGAATATTCACCTTTGAACAAATTATTTTTTCGTGTAGGAGATATTTTTGTAATGCAGCACAAATTCCCTGTGTGGACAAGATAAATCATAATGTTCTGCCTACTGGTACTTGCAGCTGCCATTGGGAGCAAACAATTGATTAGAACACTTTTTGCAGTAATCTAGTGGTGACTGTAGGCATCCGAAAACTTCTCTGTGCCACTGTAAAGAAACATTAAGAAAATTATTTGCAAAGAATTTGTTGTTAAAAGGTGAAAAATTTTCATCTCTTTTTACATAGCCTAACATACAAATAATAGTTATGATTCACATGTACATCCTATTCTATGAGAGCTGCACTGGGGCGTGTACTGAGTGTTGAAAATTGTTATATATTTTTTCCAAAGTCGCAGTGTCTAAAATAGAAACAACTGTACAAAATGTGGGGCGTGAATCTGATCTGCAATACAATTAAAGTAAAAGATACAAAGCTTCCTGTGCATTCTGCTGTTTGGGGAGCAGGCAGTGTATCCCAAGCCTTCAGTTAAGGTGAGTTAATGAGAATATATGGTTATAAATTGCTGCATAAAAACTTCCGTTTCAAGTCATTATTTCTAAATTGCTGTTTTCTTACTGTTTACTGAATTATAATTACTATACGATTACATTTTCACCCCTGCAATTTGGTGGATACATTTTCAAATGTAACACTGAATTTGCTCTACTATGCGCATACTAATGAGATTTAACGTATTCATGCTACACAATAAAAACAACGTATTTAACCCTCTCACTGGATGGCGATTGTTTGTCCCTTTAAAGTGCCTTGGAAGAACACAAATATTTTCATTACCAAAAAATATACATCTTCAGACAGCTGTTTTTTTTACCCCTCATCAGTGCAGAGCAAGGTACTTCCTCTTAGGAGCTTATTTATAGTCAGTGTCGGACTGGGGTTCCTTGGGCCCACCAGAAGACATCATTTTTAGGGTCCAAGCTCTATATCATCAATAAAGTCTAATAGGTTTTAAATCAAAGGTATAGACCCTAGTGATAAGTGGTTAGCTCCAAAGATAGTACTAAATGTGATTTTTCTCCTGGACCTTTTTGGGCCTACTATGGTTTCAGAGACTTGGCCCCCTGGAGGATCCTGTTGCTCTGGTGGGCCAGTCTGACCCTGAGTATATCTATAGTTTGTATTAAACTCCCTGAAGAAGCCTCTATAGTTCGGCCAGGTTGTCTAAATATAAATCACTGTAGTACGGAACGCTATAGGGATTAGAAAAAACTAATACTTTATTAAGTTTACAAAAAATGTGTGAGGAAAGGAAACCTACTAACTATATAAAATTCTAAGTGACCAGATCTATCCACGGATCCTGAGGATGATCGAGGTAACACATGGAAAGCCACGATCAGCGGTACCGCTCAGGTGTGGATAAGGTCACCAAGAAATCCACTTCCGGTGCACTACTAATGGTTGCAACACCACGCCTGCCGGCCGTAGTGATCTGACACAACTAAAAGTGTGTACCGTGGCACGGACGAGGTGCTCTGCTCAATCACCCAGTTTAGATGGCCCTGGACTAAATTAACAAACTAACCCATTGATAAACATCTACTCATTGGATCCGACCTGATCAAGAACCACCTGTTCAGGGATATGAACCAGATGTCTGAATGTCGGCCCTGTGAGCACAAATCAAGGGACACTAACTACCTGGGTGTGAGCAAAAGGGCTTGAGTTCACCTGTTCTCATACTACAGAGGGCTGGATTAACGCCGACCACTTCTGTTGTGTGAACGCAAATCAAACGCAATTCAAAAAACATGGGTTTGCCCCCACTGATCGCTCGGCGCGTTTCGCCAGTGAGCTGCTGACCTCCGTTACAGAGGCTGCAGCTGTCAGCACTGAATGGCCGTACGCGGCCGCAAGGACGCGCGCTATATAAGGTGGAGACTCCTCCCCTCTTCTGGATCAAGCCTCTGGGGCGGCCAATAAGGAAGCAGGAGGCGCGGCAATGCTGCAACAACCAACCTGCCCCACTTACCCGCCCCCTCTATGAGACGATCACAGGCAAATGTCAAAACATTCGCATATTTAGTGTTAGAGTGACCAAACGGCGGCTTCAAATCAAAAAGGCAGCATGGCAATGCAGGAACAGGGATCTTTATCTTTTTCTGGTAGGTGGTCAAGTGTAGTAATTATGATAATTAACTACTGTAGTTGTTGTTACTGAGTCAGGATAACCCCAAGACATAAAAAGTCCTGGATTGTCTTGAAGGAACGTATACCATTACCAGCTTGTCAGTGATTTGCAGGTTGTCTAAATGCCTCAGAACTTTCTAGAGTTTTTAATTAATGAGTTCCTCTGGTTCGTAGATATGAGGATCTACCTTCACCACCTCTTTCGATGACTTAGCCTTTTGGGTTTTGGATAAGATCATTCTGGCTGCTGATAGTGTTGCAGTGTTTGCAACTTTAATGAGCAGCGCTCAGACATTGAGGATGGAAAAAAAATGGTTTCCTTTACTTGGGACAAAACAGCAACCATTAACTGTAACATCATCATCAAGATTGAGACAAACAGAGATAACAACCACATTATCACCAGACAGTACATACACTGGAATAACTGCACTTGAAAGACACAGCGACATCTACCGTCAGCTTAATGTAGTTCCTCCTGCATTAAGCTGCAGCTGTTGCAGTATTCCAACACCCCTTCTCAACAGCTAAGGCTTAAAGGACGTCGGTCACCTACTTTTCTAGACAGCTCATATTGCATTACTGTGCATTCCCCCCATTTAAACAGTACCTTTATTGCATATGCCCCATGTAGAGAAACTACAAAAAATGAGTTTATCACAATATGCTAATTAGGTCTCGCAAGTGCCCAGGCCCATCACCGATGTGCCCACCAAACCACTCCTCTTGCAACTCTCTGGCCCTTCCTCCACTCTTTGTTCATCATCCTCTTTTGCCTCTTAGATCTCGCGCCTACACCATTCACTGCCAAACTAGGAGGGCAGGCCAGAGAACTGCAGGGGGAGGGTTAGGCAGGCACATTGGAGAAGGACCTAGGTGCTTGCGACCATAACACAGCCCCTGGGAGACCTAATTAGCATATTGTTATACATTCAGTTTTTCAGCTTCTCTATGTGGGACATATACAATAAAGGTACTGTTTAAGGGCTCTTTCACACTTGCGTTCTTTTCTTCCGGCATAGAGTTCCGTCGTCGGGGCTCTATGCCGGAAGAATCCTGATCAGTTTTATCCTAATGCATTCTGAATGGAGAGAATTCCGTTCAGGATGCATCAGGATGTCTTCAGTTCCGGAACGGAACGTTTTTTGGCCAGAGAAAATACCGCAGCATGCTGCGCTTTTTGCTCTGGCCAAAAATCCTGAACACTTGCCGCAAGGCCGGATCCGGAATTAATGCCCATTGAAAGGCATTAATCCGGATCCGGCCTTAAGCTAAACGTCGTTTCGGCGCATTACCGGATCCGACGTTTAGCTTTTTCTGAATGGTTACCATGGCTTCCATGACGCTAAAGTCCTGGCAGCCATGGTAAAGTGTAGTGGGGAGCGGGGGAGCAGTATACTTACCGTCCGTGCGGCTCCCGGGACGCTTCAGAGTGACATCAGGGCGCCCCACGCGCATGGATGACGTGATCACATGGATCACGTCATCCATGCGCATGGGGCGCTCTGACGTCATTCTGGAGCGCCCCGGGAGCCGCACGGACTGTAAGTATACTGCTCCCCCGCTCCCCACTACTACTATGGCAACCAGGACTTTAATAGCGTCCTGGCTGCCATAGTAACACTGAACGCATTTTGAAGACGGATCCGTCTTCAAATGCTTTCAGTACACTTGCGTTTTTCCAGATCCGGCGTGTAATTCCGGCAAATGGAGTACACGCCGGATCCGGACAACGCAAGTGTGAAAGAGCCCTTAATTAAGGGGGAACTGTGCAATAACGAGATATGAGCGGTCTAGAACGGAGACAGACTCCCTTTAATCTTTATGACCCAGCTTCTTCATCAGCCTGGAGTTCCTTTTAACACTCAGCAGCTTTGTATGGTTCTACTGAGTCATCTATGTTGTATTTGAAAGTCCATGTACAGCCTATGGCTTTTCTTCAAAGTAGCAGTTCTGTTAATATTATGTTTTAGTGTTGTGCATAGATCTAACTTCTTCTTCTAATCCATTTGTTGGCTTCCCATTCTGGAAGTTTGGATGTCTTCCAAAGATTTAGGTTCATAGATATACACTGAATGTGCTCCCTTGCATGAGAGGCGCACAGGTAGTTTACCTTTGTTTTTGCTTGCTGAACATTATGGCTGTGTATTTGGGTTTGGTTGTATCTAGGGTTGAGCGAACCCGAACTGTAGAGTTCGGGTTCGTACCGAACTTTAGGATTTTTGGAACCCGGACCCGAACCCGAACTTTTCAGTAAAAGTTTGGGTTCGAGTGCGGTGTTCCGCGATTTAATGGCGCTTTTTGAAAGGCTGCAAAGCAGCCAATCAGCAAGCTTTTAACTAGTGTGCCCTTAGAAGCCATCACAGCCATGCCTACTAATGGCATGGCTGTGATTGGCCAGTGCAGCATGTGACCAAACCTTTATATAAGCTGGAGTCACGTAGCACCGCACGTCACTCTGCTCTTACTAGTGTAGGGATAGGATGCTGCTGCTGTGAGGGAGAGAATAGGAAAGAAATAATCTATCTGATATCACATCACAACTTGTTATTAACTCTGCGATCTACTGCTATTTTGTTTTGTGGGTGCAGTGCAACATTTTTGTACCCTGCCCTGAGCCCAGTGACACAGAAAAATAAATTTTATCCGTCTGTTAGTTAGGTGGGCATCGGCGGCCATTTTGTGCAAGTTCAGTGCACCAGCACTGCATATGTGCCAGGGACAATAATTTAACCTTGTTCTTTTAGTTCAGTGGGCAACATATAGCCATTTTTTAAGTGCACCTGCACTGCATATGTGCCAGGGGAAGGGAAAATAATATAGGGAATCTGTCTGGGAGTTCAGGGACCCAGGGGGTGACATATTCCCATTTTTTTTCTGTAAAGTACAATCCAAGTATATCCATCTGTTAGATTCTGTGGGGACAAATAATTTTTGTTTTGCTAAAAAGTACATTTGCGCTCTGCACTGCATTTGTGATAGTGAAAGAGAATCAGTTAAATCCATCTGTTTAATTGTGGTTAAAAAAATAATATTTTTTTCCCCATAAAGTACCTTTGCGACCTTTGCTGCATTTGTGACAGTCCAATACAAGCATTAAATACTGCAGTTATATTCTGGTTTTAAAAAAACACCCATTTTGAGCAAAATACTAGATTTGCGGCCTTTGCTGCATTTGTGACAGTCCAATACAAGCTTTAAATACTGCAGTTATATTCTGGTTTAAAAAAAAACACCCATTTTGTGCAAGACACTACATTTGGGGCCTTTGTGCTTTGTGGAGCAGGGACACCAAACGCTAGCTAATAGGGCCACAAAAGTCCTTTAAAGAACTGGTATAGGTGTGCTATTGATACGTGTGATATACTGAGGGGTGTAATATACTTATAATATACTATATATAATATAGTGCATTTGTATTATGCAGCAGTTGTGTTCGGTTCTGATGCGATACTGCAGCTATATAGAGGGACAAATTCTATTGGAAAAACTAATTGTAACTGGTGTGATATACCTGTTGCCCCCAAAAAAACTGATTGAGGGGTGTGATATACCTATAATATACTTTCCAACATAGAAAATATATAGTGCATTTGTATTGTGCAGCAGTTGTGTGTGGTTCTGCTGCAATACCACAGGTATAGAGAGGGACAAGCGCTATTGAAACAACTATTTGCAACGGGTGGAATATGCATGTTGCCCCCCCAAAAAAATGATTGAGGGGTGTGATATACCTGCTTTCACAAAATACTGATTAAGGGGTTTGATATTCCTGCTTCCACAAAATACAGATTGAGGGGTGCAATATACCTGCTTCCACCAAATATTGATTAAGGGGTTCTATATACCTGCTTCCACAAAATTCTGAATAACGGTTTGATATACCTGCTTCCACAAAATACTGAATAACGGGTTTGATATACCTGCTTCCACAAAATACAGATTGAGGGTTGCAATATACCTGCTTCCACCAAATATTAATTAAGGGCTTCTATATACTTGATTCCACAAAATACTGATTAAGGGGATTAATATACCTGCTTCCACAAAATATTGATTGAGGCCTGTGATACACCTGCTTCCACAAAATATTGATTAAGGGGATTGATATACCTGCTTCCACCAAATATTGATTGAGGCCTGCGATATACCTGCTTCCGCAAAATACCTATTAAGGGGTTTGATATACCTACTTTCACAAAATACAGATTGAGGGGATTGATATACCTGCTTCCACCAAATACTGATTGAGGCCTGCGATATACCTGCTACCACAAAATACTGATTGAGGGGTGCGATATACATGCTTCCACAAAATACTGATTAAGGGGTTCTATATACATGTTTCCACAAAATACTGATTGAGGGGTGAGATATACCTGCTTCCAAAAAATACTGATTAAGGGGTTTAATATAGATGCTTCCACAAAATACAGATTGAGGGGTGCCATATACCTGCTTCCACCAAATATTGATTAAGGGGTGCGATATACCTGATTCCACAAAATACTGTTTAAGGGGATTGATAAACCTGCTTCCACCAAGTATTGATTGAGACCTGAAATACACCTGCTTCCACAAAATACTTATTAAGGGGTTTGATATACCTGTTTCCACCAAATATTGATTAAGGTGTTCTATATATATGATTCCACAAAATACTGATTAAGGGGATTGATATACCTGCTTCCACAAAATATTGATTAAGGGGTTTGATATACCTGCTTCCACAAAATACAGATTGAGGGGTGCGATATATACCTGCTTCCACCAAATATTGATTAAGGGTTTCTATATACCTGCTTCCACAAAATTCTGAATAACGGGTTTGATAGACCTGCTTCCACACAATACTGAATAACGGGTTTAATATACCTGCTTCCACAAAATACTGATTAAGGGTTTTGATATATCTGCATCCACAAAATAAGGATTGAGGTTTGCGATATACCTGCTTCCACCAAATATTAATTAAGGGCTGCTATATACTTGATTCCACAAAATACTGATTAAGTAGATTGAAATACCTGCTTCCACAAAATATTGATTGAGGCATGTGATACACGTGTTTCCACAAAATATTGATTAAGGGAATTGATATACCTACTTCCATCAAATATTGATTGAGGCCTACGATATACCTGCTTCCACAAAATATTGATTAAGGGGATTGATATACCTGCTTCCAAAAATATTGATTGAGGGGTGTGATTTACCTGCTTTCGCAAAATATTGATTAAGGGGTTTGATATACCTGCTTCCACTAAATACAGATTGAGGCGTGCGATATATACCTGCTTCCACCAAATATTGATTAAGGGTTCTATATACCTGCTTCCACAAAATACTGATTGAGGGGTGAGATATACCTGCTTCCACTAAATATTGATTAAGGGGTTCTATATACCTGCTTCCACAAAATACTGATTGGGGGGGTGCGATATACCTGCTTCCACCAAATATTGATTGAGGCCTGCGATACATCTGCTTCCACAAAATTTTGATTGAGGGGTTCTATATACCTGCTTCCCAAAAATATTAATTAAGGGGTGCGATATACCTGCTTCCACAAAATACTGATTAAGGGGTTTGATATACCTGCTTCCACCAAGTATCGATTGAGGCCTGCGATACACCTGCTTCCACAAAATACTTAGTAAGGGGATGATATACAGGCATCTAGCAAATATTGATTGAGGCCTGCGATACACCTGCTTCCACAAAATACTAATTAAGGGGTTTGATATACCATCTTCCACTAAATACTGATTGAGGCCTGCAATATACCTGCTTCCAAAAATACTGCCCACAAGAGAGGAAGAGGAGGGGAGTTCAGAGGGAGAGACTGAGCAGCAGATAGGGAGGAGAAGGAGGAGAAGCACGCAGAACTTGCAGTGCACCGGAGGCAAAAGGCAGACTGCAAATGTATCTGGAGTGAGCCATCCACCATGCACGGTCACATCTTGAGCTCCCAGAATGCAGGCACATGGCTCCGCAGTGTGGGCTTTTTTTAACGTGTCAGCTGCTGTCAATAGTGTTGCCATCTGCAGCCTCCGTCGTGAGTGGCGCAGTAAGCCCAACACTCACGACGACTGCCTTAAGAAGGCACCTGGCTTCCCATCACCGAGCCCAGTGGGAGCAATGCCGTCAAAACTCACAAAGCCACACTCCCGGCGCTCCACGTCCAGCCTCTTCTCCTTCTCCTCTCTCCTCCCATTTGCCCTCCACTCCACCTTCCACCGTGCCGTTGTTGCGTTCTTCTGGCAGAAGGCAGGCTTCTGTGGCCTAAATGTTCAAGCGTAAAAATTTGATGACGCCGGATAACCCTCTTGCCCAACGGCTGACCGCTGGCTTGTCGGAACTGCTAGCCCACCAACTACTGCCATATAAACTGGTGGACTTGGAGGCCTTTAGAAAATTTGTGGCCATTGGCACACCACAATGGAAAGTCCCGGGAAGGAAATATTTCTCCCAGAATGGCATCCCAGAGCTATATGTCCATGTTCAGCGTCAAGTGAATATATCTCTGGCACACAGTGTTGGTGCCAAAATTCATCTGACCAAAGACACGTGGTTTTTGCAAACACAGGCAGGGAAGGTACATAACTTTTACTGCCTACTGGGTGAACCTTCTGACGGCTGTCAAGCATGCAACCCGTGGCACCCGTGTGGATTTGGTGTTACCGCTACGGATTGCATGCAGGCCTGCCTCTTCTTCTCCTCCTCCTACTCTATGCTCTGTCTCCTCCTCAGCTGACTCGTCCTTTTCCACTTCTACCGCCTCTTCCACTGCACCCCCCAAGCTTGTTTGTGGATGCAAGCTATTAATTATTTTGCATTACTATTTACAGGTTATTTTGCTTTACTATTTACCATATCAGTCATTGTATTATGTTTCTTTGTTTCTTTCATTTTTGTATATATAGTTATTTTGCATATATGGTTATTCTGTTCCATTGTCTCTTTGCACCTTCAGTGTCTGATGAAAGCCTGTGAGCCGAAAATGTTACCACGTATTGCCGCTTGAATTGTTTCTGAAATACACATTGATCAAGACAAAGTCTGCTGTGATTTACTATTATTAACATAGTGTAGATTAGTTAATAGTGTAGCTGATAGGGTTTAGTGCAGGGTGTAGTGTAGGTTAGATAGAGATATAGTATAGTGTAGCCTTTTGCTGTCGGTTAAGTCTGTGAAAAAAAAAGTCTTTTGCTGTGTTTTAGGTTTTTGTGTGCTAGGATTGTCTGTGGAAAAAAATTAATAAAATAAAGTCTTAGCCTGTGTTTAGTGTAACAGTTTTAGTTTTTTTTTTTGTTAGGGAGGGATTATTGCCTGCATCTTTTTTTCTGTGAAACAAAAAAAAAAGTCTTTGTCTGTGTTTTAGTGCTACTGTTTTAGGGTTTCCTTTGCTAGGGAGGGATTATTGTCTGCATCTTTTGTCTGTGAAAAAAAAAAGGGCTTTGCCTGTTTTTTAGTGTTACTGTTGTAGGGTTTCGTTTGTTAGGAAAGGATTTTTGTCTGCATCTTTTGTCTGTGAAAAAAAAAAAAAAAAGGCTTTGCCTCTGTATTAGTGTTATTGTTTTAGGGCTTCATGTCTATTTTTTTTTCTTTTTTGCCCCATTATCCCCAACCCAATAAAGTTTGCTCAAACTCCCTCATTATTTTCTTTCTATATTTTTTGGTTGTTGTTTAAAAACATTGTTATTATTTACTCCTTTGGTGAAATAATGAGTGGACAAGGTCGTGCCGGCAGCTGTGGTCATGGTAGGGGAGTTGGTTTCAGTTCTGGAATCGCTGCCAGCACAGGGCCGCTCCTTTACCCACAGAGGGTCGGGCACAGGTGGCAGGGGCATCCGCCTGATCCATGATTTTTTTGGGCGTGGCAACCGACCCATTTCATCTCAGGACGCCGAGGCAGTGGTGTCATTCATGACCCAAGCCAGTGGCACGGAGTCTTCTGCCCTGGCTCTGAGCAGCAGCTCTCCACCTCCTGCAGGACCAGCCCCCAGCCCCCAAGAATCGACCCTGACGTTGTTTGACAGCGACAGTGAGAGGGACATCTTGGGGGAAGTAATGTAGTAGAGTGAGCTGGAGCTTGGTTCGGATGGTCAGGACCTTTTGGAAGGGAAGGAGGAGGAGGAGGGGGTACCGCCCGTCAGTACCCCAGTGATATCCCTTCCAACTGGTGTGGGTGGTTTCAGCCACAGAACCCCCGCACCTAGTCAGACCCAGGCGTCAGCGAGGGGACAGCAGAGCCAGGTCAGGGGCTCCAGGTCTGCTGTTCCCCTCAGTCAACCTCTAGTTGACCTTGGGTCTGACATTACAGGCGATGAAGAGAAGGGTGAATTTTGAATGGGTGCCACCTCCCTTATCAGGTGACAGCAGCACTGATGAGTAAGGTAGGCACCGAAGGCAAACTGCGCCAGATCACCAGGGAGCCCAGTGACAGGAGCTCCACTGGTAATTGCAGCAGGAGGCAGCAGCAGCAGGTGCCGGCTCCACCTGTGCGCACCAAGTCTGAACATGCACGGGGGGGCGTGGCCTGACTGGCATGGAGTAAGGTCTCACACAGCTCCAGCTCCTGCAGAATCCTGTAATTATCCTGGCCATCAGTGAAGCCATCACAGTAAATCTACCCCTACGGATCCCCTGTGACACTCTGGGACTGACAGCAAGTCGCTTGGCTAACATCTACCCCGGGAGACCTACTGTGTAGCCAGCGCGACCACTTACGCACGGCTGTGTGGAGCAGCCATTACACTGTGCCTGCACGCCGACGCCTGGGCTCTTCTCTGCACACCTGAGGGATCGGAGCGCTGTAGGAGACTCTCCTGGAAGCGACAGGCCCGTGGGCTGAGAGAGGGCGGTGAGTGCAACATTACCCGCAGAGTCGGCACCTCCTGATAATTTCCCGCGCGCATCCCCTTACGGGCGCCATTACAGCCGCGGCTCCCTCCTCCCCTGTGATCTCCCAGCCAGCGCCGGACCAACCTCTGCAGGTCGGGCTGCAGCCTCTGGGATCCTTCTCTTCGAGAGGTTAGACCGCTGAGGGCGGCTTTGGATCAGTGCAGGTCAGTGGCAGCCTCAAAGTGCGACATTAACATACCCCACAGAAGGGACTACAGGTGGGTTTTTAACCCCTTGAAGGGATGCAGACACCACCGGAAGATTACAGCTGGTGACCCTACTGCTGCGGGGCCCGGAGGAGGGAGTACCCCTGAGAGTACTGGGTTGAGATCTGGCGCTACCCCTGTAAAATCCTGTGTCTTTTTGCTCTCCGCACCTGAGGGACAATCACCTATATCATAAGAGGGTAAACGTCCTATATATGGGCCGCAAGACAGACACTTCTGGAGCTGCTCTCTCTCCCAAGCTGATGGTGGATGCCATGAGTCAGACAGAGGCTCAAGGGGCCAGTGCCCCCACTGAACAGGCAGAGGTTGATCTCTCTAAAATAATGGCTGCCATTACGAACTGCCAGACGATCCTCACGGTCAAAATAGACCACGTCCAGGCAGACCTTACCTGCCTCAGACACGACATTTACGTGAAAGAACCGCAAAGGTGGAGAGGAGGCTGGGGGAGGTGGAAGATATGACGCAGCGTGGTGATAGTATTGTCCGAACACTCCAACAACAAGTTAGAGCTTTGATGGCGAAAGTGAATGACGCAGAAAACCATAACAGGCGGAACAACATCCGTATCATGGGGCTACCTGAAAGGGTGGAGGGTCAATCCCCGGAGGACTTTGCGGAGCACCTTATTAAGCAAACCCTGTCCCCCATTAACCTGTCCACGAATTTTGCAGTGGAACGTGCCCACAGGATACCCACTAAACCTTTACCGCCTGGGGCCCTGCCGCGTCCTTTCATCCTTAAAGTCCTGAATTATAGGGACCGATTGCGGTACTTGCAGCGGCCCATCGCCTGAAGGACATTCGCTTCGATAATGCAAGGATATCCTTTTACCCGGATTTCTCCTCAGAAGTCCAGAAACAGAGGAGACAATTTAAAGCAGTGAGGGCACATCTACGGGAGAAAGGCCTCATCTACGCTATGTTGTATCCCGCGCGTCTCAGAGTGCAGGACGGCGACACGGCAAGGTTCTTCTCCACTCCGGAGGAGGCATCTGACTGGCTCGACCGGATGGGCTGAATATATAGTGATTATCAGATGGTGTGACTTTGTCTACAGTTTTGAAGATGGCCAAGACATAGTGAGGGGCTATGTTTGATAGAACTGTTCCACTTCCCCAGGGGTAGTTCGGTTATTCCGTGGGTGGCAGTGTCTAGATCGGGTCGCCCTGTTTTTCCAGTAGGAAGCTATTAGTACTTAGTTTGGGTTACTGGGCTCAGTTAGGTTGGGGGGTCTGGGCAGGGAGGGGGGAATTTGTTTGCGGGTCTTGTTTCACCTGTTACTCATCTGTTCTATGTGTTGGTGTATTGTCTTGTGGTATGAGTGTGTGAGTGTCTGGCCTGGATGTCCTAGGATCTCTGCGACTTATGTGGTCGGCTTTTTTACTTGATGGCTACCTGCAACTTCATCTCCTGGAATGCCAGGGGGCTCAATGATAAAGTGAAGAGATCTCTTGTATTCAATTACTTGAAGAAATTTTCCCCAGATGTGGTGTTACTGCAGGAGACCCACTTGAGAGGCCAAAGGCTGATGGCGTTGAAGCATCCTTGGGTGGGATCTTCCTTTCACGCAGTATATAGCAACTACGCTAGAGGGGTTTCTGTACTGGTGTCCAAGTCAATCCCTTTTCAACTACATTCCGTGCAGACGGATTTGTCTGGGCGCTATGTAATTGTACATGCTGCAATACGGGGTAGAGACTACATAGTGGTAGACATATATATCCCCCCCCCCCTCTTTCAAAGAAGAGTACTAGATGACATTATGGGGAAGGTATCAACTTTGCTGACTGAGCCATTAATTATGATTGGAGATTATAATGCAGTGCTAGACCCGATTGCAGATAGACTCCGTCCTCAAGCCTCACATAATAGGTCGCTGGTAAATTGGGCTGATGCGCATGATCTGACTGAGGCATGGAGATTTCTTCACCCAAGCGACCGTCAATATTCCTGTCACTCGGCTTCCTTTGATACCTTGTCCCGTATTGATCTGGTGTTTGTCAACAGGGAGCTTTTGCCGTGGCTGTCTAAGGTGGAATACCTTCCGAGGGGTATCTCGGATCATTCCCCGCTACTGATGATTCTGACAATGCCGCTGACACCCCCGGAAAGGCAGTGGTGCCTTAACGCGAGATGGCTGGAGGTTTTACCTGTGGCCTGTGCAGCTTTGGAGGGAGCAGCAGATTACTGGGCGTCCAATGAGGGGTCAGCTAATCCTGATGTTGAATGGGAGGCCTTTAAAGCGGTGCAACGCGGTACTTTTATACACGCTATTGCCTCGCATAGGAAAGAACTAGTCAGTACTAGGACCAAACTAGAGAAAAAAATAGCTAATAAGGAGAGTGAATATACTCGGAACCCTAGCCCAGAATCCCGTGAGATGTGGGAGGAGGCCCAAAGGAGATATCACCTCCACTTATTGGAATATACTCAGAAGAAGTTATTATACCAGAAACAAGTGGTGTTCTCGGAAGGGGACAAAAATGGGAGGGCCCTGGCCTATTTAGCAAAAACAGAAAATCCCCAGACAGTGGTCTCCCTTATTACCAATATGGAGGGTGTTCAGTTTTCTCAGCCGAGGGATATATGCGCTCAATTTGCCTGCTATTACTCTAACCTATATACCTCTAAAACACCTTACACGGGTGTGGATATTCGGGGTTACCTAGAGAATGTCCAGCTTACGCCTCTATTCTGCTCGGACAGATCCTTTCTGGATGCCCCCATTGAGGAAGGGGAAGTTAGGGCAGCGATAGAAAGTATGATGGGTGGGAAGTCTCCTGGTCCTGATGGTTTTCCATTAGAATGGTATAAGGCGGATGTGGATAGGCAAAGTAAGAGATTGTGGAAAACTTTCAATTATGTGTATGAATGTAACAGATTACCCAAGTCATTCATGGAGGCGACCATTGTGGTAATTCACAAACCGGGGAAGCCTCCGGACCAGTGCAGCTCCTATAGACCAATCTCCCTTTTGAATGTGGATGCGAAAATCCTAGCTAAACTTCTTGCTAGGAGACTCAGGGATGTAATCTTGTCTGTGATTGATCCCGATCAATCGGGTTTTATGCCAGGCAAGACAACTGATATTAACCTTAGAAGACTGTTTACTAACCTACAGGTCTCACATAATAATGTGGGATCCCGAGTGATCGCATCCCTCGATAATGAAAAGGCATTTGACTCGGTTGAATGGAACTTTATGTGGGAGACGTTGCGCGGTCTGGGCTTCCCCCAATCTTTTATAAGGTGGGTGCAATTATTGTACCAGGCCCCAATGACTAAGGTCCGGGTTAACGGGTACCTGTCGCGCCCTTTTGCTTTGTATAGATGTACTAGGCAGGGATGCCCATTGTCACCCATGCTATTTGCCCTAGTCATGGAACCCCTGACTCAACTAGTTAATGGATCGGGACTGATTGAGGGATGGTCTATAGTGGGAATACAGGAAAAAATTTCACTCTACGCTGATGACCTACTGGTGTACTTAGCTGATGCGGGCCCATCCTTGGAAGCACTTCTAGATACCATAGATGGTTTTGGGAAGTTTTCAGGCCTCAGGGTCAATTGGACTAAATCCAGTCTTTACTTAATAGACAAGATAAGTGTTAAGGCTGGCAGCAGGCTAGCCTGGATTTGTGGGAGGGGCCGGTACCTGTCTTAAGCAGTCTGGCTCTCCCAGGCAGCACGTCGGCATTCGGACGTCTGCAACTTCCGGGTGTGACGTCATCAGCAAGCGTCCTAAACGAGTCGGATCTCAGAGAAGCCGGGTGTACCTTTCCCTACAGTCTGCAAGCTGTTCAGGTCGTTTTCCAAGATAACTGGTTTGTTTGGGGAGCGTGGCAACGTGGAGGAGGGTAGGAGGGTGTGTAGAGAGGGGGAAGTGTGCCGGAGGATCGCTTCTCCTCACTGCGTTCAGGCACATGCAATTCAAGTTTTGGCACCAATGGGCAGCATTGTCACATAGTTGGAGCTCATTGCCTGTCTCAGCATAACCTGTATCTAAGTTCTTACAGGGGCTGCGAGTCATCTGGGCTCAGCAGGTTAAACTCTGGCAGCTGGGTCCAGGTGCCATTACTGAGTTGATTTCTTACAAGGTTGCTGCTTGTGCACATGTTTGACACTCATCACATACACTACATACATACCTTAGACACATAGTTCGCACATCAGGCAGTTTGACGAAAAAAAAAAAAAAAAAAAAAGGGTACAAGTGGATTGTTAAATAAAGTTAAAAAAAAAAAAAAAAAGAGTGGGTTGTTCAAATAAAGAAAAAAAAAAAAGGTACAAGTGGATTGTTAAATAAAGTAAAAAAAAAAAAAAAAGAGAATTTTTTGGGATAAAAAAAAAAAAAAACCTTTATCCACCAAGCTTCATCCATACACCTCTAGCATAGGTACATCCGCCAATACAGCTACACGCTCGCACAACATACACACCCCGTTTCATCTCGTAGACTAGTGTCATACGTCATACGGTCTGTTTTCCACAAATCCTATACTTACATACATCACCTACCACGTCTGTAGGTTCTTTAGCCCGCAGTATTCGTTTTTAATTAATCTGCCACGTCACAGATTCACACAAACTCGGGCTCGCTTCATACGTCAGTGGAAACGACTATCATACTCCCTGTCAGCCTCGAAGGCTTTTCGTTCAATCGTTTCACGCTGCTGGGGGGGGGGAAGGGGAGGGGCTTAGATTCCATCATCTTGTTTGTCAGCTTACGGGCAGCAGGTCGTAGGGTTAACAGTTTTTTTTTTCTCTTCTCTTTTTCTTTCTTCGTTTTCTTTTTTGTTGTTGTTGTTTTGTGGTGTTTGTTGTGTTGTTTGCAGTGGTCTACGCCATCTGCAACTTCAGCCAGTGCAGGCTCCTGCATGTCTGTGCCACATGTTTTAGGGCACATCCGGTCACGGTCTGCACATTGAAGCCGGCGTGACTGAGCCGGGTGAGTGTGGAGGCACTAGACCAATGCTGCGGCTTCATCCGGTTCAGCCGTTCCGTACATTCCTGGTGGAAGGGTTTTCACGGGGGTTTCACACTGGGCTCATCACCTTGCCCCAGCAGACTCATGAATGCCCCAACTTGCAGTCGGCTTCTAAACATGCTGGTCTGGTGGATTCACTCTTGGCAGTTGAGCTGGACAAGGGTTTCATCATTGTCCTTTCCAGTCCTCTCCTTTCTGCACTTGGAGGGTGAGCCCGGTGGGGGTGGTGCAGGGAAAATATTCCAATAAATTTTGTTTGATTTATGATTTGTCTGCTCCACATTCTTCCCACGGTCCTAGTCTCAACTCGTTGATTCCGTCCGAGGAATTTCCTATCCAGGTCATTCTTCAGACAGGCATGGGGGCTTGGCTGTCCAAAGCAGATGTCTCTGATGCGTTCAAACTGCTGCCCATTAGCCCATCTCTCTGGCAGTGGCATGGCATCAAATGGAGAGATGCGTACTATTTCGCCACCAAGTTGACGTTTGGTTCCTAGAGCAGCCCCAGTCTGTTTGACAGGTTAGCGCAGGCACTGGAATGGATTTTGTTGGAACAGGGTTGCCAGAATGTCATTCACTACCTGGATGATTTTCTGTTGATCGAAGAACCCTCACAGGCACCTGTTGACTTGCAGGTTCTCTTGCAGGTCTTCAAGGAGTTAAACATTCCAGTGGCCGAACACTAAACAGAAGGGCCTGCGCAGGTTGTCACGTTCTTGGGGATCTCTCTGGATTCACGTGCCATGTCAGCCAGTCTGCCACAAGACAAACTCGACAGAATCAAATCAGGTGTCCGTTTCTTGCTCATGTCTCAGGTTTGCACCAAGAGAGAATTGCAGTCTCTGTTGGGCATGTTATACTTTGTCCCTACATGTTTCGCCGAGCCTCTCGGCGTCTTCAGGGGAACCTGAAGACGCAGAGAGGCTCGGCGAAACATGTAGGGTCACAGGACTTAGGTTTTAGGCAGGAGTTGTTCAGGGTGCTTACTGGAATATTTGGACACTGGGAGGGTGGATAATCCCTCAAGCTAGTAATAGTACGGAGTGCGAATACACATACACATATATCAACACATGGTATATGTCCCTGATTCAATCAACTCCTGAGGTTTTTAACAAATGTTCCCAAGAAGTTTATTGATATTTTTAATATAGTGAGATAAAAGTTTGAGTTTTAACATTAGTCAGAGGGGTTGCAAAGTTACGCTCAGGTCCTAGTGACCACTTAATCTTGATTTGTGACTTTGTCTCCTCAAAGCTAGGGCTCCCTGGGATACTCTCCCCTATAGTTTGCCTGTTGGGATTGGTGTCGGAAATAGTACCTACTATGTATGTAAGGAAGCTACTCCGCCTACTCATGTTCTATAGGAGGAAAATAATCCTTTTGAATTGGAAACCACCAAAGACCCCTACCCTAGGTGCGTGGATCCAGCTGATAAATTCTAACCTGCAGCTGTACAAACTCACTTTTGCAGCAAGGGGGACTCCTGATAGATTTGATCAGATCTGGGGATTGTGGTTAAGTGCACACAGAACTATCTGAGTTTATGTGCGGGTATTCGGGAATCCAGGTTGTATGAGTGTGCGTGTGGATGTTTGTCTGGTCCTGTACTTGCTAAGACGCCATAATATTACGGGACTGCTGAGCGGTTTTATCGACATTAAGACATTGTTTGCTTTATTGTTCTTCCCGGCCAGTGTTCATTGCATGGGTTCTGGACCTTGGTCTTGTTGTTCACTTGTCTTGTGATGTATTCCCTCTGGGATGTTCTTTTGTATTTGAAATGTGTTCTATAAATAAATACTATAAAAAAAAAAAAGTCTGAACATGTGCATGCCAGCACCACCCCATCTGACAGGAGGTCGGTGCGTAAGTCGTCTGTTTGGGCTTACTTCACCCTGGCAACAGACGTTGTGACAATTGCCATCTGCCAGATATGCCATGCCAGGGTAAGGAGAGGGAAGTCTGTTGCTTGGCTGGGTACCTCTGCCCTTACTCAGCACCTGAGAGTCAACCATTGGCGGGAGTGGGAACAGATGCAGGGTGGTCGTAGCAGCACAAGCAGCAGTGTGCAGGGGACAGCAGCTCCTGCCACTGTTCTGCAGCCACCCCAACCCCTTCCAACAATGCATTCCCACTCCCCCACTCCCTCTCCTAGAGGTACTGGTACCAGCAGCCAAACCTCTGCCTCCTCTGCACCCTCCTCTATCGCCTCCACTGCCGTCCGGCACCAGCCGTCGGTTGCGACGCATTTGAACGCACCGCGCCCAACAACGCCGGTGACCGACGAGTGCGTTCAACAAATGGGCTCCTGGCAAGGCTTATCGCCCATCATCTGCTGCCCTTACATCTTGTGGACAGCAATCCATTCCGGCAGATATTGGAGCAGACCCAACCCAGATGGCGTGTCCCCAGCCACCATTTCTTTGCCAGAACCGGCATCCCTGCCCTACACCTTCACATTGTGCTGAATGTATCCCTGTCGCTGGATCATGCTGTCAGTGACAGGATACATCTGACAATGGATGCCTGGACCAGCAGACATGGGCAGGGATGATACATAAGCTTTACTGCCCATTGGGTGTCCCTCCGAGGCGCCGGGGAGGGATCATCAGATGTGGCGGCATCTCAGTTTGTGGTGCCGCCCCGGGGTGTCCAGGGGAGAACTGCTGCTCTCCCTCAAGCCACTGATTCAACCACTGCTGAGCCCCCCAGCAAGCTTCCCCATAGCTATGCAAGTGTGGGGCAAGTCCGCTGCCAGGCCGTGCTCCAGCTTGTGAGCTTAAGGGATTGGAGACACAATGGACCTGATGTTCTGGCCGCCCTCCAGGCTCAGGTCCACAAGTAGCTGACACCCCAAAGATTCCAGGCAGGTATGGTTGTCTGTGACAACGGCAGAAACCTCCTCGCAGTCCTCTATGCTGGCAGTCTCACACACGTGCCCTGCATGGCACATGTCCTCAACCTTTATTTTTTACTTGAAACTTAAAGTTTTTTGGGGAGAAAACTTTATTTTTTCAACTTTTTTTTAACTTAATTTTTTGTCCCACTTTGGGACTTCAACTGTTTGTGGTCTGATCCCCTTTACACTGCATTCCAATACTTCTGTATTGGAATGCATTGGCTGTATGAGTAATACAGCTCAATTGACCTGCGGTTTGCGGCGATCGCCGACACGGGGGGGTCACAGGACCCCCCTGCGCATTGACCCAAGGTGCCTGCTCAATCTCCTTAAGTACCAGGATATCAGGGCGTACCTGTACGCCCTGTGTCCCAAACAGGTTAATCCTCGGTTTCTCCCATTGACTTCCATTCTACCGAGCACCCGAGCATCCCGAGGTGTTCGGCCAGAGCAACCGAGTACCCGAGCACTTTTGTGCTTGATCAACACTATTGTACACCTAATATTGAGAAGCAAGTTTAATTAGATCAAAGCATAGCATGTGGATGTGCGATCCAGTTCTTTTTCTTCCCTTGATATATGCAAACTTAGAAATATTTAGAAAATATTCACATCTTACAGTTAAAGTTAAAAATAAAAGAATTCATGGAGGACTTGTTAAAAAAATCTAACTTAAATGCGTGATGGGGGCAAATAAATACGAACTCATATAATATGTAGTGTAAGAATCAAAGGGAGACTTGGTTCATACATGATATCAATTTCAAGTATGAGATCTGAGATTTTGCTATAAAAAATATGTTCTCAATAAAGACTCTTTTAATCTCAATATTCAGCTTTGATATTTGTGTAATGCGAATCTAAAACATTTAATTGCTTGACTTTGCATGGCTCAGTGGGGCTTGTTACACTCAAAGTGAATGCATGAGCTAAAAAACACAGCTGGATAATTCTGTATCCTTCCTGGCTACAGACTGGGTGCTTCGCATGAATACATTTTTTTTTACATCTTTTTCCCCTCCGGGTTTTACAATAATTACACCTGCTGAATATCAAATGCAGCAAAACTAAAATTAAACTGATGAAAACAACAATTTGGTTTTGTTAATTTCTACTTAACATGAGGGAAATTTCTTATCAATAATTTATAAAAACATTTTATTTTAACAAGATAAAAAGTCAGACTTATTGTGTATAAAATCCAGCCCCTAGCCATGCAGTCTGCCTTTACAGACAGTCGTGAAAGAATGGCACATTATGAAAAGCTCACTGAATTCCAGTGTGGTCCTGTAATAGAATTCCATCATTGCTACAAGCCATTTCATGAAATGTTTTCCATTCTCCACCATCAATGTGTAAAGTGGAAGCATTTAGGAACTGCAGCAACTCAGCCACAAAGTGTAGACCACTTAAACTTACAGAGCAGGGTTGGCGAGTGCCGAGGAGCATAGTCCTTAAAAGTCACCAACGTTCTGCTGACTCAGTAACGGCAGAGTTCCAAACCTCCTCTGGCATTAACATCAGGACAGGAATTGTGCTTTGCCGAGAGCTTTATGGCATCGGTTTCTGTGACCCATCAACCACATGTAAGCCTTACAGTATTGGATGGAGTGATGTAAAGCACTCCGCCACTGGACTCTGGAGAAGTGGAAATTGGTTCTGTGTAGTAAGGAATCACACTTCTATATCTGTAAGTCTGATGAATGATTCTGAGTTTGGCAAATGCAAGGAGAACATTACCTATCTGACTGCACTGATCCAACTGTAAAGTCTAGTGAAGGTATATTGCTATGGGGTTATTTTTAAGGGGTGGCCTTGGCCCCTTAGTTCCAGTCAAGGGATATTTGAATGCTTCAGCACACCAAGACATTTTGGACAATTGTATGCTTGTAACTTTGTGGAAACAGTTTGAATAAGGGCTTTTTCTGTTCCAGCATGACTGTGTCCCAACCCTATCAAACACATTTGGGATAAACTAGAATGGAGACTGATAGCCAAGCCCTCTAGGCCAGCATCAGTGTCGGGCTTAAAAAATACTCTTCTGTACAAGGGCCAACTGAATATTAATGAGGATTTGCCTTCATAATATGATGCTAAAATTTGACCACACTACTTCCATCTAAATTAGGTCTCAGATATGAACGTAATACTTAGAGTAAGGAATCAAAGAATAAAGTGATCCAGCATTGGACAATTCTGTCATTGCAACGTCTTTATTTTTCACATGCACATGGAACAATACGTACGGTGGACATCTCCTCCCTCCTACTCCAGTTCGGTTGACATGTTTCGAACACTACGGTTCTTAATCATAGCCTTTGGTGATACTTAGAGTCAGCCTGGATCAGAACTGTTTTCAGTCACTTGCAGAATGACAAATTTGGAAATGTTCTTGTGATGAAAAGTTCCAATACAGCCAGGTAAATTAAGGAACGTTCCACCTTTTCTTGTCTTGCCACATTCATTAATCTTTGTTGCTTTTAACTGGAAAGCAATTGCAAAAACTTTTTGTAAAGATATTTTGCAGACTCCTAGTTTCTTTCTATGCAAAAAAATGATATACATTATGACAAATCATTAAGAGAGTCTAGTCAATCTGAAGAGCAAAAACGCATGCAGTCAGCAAAAGAGGTGTAGATATTTTACTTAAATTGTTGGTTATATCGCCATCACTCAGCGGACAGAATCCGTATCCACAAGGGAAGCATTAGGCAAGAAAAGGAAAGGGTTTCTTTAGATCAAATTCTATCACAGTCCTACAGTCTTTTCTAGAAAGGAGCAAGCAAACTTTAAGTAGCTCATTTATCAGACTCAGCTGCGTACCTGGGGTGTCCCAATGGTCCCAGAAACAAAGAGAACATATTGATTCCTATATAAAATTTCTCTCATGGGAATCTTCAATGACTATAAACTCAAAATGTGCAGAAACTTTTATTTGAGAGTGTAAACCAAATCTGCATATATATATATATATATATATATATATATATATATATATATATATTTGTAGTCTGAGCCCCACTGATTCGTACCTGTAACATGCAGATGATGACCCTACCTAATCTTGACCTGAGGTATGCCACGGTCACTATGGTCAGTATGCAATAAGGGGGCATACTTAAAGTAATACTGCTGAAAGGGGTACGGGAGGGTGGGGTGACTCAATCGTCCCGACGGTTGAGTGGGGGAACCAGAGGGGTTTAAATGTGCGGGGATACTCCCACAAATCCGGCCAATAATTGGCCTCAAACATATGTATATATATATATATATATATATATATATATATATATCGGGTGGAATAAGTATTGAACACGTCACCAATTTTCTAAGTAAATATATTTCTAATGGTGCTATTGACACCAGATGTCGGTAACAACCCATCCAATCCACACAGGCAAAGAAATCATACCATACATGTCCATTAATTAGGTTATGCGTAATAATGAGAAATGACACAGGGAAAAAGTACTGAGCACACTTACTGAAATTTAGTAATTACTTCATAAAAAAGCGCCTGTTAGTGACGACTACTTCAAGACGCCTCCTGTATGGAAAAACCAATCACATGCATTGCTCAGGTGTAATTTTGACCCATTCTTCTACAGAAACACTCTTCAAATCCTGAAGGTTCTGTGGGCTCCTTCTGTGAAGTCTGAGCTTTAGTTCTTTCCATAGGTTTTCTATTGGATTCAGGTCAGGCGATATCTTGGCCATTCTAGCAGCTTTATTTTCTTTCTCTGAAACCAGTTGAGAGTTTCCATGGTTGTGTGTTTGGGATCGTCTTCATTATCCTGGTAGATGGCAGCAGATTTTTATCAAGAATGACTCGGTACATTTGTCTATTCAGCCTTCCTTCAATTATATGAAGTTTGCTAGTGCCGTATGCTGAAAGACAGCCCCACACCATTATGTTCCCACCTCCAAATTTCACTGTTGGTATGGTGTTTTTGGGGTGATATGCAGTGCCTTTTGGCCTCCAAACAGGTTGTGTATTATGGCATCCAAATACTCCCAGTATTTCACAGGCTTGTCTAAATGTTGTTGAGCAAACTTTAATTGTGCTTGAACATGCTTTTTGTTCCGCAATGGAGTCTTGCGTGGTGAGCGTGCATAAAGGCTATGGAGGTTGAGTGCATTACTTACTGTTTTCTTTGAAACAGTTATACCTATACCTACTGATTACAGGTCTTTCTGTAGCTCTCCACGGGTAGTCCTTGGCTCTTGGACAACTCTTTTAAAAGTTATTTTCACTCCTCTGCCAGAAATCTTGGGGGAATCATCTGGGCATGGCTAGTTTATGTTGAAATTATGTTCTTTCTACTTCAGGATTATGGCCCCAACAGAGCTCACTGGAACCTTCAGTAGTTTAGAAATTCTTCTGTAACCAATGTCATCAGTATGTTTAGCAACAATGAGGTTGCGAAGGTCTTGAGAGAACTCACTGGTTTTACCCATCGTGAGATGTTTCTTGTGGGGCACCTTGGTAATCAGTTGAAACAGCTGATAATTTTTCAGTAAGTGGCTTGATTGCTTTCTAAATGCTGATATATTTGAGCTAGTGTCATGACTTCCCATGGCTTTTTGAACCTCTTTCTTCACGAGTTCAATACTTTTTCCCTGTATCATTTCTCATTACTACGCATAACTTTATTTATGGACATCTATGGTTTGATTTCTTTGCCTGTGTGGATTGGATGGGTTGTTACCATGTCAATAGCTCTTTTAGAAATATATTTAATTGGTGACGTGTTCAATACTTATATATACTTTACTTATATATATATTAGCAGAAGGACCTGGCTTTGCACAGGTATATTTAATCTATTTCATTTAATGTTTGTGTGTGTTGTGAAAAGATATCCACAGTATCCACTATAACAGTGACATCTACAGTACCCCGCCCCTTTAACAGTGACCTCCACCCTTAACAGTAACATCCACAGCGCCCTCCCCTTTAACAGTGACTTCCACAGCAGCCACCTCTTTATTAGTGACCTCCACAGTACCCCATCTCGTTAAGGCTCCATTCACACGTCCGCAAAATGGGTCCGCATCCTTTCCGCAATTTTGCGGAATGGGTGCGGACCCATTAATTCTCTATGGGGACGGAATGGATGCGGACAGCACACAGTGTGCTGTCTGCAGCCGCAATTGCGGAGCGCGGCCCCGATTTTTGGTCCGCAGCCCAGCAAAAAGATAGAGCATGTCCTATTCTTGTCCGCAGCTTGCGGACAAGAATAGGCATTTCTATGGGGGTGACGGGCTGGTGTGTTGCAGACCCGCAATTTGCGGGTCCGCAACACACCACGGACATGTGAATGGAGCCTTAGTATGTACAGGTGAGTGAGATCCACTGCTTCCTCCGGTAGGCAGGCAAGTAGTGATGGTAAGAGTCGTGCGGGAGCTGGTGTTGTGAGCGGTTAGGCACGTGGCCCTGAGACTGGTGAGGGTGACATCATTGACATGCAGACAGTAGTTAACGATGATGTGGCCAGTTGCAGATGTGTGCCGGGTGAACAGGGGCTTTATCATCATCAGGAAAAGAGGGTGGCACCTTGCGCATGAGGCAGTGGCTGAGCAAGCAAGGTGGTAGCATGGCCGTGAGTCAACAGGGTGGCAGCAGTGAGAGGTAAGTAGCCAAACGTTGCCGGGGGTAGACCGCCCGCTACGCAGGAGCCTATCTGTCTGGAAAGAAGTTGAGATGCAGAGGTTCACGGAGGCAGCAGAAGCAGGCAGTCAGCACGGAGTGGTGGGGGGGAAATTGCCATACTCGGTGGTGTGGCAATTTTTCATCAAGCCGCTGGAGGACGTCCGCATGGCCATTTGCAGAATCTGTGGGCAGAAGGTAAAGCGTGTTGCTGGTTCTACAGTCCCTCCTTTTCCATATGGTGAACTCTGCACCTTTCAGAGAACTGATGGCTTGTGCTGAGCCAAGGTGGAGAGTCCCAAGCCGTCATTACTTCTCCAAAAAGACAGTACCAGCCATTCACACGTATGTTGAACAGAAGGTGTGCCAGTCCTTGAGCCTGTCAGTGTCTGCTAAAATTCCCGGCAGCGCCGACGTGTGGAGCTGTAACTACAGTCAAGAACAATATATGTCCTTTACGGCCCACTAGGTAAATGTGGTTCCTGCCCAGCTGCACCAGCAACTTGGCCAGGTGACGGCACTGCCGCCTCCACGGTTTCAAGCTGTGGGTCCTGCGCAAATGTCCTCTGTTGCCTGCTCATTCTCCACTTGTCCTCAGCCTTCACTGCAGGCACAATTTGGAGTGCTCTTCCAGCATACCAAATGTGCAGGGCACAATGGTGTCACGCTGATCTGCACCTCGTTTGCCTGGGCAAACAGAGTCACACAGGGGAGGAACTGCTCCACATCCCCCATCAAGAAATTGAATCCTGGTTGTTTCCTCGCCAAACAATGGGAAGAACATTGTGTCGATGCTGCATCAAGGAGGGCTGAGCCATGCACCATGCATGGCGTATATGGTTAATCTGGTTGTATAGCAGTTCCTGAAATCTTCTACCCATCTGCAAGACATCCTTAAAATGGCCAGGGAACTGTGCATGCACTTCAGCCACTCTTACACTGCAAAGCACACCCTTCTTGAGCTGCAAAGGCAGACTGAATTCCCCAACATCACCTCATATGTGATATTTCCACCCGTTGGAACTCCACCCTCCACATGTTGGACCAACTATATAAGCAGAGGAAGGCCATAAATGATTTCTTGATGATGCAGGCTTACAAGAGCACTCCCCCTGTGTAACTTTGATGTTAGCCAGTGGCAGCTCATGCGTGACACCTGCCTTTACTCAGGCCCTTTCAGGAGGCCACTTTAATTATCAGTTGCCTGGACTACGGGATGAACAACGTCATTCCACTGATTCATGTCCTGGAACAGATGCTGCTAAATCTGTCTGGCCAGGGGACAGGAGATGTGACGCCTACATCTCACGGCCACCTGAGCCCTGTGGGGGCTAAACTGGAGGACGAGGAGGACATTCACATACAAGCAATGTATACAGAAATGGGTGGTTTTTCCACACAAGTGACAGAAATGGAGGAGCAGAAGGAGGTAGAGGGCGATCAGGAAGACCAGGAGATGGAGGCAGGGAGTCCCTCCGACTTCCTTGTGCAAATGGCCTGATGCATGCTCGGTTGCTTGCGTAGTGACAGCCACATTGTGACAATTGTGACAAAGGGATGACTACTGGCTCTCCACCATGTTAGACCCTTGCTACCGGTCCAAAATAGGGGCCTTTATTCCACCCGCTGAGAGGGAGGATGAACTGAACTACTATCGAGACATCGTATGTAGTCAGTTGGCTGCTGTCTACGAGCACTATTGCCCATCCTCACGATGGTCTGACCGGGGGGCCCTCTGCATTCACGTTCCAATGCTATGGCTGCTGGAGGGGGTTGGGGGGCAGGAGCAGTACCAGCTTCATCAGCAGAAAATTAAGTCTAGAGTATCCGATGAGCACTTTTCTTTGCCCGCCTAGTGAAGAAACCACCTACCAGCAGCAAGACATGGAGCAGACCCTGAACCAGCAGGTGGTGGCATACATGGACTGCACCCTGCCATCACACATAGAAGATCACCTGGAATACTGGGCAGTCAAACTTGATTTGTGGCCGCAACTGGCCGAGTTTGCCCTGGACAAGCTTTCCTGCCTGGCAAGTAGTGTGGCATCAGAGCAGGTGTTTAATGCGCCTGGGGGCATAGTTACCCCAAAGAGAACACCTTTCCACCCAAAGAAACTGACCTTTGTGAAGATGAATCAGGCGTGGATCAGGCAGGATTTCCACACGCCAGTACCTGATGCATCAGACTAGATCATTCTGAGTTGCCAGACCCAAAGTTTGCCAACAGAGACCTGTTTCTTCTGGACACCTGCTTCAGCCACTATTCAGATTTTGCCACCCGCCTGATGCCACACACCTGCTGCCATGTGATCCTAATGCCACCCACCATCTTGTGCTGTTACTGCCACTGCTTTTGACCCCCACCTCACCACTCTCTGACTGGACCACTGTGTTAACTCCTCATGCTGTTACCACATCACCACTCTGTGACTGGGCCACTATGTTGACTCCTCATGCTGTTGTCACCTCACAACTCTGTCACTGGACCACTGTGTTGACTACTCATGCTGTCGCCACCCTCACCAATCTGTGAATGGGCCACTGTGTTGACTTCTAATGCTGTTGCCACCTCACAATTTATTTTACCCTACTTCTAATCTGTCAGAAGGACATTAAAATGAAACACAACGCATCCTGTCTTTGGAGCAGCCATAAGGTCTGTATCACATGGTCCCTATTTTGTATCAGGATTGGATCATGATTTGGAAACAAAAAACAGGAGTTGGTAAGAAAAAAAAGAAGACATGCAAATATTCCATTAACGTGTCATCTCTGTTTTGGATCCACTCCTATATATATATTTTTTTGCCTTAGCAATACTGATGGATTACTGGACAAATGCTGAACATGTGAAGGAGGATGCTCAAAAGAGAGGACCGGTTTTTGGGGGTTGTTTTTATGGCGGATGAGAAGAAGGGCAACATAACCAGTGATGTCAACACAAACTTACTCTCCACCCTCCCCACTCTGTCAGGGGGTCACTACATGTCTCAGAGTGTAACAGAACAAGTTCTGTAGAAATCTATTTGGAATCAGCTGACAACGGTGTAAAATGAGTGCGCTCTTTCACTCTATAGTAGAATCTTGGGCCATAGCACAGTTCTTTATACCTGGCGCTAACATCGACCTGTAAGGCTGAGTTCACAGTTGAGTTATTTGGTCAGTTTTGGCCCCGTAACTGACCAAATAAGTGAAGTGTGAAGTGATTCTAAGAGTGACGCCTGTCATCTGCGTGTCATACTAACTCACAGTACTGTTTCACTAGCACAGCGGACTCCCTATGTATGTTACTCCAGTGCACAGTGTTCTACACTACTATACAGGCTCTCAGCAACCAGGAAATAGCTGTTTTTTAACCCGATTCATCATGAATAAATTCGGATTGAATGAAATCTTTTTGGGAAATTTGGTGAACCGTCTGAATTCAATTTTTGAGAAATTCGCTCATCTGTAGTGATATTGTTTAAAAAAAAAATCTGATAAAATTTACATTTATTGTAACGGTTGAGCTATTCTTTGGTGGAATATACAGGTGGTACAGGTTTTGTTACCCATGTCTAACATGTATATTCTGTAAATAAAGTCATTAGATGTATTAACTGTGACTTATATTTCAATGAAAATGTTTATTTTTCTTAATTTACTTTAATATCTTATGTTCCAGAGCATTATTTGCATATGATGATGTCATAATTACATTTTCCACCAAGGCAATGGCTTATGTGCTCCACAGCCTAATTTACATATTCATGTGATGATGTCAACAATTACATATTCCACCAATCCGATGGCTTATGCGTTCCTCATTTGCATATTCCGCGAGATCATACAGTGATGTCATAAAGACAGTGTTCCTTAACCAGTGCCTGCAGCTCTAATCTGTGCAGTGCTGTTGTCTTCTCAGTAGGACATAGTTCTGTTCTCTTGCGTCCTTAGCGATTATTTGCTACTGGAAGCGATTTTACTAAAAATGCCTGGTTCTATCCAGACCATGTGGCTTCTACTGCTGGTAACATCTGTCTTCATCGGACAATCTCTCTGTTGCATACCATGCGATTCAAGAGGGAAAATGGCTATGGATAAATTCAACACCCTTATCAAAAGCCAAGTCGATGACATTGACTCAATAGAAGCCTATGTAAAGATCAAGCGGTTTGCCAAATTCACCGAAAAAAAAGTCCTGGACTACCTTGAGGATGAAGTCGGGATACTGGGTAATTGTATTATTACCATTATTTCTGTTTTATGAAATCTCTAGATAGAGCCTAGATAGATAGATAGATAGATAGATAGATAGATAGATAGATAGATAGAGCCTAGATAGATAGATATTAGATAAATAAGTAATGTAGCATTATTTTCTTTCTAGATAAATATGCTATATCTGAAATTGCGTCCGAATATAAAAAATCTGTGGACGTCATCCAGGATATAGATTTTAAGGGTAAGTACAATATTTTCTATGTAGGCGGGAATTCTACTTCTCTTATTAATAGGAATTGTCAGTGTGTTGGGGGCACAGACCAATAGATGAGGGGACTGGACTCATTATTCTCCTCTTTATATATTTTAGAGATCCAGCTTCTTCACATCATTGGACTCCAATTCCAGCGACTCAAAGAAAAGCTCAAGGTTATCGTCCAGGATTCAAACCAACGTAAGTGAAATCTTTTACCTGTCTACCATTGTACTTGTGTTCTACGTGTCTGGTAGGTTGTCAGAGATGGTGTTTTCTGCTCGATTTCCTTTCCATACAGCCTAGTGACAGGAGGGAGTGATTGTAATAAAATGTCCTATAATGGGAATTGCTATTTGTGCAGTTTTCTGTGGTATTATTGCCGTGTTATAGATGGAGTCGTCATATACAGGGGATTTCTGTTCTCTATATTGTTTTCTATTAGTAATTCTGTATTCCTTAATTTCTCACTTTTAGGGAGGTGTCCAAATAAACAAGGTGAGTTCTTCTAGATATAACATGTGCTATAATATGACATATAAATGTATTACACAAACAGGCCTCATGTAGTAATAGTAATGGAGACACAAACTAGAGATCCCACAGCCACCAATCACATCACTGCTGTTATCTCCTGCCCTGTACTGGACACATGAAAGCCAGCATCTGATTCGTTGTCAGGGATGTTTGCACTAGGAGCTGCTGCCCTTTATAGAGGGCCCGGACCGTACTGGGGCAGCTCAGAGATTCCTGTCAATGGAAATCTAGAAAACACAGCGATCAAGACAGAGACACTGATATCATGTAATAATGAGAGCCAGAGATCAGAGGTTTCTGGGTTTGACAATGAGAACTGTCAGTAATGTCTTCTTTCTTCTCCATTCCTCAGGTGCAGACAGCTGTGGTAAGTACATTTTATACCAGATTTCAGCTTCTTGTCATTATTATTCTCTATAAGTTTGGTAGGTTATAACACAAGTGCATTTCCCCAGGATTAATGGTGCAAACCTATACCAACTGTAAGACCTGCGCCGAGGAGAAGGTTGTCTGCGCCGGGGGCCCTCCAAAAAATCAAGGTACAGAATAAGATTTCTATCATAAACCAGAGGATCTAGGATTACATTATATAATACGTCAATGGACCTCTCCCTTCAGTGTGTGTAAACTATGTGTATAGTATGTGTACTGTGCCTATTATACAAAGGTGAGCAGCACTACATAGGTGCTATACACAGCACGCACTGACTATTATATGCCATTTCCTCTTTTCACAGACTACTTGGAGAGATGCAGCTGCCTGTGCACCTCCAACAGATGTTTTGGTAAAGTAGAAGTTTCTATTCTTATATCTACATTCATATAGTATGCCAGTAAAGTGACTAAATATTTCAGTCACTTCCAATAGTCCATAGTTCATGGCAGAGAATCAGACTTCCTGAAGCAGGAGGACATTTACATTAATATGATTCCGTCCATAAGCAGACTATAAGGGTGATTTGTGGCAGCCTGTACAGTCTATTGTCCATGTGCTGTTGACAGAGGGGTGATAGATACTAGCATATGATTATCATACTTATTATAATATTATAAAAGTGTCTTTAATGCTTGGCTTATATTTCATTTCTTTTTTCTTTTCTCAGATCTAAAAACTGGACGTTCCTGCTCTCCATGTAAAGATCACAAGTCTCATCTCGCAGAGACTGTAAACTGTGGAGGTGAGGAGACAGAAGAATATAATCGGTTACTATCAGTCCCCTCTATGATGCCCATATTTCCTATTAGGTCATATAGAAGGAGACGTTTTATTGAGACAACCTCTTTAAATGCAGGACAGAATATCTACACAATTACTTCTGTAATATCTTCTTTCATTTTCCTTCTTTCTAGAGATAAATATCAATGTTCCAGAGTATGAAGAACTCATTCTGGACTGCAGCTTTGAATGGTACGCAAGGCTGGAGGACTCCTATCAGAACGTGTTCACCCTGGTAAGTGAAATGCAGATGCCCAAGAAAATAGGTGTAAAACTGGGAGATTGTTAATAAGTTTTATGACCATCATATTAAGGCAGCGCTTCCCAAACCATTTCCTTCATCACCCAAAACATTTATCAGAAAGTCCTTTTACCCATGTTATGTCATGTCAGCAAATTATTATCAGTAATGTTATCTATTTTTGTCTTAATAATAATGACAATGAATTATAAGTAATTGTGACCTATGAGGTTCTAACAGTTCTCTATATTATCTCTCTAGCATGGTGAACATGAACCCAAAATCACCCGGGAGCCCTACCTAGTGATCAAGGGCGTAATGAAGGGGGACTCCGGCCGGTACACGTGTACCACCATCCTGGACTCTGAAGTGCCAGTGAGTAAGATCACCTACAATGTGGCAGGTGAGGACATATTATTACTGGCACTATGCTGGGTGGTAATACTTAGATACATGGGATTCATATCTGTTTATAGGTGAAAATTAGGGAAAAAGGATCTAGTTCCGAAAAGCTGAACTGTCACCTACAATGTGGGGTTATTTTCTATTAGTATTTGTAAGGAAAAACCTATAAAGTGATAATTTAAGCCACTTCAGTATTTTGAAGCCACTCTTGGTTTTGACAGTGCTTCTGAGCCGCCATGATACAGACAATTCTGAAATATATATATAATATTATTTCATATAAGATACACTACAAAGTCATCATTCTCTTCATGGTATGAACTATTAATGTAATTGTTTTCCTCATTTAGTTATCAGTGGATCGGAACAGGCGATAGAAAAATACCATCCTCGCCCAACACTTCCTGATGTGCTTGACATCACAGCGCCTGAGTCGCCAATTCTAGAGGAGATCCATAACATCAATGCTTCCCTCACAGCAATATCTGTGGCCGGCTCCGTCACCATCATGTTGATCGCTGGCATATGGTAGGTAGTATTTATAAGATACTCTATGGAGCTAGCGTATTATTGCTGCTTAATATTTACACAGCGTAAACTTAGTCCAGGCAGTCACAAGGTGCGCCAGATTCATCACAGTGCTGAAGGCTTCATGGTAAATGTGGCGCATATTACAAGGCCAGACATGTTATAATGTAACGAGAACACATTGGAGGATCTGTGCACACATTTCATTCAGAGCTCACATGTAAATAGTGGATATTAAATAACTGATCTTCTTTTTTTAGCGTCTGCATATTCTGGAGGAGGAAAATGAAATCTAGAGAGCCTCCGGAAAAAGAGCCAGTGTAAAGGCAAACAGTCAAGCACCATCCTGAACTACTGCTACCAAAAAACAACTGAAAACTAAAAAATCCCCTTCCTTAAAAAAAAAATATAAAAAATAATCTTCCCTTCCCCCATTTCTCCTTTCCTCTTCTCTCCTTTATCCCTCTCCATAAAAATAATTTAAAACCCCGAAATATTTCCCAAAAAAACAAAAATAACCTTCCCTTCCCCATTTCTTCCCTCCCCTTCTACCCCCCCAAAAAATAAAAAATAAAAAAAATCCTGACTGCAGTGTTTCTTTTGTTTTCTTCACCTTAAGTGACCATACATAGAACAAGAGCTACAGAGACTATATCATAGATAGACCAGGAGGATCGAGCATCTTTTTATTCCTCATCAGGACTTACATACACATTAGTTAAGCTTGATTTCTTAAAAAAAAAAAACATACTTACCGTATACCTTTGCATAGTTCTGTTATTCATGCTTTGTTTACATGCTGCAGCAAAGCTGTGGGGGCTGTAACTACAATGCTGAGCTCTCCCTCATGAATATTTGTGGGTGTGAATATTCTGCCCTTCCCCGCCCCCTGCGCTGCAGTGCTTGCTCTGCACAACCTAACCTTGCATACAAAGACTGTTACATGATCATCTCCTAGCTCACACGGTTATAGATCAGTAAATATCTTTCTCTGTCTCTCTCTATATATATATATATATATATATATATATATATATATATCATCAATATATGTATTGTGAGGATTCGCTCTGGTAGAGAGGACAAGCGGACGCAGTATAGAGGCAAAGACCAGTTTGTAATTTAAAAAACTTCAGTGTTTTAGTCACACTTATGGCAACAAAACAGTACCACAGTCCATTTGCCGTTTTGGTGTTCGTTCACACCTAGACAGTTCATACAGCAACACAGTCACCTGTTATCCTAGGTGTTAGTTCACACCCGATCGGCATTACTCAGGACAGAGCAGACCTCCCAAACTTAGGCCTCTATCCTTGCACACGGCTCAGATTCCAATCCAGCGATTGCCAGAGCTCCTCTGTCAGAGAGAGGTAATCACACCCAGCTGACACTGCCGGCTGAGTTTTTTTATAGGCCAGTCAAGACCCGGTCTGGAACGTGGGGAGTAGTCACCCACCCAGCACTTTGACTACTCCCAGAAAGAGCCATCCCCGATCAGCTATGCAGCTATACTAAATAGCTAGGTGTCAAACAGCAACTGCTGCTGACTAGAGTTGAGCGGACACCTGGATGTTCGGGTTCGACGAGTTCGGCCGAACTTGAAAAAAAAGTTCGGGTTCGGGACTCGAACTTGACCCCGAACCCGAACCCCATTGAAGTCAATGAGGACCCGAACTTTTGGGCACTAAAATGGCTCTAAAATAGTCCTGGAAAGGGCTAGAGGGCTGCAAAAGGCACCAAAATGTGCTTAAGACCATGGCAACTGTTCTGCAAACAAATGTGGATAGGGAAATGACTTAAAATAACATAAAATACTGAAAAATGTAAAAATTTTAAATAAAAAAAATCTGGATCTAGGAGTAGGAGGTTGAGGAGGCGGTGGATGGGTGTATGTGGCGGTGTAGGTTGACGTAGCAGTGTAGGTGGAAGCGGCGGTGAAGGAGGAATAGGTACACTGTGAAGGAGGAAGACTGATTTGTGTTATTTTTTATTTTTAAATTGGGGTATCCCCCAAAATATTGGGACATATAACAAAAAACAAAGAAGAAGTGCACTTGAGTACAAGAATGGATGGTTGATACTGGTATAAATGTCTATTCTGCACAAGGTACGGACAAGTCCTGTGGGATCCATGCCTGGTTCATTTTAATAAACGTAAGCTTGTCCACATTGGCTGCGGCCTGTGATAATGCTCTCTGCCGTGCTAAACACACGTTCACACTATACACTGGCTGCAGGGCAGGTCAGCACCTCCAAGGCTGACAAAGCTTTTCCACATTTTGGCCATGATAACCCTGCCTTCTCAGGTGCTAGTGGTGCCCCAGCTGCGTTGGCGACCTCTTAATCCTCCTCTGCCTTCGCCTTGTGCTTCCACTGTGCCCCCGCTGTCAGGTGGGAATGCCATCATCAGCGTGCGCTTGTAGTCGCGCATCTTCTGATCAGTAACAGATGTTTTCACTAAATTTAGTTCCCTGTCAGCAATGCAGAGCAGGGGTTCATTCACGGCAAAAGGGGGTTCTTGTCACCCAGCAATAGAACAGAGGATTTTGTGAGATTTAGGCCCCTGTCACCCAGGCACAGCAGGGGTTTGTATACGCCAAAAATGGTAAAATGTCACCCGACAATTGAAAAAATTTTTTTTTTTTAATTTAGGGCACTAAAATTGGCACTTTTTTGCATTAAAATGGCTCTAAAATAGTCCTTGAAAAGGCTAGAGGGATGTAAAAGGCAGTAAAATGTGCTTAAGATCATGGCAACTGCTCTGCAAACAAATGTGGATAGGGAAATAACTTAAAATAAAATAACTAAAAATGACAAATTATTAACCTGCAACTCAGAGAAGGAGGTGGATATGGAGTCGGAGGTTGAGGAGGCGGTGAATGTGGTGTTGTAGGTGGAGGCAGCAATGGAGGAGGAGGAGGTAGCCAACAATGTTTTTTTTTTTTTTTTTTATTGGGGTAGGTAGCACCCAAAACATTTATCAGAAAGTCCTTTTACCCATGTTATGTCATGTCAGCAAATTATTATCAGTAATGTTATCTATTTTTGTCTTAATAATAATGACAATGAATTATAAGTAATTGTGACCTATGAGGTTCTAACAGTTCTCTATATTATCTCTCTAGCATGGTGAACATGAACCCAAAATCACCCGGGAGCCCTACCTAGTGATCAAGGGCGTAATGAAGGGGGACTCCGGCCGGTACACGTGTACCACCATCCTGGACTCTGAAGTGCCAGTGAGTAAGATCACCTACAATGTGGCAGGTGAGGACATATTATTACTGGCACTATGCTGGGTGGTAATACTTAGATACATAGGATTCATATCTGTTTATAGGTGAAAATTAGGGAAAAAGGATCTAGTTCCGAAAAGCTGAACTGTCACCTACAATGTGGGGTTATTTTCTATTAGTATTTGTAAGGAAAAACCTATAAAGTGATAATTTAAGCCACTTCAGTATTTTGAAGCCACTCTTGGTTTTGACAGTGCTTCTGAGCCGCCATGATACAGACAATTCTGAAATATATATATAATATTATTTCATATAAGATACACTACAAAGTCATCATTCTCTTCATGGTATGAACTATTAATGTAATTGTTTTCCTCATTTAGTTATCAGTGGATCGGAACAGGCGATAGAAAAATACCATCCTCGCCCAACACTTCCTGATGTGCTTGACATCACAGCGCCTGAGTCGCCAATTCTAGAGGAGATCCATAACATCAATGCTTCCCTCACAGCAATATCTGTGGCCGGCTCCGTCACCATCATGTTGATCGCTGGCATATGGTAGGTAGTATTTATAAGATACTCTATGGAGCTAGCGTATTATTGCTGCTTAATATTTACACAGCGTAAACTTAGTCCAGGCAGTCACAAGGTGCGCCAGATTCATCACAGTGCTGAAGGCTTCATGGTAAATGTGGCGCATATTACAAGGCCAGACATGTTATAATGTAACGAGAACACATTGGAGGATCTGTGCACACATTTCATTCAGAGCTCACATGTAAATAGTGGATATTAAATAACTGATCTTCTTTTTTTAGCGTCTGCATATTCTGGAGGAGGAAAATGAAATCTAGAGAGCCTCCGGAAAAAGAGCCAGTGTAAAGGCAAACAGTCAAGCACCATCCTGAACTACTGCTACCAAAAAACAACTGAAAACTAAAAAATCCCCTTCCTTAAAAAAAAAATATAAAAAATAATCTTCCCTTCCCCCATTTCTCCTTTCCTCTTCTCTCCTTTATCCCTCTCCATAAAAATAATTTAAAACCCCGAAATATTTCCCAAAAAAACAAAAATAACCTTCCCTTCCCCATTTCTTCCCTCCCCTTCTACCCCCCCAAAAAATAAAAAATAAAAAAAATCCTGACTGCAGTGTTTCTTTTGTTTTCTTCACCTTAAGTGACCATACATAGAACAAGAGCTACAGAGACTATATCATAGATAGACCAGGAGGATCGAGCATCTTTTTATTCCTCATCAGGACTTACATACACATTAGTTAAGCTTGATTTCTTAAAAAAAAAAAACATACTTACCGTATACCTTTGCATAGTTCTGTTATTCATGCTTTGTTTACATGCTGCAGCAAAGCTGTGGGGGCTGTAACTACAATGCTGAGCTCTCCCTCATGAATATTTGTGGGTGTGAATATTCTGCCCTTCCCCGCCCCCTGCGCTGCAGTGCTTGCTCTGCACAACCTAACCTTGCATACAAAGACTGTTACATGATCATCTCCTAGCTCACACGGTTATAGATCAGTAAATATCTTTCTCTGTCTCTCTCTATATATATATATATATATATATATATATATATATATCATCAATATATGTATTGTGAGGATTCGCTCTGGTAGAGAGGACAAGCGGACGCAGTATAGAGGCAAAGACCAGTTTGTAATTTAAAAAACTTCAGTGTTTTAGTCACACTTATGGCAACAAAACAGTACCACAGTCCATTTGCCGTTTTGGTGTTCGTTCACACCTAGACAGTTCATACAGCAACACAGTCACCTGTTATCCTAGGTGTTAGTTCACACCCGATCGGCATTACTCAGGACAGAGCAGACCTCCCAAACTTAGGCCTCTATCCTTGCACACGGCTCACGGTCTGGAACGTGGGGAGTAGTCACCCACCCAGCACTTTGACTACTCCCAGAAAGAGCCATCCCCGATCAGCTATGCAGCTATACTAAATAGCTAGGTGTCAAACAGCAACTGCTGCTGACTAGAGTTGAGCGGACACCTGGATGTTCGGGTTCGACGAGTTCGGCCGAACTTGAAAAAAAAGTTCGGGTTCGGGACTCGAACTTGACCCCGAACCCGAACCCCATTGAAGTCAATGAGGACCCGAACTTTTGGGCACTAAAATGGCTCTAAAATAGTCCTGGAAAGGGCTAGAGGGCTGCAAAAGGCACCAAAATGTGCTTAAGACCATGGCAACTGTTCTGCAAACAAATGTGGATAGGGAAATGACTTAAAATAACATAAAATACTGAAAAATGTAAAAATTTTAAATAAAAAAAATCTGGATCTAGGAGTAGGAGGTTGAGGAGGCGGTGGATGGGTGTATGTGGCGGTGTAGGTTGACGTAGCAGTGTAGGTGGAAGCGGCGGTGAAGGAGGAATAGGTACACTGTGAAGGAGGAAGACTGATTTGTGTTATTTTTTATTTTTAAATTGGGGTATCCCCCAAAATATTGGGACATATAACAAAAAACAAAGAAGAAGTGCACTTGAGTACAAGAATGGATGGTTGATACTGGTATAAATGTCTATTCTGCACAAGGTACGGACAAGTCCTGTGGGATCCATGCCTGGTTCATTTTAATAAACGTAAGCTTGTCCACATTGGCTGCGGCCTGTGATAATGCTCTCTGCCGTGCTAAACACACGTTCACACTATACACTGGCTGCAGGGCAGGTCAGCACCTCCAAGGCTGACAAAGCTTTTCCACATTTTGGCCATGATAACCCTGCCTTCTCAGGTGCTAGTGGTGCCCCAGCTGCGTTGGCGACCTCTTAATCCTCCTCTGCCTTCGCCTTGTGCTTCCACTGTGCCCCCGCTGTCAGGTGGGAATGCCATCATCAGCGTGCGCTTGTAGTCGCGCATCTTCTGATCAGTAACAGATGTTTTCACTAAATTTAGTTCCCTGTCAGCAATGCAGAGCAGGGGTTCATTCACGGCAAAAGGGGGTTCTTGTCACCCAGCAATAGAACAGAGGATTTTGTGAGATTTAGGCCCCTGTCACCCAGGCACAGCAGGGGTTTGTATACGCCAAAAATGGTAAAATGTCACCCGACAATTGAAAAAATTTTTTTTTTTTAATTTAGGGCACTAAAATTGGCACTTTTTTGCATTAAAATGGCTCTAAAATAGTCCTTGAAAAGGCTAGAGGGATGTAAAAGGCAGTAAAATGTGCTTAAGATCATGGCAACTGCTCTGCAAACAAATGTGGATAGGGAAATAACTTAAAATAAAATAACTAAAAATGACAAATTATTAACCTGCAACTCAGAGAAGGAGGTGGATATGGAGTCGGAGGTTGAGGAGGCGGTGAATGTGGTGTTGTAGGTGGAGGCAGCAATGGAGGAGGAGGAGGTAGCCAACAATGTTTTTTTTTTTTTTTTTTATTGGGGTAGGTAGCCCCCAAAATATTGTGACAAATAGAATAAAATAAAACAAAGAATCATTGCACTTGACTTGAGTACAAGAATGTATGTTTGATGGTGGTATAAATGTCTATTCTGCACAAGGTACAGACAAGTCTTGTGGGATCCAAGCCTGGTTTATTTTAACCACCTCCGGACCGCTGTACGCACAGACGCGTCCTGGAGGTGGTTGATTCATTCCGCCTGGACGCATATACGCGTCATCTCGCGAGACGCGAGATTTCCTGTGAACGCGCGCACACAGGCGCGCGCGCTCACAGGAACGGAAGGTAAGAGAGTTGATCTCCAGCCTGCCAGCGGCGATCGTTCGCTGGCAGGCTGGAGATGTGTTTTTTTTAACCCCTAACAGGTATATTAGACGCTGTTTTGATAACAGCGTCTAATATACCTGCTACCTGGTCCTCTGGTGGTCCCCTTTGTTTGGATCGACCACCAGAGGACACAGGCAGCTCAGTAAAGTAGCACCAAGCACCACTACACTACACTACACCCCCCCGTCACTTATTAACCCCTTATTAGCCCCTGATCACCCCTGATCACCCCATATAGACTCCCTGATCACCCCCCTGTCATTGATTTCCCCCCTGTCATTGATCACCCCCCTGTCATTGATCACCCCCCTGTAAAGCTCCATTCAGACGTCCGCATGATTTTTACGGATCCACTGATAGATGGATGGGATCCGCAAAACGCATCCGGACGTCTGAATGAAGCCTTACAGGAGCGTGATCAATGACTGTGGTGATCACCCCATATAGACTCCCTGATCACCCCCCTGTCATTGATTACCCCCCTGTCATTGATCAACCCCCTGTAAAGCTCCATTCAGACGTCCGCATGATTTTTACGGATCCACTGATAGATGGATCGGATCCGCAAAACGCATCCGGACGTCTGAATGAAGCCTTACAGGGGCGTGATCAATGACTGTGGTGATCACCCCATATAGACTCCCTGATCACCCCCCTGTAAAGCTCCATTCAGATGTCCGCATGATTTTTACGGATGCACTGATAGATGGATCGGATCCGCAAAACGCATCCGGACGTCTGAATGAAGCCTTACAGGGGCATGATCAATGACTGTGGGGATCACCCCATATAGACTCCTTGATCACCCCCCTGTCATTGATTACCCCCCTGTCATTGATTACCCCCCTGTAAAGCTCCATTCAGACGTCCGCATGATTTTTACGGATCCACTGATAGATGGATCGGATCCGCAAAACGCATCCGGACGTCTGAATGAAGCCTTACAGGGGCGTGATCAATGACTGTGGTGATCACCCCATATAGACTCCCTGATCACCCCCCTGTCATTGATTACCCCCCTGTCATTGATCACCCCCCTGTAAAGCTCCATTCAGACGTCCGCATGATTTTTACGGATCCACTGATAGATGGATCGGATCCGCAAAACGCATCCGGACGTCTGAATGAAGCCTTACAGGGGCATGATCAATGACTGTGGTGATCACCCCATATAGACTCCCTGATCACCCCCCTGTAAAGCTCCATTCAGATGTCCGCATGATTTTTACGGATGCACTGATAGATGGATCGGATCCGCAAAACGCATCCGGACGTCTGAATGAAGCCTTACAGGGGCGTGATCAATGACTGTGGTGATCACCCCATATAGACTCCCTGATCACCCCCCTGTCATTGATTACACCCCTGTCATTGATCAACCCCCTGTAAAGCTCCATTCAGATGTCTGCATGATTTTTACGGATGCACTGATAGATGGATCCGATCCGCAAAACGCATCCGGACGTCTGAATGAAGCCTTACAGGGGCATGATCAATGACTGTGGTGATCACCCCATATAGACTCCCTGATCACCCCCCTGTCATTGATTACACCCCTGTCATTGATTACCCCCCTGTAAAGCTCCATTCAGATGTCTGCATGATTTTTACGGATGCACTGATAGATGGATCGGATCCGCAAAACGCATCCGGACGTCTGAATGAAGCCTTACAGGGGCGTGATCAATGACTGTGGTGATCACCCCATATAGACTCCCTGATCACCCCCCTGTCATTGATTACCCCCCTGTAAAGCTCCATTCAGACGTCTGCATGATTTTTACGGATGCACTGATAGATGGATCGGATCCGCAAAACGCATCCGGACGTCTGAATGAAGCCTTACAGGGGCGTGATCAATGACTGTGGTGATCACCCCATATAGACTCTCTGATCACCCCCCTGTCATTGATCACCCCCCCTGTCATTGATCACCCCCCCTGTCATTGATCACCCCCCTGTCATTGATCACCCCCCTCTGTAAGGCTCCAGACATTTTTTTGGCCCAAGTTAGCGGAATTATTTTATTTTTTTTCTTACAAAGTCTCATATTCCACTAACTTGTGTCAAAAAATAAAATCTCACATGAACTCACCATACCCCTCACGGAATCCAAATGCGTAAAATTTTTTAGACATTTATATTCCAGACTTCTTCTCACGCTTTAGGGCCCCTAGAATGCCAGGGCAGTATAAATACCCCACATGTGACCCCATTTCGGAAAGAAGACACCCCCAGGTATTCCGTGAGGGGCATATTGAGTCCATGAAAGATTGAAATTTTTGTCCCAAGTTAGCGGAACGGGAGACTTTGTGAAAAAAAAAATTAAAAATATCAATTTCCGCTAACTTGTGCCAAAAAAAAAAAATTTCTATGAACTCGCCATGCCCCTCATTGAATACCTTGGGGTGTCTTCTTTCCAAAATGGGGTCACATGTGGGGTATTTATACTGCCCTGGCATTCTAGGGGCCCCAAAGCGTGAGAAGAAGTCTGGTATCCAAATGTCTAAAAATGCCCTCCTAAAAGGAATTTGGGCACCTTTGCGCATCTAGGCTGCAAAAAAGTGTCACACATCTGGTATCTCCGTACTCAGGAGAAGTTGAGGAATGTGTTTTGGGGTGTCATTTTACATATACCTATGCTGGGTGAGAGAAATATCTTGGTCAAATGCCAACTTTGTAAAAAAAAATGGGAAAAGTTGTCTTTTGTCAAGATATTTCTCTCACCCAGCAAGGGTATATGTAAAATGACACCCAAAAACACATTCCTCAACTTCTCCTGAATACGGAGATACCAGATGTGTGACACTTTTTTGCAGCCTAGGTGGGCAAAGGGGCCCATATTCCAAAGAGCACCTTTAGGATTTCACAGGTCATTTACCTACTTACCACACATTAGGGCCCCTGGAAAATGCCAGGGCAGTATAACTACCCCACAAGTGACCCCATTTTGGAAAGAAGACACCCCAAGGTATTCCGTGAGGGGCATGGCGAGTTCCTAGAATTTTTTATTTTTTGTCACAAGTTAGTGGAAAATGATGATTTTTTTTTTTTTTTTTTCATACAAAGTCTCATATTCCACTAACTTGTGACAAAAAATAAAAACTTCCATGAACTCACTTTGCCCATCAGCGAATACCTTGGGGTCTCTTCTTTCCAAAATGGGGTCACTTGTGGGGTAGTTATACTGCCCTGGCATTCTAGGGGCCCAAATGTGTGGTAAGGAGTTTGAAATCAAATTCTGTAAAAAATGACCTGTGAAATCCGAAAGGTGCTCTTTGGAATATGGGCCCCTTTGCCCACCTAGGCTGCAAAAAAGTGTCACACATCTGGTATCTCCGTACTCAGGAGAAGTTGGGGAATGTGTTTTGGGGTGTCATTTTACATATACCCATGCTGGGTGAGAGAAATATCTTGGCAAAAGACAACTTTTCCCATTTTTTTATACAAAGTTGGCATTTGACCAAGATATTTCTCTCACCCAGCATGGGTATATATAAAATGATACCCCAAAACACATTCCCCACCTTCTTCTGAGTACGGAGATACCAGATGTGTGACACTTTTTTGCAGCCTAGGTGGGCAAAGGGGCCCATATTCCAAAGAGCACCTTTCGGATTTCACAGGTCATTTTTTACAGAATTTGATTTCAAACTCCTTACCACACATTTGGGCCCCTAGAATGCCAGGGCAGTATAACCACCCCACAAGTGACCCCATTTTGGAAAGAAGAGACCCCAAGGTATTTCGTGATGGGCATAGTGAGTTCATAGAAGTTTTTATTTTTTGTCACAAGTTAGTGGAATATGAGACTTTGTAAGAAAAAAAAAATCATCATTTTCCGCTAACTTGTGACAAAAAATAAAAAGGTCTATGAACTCACTATGCCCATCAGCGAATACCTTAGGGTGTGTACTTTCCGAAATGGGGTCATTTGTGGGGTGTTTGTACTGTCTGGGCATTGTAGAACCTCAGGAAACATGACAGGTGCTCAGAAAGTCAGAGCTGCTTCAAAAAGCGGAAATTCACATTTTTGTACCATAGTTTGTAAACGCTATAACTTTTACCCAAACCATTTTTTTTTTACCCAAACATTTTTTTTTATCAAAGACATGTAGAACAATAAATTTAGAGCAAAATTTATATATGGATGTCGTTTTTTTTTGCAAAATTTTACAACTGAAAGTGAAAAATGTCATTTTTTTGCAAAAAAATCGTTAAATTTCGATTAATAACAAAAAAAGTAAAAATGTCAGCAGCAATGAAATACCACCAAATGAAAGCTCTATTAGTGAGAAGAAAAGGAGGTAAAATTCATTTGGGTGGTAAGTTGCATGACCGAGCAATAAATGGTGAAAGTAGTGTAGGTCAGAAGTGTAAAAAGTGGCCTGGTCTTTCAGGGTGTTTAAGCACTGGGGGCTGAGGTGGTTAATGAACGTGAGCTTGTCCACGTTGGCTGTGGACAGGCGGCTGCGCTTGTCTGTGATGACGCCCCCTGTCGTGCTAAACACACGTTCAGATAATACACTGGCTACAGGGCAGGCCAGCACCTCCAAGGCGTAAAGGGCAAGCTCAGGCCATGTGCCCAATTTGGAGACCCGGAAGTTGAAGGGGGCAGAGCCGTCATTCAGTACGTGTAGGCGTGTGCACACATACTGCTCCACCATGTTGGTGAAATGCCGCCTCCTACTAAGACGTTCCATATCAGCTGGTGGTGCTGGTTGCTGTGGCGTGCTGACAAAGCTTTTCCACATTTCGGCCATGCTAACCCTGCCTTCTGAGGTGCTGGCGGTGCCCCAGCTGCGTTGGCGACCTCTTCCTCGTCCTCTGCCTTCGCCTTGCGCTTCCACTGTGCCACCAGCAGCGCGTCTACCAGCGTGCGCTTGTACTCGCGCATCTTAGGATCACGCTCCAGTGACGGAATTAAGGACGGTACGTTGTCCTTGTAACGGGGATCCAGCAGCGTGGCCACCCAGTAATCAGCACAAGTTAGAATGTGGGCAACTCTGCGGTCGTTGCGGAGACACTGCAGCATGTAATCGCTCATGTGTGCCATGCTGCCCAGAGGCAACAAAAAGCTGTCCTCTGTGGGAGGTGTATTGTCTGTGTCCTCTGTATCCCCCCATCCACGCACCAGTGATGGCCATGAGCTGGTCTGGGTGCCACCCTGCTGTGAACATGGTTCCTCCTCCTGCATCTCCTCCTCCTCATCCTCCACCTCCTCATCCTCCAGAACTGTGCCCTGGCTGGACAATTGTGTACCTTGGGTTTGTGGGTGCAGGAACCCCCCCCCGGAGCCACTTGGGAATGACTGGCCGGAAACCCTACGAAATGATCCCTCTTCCTCCTCCTCCTCCTGTGCCACATCCTCTTCCATCATCGCCATGAGCGTTTTTTTCAAGGAGGCATAGAAGTGGGATAGTAACGCTGAGAACGGCGTTATCGGTACTGGCCATGTTGGTGGAGTACTCGAAACAGCGCAACAAGGAACACAAGTCTCGCATGGAGGCCCTGTCATTGCTGGTGAAGTGGTGCTGTTACGGCGAGCGACTCACCCGTGCGTGCTGCAGCTGAAACTCCACTATCGCCTGCTGCTGCTCGCACAGTCTGGCCAGCATGTGCAAGGTGGAGTTCCACCTTGTGGGCACGTCGCATATGAGGTGGTGAGCGGTGTAACGGATCACCTTCCGTTACTGGATGCTTCCTAGCTTGCGCCGAGGACCACAAGCACCGCACTGGACACCACAACTACCGCAGACTCCACAACCGCCGTAGCTTAACTGGAGCCGCGCCGTCTTCCTTCCACCCTGAATGAACCTCCAGCATTCAGGACCGTGTGGGTAAGATCTCTCCTCCAGGAGAGGGTATCAGGGACAAGAAGAAAGAGATTAAAGCTCCAGGGAATATGCAGAGCATAGCAATCCCCAGCGTGATACAGCAATTCCCTCCAATAACGAGACAAGGCTACGTTTTGAAGGGTTAGAAAAACATGAACTCTTTATTGAGGGCTTCCCGCCCGAGTTTATGCAGGTCCCCATCTGGTGTACACGCCCCTAGGGGACCAGAAGGAGGACTGTGACACAGGACAGATACGTAGCACTCAGGATATACAGACACAACACATCCCCACAATGCATCATGGTTTCCTACTCTCTGCCCTTGAGACACCCGAAGAGCGATTCAATTATCTCTCAGGACAAAGGGAAATCACCAATACACATGTGGGAACAACAGGACAGCAATCACCACCCAACACACAATGTCACACCCTCACAGCAAAGACAGACATTTAACCTATTCCCAGATAGCTCAAGTCTGAGGGCATATCATTAGGGGAATGCCACTCAGAGTACACAAATACAATAAAATTAGCTATCTGGGTGCCATTTTGTTTAATCCATACGGATGGGTCTGTCACAAATTCCAACCGCGTTCGGTCCTATTAGCAGTCCAGACATGCGGCATAGTTCTGTTACACAGTTCTTGAAGGGTAATATGTCCCAGGGCCATAGTCGTAGGGCAGGAGGCTAGCCATACGTTTTCTACAATGCCCAGTGGCAAATGGCAGTTTGTCACAAGCGGGAAGGCCGAAATTACGCTGCAGCGCTGACAGGCGAGCAGCAGCAGGGTGAGAACGTCGAAAGCGCGCACAGACAGCCCACACTTTATGCAGCAGCTCTGACATGGGGTAATTTTTAAGGAATCTCTGCACCACCAAATTCAGCACATGCGCCAGGCAAGGGATGTGCGTCAAACCGGCTGCTACGAGATTTCACCCATTATCGCACACCACCAGGCTGGGCTTAAGGCTGACTGGCACAAACCACTCATCGGTCTGTTGTTCAAGGCCCGTCCACAGCTCCTAAGTGGTGTGGGGTTTGTCCCCCAAACAGATAAGTTTTAAAACTGCCTGCTGTTGTTTACCCCTGGCTGTGCTGAAGTTGGTGGTGAAGGTGTTACGCTGAATGGATGAGGAGCTGGTAGAGGATGAGGAAACAGAGTAGGAGGAGAAAGCAACAGGAGGCAAACTGAATCGCCCTGCAATCCTCGGTGGTGGAAGGACATGCGCCAAACTGCTATCCGCCTAAGGCCCAGCCGCCACTGCATTTACCCAGTGTGCTGTTATGGAGATATAACGGCCCTGACCGTGCTTACTGGTCCACGTATCCGTAGTCAGGTGCACCTTGCCACAGATGGCGTTGTGCACTGCCCCCCTTGATTTTGTCCCCTACTTGGTTGTGAAGTGAAGTGATGGCTCGCCTTGAAAAGTAGTGGCGGCTGGGCACGACGTACTGTGGGACGGCCACCGCCATAAAGCCTTTAAAACTATCTGTCTCCGCCAGAAGGAATGACAGCATTTCAAAGGCAAGTCATTTAGAAATGCTGGCATTCAGGGCTAGGAATCGCGGGTGGGTAGTGGGGTACTTCCTCTTCCTCCCCAGCGTTTGGGATATGGAGAGCTGAACGCTTCCGTGGGACATTGTGGAGATGCTTGGTGACCCAGGTGTTGGTGTTGCTGGCAGATCCTCTGTTTGCGGGTTGCCAGGTGGCACTGTCACTCCAGAGGTGGATGAAGAGGCCACAACTTCAGCAGAAGAGGAAGCAGGAGGCGCCAGAGACCTTTCTTGGTTTTTGAGGTGTCTACTCCACTGCAGCTCGTGCTTTGCACTTAAATGCCTGGTCATGCAGGTTGTGCTCAGGTTGAGAACGTTTATGCCTCGCTTCAGGCTCTGATTGCACAGTGAGCAAACCACTCGTGTCTTGTCGTCAGCACATTGTCTGAAGAACTGCCACGCCAGGGAACTCCTTGGAGCTGGCTTTGGTGTGCTCGGTCCCTTGCTGCGGTGGGCAGTAGGAGGCGTACTGTCTAGAGGACGGCCGCTCCGCTTTTGCAACCTGCTCCCTCTTCTGCTGTGCTGGTGGCTCTGTGCGACCACCGCCTCTTCCTCCAAACTACATTGGTCACTTGCAGAAAAGTGCCTCCCTGAGGATGGAACAATTCAGGGAGCGCAGTTGCAGTGTGGACGGACCTAAGCCATGCCGAGCAAACATCAGATGCTTTGCATGTGGTGGCTTGGGTCATATAGCGAAGCACTGTAAAACAGGTAAGGAAAAAACATGAAGGATAGGAAGCCAGGTCAGGTGCTTCAGATGTGGGAACAAGGAACAAGGGACAAGCAATGCGCCGCACAGACCTATCACTTACCAGTAGGAGGAGCTCCCGGCCGGTCACAGACAGCGCAGCAGGTAAGTATGATGCTTCTAATATTGTAATATTGCTAAGTAACCATGGCAACCAGGCATGCAGTAGAGTCCTGGTTGCCATGGTTACCGATCGGAGCCCCAGTGATTAAACTGGGACTCCGATCGGAACTCTCCGCTGCCACCAATGATCGGGGGGGGGGGGGGCGCACACTGGCCACCAATGATAATACAGTAGAGGGAGGGAGGGGGGGCCGGGGGGGCCGCACGCTGGCCACCAATGATAATACAATAAAGGGAGGGAGGGGGGAGAGGGGGATGCCGCACACTGGCCACCAATGATATTCAAACTGGGGAGGGAGGGGGGTCTGCCCCCTGCTGCCTGGCAGCCCCTGATCTCTTACAGTGGGCTATGATATGCACAATTAACCCCTCAGGTGCAGCACCTGAGGGGTTAATTGTGCGGATCACAGCCCCCTGTAAGAGATCGGGTGCTGCAAGGCAGCGGGGGGCAGTCATGTACACAGTTCGCAGTATATTCTAACTAGAAGCGTCCCCATCACTATGGGAACGCTTCTGTGTTAGAATATACTGTCGAATATGAGTTTCACGATCTAACTCATATCCGACAGTATATTCTAACATAGAGGCGTTCCCATGGTGATGAGGACGCTTCAAGTTAAAATATACCATCGGATTGGAGAAAACTCTGATCCTACGGTATATTAACTCCTGATTTTACATTGAAAGTCAATGGGGGACGGATCCGTTTGAAATTGCACCATATTGTGTCAACGTCAAAAGGATCCGTCCCCATTGACTTGCATTGTAATTATAAACGGATCCGTTTGGCTCCACACGGCCAAGCAGACACCAAAACGACTTTTTTTTTCATGTCCGTGGATCCTCCAAAAATCAAGGAAGACCCACTGACGAAAAAACGGTCACGGATCACGGACCAACAGAACCCCGTTTTGCTGACCGTGAAAAAATACGGTCGTGTGCATGAGGCCTAAGGCTACATTCACACGTCCGTGGTGTGTTGCGGACCCGCAAATTGCCCGGGTCCGCACCCCCATAGAAATGCCTATTCTTGTCCGCAAGCTGCGGACAAGAATAGGACATGCTCTATCTTTTTGCGGAGCTGAGGACCAAAAATCGGGGCCGCGCTCCTCAATTGCGGCTGCAGACAGCACACTGTGTGCTGTCCGCATCCATTCCGTCCCCATAGAGAATGAATGGGTCCGCACCCATTCCGCAAAATTGCGGAAAGGATGCGGACCCATTTTGCGGACAGGTGAATGGAGCCTAACAGTGATTTCCACAATAACCCGCTCCCTTAGCAGTGATCTCCACAGAGCTCCCTTCCCTTAAAATGTGACCTCTACAACACCCCACCCTGCCCCTTAACAGTGACCTCTTCAGCGGCCGCCCCTTTATTAGTGACCTCCACAGCATCCCGTCTTGTTAACAGAGATTTCCACAATAACCCGCCCCCTTAACAGTGACTTCCACAGAGCTCGGTTCCTGAAAAATTTGACCTCCACAACACCCCGCCCCCTTAACAATGATCTCTACAGCACACCACCACTTAGCACTGACCTCCATAGCAGACCGTCCCCTTAACATGAGATCTCCATTATTCCCTGCCCCCTTAACAGAGACCTCCACAGCGCCTGCCCCTTTAACATTGACCTCCACAGCATCCCTCCCCCTTAACAGTGACCTTCACAGCAACCCGCCCCTTTAAAAGTGACTTCCACAGCAGTCACCCCTTTATTAGTGACCTCCACAATACCCCATCTCCTTAACAGTGATTTCCACAACACCCCGTACCAGGGGCGTACATAGAAATCACTATGCAAGAATCTGAATTGGGCCCCTAACTCCGCCCACTACCCACCCCTGGCCCATCCCACCTCCTTTCCTGGCTCCTCCCCTGCCACACCCCGATTTGCCAATAAAGAAATGTATACATCAGGTGCCTATAGCGCTTTATAATCTGTACTCTCATACACCACTGATATGACAGTGCTGTATGGGATTCTAGTGAAGACAGGGCGGCACTACCTTCTTGAATTTGCGGTGCACGTGTCCGTGGAATGGCGTCCAGACAAACGTTTCAAAGAAGAAGACCGGCACTTCGCAGATGTAGATCACAATGTAGATTTATTCAGTCACATATTCAAGTGGCATAGTGACGCGTTTCAGCACAAGTGTGCTTTCATCAGACTGCAATGAAACATCTTACACTCCAGCTATTTATACATAAATGAGACACTAAGGAACTGACATCATCAGAGGAGCTCCGCCTCCCTCATTAACTAAAAATTCGCATATCAAATAATCGCAATGAAAAATTCGCATTAGAAAATTCGCAAAAAAAATTTGCATAAAAAATTCGCAAAAACATATCCACTCTATACTGGCGAAGATTTTCAGTCCAATAGTCCATTTTGGCAGTGATTAATCACGCTGAAGAAAAAAAGAAATATATTTATCTAATTGCATAAAACCGAATGCCTTATAGGAAGCAGGACACATTGTACTCACGAGTGAGGCCCCTGGGCTCCATTGTCTGAAGACGATGGATCCAGTAAGCCTCTCTTTTCAATAACAATTTATTTCTATCACCCCCTCGACGGGGTAATGATACACCTTCAATGATCTGATACCTCAACTGCGAGATATTACCGTATTTTTCGCTTTATAAGACGCACTTTTTTCCCCCCCAAAAGTGGGGGGAAAATGGCAGTGCGTCTTATAAAGCGAACACTGCCATGTTTACTTTGCTGACGCTGATACATCGCAAGCCGCGATGTATCAGAGGGGTGGGAGGAGGGGACGGAGGCTGGCAACGCTCGCGGCGGGGCCCGATGCAGTCACTGTACTGTAATACATCGGGCCCCGCTCACGGCAATTATCACATGTAAAGTCTATTATCTTCAAGCAGTATCTCTGCTTTTAACTAGGGCAATCCTCTGTAGTAGTACACCTTACTATGAAAGCGGCAGGCAGGGCGGCAGCGTAATCTCGCGATGCTCACTCATTCACGCTCCTCCCACTTCCTTCATGAATGAGTGAGCATCGCGAGATTACGCTGCCGCCCTGCCTGCCGCTTTCATAGTAAGGTGTACTACTACAGAGGATTGCCCTAGTTAAATGAAGCTGGCAGGAGCGTGACTGACTGAGTGACGTCACATGCTGGCCGGACTGCTGCTTTCATAGTGAGTACTGTTATAGAAGAAAGCAGAGCCATTAAAAGATTTTACATATAAAGTCTGTGTGCACTGTGGTGTAATGGGGGTCACTATTCACACAGGACAATATACTGTGACACATATGATACTGTGACCAGCATAAGATGATCTCATGCTGGTCACAGTATCATATGTGTCACAGTATATTGTCCCTGTGTGAATAGTGACCCCCATTACATAAGATGCTATATATGATGCTACATCCCCCTCATAACAATGCGTCATCCACAGGTCCCCCCATAACAGTGTCATCCACAGGTCCCCCCATAACAGCGTCATCCACAGGTCCCCCCATAACAGTGCGTCATCCACAGGTCCCCCCATAACAGTGCGTCATCCACAGGTCCCCCCATAACAGTGCGTCATCCACAGGTCCCCCCATAACAGCGTCATCCACAGGTCCCCCCATAACAGTGTCATCCACAGGTCCCCCCATAACAGTGTCATCCACAGGTCCCCCCATAACAGTGCGTCATCCACAGGTCCCCCCATAACAGTGCGTCATCCACAGGTCCCCCCATAACAGTGCGTCATCCACAGACCACCATTAGTTCAAAACCCAGCAAAAGCACACCTTTTTGGTTCAAATATTTTTTTTCTTATTTTCCTCCTCAAAAATCTAGGTGCGTCTTATCATCAGGTGCGTCTTATAAAGCGAAAAATACGGTATGTTTTTTATCATGAAAATGAAGGGGTATTGGAAGTAATAAATTCTGTTTGCGGATAGTAGATTTGTGTTTACTTAGTCTGTCCTTCATTCTCATCGAGGTTTCCCCCACATATAATAATCCACATGGACATTTAAGAATGTAAACCACAAATCTACTATCACAGGTGAACGTGCCCCTTATTGGAATATTTTCACCTGAGTGAGGGTGGGAAAAACATGAACCCTTTATGACGCTGGAACAATTGACACAATTTAAACAAGGAAAAGTGCCCCGTCTAGGTGTAGATAAAAAACTCTGTCCTCTTTCTATTTTATTACTTCCCACATCTGCCCGATAGTGGTCGCCCGATAGTGGCGTCCACTGACTCCATACTTTCAAATCCAGCTATTTTTTTGGAGAGGGTATTAACCCCTCTAACTAAACTAGCACCATCGTATATCCGAGATACTGGCCACTTTCTATCTGAAATTAGCTCTCTCCAGGTGGATGAAGGCTGCATATTCGTCACTTTAGACGTGTTCAGTCTTTATACATCTATTATTCATGAAAAAGGAATCAATGCAGTCGCGGGTCTCTTAGGCACAAGCACATACAAAAAGGCAGAAAAGGAATTTTTTCTGGAACTTTTGAAAATAGTCCTTGAGCAAAATTATTTTTTGTTTCAAGATTCTTTTTATCAGCAGTGCCGTGGGACCGCGATGGGATCGAACGTCGCGCCGCCATACGCAAATACATATATGGCTTCTTTTGAGTGTCAATTTGTTTACTCTAGCCCTCTATATCATCAACATTGTATATTTTGGCGTCGATTCATCGACGATATTTTTTGCGTATGGCGAGGCGACGTCCGATCCCTTACGGAATTTACCACGTATTTAAATTCCATCTGGGATGAACTTAAATTCACTGTACACCATAGTTCTGATAAAATTTCCTTTTTGGATACCTGGGTGACTAGGGACAAAGAAGGTAAGATACAGACAGATTTATTTGTGAAATCAACTGATAGGAACAGTTTGCTGTCCTTTTCAAGTAGTCACCCAGCAACCATCAAGGAATCTATCCCATATTCACAATACCAGAGGGTTAGATGGATCGTCAGTGATAGGGATATGTGCCAAATAAGATTAGACGATATGACCAATAAATTTAGAGAGCGAGGCTACCCCCCTGATCTATTGAAAATACAGCTTAATAAAGCTGAGACTACACCACCAGATAGAACTAAGAAAGAAACAAGGATCCCCTTAGTGATTAAATACCATCCCTGGTCCCAGCGCCTGAGGACTATTGTTAATCAACATTGGCACATATTATCCAAGTCTTATCCACGGATAGGAGAGTTCCAGAGGCCACCCATGATATGCTATAAACGGGCAGAAAATATTAGGGATAAAATAGTCCGGGCAGATGTGGGAAGTAATAAAATAGAAAGAGGACAGAGTTTTTTATCTACACCTAGACGGGGCACTTTTCCTTGTTTAAATTGTGTCAATTGTTCCAGCGTCATAAAGGGTTCATGTTTTTCCCACCCTCACTCAGGTGAAAATATTCCAATAAGGGGCACGTTCACCTGTGATAGTAGATTTGTGGTTTACATTCTTAAATGTCCATGTGGATTATTATATGTGGGGGAAACCTCGATGAGAATGAAGGACAGACTAAGTAAACACAAATCTACTATCCGCAAACAGAATTTATTACTTCCAATACCCCTTCATTTTCATGATAAAAAACATAATATCTCGCAGTTGAGGTATCAGATCATTGAAGGTGTATCATTACCCCGTCGAGGGGGTGATAGAAATAAATTGTTATTGAAAAGAGAGGCTTACTGGATCCATCGTCTTCAGACAATGGAGCCCAGGGGCCTCACTCGTGAGTACAATGTGTCCTGCTTCCTATAAGGCATTCGGTTTTATGCAATTAGATAAATATATTTCTTTTTTTCTTCAGCGTGATTAATCACTGCCAAAATGGACTATTGGACTGAAAATCTTCGCCAGTATAGAGTGGATATGTTTTTGCGAATTTTTTATGCAAATTTTTTTTGCGAATTTTCTAATGCGAATTTTTCATTGCGATTATTTGATATGCGAATTTTTAGTTAATGAGGGAGTCGGAGCTCCTCTGATGATGTCAGTTCCTTAGTGTCTCATTTATGTATAAATAGCTGGAGTGTAAGATGTTTCATTGCAGTCTGATGAAAGCACACTTGTGCTGAAACGCGTCACTATGCCACTTGAATATGTGACTGAATAAATCTACATTGTGATCTACATCTGCGAAGTGCCGGTCTTCTTCTTTGAAAAGTGCTGTATGGGAGTGAGGATTTCACTGGGGCTGAAATCTCTATCTATCTATCTATCTATCTATCTATCTATCTATCTATCATCTATCTCATATCTATCTATCTATCTATCTATCTATCTTTCTGTGGCGAAACCAACCTCACCACTGGGTTTTGGAGAGGCCTGTTTGCCAGCCTCTTACCTCAGGATTATGGCCCATACTAACTTTAAAGGAGAAGACAGACCGGCCGCACAGCTTAAATCTGTCTTTGGAATTGTATTTTGTTATGTGAGGGTACCCAGATAGCTAATTTTATTGTATTTGTGTATTCTGAGTGCCATTCACCTAATGATATGCACTCAGACTTGAGCTATCTGGGATATGTTAAATGTCTGTGTTTGCTGTGGAGGTGTGACATTGTGTGTTTGGGTGGTGATTTCTGTCCTGTTGTCTCCAAAATGTGTATTGGCGATTTCCCTTTGTCCTGAGAGATAATTGAATTGCTCCTCGGGTGTCTCCAGGGCAGAGAGGAGGAAACTATGATGCATTGTGGGGATGTGTTGTGTCTGTGTATCCTGAGTTGCTACGTATCTGTCCTGTGTCACAGTCTTCCTTCTGGTCCCCTAGGGGCGTGTCTACCAGATGGGGACCTGCATAAATACGGGCGGGTAGCCCTCAATAAAGAGTGCCTGTTTTATCCTTCATCATGTTGAGGCTGGTGTTTGGGTAACTGATCGACACTGGGGGATTGCTATACGCTGGGAGATTTGCTATACTCCCCTGGCTATAACTACTAGCTCTTTTAAGAGCTGTTCCTGCTCTCTGGTTTTAGGAGAGGTTCACCCACTGGAGCCTGGAGCCTTGTCGTAGGTCCAGGGTGGGTAGGAGACGGTGAGACCTCAACCAAGCTTCGGCGGTTGGTGGGGTCTGCAGTGCGTACGGTGTCAAGTGGAGTGCTTGGAGTCCTCGGAAAGCACTAGGAGTCACTATCAACGGAGGTACCCGGTCGGGGTGCTAGGAGATCCGTTACACTTTCTATCTCTATCTATCTAATATCTATCTATCTATCATCTATCTATCTCCTTTATCTATCTCCTTTATCTATCTATCTATCTATCTATCTATCTATCTATCTATCTATCTATCTATCTATCTATCTATCTATCTATCTCTGTATCTATCTATCTATCTATCTATCTATCTATCTATCTATCTATCTGTTTATCTATCTATCTATCTATCTATCTATTTATCTCTGTATCTATTTATCTCTGTATCTATCTATCTATCTATATAGTAGCGCCCCAGGAATACCGCTACCCACCCCTCAGATAACATGACTACTGATGAAGGTCCACCGTGACCGAAACGTCTGGTCAGAAATATTTTGTTATTGATTCATATATACCACGGGCAAATAGATGATGCAGAGATTATGAAATAAACCTCACTTGAATTGCAAAACTTTCAACCTGAGTGCCTCAATATTTTATTACTTTGATAAACGGCCTAACAGCCCTTGATTGGCACCGGTGACACCTTTTGAACTGAGTGCGGTTCCTCACTTTACTACAGTCCCCTTAACTGTGACCTCAACAGCAGCCTGCCCCTAGGGTGCCCAGAGGTTCCATTTTAGGCCGGACAGTCCAGATTTCAAACTCCTTCTTCTCCGTCCGGCGCAGGGCCTGGACAGACACAGGGATTTCCTTTTGAACAGCTCACTCTCAGACAGCATCACCGTGCTGTCTGAGTGTGAGCTGCAGGGAGAAAGTCACCCTCCCTCCCACCCCTTCATTTTTTCAATCCCCGTCGGCTGCGGAGTGGGAGGGGTGTGTCATAACTGGGTAAGGACGTGGCTTAGCAGGATCTGGGGGCGGGGGTTTAAAGTCCATCTTTTGAGGGTGGCCTGAATGGCCACCCTACCTGCCCCCTGAACTGTGATGTCCACAGCACTCCGCTCCCTTAACAGTGTCATCCACAGCGCTCTGCCCCTTTAAAGCTGACCTACAGCAGTGAAGAAAAATGGCTGGGTTGTTATGGAAACCTGGTGTAAAACTGTGTGTATGTGGAGACTAAGCCTTCTATTGGCTGATAAGGGTCATGTGACCAGGCTTCTATTGGCTAATGATTTTTTTGGAAATATCTCGGGAACGGTATGTGCTAGAGAGCTGTGACCCGGTCTAAAACCTTCCCGGACACCTGATGTACCTGTGTGCCAAATTTCGTGATTGTAAATGCGACGGTGCGGATTCCTTTAGCCGACATACATACACACACACACATACATATATACACTGAGCAAAAATATAAACGCAAGACTTTCGGTTTTGCTCCCATTTTGCATGAGCTGAACTCAAAGATCTGAAACATTTTCTGCATACACAAAAGACCCATTACTCTCAAATATTGTTCACAAATCTGTGTAAATCTGTGTTAGTGAGTGCTTCTCCTTTGCCGAGATAATCCATCCCACCTCACAGGTGTGGCATATCAAGGTGCTGATTAGACAGTATGAATATTGCACAGGTGTGCCTTAGACTGCCCACAATAAAATGCCACTCTGAAATAGGCAGTTTGATCACACAGCACAATGCCACAGATGTTGCAACGTTTAAGGGAGCGTGCAATTGGCATGCTGACTGCAGGAATGTCTACCAGAGCTGTTGCCCGTGCAATTAATGTTAATTTCTCTACCATAAGTCGTCTCCAAAGGCGTTTCAGAGAATTTGGCAGTACATCCAACCGGCCTCACAACTGCAGATAACGTGTACCCACACCAGCCCAGGAACTCCACATCCAGCATGTTCACCTCCATGATCGTCTGAGACCAGCCACCCGGACAGCTGCATCAACAATCGGTTTGCATAACCAAAGAATTTCTGCACAAACCGTCAGAAACCGTCTCAGGGAAGCTCATCTGCATGCTCAGTGTATATACACACAATATATATCCAGTAAAAAGGTATCTTCTCCTGAGAGAGGATTGAAACGTTGCATGAATATGGGTGAGAAAAGAACACTCTGTCTCACTGGATCTATTGGAGTGGCGTGAATTTCCTTTTTACTGCTTATAGTACCTGGGTCAAGGTTGTATGCACTGGCACCCGCTTTAGCTACAACTTGTGGAATGTATAATTGGCGTGGAATGTATATAACTTGTAAACCCTTTATTTTTTTTATTTTTTTTATTTCTGCATTGATTTGACTTAAAACTGTTTGCGATTTTCAGACAAGTCCTAAAAGTAGATAAAAATAACCACATTAATGAGTCAAAAATATTACACTTGGTCAGTTATTTATTGAGAAAATTATCCAATAAACAATATGTCTGTGAGTGGCAAAAGTATGTGAACCTGTAATTAGCAGATAGGCTGAAGGTAAAATTAGAGTCTGTTGTTTTCTATCAATGGGATAACAATCAGATGTGAGTGGGCGAGAGATGAGCGAATCAGTTTGGGTTTGTTACGAACTTCCCAAAAATGAATCCTTTGGACAAAACCTAAACTTTTCAGGTTCGATTTGGAAGAATGCAGTGGAAGAAGATGGATGCTCACATGACCATGATGCTGAGAGGAAGTGTTGGGGGAGGGAGAGCTTGTCCTGATTTGCTCACAAGCTGACAGACAGCCTAGCAGTGCCTTTTAGCTGCAGTTACTGTCCTATAAAACAGCTACAGCTGCTGAAGAGCCTCAAAAGCACTATCTGCAAGAATATTCATTGTTTTATTTACTTTTTGAACAGAAATACAGAATTTTCTCAGGGGTTGGTTGGGGAATAAGCCCGATACATCTGTACAACATGTGTTTTACCATCTAGAAGATAGAGCTTTAACCCTAAGTGAAAACACATAAAATACTATGTCAGGGTATCTCCAGACAGTTCTAGTTTTTTTTTGTTTTGTGAAAAAATAGAAATACAAGTATGAAATGCATGTTTTACAATACAGGGGTAGCAATTTAAGTCTTTGAGTGAAAACACTGGAGATACTAGTCCAAAATTTGTGTCAGGACATCTCCAGGTAGTTCAAATGTTTTTTTTTCTTTTTATAAAAATAGCAAAACAAGTGTACAACATGAGTTTTATAATTTTACAATCCAGAGGGTAGCGTTTTAAATCTCAGTGAAAACACTGTAAGCTGAACTATCCCCCGCCCCCAGACTGAAAAAATGTTGGGGGGGGGGGGGGGAAGGAGGAGAATAATCTCATAGCAGGTTGACAACTTGTGTTTTACACTAGAGAGAGCTTTTTTCGGAATCTGCACACTTGAACGCACATAAACATTAGGCCCAATATTCTGTTAGTGGCGCCAATAATGCATTATTTACAGTGTCTTCAGTGTGTTTGTAGAAAGGGAAGAAAATGTTATTGTGCCTCTCTGTCAGAAAACAGACTTTCAAACAATTCCATACTTTGTGCGACTGTGAACATTTAGGCCCAAAAATGTCAGGGATACAAAAAGATTCAAAATGAAAGACCTAGGGCCAGGTCTTGTCCTCACAGAGCCAGAGTGTAGGTAGTAGCAGCACCAGCAATCTGGCACGAAGTACCGTATTTTTCGCTTTATAAGACGCACCTGATTTTAAGACGCACCTAGGTTTTTGAGGAGGGAAATAAGAAAAAAAATATTTTGAACCAAAAGGTGTGCTTTTGGTGGGTTTTGAACTAATGGTGGTCTGGGGATGACATTGTTATGGGGGACCTGTGGATGACACACTGTTATGGGGGATCTGTGGATGACAATGTTATGGAGGATCTGTGGCTGAGGCACTGTTATGGGGGATCTGTGGCTGACACACTGTTATGTGGGACCTGTGGCTGACACACTGTTATGGGGGATCTGTGGCTGACACACTGTTATGTGGGACCTGTGGCTGACACACTGTTATGGGGGATCTGTGGCTGAGGCACTGTTATGGGGGATCTGTGGCTGACACACTGTTATGTGGGACCTGTGGCTGACACACTGTTATGGGGGATCTGTGGCTGATGCACTGTTATGGGGGATCTGTGGCTGACGCACTGTTATGGGTGACCTGTGGCTGACACACTGTTATGGGGGGACCTGTGGATGACACACTGTTATGGGGGATCTGTGAATGTCACACTGTTATGGAGATCTGTGGATGACACAGTGTTATGGGGGATCTGTGGATGATGCACTCTTATGGGGGATGTGTGCTGTGACACATAGGGCAATGAGGGGGACCAGCATAAGATGCTATATGTGGGGATGACACACATATAGCATCTTATACTGGTCCCCCTCATGGCCCTATGTTTCACAGCATTACTTTATTAATATGTGTCCCATTACACTCTGCGCACAGCAGTCTCTTTGTATGTAAAGTCTATTTCTTTAATGCTGAAGCAATCGCTCTCCTTTGATAAACTAGCCTAATCGCCTGAAACAGTACTCACTCTATGGATGCAGCGGTCCGGCCGGCGCGTGACGTCACTCAGTCAGTCACGCTCCTCCCATTTCATTAATGGAGCAGAAGCGCGACAGACTGACTGACGTCACGCGCCGGCCGGACCGCTGCATTCATAGAGTGAGTACTGTTTCAGGCGATTAGGCTAGTTTATCAAAGGAGAGCGATTGCTTCAGCATTAAAGAAATAGACTTTACATACAAAGAGACTGCTGTGCGTGGGGCCTGGTGTAATACAGTGACTACACCGGGCCCCGCCGCGAGTTGGCAGCCTCCAGCCACTCCCATCCCGCATAACTGTAACTGATGTATCGCCGGCCGCGCTGTGCAGCATACCGGCCCGTGATATATCAGTGTCAGCCATGTAAAAATGACACCATCGCTTTATAAGACGCACTATCATTCCCCCCCCCACACTTTTGGGGGGAAAAGTGCGTCTTATAAAGCGAAAAATACGGTAGTAGTAATAGGCTGCAGTTCTCCCTGGCTTTGGAAAGGTGCAACATTATCATTGAGGAGAAAGAGGATGCGATTGTGGATTGGATGTCTCACTCCTTCTCTTAGTTGCAGCAGGATTATGTGGAGATGACTTCTGATTTTGACACCATGCCTTGAAGCCAAGGCTCAACTGAGGACTCAGATGATAATTGTGTGTTGGACAGGACTGGGAATTGGATCAGGGTGCTAAAGAGGAGAAAGAGGTAACATTAGAGGAGGAGGGTTGTGGCAGCAGCAGCAGCAAAAAAGAGCCAAGGCAACATACCTCCCACAGACCTGCCGGAGACATATCTGCTTTGAGAACTGATGATGCTGCAGGCACTGTGGGTGGTTAGGCCCAAGACGTGCCAGAGGTAAGCAAAGCTCAGCTGCCTCTAAATCTGCATGAGTATCTCCAATGTGGCCTCTTTTTTCCATGCTGCCGGAAGACAGAAGCAATGACCCATGCAAGCTCTGCATGAGTAAAATAAGCTGTGGACAGTCAACCATATCTCTATTGAACCACATGAAGCAGCATCACCCCATCCCATGGGCAAACAAAGCTGGCAGCCAGCTACTACAAGAACATATTCCTCCTTCTTTTGGTCTCCCTTGCCACAGCCAGCCCACATCCACGGGCAGTACAGTGATTTTCACACTGTCATCCTCACTTTCTGTCTCTCCTGCCCATGCTCTACTTCCTCCACTCCATCATCAGAAATTGATAACGAAATGTGTGGCCAGGAAACAACTGTACACACCCAGCAATCTACTGGTCCACAAGTTTAATTTCTACCTTTAGGCTCCTGATGGAGTGTGCTCAGTCTCACCGGAAGGTTCCTAGATGGCATTATTTCTCCCAAAAAGCAATCCCTGCCTTGTACTCTCATGTGGCAGAGAACATGGATCGCTCCCTGTAATTCTCACTGTTCGGCAAGCTGCACGCTATGGTGAACACCTGAAGCAGTTGTTTCGGGCAGGGACAGTACATGTTATTCATGGCCAACTGTGTCAATATTTATTTACAGTATTGGCAAGACAGTGCCACAGCAACATGGCCAGGACCTTTATACCCCCCCCATGATTGTGTTAGGCTTGCTCCCACACTGGGCACTTAACCACCTCCTCCACCTCCTCCTCCTTGGACATCGTCCGGTCACCAACCTCAGAAGGGCACAGTGTCGCTCCCACAACTCCTCCTTACTATCACGTGTCAAGTCAAGCGTTGCCATGTCGTGTTGGTGCTGATCAGCCTGGGTAAGAGTAGTGACACAAGAGAGCAGTCACTAATGTACTGTACATCAAGCAGAAAACATCCTGGAGGAAGTAGCACATGCATGACGCACATGATTAACCTAGTTATGCAATGCCTTTTAAGGTGCTGGAAATGTCCAGGAAACTATCTTCACATTTCAGCCATTTTTATGTGGCGAGGAGAGGAATGCTCTCCTGGACTTGCAGTGACAGAACGGTCTGCCACTACACTGCTTAATCCGCAGTGTGCCAACTCGCTGGAATTCAGCATTGCATATGCTCAAGCATCTGTATGAGCAGCGGAAAGCTGTGAACTATTTTGTTATGCACCAGCCCATCTCTGCAGCAGGGAGCATGTGTTGCTTTGAGATCAGGCAGTGCCAGCTCATGGAAAACTCCCTGAAGCCCTTTAAAGAGGCCACAAAATGTGTCAGTATGGACAACTGCGAAATGAACAATCTCATCCCCTCATATTTATATTAGAACAAATGCTGACGCATCTTGCTGTCCACCCTGTAACTGTTGGGGACCCACAAGGAGAAACTCCCATGGAGGAGGAGGAGGAGGAACTGCCACTGGAGGAGGAGGAGGGTCAGGATGATGATGATGACAATGGCACTGGCCACCATACCCAATTATCTCAGTGGGGGAGGGGGGGTTGGAGCCAGAAAGAACTGGCTCCTCAGGCACACAGGCTAGAATGATGAGCTGTATGATTGCTTGCTTACGTACTGACAGGCATATCGTTCATTGACATCAAGCAGTGGGATGAATACTGGATAGCCATACTATTAGACTCGTGCTATCAAGTAAAATGGAGGAATGTTTTCCTCCCTTCAAGGAAATCACGTTATTACCAGAAAACAATGTGTATGCAGCTTGCCGCAGCTTTTGGCGAGCAGGTTCCTGCTACAAGCATGTCTGAAAGGGAGACCTCTCTCCACCCCCCACAGTCACCCCCCCTTCCCCCATCCCTCTGGCTGCCACAAGCAACAGAAGCCGCAGAAGCCAGTTCAGTCTCCTCAACTTGACTGAGCAGTTTTTTCATATGCCGCACCAGGCTGACACTAAGCTGACACCACCCACATCAATTTCCAGATTCAGGTCTACCGACACTGGCCTGTCTCTGGTACATACCCTGTCGCCTGACCTCATGGACTTCTGAGCAGGCAGACTAGAACTGTGGGCCAAACTGACCCAGTATGCTCTCTGTCTTTTTTCTTGCCCAGCCTCCAGTGTCATCTTGGAGTTAAAGGTGGCGAGGATCTGGAAATGTCGCAAAAATGTTGCAGTTCCCATCGAAATGTCGAAGTTGCAATGACTTGTGACTTTTTGACGCCACAAAACTGACATATCTGATTTCATAAATGATCCCCTATGTCACTAGGTTACTATGAATCCACATTGACATAACAAAGATTTATAGAGAAATTATGCAAAAGCAGTTCTGAATGTTTTATGTATTCCTATTGATCATTTCCAGCAGTAAAATGGTTAAAGCCTCCACTTTATCATGAAACTGTGAAGTTTGAGGGGTTACCATAGTCATCATTACTGATGACACTTGAGCCTGGTAGTGAAAATATAAAAAGCTGTCAGGATTTGCTGAAGTGAAATCTCTCAGGAATGCTGCACCACTGCAGACAAATGGTTTTCCACCCATGATCAATACTGTGGAGCTGATATATTGCAGAACTGATCGATTAAGTGGATCAATGCAAACAAATTGTTTGCTAGGTATCCAGACCTATAGGACTTTGTTGCAGAGGAATATAGTATATTCCAGCTAAAATAATTCATTATGGAAAAATTCCCAGACTAAACTGTATGTGATATCTATCTTTACCTGCACAAATTCTGGTCATATATATAGCCCCGCAAAAAAAATAGAACATGTCCTATTCTTGTCCGTTTTAGGCATTGTTGCAATGGATCCGTAAAAAAAACGGGTGGCATACGGATGTCATCCGTTTTTTGCGGACTGCAAAACACATACGGTCGTGTGCATGTAACCTAACTGTGCCCATTTGAAGGAGTTGTCCCATGAAAAATATTCTACTTTTTCAAACCAGCACCTGGATATGAATACTTTTGTAGTTGCATGTAATTAAAAATTTTGCATTATGACTGAGTTATTCAACAAAATGTATCTGTATAGTGCCACCTTCTTTTTTTTTTACTTCCTTATTTCTCCGTCCACCTGAAATAATATTGCTGAGGTGGATGCACATGTTCTGTTCCATAGACAGAGAGAGAGAGCTGCAGCAGAAAGGACGCATACTCTTAGCTGTGTAGGGAAAGAGTTGCAGAAAAAAGGGCACACCCCCTCAGCTTTCTAGGTCCATTTGAGATACAGGGCTTGTTCTAACTTTTTAGGAATGAGATTGTCATGTACTATATAACTATATTTTTTTCTTTCAATTAAGGGATAACCCCTTTGAATTTCAGATCCTGTCTTCCTAATAGCAGCAATACATCAATAACATCCCTAAGAACTTATTATCTTCTTCATCATCAAGTCCTCCTCGATCTGTAGCACATAGAAGAAATTTCCTCAATGGTATGCCCAATTTCCATTATTTGCTCCCATCAATATTTGTCATATGTCCTATAGAGCAGATGTCACGTGAAGGCCTCAATAATAATTCTATCACAACGAATGAGAAACTTTGCAAAAACGAGTGAAAAACTTTAGTTTTGACCTTTTATGTTTAGTCAGGGATTTTATTATTAGCAATCATACAGATGCGGCCTTTCTTATATTCCTTCTTGGTTGTCTGCAGTATGTCAGCGGAGCTTGAGAAGTGTATGGAATGATCCCACTCTAAATTTAGGATGCCAGCTGTGTGTTACAGCCAGCACCCGGTTACAATGACCATGGTTGAAGATAACTCTGAGCCCGGTCACTTAAACCCTCAGATTCCTTGGTCAATATAACCACGACAACTAAGTGGTTAGATGGGGGCTCCCTCTGCCCTCCCCATGGCTAAATTGCAGGGCTAAATTGCAGTGTCTGAGACATGTCCTAACAAGAATCCAGTGAAAATCCCATGGACTTCAGTAATATACTATTGCAGTCTATGGTACAAGCGATCAGAAGATCACACATTTAAGTCCTTTAAAGGGACGAAAAATACTATGAATTTTTTTTTGTGGAAGTTAGGGGCCACTGGTTAGGGGCCACTGCATGTTACTCTTCAGTGACAAGGCAGCATAAAACTTTTTCGCTTACTGTATATGTTCAAACCTTTACTGAAGGCAATCAAGTTTGCCCTGCTGTACCCCACCACCCTGAAAGTCTTCCACTGAGATGACACCTCATCATCTTTCACATCGTCTAAACAGGCAGATGAAGTAATGTCTTCTTGCTCCTCCACATAGCTCCCAATCGCCATCTACAACCATCTCTTCTGAATGGAGACAGTCATTTGGGACCCACTCGATGAATCCCTGTACCAAGACCTGAAGGAACAAAATAAGAAGTTGTTGTGGGAACTTGACCTTTATCCTAATATCCTAACTGTTGATTGCAAGACATAGTTTTGTGTATCTGCATTTTATGTAGGCCATGTATCCTACTATTAGCCTTTAAACTATGTTTTGCTCTAGAGCAACTGCTGCTGCGCTACCATAATACAATGTAGCTCGCTGTCCTTAGACATATGTATTGTTTAGTGACTACGTGTGCCTATGTGTCATTTGCCTGGTAGATGTCTTCATTGCATACTAAATGACTGTCCTTTCTGCATTTAGCATTAACATATCATATTACCTAGGCTGGTTGAGTTAGGCGACAAGGATATAATGTATTGTATTTTGATACTAGATTGTTTTTTTATGATTTTCTTGAAGAGATAATTACAGTATAATTGCTATCTTTTTGGGACACAGTTTGGAGTTTGGTTTTCACTTGTTTCTCTGGGGTTACAGGTTGAAAACTCTCTCATGGATAGCACTTAAAAATGGGTGATCAGTCATTTAAACTCTTATTTCCACTAAATTATGAGGATAGTGACATGGAATGTGATTAGTCTCCATTCCCCTAGGAAGCGCCTCATAGTGCTGCGCCGTTTTTTAGGGATTGCATTTATTTATCCTGTACTATCATTCTTTTGGAAAACAATAAAGATTTGTTAAAAAACTCCACAAGCTCAGGGTGGCCAGAGTTCATGCAAATCCCCAAAAAATCCAAAATGTCAGTGCAGATGGCAGAGTAAAAATCCAGGAATCAAGCAAAACTCAGTACACAGGCAGACAAAGGAATCAGTGACGTACCTCCAATAGACGTAGACCATGCAGCTGCTAGGGAGCCGGAGGGGAAAAGGGGCCTGCAGTAAAACAAAGGCCCCACCCCCTAATTACACTAATTTCTGTCCAGCTCCAGTATAGTATCCTTATCATCAGTGGAGAAAGCTAAAGGACCTGTGATGATATCATGACAGATCCTGCATGTCTAGCAAAGGAACTACACAAAGAATGGTCTAATTTCCAGGTTGTATAAGGAAGAGGACCAGCGGGGACGGCTGCCGGGCAGAAGCTAACTAAGTAATGCGGCACCCTTGCCCACCTTGGATATCAGGATGGCTGTGAGCACGGACAGCCATCAAGACCACCAGCTTGTGGATAGTTTCTGGCTTCAGCTTTTACTCAATCTAAGTTAAGGCTTGCAAAGAGTTTGTGAAGAGTTTGAAAGTCCAGCTACGGTAGATACAGTGAAAAACAGAAGTATTTGAACACCCTGCGATTTGGCAAGTTCTCCCACTTAGAAATCATGGAGGGGTCGGAAAATCACTCTATAGGTGCATTCCCACTCTGAGAGACAGAATTAAAAAAAAACTTCAGGAAATCAAATTGTATGATTTTTAAATAATTTATTTGTCTTGCACTGCTGAACATAAGTACTTGAACACGTGAGGAAATCAGTGTTAATATTTGGTACAGAAGCCTTTGTTTTCAATTACAGAGGTCAAACGTTTCCTGTAGTTCTTGACCAGGTTTGCACACACTGCAACAGGGATTTTGGCCCACTCCTCCACACAGATCTCCTCTCGATCTGACAGGTTTCGGGGCTGTGGCTGAGCAACACGGAGTTTCAACTCCCTCCAAAGATGTTCTATTGGATTTAGGTCTGGAGACTGGCTAGGCCACTCCAGAACCTTGATATGCTTCTTTGGGACCCATTCCTTGGTCATCCTGGCTGTGTGCTTCGGGTCGTTGTCATGTTGGAAGACCCAGCCACGACCCATCTTCAATGCTCTGACTGAGAGAAGGAGGTTGTTGCTCAAAATCTCACAATAAATGGCCCCATTCATCCTCTCCTTAATACAGTGCAGATACAAAGACTCCAGCCAAGTCGTATTTAGTGCAATTTGTTTTATTTGCATATCAATGGTGGTTGCTGCAGCGGAGTGACGTTTCGGCACCTCCGTGCCTTCATCAGACTGCAGCAAAACATAAAAATAAATATGGTATAATATAAATCAGAGTGCCGTATAACATGACAGCGGATACATACCATAAATCTCTATGTGCGTCATATTTCCACAAACATATATATATTTAATAGGAAAGTAGTGGATTCACAGATCCAAATTTTTGAGGAATAAAAAGAAAGAAAAAGGAAGAAAAAAAGCAATCAGGTAAACTAAAATAGTAACAATGTCTATTTTCAAATGTATCTTTTCCACAGTTGTACATGTGTTATGAAGTTGTTGTCTGGATATACGTAAGACTCTTCAAAGTCTGCCATATAGCTGTTGGCAGACTTTGAAGAGTCTTACGTATATCCAGACAACAACTTCATAACACATGTACAACTGTGGAAAAGATACATTGATGATATCTTTTGCATATGGAACGGAACAACTGAAACATTACTCACATTCCATAAATTCTTGAATAATATCACACCGGAACTCCAATTCACCATTCACTTTGATCCTACAACAATTAATTTCCTAGACACACTAATAACCAAAAATTCAGACGGAAACCTCACAACCGACCTATACAGAAAACCTACCGACAGAAATAACCTACTACATTTTACAAGTTTTCACTCAACTAACACCAAAAAATCACTCCCGATGTCACAATTTCAGAGGATACACAGAATTGTGCAAACAGAACCTACACAGACCAAGAGAATTGAAGAAATGCAGGAACGCTTCAAAGAGAGAGGCTACCCGACACATCTCATAAAACATCCTATACATCCCCGCAATACCAACCGCCAAACCGGCAAACGCATTCTATTTGTCCATACCTACCATCCATGTACTAGAAAAATGGAGAATAGCCTCAGATCCCACTGGCACCTACTGACTAGAGCCTAATCAGACATTGAGGAGTTTAAAAATCCAATCCTAATGTGTCACAAACGACCTAAGAACCTACGAGACTTACTAGTCCGAGCAGACATTGGCTCAGCCACCAGAATATCCCGCCAGACATTTCTAAGGACACCAAAAAAAAGGCACATTTCCCTGTCACCACTGCATCCAATGTTCTCACGTACAAAAAGGCAATAGCATCTCCCACCCATACACAGGCAAACAGTTCCTGATAAACGACTTCTTTACATGCGATTCTGACTTTGTTGTTTACACACTAAAATGCCCATGTGGACTCATTTATGTCGGCGAAACCACACAAACCATACGCAATAGAATTTGTCAACATAAATCATCAATGCGCAAACAAAATCTCCTGCTCCCCGTTCCATACCATTTCAACCAGGCCTCACATTCCATCTCCCAATTAAAATCCCAGGTCATAGAGCACATCCCGACACCAAGAAGGGGTGGCGACAGAGTTAAACTACTTAAACAAAGAGAGGCTTTTTGGATACACAAGTTCAAAAGCATGGAACCAAGAGGTCTAAACAGGGAATATGAGATACAAACCCTATTATAACGACCATAATGTTCACTGATTAACCACCTATGTTTTTCTCTTTACAGGCCCATTGATTCTCCAGGACCACTCTAGTGCCGCAATGTATCCTTTTTGTATCACAATGTAATCCTACGTCTTATGTTCTATGTTGTATCATACTGTGGACCCACGTCATATGTTATATCCTTATTTCACAACCATGTCCGTCTTAGTAACTCACTTGTCGTCATCACACTACACTCCACCATTATAGTCTGCCTCAATCACTATAGTCCACCATACAATCACCTCCAGGTTACAACCGATAGCACGTCCCTATTCTATATACACATCACCTCTATACATTATATCTCATTACACTCTATTATATTTACTGATTTAAGTTACTTTTCATACAGACTCGGCTACCATAACAGCAGTGGTGTCCCCATTCCTGTTTCTAGTATGACATACCAACTATATGACCCTTTCAATTTAATATGGCCCCTTATACTCTTTAGGACACCATTCATCTACATCATTCCCCCCATCTGCCCTCACTCCACATATTCCTGCAGATATGGAGTCACCAGATCCCCTTATCCACTATACTTGTCAGACTACGTTGCCCCATTCACCATATCCGTACACAACACTTGTAACCATAGTACCTAGTATACTGACACACCCCCATGACCGACTTCCGGTCGTTGGAACGCAGTACTTCTCACAGATGCGTTCCATTCCACTTTGCAGCCCAAAACTAGATTATTACATAACATATATCATCATCATGAACACTCCTTGACAATACCACTTTTGTCCTGTTTACCTCCCTTCTCTTCCCTGTGACTGCTGGTACCGCTGTGCGCTCCACCAACATACTTCCTGTTGGTGGAACGCATCGCGGCGATAGTATGCGTTCCACGTGACGCACTTCCGGTTTCCGGAGGCGCGCTTACACGGCTGAGTAGCGCGGGGTTATTTAAACCCCGTACCCCTTACCACAGACATGGCGCCTATACCTGTCAGCGGTACTACCGCATGTTCACTCCCGACTGCGTCCACACCTTTGTGACTCCCTCCACCAGCGGCACTAGGTAAGTTGCTCCTGGGGCATTAGACCCCCACCATTCTTTATTATGTACTTCATAGCTGGTCTGTTAGGAATGTGTTAACAGTGACTATGACAGAAAATGTGAAACAACCACTGCTTACCTGATAACCTCCTTAACCCCACAACACAGCCCTCCCTTCTTTGATTGAGAGATGGCGGCACCTGACTGTGTCCTTACCACGAGAGGCTCTTTCAGCCTTGAACTTCAGCATTTGAAAATAGACATTGTTACTATTTTAGTTTACCTGATTGCTTTTTTCTTCCTTTTTCTTTCTTTTCATTCCTCAAAAATTTGGATCTGTGAATCCACTACTTTCCTATTAAATATATATATGTTTGTGGAAATATGACGCACATAGAGATTTATGCTATGTATCCTCTGTCATGTTATACGGCACTCTGATTTATATTATACCAATATTTATTTTTATGTTTTGCTGCAGTCTGATGAAGGCACGGAGGTGCCGAAACGTCACTCCGCTGCAGCAACCACCATTGATATGCAAATAAAACAAATTGCACTAAATACGACTTGGCTGGAGTCTTTGTATCTACTATAGAAGGGGTGGGAACCCTACTCCAGCTCCAAACATCCACTGAGTGCTACAAGGGCTCTGCTTGTACTTAATACAGTGCAGTCGTCCTGTCCCCTTCGCAGAAAAGCACCCTCAAAGAATGATGTTACCACCCCCATGCTTCACAGTAGGGATGGTGTTCTTGAGATTCAAATCATTCTTCTTTTTCCTCCAAACACGACGAGTGAAGTTTAGACCAAAAAGTTCTACTTTGGTCTCATCTGACCACATGACATTCTCCCATGCCTCCTCTGGATTATCCAAATGGTCATTGACAAAGTTCAGACGGGCCTGGGCATGTGATGACTTGAGCAGGGGAACCTTCCATGCAATGCATGATTTGAAACCATGACGGCGTAGTGTTCTACCGACAGTGACCTTTGAAACTGTGGTCTCAGCTCTCTTCATGTCATTGACCAGCTCCTCCCTTGTAGCTCTGGGCTGATTCCTCACCTTTTTTTATCATCAGTGATACCCCACGAGGTGAGATCTTGCATTGAGCCACAGTCTGAGGGAGACCGACAGTTGTCTTTAGCCTCTTCCATTTTCTAACAATTGCTCCAACTGTTGATCTATTTTCACCAAGGTGCTTGGTAATTGCCCTGTAGCCATTTCCAGCCTTGTGGAGGTCCATAATTTTGGTGTCTTTTGACAGCTCTTTGATCTTGCCCTGGTAGTAATTGGCTTCTGACTGACTATGGGGTGGACACCGGTATTTAAAGAGCTCAGACAGGTGATACTAAGTTAGATTAATGATTGGAGTAGAGGTGGACTTTTTAAAGGCACAGTAACAGGTCTTTGAGAGCCAGAATTCTTGCTGTTTCTCAGGTGTTCAAATACTTATGTTCAGCAGTGCAAGACAAATAAATTCTTTAAAAATCATACAATGTGACTTCCTGAATTTTTATTTTATTTTATTCTGTCTCTCAGAGCGGGAATGCACCTACAATGTGAATTTCAGACCCCTCCATGATTTCTAAGTGGAAGAACTTGCAAAATCGCAGGGTGTGCAAATACTTCTGTTCCTCACTGTATATTGGATGTTTTAATTTTTTCAATTGAAGCTACGGTAGCTTTGCATTGCTATCACTCCCGCCAATGCATCTTCCTCTTTACATGTACTATAGCCTCCAGAAAACTTTACTAAGATTTGCAGATATAACTTGTCTATGGCTGGGGGTTCAGATGGATAATGTTCTTTTGACTTGCTTAATTTTTGAAAAATGTCTTTTTATAACTCTCTGAAATTTGTTTCCACCTTAAATATGAAATAAATAACTATAGATTGAAGCCTTCAGAACACCGCAGAGCATTCCTCAATTCGTCATCTCAGGTAATGAGCAAAGATTTCTTCAGCTTCCAATCACGCAGGCTGCGGTGTGAATATATAATTGGTCATTAAAGCTGATTGATCTTATTCTTTAACATTCTAGTCAGTATTTACAATATCAGCAAAGTGTGAGGTTAATATCAGTTTTCTTGAATAATCCATTATGAAAATAACTATGAGTTTCTCTTTGGAATTTATCCTTTTTCTTCTTAAATGAGAATAGTCAGAAGAACAAAATTATCCAATGCAGCAGTGATGATATTTCCCTTAAAGAGGTTGTCCCTCAAAAAATATTCTACATTTTTTAAACTAGCATCTGGATCTGAATGCTTTAGTGACTGCAAGAAATTAAAAACCTTTTTGAAATCTATCTGTATAGAGCCACCTGCGGTTTGTTCCTTTCTTTATTGTCTTGTTCACCTCAGTAACCTCACTGAGGTGGTCGCTCAAGCTCAGTTCCATCCTTTAACTGCCACCAGCCATATCTACTGTTAGAAGTTGGGACAGTTACAGGGAGAGACCTGCAGCAAAAAGGACACTCTCCTGAGTAGAGAGAGAGAGCTGCAACAGAAAAGACACATGCCCTCAGGCTGTGATAGGGAGAGATGCAGCACAAAGGACCCCTCTCCTGAGCTGCCAGCCTGAAGAGGATCTAGAAGAGCAATTGGAGCCATGAATGAGCAGAGCTCTGGAACCAGCCAGGTGGGACAAATACAGAGAGAGAGCTGCAGCCGAAATGGCACACTCCCTGACAAAAGATATGAAAATGCCCAGAGAGCTGCCGAAGTGAAATAAATCTAGCAGAGTAATTGGAGCAATGTCTGGAAAGATCTCTTGATCAATGTGAGGAACAAGGCTGGTTTTAGCTTTACAGAGATTGTCATATACTACGTGATGTCTGAGACCATTTTTCCATTAATCATTGGATAACCCCTTTAACTAGAGCTAAATTACCTCTAGGTGTGCAATGGTGTTAGTGAAGCTGCAGCTACCTCCGTTGGTGACCAGGATACTGGTTGAATGACCCTTAAGTCTTAGGCTGGCCATATAGTCTTATCCATTTAGCCAACAACTACAATGCTCCTTCTGACCTCCCCATACATGTTGGCCCGTGCATGTCTTCTCAGTAGGGAAGGAGAGTAAGCTTCTGCCAGACATCTCTGATGGCGGTCTATCTACCCTCGGAAATGTAGACCCTATTGTGTTTTTCTGGATATTAGATTGTAAGTCCCATTGAGGACATGGAATGAAGTGAATATCTATACAAGGGTGTTATGGTATATACAGTAGGCACATTTGGAGTCTCCATTGTGCCCTGTTACATTAGCAGCCACAATAGCGCAGCATGCAGCACATTCTTCCTGTCAAAGTGATGGAAACCTTGACAGAACCTTGAGAGACTTTTTTATAAGTCAATGGAGCTTACTGGTTGCTGTATGACCGATTCCCCACAGCATCATGACCTCCCTTTATATGCCCCAGTTTGAACAGGGGACTAATTACATATTTGTCATAAATAAAACTATTGTTTCTCATCTGGTTGTTATATGTCTGTACAATGGCCATTCATTCCTCCTGGTAACTGATCTTTGTATGTACTGTATGTACTGTAAGTAGATCTATATATAGTCCTAGATAGGATCAGACCATTTATCATGGACACTTGGTGCTGAGAAAGGTCAGATACCTACAGCCCCTGCTATAAGTCAAAAACATATTAGGCCACGCTATATCCGGAGAACGCACTATTCATGCCAAGAGCTGTAATGAAACCTGCAAATAGGACGCATTAATCTGTTCCTCCAGACAGTAAGGAAGAAGGTGGCTTCCGTTTTCTGATAGCCTTACACCTTTGTCAGGGTTTTTCTTCCTTTTTGACATTTTTCTTAATTATTGCGCTCTCCCCCGCCGCTGTCTCCACAGGTTTCCCTGTTGTTCACAGTTTAATTTATTGATTGGCTGATGCAGAAATCTATTATATCTGTAGTCTGGCTCTTCTATTTCATCCACGATGTTCATTCATAATTGGGAAAATAATTTCAGTCTGGTATCTGATAATTCAGAAAGTCTGAAGAACCAGAAATTGTATCCAGCACAGAAATGTAATATGCTGGTGAAAATGTGTAGGACTTGGAAAAAAAAAAGGAGAGATGCAATGAACCGAAAATCCCTGATTATGCAAAGGGTTAATATGCCTTGTATTAGTTAGGATACAGAACAGGAGGAGATGAGCAGATCATGGATATATCGTCAAGTAGAAAAGGACTCAGTAGAACTTGTTATTCATTCATTGAAATCCCTGCTCTTTCTATGCTTAGGAGTCCAGTGGGCGGTCCCATCAGTCATTGTCAGCTATCAATCTTTGCACATTTATACAGAGAAGACTCAATCAATGATTAGGACTAGAGATGAGTGAAGTTTACAAAACTTTGATTCGGCTGCTACGGCGAATTTCACAAAGAAATTCTTTGTGGCGAATAATTTCATCACAAAGCGCATTTCTTTGTAAGTAGGGGGCGCAATGACGGGGAATGCCAATTGCGACTCCCCTTCCCCCATCATTAAACTCTTCAGATGCCACGTTTATTGCTGATTGCGGCATTTGAGATAAAAAATGAGGGCTTTCAGGGGTTAATCGGTTAAAATAAATAATACTCACCTCATCCATTTGAGCGCGAAGATGCTGCCGTGGCCATCTTGATTGAAGATCCTGCGGAAAATCTTGCACGGTGCGTCATGACATCATCACGCTGGCTGGATCTTCCATCAAGATGCCCATGGCAGCCTCTTCGCGCTCAAATGGATGAGGTGAGTATGATTTTTTTTTTTCAAGCAAAAAAGATTCGTTACCACAAAACCAAAGGAAATCTTTCTTTGTGGTAAATCTAATTTTCATTGAAATTCGCATCGAAGTCCACTTCGGATACTTCGATTCGCTCAACCATAATTAGGACCGCCCACTGGACTACTGGAAAGAGCAGGGGATTCACTGAATGAATTAGAAGTTGTTAGCAAGCTTCGTGCACAATCTGCAGAGCCCCTCCACCATGTTGAATAGGTCAGGTTCCCTTTTATATTTCTTTGTCTTCCCAAATTGCTGGATTGAAGGGGTTATTACATTAACAATACTTATCGCCTATACACAAGGGAGGGGATATTATTTATCTGATTGCTGCATGTCTGACTGTTTGGACTCCCAGAAATCATGAACATGGAAGTCCTAAAGTGGTGGTGCACATTCACTTTTATAGGACGACCAAGTACAGTGCTTGTGCTATCTCCGGCATTCCGGAAAAAAAGAATGTGCGCCACTGCTCCATTCTCATAGGAAACTCCAGGACCTCCGCTCTGATCAGCCACAGTACCCCAGATACAGCTACAGGACCTCCTAATACAGTTCCAGACACAATGCCCCCAAATACACTAATAGTGCCAAATGCCGGCCCCAATTTCTGCCACATAATTGTGCAATGTCTGCTGCAAAGACTACCTTCCCAAAACACACAGAGGACACTGAACAAGCAGGAAATACGGGGGAATTTCAACTCTAAAGCCTGTAGATTTGTGAATGTAGCTCTGAAATGTAATATAGGCTGTAACTTGGATTTAATAGAAGATATGTAATGTAATGCAATTACAACGTGACTTAACATTGTATATAGAATAATTATTTTCGGAATTGATTTATTACCCCTTTTTATACGGTACCATTATAGTCTGTAATGCTGTACACAGTCATCTACATGGGCCCCCAATAAACAAAGTCATAATTACAGCAAATGTACTCGACCTTTGATCATGAGGGGGCCCAAAGGGTTCCAATCCTCTGTATGAGGAGACCATTGCTACACCATTTATTTATTTATTATGCACCTATATAGCGCCGACCTATTCTGCAGCGCTTTACAGATATTAGCATCACGCTGTCCCCAATGGGCTCAAAGTCTAAGTTCCCTATCAGTATGTCTTTGGAGTGTAGGAGGAAATCGGAGGAAACCCACGTAAACACAAGGAGAACATACAAACTCCATGCAGATGTTGTCCTTGGTTGGATTTGAACCTAGAAACCAAGCGCTGCAAGGCACCCGGCATCGTGCTGCCCATTGTCACACAGAGATTGATGGATTCTTCTAGTTCTTGGTACGGGTCTCAGTGATTGGATCAGACATTTATGACATATCTTAAAGGAGTTGTTTGGGCCCCGAAAGATTCCGGCTAGCTTGATGTACTGACTCCCCAAACATCAACACTGCTGGCCAATCAGTGGCTTAGCAGTGACATGTGCAGGCAAGTTGCATGAGATGTTGAGATTACGATAAGCAAGCAGCATTAGATCCATGAATGTAAACTTCTGAGGGCTTCTGAAATAGCTGTCCTTTATGGAGAGTTCTCCAGAACCTGCCATATTCACTACATTATACCCATTTATACAGTACCTGAATTATATATAAGGCCTGTTTCTCCTAATGGACTATGTGTGCAGAATGTATTCTCATCGAGCTACAGTACATGATATAATGCAAGAACTAATTGACTTTTCAAGGCTGAGAAAATGGAAGAGGCTATTAAATTGCAAGTTGATTAACACCTTCACTGAAAGCAGGAGAGGGAAATTCAATTAAAGTTTTGCACTAAAAGAAATGGAAAATAATAACCTGGGCCATACCATTTCCAAGATGTTACATAAGATACAAGAAAAGCAATTGTAATTTGTGTTATTTTTTAATTTCCTTGTTACGGCAGATCTGTCAATGGCTATATGTGCATCTACACTGTGTCATCAGGAACATATTTAGTGTCCACGCCTGTTCTTCCTCCAGTACTAGTCCATTCTATTTTAGCTGGCCATACCCCATTGTAACATCAATCACCATAATCTGATGACATTATTAGTTAGAGGGTTTGGCCCATCTCATACATTGGCAGCATATTGCTAGGATATGCCCCAATGTCTAATAGGTGAAGGTCCCACCTCTAGGACCCACACCTATCGTTAAAACAGAGCCTGAAAAGAGAAAGAGAGCGGACCACGCGTGTGCAACCACCCTCCAATGATTTTTATGGGACTTCCGAAAATAGACTGCCAGAAATAGCTGACTATTTTTGGTAGTCCCATAGAAACGAGCATCTGTTAGCAGGGTAAAATCTATAAAACCAGGTATAATGTCTAGTAGGTCTGATCAGTTGCACCGTTACTGAGAAATACATGTTTTAATAAATATGCAAATGAAGATTTCATCTACCAAGGATGGCTTTAGCCACTTGGTACACCTTAGTGTAGTGTCCCACTAAAACACTATCAGTGGATTAATGGTTAATAGTTTACACTGTTTTATATGTCTTGACATATTTCTACATTCACGGGAGTATGCTCCGTTGTTTGTACTGTAGGTATTTACTTGTCGAGAAAAACTGCACTATGTTTTTAACTGGGTTTTCTGAGATCATTTTAATGATGACCTGTCCTTTGAATAGGTCATCAGTATCTGATCTGTGGTTGTCCGACACCCCTGACCCTCACCGATCAGCTGTTTGAGAGGGCACCAGCACTACCAGTTGCTCTGTGACATTCTCAAAGCTTTCCCTAGGCCTTGTGACGTCACGTTAATCGGTCACATGATCTAGGAGCAGCTTAGTCCCATTGAAGTGAATGGGGCTGAGCTAAAATACAAAGCACAGCAACTATACATTGTACGGCGCTGTGCTTGGTGAGTAGGGAGAAGGCTTCGGCACTATTGCAAGCAGCGCCTTCTCAAACAGCTGATCGGTAGGGGTCCCAGGTGTCGGTCACCCACCTATCAGATACTAATGACCTACCAGATGTTTGACGATTTTGCAGTTCCTTTTGGTGTATAAAATTAACCTTATCCAACCTCTAACTATTTTGCTTTGCTTTCATTGTCTGAGCTTCTTTGTGCCACCACCACCTTCATTTTGATGCTTGGTCCTGACATCTTTTCTCCTTTCTACTTTTCTCCTCGTGGGAGTCTAACTATGATCTTCCATTATTCTATTCTGTTCACTTCGAAAAGAAGAAGAAAAAAAATAAATAATAATAATATATATATATTTTTTTTTTTGTGGTGTTCTTTAGTCCTGCTATGCATTCACTTAGACTGGTCTCCTTTACTTCTGGTTCGCATTCACTCAGATTGGTCCCCTGCCCCAGTTAACCAAATAGCTCCCTAGCGGTCAGTGGGCCAATAGGAGTAAGTTCCTACTATGTTTTCACAGTTGTTCATTCATTTGTCACGACAAGGGTCTTCTCTTAGCGAACTGCAATGCCTCTGGCTCTTGTTTTTCTCCCATCTGTTTCAATTTTGCGGTTGGTTTAATGTTTCGTTTATGCACGTGGTTCAGATCACTAATGTCTATGCATTTTCCTTTAGGTCTGGCTCACGTTGTAATTACTTATCGTCACTGTAAGGATATCCAGTTCAGTCTCTTGGCTTCGGGGGCCCGATGACCATTCTTTGCCATTAGAGTCTCTCGCGCATGGCTCCGCCATTAGAGTCTCTCACGCATGGCTTCTCAGTTTTAGGTTTACACATATGACTCCGCCATTAGTCTCTCGCGCATGGCTTCGCCATTAGAGTCTCTCACGCATGGCTTCTCCGTTTTAGGTTTACACATATGACTCCGCCATTAGTCTCACGTATGACTCCGCCATTAGTCTCACGTATGGCTCCGTCATTAGGGTCTCTCAAGCATGGCTTCTCTGTTTTAGTTTTACATATATGACTCCGCCATTAGAGTCTCACGCATGGCTCCACCATTAGAGTATCTCACGCATGGCTTCTCAGTTTTAGTTTTACACAGGACTCTGTCATTAGTCTCTCACGCATGGCTCCGCCATTAGAGTCTCTCACGCATGGCTCCGCCATTAGAGTCTCTCACGCATGGCTTCTCCGTTTTAGTTTTACACATATGACTCCACTATTAGTCTCTCATGCATGGACACATATGACTCCGCCATTAGAGTCCCTCACGCATGGCTCAGCCATTAGAGTCTCCCGCGCATGGCTTCTCCGTTTAAATTTTACACACACAAACTCACTGGTCCCACCACAAGTAGGTTCCATGTCTTTTTCTGACCGAAAAAAATTATACTGGTTCGGTAGTTGTGTGAAAAAAACGGAGTCACAGAAGCCAACTACCTAAAACTTAACTTTTATTCTTATATCATAAGATAGACAATATCTCCCACTGGGGAAATAAATATACAACACAGACAAACAACAAAACAGCTGTAAGCGGCAAACAAGAGACAGATGGAGATGCTCGATTAATGATAACGGGTGCTGGGCGACCATGAGGGGTCCCTGGTATAACCCTAGGGTGTCCCTGGTCTATTCTCTGCCCAGAGATGCCCCCAGATGGTAGAGGCACTCTGTCCCCGTACCTAAAACTGTCTGTCCTTGAAAAAGCCCTTACCACAAAGATTGGCCCAAATGGATGCCCGGGTCATTCAATGCGTTAATGATTAATTCAATAGAAAGTATTGGTCTCCCTTCCAGTCTCGACGTGTTTCCCCTATAACATATAGGCTCATCAGGAGACAATGAAGGTAGTGAGGTGGCCCACCCTCAATGCTAGGTAGCCACACACCAATGGTTCAAAACACATGAACCAGAATCAAGAGAGAAAACAATAATAATAGAATATAATAACTGGAGCACCCCAAGGTCACATATGTCCGTCAGGGGTCTCACAGTGATGATATGTTATAACCGCCAAAGGTCTCACAACGGTAAAATGTTATAACAAATGCCAGCAGATACCAATAAGGATAGTGATACAAGTGGATACTTATCTGGTGCTGTATGAGTCCCAAGCGGTGACCTGCAGGATGGGGCGCTCCAGGGGGCACTAAAAATGAGGCTCCAATTTGTGTGCTAGTTCCTAGCTGATTTAAACCCCCAGGTGGGGCGGGGCAAGGGAGTGACTCACCAATCGCCTGTTGGCAGGTGTCATAATGAAATATATATAGATGTGATCCTATGCATCCATGCCTCCACTGAACCTGTTCAGACTATTATAACTGAAATTCGCCACAGTGTACTGAAGTTAATTACATTTTTCATATATTTAGTCATGTTTAGGTGGAACGCACGCCGAGGCTCCAAGATGGCCGTGCGTTCCACCATAGACAGGCCAATCCAGGCCTGCGATGTCATCAGGAGAGCGCGATGCACAGATCGCAGTCATGCTTGCGTTCCAGCATGGCGCCCTATGGGCGTGGCTATGCGTTCCACCCACTGTACAGGGCCGGCTAAGGGGAGGTGCTGTTTCTTACTAACGTGAGGTCATCAAAGACCTAATCTTACTGGAAGCAGTAAGTAGAGTGATCCGGTAACGAGAATATTGGGGTCTGCGGTTAGTAATCAATACGAGGAGGTGACCCCATTCATGAAGATACCACTCGTGTGGGTCACTCCTCCATGTATATATGTATACAAATACGGATACATAAACATAAACACACACATATGCCTCAGAATGGGGGTTGTGTATTTTATGTTAAAGCATCACATCCTATTCATATGAGAGAGCAGATGAACAAACAATGTTAGAGTTGGGATACATAATGAATTCATTCCCAGACCGTTAGTAACTCATGCATTAGGGATGTCGGTATGACACCTGATAGGTAAGGATTGGAGATGTTTGCCCTCTAACCTGGAGCTAGGGTAGTCGTTAGTGCAGTGTGTGACAGATACATACGATACTAATACGACCTAGATCATTGGATAGGTCCTAGTGATAATGAAATGGACACTTCGCGTGTCGATATCCAATTTCGTCTTATATGAGGAGAGAAGCTGAAAAATGGTTCAGACAGGATAACCGTATTTTTTATAGGAAACTGAAGAATGTTAGTTGTTCATTTAATCCGCCTGGAGATTGTGAGTGGAACCGGAAGATCCACTCCGTTTCTTTTTGGAGGATCCTCCGATCCCAATCACCCCCCCTTGGGGATGGTCTGATTAATTCCAGAGCGGAGAATTTGATTAATCGGGAGTCCCCGTTGTGGACATCCCACATATGACTGGCTATCGGTGTGTCCTTCTTGTTTTTAATGTCATTCACGTGTTCCAGGATTCGTCTACGGAATTCCCTGGACGTTTTACCGACGTAATCTTTTGGACACGTGCATTGGGCCAAGTAAACAATTCCCTTACTGCGACAGTTTATGAAGTCCCGTATATCATACATTCTGCCCGTGAGTGAACAGATGTTCTGTTTAGAGGGGTTAATGTTTTTACAGGCTAGGCAGGACCCGCAACGAAATGTGCCTAATGGCTTGCGGTCGAGCCATGTTCCCCTTGGGACCGGTCCTGAATAGTGGCTGTGAACCAATCGGTCCCGAAGACATCTCCCCCTTCTAAATGAAATACTTGGACTGGAGGATAGAATATCTGACACGTCCGGATCCATCCGGAGAATCGGCCAGTATTTGTTGATAATTTCCCTGACTTCCTTATTTTTCGTGTCAAATGTAGAAATAATTCTAATCGTCTCCTCCTTCCGCTCCCTTGACTCTCTAGGAATCAAGAGAGAGCTTCGCTCACATTCAGATGCATTATGAAAGGCCTCCCTCAGAACTTGCTGCGGATACCCCCGTGTTATGAACCTCTTCTGCAGTTTTCTTGATTCTTGATAGAAACTCTCTTGATTAGAACAGTTCCTCCTCATTCGTAGATACTGCCCTCGGGGAATGCCCCTCTTCAAACTAGTTGGGTGGTGGCTATCCCAGTGCAGTAGGCTGTTTGTGGCTGTGGCTTTCCTGAAAGTGGAGGTGACAAGACCGCCCCCTGTTTTGGTGACCCTGACGTCAAGAAACGTCAGTGAATCGGAGTGGAACTCTGAGGTAAAGGAGAGTCCAAGCTCGTTGATGTTAAGAGCCGCAACGAACCTAGTAAACTCCTCCGGAGTCCCACTCCAGATGATAAATACATCGTCAATGTATCTAGTCCAGAAGACGATCTTGTCACCCCACCAATTGCGAGTATCAGGAAAAACCACTTGGTCTTCCCACCAGCCCAGGAGGAGATTCGCATACGTCGGAGCACATGGACTCCCCATGGCGGTCCCCCTGAGCTGGTGGAAAAACTGTCCATCGAAGAGGAAAAAATTATGTGTCAATACATATTCAAGAAGGGTCAGTACAAAAGTGTTGTGTAGTTTGTGACACATGGCTCTAGTTTTTAAGAACTCTGATGTTGCCATGAGACCTTTCTCATGGGGGATAGAACTATAGAGTGCCTCGACGTCAATACTCGCAAGGGAACACGATGGATCGATGTTAAGCGCTTCAATTTTGCGTAAAAAGTCCATCGTGTCCCTTGTGTACGAGGGTAAAGAGGACACAAAGTTCTTAAGTATGTTATCAATGTAGATGCCACTATTCTGTATCAACGAATCCACCCCGGACACGATGGGACGACCTCTTAAAGGGGATATACCCTTGTGAACCTTGGGCAATCCATAAAACGTGGCTGTCAGGGGTGTGCTGGGTAACAAGAAACGATATTCTGCATCGCTGATGACCTTCTTCACTATTCCATCATTAACTATGGAAGTGAGTTCCCCCAGGAATTTCTCCGTAGGATCGGAAGGTAAAATCCGATAGCAATCTTTGTCATTCAGCAATTGTCTACACATCACCTTGTATTGTAGATGTCCAAGAATTACAAGATTACCTCCCTTATCTGCCGGTTTGATGACGATTGAGGCATCTCGCTCAAGTGTGCGTAGGGCCTCCATTTCCTTTCCGGACAGATTATGGAAGTAGGATTCAGATCGGGGTAGTTTATCCAAATCCTCTGTAACCATTTGTAGAAAAATTTCGATATGATCATAGTTCATTGGAGGTGGTGTTTTTTTACTTTTGGGGCGGAGCTCAGTAAAAGGGCCCTGGCCCGGTATACGGGAACTCTCTTCGTATAGATCACATAGAGTCCTAAAGTCGACGAATTCACTCTCATGCAGGCCCAACTGCTGACAGGTGTTGTAATTACTATTTTTCATGAATTTATGCCATTTTAACTTTCTGGCAAATAGGTGGAGGTCTTTGACCCATGTAAACGGGTCAAATCTAGTGGTGGGAACGAACGATAGTCCTCGCCTTAGTACGGCTTCTTCTGCTACACTAAATATCCGAGGGGATAGGTTAATGATCTGTAGCTGATCACTTTCCCTTACTTCACTCCTGTCTAGGTGCGATCCCGGAGTTGGTAGGGTCCCCCTCTGGCCAAAAAATTCCCCTGGGTCACAGGTGTGGGATTGGGCAAGGAGGAAGAGGAGGAAGGAACAGAGGGTAAGGTATATTCGTCCTCTCCCCTTCTCTGGCCATATGGTCTTTGCCATTTCTTGTTGGGACGTCCTCGACCCCCTCCTCTATGCCCTCCCCTTTTAGTATTCTTCCCCCGATTACGTTGTGAATCGGAGTCGGAATATTCTTGTTCAGATGATGAAATATCCGTTTCAGGAGTGGGCTGAGATTTTTCAAATTGATATGCCCTATTCTCCCTGAATTCTCTCAGGTCTTTGTTAAACTGCCTGTGTTTCCTCTCTTTAATCTGACCCTGAAATCTCTCAACCGTCGTTTGGAGAGAGGATTCCCTCCTATTGAACTCTGGGTCAGATTTAAAGGAGACTGCTGTTTCTATTAATTTTTTAAGTTTTTCTGATGACTTTTCGAAATAAATGCGTTCCTCACATAGGAGTATGTTCATCAACCTTAAAGAACTGTTTGTTAATTCCTGTTCCCATTGGGTTAGGAGACCTGGTGAACGGATACGATCTGCGGGGGTGATTCTTATACGGAGACCCTGGGGGATGATCTTGTGCTCAAGATAGCTCTCTAAGGATCTAATCTCCCACCATGATTTGATATTGTTTTTATATTCTTCGTATACGTCAGTGAAGGTAAGCTTGCAGGTGAGTGAATTCGACAGACCTGGTAAATCCTTGTCAGAAAAAATATCCCTAGCTTCATTCATCAATTCCTCAGTAAACAAGGTACCTGACAAGAAACTGGCCATGGAAGCAACTTAATTGACCGAAAAAAATTATACTGGTTCGGTAGTTGTGTGAAAAAACTGAGTCACAGAAGCCAACTACCTAAAACTTAACTTTTATTCTTATATCATAAGATAGACAATATCTCCCACTGGGGAAATAAATATACAACACAGACAAACAACAAAACAGCTGTAAGCGGCAAACAAGAGACAGATGGAGATGCTCGATTAATGATAACGGGTGCTGGGCGACCATGAGGGGTCCCTGGTATAACCCTAGGGTGTCCCTGGTCTATTCTCTGCCCAGAGATGCCCCCAGATGGTAGAGGCACTCTGTCCCCGTACCTAAAACTGTCTGTCCTTGTCTTTTTCTACCTTCAGACCCGCTCGCATGGCTCTGTCATCTGTGGCTCGCAACACAATTTTTCTTGTGGTGGCTCGTGCCATTAGAGCCTCACTCACATTATTGTTTTCTCTAACTTTTAAATTTTCTAGGTTGTTGGGTCTAAAAGGAAAATCTTTGTTTTCTTTATAAGCCGTCATCCCGAGCCTGTCTTTACGGACATCACCTTCTCCCAGGCATGCTTACTTCATCTACAAACTCGGGCTGAGGGTGTTGGTGTCCGGCCTAAGTTCTAGGTATCGGTCTGTCTTCCAGTAGGAGGTACAGTAATAAGGCGCAATTTACAAAGTCTGTCACGTCTACAGACACGACAAATCCTATCACGACTACAAATCCTATCACGACTACAGGCGCAGCATACATAGTTTATCGCGACCTTAAGCTTATTTCTGTCACAACTGCAGGTATGGTGTGTACGTTCTGTCATTATTACAGGCAACATTAGCTCATTAATCAAAATAAGCATGTATTCCTGTTTATGGTTCCCCAGGCCTGATGAGTTTACATATTTCACTTAATCTACTACTAGAGTAAGACGGCATACGCCATGTTCTAACTTTTGGGTCCTTAATAAAAAATAAAATAAAAAGTGTGGCCTGGGGAATAAGTAGAGGTGAAGTATTTTGCCACCAGGAACAGTTGGTGTCCTATCAGGGCCTTTGGCGAATGGTTGGAGTTCATTTAGGCCCTTTCAACAGATTCACCATTGTTTGTTTCAGTCTGCAGCTCTCAGGATTCAGACCTTCTTGTTATATGGTCATATGTTAGTCAACATAGGAGTACGGTAAATCGTTTCTGGTTACCTGCCACTCTTTCAATCGCATCAGCATTAACCATCTCCAAGAATGAAGAACGATGTGGCGGTGCACAAGACAAAGAGGTAAGGTAGATGGAAGTCACTGTGTTATATACGGTATATTCCGCACCTTCATCGTGAAAGGTCTTTTCGTTCAAAAGTGGGTGTCGTAACGGTATGTATATATTTACTCTAAACTAAGGTCTGCTCTTTTTGGCCACTTTAGGCTGCCCTTCCACAGCAGTTATGGCATAACTCTACTGCTTGTTGTAGATGGGGTTAGATAGGTTAGGTTCACCTTTCTGATAGCTGATCCGACCACAAGTATAAGCAAGATATTGCTGCATTTGTGGGAGGGGAGGCTGATTACAAGGCTATTCATACGTACCTGTGGGCCCAGGCTGGCTGATTACTAGGCTATTTATAGGCACCTGTGGGCCCAGGCTGACGCCTATTCAGCTGATTTCACCCACCCACCCACACCATCTTACAGTCACTTCACATTAGGGTGGCCCACTTTAGGCTGCCCTTCCACAGCAGTTATGGCATAACTCTACTGCTTGTTGTAGATGGGGTTAGATAGGTTAGGTTCACCTTTCTGATAGCCGATCCGACCACAAATAGCCGATCCGACCACAAATATTCAGAAAAAATGTCTTTGGCCTCGTGTAGCCAATTCTCTGCGTCAAACCCTGTTGCAGGAATCCTGCCATGCCAGAGGAGAACAACAAATAACGAATGAGGCTCAGATAGACCTGCCTCACTAATATTCCAAGATAAAATGCGTTACTATGGACGCGCTTGACTGTGAGCGCTCTGTATGGCTGCCTACCTATTGCTATTGTTTCCTAGGCAACCTCCCCGGCCGCCTCTCCGTGATTGTGACTAGCCGCCTGTATCACGTTGTGTCGGCGCCAGCATCTGACGCGTGGCGCGCGGCGGATGCGTGTGACGTCAAACGCCGGAGCGGACGATCGCAGGGCGATCCTTCCAAGAGAGGCGCGCATGGGTCTTATTTAAATCCCACAGAGGTATGTATCAGTGTGGCTGGTAGATGTTTAGTATATTCCCCAAAACTAGAGGGACACTACCTTGAGTGAGGACCACCATATCCTCATACACCGACTAGCAGAGGAACACAGGCTCTTTCCAAAATTGTTAGAGCCCCTCTTTTTTGGCTGCAGGGTCTTCTTACCCGCGGTCTTACATTTTTTGTTCTTCCTATGTGTACCACCTTCACCTGAGGAGTCGACACGACAGAAACGTGCCACGTCGGGAGGTCTGAAGGAAAGTATATTTTTTTAGTGCTAGTGATCAGGTCCCTAACTAGGGACAGGTATCCGGACGGGGTCGCCCTTTTCGGGGCGAGTGCTCTGTGTAGGTAGGCAGTATGGGAGCAGTCCCCTTCCCCTCGTTTTAGGGTAAGATAGGGCACAGCTCCTCCATCATTGCCTCCTCTGACACCACGCCACCACGGGACGTTGTCCGGTCCAAGCAATACCCAAGTCAAGCTGATCCTAGCTATCTGGTTGGTCAGGTAAGACTGCGTGAACCCACACAGGTGTAGCAGATCTAAAAAATTTTACTACCAGTATTGGGGTACCTTGGTTGGACCCCTAAATTGTATGTTTGTTATGTTAATGCATCCTTGTGGTGTATTTTATTGCACATCGTATTAAAAGTTATATATTAATGAGCATATTCCCCCCCCCCCTCTCTTTCCTGGTGGGCCCCTACTTGCATTGTATCTCGGAATATTAGTGAGGCAGGTCTATCTGAGCCTCATTCGTTATTTTTTGGAAGGAGAACTGACTTGCACTTCTCTATTGCTGTGGAGTATTACGCCAGGGTCTCTCTCTCTCTCTCTCTCTCTCTCTCTCTCTCAGCCTGTAATAGTACTTTTGAATTGGGGTATATTTGGTAAATCGAAATCAAAACAAATTTCAAGAAATGTACTCATCTCCACTGTATGTCTATGCACGTGATATAAAGCTCTAAAAACAATGTCACTCCTACTTATACATGATGAGATGATGAAGACATGATGAAAATAATCAGAATAACATTTTGGATCTAAAAATGACGGTGCAAAAAAACAAAAAGTGGACGTGGACTTTAAATCTAATTTATTCTGTGGTGTAACTTTTCACTAATGACAATATCTGGTGCCATGAATTCCTGCTTGCACGCCCACTGTTCTATTTTCTGCATTTGTTCAATAATTCATTAATAGACAATTTATTCCTCAACCTTTTGGTTACAAAAGCAAAAGACAATAGCCCGCAGCACAAACCAATTACTTCTCAGGACACCAAACAGAAATGTACTGTACGTACTTTTAGTAACCCTAATTGACAAGAGTCCCCTTGTCAGTAGTTAAAACAGTCAATTAGTCATGTCACGGAAAGCCTCTCTGCAGCCATGTACACTCAGGTCACACCCCGGCCGTCTCACACTGCCAGCTTGACAAATAGCTCCGGCATTGAAGGTGATCCGGCTGTGACACTGAATCATGACTTTCTTTTTGCAATTATTTGAACCATGTTAATCAACACAACAAAAGAATATGTAGAAGTATACATTATTGGTGCAGCATATGATTCATGCTCATCTCTTTAGAGCTCATTATTTCACGGAATATAATACAGTGTTGTCTGGTTTTAGTGAAGCAGATGATGTTTTCTAAAGTAGAAAAGAATAAGAATTACATTAGGGCAGATTTATTAATCCTGCCTAATATTTAGAGAGAGTATAAACTTAGACTAGACAGGTCTAAGTTTATAATTGCAGTGTCCTGAAACACACTGCTTAATATTGTGATTGTGTTTCATGAAAATGTGCCTGAGTTCCTATAATGTTGCACAGGGAGGGTGGGGGCTCTAACAAACCTCCAAGGCTGACTCCTCCCTGCTCTCTGAGAGGAGAAGAAGGAGGAGGACAGTGTGATGTCTGTGGGAAAAGCTGAACCTCAGCAGCCATTTTGGAGAGTTATCTAAACTTCAGAGTTAGTTCTATGTTCCAGCCCATGGAAGGGAAAGATTACAGAAGATCCTGGCAACCCAGAGAGGGAGTGAGAATATTGGCAAAGAAAGGTTGATCAGGCTCTAGTCTCCTTTGCATTTGGTGGAGAAATTCTAAGCTACCAGCTGCCCACCACAACCAAAGACAGAAAGGCCACCTGTCATAACATAATATTCCTAGAGAGGATACAGAAGTATATGACTATACAGTACAGCAGACATAGTATATCCCTCCAGCCTGGAGAAACAAGGGAGAAATATTGATTGCTATAGAGGAAAACTACCCCTTATGCAGATTTTGGGAACTAACCTAAACCATTGTAGAAGCTGCCTTGCTGTAACTGACTTTTGCACACATTGATGACCTTTGGATCAGCTTCAGTAAAGTACTGGGAATATGTTAATAGAAATGGTCACCTTATTGAGTGAACTTATCACCGATTTGCACCCAAGGGGGCTGGCGTCACAAACACCAGGAACCCTGCCTCCACGGCACCTTAAACCCAGATCACCAAGGGCACCTCAACCACCAATGGGCAGGGGATCCCTGAAAAACAGATTGTGCCCCGAAGGAACTGGTGCTAACCTTCCTTTCACTACACGCCGACCCAGGGAGCGCTACAGAACTGTGAGTAAACTACTACACCCATTGGCCCACCACAGCTCACATATTGCCCCTGTGGCCCGGTCGCTGCATAATGCCCAACTAGCTTAATTTGTGGCTAAATTTTCATCAAAACTTTAGTAGAATTCTGGGGCACATTATCACATCTAAAAGTATTTGCTCACCTTTAAGGGACCTTTTCTGAAGACCCCCCAGTATGGCCTGTCCCGCAGTGGGAATCATACTTAATGGATCTCTGCTAATGTGTTTCGGCTCTATGGATCCCTGCTCTGCACCACAGGTCTCATGTCTCCCCACGTCAACATCCGGCTTTGCTGGCCCCAGCGGTGACGTGTCCCCCATGTACAGTGTTCATTTTAGGACATGGTCAGATATCATAGTCAAGTATCAAAATAATGCCAATGTGACACCTGACCCTGACACCTCCCCTGACACCTGACCCTGACACCTGGCTCTGACACCTGACTCTGAAACCTGACACCTGTCCCTGACAACTGACTCTGACCCTGACACCTGCCTCTGACATCTGCCTCAGACACCTGACCCAGACACCTGACCCTGACACCTGACACCTTACACCTGACACCTTACACCTGACTCTGACATCTGAGTTTGACTTATGCTCTTCATAGGTCAGGGTCAAAGTTAAAATGAGTCATAGATATACTATGTATTTGTATTCTAAATCACACAACCAAAGTACGTCTATTGCTCAGCTTATAGCTCTGTGCCTAAAATGCTGTAAGCTAACACATTACAGTGTTATATGAGCGCATAGCTGATGGTTCAGTGGTAAAGCAATTACCCCATACCCAGTGTTTCAGTGTTCAAAACCCCTTTTTGCCCTAGATAGGCAAATTTAAATGATGTGTGACGCTGATATCTGACTTCCTTCACTTGTCAGTGTCACAAACGATTTTAGGTTTACTGTGGTTTTGTATGCTACATCACATAGATGAACAAAAATCCCAACCTCATACAAGGCAAGCTGATAGCTCAGTGGTAATGCCGTTGCCCCATGTCCAGGCTTTCAGTGTTTATAACCCCTTTTATCTTCTAAAAAATGTTTACGTTTTATTAAGCCCTAGATAAGAGGCAAATTTAAATGATGTGTGACGCGGATATCTGACTTCCCTCACTTGTCAGTGTCACAAACGATTTTGGGTTTACTATGTTTTTTAATATACTACATCTCATAGATACAAAAAATCACAACCTTTGCTGTCTAAAGCTATAGCTCAGTGGTAAGACACTTGCTTTTCATGTAGTGTTCAAAACCCTTTTCAGGCTTTTAATAAAATTTATATTTTATATTTTATTGAGCTCTAGATCAGAGACAAATTCAAGTGGTGTGTGATGTAAGTAGTCCTTTTTTATTTTATTAAGAGTACATGGGCAGCACTATAGTAAAGAGGGCACTAATTTACAGTATCTTCATCTATTTCCAGGTGAATGAGGTTTTATTATTTTTTTGTTGTCTTGAAACAGTCACTGTACAATATAATAATGCATTCTTATTTCTTAGGAAGGAGTCTAATTATCAGATCTGTAAATCACTTGATTACAATTATTTGTCGGCATCCACCCTAACAGAAGCTGCAAAGATATGACCACTAGGGGTCTCAGTAGTCCACTGTGGTTAGGCATGTTCCAGCTCTCCCAGAAAATACAAGCAAGAGGAAGTGTGGGCTTGTTCTGGAATAGCTGATGAGGAGACTTGCCTGATTCACTGCCTCTTCACAGATCTGCAAACCAAATTATCTTACTGTAAGTCTGCTCTCCCTCCGCTATCTTACATGGCTTATATATTGATTCACCTCTCTCAAGTGTGTATGCAGTTCCATATTAGCTAGAATCTTTAATAGCATATACTATAATAAATAATATGTCATTAACCCATAGTATACCAGCACTGTACATGCTGTACATGTATGTCGCTGGAAACACGGTCACAAATCCCAGCACCGTACAGGTACAGTGCTCTGATCGGGCGGCCACAGGAGCTATTCCCTCCCGAACAGCTGCAGGGGTGCGGCAGTGACTGATAATTGGACCCCTGCTGTATGCACCGGCATTGGTGAAAACAATGATGCCGGCTCATTAACCCTTGCACTGCCGCGGTCAGCGCTGACCGCTGCACGTGCGGTATCCTGCCGGGTGCAGGGTGTCCATCGGGTCCCCAAGGTGCTGTGACGTCAGCCTGCTGTCTAGCCCTGTCAGTCAATGGGGGGAGGGGGGGTGTGCAGAGCACAGGAGGTGTTACAGAGCATTGCTCAGAATATTCAGCCCCGCCTCTGAGTGCTCAAATTGTTTATTTGCACATGGATAAAAACACAGATATCTCTGCAGCCTTTTATCATACATAATCAGCATAATGAGCCCTACCAGGCAGTACGTATGGTCTAATAGGATTGATTCTGGTGACAGAGCCTCTTTAACCTCTTACAGGTGCGCCCTATGTATTTCCGATCACCGCTGCGTGGCGGGCGGTGATCGGAACGTTGTGCCTGCTGAAATCATTCAGAAGGCACCCTGTGACCATGCCAAGGGGGGTCCTGTGACCCGCCCGTATCGGCAATTGCTGCTAACCGCAGGTCAATTCAGACATGCGGTTTGCAACATTTCCGGGTTATTCAGGTCTCTGGTGACCCAATGACCCAGAGTAGGAGGGTACTCGGTGGTGTAATATGAAAAAAAAACGAAAAAAGTCATAGCCCACTGTGTGAATCTGGATTCCTGGTTGGCCAACAAAGTCAGGAATCAAGGGCTCAAAATACTCCTGGGTACTCCAGCCAAGTTCACCGGTAGGGGCTCAGGTGAACTTGCCTGGTGGGCCGGGAAACTAGTACGAGCCCCAGGGCTGCTCATACTAGTGTGGGTCACAGGGTCCCTGGCATGGGGGGCTCCTGGCTCCACCTGGCGGCGTCTCTGCCGCCTTGGGGACTCATCATCATCAGTAGATGATGAGGAGAACGAGGATGACAACAGGAAAGTGGGGTCATCCTTGTCCTCACTGGGGCTCTCGGAGTCGGAGAGCAGCTGGACGTATGCCTCCTCGGCCGAGAACATCCGGCGGGCCATCTTAGAATGCTAAAGGGGAGTGCGTGTGTGTGTAAAACTTTATTTAATGTGTGTGGGGGGGACGGTGTGTTTTTATGTATACCCTACCCTAACCCACCCTAACCTAACAGAATCCCTGAAAAATTGCTCACACCCCAAAAACTCGCTGATAAGCGGTACCAAGCTGATTAGCGGTGGGGTGGGTGATGCGCTAACAGTGGCCGGGTGCTCTTTTACGACTAAGAGTGCTGGCCACAGTCAGCGCACCAACAAAAAGAAAAAATATGTGGGGGTGCCAGCTTCAGCACCCATGGGGAGGGGGGTCGCACAGGGTGCTGTGGACCCCAGACACCCTCAGATCCGGGTGCTGCACACACAAAAAAACTATTTTTTTTCACTATCCCTTCCTAACCTAAAGCTCTCTCTAAATGTTTATATGCCAGATGCACTTTATGGGGTCTAAGGGGCCACGGATGGCGGCGGATCGTGTGGGATGCAGAGGGACTGACACAGGGCTCCTCTCTCCTTGCTTACACAGAAGTCTGTGGGCGGGGAGAGCAGAGCTCCAGGACTTTATCTCCAGGTCAGTCCCTCCAGCCAATCACAGGTGATCCTCACCCTCATCCTCAAATTCCGTCACCGCCACCTACCAGGATCTACGGAGGGTGATTGGTGGTGTATATTACACCACCGATCACCCTCCTATTCTGGGTCATCGGGTCACCAGAGACCCGAATAACCCAGAAATGCTGCAAACCGCAGGTCTGAATTGACCTGCGGTTAGCAGCGATTGCCGATACAGGGGGGTCACAGGACCCCCTCGGCATTGTCACAGGGTGCCTTCTGAATGATTTCAGCACCGTGCAGCGGTGATCGGAAATACATAGGGCGTACCTGTACGCCATGTGTCCTTAAGGACTCAGACATTAGGGCATACAGGTACGCCCTGTGTCCGTAAGAGGTTAAAGAGGCTCTGTCACCAGAATCAACCCTATTAGACCATACGTACTGCCTGGTAGGGCTCATAGCTGAAGAGATATCTGTGTTTTTATTCATATGCAAATAAACAATTCGAGCACTCAGAGGCGGGGCTTAATATTCTGAGCGATGCTCTGTAACACCCCCTGTGCTCTGCACACCCCCCTCCCCCGATTGACTGACAGGGCTAGACAGCATGCTGACGTCACAGCACCACGGGGACCCGTGGACACCCGGCAGGATACCACACGTGCAGCGGTCAGCGCTGACTGCGGCAGTGCAAGGGTTAATGAGCCGGCATCATTGTTTTCACCAATGCCGGTGCATACAGCAGGGGTCCAATTATGAGTGACTGCCAGACCCCTGCAGCTGATCGGGAGGGAGTAGCTCCTGTGGCCACTCGATCATAGCGCTGTACCTGTATGGCGCTGGGATTTGTGACCGTGTTTCCAGCGACATACATGTACAGCATGTACAGTGCTGGTATACTACGGGTTAATGACATATTATTTATTATAGTATATGCTATTAAAGATTCTAGCTAATATGGAACTGCATACACACTTGAGAGAGGTGAATCAATGTATAAGCCATGTAAGATAGCGGAGGGAGAGCAGACTTACAGTAAGATAATTTGGTTTGCAGATCTGTGAAGAGGCAGTGAATCAGGCAAGTCTCCTCATCAGCTATTTCAGAACAGGCCCATACTTTGTCCTGCTTGTATTTGTTGGGAGAGCTGGAACATGCCTAACCAGTAACCACAGTGGACTAGTGAGACACCTAGTGGTCATATCTTTGCAGTTTATTTTTGGGTGGATGCCGACAAATAATTGTAATTAAGTGATTTACAGATCTGATAATTAGACTCCTTCCTAAGAAATAAGAATGCATTATTATATTGTACAGTGACTGTTTCAAGACAACAAAAAACTAACAAAAACCTCAGTCACCTGGAAATAGATGAAGATACAGTAAATTAGTGCCCCCTTTACTATAGTGCTGCCCATGTACTCTTAATAAAATAAAAAAGGACTACTTACATCACACACCACTTGAATTTGTCTCTGATCTAGAGCTCAATAAAATATCAAATATAAATTTTATTAAAAGCCTGAAAGGGGGTTTTGAACCCATGCAAAGCAAGCGTCTTACCACTGAGCTATAGCTTTAGACAGCAAAGGTGGTGATTTTTTTGATCTATGAGATGTAGTATACCAAAAAACACAGTAAACCTAAAATTTTAGAGGCTAAAAGGGGTTTTGAACACCAAAAGCCTGGACAAGGGGCAACAGCAATACCACTGCGCTACCAGCTTGCCTTGTATGAGCTTGGGATTTTTGTTCATCTATGTGATGTAGCATACAAAACCACAGTAAACCTAAAATCGTTTGTGACACTGACAAGTGAAGGAAGTCAGATATCAGCGTCACACATCATTTAAATTTGCCTCTTATCTAGGGCATAATAAAATGTAAACATTTTTTAGAGGCTGAAAGGTGTTATAAACACTGAAGGCCTGGACATGGGGCAATGGCATCACCACTGAGCTACCAGCTTGCCATGTATAAGCTTGGGATTTTTTTCATCTATGTGATGTAGCATACAAAACCACAGTAAACCTAAAATCGTCTGTGACACTGACAAGTGAAGGAAGTCAGATATCAGCGTCACACCATTTAAATGTGCCTCTTATCTAGGGCTTAACAAAATGTAAAAATGTTTTAGCTGCTTAAAACACAGAAACACTGGGTATGAGGCAATTGCTTTACCACTGAGCTATCAGCTATGCGCTCTTATAACACTGTAATGTGTTAGCTTACAGCATTTTAGGCACAGAGCTATAAGCTGAGCAAAAGACGTACTTTGGTTGTGTAATTTAGCATACAAATACATAGTATATCTATAACTCATTCTAACTTTGACTCTGACCTATGAAAGCATAAGTCAGAGTCAGGTGTCAGGGTCAGGTGTCAGGATCAGGCGTCAGGGTCAGGCGTCAGGGTCAGGCGTCAGGGTCAGGGTCAGGGGTCACATTGGCATTATTTTGATACTTGACTATGATATCTGACCATGTCCTAAAATGAACACTGTACCCATGTGTCATGTCACTTGGTCATATGATGCATGAATGACACACGTCAATGAGTGGCTGCAGCGGCCAACCGAATGGCAACATGCATCACTCAAGGAAGCAAGGACACCAGGCCAATCAGGCTCGGTGCCAGAGACACATGCTTACTGAGGGTGGGCTATTTAAACAGACAGCTTGATACTGGACACTGTTTGGTATTAGACTCTGCTAGTTTGTGAACTCACTTTTGCCTGCTGACTTTGAAGTTATCTCCTAGCTTCAAAGCAATTACCTATTGGAACTGGGTGTCGCTAAAATATAACTTGTATTAATTGTTCTTAAAATGTGGACAAAAAATCAACGTACGTAAATACTATTACGTCCTGGATCCCAATAGTATACGGTGAGAGTTTGATGTCAAACACTCAAACCTGATCCTAGGACAATGTACCACTAAGAGAATGAGGAGAGCGGGGTGACTCAATAAGCCCCCATGCGCAAAATTCCAGCACAGTGTGGGTGAATTAAGTGAGAGCATCTGAAAGTAAAGACGCTATCAGACGCTATAAAATATGTGGGGGTGCCAGCTTCAGCACCCCTGGGGAGGGGGGTCGCACAGGGTGCTGTGGACCCCAGACACCCTCAGATCCGGGTGCTGCAAACACAAAAAAACATTGTTTTTTCACTATCCTTGCCTAACCTAAAGCTCTCTCTAAATGTTTACATGCCAGATGCACTTTATGGGGTCTAAGGGGCCACGGATATCGGCGGATCATGTGGGATGCAGAGGGACCGACACAGGGCTCCTCTCTCCTTGCTTACACAGAAGTCTGTGGGCGGGGAGAGCAGAGCTCCAGGACTTTATCTCCAGGTCAGTCCCTCCAGCCAATCACAGGTGATCCTCACCCTCATCCTCAAATTCCGTCACCGCCACCTACCAGGATCTACGGAGGGTGATTGCTGGAGTATATTACACCACCGATCACCCTCCTATTCTGGGTCATCGGGTCACCAGAGACCCGAATAACCCGGAAATGCTGCAAACCGCAGGTCTGAATTGACCTGCGGTTAGCAGCGATTGCCGATACAGGAGGGTCACAGGACCCCCCTCGGCATTGTCACAGGGTGCCTTCTGAATGATTTCAGCACCGTGCAGCGGTGATCGGAAATACATAGGGCGTACCTGTACGCCCTGTGTCCTTAAGGACTCGGACATCATGGCGTACAGGTACGCCCTGTGTCCGTAAGAGGTTAAAGAGGCTCTGTCACCAGAATCAACCCTATTAGACCATACGTACTGCCTGGTAGGGCTCATAGCTGAAGAGATATCTGTGTTTTTATTCATATGCAAATAAACAATTCGAGCACTCAGAGGCGGGGCTTAATATTCGGAGCGATGCTCTGTAACACCCCCTGTGCTCTGCACACCCCCCCTCCCCCGATTGACTGACAGGGCTAGACAGCATGCTGACGTCACAGCACCACGGGGACCCGTGGACACCCGGCAGGATACCAAACGTGCAGCGGTCAGCGCTGACCGCGGCAGTGCAAGGGTTAATGAGCCGGCATCATTGTTTTCACCAATGCCGGTGCATACAGCAGGGGTCCAATTATGAGTCACTGCCGGACCCCTGCAGCTGATCGGGAGGGAATAGCTCCTGTGGCCGCCCGATCAGAGCACTGTACCTGTATGGTGCTGGGATTTGTGACAGTGTTTCCAGCGACAAACATGTACAGCATGTACAGTGCTGGTATACTATGGGTTAATGACATATTATTTATTATAGTATATGCTATTAAAGATTCTAGCTAATATGGAACTGCATACACACTTGAGAGAGGTGAATCAATATACACTGCGTGCAGAATTATTAGGCAAATGAGTATTTTGACCACATCATCCTCTTTATACATGTTGTCTTACTCCAAGCTGTATAGGCTCGAAAGCCTACTACCAATTAAGCATATTAGGTGATGTGTATCTCTGTAATGAGAAGGGGTGTGGTCTAATGACATCAACACCCTATATTAGGTGTGCATAATTATTAGGCAACTTCCTTTCCTTTGGCAAAATGGGTCAAAAGAAGGACTTGACAGGCTCAGAAAAGTCAAAAATAGTGAGATATCTTGCAGAGGGATGCAGCACTCTTAAAATTGCAAAGCTTCTGAAGCGTGATCATAGAACAATCAAGCGTTTCATTCAAAATAGTCAACAGGGTCGCAAGAAGCGTGTGGAAAAACCAAGGCGCTAAATAACTGCCCATGAACTGAGAAAAGTCAAGCGTGCAGCTGCCAAGATGCCACTTGCCACCAGTTTGGCCATATTTCAGAGCTGCAACATCACTGGAGTGCCCAAAAGCACAAGGTGTGCAATACTCAGAGACATGGCCAAGGTAAGAAAGGCTGAAAGACGACCACCACTGAACAAGACACACAAGCTGAAACGTCAAGACTGGGCCAAGAAATATCTCAAGACTGATTTTTCTAAGGTTTTATGGACTGATGAAATGAGAGTGAGTCTTGATGGGCCAGATGGATGGGCCCGTGGCTGGATTGGTAAAGGGCAGAGAGCTCCAGTCCGACTCAGACGCCAGCAAGGTGGAGGTGGAGTACTGGTTTGGGCTGGTATCATCAAAGATGAGCTTGTGGGGCCTTTTCTGGTTGAGGATGGAGTCAAGCTCAACTCCCAGTCCTACTGCCAGTTTCTGGAAGACACCTTCTTCAAGCAGTGGTACAGGAAGAAGTCTGCATCCTTCAAGAAAAACATGATTTTCATGCAGGACAATGCTCCATCACACGCGTCCAAGTACTCCACAGCGTGGCTGGCAAGAAAGGGTATAAAAGAAGAAAATCTAATGACATGGCCTCCTTGTTCACCTGATCTGAACCCCATTGAGAACCTGTGGTCCATCATCAAATGTGAGATTTACAAGGAGGGAAAACAGTACACCTCTCTGAACAGTGTCTGGGAGGCTGTGGTTGCTGCTGCACGCAATGTTGATGGTGAACAGATCAAAACACTGACAGAATCCATGGATGGCAGGCTTTTGAGTGTCCTTGCAAATAAAGGTGGCTATATTGGTCACTATTTGTCATATTTGTTTTTTGTTAAGTTGCCCAATAATTATGCACAGTAATAGTCACCTGCACACACAGATATCCCCCTAAAACTAAAAACAAACTAAAAACTACTTCCAAAAATATTCAGCTTTGATATTGATGAGTTTTTTGGGTTCATTGAGAACATGGTTGTTGTTCAATAATAAAATTAATCCTCAAAAATACAACTTGCCTAATAATTCTGCACTCCCTGTATAAGCCATGTAAGATAGCGGAGGGAGAGCAGACTTACAGTAAGATAATTTGGTTTGCAGATCTGTGAAGAGGCAGTGAATCAGGCAAGTCTCCTCATCAGCTATTCCAGAACAGGCCCACACTTCCTCTTGCTTGTATTTGTTGGGAGAGCTGGAACATGCCTAACCACAGTGGACTAGTGAGACCCCACCTTCTGTGCCTAAATAGGCCATGTATTGATGCCATGAACCAGAGATTTACCAACACTTGTCCTTTGTGCGGCAGCTCTCTCCATTTAACTGTCACTACTTCTACAGTGGAAGAATGGAACTAAGCATGTGCAAAAACTGCAGCAATATTACTGAGGTGGCCAGAGGAACAAGGAAAAGAAAACTAACAAACGGTGGTGCTACACATGATGATTTTAATGAATAACTATGCTATATGTTATGGATCAGCGAGTGTGGTCCCACTGTGATAACTGCTTTGGCTTTGGGCTAAATTCTAAGGATGTTATTCTGCTGCTCCCCTCACACATTGAGGGATCTAGCGTTCACTGCAGGGAAGCAACTGGACCATTACCTCCTGGGTTAGTTCTGATGTTGGTGGCAGCTGGCCCACAGGAGTCAGGAACTTTGGTGCAAGCTCCAGAAGCTGAGGATGCAGAAAATACACCAAGAATGCAGAAATAAATTAAGGATACACAGGCAGGCAGGGTGATAGCAAAGGATGGCTGGCTACTTGGCAGAAACACAGACAAGGTAGATGGACAGGGTTAACTAAAACACAAACAGAATGGAAACTTGAAATGCTGGAACACAAGGGCTGGGCAAGTACAAGCTAGAGCAAAGACAGGAACAAATGCAGAATAAACGGAAGTTAATTGTAATAGCACAAGGAACCTAATGTTCAGGCCCCCTTTGCCTGGAGAGGATGCTGTCACGGATGTTGTAGGGGAGAACACCAAATGACAACAAGAAGGAAGGGAAAAGACACTAGGCCTCACCGCTAGGGAAGGAAAAGGGTCACCACCTATAAAACCCTGCTCCTGGCCCTAACTCCTATCCGTATGGGCACCTCTCTATGGTAGAGATGCCCATACACAGGTGCGCAGAAAACCCTGGTGGCCCTCAGTTGCCCTAATAGTAATGACCGGGCAGAGACAACCCGCTCCTTCCCTGGTGAAGGAACCAGCGTCTGGCTGAGGCCTAGTAAACAACAAAGGTAGGGGGGAATACAAAACACAACAAGCGGAACACTTAACTTCTGAGGCTGACGGATGATGGACGAACAGGACTTCACCATGAACCACACTCCAGCTCTTCCAAAAACCAAATGAAGCTATCCAGAGCAAGGAGTGATGGGTAAAGTCAGACTAAATAGGGGGAGGTGAAGGTCACATGATCCACACCTGGACATACCAGCAAACCAAAAGAGTCTGTCAGATAACTAATGTGCAGATATTCTTTCAGACCTTCTCAAACCTGTCACCAGCGTGACAGATGCCTTAAATTGCCAGGGAGCCCCAGCTGCCCTAACACTATACTATAGCTATACTACATTTTAAATACACGCTGGTTCATAAAATGTAGAAAAATTTTCATGGGAAAACTCCTTTAAAACCCCCTGGCAGAGGTAAGACTTTGTACAGGGAAACACACAGGTTTTCGCAGCTGATGGCTTGCAGATGATATTTTTAAAGTGACGTTCCAAATGGATAAACAGATGAATAGATACTGTACATATAACTTAGGGCAAGTGGGTATCCAGTCAGGGAACAATTCAATGCAATTCAGGTCAAATTCAAAATGTCAAGCAATAAACACCATCACAAAGGACCAAACAACCACAGACTAAGCACTGGCCAGCTGATTTAGACCTGTGTCTTTAAAATGTAGCAGTGGCAGAGGGGAAGAGATCAGAAGAAGATGATGGCTGCACAGGTAAGTGCATCGGCTGATATCTGGGTGCACAGATCTTTACTGAATGATATTAAATATTCTGCTCATTGTCTCCATGACCCTCTGTAATTCCTAACCGTTTCCAATTCTCTTCGGCTTATGATAAACAGATTAATATAAATAACCAATAATATTGTAGGGAACGAGCATTTTCTGTCTGTCTCCTATTAAATGACAGTATTATGCAGAGTGGCGGGGTTCCATTAAATATTTAGTCGCCTTTTTTTCGGTAAGCTCTAGGAAGCAATCATTCAAATTCCATTTAAGATGTTGAAAGGAATTAAGTGCAGAGGAAAGATCATTATATATCAGGGACCAATTTTCTAATATAATGTTATGGACTAATAAATTGTAGGAGTCAGTTCAACGTTAACGACTCGTGTTCAGTTATTGGAATAAATGCATGTGGGAGGCTAATGTATAATCTCTGGTTCTTTACAAGACCATGACACCAGACGGAGGGGGCGAAGGGTGGAAAGTATGGTCTTTGGTCATGTTCACATGAGCATAGGTAGACCAAAATACAACATTGAAGGCAGATATAATGCAGATTTTACTGAGTGCAAATTAACACTTTCTGTGCTGCACATTGTCTCCTTTCATCCAGCACTGGCAATTGCTGTAAGGAGGGGGAGAGTGTTTTTCAGACCTCAAGCAGTTTTTATCACTATTTGGCCAATTTTTCACAAAGCAAAGGTTAAGCTCACACATTCGGGATTCACCTATTATGTGAATAGAGGATAAGTGTCCTTTGTGGGAAGACCCACTTTAAAGGTCATGAACACCTCCAGGGCATTTTGTTATCATTGCATTTTATTTATATTAGTCGATAAATCTTTTATTTTCTAACCAGTCTTTATTAGATATTTGCAACACTTTCTGTTTTACAGCCTTCAATTCATTGTTTCTACAGAAAATCCATCCGGTAGCTATTCTGATGGCTAAATGTTTAGCCCTTATCTCTGAATCCTGACAGCTCATAAACACCTATTTACACCGTATTGTTATGAGTTTCATGAGAATCTAGCTATAATGACATATCCAGCCACCTGAGCAGCTGCCTGATGGATTCCTTGTAAAACAGAAAACAAGATTGTCTACAGATACAATGAAAATGGAGGCTGTAAAACATAAAAAAAAAAAAGTCTGAATGAAAAAATTATTTTGTAGCCCAAAATAGGTAAAATGCAATAATAAAAAAAAAATTGCCTCTGAAGGTATTGATAGCCTTTAAGGTGCTATATAGAGATTAGTAAATTCCTAGAAATTCATTTTGAATCTGATTCTAATTAATTAAATCAAAAGTGTCCTAATTACCCTCAAAAGTCGTAAATGAGACTTTGGAGTAACAAAACACCTGGTTAATAACACACTGCACTGTCAGATTATTTATTTATTAATTAATTGATTTATTTAATTATTTATATAGTATACTAGCAGAAGGAGCCGGCTTTGCACGGATATATTTAATCTATTTCATTTAATGTTTGTGTGTGTTGTTAAAAGATATTGACAGTATCCCCCATAACAGTGAACTCTACAGCACCCCGCCCCTTTAACGGTGAACTCCACAGTCCCCCATCCCTTAACACTGACCCTCCCCCCCCACAGTGCCCCGCCACCTTAAAATGGGACCTCCACAGCAGCGCATCCCCTTAACTTTGACCTTTAAAGCAGCCCCTCCCCTTTAACAGTGAGTTTCACAGCACTCCACTCCCTTGACAGTGACCTCCTCAGGGGCCCGACCCCTTAACAGTGACCTCCACAGTACCCCGCTGCCTTAACAGTGACCTCACATTACCCTGCTGCTTTAACAGTGACCTCCACAGCTGTTGCCCCTTTAATAGTGGCCCCTGCCCCCTTAACAGTGACCTCCACAGAGCCCTGCCCCCTTAACAGTAACATCCACACTAAACGCCTCTTTAACAGTGACCTCCACAGCGCCCTGCCCCTTTAACCGCTTGCCGCCACGCTAACGCCGAAAGGCGTCATTTCTGCGGCGCTCCCAGGTCACACTAACGCCAATAGGCGTCATCTCGCGTGAGCCGAGATTTCCTGTGAACGCGCGCACACAGGCGCGCGCGCTCACAGGAACGGAAGGTAAGAGAGTGGATCTCCAGCCTGCCAGCGGCGATCGTTCGCTGGCAGGCTGGAGATGTGTTTTTTTTAACCCCTAACAGGTATATTAGACGCTGTTTTGATAACAGCGTCTAATATACCTGCTACCTGGTCCTCTGGTGGTCCCCTTTGTTTGGATCGACCACCAGAGGACACAGGTAGCTCAGTAAAGTAGCACCAAGCACCACTACACTACACTACACCCCCCCCCCCCCGTCACTTATTAACCCCTTATTAGCCCCTGATCACCCCATATAGACTCCCTGATCACCCCCCTGTCATTGATTACCCCCCTGTCATTGATTACCCCCCTGTAAAGCTCCATTCAGACGTCCGCATGATTTTTACGGATCCACTGATAGATGGATCGGATCCGCAAAACGCATCCGGACGTCTGAATGAAGCCTTACAGGGGCATGATCAATGACTGTGGTGATCACCCCATATAGACTCCCTGATCACCCCCCTGTAAAGCTCCATTCAGATGTCCGCATGATTTTTACGGATGCACTGATAGATGGATCGGATCCGCAAAACGCATCCGGATGTCTGAATGAAGCCTTACAGGGGCATGATCAATGACTGTGGTGATCACCCCATATAGACTCCCTGATCACCCCCCTGTAAAGCTCCATTCAGATGTCCGCATGATTTTTACGGATGCACTGATAGATGGATCGGATCCGCAAAACGCATCCGGACGTCTGAATGAAGCCTTACAGAGGCATGATCAATGACTGTGGTGATCACCCCATATAGACTCCCTGATCACCCCCCTGTAAAGCTCCATTCAGATGTCCGCATGATTTTTACGGATGCACTGATAGATGGATCGGATCCGCAAAACGCATCCGGACGTCTGAATGAAGCCTTACAGGGGCATGATCAATGACTGTGGGGATCACCCCATATAGACTCCCTGATCACCCCCCTGTAAAGCGCTATTCAGATGTCCGCATGATTTTTACGGATGCACTGATAGATGGATCGGATCCGCAAAACGCATCCGGACGTCTGAATGAAGCCTTACAGGGGCGTGATCAATGACTGTGGGGATCACCCCATATAGACTCCCTGATCACCCCCCTGTCATTGATTACCCCCCTGTCATTGATTACCCCCCTGTAAAGCTCCATTCAGACGTCCGCATGATTTTTACGGATCCACTGATAGATGGATCGGATCCGCAAAACGCATCCGGACGTCTGAATGAAGCCTTACAGGGGCGTGATCAATGACTGTGGTGATCACCCCATATAGACTCCCTGATCACCCCCCTGTCATTGATTACCCCCCTGTAAAGCTCCATTCAGACGTCCGCATGATTTTTACGGATCCACTGATAGATGGATCGGATCCGCAAAACGCATCCGGACGTCTGAATGAAGCCTTACAGGGGCATGATCAATGACTGTGGTGATCACCCCATATAGACTCCCTGATCACCCCCCTGTCATTGATTACCCCCCTGTAAAGCTCCATTCAGATGTCCGCATGATTTTTACGGATGCACTGATAGATGGATCGGATCCGCAAAACGCATCCAGACGTCTGAATGAAGCCTTACAGGGGCATGATCAATGACTGTGGTGATCACCCCATATAGACTCCCTGATCACCCCCCTGTCATTGATTACCCCCCTGTAAAGCTCCATTCAGATGTCCGCATGATTTTTACGGATGCACTGATAGATGGATCGGATCCGCAAAACGCATACGGACGTCTGAATGAAGCCTTACAGGGGCATGATCAATGACTGTGGTTATCACCCCATATAGACTCCCTGATCACCCCCCTGTCATTGATCACCACCCCTGTCATTGATCAACCCCCGTCATTGATCACCCCCCTGTCATTGATCACCCCTCTGTAAGGCTCAATTCAGACATTTTTTTGGCCCAAGTTAGCGGAATTATTATTTTTTTTTTTCTTACAAAGTCTCATATTCCACTAACTTGTGTCAAAAAATAAAATCTCACATGAACTCACCATACCCCTCACGGAAACCAAATGCGTAAAATTTTTTAGACATTTATATTCCAGACTTCTTCTCACGCTTTAGGGCCCCTAGAATGCCAGGGCAGTATAAATACCCCACATGTGACCCCATTTTGGAAAGAAGACACCCCCAGGTATTCCGTGAGCGGCATATTGAGTCCATGAAAGATTGAAATTTTTGTCCCAAGTTAGCGGAACGGGAGACTTTGTGAGAAAAAAATTAAAAATATCAATTTCCGCTAACTTGTGCCAAAAAAAATTTTTTTCTATGAACTCGCCATGCCCCTCATTGAATACCTTGGGGTGTCTTCTTTCCAAAATGGGGTCACATGTGGGGTATTTATACTGCCCTGGCATTCTAGGGGCCCCAAAGCGTGAGAAGAAGTCTGGTATCCAAATGTCTAAAAATGCCCTCCTAAAAGGAATTTGGGCACCTTTGCGCATCTAGGCTGCAAAAAAGTGTCACAAATCTGGTATCGCCGTACTCAGGAGAAGTTGGGGAATGTGTTTTGGTGTGTCATTTTACATATACCCATGCTGGGTGAGAGAAATATCTTGGTCAAATGCCAACTTTGTATAAAAAAATGGGAAAAGTTGTCTTTTGCCAAGATATTTCTCTCACCCAGCAAAGGTATATGTAAAATGACACCCCAAAACACATTCCGCAACTTCTCCTGAATACGGCGATACCACATGTGTGACACTTTTTTGCAGCCTAGGTGGGCAAAGGGGCCCATATTCCAAAGAGCACCTTTAGGATTTCACAGGTCATTTACCTACTTACCACACATTAGGGCCCCTGGAAAATGCCAGGGCAGTATAACTACCCCACAAGTGACCCCATTTTGGAAAGAAGACACCCCAAGGTATTCCGTGAGGGGCATGGCGAGTTCCTAGAATTTTTTATTTTTTGTCACAAGTTAGTGGAAAATGCTGATTTTTTTTTTTTTTTTTCATACAAAGTCTCATATTCCACTAACTTGTGACAAAAAATAAAAACTTCCATGAACTCATTATGCCCATCAGCGAATACCTTGGGGTCTCTTCTTTCCAAAATGGGGTCACTTGTGGGGTAGTTATACTGCCCTGGCATTCTAGGGGCCCAAATGTGTGGTAAGGAGTTTGAAATCAAATTCTGTAAAAAATGACCTGTGAAATCCGAAAGGTGCTCTTTGGAATATGGGCCCCTTTGCCCACCTAGGCTGCAAAAAAGTGTTACATATCTGGTATCCCCGTACTCAGGAGAAGGTGGGGAATGTGTTTTGGGGTGTCATTTTACATATACCCCTGCTGGGTGAGAGAAATATCTTGGCAAAAGACAACTTTTCCCATTTTTTTATACAAAGTTGGCATTTGACCAAGATATTTATCTCACCCAGCATGGGTATATGTAAAAAGACACCCCAAAACACATTCCTCAACTTCTCCTGAGTACGGCGATACCTGATGTGTGACACTTTTTTGCAGCCTAGGTGGGCAAAGGGGCCCATATTCCAAAGAGCACCTTTCGGATTTCACAGGTCATTTTTTGCAGAATTTGATTTCAAACTCCTTACCACACATTCGGGCCCCTAGAATGCCAGGGCAGTATAACTACCCCACAAGTGACCCCATTTTGGAAAGAAGAGACCCCAAGGTATTCGCTGATGGGCATAGTGAGTTCATGGAAGTTTTTATTTTTTGTCACAAGTTAGTGGAATATGAGACTTTGTATGAAAAAAAAAAAAAAATCATCATTTTCCACTAACTTGTGACAAAAAATAAAAAATTCTAGGAACTTGCCATGCCCCTCACGGAATACCTTGGGGTGTCTTCTTTCCAAAATGGGGTCACTTGTGGGGTAGTTATACTGCCCTGGCATTCTAGGGGCCCGAATGTGTGGTAAGGAGTTTGAAATCAAATTCTGTAAAAAATGACCTGTGAAATCCGAAAGGTGCTCTTTGGAATATGGGCCCCTTTGCCCACCTAGGCTGCAAAAAAGTGTCACACATCTGGTATTGCCGTACTCAGGAGAAGGTGGGGAATGTGTTTTGGGGTGTCATTTTACATATACCCATGCTGGGTGAGAGAAATATCTTGGCAAAAGACAACTTTTCCCATTTTTTTATACAAAGTTGGCATTTGACCAAGATATTTATCTCACCCAGCATGGGTATATGTAAAAAGACACCCCAAAACACATTCCTCAACTTCTCCTGAATACAGAGATACCAGATTTGTGACACTTTTTGCAGCCTAGGTGGGCAAAGGGGCCCATATTCCAAAGAGCACCTTTCGGATTTCACAGGTCATTTTTTACAGAATTTGATTTCAAACTCCTTACCACACATTTGGGCCCCTAGAATGCCAGGGCAGTATAACTACCCCACAAGTGACCCCATTTTGGAAAGAAGAGACCCCAAGGTATTTCGTGATGGGCATAGTGAGTTCATACAAGTTTTTATTTTTTGTCACAAGTTAGTGGAATATGAGACTTTATAAGAAAAAAAAAAAAAAAAATCATCATTTTCCGCTAACTTGTGACAAAAAATAAAAAGTTCTATGAACTCACTATGCCCATCAGCGAATACCTTAGGATGTCTATTTTCCGAAATGGGGTCATTTGTGGGGTGTTTGTACTGTCTGGCCATTGTAGAACCTCAGGAAACATGACAGGTGCTCAGAAAGTCAGAGCTGCTTCAAAAAGCGGAAATTCACATTTTTGTACCATAGTTTGTAAACGCTATAACTTTTACCCAAACCATTTTTTTTTTACCCAAACATTTTATTTTTATCAAAGACATGTAGAACTATAAATTTAGAGCAAAATTTCTATATGGATCTCGTTTTTTTTGCAAATTTTTACAACTGAAAGTGAAAAATGTCATTTTTTTGCAAAAAAATCGTTAAATTTCGATTAATAACAAAAAAAGTAAAAATGTCAGCAGCAATGAAATACCACCAAATGAAAGCTCTATTAGTGAGAAGAAAAGGAGGTAAAATTCATTTGGGTGGTAAGTTGCATGACCGAGCAATAAACGGTGAAAGTAGTGTAGTGCCGATTTGTAAAAAAGGGCCTGGTCTTTAGGGGGGTATAAACCTGTGGTCCTTAAGTGGTTAATGCTAGGGCTACACGACGACATGTGTCGCGTGACATTGGTGCGACATCAATGTAGTGCGACACATGTAGCAGTGTAGTTGTGCCCTATGTGTCATGCGACTTATTGTCGTCGTGTAGCCCTAGCCTAAAGCTGACCTACAGCAGTGAAGAAAAATGGCTGGGTTGTTATGGAAACCTGGAGTAAAATTGTGTGTATGTGGAGACTAAGGGCCTGCGAGCTTCTATTGGATAATAAGAGACATGTGACCATGTGTATGGCAGTTGGGGTATGAAGAGAAAGACTTGCAGGCTTGTATTGGCTAATGCAGGTCATTTTTTGGGAATATCTCAGGTACAGTTACTATATTGGTATTCAGGTTAAATTGCCGTGTTGGCACTTTGCGATAAATAAGTGGGTATTTGGTTGCAGTTTGGGCACTCGGTCTCTAAAAGGTTCACCATCACTGTCCTAGAGAGTTGAGACCCGCACAAGATTTCTTTCCAGGTAGCAAGGGAAGTGTATACCAAGTTTAGTTGAAATCGATGGTTGCGTTTCTTGAGTGATCACGGAACATACATACATACGCCCTTCTTTATATATATATATATATATATATATATATATATATATATATATATATACACTGCTCAAAAAAATAAAGGGAACACTTAAACAACACAATGTAACTCCAAGTCAATCACACTTCTGTGAAATCAAACTGTCCACTTAGGAAGCAACACTGAGTGACAATCAATTTCACATGCTGTTGTGCAAATGGGATAGACAACAGGTGGAAATTATGTGCAATTAGCAAGACACCCCCAATAAAGAAGTGGTTCTGCAGGTGGTGATCACAGACCACTTCTCAGTTCCTATGCTTCCTGGCTGATGTTTTGGTCACTTTTGAATGCTGGCGGTGCTTTCACTCTAGTGGTAGCATGAGACGGAGTCTACAACCCACACAAGTGGCTCAGGTAGTGCAGCTTATCCAGGATGGCACATCAATGCGAGCTGTGGCAAGAAGGTTTGCTGTGTCTGTCAGCGTAGTGTCCAGAGCATGAAGGCGCTACCAGGAGACAGGCCAGTACATCAGAAGACGTGGAGGAGGCCGTAGGAGGGCAACAACCCAGCAGCAGGACCGCTACCTCCGCCTTTGTGCAAGGAGGAACAGGAGGAGCACTGCCAGAGCCTTGCAAAATGACCTCCAGCAGTCCACAAATGTGCATGTGTCTGCTCAAACGGTCAGAAACAGACTCCATGAGGGTGATATGAGGGCCCGACGTCCACAGGTGGGGGTTGTGCTTACAGCCCAACACCGTGCAGGACATTTGGCTTTTGACAGAGAACACCAAGATTGGCAAATTCGCTACTGGCGCCCTGTGCTCTTCACAGATGAAAGCAGGTTCACACTGAGCACATGTGACAGACGTGACAGAGTCTGGAGACGCTGTGGACAACGTTCTGCTGCCTGCAACATCCTCCAGCATGACCGGTTTGTCATTGGGTCAGTAATGGTGTGGGGTGGCATTTCTTTGGAGGGCCGCACAGCCCTCCATGTGCTCGCCAGAGGTAGCCTGACTGCCATTAGGTACCGAGATGAGATCCTCAGACCTCTTGTGAGACCATATGCTGGTGCGGTTGGCCCTGGGTTTCTCCTAATGCAAGACAATGCTAGACCTCATGTGGCTGGAGTGTGTCAGCAGTTCCTGCAAAACGAAGGCATTGATGCTATGGACTGGCCCGCCCGTTCCCCAGACCTGAATCCAATTGAGCACATCTGGGACATCATGTCTCGCTCTATCCACCAACGTCACGTTGCACCACAGACTGTCCAGGAGTTGGCAGATGCTTTAGTCCAGGTTTGGGAGGAGATCCCTCAGGAGGCCGTCCGCCACCTCATCAGGAGCATGCACAGGCGTTGTAGGGAGGTCATACAGGCAAGTGGAGGCCACACACACTACTGAGCCTCATTTTGACTTGTTTTAAGGACATTACATCAAAGTTGGATCAGCCTGTAGTGTGTTTTTCCACTTTAATTTTGAGTGTGACTCCAAATCCAGACCTCCATGGGTTGAAAAATTAGATTTCCATTTTAAATTTTTGTGTGATTTTGTTGTCAGCACATTCAACTATGTAAAGAACAAAGTATTTCAGAAGAATATTTAATTAATTCAGATCTAGGATGTGTTATTTTTGTGTTCCCTTTATTTTTTTGAGCAGTGTATATATATATATATATATAGATAGTAACATAGGATATAAGCCTGAAAAAAGACATTTGTCCATCCAGTTCGGCCTGTTATCCTGCAAGTTGATCCAGAGGAAGGCAAAAATAACCCTGTGAGGTAGAAGCCAATTTTCCTCACTTTAGGGGAAAAAATTCCTTCCTGACTCCAATTAGGCATCAGAATAACTCCTTGGATCAACGACCCCTCTCTAGTAGCTATAGCCTGTAATATTATTACGCTCCATAAATACATCCAGGCCCCTCTTTAACTCTTTTAGTGAACTCACCATCACCACCTCCTCAGGCAGAGAGTTCCATAGTCTCACTGCTCTTACCGTAAAGAATCATCTTCTATGTTTGTGTAGAAACCTTCTTTCCTCCAGTCACAGAGGGTGTCCCCTCATCACAGTCACAGTCCTGGGGATAAATAGACGATGGGAGTGATCTCTGTACTGACCCCTGATATATTTATACATAGTTATTAGATCTCCCCTGAGTCGTCTTTTTTCTAAAGTGAATAACCCTAATGTTGATAATCTTTCAGGGTACTGTAGTCCCCCCATTCCACTTATTAGTTTAGTTGCCCTCCTCTGGACCTTCTCCAGCTCTGCTATGTCTGCCTTGTTCATAGGAGCCCAGAACTATACACAGTCCTCCATCCATATGTGGTCTGACTAGTGATCTGTAAAGTGGTAGGACTATGTTCTCATCACAGGCATCTATACCCCCTTTGATGCAACCCATTATCTTATTGGCCTTGGCAGCAGCTGCCTGACACTGGTTTCTACAGCTTAGTTTGCTGTTCACTAAAATTCCTAGATCCTTTTCCATGTCAGTGTTACCAAGTGTTTTTACCATTTAGTATGTACCGGTGACTTGCATTATTCCTTCCCATGTGCATAACCTTACATTTGTCAGTGTTAAACCTCATCTGCCACTTATCTGCCCAAGCCTCCAATCTATCCAGATCCCTCTGTAGTAGTATACTCTCCTCTTACGTGTTAATTACTTCACACAGTTTAGTGTCATCTGCAAAAATTTATATTTTACTGTGCAAGCCTTCTACAAGATCATTATCAAATATATTGAGGAAAATGGGGCCCATATACACTCACCTAAAGAATTATTAGGAACACCTGTTCTATTTCTCATTAATGCAATTATCTAGTCAACCAATCACATGGCAGTTGCTTCAATGCATTTAGGGGTGTGGTCCTGGTCAAGACAATCTCCTGAACTCCAAACTGAATGTCAGAATGGGAAAGAAAGGTGATTTAAGCAATTTTGAGCGTGGCATGGTTGTTGGTGCCAGATGGGCTGGTCTGAGTATTTCACAATCTGCTCAGTTACTGGGATTTTCACGCACAACCATTTCTAGGGTTTACAAAGAATGGTGTGAAAAGGGAAAAACATCCAGTATGCGGAAGTCCTGTGGGCAAAAATGCCTTGTGGATGCTAGAGGTCAGAGGAGAATGGGCCAACTGATTCAAGCTGATAGAAGAGCAACGTTGACTGAAATAACCACTCGTTACAACCGAGGTATGCAGCAAAGCATTTGTGAAGCCACAACACGCACAACCTTGAGGCGGATGGGCTACAACAGCAGAAGACCCCACCGGGTACCACTCATCTCCACTACAAATAGGAAAAAGAGGCTACAATTTGCACGAGCTCACCAAAATTGGACTGTTGAAGACTGGAAAAATGTTGCCTGGTCTGATGAGTCTCGATTTCTGTTGAGACATTCAAATGGTAGAGTCCAAATTTGGCGTAAACGGAATGAGAACATGTATCCATCATGCCTTGTTACCACTGTGCAGGCTGGTGGTGGTGGTGTAATGGTGTGGGGGATGTTTTCTGGGCACACTTTAGGCCCCTTAGTGCCAATTGGGCATCGTTTAAATGCCACGGGCTACCTGAGCATTGTTTCTGACCATGTCCATCCCTTCATGACCACCATGTACCCATCCTCTGATGGCTACTTCCAGCAGGATAATACACCATGTCACAAAGCTCGAATCATTTCAAATTGGTTTCTTGAACATGACAATGAGTTCACTGTACTAAAATGGCCCCCACAGTCACCAGATTTCAACCCAATAGAGCATCTTTGGGATGTGGTGGAACGGGAGCTTCATGCCCTGGATGTGCATCCCTCAAATCTCCATCAACCCCAAGATGCTATCCTAGCAATATGGGCCAACATTTCTAAAGAATGCTATCAGCACCTTGTGGAATCAATGCCACGTAGAATTAAGGCAGTTCTGAAGGCAAAAGGGGGTCCAACACCGTATTAGTATGGTGTTCCTAATAATTCTTTAGGTGAGTATATATATATATATATATATATATATATACTGTATATAGTATACTACAGTTGCAAGAAAAAACCCTTGGATTTAATAACTGGTTGAACCTCCTTTGGCAGCAATAACTTCAACCAAACGTTTCCTGTGGATGCAGATCAGACGTGCACAACGGTCAGGAGTAATTCTTGACCATTCCTCTTTACAGAACTGTTTTAGTTCAGCAATATTCTTGGGATGTTTGGTGTGAATCGCTTTCTTGAGGTCATGCCACAGCATCTCAATCGGGTTGAGGTCAGGAATCTGACTAGGCACTCCAGAAGGCGTATTTTCTTCTGTTTAAGACATTCTGTTGTTGATTTACTTTTATGCTTTGTGTCGTTGTCCTGTTGCAACACCCATCTTCTGTTGAGCTTCGGCTGGTCGACAGATGGCCTTAAGTTCTCCTGCAAAATGTCTTGATAAACTTGGGAATTCATTTTTCCTTCGATGATAGCAATCCGTCCAGGCCCTGACGCAGCAAAGCAGCCCCAAACCATGATGCCCCCACCACCATACTTCACAGTTGGGATGAGGTTTTGATGTTGGTGTGCTGTGCCTCTTTTTCTCCACACATAGTGTTGTGTGTTTCTTCCAAACAACTCAACTTTGGTTTCATCTGTCAACATAATATTTTGCCAGTACTGCTGTGGAACATCCAGGTGCTCTTGTGCAAACTGTAAACATGCAGCAATGTTTTTTTGGACAGCAGTGGCTTTCTCTGTGGTATCCTCCCATTAAATCCATTCTTGTTTAGTGTTTTACGTATCGTAGATTCTCTAACAGGGATGTGGGCATATGCCAGAGACTTTTGTAAGTCTTTAGCTGACACTCTAGGATTCTTCTTCACCTCATTGAGCAGTCTGTGATGTGCTCTTACAGTCATCTTTACAGGACGGCCACTCCTAGGGAGAGTAGCAGCAGTGCTGAACTTTCTCCATTTATAGACAATTTGTTTTACAGTGGACTGATGAACAGCAAGGCTTTTGGAGATACTTTTATAACCCTTTCCAGCTTTATGCAAGTCAACAATTCTTAATCGTAGGTCTTCTGAGAGCTCTTTTGTGCGAGGCATCATTCACATCAGGCAATGCTTCTTGTGAAAACCAAACCCAGAACTGGTGTGACTCCAATTGGCTGACACCTCACTCCAATTAGCTCTTGGAGATGTCATTAGTCTAGGGGTTCACATACTTTTTCCACCTGCACTGTGAATGTTTACATGGTGTGTTCAATAAAAACATGGTAACATTTAATTCTTTGTGTGTTCTTAGTTTAAGCAGACTGTGATTGTCTATTGTTGTGACTTAGATGAAGATCAGATCACATTTTATGACTAATTTGTGCAAAAATCCATAACATTCCAAAGGGTTCACATACTTTTTCTTACAACTGTATATATATATATATAAAAAAAAGTCCAGGCATTATCTCTTTTTGAGAGTTATAAGTTTGGTGTTATTTTAATAAATATTTGTCCTCATGAATAGTGAAAAAGCATTAGCTTTTTACAGACACTGTCCACAAACTATCCCTTTTTAGTTTCAGATTTGTTACACTGTGCATATAACATGATGGGCAAGGTATATGTGTAGCAGTATAGGGGCAGTAATACTGGCTGCAGCAAAAAGCAACCCCCCCCCACCCCCAGTTCATTGAGCCCCCAGTTCACACTACAATATATGGTCCGTAACTGTGACAATAATGTATCAGGCAGCATGCTATCAGCACCAGGATTAATATAGTAAAATATTTGTTGTGATTGTGAATTTTTCATGAAGATTGGGCCGATTCACATTAATAATACATTTCTTAGAATAGCCTCCAGTTCTTCACACTAGCACAAGCAGTCTAAATGGCTGCCACTACTAGCCTCCCAGAGGCAGCCTGAATGTGTTACACAATATGACTCACTGACTCATGTCTCTAGAACTTACGGTATATATCTACATGAACTAATTACACTGTGCAATAATTATTTTGCTACTGAGAGAAAAACATGTGATTTAGGCCTCATGCACACGGCCGTTGTTTTGGTCCGCATCCGAGCCGTCATTTTGGCGGCTCGGATGCGGACCTATTCACTTCAATGGGGCCGCATAAGATGCGGACAGCACTCCGTGTGCTGTCCTCATCCGTTGCTCCGTTCAGTTGCCTCGGTGAGCACGCTGATTCCAAATATGAACTCGGAATTTGCCTGAGACGTCTAGATTTTAAGTTATACATGCAAAGCCTATTCAGTTATAATATTACTGCATTATATTGGAAATATTCTGTCACGGCTGTATGTGAGCAACAAGAGCATGCACAGAAAATAGAGCTACTGACCGGACCCAAACTAGGGAGGATAAAGGGTTACCCCTGTCAGACCCTCGAAAGCTCTCCCTATGCTGCTAAGCCCATGCCCGGATCCAAATGGTGGAAGGAGGCATGCCCGCGTACCTAAGACTGATGACCACTGTAACCCCTACAATAGTGGAAGGGGCACGGCCACCGGTGCCCTGCTCAGTATATGGAGGGAACCGTGGTCGCCTCGGATCCAGTCAGAAAACACACAGATACACAACAATGTCTGCACACTTAGCTGAAAGGGCTGCAGCCGCAGAGAAGACGGATCCAAAGACAGGCTGGCAATATCCGGAGTACTTGCTGCAGCAGAACACAGGTCCAGTGAAAGGATAGCATGCAAGGGAAGATACTCAAGCAAGAGCTACAACCCAAATGAGAAATATAATCCACACCTACAATAGGAGGAGGGGGAATATAAAGGCAGGGAAATCAAACGCAGCTGGGAGGAAGGAAACAGAAAACTCCTCCCAGCTCTAGTAGTGACATCATCATAGGGGTGGAGAAACAGAGCTGTGAGAACGTCCCAAAGCTCTGGTAGTGACAGTACCCCCCCTCTACGGGTGGACTCCGGACACCCAGGACCCACCTTCTCAGGATGAGCCCTATGAAATGCCCTGATGAGGCGAGTGGCTTTAATGTCCGACACCGGAACCCACATCCTCTCCTCAGGACCATAACCCTTCCAATGAACGAGGTACTAGAGAGAACTGCGGACAATGCGAGAGTCCACAATTCTGGAAACCTCAAACTCCAGATTGCCATCAACCAAAATCGGAGGAGGAGGCAAAGAGGAATGTACCGTGGGCTGGACATATGGTTTTAAGAGAGATCTGTGAAATACATTATGTATCTTCCAAACCCGTGGAAGATCAAGACGGAAGGCAACAGGATTGATGACTGACAAGATTTTATAAGGCCCAATAAACTTGGGACCCAATTTCCAGGAGGGAACCTTCAGTTTAATATTTCTTGTAGACAACCACACCAGATCACCCACACTCAGGTCCGGACCAGGCACACGTCTCTTATCAGCCACACGCTTATACTTCTCACTCATCTTTTTAAGATTACTCTGAATCTTTTGCCAAATGGTAGACAAAGACGAGGAAAATCTCTCCTCCTCAGGTAAACCAGAAAGAGCCCCTCCCGAGAATGTCCCAAACTGCGGATGGAACCCATATGCACCAAAGAATGGCGACTTATCAGAAGATTCCTGACGACGGTTGCTCAGAGCAAACTCAGCAAGAGGGAGAAATGAACACCAATCCTCCTGGTTCTCTGCCACGAAACAGCGCAAATATGTCTCCAGATTCTGATTGAGGCGCTCAGTCTGACCATTCGACTGCGGGTGAAAAGCAGAAGAGAAGGACAGCCGAACACCCAGGCGAGAACAGAAAGCCTTCCAGAACCTGGACACAAACTGCGTGCCTCTATCGGAAACAATATCAGAGGGAATGCCATGCAATTTAACAATATGGTCGACAAAAGCTTGCGCCAACGTTTTAGCATTGGGTAAACCAGGGAAAGGTACGAAATGAGCCATCTTGCTAAAACGGTCCACCACCACCAGAATCACCGACTTCCCTGAGGAACGAGGAAGATCCGTGATAAAGTCCATGGACAGGTGTGTCCAAGGACGGGAAGGTATGGGTAACGGGAGAAGGGAACCTGAAGGCCGTGAACGAGGGACCTTAGCGCGAGCGCACGTCTCACAAGCAGCCACAAAACCCTCCACCGACTTACGAAGAGCCGGCCACCAAAATCTCCGAGCAATGAGATCTACCGTGGCTCTACTCCCGGGGTGACCAGCAAGAACAGTATCATGATGCTCCTTGAAGAGTTTGTGACGTAGCTCAGGAGGCACAAACAACTTCCCAGAAGGACAACGGGCAGGTGCCTCAGTCTGGGCAGCCTGGACCTCGGCGTCCAAATCTGAATATAGAGCAGAAACAACTACCCCCTCCGCCAAAATGGGACCCGGGTCCTCGGAGTTTCCCCCTCCCGGAAAACAGCGAGAGAGAGCATCAGCCTTCACATTTTTGATCCCAGGGCGGAATGTGACGACAAAATTGAATCTGGAGAAGAACAGAGACCATCTGGCCTGTCTCGGATTCATACGCCTGGCCGACTCCAAGTATGCCAGATTCTTATGGTCGGTAAAAACGGTGATAGGGTGCCTGGCCCCCTCCAACCAATGTCGCTATTCCTCGAAAGCCAACTTGATGGCCAACAACTCCCTATCTCCCACATCATAGTTTTTCTCTGCCGGGGAGAGTTTTTTAGAGAAAAAGGCACAGGGTCACCATTTGGCAGGAGAAGGGCCCTGGGACAAAACCGCACCCACACCCACCTCGGAAGCATCCACCTCAACAATAAAAGGTAAGGAAACATCGGGATGCACCAAAACGGGAGCAGATGCAAAACTCTCTTTAATCTTAGAAAAAGCTGCAAGCGCCTCCTCCGACCAAGAGGAAAAATCCGCCCCCTTTTTTGTCATGTCAGTGAGGGGTTTGACAACAGAGGAATAATTCAAAATTAACTTTCTGTAATAGTTCGCAAAACCCAGAAAGCGCATCAATGCCTTCTGATTCTCAGGAAGCTCCCACTCAAGTACAGCACGGACCTTCTCCGGATCCATGCGAAAACCAGAAGCAGAGAGGAGAAAACCCAGAAATTGAATCTCCGATACCATAAAAAGACATTTCTCCAGCTTGGCGTACAATTTATTTTCCCGCAGAATCTGCAGAACCTGAAAAAGATGATCCTGATGGGTCTGAACATCAGGGGAAAAAATCAAAATATCATCAAGATACACCAATACAAATTTCCCCATTAAATGGTAGAAAATACTGTTAACAAAATGCTGAAAGACGGCCGGAGCATTCATCAGGCCGAAAGGCATAACGAGATTCTCGAAATGCCCGTTAGGGGTATTAAAGGCCGTTTTCCATTCATCCCCCTCTCTGACCCTGACCAGGTTGTACGCGCCTCTCAAATCCAATTAGGAAAAAACCTTGGCCCCAACAATTTGGTTGAAGAGGTCCGGGATCAGAGGAAGGGGATAGGGATCGCGAATCGTGATACGGTTCAGCTCCCTAAAATCTAGGCAAGGTCTCAGAGAGCCATCTTTTTTTTTAACAAAAAAAAAAAACAGCGGCAACAGGTGATTTTGAGGGACGAATAAGCCCCTTATCGAGACTCTCGGAGATATAGGTTTGCATTGCGATTCTTTCCGGTTGTGAGAGATTGTAGAGGCGAGCTTTTGGCAGCTTGGCGCCGGGAATGAGGTTAATGGTACAGTCAAACTCCCGGTGAGGAGGTAGCTCCTGAACACCGCTCTCGGAAAACACGTCCGAGAAATCAGAGAGAAATGATGGCACAGTTTTAGTAGACACCTCTGCAAAAGTCGCTGTAAGACAATTCTCTCTACAAAAGTCACTCCACTCATTTATTTGCCTTCCTTGCCAATCAATAGTGGGGTTATGTCTAGTGAGCCAGGGTAACCCCAAAACTAGAGGAGAAGGCAATCCGTTAAGGACAAAACAAGATATATCCTCCACATGAGTGTCACCTACAGCTAACCGGATATTGTGAACAATGCCCTTCAGAGATCTCTGTGAGAGTGGAGCAGAGTCAATAGCAAAAACAGGTATATCCTTTTCTAATGTGCAAACCTGAAAACCATGCATGGCTACAAATTGAGTGTCAATAAGATTGACGGCCGCTCCACTATCAACAAAAATCTCACAAGAAATGACTTTGCTCTCTAGCGCCACCCTGGCAGACAGGAGAAAACGGGAACTGCAGGTCAGAGGAAAAGCATCAATTCCTACATCAACTTTGCCCAAAGTAGCAGATGAAGCAGAGTTTGATGATTTACCTTTTGAGGTTTTTCTCTTATTATCGCTCTTAGTACAGTTCAAGAATCTCCTAGACGGACAAACATTTGCCAAATGACCTATGTCCCCACAACAAAAACACACCATACTCTGAGGACTAAATCCTCTTTTATCAGGGGCAAGTCGACCTAGCTGCATGGGCTCCTCCTCAGAGGGGAGCGAGACAGGATGAGGCCCCTGCACACTGAATGAGTCCGCACCACTGCCCCTAGACTGACAATGGCTGGACAGAGAGGTCTCGTTTCTTTCTCTTAGACGCCTGTCAAGGCGTACCGCCAATGACATGGCAGACTCTAAGGACGTTGGTCTCTCATGGAAAGCAAACGCATCTTTCAATCTCTCTGAGAGACCATGACAGAACTGAATCCGGAGTGCAGCATCATTCCAACCTGAATCAGCTGCCCATCTCTGAAATTCAGAACAATAAAGCTCCGCAGACAGTTTGCTCTGGCATAAAAAACGTAAGTTAGATTCGGCCAGAGCAACACGATCCGGGTCATCATATATCTGCCCCAGGGCCACAAAAAATCCTTCCACGGATCGAAGGGAGGGATCCCCTGATGGCAGCGAAAAAGCCCAAGTCTGAGCATTACCCCTGAGCAGGGAGATGACAATCCTCACCCTCTGCTCCTGATTACCAGAGGAATGTGGACACAAGCAAAAATGGAGTTTGCATGCCTCTCTGAAGCGAACAAAACTCTCACTGCCCCCGGAGAACGTTTCCGGAAGTGAGACCTTTGGCTCGCAACAGACTCCATGGGCCGGAGCAGAGCCCAATGCTTGAAGCTGATTCATAGATTGACGGAGATCCGCTACCTCCAAAGAAAGACCCTGCATGCGGTCAACCAGGCCAGAAAGCGGATCCATGTCAAAAAAGACGGTTTTGGTGGATTATAATGTCACGGCTGTATGTGAGCAACAAGAGCATGCACAGAAAATAGAGCTACTGACCGGACCCAAACTAGGGAGGATAAAGGGTTACCCCTGTCAGACCCTCAAAAGCTCTCCCTATGCTGCTAAGCCCATGCCCAGATCCAAATGGTGGAAGGAGGCATGCCCGCGTACCTAAGACTGATGACCACTGTAACCCCTACAATAGTGGAAGGGGCACGGCACCGGTGCCCTGCTCAGTATATGGAGGGAACCGTGGTCGCCTCGGATCCTGTCAGAAAACACACAGATACACAACAATGTCTGCACACTTAGCTGAAAGGGCTGCAGCCGCAGAGAAGACGGATCCAAAGACAGGCTGGCAATATCCGGAGTACTTGCTGCAGCAGAACACAGGTCCAGTGAAAGGATAGCATGCAAGGGAAGATACTCAAGCAAGAGCTACAACCCAAATGAGAAATATAATCCACACCTACAATAGGAGGAGGGGGAATATAAAGGCAGGGAAATCAAACGCAGCTGGGAGGAAGGAAACAGAAAACTCCTCCCAGCTCTAGTAGTGACATCATCACAGGGGTGGAGAAACAGAGCTGTGAGAACGTCCCAAAGCTCTGGTAGTGACATATTCCAATGGACATGTCCAGACCTGTTCGGACGCAATCAGGCTCATGTCAGCAATAAGCATATAAGGCAAGCTGGACAGATTTTGATAAAGTGATCTGTTATAGTGGGCTAAACCTAAAATTGGGACATAATACTAACCTGTGGAGGGAAGAATGTTGGTCTGGTACTTACCTTCCACAGCGCAGCCCGTTCCAAGATCCACCACCCTGTCACGTGCCTGCTCATGTCAGGCTTTCTGGTCTTCCGGTGAGTCTCCGTCTTCTTCTCTTCCTGTCTTCTCTACCTTTATTGAGCAGGAGACAGATCGTCATGAATGACGTCACCGCCTCCTGCTCAAGAAAGCGCCGGCCTTCCTCACTCACAACGCAAGCACACTATGCTGAGTGCTAGTGCGCATGCGCAGGATTGCCAGCCGCTCTCTGTGTGAAGCCTGTACTGACTACTGAACAGTGTGATATAAGCACTGTGCAGGAGTGACGGCATAGTGATCATCCTCAGTGGCTGATCGCTATGTTGTGGATCTCACTGGGGGCACTGACTGGCACATTGGGGGGCACTGTGGATGGCAATGGGGGCAATAGAAGCACTATTTATGGCACATGGGGGCACTGGATGTCACTGGGGCACTGTGGATGGCACATGGGGTCACTATTAATGGCAATGGGGCAATGGGAGCACTATTGATGGCACATGAGGCACTGTGGATGGCAAATGGGGCACTGTGAATGGCAATGGGAGCACTATTGATGGCACATGGGGGCACTGGATGTCACTAGGGAACTGTGGATGGCACACGGGGGCACTGGATGAGACTGGGGCACTGTGGATAGCACATTGGGGCAATGTACAGGGAGTGCAGAATTATTAGGCAAGTTGTATTTTTGAGGATTAATTTTATTATTGAACAACAACCATGTTCTCAATGAACCCAAAAAACTCATTAATATCAAAGCTGAATATTTTTGGAAGTAGTTTTTAGTTTGTTTTTCGTTTTAGCTATTTTAGGGGGATATCTGTGTGTGCAGGTGACTATTACTGTGCATAATTATTAGGCAACTTAACAAAAAACAAATATATACCCATTTCAATTATTTATTTTTACCAGTGAAACCAATATAACATCTCAACATTCACAAATATACATTTCTGACATTCAAAAACAAAACAAAAACAAATCAGTGACAATATAGCCACCTTTCTTTGCAAGGACACTCAAAAGCCTGCCATCCATGGATTCTGTCAGTGTTTTGATCTGTTCACCATCAACATTGCGTGCAGCAGCAACCACAGCCTCCCAGACACTGTTCAGAGAGGTGTACTGTTTTCCCTCCTTGTAAATCTCACATTTGATGATGGACCACAGGTTCTCAATGGGGTTCAGACCAGGTGAACAAGGAGGCCATGTCATTAGATTTTCTTCTTTTATACCCTTTCTTGCCAGCCACGCTGTGGAGTACTTGGACGCATGTGATGGAGCATTGTCCTGCATGAAAATCATGTTTTTCTTGAAGGATGCAGACTTCTTCCTGTACTACTGCTTGAAGAAGGTGTCTTCCAGAAACTGGCAGTAGGACTGGGAGTTGAGCTTGACTCCATCCTCAACCCGAAAAGGCCCCACAAGCTCATCTTTGATGATACCAGCCCAAACCAGTACTCCACCTCCACCTTGCTGGCGTCTGAGTCGGACTGGAGCTCTCTGCCCTTTACCAATCCAGCCATGGGCCCATCCATCTGGCCCATCAAGACTCACTCTCATTTCATCAGTCCATAAAACCTTAGAAAAATCAGTCTTGAGATATTTCTTGGCCCAGTCTTGACGTTTCAGCTTGTGTGTCTTGTTCAGTGGTGGTCGTCTTTCAGCCTTTCTTACCTTGGCCATGTCTCTGAGTATTGCACACCTTGTGCTTTTGGGCACTCCAGTGATGTTGCAGCTCTGAAATATGGCCAAACTGGTGGCAAATGGCATCTTGGCAGCTGCACGCTTGACTTTTCTCAGTTCATGGGCAGTTATTTTGCGCCTTGGTTTTTCCACACGCTTCTTGCGACCCTGTTGACTATTTTGAATGAAACGCTTGATTGTTCGATGATCACGCTTCAGAAGCTTTGCAATTTTAAGAGTGCTGCATCCCTCTGCAAGATATCTCACTATTTTTGACTTTTCTGAGCCTGTCAAGTCCTTCTTTTGACCCATTTTGCCAAAGGAAAGGAAGTTGCCTAATAATTATGCACACCTAATATAGGGTGTTGATGTCATTAGACCACACCCCTTCTCATTACAGAGATGCACATCACCTAATATGCTTAATTGGTAGTAGGCTTTCGAGCCTATACAGCTTGGAGTAAGACAACATGCATAAAGAGGATGATGTGGTCAAAATACTCATTTGCCTAATAATTCTGCACGCAGTGTAGATGGCACATGGAGGCACTGAATGTTACTGGGGCACTGTGGATGGCACATGGGGCACTGTGGATGGCACATGGGGCACTGGATGGCAAGTTGGGCACTGCGGATGGCAATGGGAGCAGTATTGATGGCACATGGGGGCACTGGATGTCACTGGGGAATTGTGGATGGCACATTGGGGCAATACAGATGGCACACGGGGGCACTGGATTTCACTGGGGAACTGTGGATGGCACATTGGGGCAATGTAGATGGCACATTGGGCACTGTGGATGGCACATGGGACACTTTGGATGGCACATGGGGAACAGTGGATGACACAGGGAGCACACAGGGAGCACACTGGGTGGCACATGGGGGCACTGAGTGTCACATGGTGGCACATGGGGGCACTGGATGGCACATGGGGCACTGGATATCACATGGGGCACTGTGGATGTCATATGGGGTCACTGTGAATGGTAAATTGGGGCACTGTGGATGGCACATGGGGACAATGTGGATGGCACATGGGGGCACTGTGGATGGCACACTGGATGTCACATGGGGCACTGTGGACAGCACTGGATGTCACTTAGGGCATTGTGGATGGCAGATGGGGCACTGTGAATGTCACTGTTATGGGGCACTCTGGATGTCACTGTTAGTGATGAGCGGGAGGTGCCATATTCGATTTCGCAATATTTTGCGAATATTCGATTGAATATTAGTCTTATATTTGTCGAAATTGAATATTCGTCATTATTTTATTTATCGCAAATAATATGCGATTTAATTAGTTGTGTATTGCGAGTTTAATGTATAAGGCAACTTTCCTATTGGTTGGCTATCTAGAATTACCGAAGATAACAAATATAGCGCTATATTCTCTATATTCGTTAATTCTAGCAAGCCAATAGGAACGTTGCCTATGGACAGCTCTAAGTTGGATTCACAATGCGAGAATATTACTTTGCCTATTTTTTGCAATAAATAGAATATTGACTCAGTATTCTATTTATTGCAAAAAATAGGCAAAGTAATATTCTCGCATTGTGAATCCAACTTAGAGCTGTCCATAGGCAACGTTCCTATTGGCTTGCTAGAATTAGCGAATATAGAGAATATAGCGCTATATTCATGATCTTCGTTATTTGTATTTTACGAATATTCGCTATATTGCTATATATTCTTGTTTTAGAATATGACGACTATTTTAAAGAACATTTTATAGCAATATAGCGAATATTCGTAACACACACATATAGACTGCAATTTAGCTAATAGAATGCTATAACCTTTTTTTTTCAAAGTTGTAATTTTTCTTCAAATCTGAAGTTTATAAGAGAAAAAGAATTATGACTATGAAAAAAAGTTTATAGCACTATATTACCTAAATTGCAGTCTATATGTGTATGTTACGAATATTCGCTATATTGCTATATATTCTTGTTTTAAAATATGACGAATATTCCAAAAAACGAAGTTATAGCAATATAGCATTCGTTATTTAGAATATTTGTCTTTATTTTTTCAATGTGTACTGTTATTCCACTTTGGCATACTCCTCCCCGACAAGCGTCCCCGTTACCATGGGAACGCCTGTGGGTTAGAATATACCATCGGATCTGAGTTTTCACGATTTCAGGGAAAACTCAGATCCGATGGTATTTTTTAACCACAGGCGTTCCCATGGTGACGGGGACGCTTGTCGGGGAGGAGTATGCCAAAGTGGAATAACAGTACACATTTAAAAAAAAAAGACGAATATTCAAAATAACGAATATATTCGCTATATTGCTATATATTCGTTTTTTTTAAATATTCGTCATTTTTTTTCCATATGAAAACATGATTCCTTCCTGCTTAAGTTGCTTGTGGGCCAATGACTCATTGACCCACAAGAAAGAAGCAAGGAGGAATCATGTTTTCAGATGTTAAAAAATGACATATTCGATATAGCGAATATATAGCACTATATTCAAAATATTTGCGAATTAGCGAAGTAGCGATATTCGCGATAAATATTCGCTATTCGAATATTCGTGCTCAACACTAGTCACTGTTATAGGGCAATCTAGATATCATTGCATTGTTATGAGTGCACTGTGGATGTCACTGTTATGGAGGCACTGTGGATGTCACTGTTATAGAGGCACTGTGGATGTCACTGTTATGGAGGCACTGTGGATGTCACTGTTATAGAGGCACTGTGGAGGTCACTGTTATGGGATCACTGTGGATGTCACTGTTATGGGGGGTGCTCTAGATGTCACTGTTATGGGATCACTGTGGATGTCACTGTTATGGGATCACTGTGGAGGTCACTGTTATAGAGGCACTGTGGATCTCACTTTTATGGGATCACTGTGGATGTCACTGTTATGGGCCACTGTGGAGGTCACTGTTATTGGGGCACTGTGGATGTCACTGTTATGGGATCACTGTGGATGTCACTGTTATGGGCCACTGTGGAGGTCACTGTTATTGGGGCACTGTGGAGGTCACTGTTATTGGGGCACTGTGGATGTCACTGTTATGGGATCACTGTGGATGACACTGTTATGGGGGCACTGTGGATGTCACGGTTATGGAAGCACTGTGGATGTCACTGTTATGGGCCACTGTGGAGGTCACTGTTATGGGGGCACTGTGGATGTCACGGTTATGGAAGCACTGTGGATGTCACTGTTATGGGCCACTGTGGAGGTCACTGTTATGGGGGCACTGTGGATGTCACTGTTATGGGGTATCTGTGGATGTCACTGTTATGAGGGCCTGTGGATATCACTGTTATGGGGACACTGTTATGTGGGATATGGGGGTGCTCCAGATGTCACTGTTATGGGGACACTGTGGATGTAACTGTTATGGGGGCACTGTGGATGTTACTGTTATGGGGACACTGTGAATGTAACTGTTTTGGGGGCACTGTGGATGACACTGTTATGGGCCACTGTGGATGTCACTGTTATGGGGGCACTGTGGATGTCACTGTTATGGGGTATCTGTGGATGTCACTGTTATGAGGGCCTGTGGATATCACTGTTATGGGGACACTGTTATGTGGGATATGGGGGTGCTCCAGATGTCACTGTTATGGGGACACTGTGGATGTAACTGTTATGGGGGCACTGTGGATGACACTTATGGGGATGCTTTGGATGTCACTGTTATGGGGGCCTGTGGATGTCACTGTTATGGGAACACTGTGGATGTAACTGTTATGGGGACACTGTGGATGTTACTGTTATGGGGACACTGTGAATGTAACTGTTTTGGGGGCACTGTGGATGACACTGTTATGGCAGATCAATATAAGTGATAGAGATCATGCAAACTACTGTGATCGGCCCAGGAATCCATGTCTCAGTCCATGTGTCAGCCACAATTTCCAGGCCAACCTCGGCTCCCCTGACCAGATAAGAGACTGGCTGTATCATACATTACTATCATATCGTCAGTTCGGTCAGGAGAGTGCGGTCGGCCTGGGATATGTGGCGACACACAGACCGTGGTTCCCAGGCTGATCATGGTCTTATCTCACGTGTATCACACATGGTGACCCAAAATAAGCCCTTCAGCAGTCAGGACCAAAAAAGATAAAATTAGGCCTCATGCACGGCGTATCCGTTCTGCTTTCTCCAAGTAGCAGATATGCTAAATTGGGATACTGCCTGTGTGAGATGTGCATTTTTTTCCAGAGCCATTGAGTTCTATGGGTTTTAGAGCTGCATTATGAGGACCAGAATAAGACATGTTCTATATTTTGCTGTACTGATATATGGATGTGGAAAGAACACTGATGAAGTCCATGTGTTTTCCGCATCCGTATGTCAGTTCTGCAAAAAAAAAGAACATGTCCTATTCTGGTCCTCATAATGCAGACCTGAAATCCATAGAAATCAATGGGACTGAAAAAAAAATGCGGGTCGCACACGGACTGTATCCTTATTTAGTGGATCTGCATCTCGCAGTCTGCAAAATGGATACGGTCGTGTGCATAAGGATTTAGATACACAGCTCAGCAGGCTGTATCATTGAAGATGGGATTAGATACACAGCTCAACAGGAAGTATCGCACACAACAGGCTGTGTATCAAGCACACATACATGTTAGGATTAGATACAGATGGGTTTGGATGTGTTTGCCGATTCCAGCCGTTTATTACACTCTGGAGATGGTGAGGGAAGAGCCTGTGGACGGTCAGTGATTTAGACACTGAGTGAGAAGCAGATTCATGTCTGGGTGTAGTAACATGGACACAGGAGTGTAGTGGGTGGAGCTGCTGCAGACAGAGCAGAGTGGGGGGCGTGGCCAGCCTGTGACTCATCTCTGTGCAGTGCAGCCAGGCTTGTGTATCAATAAAGTTATGTATTCAACAAAACAAGAAGGGGAGAAAGTAAACAGATCTGCCAGGATAAGGCTACTTTCACACTAGCGTTCAGAACGGATCCGTCTGCATTATATTGTAGAAAAAATTCTAAGTGTGAAAGTAGCTTCAGACGGATCCGTCCAGACTTTACATTGAAAGTCAATGGGGGACGGATCCGTTTGAAAATTGAGCCATATGGTGTCATCTTCAAGCGGATCCGTCCCCATTGACTTACATTGTAAGTCTGGACGGATCCGTTTGCCTCCGCACGGCCAGGCGGACACCCGAACGCTGCAAGCAGCGTTCAGGTGTCCGCTTGCTGAGCGGAGCGGAGGCTGAACGCTGCCAGACTGATGCATTCTGAGCGGATCCGCGTCCACTCAGAATGTATTAGGGCTGGACGGATGCGTTCGGGGCCGCTTGTGAGACCTTTCAAACGGAGCTCACAAGCAGAGCCCCGAACGCAGGTGTGAAAGTAGCCTAATGTGATGTCTTCCAGGGAGGAAGGAAAGCTCAGACATTAAAAACAGGTATTGGGGGCATATGTATGTATGGTGAGGGGTGTTAGGAGCACATAAAAAGAAATTTGATTTTGGGACCGGACAACTTCTTTAACCACCTCAGCCCCTATGGCTTAAACACCCTTAATGACCAGGCCACTTTTTACACTTCTGACCTACACTACTTTCACCGTTTATTGCTCGGTCATGCAACTTACCACCCAAATGAATTTTACCTCCTTTTCTTCTCACTAATAGAGCTTTCATTTGGTGGTATTTCATTGCTGCTGACATTTTTACTTTTTTTGTTATTAATCGAAATTTAACGATTTTTTTGCAAAAAAATGACATTTTTCACTTTCAGTTGTAAAATTTTGCAAAAAAAACAACATCCATATATAAATTTTGCTCTAAATTTATTGTTCTACATGTCTTTGATAAAAAAAAAATGTTTGGGTAAAAAAAAAATGGTTTGGGTAAAAGTTATAGCGTTTACAAACTATGGTACAAAAATGTGAATTTCCGCTTTTTGAAGCAGCTCTGACTTTCTGAGCACCTGTCATGTTTCCTGAGGTTCTACAATGCCCAGACAGTACAAACACCCCACAAATGACCCCATTTTGGAAAGTAGACACCCTAAGGTATTCGCTGATGGGCATAGTGAGTTCATAGAACTTTTTATTTTTTGTCACAAGTTAGCGGAAAATGATGATTTTTTATTTTTTTTTTTCTTACAAAGTCTCATATTTCACTACTTTGTGACAAAAAATAAAAAGTTCTATGAACTCACTATGCCCATCAGCGAATACCTTGGGGTGTCTTCTTTCCAAAATGGGGTCACTTGTGGGGTAGTTATACTGCCCTGGCATTCTAGGGGCCCAAATGTGTGGTAAGGAGTTTGAAATAAAATTCTGTAAAAAATGACCTGTGAAATCCGAAAGGTGCTCTTTGGAATATGGGCCCCTTTGCCCACCTAGGCTGCAAAAAAGTGTCACACATGTGGTATCGCCGTACTCGGGAGAAGTTGCGGAATGTGTTTTGGGGTGTCATTTTACATATACCCATGCTGGGTGAGAGAAATATCTTGGCAAAAGACAACTTTTCCCATTTTTTTATACAAAGTTGGCATTTGACCAAGATATTTCTCTCACCCAGCATGGGTATATGTAAAATGACACCCCAAAACACATTCCGCAACTTCTCCCGAGTACGGCGATACCACATGTGTGACACTTTTTTGCAGCCTAGATGCGCAAAGGGGCCCTCATTCCTTTTAGGAGGGCATTTTTAGACATTTGGATCCCAGACTTCTTCTCACGCTTTGGGGCCCCTAAAATGCCAGGGCAGTATAAATACCCCACATGTGACCCCATTTTGGAAAGAAGACACCCCAAGGTATTCAATGAGGGGCATGGCGAGTTCCTAGAATTTTTATTTTTTTGGCACAAGTTAGCGGAAATTTACTTATTTGTTTTTTCGCACAAAGTCTCCCTTTCCGCTAACTTGGGACAAAAATTTCAATCTTTCATGAACTCAATATGCCCCTCAGCGAATACCTTGGGGTGTCTTCTTTCCAAAACGGAGTCATTTGTGGGGTGTTTGTACTGCCCTGGCATTTGAGGGTCTCCGCAATCATTACATGTATGCCCAGCATTAGGAGTTTCTGCTATTCTCCTTATATTGAGCATACGGGTAATGAGATTTTTTTTTTCCGTTCAGCCTCTGGGCTGAAAGAAAAAATGAACGACACAGATTTCTTCATTCGCATCGATCAATGTGGATGAAAAAATCTCTGCCAAAAAAAAAAAATGTAGGGGAAAGGCATCTGCCAGGACATAGGAGCTCCGCCCAACATCCATACCCACTTAGCTCGTATGCCCTGGCAAACCAGATTTCTCCATTCACATCAATCGATGTGAATGAATAAATCATTGCCGGGATTTCTTATTTTTTTTTATATACAAAGTGTTTGCCAAAGTATATGAACACCGCCGCCTCCTCAGCTCATATGCCTCGGCAAACGTATCTTTTACTGCAGAGGAGAAATCTCGTCTTGCAGCGCCGCATACACCGACTTGCGTGTAATCTGACAGCAGCGCAATGCTTCTGTCAGAATGCACATCAGTGCTGCAGCTAGTCGATCGGTTGGTCCACCTGGAAGGTAAAAAAAACAAAACAAAAAAGAAAAAACCAGGCCGCAACGCAATAAATTTATAAACTTTTGAACAGAACATATAAACTTTTTTTAACTTTTCTAACTGAACGTTAACTTTTTTACTTTCCGGTAATTTTTTTTTTGTTTAGTTTTTTTTTACCTTTATAGAACAAACCTCTCCTTCCCCATGGGACAATGTGCAAAGCGCAAATCGCCCAAAGATGTGGCGAAGTACGTTATGCACTTTATCCCAGGTGAAAGGAGAGGTTTGCAGCAGCTGTGAGTAAAAGGGTCCTAATAGCCCTGTGTGCCTGTCCTGTGAGATGCAATCCCTATGCTAAGTGTACCTGGGTGTGGTACTTCCGGAAACACTCTCCAAAGCATAGGGCAGGCTGGTCAGGACAGTCAGGACAGAAATAGCGGGTGTCACGCCTTATTCCACTCCTGCTACAGATACGACATCTTTTTCGGGGTGACGGTTGGGTTGAGGTACCAGGAACGACACTGGGGAAATGTCGCTCGTGTAGACGGCTAACTACACTGGTGGATGGGGCCACGGAACCTTCTGGATACAGGAGGTTCTCGATGATCTCTTCCTGGAATTTGAGGAAGGATCCTGTTCTCCCAGCCTTACTGTAGAGAACAAAACTATTATACAGAGCCAATTGAATTAAATATACAGACACCTTCTTATACCAGCGTCTGGTGCGTCGGGAAACTAAATACGGAGACAGCATCTGGTCATTGAAGTCCACCCCTCCCATGAGCGCATTATAGTCGTGGACTGAGAGGGGCTTTTCAATGACACGGGTTGCTCGCTCAATTTGTATTGTCGTGTCTACGTGAATGGAGGAGAGCATGTAAACGTCACGCTTGTCTCTCCATTTCACCGCGAGCAGTTCTTCGTTACACAAGGCAGCCCTCTCCCCCCTTGCAAGACGGGTGGTAACGAGCCGTTGGGGGAAGCCCACGCGACTAGTTCGCGCGGTGCCACAAGCGCAAATCCATTCTAGAAACAAATGCCTAAAGAGGGCCACACTTGTGTAGAAATTGTCCACATAAAGATGGTACCCCTTGCCGAATAAGGGTAACACCAAGTCCCAGACTGTCTTCCCACTGCTCCCCAGGTAGTCAGGGCAACCGACCAGCTCCAGGGTCTGATCTTTTCCCTCATAGATCCGAAATTTGTGGGTATAGCCTGTGGCCCTTTCACAGAGCTTATACAATTTGACCCCATACCGGGCACGCTTGCTTGGGATGTATTGTTTGAAGCCAAGGCGCCCGGTAAAATGTATTAGGGACTCGTCTACGCAGATGTTTTGCTCGGGGGTATACAAATCTGCAAATTTCTGGTTGAAGTGGTCTATGAGGGGTCGAATTTTGTGGAGCCGGTCAAAAGCTGGATGGCCTCTGGGACGGGAGGTGGTGTTGTCGCTAAAATGCAGGAAACGGAGGATGGCCTCAAATCGTGCCCTGGACATAGCAGCAGAGAACATGGGCATGTGATGAATCGGGTTTGTGGACCAATATGACAGCAATTCATGCTTTTTAGTTAGACCCATGTTGAGGAGAAGGCCCAGAAAAATTGTAATTTCGGAAACTTGGACTGGTTTCCACCGGAAAGGCTGGGCATAATAGCTTCCCGGGTTGGCGGATATAAATTGTGTGGCATACCGGTTTGTCTCTGCCACGACTAAGTCCAAGAGCTCCGCAGTCAAGAACAGCTCAAAAAATCCCAGGGCCGAACCGATCTGAGCCGTCTCAACCCGAACTCCAGACTGGGCGGTGAAAGGGGGAACTAATGGTGCGGCTGAAGTTGGTGACTGCCAATCAGGGTTTGCCAGCACCTCAGGGATTCTAGGGGCTCTACTGGCCTCTCTGTGCGGTGGCTGCGACGGGGTAACTACTGCACGTGCCACCGTACCAGCTTCAACTGCCCTTCTGGTGCTCGCCACGTCACCATGTTGTACGGCAGTGCTGGTACTAGGTCCAGGGAGGGCTGCGCTGCTGGTGTATGCCTCACCACGTGATCCGACAGCGCCAGCCCCACTCTGCTGCTCTTGAAACGGATCCTGCGCAACCTGTGGTCTAGCGACACGGGGCCGTGGTACGCCTGGTTCTATCAGGGACCTCCACCTCCTCGTCCGAACTTTGGGTCAGAGTGCCACTGCTTTCTACAGGTTCATATTCTGACCCGCTAGATTCGTCAGATGAGGGTTCCCATTCCTCATCCGACTGGGTCAGAATCCTGTAGGCCTCTTCAGAAGAATACCCCCTGTTTGACATTTGGACTACTAAATTTAGGGGTATTCCCTGAGACTACCCAAGAAAAAAGCAAGCCTGTCTTACAAAGGGGAGGCTAGCGAAGTACCGGAGGCCGCTGCGGTTGATAAAAAATATCAAAACTGATTTTTTTTTATCGCCGCAGTGCGTGTAAAGTGAATGTGCAGTGATCAAAAAATATATATTTTTTGTCACTGCGGCGGGGCGGGTGTGGGTGAACGCACGTGTGGGCGACCGATCAGGCCTGATCGGGCAAACACTGCGTTTTGGGTGGAGGGCGAACTAAAGTGACACTAATACTATTATAGATCTGACCGTGATCAGTTTTGATCACTTACAGATACTATAAAAGTACAAATGCTGATTAGCGATACGCTAATCAGCGAATCAGTGACTGCGGTGCGGTGGGCTGGGCGCTAACCGATCGCTAACTACCTAACCAAGGGGCCTAAACTATCCTAAAACCTAACAGCCAATACTAGTGGGAAAAAAAAGTGACAGTTTACACTGATCACTTTTTGTCTTTCACTAAGTGATTGACAGGGGCGATCAAAGGGGTGATCAAAGGGTTAATTGGGGTGCAGGGGGTGATCTGGGGCTAAAGTGTGGTGTTGGTGCTACTCACTGTGAAGCCTGCTCCTCTGCTGGATCCAACCGACGAAAAGGACCAGCAGAGGAGCAGACAAGCCATATAACAGATCATATTTACTAATATGATCTGTTATATGGCTTGTGATTCGTTTTTTTGAAAATCGCCAGCCTGCCAGCCAATGATCGTTGCTGGCAGGCTGGTGACGAAATTGTCCTTTAACTTTTGCCCGCCCGCGATGCGCATGCGCGGGCCGGCTTTGAGCGAAATCTCGCGTCTCGCGAGATGACGCGTATATGCGTGACTCTGCGCAGCGCTGCCACCTCCGGAACGCGAATCTGCGTTAGGCGGTCCGGAGCTGGTTAAGATGGATAAACGTAATAAACGCAAATGTGTTAACGATCCAGACAATTTCTACTACATATGTGGTAAATACACTACTTATGATCAGCGCAAGAATCTGACAAAGCGAGTGCGTCTTGCTTACAAGTATTACTTTGACTGTAAAATTGGAGATCAAGATAAAAGCTGGACACCTCATGTTTGTTGCACTGTGTGTTACTCTGGGCTAACGCAGTGGTTGAATGGTAAAAGGAAAGGAATGGCTTTTGCAGTGCCTATGGTTTGGCGTGAGCAGAAAAATCATCATTCAGACTGTTACTTTTGCCTGAATAAATCGCCGGATTTTTAAAGAGAAACAAGTCACAAATTGTGTATCCTGACTGTGAGTCTGCTCCTAAACCAGTACCACACGATGTAGAGAATCCAGTGCCTGCCCCTCCCACAGCAGGAACGGCAATTGAAACAGACGGTTCTGATCCTGATGAAGAAGAAGATGTTAATTGTCACAATGAACAAAACCTGTAAAATGGTGAAGAAATTGTGTTTTTTTTTCCAATTCCACTCCATTTGGAATTTTTTGCCCACTTCCCACTACATTGTATGCCATATTAAATGGTGGCATTAGAAAGCATAACTTGTCCTGCAAAAAATAAGCCCTCATATGGATATGTGACCGTGAGAAAAAAAAAAGTCATGGCTCAAGGAAGATAGGGAAGAATTATTAAAATGAAAAAATGAAAAAAAACTCTGGTATCCTAACTGTTAAAGGGGTTATCTAACACCTATTATCCCCCCCCCCCCCCAAAATGCCTGGCCACCGCATACAGGTATGACAACAATTATTACAAAATGAGACAGTGGCCTCTCAGAGTCGAGCACACAGTTGGTCAGTACAATGTACAACACAAATCACTGGTCGATCCACTTCAAGTTTATCTTCCACCACTTCACATTAAACTTGGTTTTATGAAAAATTTTGTAATGGCACTTGATCGTGATGGAAATGGTTTCCAGTATTTGAAGGAGAAGTTTAGCACACTGAAAACTAATGCTAAAATAAAGGCCGGAATTTTTATTGGCCCCGAACTCAACAAACTAATGCATGATGACACATTCAGAACAAAATTCAATCCTCTGGAACTTGCAGCTTGGGGTGAATTTGTGCTAGTAGTGCAAAACTTCCTTGGGAACAGACGAGCTGCAAACTATGCTGACAACATGCTTACAGTATATGAACAACTTGGCTGCCGAATGTCATTGAAAGTGCATTTCTTACATTCCCATCTTGACTTTTTCCCACCGATTTGGGACACGTAAGTGATGAACATGGAGAGCGGTTCCATAAAGATGTTTCTACAATGGAGAACAGGTATCAAGGCCGCTGGAATCCCAACATGATGGGGGACTACTGCTGGTTTTTGCAAAGGAAAATATGACCGTTCACAAATGCAAAAGAAGATGCCTGAAGCACTTATAACAGTACTGGGCCTTGCTCAAGTAAGACTTTTAAACTGAAAAACAAGACTTTTAGAAATTTTGTCATCCCATTACATTTTCATACACTGTTTACTATGCAAACTTTAATGTAGATCAGGTAATTGTTGGAGTAAAACTCGTTCTGTTCAAAATTATTCAATGCTTTCCAAGTGCTTAATTCATTTAGGCATATTTATGCATAGCAAAATTTTGTGACGTGTTACAACATTTTACGATTTAGTATAAGACAAATGTTTTTTGCCCAGTAGCAGACGAAAAGTTTTTTTGTTGTTGCGTGGTGTTATAAATCTACAAAGCTACTGACTTCTCTTCACTGTGAAGTCATCTCTCTGGACCTGAACTAGCATTGGCGTAAGTATAGGGGTCGCAGCGGTTGCGACCGGGCCCCTAAGCCAGATAGCCCCCCTTGCCAGTGGAACTGTACTTTTCCCTTTATAAGATGTAGTGCATCTTATAAAGTGGGTTGATGTTTCCAGTCAGGGCCAAGGATATTGAGAGTACAGAAGGTATCTTTGCACTTTAAACCTGGAGACAGAAAGAGTCCAAAATATCTCTTTAGCTCATATGAAGAGAACAATCCTCTAAATGTGGCGTGATCGTTGACGATCATGTGTAAGATATTTTACTGAGGCCCAGGAGATTCAAGTTACTGCTCCTACAACAGTTATGTAATTTGCATATACAAGAAGTACAGTGAAGTAAATTGAAGACTGTTTCCCCCAAAAAATGCCTGAAGATATACAAGGGAAAGGAATGTTATTAGCATGTGTTGGTTTACCATAAATTATTGTATGTCTCTGCAATCAGTCATGATCTAGATTTTATTTTTTCCATCAACATCTATAATTTTTGACATTTTCTTCTCTTGCAGATAATTTATTGCAGCCAGGAAACTTCCATCACAAAGGAGCATTTGTTTTTAATTTTAAATACATATAATTTTGTTTTCTTTTTCATTTCAGCAATACTATGCCCACTGAAAATTTAACATGGAATATTTTCCTTCTGTAGCATTCAACATACGTTAAGATCTCTAATATAGATAGGGAATATATTGTCACTTTCTGCTGTTGTGAGAGCAACATATTATGTGCACAGTAATCCTCATAATAATAGTAGATGGAGAATTGGGATAAAAGTATGACAGCTCTATTGTTCTATTGATAGGTTCAGGTAAAGATCTCCATAGAAGAGCACTGCATTAATTAGTGCAATGCAGGATGCTCTAATTTAACCGTTACAGTGGAGCTTTCTTTGGCCACAGCGATGGTCTGACTGATATATTTGAGCAAGCAATAGAGCGCCTTGATTAGGTGGTACATATAGGTGTGCTTTCTCCTCCTCCCATTGGTTGCTTGATGCACATGGAGGTGACTAGGAGCAGCATACCATATGTGCGGCGTCTGCGCTCCTGAACATAGAAGCCCAATGGCTTAGGTAGGTTTAGCGTAGGACCCGCCTGACCTGAGACCACTTTGGCGCTTGGTAGGCGGGCACAGATGTGTTTTGATCAAAATATATTGGATAAGTGTCTAAGATTTTATCATATCAGAGTGAGGACTTTGTCCATAAATAATGCTTGCATCTACTTTACTAAGTGCATTATTATCTTATTTCTGTGATTTTCTTCAATAATATGGCCATGGACATCCGCACATTTGTATATCATACCGTGCAGGATGTTTTTATCTTCGTTTTTTTCTGTGATTTTTTTGTCTAAGTGTGTGTAAGTCCTTTCTTTATCTTAGAGTTGTATATAGCAGCAAGGATGAGGAGGAGGTTGTACACAACAGACTAAAACGTCGGTAGAAGGAGATCAAACAGCCAATAGATAATGAGGAAAGCACACACAAGGCAAATTGCAGGGGGAAGACAGTAGCATCCTGGGCACACAGATCACATTCAGGATTTATTATTGGAATGAACACGTCCATAAAATTCTTAAACTAGGAGCAGGTTGTAACCTGAATAACGGAGTCTGAAAATGAACAAAGAACTAAAGATCATAGACTAAAGCTTAGCGTAATCATCTTTTTTTTTTACTTAAAGGGGTATTCTGGTTAGTACAAGTTATCCCCTATCCACAGGATAGGTAATAACTTCAAGATCAATAGGGGTCCTACTGCTGGGACACCCACCGATCATGAAAAAGGGGCCCCGTACCTGCTGCAGGTCCCCTACTGCCACTTCATTTATTTCTTATGGGAGTTCTGGAGATAGTATGTGCAACCTGCCGCTCTGGTCATTTTAGTGGAGCTGCAAGGGGCCCTTGTTCCAGAATAGCCCTTTAAGGTAAGAACCATATTCAATGTGTCCTTAGCCATGTCTGATACTTGCTTCTACCATAAAACAAAATATTTTTTGCATCATTCCTTAGAACTTTTTATTGTGCCTCTTCTTTGCTATTCCTCCTGGAAATGGATGAATACATTGACCCTTTGTTGTTACCATTTCCCTTGTCAATAGGGAATGTGTCTACATGGTCGGACACTGTCAGAACTGATTGGCCAGTGCTAGATAGGGATATACTATATTGACAGGAGACTTTTTCTTTAACCACTTAAGCAACCATGAGGTTAATCAGTAAATGAGCTGGCAGATTTCCAGAGCTGTAGCGTATGACGCATCATATACTTGAGCGAGCTTGACCTTCTTCTCTGCTGAGGAAAACAGCAGAACAGTACATTAAACTTAAGGCCCTTCAGCAAAATGTAATAGAGGAAAGACAGTGTAGAAAAATAACAAGATGGAAAAAAACGCCATTAGATAAGTGTTTAAAATATTGCTGGATCGGTGTGGATCTCATTACAATGGACCATTAAGACTGCATCATTAACTCACACGAGCTGTGGTAAGTGGATGGGTGTTTCTGCTGTGCTGGGATGAATCTGAATATAGTTATATTCTAATATACGGTAATGTGCCTTTTCTAGTGCCGAAATAATGAACAAATGAATGGCCTGCTAAATCCGAAATTACAAAGCATGCAATAGGTTTGTTTAAAGTCATGGAGAAGAGACATTTTTGGTTTCTGCACTAAAATCACTTTGGGGGCCATTTTTTAAGACCAGCATTTTAGACGCCGGTCCTAATAACCCCTATATCTAACGGTGGATTTGCCAAAGTTGGATCCCCGAAACAGGCATAGAAAATGATAAATGAGACAGGCCTGACCGCCCCATCCCCTTCCCCGCCCATGCCACGCCCACTTTTTTTTTTAGACCTGGTGTGAGCGGGGAGAAGTTGCAGATTGTGGCTCAACTAACCTTTGAGACGCAATCTGCGCCAGAAATACACCTAATGTCGGAGTTATTCTTTTACTCTTTTTAAGGGTATATACAGTAATTTGCCATTAAACCTAAATATGTGCTACGACAATGCAAAAATGCATATTAAACAATACGGTATGCAGATTGGCACAAAAGGCATAAGGGTGAAAGCACAAGTTCAGCATGAGATATTTTAGAGTCATTATCTTAGTGAGGTTCTCCAGGATTACTGTGGCTTTTAACAAACATGGATTTCCTGACCAATTGGGAACAGCAGGTGTTTGAGAGTTGGGAAGTAATTAAGGAATAGATAAAAATGGAGGCCAGGCAGGCAGACACTTGACCACTGGGGAAGGGAGAGCGAATCTACCCGAAACGCGTATGGTGAAACAAGTGATGTACCTGTATTGAGAAGCCTCCGATAAAACTGTATGGCCATACAGAGAAAGAAATTTTTTTTACAGTAAAGGAACAACTATCGTCGAAAAGCTGTACCGAAGGAAATTGCGGAACAGAGTGTCAACTCCCGCGATCTTTGGAACTCCCGCGAAATTTGAACCAGCTTGTTGGAAGGAGCGATCAAATAAGCCGGCAGACATTTAAAGCTCCTCTCAAGCAACAGGGAGACAGCAGACACCAGACGGTAAGCCAAATACCGATTTAAAGTTTACTTCGACTTTAAAAGGAAATACCATAAGAGACTTTTTTATTCCAACATTATCAGGATTCCTGTGGACATTTTATGAATACACTACGTTCCCAGGGGAAATACACCTACAATATTTAAAGTGACACTCATTTTCCCAATCTGAGATAGATTCACAGAGGAATTACCTCCCCCTTCACAATAACAGCATATATAAGACCTGGACAATACTTGAAGTTTTCGGTGTGCGATTTATATCAGTGAATTTATCGACTATAGACTAGTATCGAATATTTTATTATCATATATTTTAGCATTCAATACAATATCGACTATACTATTATATCTACTATAGTTTATGTGATTGTAGTTTTTGTATGTCATTGCTATAATACACTTTTTATTATTTTTATTACTTGAATTTTATAGGAATTTAACAATAAATATTTTCTGCATATGTCAATTTGGTTGCCAAGTGTATGAGTGCTCTCCCATTTTTCCATTGTTACATGCTCGAGTAATTGCTTGACTCATATACATCTTCCCCAATGTTTTTTTTTTTATTTCAATTTGGAATCTTTTGACCTGGTTTCACCCTTTAAACCGATCACTCTGGTTTGCTTCCATCCTATATGTAGCACTTCCTGTTGCTGTATCCAACCAAACCCATGATGCACTTCTCCTTTCTCTACCACAGATCCTGCCACGCCCAGCTAGTTTATAGCTCCTCCCACCAGCTAGTTACATAGACACTACCTTATCACTGCCCCGTTCTATGGACATAACATTACAGGGAATAAGAAAGAGCTGAATGGACATGGTCATGTGACCCACAGTCCATAACGGGAAATTGGAGCAGTTAAAGGGAACCTGTCATGTGGATATTTGATTATAATCTAACTAATTATATACAATCATTAACTACTAAAAAGTGCCTTAGATGTATTCACTTACTGGTGTGACAGATGGTTACCTCATAATATACACACAAAGATGCCGCATGCCGCATGCTAATGAGCTGATTCGAGTCCAGCGTGATGTCATTGAGTCCAGCGTATATTTAATTCAGAGCTATAGCCACTCCGCTGCCCACCTGCTGCTGGTTCATATGGAAACAAACTGTCATTCAGCAGCAAGTGGGCGGGGAGAGTCAGGAGCTCATGAATATTCATGACTCATCATTATCAGCTGGAGCTTTTCAATACAAGATGTTGGCAGATTGACTGGGTCAATTAAAGAAAGTGACCCAGCATTGTGCTAAGAGAATCAATCACTTATTTATGTTGCCCTTAGATAGGACACCATAAAACTGGTGACAGGTTCCCTTTAAGGTAACAAAAATACAATGCAAAATGACTGGAAACCCCTTTAATTATCAGTATCAGCAGTGTGCATAAAAGAGGGGGACCTATAGAAAAGATCAAAATAGGCCTCCTGCTGTAGTAACAAGTTTTTCAAGCCTAGACAGAATAGACTGGCATCTGTTTACCCCACACATCCCTATACATGACCCTTTGGCAAACTTGTTCACACTCTTGTTTGTTAACAAAACAGAAAGAAGGATATCATTGCATGTTGGGAGTTGTAGTTTCTCAGCAGCTGAAGAACCTCAAGTTGGAAACTGCAACTTTACTACATCCAAAAGTGAAAACAGTTTAAAATTAGGGATGAGCGAACCCGAACTGTATAGTTCGGGTTCGTACCGAATTTTGGGGTGTCCGTGACACGGAGTAGAACCCGAACATTTTCGTAAAAGTCCGGGTTCGGGTTCGGTGTTCGGAGCTTTCTTGGCGCTTTTTGAAAGGCTGCAAAGCAGCCAATCAACAAGCGTCATAATACTTGCCCCAAGAGGCCATCACAGCCTTGCCTACTATTGGCATGGCTGTGATTGGCCAGTGCACCATGTGACCCAGCCTCTATTTAAGCTGGAGTCACGTAGCGCCGCACGTCACTCTGCTATGATCAGTATAGGGAGAGGTTGCAGCTGCGACGTTAGGGCGAGATTAGGCAGATTAACTCCTCCAAAAGACTTCATTCTGTGATCGATCTGCAGCTGTGGATCATTGAAGTGCTATTATTGACTTGCTCACTTTTTTGAGGCTGCCCAGAGCGTTTTTAGATCACTTTTTTTCTGGGGTGATCGGCGGCCATTTTGTGACTTGTGGTGCGCCAGCACAAGCTATCACCAAGTGTATTTAACCATCGATAGTGTGGTTATTTTGTGCTATATCCTACATCAGCTGCAGGCTGAGCCTGTGTCACCGAAGTGCATTTAACCAATAACAGTCTGGTTATTTTTTGGCCATATACTACATCAGCTGCAGGCTGAGCCTGTTTCACCTAAGTGCATTTAATCATCAACAGTCTGATTATTTTTTGGCCATATACTACATCAGCTGCAGGCTGAGCCTGTGTCACCGAAGTGCATTTAACCATCAACAGTCTGGTTATTTTTTGGCCATATATTACATCAGGGGCAAGTTGAGCCTGTCACCCAGCGCCTAAAAAATAGACCTGACATTTCTATTCAACCAAATCTGCACAGTTTTAGCTGGTCAAGTTATTTGTAGTGACCGTCAAAGCAGACTTTTTGTTCTGGGTTGAAAAAGCATTCCCAAATTTGCCATTCTGAAAATAACTAGTTTGTGGTATTTCAGGCCTACTTGAAATCTATCCCAAAAAGAAAATCTTCCATTAAAGTTATTGATAGTATCATTCAGAAAAACCTAAGACACACGCTAGCGTGCTGATAGAAGTGTCATTCTGTGATTAAACCTATAACTGTCACACAGCGCAAAAAAAAACAGGTCTCACATCTCTATTCAACCAAATCTGCACAGTTTTAGCTGGTCAAGTTATTTGTAGTGACCGTCAAAGCAGACTTTTTGTTCTGGGTTGAAAAAGCATTCCCAAATTTGCCATTCTCAAAATTGTGGTGAACGGAAACAATGAGGAAAACATCTAATAAGGGACGCGGACGCGGACGTGGACATGGTTGTGGTGGTGTTAGTGGACCCTCTGGTGCTGGGAGAGGACGTGGCCGTTCTGCCACAGCCACACGTCCTAGTGAACCAACTACCTCAGGTCCCAGTAGCCGCCAGAATTTACAGGGATATTTGGTGGGGCCCAATGCCGTTCTAAGGATGGTAAGGCCTGAGCAGGTACAGGCATTAGTCAATTGGGTGGCCGACAGTGCATCCAGCACGTTCACATTATCTCCCACCTAGTCTTCTGCAGAAAGCGCACAGATGGCGCATGAAAACCAAGCCCATCAGTCTGTCACATCACCCCCATGCATATCAGGGAAACTGTCTGAGCCTCAAGTTATGCAGCAGTCTCTTATGCTGTTTGAAGACTCTGCTGCCAGGGTTTTCCAAGGGCATCCACCTAGCCCTTCACCAGGGGTGGAAGAGATAGAATGCACTAACGCACAACCACTTATGTTTCCTGATGATGAGGACATGGGAATACCACCTCAGCACGTCTCTGATGATGACAAAACACAGGTGCCAACTGCTGCGTCTTTCTGCAGTGTGCAGACTGAACAGGAGGTCAGGGGTCAAGACTGGGTGGAAGACGATGCAGGGGACGATGAGGTCCTAGACCCCACATGGAATGAAGGTCGTGCCACTGACTTTCAGAGTTCGGAGGAAGAGGCAGTGGTGAGACCGAGCCAACAGCGTAGCAAAAGAGGGAGCAGTGGGCAAAACCAGAACACCCGCCACCAAGAGACTCCGCCTGCTACTGACCGCCGCCATCTGGGACCGAGCACCCCAAAGGCAGCTTCAAGGAGTTCCCTGGCATGGCACTTCTTCAAACAATGTGCTGACGACAAGACCCGAGTGGTTTGCACGCTGTGCCATCAGAGCCTGAAGCGAGGCATTAACGTTCTGAACCTTAGCACAACCTGCATGACCAGGCACCTGCATGCAAAGCATGAACTGCAGTGGAGTAAACACCTTAAAAACAAGGAAGTCACTCAGGCTCCCCCTGCTACCTCTTCTGCTGCTGCCGCCTCGGCCTCTTCTGCTGCTGCCGCCGCCTCGGCCTCTTCTGCTGCTGCTGCCGCCGCCTCGGCCTCTTCCTCTGCCTCTGGAGGAACGTTGGCACCTGCCGCCCAGCAAACATGGGATGTACCACCAACACCACCACCTGCGTCACCAAGCATCTCAACCATGTCACACGGCAGCGTTCAGCTCTCCATCTCACAAACATTTGAGAGAAAGCGTAAATTCCCACCTAGCCACCCTCGATCCCTGGCCCTGAATGCCAGCATTTCTAAACTACTGGCCTATGAAATGCTGTCATTTAGGCTGGTGGACACACACAGCTTCAAACAGCTCATGTCACTTGCTGTCCCACAGTATGTTGTTCCCAGCTGCCACTACTTCTCTAAGAGAGCCGTGCCTTCCCTGCACAAACAAGTGTCCGATAAAATCAAGTGTGCACTGCGCAACGCCATCTGTGGCAAGGTCCACCTAACCACAGATACGTGGACCAGTAAGCACGGCCAGGGACGCTATATCTCCATAACTGCACACTGGGTAAATGTAGTGGCGGCTGGACCCCAGGCGGAGAGCTATTTGGCGCACGTCCTTCTGCCGCCAAGGATCGCAGGGCAACATTCTTTGCCTCCTGTTTCCTCCTCCTCCTACTCAGCTTCCTCCTCCTCTTCTTCCACCTGCTCATCAAGTCAGCCACACACCTTCACCACCAACTTCAGCACAGCACGGGGTAAACGTCAGCAGGCCATTCTGAAACTCATATGTTTGGGGGACAGGCCCCACACCGCACAGGAGTTGTGGCGGGGTATAGAACAACAGACCGATGAGTGGTTGCTGCCGGTGAGCCTCAAGCCCGGCCTGGTGGTGTGCGATAATGGGCGAAATCTCGTTGCAGCTCTGGGACTAGCCGGTTTGACGCACATCCCTTGCCTGGCGCATGTGCTGAATTTGGTGGTGCAGAAGTTCATTCGCAACTACCCTGACATGTCAGAGCTGCTGCATAAAGTGCGGGCCGTCTGTTCGCGCTTCCGGCGTTCACACCCTGCCGCTGCTCGCCTGTCTGCGCTACAGCGTAACTTCGGCCTTCCCGCTCACCGGCTCATATGCGACGTGCCACCAGGTGGAACTCCACCTTGCATATGCTGGACAGACTGTGCGAGCAGCAGCAGGCCATAGTGGAGTTTCAGCTGCAGCACGCACGGGTCAGTCGCACTGCGGATCAGACCCACTTCACCACCAATGACTGGGCCTCCATGCGAGACCTGTGTGCCCTGTTGCGCTGTTTCGAGTACTCCACCAACATTGGCCAGTGGCGATGACGCCGTTATCAGCGTTACAATACCACTTCTATGTCTCCTTGAGAAAACACTTAGGGCGATGATGGAAGAGGAGGTGGCCCAGGAGGAAGAGGAGGAAGAGGGGTCATTTTTAGCACTTTCAGGCCAGTCTCTTCAAAGTGACTCAGAGGGAGTTTTTTTGCAACACCAGAGGCCAGGTACAAATGTGGCCAGACAGGGCCCACTACTGGAGGACGAGGAGGACGAGGATGAGGAGGAGGTGGAGGAGGATGAGGATGAAGCATGTTCACAGCGGGGTGGCACCCAAAGCATTTCGGGCCCATTACTGGTGCGTGGCTGGGGGGAAACACAGGACGATGACGATACGCCTCCCTTGTCCTTACCTCTGGGCAGCCTGGCACACATGAGCGACTACATGCTGCAGTGCCTGCGCAACGACAGCAGAGTTGCCCACATTTTAACGTGTGCAGACTACTGGGTTGCCACCCTGCTGGATCCCCGGTACAAAGACAATGTGCCCACCTTACTTCCTACACTGGAGCGTGATAGGAAGATGCGCGAGTACAAGCGCACGTTGGTAGACGCGCTACTGAGAGCATTCCCAAATGTCACAGGGGAACCAGTGGAAGCCCAAGGCGAAGGCAGAGGAGGAGCAAGAGGTCGCCAACGCAGCTGTGTCACGGCCAGCTCCTCTGAGGGCAGGGTTAGCATGGCAGAGATGTGGAAAAGTTTTGTCACCACGCCACAGCTAACTGCACCACCTCCTGATACGGAACGTGTTAGCAGGAGGCAACATTTCACTAACATGGTGGAACAGTACCTGTGCACACCCCTCCACGTACTGACTGATGGTTCGGCCCCATTCAACTTCTGGGTCTCCAAATTGTCCACGTGGCCAGAGCTAGCCTTTTATGCCTTGGAGGTGCTGGCCTGCCCGGCGGCCAGCGTTTTGTCTGAACGTGTATTTAGCACGGCAGGGGGCGTTATTACAGACAAACGCAGCCGCCTGTCTACAGCCAATGTGGACAAGCTGACGTTCATAAAAATGAACCAGGCATGGATCCCACAGGACCTGTCCATCCCTTGTGCAGATTAGATATTAACTACCTCCCCTTAACAATATATTATTCTACTCCAGGGCACTTCCTCATTCAATACTATTTTTAATTTCATTTTACCATTATATTGTGGGGCAACCCAAAGTTGAATGAACCTCTCCTCTGTCTGGGTGCCGGGGCCTAAATGTGTGACAGTGGCCTGTTCCAGTGGTGGGTGACGTGAAGCCTGATTCTCTGCTATGACATGAATACAGATTCTGCGCTGACATAAGGCCAGATTCTCTGTTACGGGACCTCTCTCCTCTGCCTGGGTGCCTGGGCCAAAATGTGTGACAGTGGCCTGTTCCAGTGGTGGCTGACGTGAAGCCTGATTCTCTGCTATGACATGAAGACAGATTCTGCGCTGACATAAGGCCAGATTCTCTGTTACGGGACCGCTCTCCTCTGTCTGGGTGCCGGGGCCTAAATGTGTGACAGTGGCCTGTTCCAGTGGTGGGTGACGTGAAGCCTGATTCTCTGCTATGACATGAATACAGATTCTGCGCTGACATAAGGCCAGATTCTCTGTTACGGGACCTCTCTCCTCTGTCTGGGTGCCGGGGCCTAAATGTGTGACAGTGGCCTGTTCCAGTGGTGGGTGACGTGAAGCCTGATTCTCTGTTATGACATGAATACAGATTCTGCGCTGACATAAGGCCAGATTCTCTGTTACGGGACCTCTCTCCTCTGTCTGGGTGCCGGGGCCTAAATGTGTGACAGTGGCCTGTTCCAGTGGTGGGTGACGTGAAGCCTGATTCTCTGCTATGACATGAATACAGATTCTGCGCTGACATAAGGCCAGATTCTCTGTTACGGGACCTCTCTCCTCTGCCTGGGTGCCTGGGCCTAAATGTGTGACAGTGGCCTGTTCCAGTGGTGGGTGACGTGAAGCCTGATTCTCTGCTATGACATGAAAACAGATTCTGCGCTGACATAAGGCCAGATTCTCTGTTACGAGACCTCTCTCCTCTGCCTGGGTGCCTGGGCCTAAATGTGTGACAGTGGCCTGTTCCAGTGGTGGCTGACGTGAAGCCTGATTCTCTGCTATGACATGAAGACAGATTCTGCGCTGACATAAGGCCAGATTCTCTGTTACGGGACCGCTCTCCTCTGTCTGGGTGCCGGGGCCTAAATGTGTGACAGTGGCCTGTTCCAGTGGTGGGTGACGTGAAGCCTGATTCTCTGCTATGACATGAATACAGATTCTGCGCTGACATAAGGCCAGATTCTCTGTTACGGGACCTCTCTCCTCTGCCTGGGTGCCTGGGCCTAAATGTGTGACAGTGGCCTGTTCCAGTGGTGGGTGACGTGAAGCCTGATTCTCTGCTATGACATGAATACAGATTCTGCGCTGACATCAGGCCAGATTCTCTGTTACGGGACCTCTCTCCTCTGCCTGGGTGCCTGGGCCTAAATGTGTGACAGTGGCCTGTTCCAGTGGTGGGTGACGTGATGCCTGATTCTCTGCTATGACATGAAGACAGATTCTGTGCTGACATAAGTCCAGATTCTCTGTTACAGGACCTCTCTCCTCTGTCTGGGTGCCGGGGCCTAAATGTGTGACAGTGGCCTGTTCCAGTGGTGGGTGACGTGAAGCTTGATTCTCTGCTATGACATGAAGACAGATTCTGCGCTGACATAAGGCCAGATTCTCTGTTACGGGACCGCTCTCCTCTGTCTGGGTGCCGGGGCCTAAATGTGTGACAGTGGCCTGTTCCAGTGGTGGGTGATGTGAAGCCTGATTCTCTGCTATGACATGAAGACTGATTCTGCGCTGACATGAAGCCAGATTCTCTGCTATGGCATGAAGAGACTGATTCTCTGCTGACATGAAGCCAGATTCTTTGCTATGGCATGAAGAGACTGATTCTCTGCTGACGTGAAGCCAGATTCTCTGCTATGGGACCTCTGTCCAATTGATATTGGTTCAATTTTATTTTTTTAATTTTTATTTTAATTCATTTCCCTATCCACATTTGTTTGCAGGGGATTTACCTACATGTTGCTGCCTTTTGCAGCCCTCTAGCTCTTTCCTGGGCTGTTTTACAGCCTTTTTAGTGCCCAAAAGTTCGGGTCCCTATTGACTTCAATGGGGTTCGGGTTCGGGACGAAGTTCGGATCGGGTTCGGATCCCGAACCCGAACATTTCCGGGAAGTTCGGCCGAACTTTTCGAACCCGAACATTCAGGTGTTCGCTCAACTCTATTTAAAATAGAATTTCTACTTTAACCAGTTTGAGACCAGGCCATTTGCACCCTCCCTCTTTTTGCATTCTGTAATTTACATTTATTTTAAAAAGGAGGGAAAATGCAGTTTTTATTACATTTTTTTGAGCTTGTTTTGATATAGAGAATATAGAAAGATATAGATAGTAGATATAGATACACTGCGTGCAGAATTATTAGGCAAATGAGTATTTTGACCACATCATCCTCTTTATGCATGTTGTCTTACTCCAAGCTATATAGGCTCGAAAGCCTACTACCAATTAAGCATATTAGGTGATGTGCATCTCTGTAATGAGAAGGGGTGTGGTCTAATGACATCAACACCCTATATTAGGTGTGCATAATTATTAGGCAACTTCCTTTCCTTTGGCAAAATGGGTCAAAAGAAGGACTTGACAGGCTCACAAAAGTCAAAAATAGTGAGATATCTTGCAGAGGGATGCAGCACTCTTAAAATTGCAAAGCTTCTGAAGCGTGATCATCGAACAATCAAGCGTTTCATTCAAAATAGTCAACAGGGTCGCAAGAAGCGTGTGGAAAAACCAAGGCGCAAAATAACTGCCCATGAACTGAGAAAAGTCAAGCGTGCAGCTGCCAAGATGCCACTTGCCACCAGTTTGGCCATATTTCAGAGCTGCAACATCACTGGAGTGCCCAAAAGCACAAGGTGTGCAATACTCAGAGACATGGCCAAGGTAAGAAAGGCTGAAAGACGACCACCACTGAACAAGACACACAAGCTGAAACGTCAAGACTGGCCAAGAAATATCTCAAGACTGATTTTTCTAAGGTTTTATGGACTGATGAAATGAGAGTGAGTCTTGATGGACCAGATGGATGGGCCCGTGGCTGGATTGGTAAAGGGCAGAGAGCTCCAGTCCGACTCAGACGCCAGCAAGGTGGAGGTGGAGTACTGGTTTGGGCTGGTATCATCAAAGATGAGCTTGTGGGGCCTTTTCGGGTTGAGGATGGAGTCAAGCTCAACTCCCAGTCCTACTGCCAGTTTCTGGAAGACACCTTCTTCAAGCAGTGGTACAGGAAGAAGTCTGCATCCTTCAAGAAAAACATGATTTTCATGCAGGACAATGCTCCATCACACGCGTCCAAGTACTCCACAGCGTGGCTGGCAAGAAAGGGTATAAAAGAAGAAAATCTAATGACATGGCCTCCTTGTTCACCTGATCTGAACCCCATTGAGAACCTGTGGTCCATCATCAAATGTGAGATTTACAAGGAGGGAAAACAGTACACCTCTCTGAACAGTGTCAGGGAGGCTGTGGTTGCTGCTGCACGCAATGTTGATGGTGAACAGATCAAAACACTGACAGAATCCATGGATGGCAGGCTTTTAAGTGTCCTTGCAAAGAAAGGTGGCTATATTGGTCACTGATTTGTTTTTGTTTTGTTTTTGAATGTCAGAAATGTATATTTGTGAATGTTGAGATGTTATATTGGTTTCACTGGTAAAAATAAATAATTGAAATGGGTATATATTTGTTTTTTGTTAAGTTGCCTAATAATTATGCACAGTAATAGTCACCTGCACACACAGATATCCCCCTAAAATAGCTAAAACTAAAAACAAACTAAAAACTACTTCCAAAAATATTCAGCTTTGATATTAATGAGTTTTTTGGGTTCATTGAGAACATGGTTGTTGTTCAATAATAAAATAATCCTCAAAAATACAACTTGCCTAATAATTCTGCACTCCCTGTATATAGATAGATATAGATAGTTTACGGTCAGAGTGTGGCTAAAATCTGTGGTATGTGTGTTAGGAATTGCATAGAATAAAGTGAAATTGTCATTTAAACCACACAGGGAATGCTGTAAAAAAAAAAAAAAAAAAAAGCATAGAAACAAGTTGCAGCATTTTTTTCATTTCCCACTCCCCAAAAAATAAAACAATAAAAGTAATTCAGTAAATTGTATGCTCTTTATGCCTAATGGTGCCAAAAAAACATATTTCTCAATCCACAAAAAAAACAAGCCCTTATATGGCTAAATTGATAAAAAAAAAAAATTAAAAGCTTTGATACTCTGAATTCAGAGTTGGAAAGCCCAAAATGATCACATCCTTAAAGGGGAATTAACAAAGTTTTTTAAATAAAAGGTGTGTTATTAGGAGTGAGGTCGCTTTATTAGGAGTGGGGTCACTATATTAGGAGTGGGGTCACTTTATTAGGGGGGTCACTTTATTAAGAGGGGGTCACTTTATTAAGAGTGGGGTCACTTTATTAAGAGTGGGACACTTTATTAGGAGTGGGGTCATTAGGGGTACATTAGGGATGTCTTTCTGGCTGTGCACAGCTCTCAGGGCACAGCTCTGCACGTAGCCAAGAGCACGTAGTCAGGAGCAAGCAGTGTGACGACTGAGAGGCGGAGCAGGCATGTGTGACAGGGAAGTCTGCTCTGCCCCTTGTTCCTGTGCTCCTATCAACTTTCCTCCTCCATTACAGCGCTTCGTGCAGGCCGGCTCCTTCCGCCAAGCACCAGCAGCGCGGCCGACCCTTTGATCGCAGCACAGCAGCGTGGCAGGTAACAAGTAACTTCAGAGGCCACAAGCGCATGCCATGTTTTTTTCCTATATTCACCCCATAAGACGCACTAACTTCCCCCCCCCCATTTTTTTGGGGGGGCAGTGTGTCCTATAGGGTGAAAAATATGGTATTCCTTAATACATTGTATTAGTTGTAATGGCTGTTTTCAGTGGCGTACCTCCAATAGAGGCAGACCACACAGCTGTTATGGGGCTCCTGGGGGAAGGAAACCCCCAGTAGAGGATAGGCCATGCCCACTAATTACACTTACATAGCTACCTGTGATGTGAGAAGAGGATATAAGAAGTGGAGAAGGACCTTTGGTGATGTCATCATCATATGATTAGTGCAGAGGCCTGGTGAAGGACCTGTGGGATGTGGCTGTGAGGGGGTGGAGCTTCTGTGCTGTGCCTGGAGGAGAGGTTAGTGGTGTCCTGGGATAACCCATATAACATCCTATAAAAGCTGGGAGTTGTAGTTCTGTCCTGTTATATCCCTATCCATGTAATTTCAACTTATGCTCTAGTACAGTCTGGTAATGCTGGGAGTTGTAGTTCCCTCCCCCTATATCCCCTCTCTGTAATGTATACTGATGCCCCATAATAAGTCTGGCCATACTGAGGGTTATAGTTATTTCCTTTTAAAGCTCTCTCCTAGTAAAACTGGATGATGCCCTATAATAATCTGGACATGCTGGGAGTTGTAGTTCTCTCTTCTTAGGCTGGGGTCACATCACCATTTAGTTTTCCGTTTTGCGTGCAGGACTTTTTTCCGTCTAAAATAACGGATCTCAGACGGAAATGGCTCAAACAGATGCCAAATGTGCAGACCTGATGCTTGAAATACAGGATCTGTTTTTTTCTTTATTTTTCTGTTCTTCTGACGGATCAGTGATGTGAACCCAGCCTTATACTTTCTCTGTACAATATCCACTTGTATCCAATAATAACAGCCTGGACATACTGGGAGTTGTAGTTTTGTCCACTTTTACCTCTCCGTATGTTGCCCCCTAATTTCAAATGATAACAATCTGTAGTTCCCTTGTCACTATTATAATGTTCTGCAGCTTCTGAGGTGTATACAGGGGAAGGCTGGCAGCCTTAGTCCTGGGGGGAAAATCCAGTCAAGTGGCCCATTTTTAGCCCCGCCCATTATTAAAAGCCCCTCCTACATATAGTAGGCCACTCCCAACAAACACTGTACAGCTGACATTCTATAGTTGCGGCCTGTCTTTACACATCATACGGAGAGGGGAGGTCTGTCCTGGCTGCACTGCCTGCTTCACATTATACAATAAACAGCCGGCTACAGCCAGGAAGCTCCTCCGCTCTCCTCCCTCCCCAGATCCTGCTCAAGGCCTGTGGTTCCCCCCACCATCTGCCACCCGCCCGTGGCCTGCTGCCCCCTTTGCCGTCCTCACCCAGCTCTGAATCCTCCTTCTGCAAATGGCAGGGGGGGGAGCCGGAGCATCTCCTCTCCTACATAGCACCCCATACCTCTTACATCCAGTGATGTCACCTTTGTTGTAGACGTTCTCTTTCCTCATCTTCTCCATTCAGACCAGACCACCATGATGATTTTTCAGCCATCTCCCGTCTCTGCAGAGATTGACAAACAGACATTAGTTTCCCACATTTCCATCATCTTCTCATCTTCTGAACACCCTCAATACTATACTGCAGAAACAGTCCCACTGGAAATACTGCTACCACACAGATAGTGCCCCCTTCAACAATTATTGGCACACAGTGCTCTAAAAAATAACTGCGCCCAGACACTAATAGTATAAAGATAATGTCCCCCAAAAATGATTGTGCTAAGCTGATACTGTGCCAGGGTGCCCCCCAAAGTAACAGTGCTCCCCAAAATCCCACCAATAGAAATAATTCTCTGCCAGAGCACACTTAGTAGTAATAATGCCCCTATAGTGCCCATACTAGTAATCATGTTTCTTATAGCCCCCCAGTAGTAGTAAAGCTCCGCATAATACCCCCTAGTAGTAATAATTCTCCCTATAATATGACAGTACATGAAATACCCCTACTTGAGCAGTTGAGCTAATGTCCCCATAATGTATGCCAGTATAAGATACCCCTATATAGTTCCCCAGTAATTACCCTCATAGTGCTCCCCCCCTTCCCCATAGTGTCCCCCATAATATGCCAGTAAAAAAATGCCCCTTCTTAGTGCCCCCAGCAGATGTCCCTAAAGTGCTCCTCTCCCCCATAATGTGCCAGTAAAAAATGCCCCTTCTTAGTGCCATTAGATGCCCCAATAGTGCTCAACTCCCCCATAGTGCCCCCAAATAATGCCCTATAGTGTCGCTCCTCCCTATAGTGCCTCCCATAATGTGCCAGTAAAAAATGCCCCCTTAGTGCCACCAGATGCCATAGTGCCCCCCATAATGGGCCAATAAAAAAGGCCACTTTAGAGCCCTCACTTCCCCATAGTGCCCCCAAATAATGCCCCTATAGTGACACCAGATGCCCCATAGTGCCGCTCTCCCCTATAGTGCCCCCATAATGTGCCAATAATAAAAAAGCCCCTTTAGAGCCCCCAGATACCCCCATAGAGCTCCTCTCCCTCATGGTGCCCCCCATAATGTGCCAGTAAGAAATGCCCCCATAGTGCCCCCCCAAAATGGGCAAGAAATAAATGCCCCCAGAATGCCACCCCCCAGAAAATGGGGCTGTAAGAAATGTCAGATCCCCCATAGTGCCAGCTCCCCCCCATAGTGCCAGCCCCCCCTCATAGTGCCAGCTCTTCCCCATAGTGCTAGCTCCCCCCATAGTGCCAGCTCCCCTCCATAGTGCCAGCTCCCCCCATAGTGCCAGCCCCCACATAGTGCCAGCTTCCCCCATAGTGCCAGCCCCCACATAGTGCCAGCTCCCTCCAAAGTGCCAGCCCCTCATAGTGCCAGCTACCCCCATAGTGCCAGCTCCCCCCATAGTGCCAGCCCCCCCATAGTGCCAGCTCCCCCTATAGTGCCAGCTCCCCCCATAGTGCCAGCTCTCCCCATAGTGCCAACCCCCCATAGTGCCAGCTCCCCCCATAGTGCCAGCTCCTCCCATAATGCCAGCTCCCCCCATAGTGCCAGCCTCCCATAGTGCCAACTCCCCCATAGTGCCAGCTCTCCCCGCAAAGGAAAAAAAAAACACTAATACTTACTGTACCTCCATCAGCAGCGATGCAGGTCTCTTCCGGCCTGTTTCCCGCGATTTGTGCTGCCCGGCTCAGGCGGCGCGATAATATTGACGTCATCGTGCCGCCTGAGCCGGCCTCTGATAGGCTGCAGGCATTAGTGCCTGCGGCCTATCAGAAGAACAGGGGAGGGAGATGCCTGAGGACGGCGATACAGATGAATATGGAGATGAGCGCTTCCACAATGGAAGTGCTCATCTCCTACTGCCTGCCGCCACCATCGCCGCAATTACATCCAGGGCCGCGCCGCCTGTGGTGATCGGCGGTGCGGAGCTGAGGAATAAAAAAAAATAAAAAAATTGTTAAAGACGGCTGTTTTTTAGGACGGACTGGGGAGCAATTGCCTCCCTGCCCACCGTCCCAGCCCACCCCACCGTCCCAGCCCACCCCTGGGTGTATATTAGGCTTTGCTCACAAATGTGCTGGTGACGTTCACTGTTCTGCCCTGTCATTGGAGCACAACAACGAAACTGTAGTTCCGGATCTGGCACTTCATGGACAACAACACCTGACGGTTTCCGCTATAAAATTGTGTCCAGCATTTATGACCTGCTCTGCGACTGAAGCCACTAACACAGATGTGATCAAAGCCTTATATGTTGTCTAGCATCAGATTATGAGGATCTGCAGCTGCTGATGTGTGTTTTATGACGTTCTGTAGCAGCTGAAGTGCGTATTATGAGTTTCTGCCGCATCTGAGGTTTGTATTATGAAGTTCTGCACCAGTGGAGTTGTGTATTATGAGGTTCTGTAGCAGCTGAGGTGTGTGTTAGGAGGTTCTACAGTGGCTGAGGTGTGCATTATAAGGATTTGCAGCAGCTGAGGTGTGTATGATAAGGTTCTGTAGCTGTTGCGGTGTGTGTTATGAGATTCTGCAGCAGCTGAGGTGTGTATTACGAGGTTCTGCAGTCGATGAGGTGTGTATTAGGAGGTTCTGTAGCAGCTTTAGTGCATATTATGAGGTTCGGCAGCAGCTGAGGTGTGTATTATGAGATTCTGCAGCAGCTGAGGTGTGTGTTATGATGTTCTGCAGCAGCTGAGATGTGCATTATGAGGTTCTGCAGCAGCGGAGGTGTGTATTATAAGGTTCTGCAGCACCTGAGTTGTGTATTATGAGGTTCTGCAGCAGCTAAGGTGTGTATTATGAGGTTCTGCAGCAGCTGAGGTGTGTATTATAATGTTCTGAAGCAGCTGAGGTGAGTATTATGAGGTTCTGTAACAGCTGAGGTTTGTAGTATGAGGTTTTGTCACAGCTGAGCTGTGTATTAGGAGATTCTGCAGCTGCTAAGGTGTGTATTATGAGGTTCTGCAGCAGCTGAGTTGTGTATTATGAGGTTTTGCAGCAGCTACGGTGTGTATCATGAGGTTCTGCAGCAGCTGAGGTGAGTATTATGAGGTTCTGTAACAGCTGAGGTATGTGTTAGGAGGTTCTGCAGCAGCTGAGGTGTGTATTTTGAGGTTCTGCTGTCACTGAGGTGTGTATTAGAAGGTTCTGTAGCAGCTGTAGTGCATATTATGAGGTTCTGCAGCAGCTAAGGTGTGAATTATGATATTCTGCAGCAGCAGAAGTGTGTATTGCGAGGTTCTGTAACAGCTGAGGTATGTGTTAGGAGGTTCTGCAGCAGCTGAGGTGTGTGTTATGATGTTCTGCAGCAGCTGAGGTGTACATTATGAGGTTTTGCAGCAGCGGAGGTGTGTATTATAAGGTTCTGAAGCAGCTGAGATGAGTATTATGAGATTCTGTAACAGCTGAGCTGTGTATTAGGAGGTTTTGCAGCAGCTAATGTGTGTATTATGAGGATATGAAGCAGCTGAGGTATGTGTTATGAGGCTCTGCAGCAGCTGAGATGTGTATCATGAGGTTCTGCAGCAGCCGAGGTGTGTATTGTGAGGTTCTGCAGCTTCTGAGGTGTGTATTATGCAGTTATGCAGCCGCAGAGGTGTATATTATGAGGTCCTGCAGCAGCTGAGGTGTGTAGTATGAGGTTATGCAGCAGCTGAGGTGTATATTTTAAGGTTCTGTAGCAGCTGAGGTGTGTGTTATGAAGTTCTGCAACAACTGAGGTGTGTATTATGAGGATTTGCAGCAGCTGAGGTGTGTATTATAAGGCTCTGAAGCAGCTAAGGTGTGTATTATAAGGTTCTGTAGCAGCTGTAGTGCATATTATGAGGTTCTGCAGCAGCTCAGTTGTGCATTATGAGGTTCTGCAGCAGCTGAGGTGTGTGTTAAGAGGTTCTGTTGTGGCTGAGGTGTGTATTATGAGGTTTTGCAGCAAATGAGGTGTGTGTTATGATGTTCTGCAGCAGCTGAGGTGTGTACTATGAGGTTTTGCAGCAGCGGAGATGTGTATTTTTAGATTCTGAAGCAGCTGAGGTGAGTATTATGAGGTTCTGTAACAGCTGAGGTGTGTATTAGAAGGTTCTTCAGCAACTGAGGTGTGTATTAAGAGGTTTTGCAGCAGCTAAGGTGTGTATTAGAAGGATCTGCAGCAGCTGAGGTGTGTATTAGGAGGTTTTGTAGCAGCTGAAGTGTGTTTTAGTACAAACCGGATTCCTTAAAAGTTGGGACACTATACAAATCGTGAATAAAAACTGAATGCAATGATGTGGAGGTGCCAACTTCTAATATTTTATTCAGAATAGAACATAAATCACGGAACAAAAGTTTAAACTGAGAAAATGTACCATTTTAAGGGAAAAATATGTTGAATCAGAATTTCATGGTGTCAACAAATCCCCAAAAAGTTGGGACAAGGCCATTTTCACCACTGTGTGGCATCTCCCCTTCTTCTTACAACACTCAACAGACGTCTGGGGACCGAGGAGACCAGTTTCTCAAGTTTAGAAATAGGAATGCTCTCCCATTCTTGTCTAATACAGGCCTCTAACTGTTCAATCGTCTTGGGCCTTCTTTGTTGCACCTTCCTCTTTATGATGCGCCAAATGTTCTCTATAGGTAAAAGATCTGGACTGCAGACTGGCCATTTCGGTACCCGGATCCTTCTCCTACGCAGCCATGATGTTGTGATTGATGCAGAATGTGGTCTGGCATTATCTTGCTAAAAAATGCAGGGTCTTCCCTGAAAGAGATGACATCTGGATGAGAGCATATGTTGTTCTAGAACCTGAATATATTTTTCTGCATTGATGGCGCCTTTCCAGACATGCAAGCTACCCATGCCACACGCACTCATGCAACCCCATACCATCAGAGATGCAGGCTTCTGAACTGAGCGTTGATAACAACTTGGGTTGTCCTTGTCCTCTTTGGTCCGGATGACATGGCGTCCCATTCAAGAACTTTGAATCGTGACTCGTCTGACCACAGAACAGTCTTCCATTTTGCCACACTCCATTTTAAATGATCCCTGGCCCAGTGAAAACGCCTGAGCTTGTGGATCTTGCTTAGAAATGGCTTCTTCTTTGCACTGGAGAGTTTCAGCTGACAACGGCGGATGGCACGGTGGATTGTGTTCACTGACAATGGTTTCTGGAAGTATTCCTGAGCCCATTCTGTGATTTCCTTTACAGTAGCATTCCTGTTTGTGGTGCAGTGTCGTTTAAGGGCCCGGAGATCACAGGCATCCAGTATGGTTTTACGGCCTTGACCCTTACGCACAGAGATTGTTCCAGATTCTCTGAATCTTCGGATGATGTTATGCACAGTTGATGATGATAGATGCAAAGTCTTTGCAATTTTTCGCTGGGTAACACCTTTCTGATATTGCTCCACTATCTTTCTGCGCAACATTGTGGGAATTGGTGATCCTCTACCCATCTGGCTTCTGAGAGACACTGCCACTCTGAGAAGCTCTTTTTATACCCAATCATGTTGCCAATTGACCTAATTAGTGTTAATTGGTCTTCCAGCTCTTCGTTATGCTCAAATTTACTTTTTCCAGCCTCTTATTGCTACTTGTCCCAACTTTTTGGGGATTTGTTGACACCGTGAAATTTTGAATCAACGTATTTTTCCTTTAAAATTATACATTTACTCGGATTAAACGTTTGATCTGTCATCTACGTTCTATTACAAACAAAATATTGACATTTGCCATCTCCACATCATTGCATTCAGTTTTTATTCACAATTTGTTTAGTGTCCCAACTTTTTTGGAATCCGGTTTGTATATTCTGCAGCAGCTGAGGTGTGTATTATCAGGTACTGCCACAGCTGAGGTGTGTAATAGAAGGTTCTGCATTAGCTGAGATGTGTATCATGAGGTTCTGCCGCAGTTGAGGTGTGTATTATAAGGTTCTGCAGTAGCTAAGATGTGTATTAGGAGGTTTTGTAGCAGCTGAGGTGTGTGTTAGGAGGTTCTGCAGTGGCTGGGGTGTGTTTTATAAGGCTCTCTAGCAGCTGAGGTGTGAATTATGAGGACCTGCCTCAGCTGAGGAGTGTATAATAAGGCTCTGCAGAAGCTGAGGTATGTATTAGGAGGTTCTGCAGCAGCTGAGGTGTGTATTGGGAGGTTCTGCAGCAGCTGAGGTGTGTATTGGGAGGTTCTGCAGAAGCTGAGGTGTGTGTTAGGAGGTTCTGCACTGGCTGAGGTGTGTATTATAAGGTTCTGCAGCAGCTGAGGTGTGTATTATGAGGAGCTACAACGGCTGAGGTGTGTATTATAAGGTTCTGCAGCAGCTGAGATGTGTATTAGGAGGTTCTGCAGCAGCTGAGGTGTGTATTAGGATGTTCTGCAGCAGCTTAGGAGTATATTATGATGTTCTGCAGCAGTTGAGGTGTCTATTATAAGGTTCTGCCGCAGCTGAGATTTGTATTAGGAGGTTCTGTAGCAGCTGAGGTGTCTATTATAAAGTTCTGCCGCAGCTGAGGTTAGTATTAGGAGGTTCTGTAGCAGCTGACATGTGTATTAGGAGGTTCTGTAGCAGGTAAGGTGTGTATTAAGAGGTTCTGCAGCAGCTGAGCTGGGTATTAGGAGGTTCTGCAGCAGCTGAGTATATTAAGATGTTCTGCAGCAGCTAAGGTGTCTATTATAAGGTTCGGCCACAGCTGAGATTTGTATTAGGAGATTCTGTAGCAGCTGAGGTGTCTATTATAAGGTTCTGCTGCAGCTAAGGTTAGTATTAGGAGGTTCTGTAGCAGCTGATGTGTGTATTAGGAGGTTCTCTAGCAGGTGAGGTGTGTATTAAGAGGTTCTGCAGAAGCTGTGGTGTGTATTAGGAGGTTCTGCAGCAGTCGGAGAAATATTAGTTGTGACTGGATTTAATCCTTTAGTTTTCTGTCTTTGCTTCGTAAGATGTCCTATTCTTCTGCCAGCAAGAGTCGCACTGTGATCTGACTGACCAGTCCGGACTTGACCTGATCCAGCAGAGTCACCAGTCCAGACTCCAGTCCAGCTCTGTGAAGATTTGCCCCAGGCCCTGACTGCGCTCAGCATTGGGAAGGATACACACCATATGAGAAGTAGCAGCAGCAGGCACAATTCATCATTAAGGCTAGGTAATCACTTGTGATCAGATTTTGATATTCTGTTCCAGCATACCAGCAAAATACCAGAATTACCAGATCCAGCATATTCCAAACACTGCTGGCACCTGCTGGATCCCATTCACAATAATAGGGTCATTTGAGATCCTGAATGCAGCAGTATTTTGCTCTTTCTTTTTGCCAGAATCTGCAATGGAGCCTGTAACGGACCGTTTCAGCAGACAAGGGGTTAAAATCCGTTTAGGCGATAAGCCCCTTTCTGAGAGACAGGCGCAGCTACTGCAGAACACCAAAGTCCCGAACTGGATACAAAGTAGCACTCCAAACTGGAACCTCACGAATAGCTGCTAGCAGACTAACAGGAATCAGCTTACAATCCTGGCAATCGGTCCTCTAACAGCATACAGGGAATCCCCCCAATAACGAGACAAGGCTCCGTGTTGAGGGTCAAGCAGTGGTCTGACTGTACTTCACGTACAGCCTCTTTTATTCATAAACCACAAACATAGTACTGCCCACAGGGGTTTAAAATACAACCAATCAGTAATTAACAACACATACAATGTAACTACAGCAACCAATCGTTCACGCCCCCAGAGGACCAGAATGAAGACTGTGACATAGGACAACATATCCCCACAATGCATCATGGTCTCCTCCTCTCTTGTCTCCGGAGACAACCTGAGGAGCAATCCAATTATCTCTGAGGACAAAGGGAGATCGCCAATACACATGTGAGGACAACAGAACAGACATCACCATTTAAACACACAATGGGACAATGGCACAATAGAAACACACCCGCATATTCCTCCCAAGCTGACAAGTTACACTTATTATAAATTGTTACAACTTTGTGAGTTTACATTGGCCATACATATAACTTACATCAATTTAAACAGTATAACTTGGGGACAAACCTATCCAAAATTCACTTGAATAGGTTCAGGGGTTTAAAAGTTAGTATATGGCCCATAATCCTGGGGCAAGAGGCCAGCAGCCAGTCCTCTCCAAAACCCAGTGGCGAGGGTGGTTTCGCCACACATCTCCCCCCCCCCAGGGAAGACTAACCAGATACCTGACCTCACGCCGGTCGGTACCTGAGTTAGTCTGGCAGCCCACCCACAACCCAATACTGGACCTGTTGAATTTAGTAGCCTGTCTCTGTCCAGTGAGTCCACCACGGTTATGTTGGAAGCTGGTACTCCCGGTATCTGTGTTGCTCCCTGGCTTGGAGTGGAGGTTGCTTTGTGGGCATGTATCAGCGGTACTCTGCCCTGGTGCCAGCGCTACCATGGAAGAAGCCTGGTTGGAGCCTGGTTGTTGGAGGGGGAGACCGACTGTCTCTACCCCCTTTGCTGTAAGTGCAGAGACCACGGTCCCATCTGCACTGTTGTGGGGCTTACTGTCTCCCCCTGGTGCGTTAAGCTGCCGCTGGGGAGAGGGGGTAACGAGCTCCTCTCCCATACATACTTCCAGCCGCTGGGGAGGGTGACCGACCGTCTCCGCTCCCAATACAGTGTCCTGCTGCTGGGGAAAGGAGACTGGGCTCTCTATTCCCTGCTGGACACTCTGCCGCTGGGGAATGGAGACTGGGCTCCCAATTCCCAAAAAATCACTCTGCTGCTGGGGGGCAGGAACAACTACCTCTGCCCCCTGTAACTCAGCCTGCCGCTGGGGAGGGAGGACGCTGCTCTCCTCTCCCTGCATTTCACACTGCCTTCCCGGCATATCACTCTGCTGCTGGGGGGCAGGAACAACTACCTCTGCCCCCTGTAACTCAGCCTGCCGCTGGGGAGGGAGGGCACTGCTCTCCTCTCCATGCACTTCACACTGCCGCTGGGGAATGGAGACTGGGCTCCCAATTCCCTGCAGGACTGGTGGAGAGACCTCGGTCCCATCTCTACCGGCCACCTGGGGTCCTTCCCAGTAACACTCTACAATATCTGCCCAGCTGAATGGGTCTGGATCTGGGTCTGTCACCTTACCGTCCTGCTGAGCCTTCTCAATGGAGTGGAAGAGATCTCGGTAGTCCTGCTCCAGTTCCCACTCCAGGGTTGCTAGGTGAGCCAGGTCTTGCTCTACCTCATGGGGGTCATCCCACTCATGCCTAGCCTCCCTCTCATAGAAAATGTCCTGAAGTCTGGACTGTACAGGGCTCCCGAAGTCAGGCTCTGCAAAGGACTCCCATAACAAGCCAGGACCATAAAACTCCTCTCCCTCTGGCTTGTCATGTTTGGCTGTCCAGGGTATATACTGTGCCATATACCACCAAAGCGCCTGGTAGGCATCCTCCAGCCATAGCTCCTGCCATACCCGGTGCTCTAGTTCCTTCACCCATTCCTCCAGGGGCTGCTCTCCCAGGAAGGGCATCCGCAGGGCCACTTGCTTCTGCAACCGCTGCTCTTCACTGGGGAGACTCTCGCCCCGCTGGTATTGTAGATTATCCAGGGCCTGGTACCAGATGCCTTTCCTTAATGCATCCCGGCCATCCAGGTCCTCCTCCTCGTATAACACTGCTGGTTCCATCCTGCTGCTGTCAGGTACGCTGTACTTGGACATGCGTTGTCCTTAAATTGTAGAATCCACAGAAATGGTGTCTCCTGTAGCTGTCCTTCTGGCTGTAGGAACGATCCCGCTGCTTGCCACCAATGTAACGGACCGTTTCAGCAGACAAGGGGTTAAAATCCGTTTAGGCGATAAGCCCCTTTCTGAGAGACAGGCGCAGCTACTGCAGAACACCAAAGTCCCGAACTGGATACAAAGTAGCACTCCAAACTGGAACCTCACGAATAGCTGCTAGCAGACGAACAGGAATCAGCTTACAATCCTGGCAATCGGTCCTCTAACAGCATACAGTGAATCCCCCCAATAACGAGACAAGGCTCTGTGTTGAGGGTCAAGCAGTGGTCTGACTGTACTTCACGTACAGCCACTTTTATTCATAAACCACAAACATAGTACTGCCCACAAGGGTTTGAAATACAACCAATCAGTAATTAACAACACATACAATGTAACTACAGCAACCAATCGTTCACGCCCCCAGAGGACCAGAATGAAGACTGTGACATAGGACAACATATCCCCACAATGCATCATGGTCTCCCCCTCTCTTGTCTCCGGAGACAACCTGAGGAGCAATCCAATTATCTCTGAGGACAAAGGGAGATCGCCAATACACATGTGAGGACAACAGAACAGACATCACCATTTAAACACACAATGGGACAATGGCACAATAGAAACACACCCGCATATTCCTCCCAAGCTGACAAGTTACACTTATTATAAATTGTTACAACTTTGTGAGTTTACATTGGCCATACATATAACTTACATCAATTTAAACAGTATAACTTGGGGACAAACCTATCCAAAATTCACTTGAATAGGTTCAGGGGTTTAAAAGTTAGTATATGGCCCATAATCCTGGGGCAAGAGGCCAGCAGCCAGTCCTCTCCAAAACCCAGTGGCGAGGGTGGTTTCGCCACAGAGGCTTCTGTGGGGAACCTCTGTAGCAAATGTGCATGTACTCTAAGGGGTTCTATGGGTCATTCACAAGGGGTCCCAATTCAAATTCCTGCCATGGAGCCCAGTGATTTCTATGTACGCCCCTGGCTGTTTTGTCTACTGAGCAATCATCAAGGGAAATAAAATGGCCGCCGTCTAATAATTACATATAAAACCTGTCCTAATCATACAGGACACGTTACTTCAGAGCACTGAGCCATAGAGCTGCCTCATCCTCCTCTCGACTCTACTTGTCAGGGATCATGATCCTGAATACAGATGTTAAGATCTTCAGCTGAATCTCTGTAGGAATAGAGCTCATGAGGAGACAGCTAAAGTAAAGAGACCATGGTGGGGATGTGGATAATGAGCAGCAGCTCTTGTATGCAGTCTTCATTACCACAGCCCCACATTACCACAGTCTGTCCTGTCCATCTTCTCTTTACATCATGTCTCCTCATGAACTCCATTCCTACGGAGACTGAGCTGAAGATATTATCAACTGTTATCAGGATTATATTCCCTGAAAAGTAGAGCAGAGAGCAGGATGAGGCAGCTATCTAGCTTAGTGTTGTGAAGTAACTTGTGCTCTAGTGTGATTAGGACAGGTTTTGTGTGCACTAATAAGACGGCGGCCATTTTATTTTCCCTGATGATTGCTCCCTAGACAAAATGAACCATTATAACTAATGAAAAGTAATTGGGAATGTATTCATAATAAAGTAATATTTAAGTATTTCCAATCATTTAATGTTGATGATTCTCGGAGAACGCTTTTAAGAGAAAACTGATTAGAAGAGTTTGTTGTACTGTAGTAAAGGCTAGTGGTAATTTCAGTTCGATTTACAGTATTGGAGATAATGAACACGATTGATCATTAGGGATTTCAGCTCAGGCCTTTGCCTAGTCTGAGCCCAAGACAGGAGACTTTGGGGAAATGTAGCGGCACATGCACAGTCAGCATCAGTGCTAATCAGGTAGCAGCAGCAGAGCCCCTGACCTTGCACTGCTACTCTAAGCAACAGCACAGGCACAAGATTGACAGGACCAGATGAGATGTTTGACCCTGTCAATCAAGGAAGAGGGTGCAGTATTATGGTAGTGGGTGTGGAACCCTGCGTCAACCAACATATTTTACTTTGGGCTAAACCTAAGGGCGTTATACTGGCAGTCCCCTGGCATTCACCCATTGAGAGTCAACACTGAGGTCAGGCACAGGTGAAGGTCACATAGCAAGGGTCAGAATCTAGTAAACGGGCAGAATGTAGGTACACGGGCAGACAACAATCTGAAGGACACCATAGGAGGGAACTAGCAAGCTAGCAACCTATTATTCAGGCAATCTCCCACAGAAAGGTGCCTTAGTTACCCCCGGGTTTCTAGCTATTGGCTGGTGAAGATCAGGAAGAGTAGATGAGGAGAGGACTCACCAGCAAGCAGTCTCGGGCCTGCATGAACAAAGCAGACTCCAAGGCCAGAACCACTCCGAAGAAGACAGTGGAAGGCGGGTCTGGCTCACTGGACAGGATAAGCAGGACATTAGTGGCCACAAGCCAAAGTAGTAACATGAAGTCTCTTGAGGCAGAGGGGCCAGCACCTCACTGCTGTAAAAATAGATTTGCCCATCTCTAGAAAGCCGCTGGAATATTAGTACAAAATTGAGATTCATAAGTCATTATAATGGGTATCCATCAATACAGAAATGCAAATTGTAATACATAGTAAGGGTCTATTCACATATCTGCGATTTCCGCAGATCTGCAAAACACGGACGCCAGCCATGTACAGTACAGACCAAAAGTTTGGACACACCTTCTCATTCAAAGAGTTTTCTTTATTTTCATGACTATGAAGGCATCAAAACTATGAATTAACACATGTGGAATTATATACATAACAAACAAGTGTGAAACAACTGAAAATATGTCATATTCTAGGTTCTTCAAAATAGCCACGTTTTGCTTTGATTATCTTGGCATTCTCTTGATGAGCTTCAAGAGGTAGTCCCCTGAAATGGTCTTCCAACAGTCTTGAAGGAGTTCCCAGAGATGCTTAGCACTTGTTGGCCCTTTTGCCTTCACTCTGCGGTCCAGCTCACCCCAAACCATCTCGATTGGGTTCAGGTCCGGTGACTGTGGAGGCCAGGTCATCTGGCGCAGCACCCCATCACTCTCCTTTATGGTCAAATAGCCCTTACTTTCAAAGTTTTCCCAATTTTTCGGCTGACTGACTGACCTTCATTTCTTGAAGTAATGATGGCCACTCGTTTTTCTTTACTTAGCTGCTTTTTTCTTGCCATAATACAAATTCTAACAGTCTATTCAGTAGGACTATCAGCTGTGTATCCACCTGACTTCTCCTCAACGCAACTGATGGTCCTAACCCTATTTATAAGGCAAGAAATCCCACTTATTAAACCTGACAGGGCACACCTGTGAAGTGAAAACCATTTCAGGGGACTACCTCTTGAAGCTCATCAAGAGAATGCCAAGAGTGTGCAAAGCAGTAATCAAAGCAAAAGGTGGCTACTTTGAAGAACCTAGAATATGACATATTTTCAGTTGTTTCACACTTGTTTGTTATGTATTTAATTCCACATGTGTTAATTCATAGTTTTGATGCCTTCAGTGTGAATGTACAATTTTCATAGTCATGAAAATAAAGAAAACTCTTTGAAGGAGAAGGTGTGTCCAAACTTTAGTCTGTACTGTACGTTCCGTATTTTGGGGACCGCACATTGCTGGCCCTATGATAGAAATGCCTTTTCTTGTCCGTGGGTGCGGACAAGAATTGGATATGCTATATCTTTTTTGCAGGGCCCCATTGAAATGAATGAGTCTAGACACGTTCCCACAAAATTGCGGAACGGTTGCAGACCCATTCATATGGGCGTGTGAATGGACCATAACAGTAATTCAATTAGCCCATTGCCTTTTTAAAACGTTCTGTAGAAAAAGTAGCACCAAACTAAAAATATCTCACATGGTTGATTATGATCATGGATTATTAGGATTACAGGGGCCACTCAAAAGCTATGGCAGAAGGATTACATATGACAGATGCAGCATAATATATAAGAGTTAAAATAATACACGGATAATGTTGTGTGCAAACTGTGGAGATATCTATGTGAAATGTTCAGTGCTCTTATATGACATTTGTTAGGGAAAGAAAGAACCTCAAAGATATTCCACTGAAACCATTTCCAAACCACCACAGGCAACACTTTTTAATCATCTGTCCTGCCCAGCCTCCAGCCAGGTTCCCATTCACTGTCTTTGTTTTCCTTGCTCTATTAGACACTGTATGAACAGAAGACCTTTACATGGCAGATTTTAATGATAAACTGTTACTGATAATAAGTAGGAAAATAGTGCATATGAAATGTGAAGACATCTGAAGGTGTGGAGGAGAAAACATGGAGAAATGTAATAAATAGACAACTGAGACTGGAACCATACAGGAGCTGTACCCATCACTGGAATGTCCGGACAAAGACATTCCTATTGTATTCAGACAGAGTGTACACCATGTGCGGTATATGTGCCATAAAGGCAAATGTACTAATAAAACCTTATTGACCTGACATTTGCCCTTTTGGAATACACCAGCCTAATATGGCATGCTTACATACCTTTTTTGTCACTGTAAAGCATACCATAGAATACTATGCTATTACATGCAGAAACAGGTTTCCTATGATCTTTCTATCTATGAGATTTCTTTGTTATGTCATTTTCACCTAGTTAATAATTTTGTTTGGGCAGTTTCTATGCAGCTGCTTTGCACTTGAATCTGAGTTTAGTTAGCGCCTAGCTTTGCTTGGTTGTTTAGGGTGGAGTTGCTGATGGTTGAGCCTTTATATATCCAGGCCATACTCCATTATTTTTGTTGGTTATAGTTTTTGCTAGGCACACTCCCTTCCAGATAGTATGTGCTTTGTCAGTATTCTGTGATCTGTAGTTCCACAATTATACCTTATTCTAGTCTTGTGTGTTTCCCGTGTATTCAGGGATTCATGGCTTCCTGCTGTTTTTGAGATTTGATTTGGCTGTGCTGTCCCTCTCCTCATTGACAATACATGTATGTATGCTGAGGAAAGCTTGCATTTGTCTGGGTAGGTCTGGGGTAGTCAAACGGAAAAGCTTTCGAATGTTTATGGCCAACTTAGTAGACATAAGAAGCACCGCTGCTTTTGGAGAGGCAGTAATACCCCTTAGCCTGCAGGCCCATAGGTTGCACTTCTGGCATGCTGCCACTAATGTAAGCTGTATTGTAGTGTATTCTCTTTGAATGCCTTCTATTAGGTAATGTATGATACAATTTTGTGTATATACAGTAAGTTTGGGTCTGAGACGGAGTCTTTCAGTCATAATTAAACAACAGTATTGTTGTGATTTCTGCTTGTTTGCAAAGACCATCTCTCACAAGTGAAAATCATTTAGAAGCCCCATCCTAATACACTTGGTAGAGGATTGGAATTAATAATGAGTGGGAGAGACTAATACAGAAATGTGCTCTGTCTAAGTGGTACTCTTTTTCATTATAGAGAGCCCATGGTATGCCAAGTACAGGAGCACAGCATTGTAAGCCAGGCGATGTCCCTCTGGGTTGCTGGGAAAGATATTCAAATTAGCTTTTTCTGAACCTATCTGATGCCGACAGATGTTAGACATGATGATTTGCATATATTTACCCAAAAAACCAGAGGATGTCTAGCCTACAATAGTCATCACATACACTCACCTAAGGAATTATTAGGAACACCATACTAATACGGTGTTGGACCCCCTTTTGCCTTCAGAACTGCCTTAATTCTACGTGGCATTGATTCAACAAGGTGCTGATAGCATTCTTTAGAAATGTTGGCCCATAATGATAGGATAGCATCTTGCAGTTGATGGAGATTTGAGGGATGCACATCCAGGGCACGAAGCTCCCGTTCCACCACATCCCAAAGATGCTCTATTGGGTTGAGATCTGGTGACTGTGGGGGCCATTTTAGTACAGTGAACTCATTGTCATGTTCAAGAAACCAATTTGAAATGATTCGAGCTTTGTGACATGGTGCATTATCCTGCTGGAAGTAGCCATCAGAGGATGGATACATGTTCTCATTCTGTTTACGCCAAATTCGGACTCTACCATTTGAATGTCTCAACAGAAATCGAGACTCATCAGACCAGGCAACATTTTTCCAGTCTTCAACAGTCCAATTTTGGTGAGCTCGTGCAAATTGTAGCCTCTTTTTCCTATTTGTAGTGGAGATGAGTGGTACCCGGTGGGGTCTTCTGCTGTTGTAGCCCATCCGCCTCAAGGTTGTGCGTGTTGTGGCTTCACAAATGCTTTGCTGCATACCTCGGTTGTAACGAGTGGTTATTTCAGTGAACGTTGCTCTTCTATCAGCTTGAATCAGTCGGCCCATTCTCCTCTGACCTCTAGCATCCACAAGGCATTTTTGCCCACAGGACTGCCGCATACTGGATGTTTTTCCCTTTTCACACCATTCTTTGTAAACCCTAGAAATGGTTGTGCGTTAAAATCCCAGTAACTGAGCAGATTGTGAAATACTCAGACCGGCCCGTCTGGCACCAACAACCATGCCACGCTCAAAATTGCTTAAATCACCTTTCTTTCCCATTCTGACATTCAGTTTGGAGTTCAGGAGATTGTCATGACCAGGACCACACCCCTAAATGCATTGAAGCAACTGCCATGTGATTGGTTGACTAGATAATTGCATTAATGAGAAATAGAACAGGTGTTCCTAATAATTCTTTAGGTGAGTGTATATTAACTGGTCTCCATAATAGAAATAGTACCCACCCGGTTGCAGATGTGAGGCTGGCTTAGCTATTTTTCTTGCTTTGCTACATAAACCTGTTTAAAAGGCAGGAACGCATCTCTGTCAATCCTTTGTGTGAAAATAATGCAACACTCGTTACTGCTGTGTTATCCTTACTGTGTACCTACCTGCTGTCTTACTTCAATGGGACAACTCCTTCCTATTCACCTGAGGATACATAACCAGTATAGCAAAGACAGAGATAGATGATGATTATAGTAGCTGACAATATCTCAAAGCTCTATGGAATTTACACTAACAAACTTCACCCATATACATTTTGGTGAGATTCTGGCCTTTGTTCTCCTCAGAACAGAGAAAAAATTCTCAGTTCATTCAGACGCTGTAAATGATTAGACTTCTGTAAATGACTTGGGGACCTTGTACTCTTTACTTATGAAAATTAGATTTTTAAAAATGCCTACTCTGCTTTTTTGTAAAAATAAATATATATGCAGCAGTCATGTGCATAGGATTAGCAGATAATCTTTGCAAACGATATTCAGATTAATGTAAATCAACTCTTATCCATGGGGATTAAGAATCTTTAGATTTATGGAAAGTTTCAGAAATACCGGCTGGGAAAATGTAAAGTTATGGATTTGAAAAAAAAATCATCCTTCTAAAATTCTAACTGTAAAAAAATAAAATTATAATAAAATAAAAAACAGGGATTTAAAGAATTTCCAATTTCATCAAGAATATGATTGCTTTAGCAGTTTTTACATTTAGTCACTTTTTTGATGTTTCACTAGACCGACTGGATAAAGTGAATATTAAATAGGGGATAATTTTAAATGGTTTGATTTTTTTTTTATTGATCCCCAGCACATAATTATTTTTTTTTATTCTGCATATCGATCCAGCATAAAGCTTCTTTCATATAACAGAAAATTTCCATAATTTTGGCATACAGAATGATGTGTCCATACTTACCTTTCTGCAAATTTGGTTAACCACCTCAGCCCCCAGTGCTTAAACACCCTGAAAGACCAGGCCACTTTTTACACTTCTGACCTACACTACTTTCACCGTTTATTGCTCGGTCATGCAACTTACCACCCAAATGAATTTTACCTCCTTTTCTTCTCACTAATAGAGCTTTCATTTGGTGGTATTTCATTGCTGCTGACATTTTTACTTTTTTTGTTATTAATCGAAATTTAACGATTTTTTTGCAAAAAAATGACATTTTTCACTTTCAGTTGTAAAATTTTGCAAAAAAAACGACATCCATATATAAATTTTGCTCTAAATTTATTGTTCTACATGTCTTTGATTAAAAAAAAATGTTTGGGTAAAAAAAAAATGGTTTGGGTAAAAGTTATAGCGTTTACAAACTATGGTACAAAAATGTGAATTTCCGCTTTTTGAAGCAGCTCTGACTTTCTGAGCACCTGTCATGTTTCCTGAGGTTCTACAATGGCCAGACAGTACAAACACCCCACAAATGACCCCATTTCGGAAAATACACACCCTAAGGTATTCGCTGATGGGCATAGTGAGTTCATAGAACTTTTTATTTTTTGTCACAAGTTAGCGGAAAATGATGATTTTTTTCTTTTTTTTTTTTTTTCTTACAAAGTCTCATATTCCACTAACTTGTGACAAAAAATAAAAACTTCCATGAACTCACTATGCCCATCACGAAATACCTTGGGGTCTCTTCTTTCCAAAATGGGGTCACTTGTGGGGTAGTTATACTGCCCTGGCATTCTAGAGGCCCAAATGTGTGGTAAGGAGTTTGAAATCAAATTCTGTAAAAAATGACGAGTGAAATCCGAAAGGTGCTCTTTGGAATGTGGGCCCCTTTGCCCACCTAGGCTGCAAAAAAGTGTCACACATCTGGTATCTCCGTATTCAGTAGAAGTTGGGGAATGTGTTTTGGGGTGTCTTTTTACATATACCCATGCTGGGTGAGATAAATATCTTGGTCAAATGCCAACTTTGTATAAAAAAATGGGAAAAGTTGTCTTTTGCCAAGATATTTCTCTCACCCAGCATGGGTATATGTAAAAAGACACCCCAAAACACATTCCCCACCTTCTCCTGAGTACGGAGATACCAGATGTGTGACACTTTTTTGCAGCCTAGATGGGCAAAGGGGCCCACATTCCAAAGAGCACCTTTCGAATTTCACTCGTCATTTTTTACAGAATTTGATTTCAAACTCCTTACCACACATTTGGGCCCCTAGAATGCCAGGGCAGTATAACTACCCCACAAGTGACCCCATTTTGGAAAGAAGAGACCCCAGGGTATTCGCTGATGGGCATAGTGAGTTCATGGAAGTTTTTATTTTTTGTCACAAGTTAGTGGAATATGAGACTTTGTATGAAAAAAAAAAAAAAAAAAAAAATCATCATTTTCCACTAACTTGTGACAAAAAATAAAAAATTCTAGGAACTCGCCATGCCCCTCACGGAATGCCTTGGGGTGTCTTCTTTCCAAAATGGGGTCACTTGTGGGGTAGTTATACTGCCCTGGCATTTTCCAGGGGCCCTAATGTGTGGTAAGTAGGTAAATGACCAGTGGAATCCGAAAGGTGCTCTTTGGAATGTGGGCCCCTTTGCCCACCTAGGCTGCAAAAAAGTGTCACACATCTGGTATCGCCGTATTCAGGAGACGTTGGGGAATGTGTTTTGGGGTGTCTTTTTACATATACCCATGCTGGGTGAGATAAATATCTTGGTCAAATGCCAACTTTGTATAAAAAAATGGGAAAAGTTGTCTTTTGCCAAGATATTTCTCTCACCCAGCATGGGTATATGTAAAATGACACCCCAAAACACATTCTCCACCTTCTCCTGAGTACGGAGATACCAGATGTGTGACACTTTTTTGCAGCCTAGGTGGGCAAAGGGGCCCATATTCCAAAGAGCACCTTTCGGATTTCACTCGTCATTTTTTACAGAATTTGATTTCAAACTCCTTACCACACATTTGGGCCCCTAGAATGCCAGGGCAGTATAACTACCCCACAAGTGACCCCATTTTGGAAAGAAGAGACCCCAGGGTATTCGCTGATGGGCATAGTGAGTTCATGGAAGTTTTTATTTTTTGTCACAAGTTAGTGGAATATGAGACTTTGTATGAAAAAAAAAAAAAAAAAAAAATCATCATTTTCCACTAACTTGTGACAAAAAATAAAAAATTCTAGGAACTCGCCATGCCCCTCACGGAATACCTTGGGGTGTCTTCTTTCCAAAATGGGGTCACTTGTGGGGTAGTTATACTGCCCTGGCATTTTCCAGGGGCCCTAATGTGTGGTAAGTAGGTAAATGACCTGTGAAATCCGAAAGGTGCTCTTTGGAATGTGGGCCCCTTTGCCCACCTAGGCTGCAAAAAAGTGTCACACATCTGGTATCGCCGTATTCAGGAGACGTTGGGGAATGTGTTTTGGGGTGTCTTTTTACATATACCCATGCTGGGTGAGAGAAATATCTTGGCAAAAGACAACTTTTTCCATTTTTTTATACAAAGTTGGCATTTGACCAAGATATTTATCTCACCCAGCCTGGGTATATGTAAAATGACACCCCAAAACACATTCCCCAACTTCTCCTGAGTACGGCGATACCAGATGTGTGACACTTTTTTGCAGCCTAGATGCGCAAAGGGGCCCAAATTCCTTTTAGGAGGGCATTTTTAGACATTTGGATACCAGACTTCTTCTCACGCTTTGGGGCCCCTAGAATGCCAGGGCAGTATAAATACCCCACATGTGACCCCATTTTGGAAAGAAGACACCCCAAGGTATTCAATGAGGGGCATGGCGAGTTCATAGAAATTTTTTTTTTTTGGCACAAGTTAGCGGAAATTGATATTTTTTATTTTTTTCTCACAAAGTCTCCCGTTCCGCTAACTTGGGACAAAAATTTCAATCTTTCATGGACTCAATATGCCCCTCACGGAATACCTGGGGGTGTCTTCTTTCCGAAATGGGGTCACATGTGGGGTATTTATACTGCCCTGGCATTCTAGGGGCCCTAAAGCGTGAGAAGAAGTCTGGAATATAAATGTCTAAAAAATTTTACGCATTTGGATTCCGTGAGGGGTATGGTGAGTTCATGTGAGATTTTATTTTTTGTCACAAGTTAGTGGAATATGTGACTTTGTAAGAAAAAAAATAAAATTCCGCTAACTTGGGCCAAAAAAAAGACTGAATGCAGCCTTACAGAGGGGGGGGGGGGGGATCAATGACAGGGGGGTGATCAATGACAGGGGGGGTGATCAATGACAGGGGGGTGATCAGGGAGTCTATATGGGGTGATCACCCAACTGTCATTGATCACCCCCCTGTAAGGCTGCATTCAGACGTCCGTATGATTTTTACGGATCCGATCAGTCTATCAGTGGATCCGTAAAAATCATGCGGACATCTGAATGGAGCTTTACAGGGGGGTGATCAATGACAGAGGGGTAATCAATGACAGGGGGGTGATCAGGGAGTCTATATGGGGTGATCACCACAGTCATTGATCACTCCCCTGTAAGGCTGCATTCAGACGTCCGTATGATTTTTACGGATCCGATCAGTCTATCAGTGGATCCGTAAAAATCATGCGGACATCTGAATGGAGCTTTACAGGGGGGTGATCAATGACAGGGGGGTAATCAATGACAGGGGGGTGATCAGGGAGTCTATATGGGGTGATCACCACAGTCATTGATCACTCCCCTGTAAGGCTCCATTCAGACGTCCGTATGATTTTTACGGATCCGATCAGTCTATCAGTGGATCCGTAAAAATCATGCGGACATCTGAATGGAGCTTTACAGGGGGGTGATCAATGACAGAGGGGTAATCAATGACAGGGGGGTGATCAGGGAGTCTATATGGGGTGATCACCACAGTCATTGATCACTCCCCTGTAAGGCTGCATTCAGACGTCCGTATGATTTTTACGGATCCGATCAGTCTATCAGTGGATCCGTAAAAATCATGCGGACATCTGAATGGAGCTTTACAGGGGGGTGATCAATGACAGAGGGGTAATCAATGACAGGGGGGTGATCAGGGAGTCTATATGGGGTGATCACCACAGTCATTGATCACTCCCCTGTAAGGCTGCATTCAGACGTCCGTATGATTTTTACGGATCCGATCAGTCTATCAGTGGATCCGTAAAAATCATGCGGACATCTGAATGGAGCTTTACAGGGGGGTGATCAATGACAGGGGGGTAATCAATGACAGGGGGGTGATCAGGGAGTCTATATGGGGTGATCAGGGGTGATCAAGGGCTAATAAGGGGTTAATAAGTGACGGGGGGGGGGGGTGTAGTGTAGTGGTGCTTGGTGCAACATATTACTGAGCTGCCTGTGTCCTCTGGTGGTCGATCCAAACAAAGGGGACCACCAGAGGACCAGGTAGCAGGTATATTAGACGCTGTTATCAAAACAGCGTCTAATATACCTGTTAGGGGTTAAAAAAATCACATCTCCAGCCTGCCAGCGAACGATCGCCGCTGGCAGGCTGGAGATCCACTCGCTTACCTTCCGATCCTGTGAGCGCGCGCGCCTGTGTGCGCGCGTTCACAGGAAATCTCGCGTCTCGCGAGAGGACGCACCGGCGCGTCCACCCAGAACAACAGGACCGCCGCAAAGACGCAATCCTGCGTACGGCGGTCCTGAGGTGGTTAAGGACATAACATGACCCCTACTCCCTTGGTCCCTCTTGCAGGAGCGTTATGGAACACTCGCTCTGTCTGCAATCAACTCTCTAACATCCTTGACCTATTCATCTCTCGCAAACTTTCCTAACAGAAACATGGCTGACACCTTCTGACACTGCCTTCCCTGCTGCACTCTCTTATAGCGGATTTAATTTAACTCACACCCACCAACCCCGGCAGCAAACACGGTGAAGGAGTTGGTCTTCTCCTATCAGACAACTGCTCCTACAGCCCAACTCTACTGTCACCCTCCATTATGCTCCCTTCTTTCGAAGTACACTCTGTTCGCATCTACTCTCCCCCCAATCTCCAAGTAGCTGTTATTTACAGCCCCACAGGCCCATCTTCCTTGACCTGTTCAACACCTGACTCCTACACTTTCTTTCTGCTGATATCTCCACTATCATCATGGGTGACTGCAACATCCCTATTGACACTTGCCACTCAGCTGCCTCTAAGCTTCTAGCAGTAGTCGTCCACTCCCACCCACAGAGATGGTTACACTGTGGATTTTATCTTTACCTGCCTCTGCTCCCTATCTAACTTTTCTAACTTGCCTCTCCCCCTATTCGATCACAACCTACTCATCTTCTCTTCACTGGTCTCTCCAGCTGCTCCCCCGGTCCACACACTAACACACCCCGACAGGAACCTTAAACATCTTAACTTTTGCTTGCTTTCTGACTCTCTTGTGCCACTCCCTACCATACTGTATGTTCCCTCCAGGATGCAAATGCTTCCACCAATCTGTATAACAGCACAATAACTACAGCTCTAGACTCTGTTGCCCCCTTCATGCACAACAAAACCCCAAAAATCTACAGACAACTCTGGCACACTAGCCTGAACAAAAAACGGAGACAAGCTTTCAGGGCTGCAGAGTGGTGATGGAAGAAAGCCTATTCTAAGGAACACTTCACAATATACAAACAATCCCTCCTCATTTTCAAATCCTCACTTGCTGCTGCAAAACAGGCCTACTTCTCATCTCTGATATCCTCCTTGTCTCACAACCCTAAAAAACTTAACATTTTTGACTCTCTTCTCTGTCCCCCAGCACCACAATCCTCACCTCCCATCTCAGCTGATGACTTTGCCACATACGTTAAACAAAAGATCGACAACATCAGAGAAAGCTTCAGCGCACAGTCCCAACAGCCCCTCTGCACAACTACTCAGTCCTCTTCTCCCAAAACCTGCTTCTCCACCATTACAGAAGAAAAACTTTCCACCCTACTCTCCAGATCACATCTCACCACCTGTGCCCTTGACCCAATCCCATCCCACCTCATCCCCAACCTCACCATAGGGTTTATCCCAGCCCTAACCTATTGGTTCAACCTATCAATATCCACCAGTGTCATTCTCTCTGATTTTAAACATGCTACCATTACACCCATCCTCAAAAATCCCTCCCTTGACCCATCTTCTTTGTCCAGTTATCGTGCCATATCACTTCTCCCATATACCTCAAAGCTTTCTGAGCAACATGTCCACTCTGAACTTTCCTCTCACCTCTCTTCCTGATCCTTCTTTGACCAGCTACAATCTGGCTTCTGACCCCACCACTCAACTGAAACTGCCCTTACCAAAGTCACCAACAACCTGCTAATGGCCAAAACAAAAAACATTACTCTGTCCTCCTCCTCCTTGACCTGTCATCTGCCTTTGACACTATCGACCACTTCCTTCTGTTACAAACTCTTTCATCTCTTGCCATCACGGGCCTGGTCCTTTCCTGGATCACATCATACTGCACAGACCGGACATTTAGTGTCTCCCACTCTCACACCACCTCCTTGTCTCATTCCCTCTCTGTTGGTATCCCACAAGGCTCTGTCCTAGGACCCCTGTTCAATCTACACCTTCGGCCCGGGACACCTCATAGAGTCCCATGGCTTTCAGTATCACTTTTATGCTGACGACACACAAACTTAACTCTGTGGTCCAGACAACACCATCTTACTATCTAGAATCCCACAATGCCTATCTTCTATATCCTCCTTCTTCTACTCTCGCTTTCTAAAACTTAAGTTGGATAAAACAGAATTTATCATCTTTCCCTCATCTTGCTCAACCCCCCCCCCCCCAACAGAGCTATCTATCATAATAAATGGTTGCAAACTCTCCCCGGTCAACCAAATCTGCTGCCTTGGAGTAACCTTGGATTCTGCCCTGTATTTCAAACCGCACACCCCAGCCCTTTCTACCATCTGCCACCTCCAACTCAAAAATATCTCCAACATCCACGCATTTCTCAACCAGGAGTCTGCAAAAATGCTTGTACATGCCCTCATCATCTCCTGCCTGGACCACTGTAACATTATCCTATGTGACCTTCCATCTAGCATTCTCGCACCCCTCCAATCAATCCTCCACTCTGCTGCCCGACTAATCTACCTCTCACCCCCTGACTCCTCAGCCTCTTCCCTCTGCCAATCCCTTCACTGGCTCCCCATTGCCCAGTGAATTCAGCTTGAAATACTAACAAATACATCTAAAGCCTTTCCTTAGGACACTAGAGTTTTTTATGTTTTTGTGTTTTCATTTTTCTACCTTATCATCCTTGAGCCATAACTTTTTTTATTTTTATATATACTATGTATATAGTTTTTGTCTAAATAGTGTGAAAATAAATGTAAACTTAGATTATTTTTATTTTTTTACATCATCATATTCTGACCACCATAACTTTTTTTTATAGTTATATCTACTGAGCTATGTGGGGACTCATTTTTGCATTGATTCCAATTCCATTGATTCGAGTGTGTGTGACATTTTGATCAAATTTTTAATTTTTTTTTGGTAAGAGAAGCTATGAAATGGCATAAAAATTGGTGATACCCATGATGTTTGTATTTATTTATTTTTATTCTATGGAAAGATGGGTGATTTAAATTTTTACATTTTTAATTTTTTTAAATATATTTTAACAGTTTTTTTTATGGTTTTGAAGCTCGTATTTGAGCCTGCAAAACCCATTTTATTTCATTTTGAACTCTCATGGGTCTTTTAGACCTATGATGAGAAGAGAATTGATTGTTTCTTATATTGGCCTGCCACCTGCTGGCCAAAATATGCATTATGAAACCAATTACCGGCATCCTTATTGGGCACAGAAGATGATGGTAATAAGCCCAGAAGCGTGAGCTTGATTACGGCATCTAAAGGCTTTAATGATCGCGATCGGCATTTTTGCCGATCTCGGTCATTAGTTGCGGGTCTGCGAAAGGGTTAATAATAAATAATAATGATAACATTGGTGAATTTCACCCGAAAATGTAAAGGACAAAGTAGTGAAATGATATAAAATAAAATACGTACAAATAAAAAAAAAATAATGGATTTATGAGGTGGAGTTCCATATGGAGTAGAAGTTTGAGGAAGCAGTGGACGTAGCGGTGTAGGTGGAAGCGGCGGTGGAGGAGGACGAGGTAGCCAACACAGGTTTTTTATTTTTTAAAATTAGGGTACACTCTAAAAGTGTGTGAAATATCCAAAATACAAGAATGAGCAATTGCGCTGCAGTATAACAATGGCTGGTTAGTGCCGGTATACATGTCTATTCTGCACAAGGTACGGACAAGTCCTGAGGGATCCATGCCTGGTTCATTTTAATGAACGTGAGCTTGTCCACATTTGCTGTGGACAGGCGGCTGCGCTTGTCTGTGATGACGCCCCCTGCCGTGCTAAACACACGTTCAGATAATACACTGGCTGCAGGCCAGGCCAGCACCTCCAAGGCGTAAAGGGCAAGCTCAGGCCATGTGCCCAATGTGCCCATTTTGGTGAAATGCTGCCTCCTGCTAAGACGTTCCATATCAGATGGTAATACTGGTTGTTGTGGCATGCTGACAAAGCTTTTCCACATTTCGGCCATGCTAACTCTGTCTTCTGAGGTGCTGGCGGTGCCCCAGCTGCGTTGGCGACCTCTTCCTCCTCCTCTGCCTTGGCCTTGTGCTTCCACTGTTCCCCCGCTGTCAGGTGGGAATGCCACCAGCAGCACGTCTACCAGCGTGCGCTTGTACTCGCGCATCTTACGATCACGCTCCAGTGAGGGAATTAAGGATGGTATGTAGTCTTTGTAACAGGGATCCAGCAGCGTGGCCACCCAGTAGCCAGCACAAGTTAGAATGTGGGCAACTCGGCGGTCGTTGCGGAGACACTGCAGCATATAATCGCTTATGTGTGCCAGGCTGCCCAGAGGCAACGAAAAGCTGCCCTCTGTGGGAGCTGTATCGTCTGTGTCCTCTGTATACCCCCAGCCACGCACCAGTGATGGCCATGAGCTGGTCTGGGTGCCACCCTGCTGTAAACATGGTTCCTCCTCCTCCATCTCCTCCTCATCCTTCACCTCCTCATCCTCCAGAACTGTGCCCTGGCTGGACAATTGTGTACCCGGTGTTTGTCGGTGCAGGAACCCACCCTCGGAGCTACTTGTGAATGACTGTCCGGAAACCCTACGAAATGATCCCTCTTCTTCTTCCTCCTCCTGTGCCACATCCTCTTCCATCATCGCCAGGAGCGTTTTTTCAAGGATGCATAGAAGTGGGATAGTAATGCTGAGAATGGCGTTATCGGCACTGGCCATGTTGGTGGAGTACTCGAAACAGCGCAACAAGGAACACAGGTCTCACATGGAGGCCCAGTCATTGGTGGTGAAGTGGTGCTGTTCCGCCAAGCGACTCACCCGTGCGTGCTGCAGCTGAAACTCCACTATCGCCTGCTGCTGCTCGCACAGTATGGCCAGCATGTGCAAGGTGGAGTTCCACCTTATGGGCACGTCGCATATGAGGTGGTGAACGGGAAGGTCGAAGTTACGCTGCAGCGCTGACAGGCGAGCAGCAGCAGGGTGAGAACGCCGAAAGCGCGCACAGACGGCCCGCACTTTATGCAGCAGCTCTGACATATCGGGGTAATTTTTAAGGAATCTCTGCACCACCAAATTCAGCACATGCGCCAGGCAAGGGATGTGCGTCAAACCGGCTAGTCCCAGAGCTACTACGAGATTTCGCCCATTATCGCACACCACCAGGCCGGGCTTGAGGCTCACTGGCACAAACCACTCATCGGTCTGTTGTTCAAGGCCCGTCCACAGCTCCAGCGCGGTGTGGGGTTTGTCCCCCAAACAGATAAGTTTTAAAACTGCCTGCTGTCGTTTACCCCTGGCTGTGCTGACGTTGGTGGTGAAGGTGTTACGCTGACCGGATGAGGAGCTGGTAGAGGATGAGGAAGCAGAGTAGGAGAAGGAAGCAACGGGAGGCAAACTGAAGCGCCCTGCAATCCTCGGTGGTGGAAGGACATGCGCCAAACTGCTATCCGCCTCAGGCCCAGCTGCCACTGCATTTACCCAGTGTGCTGTTATTGAGATATATTATCCCTGACCGTGCTTACTGGTCCACGTATTCATAGTGAGGTTCACCTTGCAACAGATGGCGTTGCGCAGTGCACACCTGATTTTGTCCCCTACTCGGTTGTGCAGGGAAGGGATGGCTCTCCTGGAAAAGTTGTGGCGGCTGGACACGACGTACTGTGGGACAGCCACCGCCATGAGGCCTTTAAAACTATCCGTCTCCACCAGACGGAATGACAGCATTTCAAGTTAAGGCAAGTAATTTAGAAATGCTGGCATTCAGGGCTAGGGATCACGGGTGGGTAGGTGGGTACTTCCTCTCCAGCATTTGGGAGATGGAGAGCTGACGCTTCCGTGGGATATTGTGGAGATGCTTGGTGAATGGTGACCCATGTGTTGGTGTTGCTGGCAGATCCTCTGTTTGCGGGGTGGCAGGTGGCACTGTCACTCCAGAGGTGGATGAAGAGGCCGAGACTGCAGCAGAAGAGAAGCAAGAGACCTTTCTTGGTTTTTGAGGCTTCTACTCCACTGCAGCTCGTGCTTTGCACTTAAATGCCTGGTCATGCAGGTTGTGCTCAGATTGAGAACGTTTATGCCTTGCTTCAGGCTCTGATTGCACAGCGTGCAAACCACTAGTGTCTTGTCGTCAGCACATTGTCTGAAGAACTGCCACGCCAGGGAACTCCTTGGAGCTGGCTTTGGTGTGCTCGGTCCTTTGCTACAGTGGGCAGTAGTAGGCGTACTGTCTAGAGGATGGCCGCTTTGCTTTTGCACCCTGCTCCCTCTTCTGCTGTGCTGGTGGCTCTGTGCGACCACCGCCTCTTCCTCCGAACTATATAGGTCACTCGCATGACCTTGATTCCATGTGGGGTCGAGGACCTCATCGTCCTCCACATCATCTTCCACCCAGTCTTAACCCCTGCCTTCCTAGTCGGTCTGCACACTTTCGATAGCCCCAGCAGTTGGCACCTGTGTTTCGTCATCATCCGAGATGTGCTACTATGGTCCTCCTATGTACTCATCTTGAAAGATACATGGTTGGGCATCGGTGCACTCAATCTCTTCTACTTCTGGGGCAGGGCTAGGTGGATGGCCCTGGGAAACCCTGCTAACAGAGTCATCAAAAATCAGAAGAGACTGCTGCATGACTTGGGGCTCAGACTGTTTGGCTGATTTGCAAGGGGGTGAGGTGAAAGTCTGATGGACATGAGCTGCAGGTGCCAACTGTGGTCTTTCAGCAGGAGACTGGGTGGGAGACAATGTGAAGGAACAGGATCCACTGTCAGCAACCCAATCTACTATCGCCTGTACTTATTCAGGCCTCACCATTCGTAGAGCCACAGCCCGACCAAATACGGCTGCAGGTTCTGCCTACTCGCACCTGAGGAAGGGTTTTCACTTGTGCGTGTAGCTGGTACAGATCGACCATGTCCTCTTCCTGCAACAGGAGCTCCACCACCAGCACCACGACCTGGGCCATGTCCCTTATTTGACGCTCTCCTCATATTTCTCGAATTTAGGATCTTGCCCTAAATGGGTGTTTAATTAATAGTAGAATATAACGATAGTATGTAAAGGGTGTATCTCACACAGCCTGACCCACAGTAGGCCTCAATTAAAGATTTGTTTGCCCAAAATGGCTGTATTTCAAATCCCTGAATCAAACCCCTGTATTTAAAGGGTGTATCTCACACGGCCTGACCCAGAGTAGGCCTCAATTAAAGATTTGTTTGCCCCGGGGGCGTGGCTAGCTGCTGACTGAGGAAGACGTCTCTCTCCTCTGTCACGGCAGGCTTAATCATACATCATCCGCCCTTTATACAAAGTTAAAAGACCTCAACTCAGATCTCTGGCGATTGCTATCAACATCTGCCCCAATTTGAGATCTTTCAATAACCAAAGGACCGCTCCGATCCAGAGTTACAAGTGAGGCCTAGCGGAAGAGGAATCCCCGGCCTAGATTTGAACCGGAGCACGGCCAGCATCGGAGCATCATCTCTGCTCTAGTTCTCTTTTAAGATCTACGATACCGCTTGTCCGGTCCAAGGTACACTACTCTATAAACAGTGCCAACCCTAGTCCGGCAGCATAAGGGGATATAACGCCTTACCGCAAGGCTGATAACACTGAGCCGGCGCCATCTTGAGACCCATCCACAGTGACTGTACGGCCAGTCTCCAAAGGCATCAGCAGTCCCCGGACTTACATAAAAATAAAGTACCTCTCTGTCAGTGAGAGCTTTGACTAAGGGGTTCTTACCGGTACACTAGCGGTGTTGTCACATAGACGAACTGACGCATCACGCTGCAGCCACATCTCGTCTTAGTGTCTGCATACAGCCCCTCAGACTCTCCCCAGGTGCTGGACAGTAACGGTATACCCTCCATTCGATACACTGGCAGATCGGGGCCAAGTTGGAAGGAAAATCTGCCTTTAACAGGACTGCTTTCTTTAAACCATCATATTTAAAGGGACAGTAACCCATTTGCGTTAAGTGCAACCCTGCAGAAGCACAATCTTCATAGTCACACGATGACATAAAAGCTGGAAAACAGGTCACACTTACATATAAATCCAGTGATGTGGTAATCTCTCAATATTAGATGAAGAAGTGAGTCATTTGCTTCAGGGGCCAGAACATACGCACATATGGTGAAAGTTGGAAGATACAGGGGGGGCTTATCAATACTCTCATAAACAGTCTAAGCGCCTTCTCTATCACAATCTGACCTGGATAGATTTATGATGAAGAAAAATCTGAGCAATCAGGGGGCACCCATGTCCACCCCCAAAAGTAACCCTCTACGGCAATCAATATCTCACCAAGACAGAGAAAGTGATGATGACGATCAATTAGATACAGGCTTAGATCTCCCAATATCAAGATCCTTCATCTCAAGCTTTATCCAAAGCTTTAAATCCAGTTTTGGAAGAACTATCTGAAATTAAAAAAGAGGTGAGGCAAGTGGGTCAGAGAGTTGAAGCCCTGGAGTCCACACAGTCTGCTGTGGCTGAATATACAAGTAAGAACTCAACTGCTCTCTCTGTCTACCAACAGCACATCAATTATTTGTATGACTATATTGAAGATCAAGATAATAGAGGCAGAAGAAATAACATTCGCATCAGAGGAGTCCCAGAGACTGTTGCTATGGAAGCTATACCCTCTGCAGTAAAAGAGATATGCTTAGCCCTGCTGGGTGAAGATTATCCAGACCCAATCACCATTGAAAGAGCCCACCGTGCTTTACGTCCTAAACCTAAACCAGGAGACCCCCCCAAGGGACATCATTTGCAAGCTTTAAAACTTTGCGCAGAAAGATCTAGTACTGAAAAGAGCCAGAGAAAGCGATAACATCGAATATGGGGGTTCCCAAATCCTCCTGTTTCAGGATCTTGCCCCTGCTACTCTTAATAAGAGACATGCTCTAAAACCTCTCACAGACCATCTTAGACAAAGACGCATCGCTTTTAGGTGGCTGTTCCCATTTGGGATGCTGATTACCTGCAAAGAGAAGAAATACATCTTGAGATCTCCTAAAGACCTCCCAGATATTCTTGCTGCTCTAGAAATACGAGATGTGGACATACCTGACTGGTCAGCTACCAATGACATTCTGATTCCACAAGACATCATGCCTCCTACTTTATGAGAAACAGCAGGGGGTGGCAAATCACAAAAATCCCAAAAAAAAACAAGGAAAACTCACCCCTAGACACATTATTTCAGAGGAAGACTGACCATATCCCTGATCTCCGGAGTTGTTTGTTCTACTTGTTTGATTGATAGTAGGACGGATGTGACGGCATGGTTGCTGATTGAATAGTCCCTCCATTTTACCCCTCATTCCTCCTGTAATCCAATGAGGTCATCTTCTGTCCTTATAGGCTCTGGGTATGAGGGTTAGGCAATCAGCAATCTATGCCCAAGATGTCTTTATGATAAGTTTAGTTGCTTCCCTTAAGCAATAATAGGTTATGTCAGTGAGTATTTGGTTGCTACATATATTACTCACTTCTTTAATCTTAGTTAAGATTTAATGTTACTACCTCATATGTCAACCCTGAACAGTTTTCGGGGCTTGTCACCTCTGTTACCTCTGTCCTCAGCCAGAGGTACTGACCTAAAAAGGTCCCACAAAGGGATAATAAAATCCCTAGTCTCCATTTCTAGCAGAGGATTGTTATTGTACTATTCTCTTTTTATGTTGATGTTCTTTCTCTTACCTTATAGCCCTTCCCTACCCCTCCTCATCTGCAAGCACTTTGATCCAGTGACTCCAGCAACCTATTCTGCGATCAATAGCTTCCACAGCAGACTCAGGCAGCCAGTGGAATGTAAGTACGACGCTCTACCCCCTCAGTCACCATCATGGCAGATATACATATAGTGACATACAACGTCAGAGGCTTCAGAACTCCTGCAAAAAGAAGCCAGATCCTACATTACCTAGACAAAGAAAAAGCCAAAGTGATCTTTCTGCAGGAAACACACTTTAAGAATAACAAGATCCCAAACATGTCAAGATCTTACTATAATCTGTGGTATCATAGCTCCTCAGAGCATTCTAATAGGCTTGGTGCGAGTATTGGCTTCCATAAACATATTGGGCCAGATTTATCATTAGCTCAGGTCAGAATAATGGAGTGAAAAAGTCCCAAAAAAAGTCCCAAACGCTAAAACTGCGCACAAATTTGCGACTTTTTTCTGCTCTGCACTATGCTTGCCAGTTTTCTGAAAGTGGGTGTGTTTTCTTATGTAAATGAATCTCTAGACAGATTTACTATTGGGACTATTTAAAAAGTCGCAAAAAAGTCGCAATTTCACTCCAGTGAGGACCATGCTTATCTTATGAGACTTTTTAGTAGAACATGCGACTTTTTCATAAAAACGTGCAACTTTTTCATAAAAACGTGCGACTTTTGTAAAGCTCCTTACTGACGGATAAACTGCTACCGTCAAACCAGATTTATTACAGTCTTAAAGGGCCGATCATAAATCTGACTTGGCTAAAACTGACTTTAGCCATATGTTAAAGTGGAGTGAGCTGTCAGAGTCATGATAAATCTGGCCCATTGACTTTCCCATGACAGGAATAAAATCAGACCCCAAAGGCCGATTTTTATTAGGGAAAGGGACAATAAACTCCCAAATGTACATGTTTGCTAACCTATATGCTCCTAATGTAGCACATAAAATTTGGTTCAAAAATACATGGCAGTTGTTTGAGGAATTTAGAGAAGGGATAGTTGTTGTAGCTGTTGACTTTAATGTTGCCCTTAACCCACAACTAGACACTTCAGCAGGTAAATCAGTGGTCCCATCAAAAACACTTAGCGCCATTAAAAGATTAATACATAACAGTAATCTCATAGACGCATGGAGAGCGAATAATCCGGGCGAAAGAGATTTGTCCTTTTTTTCCTACCCTCATAATACATATCACCGATTAGATTATATTTTGGTCCCTACGCCCCAAATTCACTGCTGCACTGAGACACACATTGGCAATATAATTCACTCTGATCACGCACCTGTATTTCTCACATGGAGAGCACCTGATACGCTCCCTAGAACGTACATCTGGAGACTTAATGAGACGTTGTTAGATAATTTACACGTGAAGGAAAAAGTGGAGACTAAACTTAGAGAATTCTTCTCTCTGAATAAATCCAAGACGTTATCCCCACACATATTATGGGAAGCTCATAAATCTGTTATCAGAGGCGACTTTATCTCAATTGCTTCCCATGTAAACAAACAAAGACGAGCCAAAGTAGCTGAGTTATATAATAATAATAAAATATACTTTTATCGAATATAGTATCGATTATATCTACCACAATATATGTGATTGTAATGTTGTATATTATTGCTACATTGTTCTTATAAATTATTACTTGTATTTTATGGGGATTTAATAAATATTTTCTGCATATGTCAATTTGGTTGCCAAGTGTATGAGTGCCCGCTCATTATTCTATTGTTACATTTGAGTTATATAATAGAATTTCCGAGTTGGAATCCTCTCACAAAAGTTCCCCAAACAAACAACTACTGGAACTTTCCGCAATTAGGGATGAGCTTAAGGAACTTCTGAATAAACAATCGGCTAAGCTATACCTAGCCCTCAAACAGAAGTTTTTCGCCCATGGTAACAAACCTACTAAGTTCAGGTTGGCTCTAATAAAACAACGTAAACGGAAATCTAGGATTTCGGCTATTCTGAATGACGAGAAGATATTAGTTAAAAATGATGTAGAGATAGCAGAGGCTTTTCAACGGTTTTATTCAGAGCTGTATAACATAGATAAGTCGGACCCTGTCGCCCTTAAGGAGGAAAAAGTAACTATGACCAAAGAGTTCCTTAGTAAAATACATCTTCCGACTTTAACCCCTGAACAAGCAACCAGTCTATGCTCTCCAATTAAGATCTCAGAATTATCTGATATAATCAAAAAAATGGCTAAAGGTAAATCCCCAGGGTCTGATGATCTCCCAATGTTGTACTACCTCTCATTCAAAGAGATTTTATTACCCCACCTACTTAAATCCTTTAATGAAGCACTTGCAGGCAAGCCATTTCTACCGCAAACTGTCAACGCCCACATGACTCTGATCCCCAAACCGCAAAAGGATCCTAACTTATGTTCCAGCTACAGACCTATATCTTTGTTAAACTTAGATATAAAAATGTATGCTAAGATATTGGCTAATAGAATAAAACCCCTATTGAAAGATCTCATCCATCCTGACCAAACAGGATTCATTCCTGGACGCGAAGGTAAAGATAACACTTATAAAGTCATAAACTCTATTGCCTTAGCAAAAAAGACTGGGACCCCTTTTGTGGTTTTGGGGACGGATGCTGAGAAAGCGATTGACAGAGTGGCTTGGGCCTTCATTAAAAATACCCTGACTAAGTTAGGTTTCCCTGATCCTTTCATTATGACTATCTTCTCAATGTATATCTCCCCAAGTGCCAACATTAAAGTCAATGATATTCTCTCTCAGCCTGTTCAGATAAATAATGGGACAAGACAAGGCTGTCCCCTATTGCCTCTACTCTTCATTCTCACGATCGAACCTCTTTTACAATACATTAGACAAACTAAAGAGATAAAAGGCTTGGTCTGTGGTAATTTGGAGATCAAACAAGCGGCATATGCCGATGACTTACTCTTAATGATTTCCAACCCAGCCCAAGCATTCCCTGCCATAATTAAGACCTTTACCACCTTTGGCTTCGTCTCAAACTTCAAGATAAATCTGTCCAAATCAGTAGCAATGAATATAAATCTCCCACCCAAACTCCTACAGAAACTCAAAGAAAACTCCCTATTTGAATGGACGCACACATTACTGTACATAAAATTCCTGGGAATAAACATTACGCCAGACTTAGGCTACTTTCACACTAGCGTTCGGGGCTCCGCTTGTGAGTTCCGTTTGAAGGCTCTCACAAGCGGCCCCCGAACGGATCCGTCCAGCCCTAATGCATTCTGAGTGGACGCGGATCCGCTCAGAATGCATCAGTTTGGCACCGTTTGTCCTCCGCTCCGCTCAGCAGACGGACCCCTGCACGCAACTTGCAGCATTCGGGTGTCCGCCTGGCTGTGCGGAGGCAAACGGATCCGTCCAGACTTACAATGTAAGTCAATGGGGACGGATCTGTTTGAAGTTGACACAATATGGCTCAATTTTCCAACGGATCCGTCCCCCATTGACTTTCAATGTAAAGTCAAAACGGATCCGTTTGCATTATCATGAACAAACAAAAAAAAAATTTTTTTTTTTTTTTGTTCATGGTAATGCAAACGGATCCGTTCTGAACGGATCCAAGCGTTTGCATTATAGGTGCGAATCCGTCTGTGCAGATACCAGACGGATCCGCACCTAACGGAGGTGTGAAAGTAGCCTTAAATAGACAAGTTTGAAGAGACAGAGGGCACACCATATACTTAAAGGAGTGCAAAGGGTGGTAAAACTACATATGACACATGATCTGACCCAAGAGAGAGTCAAAAGCGCCACCCCATAAATGCACATCCGATCATAAAGGATATAAAAATATATAAAGTTTATTAGACACAACAACACACACGCATTAAAAAATTGTATACAATGTAGAACAAAGTGCGGTATGCGATAAAATATATGTAACCGTTGTCAACCAGCATATAGAGCAATACAATAAATCACATATAGCAAATGTAAGGTAAGGTAAGACCACTAGAATAGAAAATACAGACAGACCAACATGGGGTCACATATCAAGCGCCAAACCTACATAGCCAGCTGGTGCAGTGGACCTGGAAACATAACAAGCGCCCAACGCGTGTCGCTGGAGCAATCCGGCTTCCTCAGGGGTTAAGGACTGTGTGTTGGGGCGTCAGTTAATATAGGGTATTAAATAAGCTGTAATTGCATTCACCTGTGCAGCAGGAACTGTAGTCAGTGCATGAGCATATCAGAACCCGGTCAGAACAGGAAACCGGAAGTGTACGTCACATGATCGGCTGGTGGAACGCATGGTGGAGCGCATATGCGCTCCACCAGCCAAAACACAGCCACATAACAAGAGAGGACATTGAGGACACACATATTTAGGCTAAACATTGAAAAATAATAATGAAATAATAAAATAAAGCTATTAAGACCCACATAAGCTATGCAAAGCAAGCTGATGAATAATCAAGACAGTATTTCCAAACCGGATGTAGATCGCAAAACCGGAAGTGAGGTGCCGCTGTGGAAGGCATGGTGGAACACATAGTGCGCTCCACTGTAGATGGTGGAGCGCACGATGCGTCCAGCACACGCCCAGAGGCACGGCAGCATACTGGGAGGAGCAGGGGAGGCGAACACCAGGAGGATGGGGGCAATATAATGATGATATGCAGGACAGAGCTCAATCCATATACCTGCAGTAGTGTGATAAGTGCATATACAGCTGCTAATCTGTGTATAGATAATAATAATAACAATGAATAATAATATGTCAGATACATAGCAGTGAGCGCACTGATAGGAAATTGGACATATACATATACATACAAGACATGCAAAATTCAGATATGCAATGTATGAAAAGGACATAGACATAGATTATATATAATATATAATATAATTGGTGCATATGAAAGTATATATATACACATATATGAAGCATATCTGACTCAAACACCTGTATACATAGTGCTAACAGAGATCCCAATAGACGTCCCTACAAAAACATAAGCATTGAAGAAGTTAACAATAATATACATGTATGTTATAAAACATACACACATGATAATAAATTACCCTAATATATAATCCATGATCCAATAAGGACCTACAAAAAAGGGGGCAAAAAAGGTTAATAATGAGGTTAATCCTGCGTCATAAGACCACAGATGTGGAAGTGAAAAGAATGGTGAAAACATGCACTATGTATACAGGTGTTTGAGTCAGATATGCTTCATATATGTGTATATATATACTTTCATATGCACCAATTATATTATATATTATATATAATCTATGTCTATGTCCTTTTCATACATTGCATATCTGAATTTTGCATGTCTTGTATGTATATGTATATGTCCAATTTCCTATCAGTGCGCTCACTGCTATGTATCTGACATATTATTATTCATTGTTATTATTATTATCTATACACAGATTAGCAGCTGTATATGCACTTATCACACTACTGCAGGTATATGGATTGAGCTCTGTCCTGCATATCATCATTATATTGCCCCCATCCTCCTGGTGTTCGCCTCCCCTGCTCCTCCCAGTATGCTGCCGTGCCTCTGGGCGTGTGCTGGACGCATCGTGCGCTCCACCATCTACAGTGGAGCGCACTATGTGTTCCACCATGCGTTCCACAGCGGCACCTCACTTCCGGTTTTGCGATCTACATCCGGTTTGGAAATACTGTCTTGATTATTCATCAGCTTGCTTTGCATAGCTTATGTGGGTCTTAATAGCTTTATTTTATTATTTCATTATTATTTTTCAATGTTTAGCCTAAGTATGTGTGTCCTCAATGTCCTCTCTTGTTATGTGGCTGTGTTTTGGCTGGTGGAGCGCATATGCGCTCCACCATGCGTTCCACCAGCCGATCATGTGACGTACACTTCCGGTTTCCTGTTCTGACCGGATTCTGATATGCTCATGCAGATATAAGAGGAACATATCTTCCTCTTATATCTGGGAATTTAACGGAATTAAAGAAACTACATGGCAGTTTTACAGGAAGAACTTGCAGTAGATAGGTAATCTTGGGAACTGCTGCACAGGTGAATGCACTTACAGCTTATTTAATACCCTATATTAACTGACGCCCCAACACACAGTCCTTTACCCCTGAGGAAGCCGGATTGCTCCAGCGACACGCGTTGGGCGCTTGTTATGTTTCCAGGTCCACTGCACCAGCTGGCTATGTAGGTTTGGCGCTTGACATGTGACCCCATGTTGGTCTGTCTGTATTTTCTATTCTAGTGGTCTTACCTTACCTTACATTTATGGGGTGGCGCTTTTCCTGCTGCACAGGTGAATGCACTTACAGCTTATTTAATACCCTATATTAACTGGGGTGGTGCAGTTCCTGCTGCACAGGTGAATGCACTTACAGCTTATTTAATACCCTATATTAACTGACGCCCCAACACACAGTCCTTTACCCCTGAGGAAGCCGGATTGCTCCAGCGACACGCGTTGGGCGCTTGTTATGTTTCCAGGTCCACTGCACCAGCTGGCTATGTAGGTTTGGCGCTTGACATGTGACCCCATGTTGGTCTGTCTGTATTTTCTATTCTAGTGGTCTTACCTTACCTTACATTTATGGGGTGGCGCTTTTGACTCTCTCTTGGGTCAGATCATGTGTCAGACATAAATAGACTATACGAAACCAATTTCCCCCCTCTGCTAAAATCCATACCTGCAACATTAAACTCATGGTCTCCTTCCTTCATCTCTTGGATAGGCAGACGTAACATTTTTAATTCCCTAATAGTTCCCAAGATTACCTATCTACTGCAAGTTCTTCCTGTAAAACTGCCATGTAGTTTCTTTAATTCCGTTAAATTCCCAGATATAAGAGGAAGATATGTTCCTCTTATATCTGGGCAAATATAAAGCCCAGAATCTCCAACAAGATCCTGCTTCTTCCCTTTATAAAGGGAGGTATTGGTTTTCCTTCCATCAAAAGATATCACAGGGCGGTTCATATTAACAGAATCATTGACCTGATAAGGAGACCAGTTCAGAAACTCTGGATTCCTTTAGAAGAAAAATTGGTGGGTTGTCCTATCAGACCCCTGTTATTATCCGAACCTGGTAAGGCCCCTCAACCAATTTCAGGAGACTCACTGGTGTCAGCTACACTGTCTATATGGAAAAATCCAGATATAAGAGGAACTTGCTTGACGTATCCCTCCTCACTTTTAACTATTAGAGACTGCCTTAGCCTCAACACTGACAGTTTCAACATCTTACCCTCTCAAATACGTAATTCCACTCTACCAGTTCATGAATTACTGGACAATGAAGGTAGCTTTCTAGACCCCACCTCCTTAGTAGCGAAATTTAAGTTAAAGAGCTTCAACCAGGTACAATTCTCATGCCTGAAAACTGTCACTAGCTCTATTCTAATAGGGAACCAAGAAACCTTGCCGTTAACATGGTTTGAAAAACTTGTTTCACAAACACAATACTCATCGAAGATCATCTCCATTGTAACTAGAAATCTACTACCATTAGAATTATCTTCCGCCCTAAACTTTATAAAGGAATGGGAGAAATATCTAGACGTTAAATTCTCTGAAAGGGAAAATTAAAATCTTTTGGGATTTGGTCTTTAAGCTAATAAGAGACATTCTTGAATTAAAAGAGGATCTGCTTCCTAGTTGTCCAGGAACAGCCCTTCTGACTCTAATACCTAATCCTTTAGCTACCTCAAAATTATTCCTCCTGAGAGTTCTGCTGGCAGCAGCAAGAATACTAATTGCCTTCAACTGGAAATCAACTATTTCTCCATCAATTTATCAATGGAGAGGGAAAGTTGAAGCTCTAGCAAGGCTAGAAGAACTATCACATTTGGAACTACGCTCTCATCACAAATACACTAAAATATGGCTTCCCTGGATGGCTAGGAGGGATACCATAAATCCTCACCAACTCAAGGAAATGGATCTCTTGATCTCTTAAACACCTGAGGTCATAAATTTTCCATTACCACTATCACCGAGTTGATATATACTGTACATATCACTGCCCTCGCATTACTACTGGTTGCCTGGCCTCTACTGCAAGATCTTACTTGTCAGTTAGATTTTTCACTGGATCCGAGGATTAAGATTCTTATCTACACCCTGTCAAACACACCTTCCCTCCTTTCCTTCCCCTCCCTTCCCTTTCCCTCCCCCTTTGCCCCCTACCCCTGTTTGTTCATTAGTTCAATGTTGGATTACTTAGCTCATTTGATTACGCTCCCAATTTTGTATTAGGCATCAAATTACATATATGGGAAAGGTATGTCTATCTTCCAGGCCATTTTTATTACAAGAACTGGAACTCTACTCGTTACCCCTGTTCTAGAGATCTTCTGGTCTTAGTTCTGCTAACCACCTGATAGATCCCTCTTGCCGCTTTTTAAAGTACCAAACGTGCATGCGGGTAGTTCTTCTTATATATGCTATTGTCCTCTCATCGAATTTACTTATCTGTACCGGATCCCTTTCATTGTATCTAAACATCGATTGAGCAATGTACAAAATTGGTTTTGCATACCACTGTCTGTATTATTTTATACATGTTATAAAATCAATAAAAAGATTTTAAAAAGAATAAAAAGAAAGATTTGTTTGCCCAAAATGGCTGTATTTTAAATACCTGAATCAAACCCCTGTTTTTAAAGGGTGTATCTCACACGGCCTGACCCAGAGTAGGCCTCAATTAAAGATTTGTTTGCCCAAAATGGCTGTATTTCAAATACCTGAATCAAACCCCTGTATTTAAAGGGTGTATCTCACAGGGCCTGAACCACAGTAGGCCTCAATTAAAGATTTGTGCACAAAATGACGGTATTTCAAATATCTGAATATAACCCAAATGTATAAAGGGTGTATCTCACAAAGGCTGCCAATTAAACTTTTTTTGCCCAAACGGGCGTTTGTTTAATAAATAATTATGGCAGCAGTATATAACCCTGGAATTTCAAACGTCAAGATGCTGCGAGGCCTGAAATATTGTGTATTTTGCCCAAAAAAGGGTGTTTTATTAATGAAAGAATATAAGCCCTGTATATACAGGGTGTATCTCACACGGCCTGACCCACAGTAGGCCTCAATTAAAGATTTGTGCACCAAATGGCGGTATTTCAAATATCTGAATATAACCCCTGTATACACAGGGTGTATCTCATACGCCCTGATCCACACTAGGCCGCAATTAAATTTGTTGGACCAAAATGGCTGTATTTCCAATACCTGAATAGAACCCCTGTATTTAAAGGGTGTATCTCACACGCCCTGATCCACACTAGGACGCTAACAAAGAATTGTGCCCAAAATTGCTTCATTTCAAATAACTGAATAGAAAGACAGTATGTAAAGGCGGTATCTCACAATGACATCTGCAGCAAAGGCTGCCAACTAAATTTTTTTTGCCCAAACGGGTGTTTGTGTAATAACTGAATTTGACAGCAGTATATAACCCTGTAATTTCACACGTGCTGATGCTGCAAGGCCTGAAAAATAGTGGAATCTGTCAAAAAAAAGTGTTTTTAAAAATCAATCAAATGATGGCTGTATTTCTAGCTTAAATTGCACACTGACTAATCCAGATGTTGTATATTGCCCAAAAAGTTTTTTTTTTTTTGTAACAGAATATGAAAGCTGTATATATTAAACATGAATTTAACACTATATAAAGAGTATGGTGGCTCTCTATCGCCTTTCACTGTGGATGGGTGCTACTAAGCCTGATGACTCACCCGGTCAAATAAATTAAAAATGTGTATAGAAAGGCTGAGCACTCTCCCAATGGACCACAATACAGACTATTCAAAATTAATTATATTTATATTTATTACACCGATATATAGATCAGAAACTAAAAATACACCTTAAAAAATACAATACAATATAAAAATTATTTGAATAAAAAGCGTTCAAATAAAAAGCGTTCAAATAAAAAGCATTAATGATGGTATACAAAAGATTAATGTATGCAACCTGAATAATATGCTGATTGGAAGAAAAAAGGAATCGATATCTATTCAATATGTTCAATGTGAAAATAATTTTCGACCATAAGAAAATAAATGTTCGAATAAAAATAGGAACAAGTTATTTCCTTTCGGATAAATGTCCAGACTGGAATATGGTATTCGATATGAACTTGCAATAATAATGTGTTCAATATGTTCAATGTGAAAATAATTTTCGACCATAAGAAAATAAATGTTCGAATAAGAATAGGAACAAGTTTTTTCCTTTCGGATAAATGTCCAGACTGGAATATAATATTCGATATGAACTTGCAATAATAATGTCGATTAGATATTATTCAATCAATATTCCCTGTATGGCAATGCGAAAAGGAGGAACATTCACTCTTGCGAAATGCCGTCTGGCTATAGCTCACGGTGGCGTCCCACGTGGCTAATGGAGTCAGATTCGGCTGGTACCTGTTAATGATGATTCAACAGGAGCAATATGAACAGAGTAGCCCTCTGTGTAAAGGTTCTTTAGTAGGAGAGTCTTTAAATGCAGCTCTGTCACTTCAAGGGTTTAAATGTTCGCTATATGCAATATGAATCCATCAGGGTAAAAAGAAGTCGATTCCAGTAGTTGAAGTCAAAAACGTCCATCAGCTGATGTGCGGGTCTTTTGAAACCAGACGCGTTTCGGGGTCTTTTCCTCGCCCCTTCCTCAGTGGTAGCCCGCAAAACGAAATAAGCCCCTTTTTATACCCAAAATCCTCCATAATTGGGCAAAAAGGGAAATCTGGAATGGATCTAACAACTTGTTTGAGTTGGTTGCATGTAAAACCCGATATGGAATAGAAAACTTATCAAACATCACCAAAAAGACCAAAATCTCACAAATAATTCCTTTTAAATAATCCATAATGAAGTTATATATCGACATACAATATAGTCTATAAAGCAACTAGTGCTCTGAAGAAACGCAGGTGCGATTCTTCTAACTCATGTGTTTTTCCCATGCGTTTTCTCAGAATCCTACATCTACAGACCATACCTAAACAAAAGACTCAGGATTTTCCAAGAAATTTGTGTAAAAATATTTAACAGCATATAATACATATATATGTATACATATATAGGACCATCTGTATCCCAATGATATAATTTTCCAAAAAACGCAATTGCGTTTTTTTTTGATCAATGCGGTTTTCATGCGTTTTTCATGCGTTTTTCAAAAATTTCGATCAATAATGGCTCTACATATGTCTGCATGTTAGTCACAAATGTCTTGGGTAATTGTAGCATATAATATACCACATAAACCAAATAACTATGAATAATATAGGTTAAAACATACTATATATCAGTAATTCAAATTAGTTTTTTTTAAAAAATTTTTTACCATTGAGTGCTATTTATATAGTGTATTAATAAGAATGCATATGCAATTAAAATTAAAATATCGCTTTTTATGTTGATATCATATGTGGGTTAAAATGAATAAAATTACAGGGCACTTGCGAAAAGGTGTAATATGAAGAATAAAAGACATGAAACATATTCGTAAACTTCCTCATTTGTCTATTTTCGATAATTACTTCACTGATCATTTCATGGGTGTTCTATAATGGATCTTCCAAATATTTGTACAGTGACTTTTTCAAAAGCCATTTCAAAGGGGGAAAGAACCCAAGGGGAGTAGAGGATTGGGAGCCCTCCATCCGAGAAGGACCAGAGTGGGTAAACCAAACCACCTCTGGGCCTGAGTCAGATGAGGGGCGCCCAACCTAGGTGGGTGTTAAAGAAAGCCGTAGAGTTCTGATTCGGCATTCAAGCCCGAAGGTATAATTGAGTCAAAATTAAAAATAAATCTGGACTCAATACGGGACATTTGTTTAATGAGGTCCCCGCCTCTCCAGTGGGGTTTGACCCTTTCAATGGCTGCGAAGGACAAGACACCTGGATTTTGATTGTGATACAATTTGAAATGTCTGGAGACAGTATGTTTGTCTGATCCAGTCTTAATCTTTGTAAAATGCTCTGAAACTCTCTCCTTCAAAGTTCTTTTCGTGCGACCAATATATTGTTTGTTGCAAGGGCACTGAAGGATATATATTACGTTTTTACTGTTACAAGTCAAAAAGTCCTTAATTTCATGTTTAAAACCATTCGAAGTGGATAAAACTTCTGTTGTTTTCTTGGAGAAAAATGTTTTTTTACAATTAGAAGTTCTAATTGTAAAAAAACATTTTTCTCCAAGAAAACAACAGAAGTTTTATCCACTTCGAATGGTTTTAAACATGAAATTAAGGACTTTTTGACTTGTAACAGTAAAAACGTAATATATATCCTTCAGTGCCCTTGCAGCAAACAATATATTGGTCGCACGAAAAGAACTTTGAAGGAGAGAGTTTCGGAGCATTTTACAAAGATTAAGACTGGATCAGACAAACATACTGTCTCCAGACATTTCAAATTGTATCACAATCAAAATCCAGGTGTCTTGTCCTTCGCAGCCATTGAAAGGGTCAAACCCCACTGGAGAGGCGGGGACCTCATTAAACAAATGTCCCGTATTGAGTCCAGATTTATTTTTAATTTTGACTCAATTATACCTTCGGGCTTGAATGCCGAATCAGAACTCTACGGCTTTCTTTAACACCCACCTAGGTTGGGCGCCCCTCATCTGACTCAGGCCCAGAGGTGGTTTGGTTTACCCACTCTGGTCCTTCTCGGATGGAGGGCTCCCAATCCTCTACTCCCCTTGGGTTCTTTCCCCCTTTGAAATGGCTTTTGAAAAAGTCACTGTACAAATATTTGGAAGATCCATTATAGAACACCCATGAAATGATCAGTGAAGTAATTATCGAAAATAGACAAATGAGGAAGTTTACGAATATGTTTCATGTCTTTTATTCTTCATAGTACACCTTTTCGCAAGTGCCCTGTAATTTTATTCATTTTAACCCACATATGATATCAACATAAAAAGCGATATTTTAATTTTAATTGCATATGCATTCTTATTAATACACTATATAAATAGCACTCAATGGTAAATTTTTTTTAAAAAAAAACAAATTTTAATTACTGATATATAGTATGTTTTAACCTATATTATTCATAGTTATTTGGTTTATGTGGTATATTATATGCTACAATTACCCAAGACATTTGTGACTAACATGCAGACATATGTAGAGCCATTATTGATCAAAATTTTTGAAAAACGCATGAAAAACGCATGAAAACCGCATTGATCAAAAAAAACCGCAATTGCGTTTTTTGGAAAATTATATCATTGGGATACAGATGGTCCTATATATGTATACATATATATGTATTATATGCTGTTAAATATTTTTACACAAATTTCTTGGAAAATCCTGAGTCTTTTGTTTAGGTATGGTCTGTAGATGTAGGATTCTGAGAAAACGCATGGGAAAAACACATGAGTTAGAAGAATCGCACCTGCGTTTCTTCAGAGCACTATTTGCTTTATAGACTATATTGTATGTCGATATATAACTTCATTATGGATTATTTAAAAGGAATTATTTGTGAGATTTTGGTCTTTTTGGTGATGTTTGATAAGTTTTCGATTCCATATCGGGTTTTACATGCAACCAACTCAAACAAGTTGTTAGATCCATTCCAGATTTCCCTTTTTGCCCAATTATGGAGGATTTTGGGTATAAAAAGGGGCTTATTTCGTTTTGCGGGCTACCACTGAGGAAGGGGCGAGGAAAAGACCCCGAAACGCGTCTGGTTTCAAAAGACCCGCACATCAGCTGATGGACGTTTTTGACTTCAACTACTGGAATCGACTTCTTTTTACCCTGATGGATTCATATTGCATATAGCGAACATTTAAACCCTTGAAGTGACAGAGCTGCATTTAAAGACTCTCCTACTAAAGAACCTTTACACAGAGGGCTACTCTGTTCATATTGCTCCTGTTGAATCATCATTAACAGGTACCAGCCGAATCTGACTCCATTAGCCACGTGGGACGCCACCGTGAGCTATAGCCAGACGGCATTTCGCAAGAGTGAATGTTCCTCCTTTTCGCATTGCCATACAGGGAATATTGATTGAATAATATCTAATCGACATTATTATTGCAAGTTCATATCGAATATTATATTTCACTCTGGACATTTATCCGAAAGGAAAAAACTTGTTCCTATTCTTATTCGAACATTTATTTTCTTATGGTCGAAAATTATTTTCACATTGAACATATTGAACACATTATTATTGCAAGTTCATATCGAATACCATATTCCAGTCTGGACATTTATCCGAAAGGAAATAACTTGTTCCTATTTTTATTCGAACATTTATTTTCTTATGGTCGAAAATTATTTTCACATTGAACATATTGAATAGATATCGATTCCTTTTTTCTTCCAATCAGCATATTATTCAGGTTGCATACATTAATCTTTTGTATACCATCATTAATGCTTTTTATTTGAACGCTTTTTATTTGAACGCTTTTTATTCAAATAATTTTTATATTGTATTGTATTTTTTAAGGTGTATTTTTAGTTTCTGATCTATATATCGGTGTAATAAATATAAATATAATTAATTTTGAATAGTCTGTATTGTGGTCCATTGGGAGAGTGCTCAGCCTTTCTATACACATGAATTTAACACTTGCAGATCAGGAAAATAGTGTTTTTTGGCAAAAAAAGTGTGTTTTTAAAACCCCAGAAAATGATGGCTGTATTTCTAGCTTAAATTGCACACTGACTAATCCAGATGTTGTATATTGCCCAAAAAGTTTTTTTTTTTTTGTAACAGAATATGAAAGCTGTATATATTAAACATGAATTTAACACTTGCAGATCAGGAAAATAGTGTTTTTTGGCAAAAAAAAAGTGTGTTTTTAAAACCCCAGAAAATGATGGCTGTATTTCTAGCTTAAATTGCACACTGACTAATCCAGATGTTGTATATTGCCAAAAAAGTGTTTTTTTGGTAGCAGAATATGAAAGCTGTATATATTGAACATGAATTTAACACTTGCAGATCAGTAAAAATTGTGTTTTTTGGCAAAAAAAATGTGTGTTTTTTAAACCCCAGAAAATGATGGCTGTATTTCTAGCTTAAATTGCACACTGACTAATCCAGATGTTGTATATTGCCAAAAAAAGTGTTTTTTTTTTGTAACAGAATATGAAAGCTGTATATATTAAACATGAATTTAACACTTGCAGATCAGGAAAATAGTGTTTTTTGTAAAAAAAAACTGTGTTTTTAAAACCCCAGAAAATGATGGCTGTATTTCTAGCTTAAATTGCACACTGACTAATCCAGATGTTGTATATTGCCAAAAAAGTGTTTTTTTTTTGGTAACAGAATATGAAAGCTGTATATATTAAACTTGAATTTAACACTTGCAGATCATGAAAATAGTGTTTTTTGGCAAAAAAATGTGTGTTTTTAAAACCCCAGAAAATGATGGCTGTATTTCTAGCTTAAATTGCACACTGACTAATCCAGATGTTGTATATTGCCAAAAAAGTGTTTTTTTGGTAACAGAATATGAAAGCTGTATATATTAAACTTGAATTTAACACTTGTTGTCACAGATGTAGTAGGGGAGAACACCAAAAAACAACAATAAGGAAGGGGAAAGACACTAGGCCTCACCGCTAGGGAAGGAAAAGGGTCACCACCTATAAAAACCTATAGTAAAACCGAAAGAGGCTGTCAGATCACTAATGCGTAGATAATCTTTTAGACCTTCTGAGACCTGTCACAGATGTGACAGTACCCCCACTTCTACGGGTGACCTCCGGGCACCCAGGGCCGACCTTATGAGGATGAGCTCTGTGGAATGCTCTCACCAGACAACTAGCATTAACATCGGTCGCTGGAACCCACATCCTCTCCTCTGGTCCGTACCCTCTCCAATGAACAAGATACTGGAGGGATCTCCGGAGAACTCGGGAGTCCACAATTCTGCTGATCTGAAATTCTAAATTGCCGTCCACCATGACAGGAGCGGGAGGCAAGGAGGACGGCTCAACAGTTTCGACACATTTCTTTAGCAACGATTTATGAAATACGTTATGTATTTTCAACGCCTGAGGAAGTTCAAGACGGAAGGCTACAGGGTTAACAATGGCAGTGATCTTATATGGACCAATAAATCTTGGGCCCAACTTCCAAGAAGGTACCTTAAGTTTAATGTTTCTTGTAGACAACCACACAGAATCACCCACTCTCAGGTCCGGACCATTCATACGTCTCCTGTCAGCCGCATGCTTATACCTGTTGCCCATCTTTTTAGGGTTATTTTGGATTTTCCGCCAAATAGAAGACAAAGAAGAGGAAAATCGTTCTTTTCTCAGGAATGCTGGAATTTTGAGCACCAGAAAATGTACCAAACTGTGGATGGAACCCATATGCCCCAAAAAACGGCGACTTATCAGTGGATTCCTGTCTACTGTTATTTATAGCAAACTCAGCTAATGACAAAAATGAAGACCACTCTTCCTGATTCTCTGAAACAAAACATCTCAAGTAAGTCTCCAGATTCTGATTAGTGCGCTCCATCTGTCCATTCGACTGAGTATGAAAAGCCGAAGAGAAGGACAATTGTACACCCAGACGAGTACAGAACGCTTTCCAGAATCTGGAAACAAACTGAGTCCCTCTATCGGACACCACATCAGAGGGAATGCCATGTAGTTTCACGATGTTGTCGACAAACACCTGTGCAAGAGTTTTAGCATTGGGTAGACTATGTAATGCAATAAAGTGTGCCATTTTACTAAAACGATCTACAACCACCAGAATCACAGTTTTTCCCGAAGAATTCGGTAAATCCGTGATAAAATCCATGGACAAATGGGTCCAAGGTCTGGACGGGATGGGCAATGGAAGCAGAAATCCGGAAGGCCGAGTATGTGTCACCTTAGCACGAGCACAGGTACAAGGCTCTAAAGAATTCATCTACTGAGCGGAGGAACGGTGATCCGGTCGGCAGAGAAAAAGCCCAAGATTGGGCGTCCTCTTTAAGCAATGAAATAATCATACCCACACGTTGACACTCATTCCCAGAAGAGTATGTATATATAATTTACATGACTCCCTGAACCGGATGAAATTTGCTCCAACCCCGGAAAATCTGTCCGGGAGAGCCACCTTTGGTTCAGGACAGGCCTGGGACCCAGCAGCCTGTGGACTCTGAATCTGCAAGACACTTGCGCGGAGGTCTGCTACCTCCAAAGTCAGATTCTGCATTTGTTCGACCAGTGCAGACATAGTATCCATAGCTGCACAGATCAGAACAAAAATGGCGGTATTGGCTTGGGATAATGTCACGGATGTAGTAGGGGAGAACACCAAAAGACAACAAGAAGGAAGGGGAAAGACACTAGGCCTCACCGCTAGGGAAGGAAAAGGGTCACCACCTATGAAAACCATGCTCCTGGCCCTAACTCCTATCCTTTTGGGCACCTCTGGATGGTAGAGATACCCATACACAGGAATCTAGAAAACCCTGGTGACCCTCAGATGCCCTAAAGATAATTACAGGGCAGAGACCACCCGTTCCTTCCCAGGTGAAGGAACTGGCATCTCACTGAGGCCTAGTAAACAACCGGGGGAGAAGGGGGGGATACAAAACACAACAAGCGGAACACTTAACTTCTGAGGATGATGGACGAACAGGACTTCAACACGAACCACACTCCAGCTCTTCCAAGACCAAATTAAGCTATCCCAAGCAAGGACTGATGAAAAAAGTCAGACTAAATAAGGCGAGGTAAAGGTCACATGATCCACACCTAAACAGGAGGTGTGGACATATCAGCAACACACAAAGTGAAACCGAAAGAGATCACTAATGCGTAGATAATCTTTCAGACCTTCTGAGACCTGTCACAGATGTGACACTTGCAAATCAGGAAAATAGTGTTTTTTGGCAAAAAAGTGTGTTTTTAAAACCCCCAGAAAATGATGGCTGTATTTCTAGCTTAAATTTCACACTGACTAAGCCTGCAAATGCACCAGATGTTGTAAATTGCCCAAAAAAATTGGATTTTCAATGTCCCAAAAGCTCAGATGCAGTGCTAGTGCACTGAGCTTGTATAAAATGGCCGCCACCGCCCATCTAACTGACTTATTAAAGTTATTTTTTTTCGGTCACTGGGCTCAGGGCAGGATAAAAAAATTGTGCCCTGCACCCACAAAACACAATGGGCCAGAATTATCATTAGCTCAGGTCAGAATAATGGAGTGAAAAAGTCCCGAAAAAAGTCCCAAACGCTAAAACTGCGCACAAATTTGCAACTTTTTTCTGCTCTGCACTATGCTCGCCAGTTTTCTGAAAGTGGGCGTGTTTTCTTATGTAAATGAATCTCTAGACAGATTTACTATTGGGACTATTTAAAAAGTCACAAAAAAGTCACAATTTCACTCCAGTGAGGACCATGCTTATCTTATAAGACTTTTTAATAGAACATGCGACTTTTTCATAAAAACGTGCCAACTTTTTCGTAAAGATGTGCGACTTTTGTAAAGCTGCTTACTGACGGATAAACTGCTACCGTCAAACCACATTTATTACAGTCTTAAAGGGCCGATCATAAATCTGATTGGGCTAAAACTGACTTTAGCCATATGTTAAAGTGGAGTGAGCTGTCAGAGTAATGATAAATCTGGCCCAATGTATGTAGATCGCTGAGTTAGATTCAGATTTTGAGCAAAGATTCTGTCCTATTTTCTCCCTGAAATCACCAGCAGCATCCTCTACCTACACTAAGCACAGCAGAGTGACGTGCAGCGCTAGGTGACTCCAGCTTATATAGAGGCTGGGTCACATGCTACACTGGCCAATCACAGGCATGGCTGTGATGGCTTCTAAGGTCAGACAGTTAACCGCTTGTTGATTGGCTGCTATGCAGCTTTTCAAAAAGCGCCAAGAAAGCGCCGAACACTGAACCGGAACCCAAACTTTTACTGAAATGTTCAGGTTCGGGTCCTGGGTCCAAAAATCCTAAAGTTCGGTACGAACCCAAACTTTACAGTTCGGGTTCACTTAACCCTAGTCATGAGTCATGACTTTTTTTTTCCAACAACAGTTGGGTTTCGTGAGGTTAGTTGTATTTTTTAATAACATTATTTACTGTACCAAATAAAATAACAAAAAAACAATGGTAAGAGGAGTGTGTATTTTATGTTATATTTGTGAAGACTGAATTAAACATTTTTACCCTTTTTTTTTTGTCCCACTAATAGATTTAAACATGGAATCACATGACCACTTGTCCAATACACAGCAATACTCCTCTACTGCAGTGTATTGTGCTTTTAGCATTATCCTGTTACTCCCTGTACTAAGACCTAAGGCTGTCATGATACTCAACACCAAACAATTGCATTGCATGGTGGTTGTTTTGTTGAGGAAGTCCACCCCCCTTCCCTGCGCCTTTTATATAACAGCTTAGTTGTCACTTAGTTGTAGTTGCTACTGACTACAACATTAAAGGAAATAACTGCTAGGATTGGAGACAATCCTGCCTTAGTTTCACCTGTATTATACCACTTGCATCAGCCATGTATGAGAGTGGACTTACCTCATGCTGCATATACCCCATAAGCATTTTGATGTACATAAATATCGCTGAAGGGTTAAAGTTTGCTGCATCATAATACATTAATTGACCAGTTACAAGTTTTGCCTGGAGTGTTCCATTATAAAAAAAAATATATGGTGGAAAATATTTTATTGACTGTAATGTCAAAAGATTGTGTACCCTACTGAGTATTCAGAAAGTTCCCCAACTTTGAAATGTACTGTTCTCCCTTTTTTAACAGTCAAATTTACTATAGTTTCCCATTAAATGTAAATTACAAGTTCCATGTAATTGCCTGTGAGGCTCTGAATTATAATAATGTTAGGTCCTGCATTTACAATTTTGATTAACAGTCTGATGGAGAATTATTGTCCATTAGATAAATGGTCTTAAACATGAATTTTAAAATCTGATGTCACGATGAATCACAGAGCTGCCTGAGAAAACGGTCAAAGTAAATTTATGGCCGGCAACAACCGCAGCGGAGATTATAATTTATACATATTGGCTCATCTGCCATATATAACATTTTACATAGATCACGTTTTGTACCAAATAGAGAAAAAAGTTAGGAAATTGCTGTAGTCTGTTCTTTTTTTCTTACACCCTATTATATAGGATGTCTCCCATTTCAGACAAGTTTTCTATGTTGCTTAGCTTTGTGTAATAACAAAACCTTTTGTGTGAAACAATTGATGGTACATATAAAAAAAAAAACACCAAAAACGAGGGAATACAATTAAATGAGACTTTATTCAACATAATTAAAATTACATGCTATTAAAAATTGATAATTGTAGTATCAGGCATGTTTTGAAGTAATTAATAAAGGCTAAAGTATACATTGGTCGGACTCAATCTATATGTACATGATTATTGCACACCATCACAGAATCACAATAGCAGATGATAAAAATAAAGTGCAAGTGCCTTCTAATCAATATAATAATGCTAAAGTGGTAATCACACAAGAGACCTGCAAATTCAATGCATAAAAAGGAATACCAACCAGGATGCCCCGCATGGGACAACCCATCTTCCACCAGCCTAGAAACTCAACATGTTATTCTCCAGGAGGAACTATTTCCACCTTCATCGCAAGTGCAACCACCTCTTCACTGCAGGAGTGAGGAAATTGATCAACAGAGTGACCAGATCAGACCTAGACTGAGAATTACCACCTACATCTTGGCTATGACAACTCCCATCTTCCCCAAACATGCCCTTGGTCTTTGTACCTTGTTTTGATCAGTATAAACTTTTGATTGCTGCTTTTGCCCATCATGCAACAGTTTTGGTAACATAAAGAAAATAAAATTTACCAGCATTTGAACCCCAAATTGCAAGGCATTAGAGACAAATGAATTTTGAATTGTCCGAATCAACGTTGTGATTTGGTTACGAATCGATTCGTAAAGTACTTTGAATGCCTGAAAAAATATTTCTTCCTCTCTCTTTTTAATAAATTTGGCCAAATTGAATCTTAAGAAATTCTGAATCTAGCAAATCAGATTTTCTTTTTTTAAAGAAATTGGGTCAAATGTTCTACAATACATTTTTAAGCCCCATTTTTCCCCCAAACTGTCCAAAAAAGCAGCTTAATACAAACTTGCATAAATTGCAAACACTTCCATCAGAAAGGAGTATTTTCTTGAAACTCAATGGGGAGATTTATCAAAATGGTGTAACGTAGAACTGGATTAGTTGCCCATAGCAACCAATCAGATTCCACCTTTCATTTTTCCCAGCTGCTTTGGAAAATGAAAGGTGGAATCTGATTGGTTGCTATGGGCAACTAATCCAGTTCTAATTTACACCAATTTGATAAATCTCCCCCAATATTCATATAAAATATAGAAGTTTGACAGTATTTTGAGATATATTCATTTTGACAGTATGGTGCCATTGAAAATTAATATTGTCAAAATATAGTCTTTCTGTAGCAGTCACCACAAATGATAAGACCTCCTACATAGACAGACAATCCCTTTGTCAGTTTGTTTTTTCTGCGAGGATAAGTTGTTATCGACAAGGTGATCTTTTTGATAATAGTAGGTGTAGAATTTTGAAGACAATATGACAGCTGTATTGTTCACTTGATAGGCCTAGATAAAGATGCCTGTGAGCGGGCATTGTACTTATCAGTGTAATGTGTAATGGTCTGACTGACAGAGTTAGGGTACTTTCACACTAGCGTTATTCTTTTCCGGCATTGAGTTCCGTCCTAGGGGCATTAGGGCATTCTGAATGGAGAGTAATCCGTTCAGGATGCATCAGGATGTCTACAGTTCAGTCTTTTTGTTTTTTCAGGACGGAGATAATACCGCATGCTGCTGTTTAATCTCCGTCCAAAATTCCGGAACACTTTCCGGAATGCTGGATGTGGCATTTTTTCCCATTGAAATGCATTAATGCTGAGTGTTTCGGCAAAACGGATCTGGCATTGCGGTCTGCGCATGCTCAGACCGCAAAAAATGTGAAAATAAATAAATGCCGGATCCGTTTTTCCGGGATCCGGCATTTCAATGCATTTGTCATATGGATCAGGATCCTGAACCATCTGACAAATGCCATCAGTTTGCATTAGGGATGTCCCGATACCGATACCAGTATCGGCATTGGGACCGATACCGGACATTTGCACGAGTACTTTTACTCGTGCAAATATTGCCGATACCACTGCCGATACCTGATGGCCGTGTCCCAGATGATCAGCGGTCGGGAAGGCGGCTGCTGGGGGCGGGTCCCGTGTCGGCTTCCGTGCAGCAGCGGTGGCGCTCTCAGCCGATCAGTGTGGGGGTGGAAGCATGTCCCAGCTGATAGGCATGGGGACGGGACTTCTGTGCAGCGGCTCCCAAGTCCCATGCGGTTGCCTAGCACTGGGAGGAAGTTAAAGCCACTTCCTCCCAGTACTCTGGTGCATCCGCATGGGAAGGATTACAGCAGGCCAGGTGGGTATGGTGCATGAAATGGAGGAGAAATTCAGTTAATTTCTCTCCATTTCATATTCAAACAGTGAATATAAAATAAGGTGGGGGGGCAGGGGCGTTGCTAGGGTCTGAAGACATCCGGGGCACGAGACCATGTGAAGCCACGCCCCCATCTAATGAAGCCACACCCTCATTGCCACTGTGGGGGTCCTTTACAGTAGTTATTAACCCCTTTCAGCATTCCCCCCTTCAGTGAATGGAAAAAAATGAAGTTAGGAGCAGCACTTCATTCGGCTTGTGCAGAGCTGTGGTGGTGTAATGCATCAGCTGGGCAGGAGACCCCAGATCCAAGGTGATCCACAGGTAGGCAGAAGAAGTAGAGGGCCACAGCAGCATATCCAACCAATTCTTCTTTATTGTACAAAACTCCAAAGCACAGTGTACAAGAATAGCAACGTTTTGGCTAGGTTTAGCCTTTATCAAGCATATATTACAAGTGTACAGGCTCACATATAAATAGTAAAAATTGAGCACACCCACATTATTGATCGCCCAATGGGCAAATAGATCGATGACCAGACATCACATGTAGAAAATCACAATGAGTTGTCACAGCGGTTTCTAATAAGCGAGCAAACGCATAACTACCTCACCTGTATCGAGTGATCTATGACGGCAATGCGTGTGTCCCACAGCGTCCAATTATGACAACTGCGCATGTATGCACACGTCATGCGGCCACGACCGCGCCCATCCGCGCACGTCATTCGGCCTTGATAAAGGCTAAACCTAGCCGAAACGTTGCTATTCTTGTACACTGTGCTTTGGAGTTTTGTACAATAAAGAAGAATTGGTTGGATATGGTGCTGTGGCCCTCTACTTCTTCTGCCTACCTGTGGATCACCTTGGATCTGGGGTCTCCTGCCCAGCTGATGCATTACACCACCACAGCTCTGCACAAGCCGAATGAAGTGCTGCTCCTAACTTCATTTTTTTCTATTACTACGATCTGAGGAGCGGACACCGGGAAGTACGTATGCCAATACGCATGATTGTTTGAAAATGGATACACTACCAGGCTCCGGCAAGAGCACTGAAACTCCAAGTGACACAGTGTATATGTATACGGATGAGGATATCCAGAGATTGATTGGAACAGATTCCGGTGATGTATCCTTTCTCAGTACACCCTCTATCGATTTGCTTAGGCGCAAGTGTGAACAGGAATCCAAAAGGCTTATCACTATGGAACTCCATCTAAGTACTTTGAGGGAAAATTATGAATGTCGCCGTATCCCGAGGGGCCTACGATCTAATTTACGGCCGAATCTATTCCCAAATGACACGGACTTCTGTGCTAAGTTTGAGGCGGTGAGTAATAAATAATCCTTTGATTTGATGTTGTTGAACATAGACTTTCTATGCAAAGAAGTCGACAATATTAAGAATAATATCACAGATTTAAATGCACAGATCCAAGGGCTCACCAGTGCTGATGACTTCACTATTCAAGCTGACAAAATTGCGCAACATATGCAGCGCCATAAATGTGAGACCGAAAGGGTCAAACGAGATAAGTGGCACAGGGATCTTGAGGACTACCAGCTGGGAAAAGTCTATAATTGGCGCAACCCACAACCTCAAAACAGACCCAGAAAAAGACGCAACCGACGGTTTGACCATGGACATTTCGGGTTCTCTACATTTGATTCTGATTCTACAGATGAGTCCTCCACATCAGTCGCTTTTTTAGGCCAGCAAGGCGGCGGAGATGCCGCAGGGGCGGAAGGAAGCACCATCGACGCCACAAAAAGTATGTTACCACTGAATCCGGGAAAGAGCAGGGGGATGCCAATGAGAACAACGAGACGCAACCCCAGGAGATGACACACTTGGTAGTGAACATTTTATCGGTACAACTCACCCTGGAACAGACACAGGTATTGGGGCGTGGCCTTACCTTTTCCCCTACAACCGAACGGGACTGGTTCGCTCTCGAATTGGACCTGCAGCGGTTCTTCAGGAACCTGCGCCTTAAAAGTTTTTTTTGCCTTAAGGAATACTGATAATAGGGGATCTGTTGTATGTAGAAACAAAAGCGTTGCTGAGTTGACATGTAATATATTTGATCTAAAGAAGCCAAGTCATTTTTCTCCTCCCCATACTAACCATGTGATAGAGTCCTATATACAGATTGTACATAAGCAGATTGAAACCTTGAAACCTACATGCCAGGGTAGGAACAATCTATCCAAGCCATAGTGTCATTGGAAAGGGATGCCCGTATTACCATTAAACTGGCTGATAAGGGTGGGGCGGTGGTCGTCATGGATACTGCGATGTATTAATAGACAATTACAGGATCTTGAAGTTTATGTACAACTTCCGGGAGACCCTAAATGGGACATTATGCGCGACATCGGTGTGATACTAGGGGAAGCACTACAAAATTCCATCATTGATGATGGGTTATGTCAATATCTCACAGTGCTTCACCCGGTCACCCCGATGTTATACATACTCCCTAAAATACATAAGAGGCTGGATGATCCACCAGGCCGACCTATCGTGTCTGGTAGGGACTCTGTTTTCAACCCATTGTCTGTATTCCTTGACAGCCTTTTGCAGATCTGGGCGACCTCCGCGCCATCCTATATTAAGGACACGGGTCATTTTTTGTCGAAGCTACGTGAGCTACAACTGCCAGCTCAATTTTTATTGGTTAGCTCCTGCCGGAATCCTCTGCCGCAAGTGTGAAAGTACCCTTATGCAAGGATGTTTGGCGAGCTAAGTCCAAACAAAGAGGAAGTTAAACAGCCAGGATAGGAAGTAGAATACATGGAATGGCTTCAAAAAATATATTGAGAAAATCAACTACCCTTTTTTCTTATTAATAAAAACCTCCATAGAATATTCACATATAGGCTGTTAATATGTGATAAATTTAATAGAAGTGTCCGTTTAATCTCCCATAAAACACCTTTAACCCTTTCATTGATGCCCCAGTGTCCAGGTCAAAATTTACAAATCTGACATGCGTCACTTTAAGTGGTAATAGCTTTGGAACACTTTTACTTATCCACGCCATTCTGAGATTGTTTTCTCGTGACACATTGTACTTCATGACAGTCATAAATTTGAGTCAATATATATCTCCTTTTTTTTTAAAAAAATCCCAAATTTACCAAAAAATTGTAAAAATTTGCAATTTTCTAAATTTCAATTTCTCTGCTTCTAAAACAGAAAGTGATACCTCATAAAATATTTATTACATAACATTCCCCATATGTCTACTTTATGTTGGCATCATTTTGGAAATGTTATTTTATTTTTTTAGGACGTTAGAAGGCTTAGAAGTTTAGAAGCAATTCTTAAAATTTTTAAGAAAATTTCCAAAACCCACTTTTTAAGGACTAGTTCAGGTCTGAAGTCACTTTGTGGGGCCTACATAGTGGATAACCCCATAAATGACCCCATTGTAGAAACTACACCCCTCAAGGTATTCAAAACCAATTTTACAAACATTATTAACCCTTTAGGTGTTCCACAAGAATTAAAGGAAAATGGAGATGAAATTTCTAAATTTCCCTTTTTTAGCAGATTTTCTATTTTATTACATTTTTTTCTTTAACACATTAAGGGTTAACAGCCAAACAAAACTCAATATTTATTACACTGATTCTGCGGTTTACAGAAAGACCCCACATGTGGTCGTAAACTGATGTAAGGGCGCACTGCAGGGCGCAGAAGGGAAGGAGCGCCGCATGGTTTTTGGAAGGCAGATTTTGCTGGATTGGTTTTCTGAACGCCATATGTTTTTTATTTTTCTACCGATCGTCTTGTGCAGGGGCTCATTTTTTGCAGAAAGAGTTGAGGTTTTTATTGGTACCATTTTTGGGTACATAGGATTTTTTGATCATTCATTATTACACTTTATGGGACAAGGTGGCCAAAAAATTGGCTGTTTTGGAACAGTTTTTTTTTTTTACAGCGTTCATCTGAGGGGTTAGGTCATGTGACAGTTTTATAGAGCAGATCGTTACGGATGTGGCAATACCCAATATGTATACTTTTCTTATTTATTTAAGTTTTACAAAATAATAGCATTTCTGAAACCAAAAAAATGATGTTTTAGTGTCTCCATAGTCTGAGAGCCATAGCTTATTTATTTTTTAGGCGATTGTCTTAAATATGGGCTCATTTTTTGCGGGATGAGGTAACGGTTTGATTGGTACTATTTTGGGGTATATTCGCCTTTTTTGATCGCTTGGTGTTGCACTTTTTGTGATGTAAGGTGACAAAAATGGCTTATTTTTTTACACCGTTTTTATTTTTTATGGTGTTTATTGGACGGGGTTGATGATGTGATATATTTATAGAGATGGTCGTTACGGACGCGGTGACACCTAATATGTGTGGTTTTCTGTTTGTTTTTTTTGTTTTTTTTTATAGGAAAAGGAAATTTATTTTTTACATTTTTATTTATTTATTTTTACTTTTATTATTTTCACATTTTTTTTAATCAGTTCCCTCTTGGATCTTGAAGATCCAATGGGGCTGATGGTTGTACTATACTTTGCAATGCTCTTGCATTGCAAAGTATAATACAATCAGATGCCTGTAGGTGGCAGCACTGGACGCCTATACCATGACAACCGGACGCCTTTGCAAAGCGTCCGGTTGCCATGGCAACCATCGGGCGCTGCGATCGCAGCAGCCCTGATGGTTGAGAGAGAGGGGGGCCCCCTCCCTCTATTACCCCCATGGATGCCGCTACTGCGGCATCTATGGGGTTACAGCAGTGTCACACTCTGCTGATGGCGGCGGCTCAGGAATGGAGCCGCCGCCATCACACACACAAGGGGGACCGCATCGGGGGCAGGGGGCAGCGCTGGAAACGGGGGAGGGGGGGCAGCATTTTACTTACAGATCGGGGCAGGAGGGGGCGGACCGCTTCGGGGGGGCAGGATAAGATGATGGACAAGAAGGGGGCACAGATCGGTGCAGGAGGGGGCGGACCGCATCGGGGGCAGGACAAGAACAAGGAGGGGGCACAGATCGGGGCAGGACCGCATCGGGGGCAGGACATGAACAAGGAGGGGGCACAGATCGGGGGCTTCAGGACACATTACCGATTTCAGGCTCTGATCTGAAGAGCGCAGATCAGAGCCTGAAACCGGCATTTTAACACTGCCGCGATCCGATTGGTTAGTCTGCACAGACTAACCAATCGGATCGATTGCCGGCAAGGGGCCACTCTGATTGGCCCCTTGCCGGCATTACCGCACTGTATGCTGTCCGTGACAGCAGCAGGGCAGGGGCAGAAGCTTAAATCCAAGCGCTTTGCAGCGCTTGGATTAAAGAGCTGCCAGAACGTGTATATACGTGGTAGCTGCACGGGGCATGTGCAGCTATCACGTATATATACAGAATGCAGTCGTGAAAGGGTTAAGCATTACAAAGTTGAGTGTTTTTGACAAAAGCAAATTTAAGCAGGTTGAGAAACATACGTTCGTGAATAGATGTGGACAGTCGTTGTACTGCGTAGCTCTCTTGGTTCTGACCCGGTCCGTTCATGTTCCGTATTTTGTCTTGTCTGTCTTCCCTGCACATATCCTAAGTTAGGAACTGCCGTCCAGTTGTCCCCTGTCATCAGGACTCGTGAGGCAAGTAGGCAGGGCCAGGGGTGAGGGTGGAGCGCAGTGGTCACTACCCTTCCCCCTGTGTGTGTGTGGACGTGACCGTTACAGGGGTTAATAACTACAGTGAAGGGCCTAGCCGTCTGGGCAATTCCACAGATCATCCATAACAGTGCCATCCACAGATCCCCCTTCCCATAACAGTGCCATCCACAGATCCCCCTTCCCATAACAGTGCCATCCACAGATCTCCCTTCCCATAACAGTGCCATCCACAGATCCCCCTCCCCATAACAGTGCCATCCACAGATCCCCATCCCCATAACAGTGTCATCCACAGATCCCCCGCTGGGTAAGGTACATACTTTTTTTATTCCAGTCACAGGCTCAGCAGGGCACTGGGGCCAGGGTGAGGGAGAGGGCAGAGTTCTTTTTGCACAGTATTCTAACTAGTCGACCAGGCTCTGGCTGACATACTCTTGAAGTTTGACGCGCTGCCGCCCTCACCTTGCTACCAGGTCCAGCAGGCGCGCAGGCAGGCGCGCAGGCAGGCACTCAGCGTGACGGGAGTCTTCAACTGCTACCAGCCTGCACGCTCTGCCTCGGCTGGGTCCGCCCCCCCTATGCAGTCAGTGGCTGTGTGCTGCGCTGCTGAGTCCTGAATGAGTAAACCTCTGCCCGGCGCCAGTGGCCCGCAGGTAAGTGCGGGCGCGCCGCGGTACTGGTCGGAGGGTGGTTTGGTTGTTTGCAGGATTCGCCACTGGCTGCCCAGGCTAGGGACCAATCAATTAAGAGCCCTGCAGGCTGCCGCCCTGGAATGCTACCAGGCAGGCAGGCAGCATAACATTCGGGGCACTGAACAAAACATCCGGGGCTCAAGCCCCGGATATTTTGACCTAGCGACGTCACTGGGGGGAGGAAAATAGGCATATAATAGGTATTCCCAACCAGTGTGCCTCCAGCTGTTGCAAAACTACAAGCCAAAGGCTGTCCGGGTATGCTGGGAGTTGTAGTTTTGCAACAGCTGGAGGCACGCTGGTTGGGAAACACTGTTATATGCCCATTCTCTTGCTTCATATGCCCATTCCCCTCCTTATATGCCAGTGTTTCCCATCCAGTGTGCCTCTAGCTGTTGCAAAACTACAACTCCCAGCATGCCCGCCCAGCTAAAGGCTGTCCGGGCATGCTGGAAGTTGTAGTTTTGCAACATCTGGAGGCACATTGGTTGGGAAACACTGTTATATGCCCATTTATTAACCCTTGTATAAAGGAAAAGTAAAGCAGTTGTCCATAGCAACCAAATTCCAGCTTTAATTTGTTTCATTGCTATCCGCAACTGCGCCGCTGTTTCTTTGTACAAGGTTTGATAAATCTCCCCTATGACTAAATTAAATTGAAATTTGCTGTAAAAACATTACCACACCATAATTGGTATCGGTAATTGGTATCGGTCAGTACTTAAATAAAAGTATCAGTACTCGTACTCGGTTTTAAAAAAATGGTATCGGGACATCCCTAGTTTGCATACGTTTTGACAGATCCGACAGGCAGTTTTGGCGACGGAACTGCCTGCCGGAATCCTCTGCCGCAAGTGTGAAAGTACCCTTATGCAAGGATGTTTGGCGAGCTAAGCCCAAACAAAGAGGAAGTTAAACTGCCAGGATAGGAAGTAGAATACATGGAATGGCTTCAACAAATATATTGAGAAAATCAACTACCCATTTTTCTTATTATAAAAAACCTCCATAGAATATTCACATATAGGCTGTTAATATGTGATAAATTTAATAGAAGTGTCCGTTTAATCTCCCATGAAACACCTTTAAGCATTACAAAGTTGAGTGTTTTTGACAAAAGCAAATTTAAGCAGGTTGAGAAACACACGTTCGTGAATAGATGTGGACAGTCGTTGTCAAGGGATTTGGCCTCTTGCTGTTTCTCTCATCATTCTAAAATGTTGTAATTATCTGGTAGGAGATGCAAATAAATCTATGAAATGTAATTAAATTTCTGTCTTATCGGATTTTTACATAAAACTCCCCTGAATGACAAAGTAAATTCACACGTAACCAGAGAATACAGCCAATCAAGATCTCACAATGGGAAAAACTTTGTCTTCATTCTCTTCTATTCAGCTGACAATAAAAGGCCGCATTTCCTCAATAACCCATTTAGGAACCGATAATAAGTTAATCATATAGAATCTCCCAGAGACGTAATTTATCTTAGTAACTTTTAGAGATGGGGAATAATTTAATGATGCCTTCCAATTACATGATGATAATTAATTTTGATGCATTCTGTTTGCAGTGCATCTCAAGTCACTGTAATCCAATTTTACATTTGAATGTCTGTAAAGGGGATCGTCATTATAGTATCGAACATGTCCTTCATTGCATCAATAATACTGTGTCCCATATCAGACATAATTTTTTAAACCATTGATGGGTAAAGTGAGTATCATTGATTATTCTTAGAGATGAGCGAAGTATTCAAAAATTTGATTTGGCTGCTTTTACAAAAAAAATTGAAAAAAGAAGTGCATTTCTTTGTAAATAGCGGGTACAATGACAGGGAGCGGTGATTGCGCCGCTCATTGTACCCCTCAGATGCCACGTTAATAGCTGATGGCAAGATCAAGATAGCAGTGACCGGCCCGTCATGAGCAAATGGATGAGGTGAGTATGATTTTTTTTGTTTTTTTACCGGAAAAATTGATTCGCTACCACGAAGCACAAGGAAATTAGGCTTGGCGGAGAAACAAATCTTCCCTGAAATACGGATCTGCTCAACACTAGTTATTCTGTTACAATTGCTTCTGTGGTGGGATTAGTATTTGAAGTTGATGTCTTGGAAGCAGGAACAAAAATGGCCTAGCATAAGGATCTAAGTAAGATTTTACCGGAGCAGAATTGGAACCGAATTTCCTAAAGTTTGGATTATAACAAGCCCAAATTTTTTTGTAATTCATATCAGACAGAGAGAAGAGAGAGCACCTAGCATGCTATTCTGGGTTTCTCAGCAATATATATGTGTTGTCTAGGAGGTACTCTTTCTCATTACGTGAGTGCCTAGTATGCATAGTACGTGTGTGGAGTTCTGTACACTAGGTGATGTCCCTCTCAGTTTCTGGGAAATATATTCAAATTAGCTTTTCTAAGCCTATCTGATGTCAACATATATAAAATGCATATAATGTATATTTCTACGTATTTCCTTGTACTTCATAAATCAATTTTCACCAATAAGTTTTTGGTGGCAGTAGCCTTAAATCATTGTTTTTTCATTATAAGATTTTCCTTATGTGGTAGCCTTAAACTGTTCAATCATTGTTTTTTCATAATAAGATGTTCTCATGGTGGTGGCCTCAAACTGTTCAATCAGAGCTTGTTCAAAATAAGATTTTATTTTTATCTATTTCTGTGCTTGCATCCCCGCATAATGCTCCTCTGGAAAAGAGATAAGCAAGTTAGTCACCTTTCCAAAAAGAAAGAAAAACTGAGTATATCATACCAGGAACCCAGCTCTTTCTGGATAACTACCCTTTAACAGAGCTAGACAAAGTAAACATGCTTGGCTGTCTTAGATACCTTGGTTGGGGCGCTATTTCTTCTTATGGAGGGTGCCGAATACGCATGAGGAATATCGTTATAAGCCAGACAACGCTCCTTTGGGTGCCTGTGAAAAATATATGAAAATTAGCACATTTTACTTCTGCTGGCATGAAGTAAGCTTAGAAAGCTAATTTGAATATCTGATTGAGAAACCTGGAGGGGCGTTGCCTTGCCTAAATTATTCCGCACACGTACTAAGTATACTAGGTGCTCTACATAATGAGAGAGAGTACAGAAAATGCATCCCTTTTTCTCATCCTACAGTTTTTCTAGGAGAACAGAGAGTGTTATATAAAAGCTTTCAAAGCAATTGGAGCACATTTGATGTGTGTAGAATTGATTTGTACCTTAATCAACCTTTTTCAAAAATCAGACTCAAAATGAAGTTCAGCAAATTCGCTCATCTCTACAGCTGAGTGACTTTGAGAAGAGCCAATTGTGATGGCTAGATGACTGAGTCAAAGTATCTCCAAAATGGCAGGGCTTGTGGGTGGTTCCCAATAGGCAGTGGTACCTTCCAAAAATGTCTAAGGAAGGACAATAGGAGAACTGGAGACAGGTTCTTGAGCACCTAGAGTTCATGGATGCCCTTTTGATCCAACATGACAATCTACAGGACTTCAAGATTCTGATGGTAATATCTTAGTGCCAGACATCAAAGGGCACCTTCATAGGTCTTGTGGTGTTCACGTCTGGATGAGGCAGCTTTTGTTTTGGTAGCATGAGGGGACCAAAACACAATATTGGGTGGTTCTAAAGAGAACCTTTCATCTCATGACATTTCTGTTGTAGTAACTGCTTGCATTCCCCATGTAATAACAATTCTGGAGCATCCAATGACTCTGTTATGCCATTCCTCTGTTATTTCTACCAGAGGTTATGAATGAAATGCTAGAAGCTTGTAGTAATGGTACAAACAGGTGTTAGCAATTGGGAGTGGACAATCTACAAGATACTAGTAACACCCAGCAGTACCTTTACTGCAGACTGCTGACAATTTATTACATAACATTAAAGGGGTTTTGTCACTTCAACAAGTAGCATTTATTAGAAACATAGAAACATAGAATGTGTCGGCAGATAAGAACCATTTGGCCCATCCAGTCTGCCCAATATACTAAATACTATGGATAGCCCCCGGCCCCATCTTATATGAAGGATGGCCTTATGCCTATCCCATGCATGCTTAAACTCCTCCACTGTATTTGCAGCTACCACTTCTGCAGGAGAGGAAATTAATAGAAGGCACTTACTAATGTATTATTATTATTATCCATATTGCTTCCTTTGCTGGCTGGCATTCATTTTTCCATCACATTACCCACTGCTTGTTTCCATGGTTACGACCAGCCTGCAATCCATCAGCAGTGCTCGTGCTTGCACACTATAGGAAAAAGCATTAGCCTATGCGCACTCCCACGGTCCCAGCCCACGGTCCCAGCCACCAAAGAGACCGGAGATTTTTCCTATAGTGTGCAAAAACGACCACCACTGATTGATTGCAGGGTGGTTGTAACCATGGAAATGAACTGTGCATGATGTGATGGAAAAATGAATCCAGCCAGCAAAGGAAGCAATATGGGTAATGACAATACATTAGTAAGTGCCTGGTAATAACTTTCTCTACATGATAAATGCCACTTGCTGAAGTGAGACAACCCTTTCAATAAAGGAATGTCACACCATAGAATTGGAAGAATAGATGCTCCTTAATTTTTATTTCATGGGGAATTCAAGTAGTTACTAAAATAGAGATGTCAGGAGAAGTGACAGCTCCTCTTCAATACGGCTGAATGGTGTATGGGGGAGAATTATTAAAAATATTGTTCAAGATGCTTTTCTTTCTGCAGAAAAATCCCCAGAGGTTTATCCCAGTACAGTATTCAAATGTATGGGCTCCGGCGAGTTGAAATTAGTTATCACCGGAGTCTCGCAAGAGTTTGGAGAATAACTTTGGCATTCGATTTTTTAAATTAAAAACCTTTTTAAAACAGGAATACGAAGCCAACATCGGATCCAAGTTTTAAAATGGTTTTCAAGTTGAAACCTCAAATCCAGAGTTATTCACCAAAGTTCCATGAAACTTCGGTGATAAAGAATTTCCACATCACCAGAGCCCATACATTTTAATGCTGTTTGGAGATGGATCTCCGTACAAAGTGTACTGGATGTCACTGATATTTTAGGGATGCGCACACTTTAAACAGGAGATGTGGCGCGGATAATTTAACTGTCTGCAGGGGGCACCGTCTACCGAAAAAGTGCACTGGATGTCGCTGATATTTTAGGGATGCGCAATAATTACACAGGAGATGTGGCGCGAATAATTTAACTGTCCGCAGCGGCCTATCACACGGTATTTTGGGCAGGATGCGCTAAAAATATATATTGCTGCTGTCACACACAATAGTCCTTAAAAGGACTTTTTTGTTACTTTTTATTTCTTTTGCTCTCACTTTGCCTCCCTATGATGATCTGTATACGATCTTGTATATCAGCCATTTATGTTTTACACTGTGGGGCTTTACAATGAATGATTTATGCTTTATTTGTACTAGAGACAAGTGGGAGGTGAGTTAATCCAAACCCCTCTCATTACACCTGCTGGTTCTTGTGATAGCCCACACAGTGTTTCAGGGGAAAGGTATGGTTGAAGATACTAAGGGGTAATCAATATATGGTGTATTCGCATATGTACAGATATCCTACCATATCCCTCCCTGTCTGGCTATGTCATTTTATTGTGGCTGGTGTATAACTGTATACTACTAATTTACATAATGGAGTTGTGAGGCTTTAAGGGGGACATTGAATCTATTGCATATTTGCACGTATAAGAAATTATCATCCCTTGTTTCCTTTGTATTTGACTATCGGACCGAACTGCTGCTGTTTTGCCACCTACTGCCACATTGGTATCCATTTTTATTCATTAATTATATTATGTATTGTGATTTTATTATATGCATTTGAAATAAAGACGTTATTCAATATTAAATAGTGGTGTTGTATTGGATTGGGGCCACACACTGGTCGTGTTACTTTAATAATTGGTGTATTACTGCACGTTTATTGGCTGCTTAACAGCCGCAAAACATACAGGTAGGAGACTCGAGCACATGAAGGTCGAGTACCGCCATGTGCCAAGCATAGCGATGCTCGAGCCGAACTGGTATTCGGCCGAGCATGCTCGCTCATCACTACTCATCAGTTAAAAAGTCTCAGAAAACCCCTTTAACATCTGTAATATAATACAATTACACAATTACAGTATACAAATATATTGTGTCATTCTACTAAATGATGCTACCAATGTATACAGTGCAGGGACATGGCTACTGTTCAATACCGTTTAAAAAATGCTGACAACGGCCTATTATAAGCCTCTCGTGAGCTCCTTGGAATGCCCATTTCTTTATTGTGAGATTTGCAACCCTCCATTACAGACTTATACTGTATTTAACTCTATTGACTCAGGGTACTTTCACACCAGCGTTATTCTTTTCCAGTATTGAAATCAAGTAAAGAGGCTCAATGGAAAGCAAACCGTTCAGTATGCATCAGGATGTCTTCCGTTCCGTCCGTTGTACGGTATTTGACCGGACAAAATACCGAAGCTTGCTGCGTTATTTTTTCCAGCCAAGATCCCGGAACATTAACGCACTTTCCGGATCCGGCATTAATTTCCATAGATATATATTAATGCCGGATCCGGTACCAAGTACCGGAAATTGCCGCATTGTTGGATCTGGTTTTACGGTCTGCGCATGCGCCGGGATATAGGAGAAGCTATTTTTCCTTTTGATCTTTAAAAAAAATGTAATACCGGATAATACTTTTAAATACAATTAATAAAAAATATAGTATAGCTACTGAGTTATCCACTATCTGTATAGCGCCACCTGCTGTTTGATCTTTTCCTTATTTCTCTGTCCTGCTCACTGAGATGGAAGCACATGCTCAGTTCCATCCTTTAACTGCTACCAGCTACAGTAGAAAGGACACACCCCCTGATAAAGTGAATGCCCCCCTTCCCCCTCTAAACTGCCATCTGGTAGAGCAATTGGAGCCATCAACAGTAACATCTACAACACCCTACCCCCTTAACAGTGACCATGATAGCATCTCGCCCCCTTAACAGTGACCTCCACAGCACTCTGCCTCCTTAATATTGACTTCCACAGCAGCACACCACTTTGGCCTCCACAGTGCGTCGTCTCCTTAAAAGTGACCTCCACAGCACCCCACCCCCTTAACATTTCCCTGAACAGCGGCCTGCCCTCTTAACATTGACCTACACAGGTCAATAGCAGCCCACACCCTTAACAGTGACCCTCCCCCACAGTGCTCCGACCTCTTAACAGTGATACCCCCACAGTATCTTACCCACTTAAATGTGATCTCTACAGCAGCCCGCCCCCTTAATGGTGACATCCACAGAGGCCTGCAAACATAACAGTGACATTCCTAGTGGCCCACCCCATTAACAATGACTTCCAGTGTTCACCCCCTTAACTGTGACCTACACAACGCCTCACCCTCCATAGTACCAAGCCCCTTTAACAGTGATCTCCACAACACCCCGTCCCCTTAACAGTGACCTCCACAGCACCCCGTCCCCTTAACAGTGACCTCCACAGCACCACACATCCTTAACGGTAACCTATAACAGTGAATAAAAATAGCTGATTTGTTATGGAAACCTGGTGTAGGTGTGCATGTTAAGACTGAAGGAACTGCAAGCTTCTATTGGATAATAAGGGTCATATGACTGTTTGTATGGCAGTTTGGATATGAGTGAAGCTGCGAGCTCCTATTGGCTAATACATTTTTTGGGAATATCTCAAGAATGTCCTAGAGAAGTGAGACCTTTAGGAAAAACCATCCCGGACACTTGATGTACCTATGTGCCAAAATTGGTGCAGATTGGTCCAGTTGTTTGGCCGTGCATAAAGAACTGACAGAGAAATTAATTCATATATATATATATAAAGGAAATGGCTGCACACCATTCTACATACAAACAATAGAGCTGAGAAATGGGGATTATTCTAAATAAAAGTGGTATAATACCTACTATAATTGAGTCAATGGAAGCTCTTAGCGCACATATTTGATCAAAAGTGTGTCGGCCCCATCTACCAGGCGTCAAGGTGGCTTCCACAGATGGGTCCCTAACACTAGTATACTGCCTCTCTTTGGACTTACCTAAGTCTACAATATTCAGGGCAGTGTAGGAACCAGCTACATACGTACTCTGCTCAGAAGTCCCAGGTAGGTGGGCGTGTTCAGTCTAAAAGAGGCGCTACCCTCAGTTAATACTGCAAGAGAATTTAGACTAGAACCTTCAGAATCACAGGTTCATATCCATGAAGCAAACATGATTATAAAAAAGGAAATGGCTGCACACCATTATACATACAAACAATAGAGCTAAGAAATGGGGGTCATTCTAAATAAAAGTGGTATCATACCTACTGTAAATGAGTCAATGGAAGCTCTTAGCGCACATATTTGATCAAACGTGTGTCGGGCTTAGGTAATTGTAGGCTTAGGTAAGTTCAAAGAGAGGCAGTATACTAGTGTTAGGGACCCATCTGTGGAAGCCACCTTGACGCCTGGTAGATGGGCGCGACAGACGTTTGATCAAATATGTGCGCTAAGAGCTTCCATTGACTTATTTATAGTAGGTATTGTACCACTTTTATATAGAATGACCCCCCTTTCTTAGCTCTATTGTTTGTATGTACACTGCTCAAAAAAATAAAGGGAACACAAAAATAACACATCCTAGATCTGAGTAAATTAAATATTCTTCTGAAATACTTTGTTCTTTACATAGTTGAATGTGCTGACAACAAAATCACACAAAAATAAAAAAATGGAAATCAAATTTTTTAACCCATGGAGGTCTGGATTTGGAGTCACACTCAAAATTAAAGTGGAAAAACACACTACAGGCTGATCCAACTTTGATGTAATGTCCTTAAAACAAGTCAAAATGAGGCTCAGTAGTGTGTGTGTGGCCTCCACGTGCCTGTATGACCTCCCTACAACGCCTGTGCATGCTCCTGATGAGGTGGCGGACGGTCTCCTGAGGGATCTCCTCCCAGACCTGGACTAAAGCATCTGCCAACTCCTGGACAGTCTGTGGTACAACATGACGTTGGTGGATAGAGCGAGACATGATGTCCCAGATGTGCTCAATTGGATTCAGGTCTGGGGAACGGGCGGGCCAGTCCATAGCATCAATGCCTTCGTCTTGCAGGAACTGCTGACACACTCCAGCCACATGAGGTCTAGCATTGTCTTGCATTAGGAGGAACCCAGGGCCACCCGCACCAGCATATGGTCTCACAAGGGGTCTGAGGATCTCATCTCGGTACCTAATGGCAGTCAGGCTACCTCTGGCGAGCACATGGAGGGCTGTGTGGCCCTCCAAAGAAATGCCACCCCACACCATTACTGACCCAATGCCAAACCGGTCATGCTGGAGGATGTTGCAGGCAGCAGAACGTTCTCCACGGCGTCTCCAGACTCTGTCACATCTGTCACATGTGCTCAGTGTGAACCTGCTTTCATCTGTGAAGAGCACAGGGCGCCAGTGGCGAATTTGCCATTCTTGGTGTTCTCTGGCAAATGCCAAACGTCCTGCACGGTGTTGGGCTGTAAGCACATCCCCCACCTGTGGACGTCGGGCCCTCATGGAGTCTGCTTCTGACCGTTTGAGCAGACACATGCACATTTTTGGCCTGCTGGAGGTCATTTTGCAGGGCTCTGGCAGTGCTCCTCCTGTTTCTCCTTGCACAAAGGCGGAGGTAGCGGTCCTGCTGCTGGGTTGTTGCCCTCCTACGGCCTCCTCCATGTCTCCTGATGTACTGGCCTGTCTCCTGGTAGCGCCTCCATGCTCTGGATACTACGCTGACAGACACAGCAAACCTTCTTGCCACAGCTCGCATTGATGTGCCATCCTGGATAAGCTGCACTACCTGAGCCACTTGTGTGGGTTGTAGACTCCGTCTCATGCTACCACTAGAGTGAAAGCACCGCCAGCATTCAAACGTGACCAAAACATCAGCCAGGTAGCATAGTAATTGAGAAGTGGTCTGTGATCACCACCTGCAGAACCACTCCTTTATTGGGGGTGTCTTTCTAATTGCCTATAATTTCCACCTGTCTATCTCATTTGCACAACAGCATGTGAAATTGATTGTCACTCAGTGTTGCTTCCTAAGTGGACAGTTTGATTTCACAGAAGTGTGATTGACTTGGAGTTACATTGTGTTGTTTAAGTGTTCCCTTTATTTTTTTGAGCAGTGTATAATGGTGTGCAACCATTTCCTTTTTTATAATCATGTTTGCTTCATGGATATGCACCTGTGATTCTGAAGGTTCTAGTCTAAAAAATTTTAAGACGCAGGGGCATTTTTCCCCCACTTTGCGTCATATGGGAAAAAAAATACGGTATATATATATATATATATTTTTTTTTTTTTTCGCCTTATAAGATGCAAAGTGGGGGAAAAATGCCCCTGAGCCTTATGGGGCGAATACTAATGAAGCGCTTGCATTATGGAAACGCTTCATTAGTACCGGAGGACCGGGAAGCGGTGAAGGCTGTGTACTCACTGCTTCCTGGTCCTCGGCTATCAGCTGTGCAGGGCTGCGCACAGTGTGAGGGCGCTCTAAGATCTCACACTGTGCGCCGCGATACACAGCCGACAGCAGGATAAAGAGGATCGCGATGGTGAGGAGCGGTGGCGTCCAGGAACAGGAGAGGTAAGTGTTTTTTTTGTCTTATTTGCACTGGGGGCTGATGGTTGACATATAGGGGTTTATTTATGGGGCTGATGGCTGACATATGGGAGCTAATGGCTGACATATAGGGGCTGCTGGCTGACATATAGGGGCTGATATATGGGGCTGATGGCTGAATATATGGGGCTGAAGGCTGACATATAGGGGCTAATGGCTGACTTATGGGGGCTGATGGCTAACATATAGGGGCTGATGGCTGACATATGGGGGCTGATAGATGGCTGAAGGTTAGGGGGTTGATCTGAGGCATTGGGGGTCTGATCTGAGGTCTGACTGACATTGAGGGTCTGATCTGATGTCTGATTGACATTGGGGGTCTGATTGGAGCTGTAAGCTGAGGTCTGATTAACTTTGGGGGTCTGATTGCTGGTCTGACCTGAGGTGTGATGGAAAATATTTTTTTCCTATTGTTCTCCTCTAAAACCTAGTTGCGTCTTATGGGACGGTGCGTCTTATAGGGCGAAACATATAATAAGAAATATTTTTATAGTGGTTGGAGCTCTATTTTTCAGATACAAATATACTGTACAAATCTCCTGTACAAAAATACACAGAATTAAAAATAATATCCTACCTGCCAGCAGACACCACTAGAGGGAGCTTAGGAGCCCAGTGAATACTGTTTTGTTGAGTTCAATTTCAACACTATGCAGTAAGCTCCTAAACTCCATCTTCCACTGACCTCTTTCCTCCTACCATTCTTCTCTGAGTCACAACTCCAGTCCTCTTTGCACTGTTTTTGTACTAGACTGAAGCAGGACGTGTAGGTATACAGCACATGACAGCTGCAGACAGTCACTGTCCTCAGTGGCCTGGTGTTGTATACCATTGAGGACATTGATTGGCTGCAGCTGTCATTTGCCATATACTGTAACTGCACATCTTGTGCATCTATGTGCATTATGTGCCATATAATTGCAACTTGTTGTCATGTGCTTCCATGCCTATATTCATGCACCCTATGATTTTATTAGCCTTTGCTGCAGCTACCTGATACTGGTTGCTGCAGATTAGTTTACTGTCAACTATAATTCCTTTTCCACATCAGTGTTACCCAGTGTTTTCTAGTCTAGTATGTGATGGTGATGTGTATGTTCAATTCCCATGTGCAAATCTTACATTTATCAGTGTTAACCCTCATTTGCCACTTCTCTGCCTGAACCTCCCGCTTGTGAAATTAAATTTAGGAAATAAGTATAATATTTTGAATGTCTTTTCCATCATGCCACATGATCAAGCACATATTTAATATTCTCTTTAACCTGGGAGAATTATTTTGATCGATCACTCTAGCCACCTGCCAAAAATGTATTTTGTGTGAGATGTGGAGAGAACTGGGGGAGGTGAAGTGATGTCTGCTCAATGTACAGTGCTGCCCATAATTAGTCATACCCCAGGCAAATTTTGACTTAAAGTTACTTTTATTCAACCAGCAAGTATTTTTTTGAAGGGAAATGACATCGGTGTCTCCCAAAAGATAATAAGATGATGTACAAGAGGCATTATTGTGGGGAAAAAAAAACATTTCTCAGCTTTTATTTACATTTGAGCAAAAAGTGTCCAGTCCAAAATTATTCATACCCTTCTCAATAAATCAATAGAAAAGCCTTTATTGGCTATTACAGCAATCAAACGCTTCCTATAATTGCAGACCAGCTTTTTGCATGTCTCCACAGGTATTTTTGCCCATTCATCTTTAGCAATGAGCTCCAAATCTTTCAGGTTGGAGGGTCTTCTTGCCATCACCCGGATCTTTAGCTCCGTCCACAGATTCTCAATTGGATTCAAGTCTGGACTCTGGCTGGGCCACTCCAAAACGTTAATGTTGTTGTCTGATAACCATTTCTTCACCACTTTTTCTGTGTGTTTTGGGTCATTGTCATGCTAAAATGTCCACTGGTGCCCAAGGCCAAGTTTCTCTGCAGACTGCCTGATGTTGTCGTTGAGAATCCTCATGTATTGCTCTTTTTTCATGGTGCCGTTTACTGTGATTAGGTTCCCTGGTCCATTGGCTGAAAAACACCCCAAAGCATTAGGTTCCCACCACCATGTTTGACAGTGGGGATGGTTTTCTTTGGGTTGAAGGCTTCTCCTTTTTTATGCCAAATGAAGGAAACATCATTTGTGACCAAACAGTTAAATTTTTGTTTTATCTGACCATAACACAGAAGACCAAAAGTCTTCTTCTTTGTCTAGATGAGATTTTGCAAAGGCCTAGCGAGCTTTTGTGTGCCTTTTCTGGAGAAGTGGCGTCCTCCTTGGTCTGCATTGTGCAGTGTCCGTTGGATTGTCTGCCTTGAGACATTGCCACCAGCAGAGCCCAGATTTAACAGGATGACCTTGGTGGTGATCCTTGGATTCTTTTTCACCTCTCTAACTATCCTCCTGGCCAGCACAGGTGTCACTTTTGGCTTCCGACCACGTCCTCTGAGATTTTACACACTGCGGAACATCTTGTATTTTTTGCTCAAATGAAAATAAAAGCTGAGAAATGTTTTTTTTTTTTCCACAATAATGCCTCTTGTACATCGTCTTATAATCTTTTGGGAGACACCTATGTCATTTAATAACACCCGGCAAAAAATAACTTTAAGTAAAAATTATGGGCAGCACTGTAGATCGCCCAGTTCTGTATTGATGAGCTAAATGTGCACTGTTTACTAAAAGATCACAAATCAACCTAACATAATGGGAAGCTGGAACCCAAATAAAGACATTTGTATTTTAACCCCTTCACTACCGAGCGCCTCTACTTTATTGTCATTTAACCATTTTTTGGCCAATCTCAATGTATGCTTCAGGTCATTGTCTTGGTGGAACACTATGTTGTCCTTTACATACCCATAGTACTCGAGTGTACAAAGTAACTCGTCTTGTAGGATACTCACATATAGCTCAGAATTTTCTTGGGAAATCTTCTTCATGGCTGCTCCTGGATTTAAACCAGTGACCTTTCACTTGGGAATAAACCTAATAACACACTGAGCTATTAGGGAATCTGAGAACAGGTTGTAATTTGCAGTATTGAAGAAGAAAACTATTGTTTCACCACCAGGAGCAAAATAGTAACAATGCAGTTACTTCAAGAATCTGCATAACTAATCATATGCTTAATAGTTGCAAGTCCAATTAATATATGAGATAGCCAAGATCATTGTCTATAACATGATGGTAGTCTCATGTTTGAAGCTCTGGTGGGTGATGAGATATGGAGCCTGAAAGTCAAGAGTTTAAAACATTGTTATCCTAATTGTTAGCCTCTGAGAGAAAACAGGTTCCCATTGAATTATAGCAAGCAAATACCTTGAAATCCACAAGGAACTGGTACACAAAGTACAGTATTTTTTCGCTTTTAAAGACTCATCTGATGATAACACACAGCTAGGTTTTAGAGGAGGAAAATAAGAAAAAAATACTTTTCATCAGACCTCAAACTCCCAATCTTCATCAGACATCAGATCAGACCCCCATGTCAGACCTCAGATCAGACCCCATGTCATATCTTAGATCAGATCCTCATATTAGACCTCAGATCAGACCCCTATGTCAAACCTCAGATCAGACCTCCATGTCAGATCAGACCCTCATGTCAGATCAGACCCCCATTTCAAACCTCAGATCAGACCCCATATTAGATTAGACCCCCATGTCAGACCTCAGATCACAACCCCAAATCAGATCAGACCCTCATGTCAGACCTTGGATTAGACCCCTATGTCAGATAAGACCCCCATGTTAGACCTCCATCATAGCTCAGATCAGACCCCCATGTCAGACCTTCATCAGAGCTCAGATCAGACCCCCATCAGAGATAAAATAAATACATTAACCTACCTTTCCTGCTTTGCCGCTACTCTGGAGATCCAGTGGTCTCTCCTGCAGTCACCACTCCCTGGTCTACTCCGGGCCCATGACCTGACTGCATAAAACATCAAGTCATACTGTGCGTACTGTGTACTGGCACTATACGCAGTCAGGATGGTGCAGAGTGGTGCCTGGAGGAAGACCAGGGAGCGCTGAGTGACTGCTTCCATAATGAAAGTGCTCAATAGTATTCACTTTATAAGACGGACTATCCATTTTCAACCACTTTTGGGGGGGGGGGGGGGAGTGTTTCTTGCAAAGCGGAAAATGTTGTATATTATAAAGTTTCATAACCTTTCATTACACAATGATTAAAGAGGACATTTCATGGGTCCAGACTTTATAAACGAAGTATCAGGGTATGTAGGGCATACAGCAGTAATCTTATAGCGCTTACAATTTTTTCTGGGCGCCGCTCTGTTTGCCTGCTGTGGCCCCTGTTAAATTCTCCCGCCCTGTATGCTAATTTTTGCATCGGTACAGGGAGGAGGAGATTGCCCTGTTTCTCAGTGGGCGTCTCCTCCTCCTTGCTGTATCGCTGTCCAATCGCAGAGGAGAGCGTCACAGGGAGAAAAAAAAACTCACCTTCTCCCTGGCTGTGACGCTCTCCGCTGCGATTGGACAGCGCTGCAGCCAGGGAGAAGGAGACGCCCATTGAGAAACAAGGCAGTCTCCTCCTCCCTGTTTCGATGTGAAAATTAGCATACAGGGCGGGAGAATTTAACGGGGGCCACAGCGGGCGAACGGAGCAGCGCCCAGAAAAAATTGTAAGCGCTATTAGATCCCCGCTGTATGCCCTACATAACCTGACACTTAGTTTATAAAGTCTGGACCCATGAAAGGTCCTCTTTAAGCTTTATTTGCTGTAACTGGAATATCCCTTTAAGATGGTGATTTCCGGCACATGCTCACATGTAAAGGTTACAGATGTTTTGCATAATGTGCTATTGTTTTATTAAGTATGTGTTGTCTTTTAGAGTGTATGACGCTTCCCATTTTCACTTTCCTTGTTTTGTTTCGTCCTTTAGGTGCAGCGTTTGACCTTAACACACAGCCAGCTGTCTTAAAAATGGCAGGTCATCCATCACCGTCTGTACTCGCTGTCAGAGTTCTATTTAATCTTACTTGTAATTTTCCTAGGGCGTTTACAAAAGTCGCAAACGGAATTTTAATGCTGTGAAATCCCATTGAGCTTCATCTTAGCTGTAATATCAAGTAGCATTTAATATATATGTTATAGCTGACATCCAAAATCACAAAGAAGTTTGAATTATATTAGTCAATGCTGAAAAAAAAAAAAAATGGTAGTTGCCACAAAGTTTAATAGTTAAATTATAAATTCTATAGTTTAAACACATAACATGACATTTTTTTAAATTCTAATACTTTATAATATCTTTTTTTCCATGTGCTCCCATAACAACACTTCCAGTCGACGTGCTACGACAGGTCAATGCTTTACCAGGACACAGAGCCTCATAGCAATCATTAAGGGGGTCATTTATTAAGACCGGCATTTTAGACATAATAAATGACCCCTTAAGGATCCAGCTTTAAATTTTGTAAGGCCATATTTATATCTACGGCAGCAGATCCGGCAGTCTGTTCCGGCAGAGAGCCGCTTGCCAAATTTCGCCCGGATACAGCATTCTATTCTATAGTTCACTGTCGGATCCCCATTGACTGTAATGGATGTCATGAATAAGGACTAAGTACAGTCCAAAATGCATTAATTGGTTTGGGGGGGATGTCCTGCTGTGTGCTATTTTTTCATTTTTGAAAAAAATATTTGAAATATAAAATTCATGGTTTTATTCAAGACCCGAGTGCTGACCCTGCTACTTGTTTCTACAGTGGATTTTCTTCTCCTAAAGGATCCGTGCACTGAGGACTAACAAAGGCGGAGAGCTGATTGCATTTATTTTTTGGGGGGTTCGGCGGTGATCCGGCCACTTTCCAGCATAAATGTGGTTTTCAGCTAGACAAAATCCATTGTATGAAGTAGAGACGCAATATGAAACTAGTGGCCCCAGTGCAAAAAGTTTTACGTGTCCTTTCTTTCTACTAAGTAACAAAGGAGTTGTTGAGCCACAGTAGTTATGTCCACACTGTGCCTCCTTTACAGCAGAAATGCCCACATTGCGCCCCCTCACTGCAGTTTTGCCCATATAATGCCTCCTCACAGTAGTTATGCCCACCTTTTGTGCCCTTTCACAGTAATTATGTATTCTTTGTGGCCCCTTCATAGTAGCTATGTCCTCATTGTGGCCCCTTCACAGTATTAATGCCCATTCACTGTGGTTATGTCCTCCTTGTGCCTCCTTTTGGCCCTTATTGCCCTCTCGTGCTCCATAAAAATAAGCACAAACACTCAACTGTTTCCCTGATGATCATCACATCCTGTGTCCCCAGCGGCAGCAGGACTGATTCCCGTGATGTGCGGCCTGCTGGGGAGCACCGGAGCTCAGCGGAACAGTAAAGCAGATGGTGGATGGCTCTCTGCTTCACCATGTAAAAAAACTGCCCGACATGTGCCTCATCTGTCTACGACCCTGCATTTATACACCTCTGTTTACATATGTATTGCATTATTTCTCAGAAGGGTGTCACTATTTGCTATGTCAAAAATGCCAGGACCCTGATGGAAACCCAACGGACACCATTACACAGTAGAGTGTGCTGTGGATTTGGCTTTTTTGGAGACCTATTATTTACTGCTTGAATTATGATGAAAATTATGATAATAACTGCAAGTGAGCAGAAATAATTAGAATTATAAAAGAAAAATACTAAATATTAATCAAAAGTCAAAATCTCCATAATCCATTTGATGTAATATGATCTAAACATCTCAAATTACTCTTGCACAAAAAACATTCAACAATGTAAAAGCAAAGTTAAAACATTTTTGCTATCTCCAGCACTTTCTGCTTTGCCATACAGACTGGGACAGATTGAGCAGAGTCCTTTTATTCTAATAATAATTTTTATATGGTGCCAACATTTCCTGCAGCATTTTGCAATCAGGGTACATACATGCACAAACAAAATCAGAAATCACAGATTAGCAATCTAATCAACAATATAAACCCTGGGCCCTGCTAACATGAAAATAGGGGTAGCACAAAAGGTCAAAATGCTTGTTGTGTTCAATGATTTAACCCTCTTCTACAAAATAAGGTACTACATGTAGAGCTATATGAGTCAGTCATCAGCCAGTATAAATGCCAGACCATTATCACATAAAACATTGGATTCAACTTATGCAAATTAGCAACAGGGGCGTTATCGTTACACATAGAGGCTCTGCTCTCTCTCCAACTGCTGCGTCCTCTGCAGTTTGATTGACTTTGGGAGGTCAGGACCAGGTGTGATTATGTTTACACTGCCAGCTCCTCTTGGTCAAAGTTAAAGAGGGCGTGACAGTTGCAAAGAGAGCTGAGCCTTTAAGTCTAATGGTAACACCCCCATTGCTCCTAGAGGCTCATTTGCATACATAAACACATCATATTTGTCAGCAATGCGGGCACATACAGAATGAACATGGGAACAACCCAGATGCCTTCAGCTGCCAAGTGCACATACAACAGATCAGCCAGTGTCATAGGTACAAAGGTACAAAAGAATATCATAATGAAACCGGTCCCCCATCTCCCCACTAGCTAGGAATTTACTGCATATCAAATTGATATGGCATTTAAAGTACACTACTTATAAACAACGAGGCCTAAATAAATCTTAAAACGCAACTAAGCTTTCAAATAACTTTTTTGAATAAACCGCCATATCTGGATACATGAGTGGTAGAACTGTATCTGACCATATTTTTTTTTAGTAGGAGCGTTGTGTTCTCTTCATACAGCTGGGGGGACCAATCTGATATTGATGACTAGCCTGAGGAATATGAGGAAAACTATGAACCCCTTAAAGCGTTATTTGGGGGTACTAACTGAGCACAGTAATACACTTTGTGATAAATTGGCCATTGTTGGTGGTAATCTGTGACGTGATACATCCCCTTACTTATGCAGTTCAATGAAAAAAAATTAAATCAAATAAAAACATTGTCGCCAAATCAATTCTACACTAATTAGTTATGCTCCAGTTGAGCTCTCCTAGGAAGATTTTTTTATATATATCTTTTCGTTATCTCTCTTTTTTTTTTTTTTCTTACAAATGTATGCTCCTTCTACCATCCCTCGCTTTTTAAGCTCTTGAACACAATGACAACAATAGCAAATATTATCATAGTGACACTGACTTATATAGCGATGGGTTGACAGCGTTAACATACAGTGTGTTTTAAAACACACTGTGCCGTCCCATGTGTTATGCTTTTTCAAATAGAAACCTTCCAAAAATTGTCCCTTATTGGGGGCAGATGGTTTTTAAACACACACTACGTTATCAGAAAAAACAGTGGCTTATTGGGACCAAGTGTCCAAAAATTATGACTCAACAGGGACAAAGTCCTGCCCCTATTTATGCACACACGTTAATGTCATAAAAAAACAGTGGCTTGCTTTGTACAAGCATCCAAAAATGATATGCTAACAGGGGCAGAATGTCTGCCTGTATCTATACATGCACAAGTGTAAAATAACCCTGGAAAAATTATCCTTTTTATTTGGAAGCAGCAGAACATTTTGGTTGTAGAAAGTGAAATAGTGCCAGAAATAATAGTGCCAACATAACGGCACAGCATGGAAAAGGCGAGGGAGCAAGTAGATGTGTGCGCGGCTGTTTTGGGGCACTTGTCGTAGTAGTGGCAGCTGTGCAGCGGTAATGGTAGTGGCTTGTATATAAATGCTGTTATTGCAACATGTGTTCACTAAAACTGCAGGTATCTTGAAGTAATACACTGTGTTAACAGCTAAATGGTAGTGTTGATCGAGCACCAAGGTGCTCGTGTGCTCGAGTAGAACACTTTGCGATGCTCGGGTGTTCTACCGAGCAACCAAGCACAATGGAAGTCAATGGGAGAACCCCAGGCACCCTCTGCTCTGAAGAGGGGAGGGTGTCGGGACTCTAGTTCGGCTTAGGAGTCCCTGCTCTGACTCCATATAAAGCTATGTCCATATATAGAGTCAGTGCTTGAGGACACCGCAGTGTATTTAAATCTAATTTAGTCTATATTTCAGAAAAGTTTCTGCCGGGATTCGAACTCACAACCTTCTGTGAGTTCAAATCCTGTCACAAACTTTTTCAGAAATTGAGGCTAAACTTAATTTAAACATATATATATATATATATATATATATATATATATATATATTATAATATATGTAAATATATTATGGCTATCATAAGTAGTTTCCCACATATTATGCATTCACATACAAACCGGATTCCAAAAAAGTTGGGACACTATACAAATCGTGAATAAAAACTGAATGCAATGATGTGGAGGTGCCAACTTCTAATATTTTATTCAGAATAGAACATAAATCACGGAACAAAAGTTTAAACTGAGAAAATGTACCATTTTAAGGGAAAAATATGTTAAATCAGAATTTCATGGTGTCAACAAATCCCAAAAAAGTTGGGACAAGGCCATTTTCACCACTGTGTGGCATCTCCCCTTCTTCTTACAACACTCAACAGACGTCTGGGGACCGAGGAGACCAGTTTCTCAAGTTTAGAAATAGGAATGCTCTTCCATTCTTGTCTAATACAGGTCTCTAACTGTTCAATCGTCTTGGGCCTTCTTTGTTGCACCTTCCTCTTTATGATGCGCCAAATGTTCTCTATAGGTGAAAGATCTGGACTGCAGACTGGCCATTTCAGTACCCGGATCCTTCTCCTACGCAGCCATGATGTTGTGATTGATGCAGAATGTGGTCTGGCATTATCTTGTTGAAAAATGCAGGGTCTTCCCTGAAAGAGATGACGTCTGGATGGGAGCATATGTTGTTCTAGAACCTGAATATATTTTTCTGCATTGATGGTGCCTTTCCAGACATGCAAGCTGCCCATGCCACACGCACTCATGCAACCCCATACCATCAGAGATGCAGGCTTCTGAACTGAGCGTTGATAACAACTTGGGTTGTCCTTGTCCCCTTTGGTCCGGATGACATGGCGTCCCAGATTTCCAAAAAGAACTTCGAATCGTGACTCGTCTGACCACAGAACAGTCTTCCATTTTGCCACACTCCATTTTAAATGATCCCTGGCCCAGTGAAAACGCCTGAGCTTGTGGATCTTGCTTAGAAATGGCTTCTTCTTTGCACTGTAGAGTTTCAGCTGGCAACGGCGGATGGCACGGTGGATTGTGTTCACTGACAATGGTTTCTGGAAGTATTCCTGCGCCCATTCTGTGATTTCCTTAACAGTAGCATTCCTGTTTGTGGTGCAGTGTCGTTTAAGGGCCCGGAGATCACGGGCATCCAGTATGGTTTTACGGCCTTGACCCTTACGCACAAAGATTGTTCCAGATTCTCTGAATCTTCGGATGATGTTATGCACAGTTGATGATGATAGATGCAAAGTCTTTGCAATTTTTCGCTGGGTAACACCTTTCTGATATTGCTCCACTATCTTTCTGCGCAAAATTGTGGGAATTGGTGATCCTCTACCCATCTTGGCTTCTGAGAGACACTGCCACTCTGAGAAGCTCTTTTTATACCCAATCATGTTGCCAATTGACCTAATTAGTGTTAATTGGTGGTCTTCCAGCTCTTCGTTATGCTCAAATTTACTTTTTCCAGCCTCTTATTGCTACTTGTCCCAACTTTTTTGGGATTTGTTGACACCGTGAAAATTGGAATCAACGTATTTTTCCTTTAAAATGATACATTTACTCGGATTAAACGTTTGATCTGTCATCTACGTTCTATTACAAATAAAATATTGACATTTGCCATCTCCACATCATTGCATTCAGTTTTTATTCACAATTTGTTTAGTGTCCCAACTTTTTTGGAATCCGGTTTGTATATCAGAAGTATGATTATATATATGATTATATATATATATATATATATATATATATATATATATTATATATATATATATTATATATATAATTTTATTTTTATTTTTTGTAATTACACATTTATTTTGTGCCATACATGTTTTACAATTACTAAAAAAAATATAAAATATATAAATCTAATTTAACCTCTATTTCTGAAAACATTTGTGAGGGAGTTGAACTCACAGCTTTTGCATCATAGCCCAGAACTTTAACCACTACACTATATAGCTGCATAGACAGTCACTTAAAAAAATTAAATAAAATGAGACTTCTACTGTATAGGTCTCAGTAGAAGTACAGTACAGTAGAAGTCTTTTTTTTTTAAGTAACTGGCTATCCAGCTATTATAGCTGAGTGGTTAAGTGCCTTGCCTCTAAAAAGGTCGTAAGTTTGAATCCTGGCAGAAACTTTTCTGAAATACAGGATAACTTAGATTTAAATACACTGGGCTGTCCCCAAGCACTGACTCCATGTATGGACATATATGAAGTCAGAGCAGGGACTCCTAAGCCGCGGACTCACACTGAGGGATTCCCTCACTGTACAGCGATCTTCTGCATAGAAATAGAAAATAGAGGCTAAATTAGATTAAAATACACTGACTCGAGCATCACGCTTGAGCACACGTGGTGTTCGGCCGAGCATAGCGATGCTGGAGCCGAACTGGTGTTCGGCCGAGCATGCTTGCTCAACACTACTAAATGGTATATAAATGCTGCTGTTGTTGCGAAATGTGTTTTTTTAGGTATGTTGATGTTGGACAATGCATTAAAAGTTTAGAGCGAGTTCACATCAGCGTTACTAATTCCGTTATAACATGGTTATAATGAAAAATAAGGAAATTGTAAGATGGGAACCTTTAGGCATTCCGTTTTGATCCGTCATAATGAAGGTCTATGGGCAAGCATAACTGATCCATCTGGTTTCCGTTATCCAGGATAGAAAAGTTCCTGTTGAAAAGACTTTCTTTTCTGTTCCTTTTAACAGAAACCAGTTAACAATGTATTATCGGTTAACCAGCTAAGAATGTGTTATCGGTTATCTGGGACATAAATGGTGCAGAATATAAGATTTTGGGGTGCTGGCAATAAGCCTATGAACTGTAGAAACTTTCTTACAGAAAAAAAAAAAAGATGGTTGGTTGCTCATACAAAAAATATGAGTTTCCTGCAGGATTCACAAGGTGTATGAAACAGTGAGTCCCTTACTCACTCTCTATAGTAAACTTTCCCTGAGTTTTATCTCAAACTCTCTTTATAGTGTCTCTGTCATGTCCCCATATTTTCTGTAGTAACTGGCTTCTGTCTGCAATTGTTTTTTGGCAGCCACAACACACCCTATCACATCACCAGCTGCACACTATATGGTATTTCTTCTTTCTGTGTGCAGAAGGACCTGGCTAAATACTGCCCCCTGATTGGCTAATTAGACTATCTGTCAGCCTCTGAGCTAACAAAGGCAATCCCTCCTGCCTCTCTCCCTGGGTCATGTAATTTTACAATTAAATTTTGCTGGGCGCCATTTTTATTTGATTAATCTAAAACAAGCCATCAAAACTTCGTTTAACAGATTTTTGTGAAATTTGTAACGAATCCTGTTCATTTAGAGTCAATTTGCTCAACTCTACCAAGTATGTGACATCAAATAATACTATAAAAGTGCAGTAAACAATATATTTTTATATATATATATATATATATATATATATATATATATTCATGTGAATATTTATTTCTGCTGAGGAGCATCTGTAAAGATAGAAGAATGTATCTCCGGGGGTTTTATGACAGAATGTCAGATGTAATACATAGCAGCTCTGATATATTCAAGCAAACACCACAAGAAACTTCAGAAAAGCATCAAGGCTGCTATGTTACCAGAAAGTGATCCCGGAGGATATGATTGGGAACTTTAATGAACTCTAGCTTGAAAAGTTAAATTTTTCCGTTTACACAACCTCATAATAGTCAGAGAGAGTCAAAATATCATATAAAAGAGGAATTGTCCCGAGACTTGTCTGCTCTTTCATACACTTACTTCTTTCATCTTTGTGGTTTTGTCAATCATAAAACATCATATAAACATCAAGATTCAGATAATTAATAATTCCACTAAAGCTTTTACTCTAGACATGAGAAATAACTGACTGGTACCTGACAAGAGACGAGCAGATGGGAAGATAAAAGGGCAGAAAAGCAGATGGTCAATACCTAAGTGTATTCACTACTTGAGGGGGGGGGGGGCGGTATTTATTATAAGGCTTGCAGCATTCTTCTAGAAGCTGGATGGGAGTAGTAGTGGCCATGATCAGATGTTGTGTCACGGTGCACCCTCTCAGGCCGTGGCTCCCTGGGGATCAGTGCAGTGGAAAGGTAGTTTAAAGAATCAGGCCGGAAGTAAAAACATAACAGTTTTTCTTTACTTAGTGCAAAAATTACCTTGTTGAAAATCCAGAAGTATTAACCCATTCCTGACCAGCGGCCGGACTTTAAAGATGGTGCACGCTAGAAAGCGAAGCGTACGTCATATAGCCACCGGCTGCCTGCTGTTTTAAACAGCAGACACTCAGGACTAATATATGCCATTGGGAGTACCAGCTCCATCTAGTAAGGATCGGGGGGACCGGATGATGTGTGACAGCCTCTGTTTTCCTGACTGATACAAGATGGACACATATTTGTTCGTATGGACCCCCTGCATGTGGCAGAGATCCATAGGTACACATTGATGAAAAAAGATTGAGATTTCTCAGTGATTGATACCTTTTAATGGCTAACTGAAAAGATGGTGACAAAATTGCAAGCTTTCAAAGCTACTGTACTTGGGCCTCTTTTTTTTATAAACAATTTTTATTGAATTTAGGAAAGAATACTGTTATAAGAGCATGAGGTTACAGCAATTTGAGTAACAAATATTTTTCAAGAAATCAGGTTAACAATGAAACCAATTGAGTATCTAAATATGGTTATACAGAGAGTAATGAGAAGATTCAGTCTTATTCTGAGTTTTTGGCCAGTCTCTATGTCGGTGAAACTGGCCAAAAACTCAGATAAAGAGTGAACTCTCATCGCCACACAATAAAAGAAAGGTAAGATCTGGCCGCACCTAAATACTTTTGCAGCCATGACCACATCACATACATGAAAGTATTGATATTAAAGGGGAATTTCCAAACCACAGAGGGACAGGAGAATCTGGGAATACAACTTCATGATAACCTTTGACACATTTAGTTCAGGAATGAATGTGTCTCATGGATTTATGTCTGCCTACATCTCGTAAGGAATGTGGCTCTCAGATCTCTTCGGTTCATCGAATTCATGGACAAAGCATCAATTTGAGGACAATAAAACGTTCCCACTTCTTATCTATAATCCACACGTAGAATTGCTACAACAATTTACTGCTACAACTGTTTGCTTTCTCCTCCACTCATACTGATCTAATTTACATCCCTTGTCTCATCTACCTCATTACTCCTATGTAGTTTGAGACGCCTGACGAAGAGGCCCATGTAGCCTCGAAAGCTTGCAATTTTGTCACTATCTTTTCAGTTAGCCATTAAAAGGTATCAACCACTGAGGAATCTCATTCTTTTTTCATCTTATATTTACTGGCTAACACGGTACAAATATATATATATATATATATATATATATATATATATGTTTTACTTTTAGGAGCACAGTGTAATCCTAGTAGACAGCAATACTAATGCATTAGCGTCTATGAAAGAAGCAATCTGATAATTGCTTATTACACCGCACAACAATTATTTTGCTACTGAGAGAAAATGCATGTGATTTATACAAAAATGAGAGCGCTGATTCAAAATATGAACTCGGAATTTGTCTGACACGTCTAGATTTTAAGTTATACATGAAAAGCCTATTCATTCATAATATTAATGCATTATATTGGAAATATTCCAATGGACATGTCCAGACCTGTACGAACACACTAAGACTGATGTCAGCAGTAAGTATATAAGGCAAGCCGGACAGATTTTGATAAAGTGATCTGTTATAGTGCTATCAGTTTTGAAACTTAAGATGGATAAACGCAAATGTGTTAACGATCCAGACAATTTCTACTACATATGTGGTAAATACACTACTTATGATCAGCGCAAGAATCTGACAAAGCTTAAAAGTATTACTTTGATTGTAAAATTGGAGATCAAATTAAAAGCTTGGCACCTCATGTTTGTTGCACTGTGTGTTACTCTGGGCTAACGCAGTGGTTGAATGGTAAAAGGAAAGGAATGGATTTTGCAGTGCCTATGGTTTGGCGTGAGCAGAAAAATCATCATTCAGACTGTTACTTTTGCATGACTAAAATCACCGGATATTCAAAGAGAAACAAGTCACAAATTGTGTATCCTGACTGTGAGTCTGCTCTTAAACCGGTACCACACGATGTAGAGAATCCAGTGCCTGCCCCTCCCACAGTAGGAACGGCAATTGAAACAGACGGTTCTGATCCTGATGAAGAAAAAGATGTTGATTGTCACAATGTATTTCCTGATCCAGGGTCAGCCGCACTTACTGAGCCAATCATATTTTCATGATCTGGTAAGAGAACTGTCATTATCTAAAGAAAAGTCAGAACTGATAGCTTCTAGACTTCAGGAATTTGCTACAATGTGGCACCACAACTTCACACTTTTGTCATCGACACACCTAGTTAGCTGCATACTATGCAATGGAAAGTGATGTCTGTTTCTGTACTGATGTAAATTGTCTTATGATGGAGCTATATAGTACACATGTTCCCAATGAATGGAGGCTATTCATAGACTCTATCAAAACAAGTTTGAAAGCTGTCTTGTTGCACAATGGTAACGAAAAACCATCTGTTCCATTGGCTCATGCAGTTGGAATGAAAGAGACCCATGCTTCTATGGAGTTATTTTTGAAAATGATCAAATACTCAGAACATAAATGGAAAATGTGTGCTGAACTGAAAGTGGTAGCACTGCTGCTTGGCCTACAGTTAGGGGACACAAAGCATATGTGTTTCTTGTGCCTATGGAACAGTCGTGATGACAACAATCATTAAAAAATGAGACAGTGGCCTCTCAGAGTCGAGCACACAGTTGATCAGTACAATGTACAACACAAATCACTGGTCGATCAACTTCAAGTTTATCTTCCACCACTTCACATTAAACTTGGATTCATGAAAAATTTTGTAATTGCACTTGATCGTGATGGAAATGGTTTCCAGTATTGTATGGTTTCCACTGAAAACTGATGCTAAAGTAAAGGCAGGAATTTTTATTGGCCCGAAATCAACAAACTAATGCATGATGACACATTCAGAACAAAGATCAACCCTTGAGATGAATTTATGCTAGTAGTGCAGAACTTCCTTGGGAACAGACGAGCTGCAAACTATGCTGAATTAGTAGACAACATGCTTTCAGTATATGAACAACTTGGCTGCCGAATGTCATTGAAAGTGCATTTCTTACATTCCCATCTTGACTTTTTCCCACCCAATTTGGGACACGTAAGTGACGAATATGGAGAGCGGTTCCATAAAGATGTTTCGACAATGGAAAACAGGTATAAAGGCTGCTGGAATCCCAACATGATGGAAGACTATTGCTGGTTTTTGCAAAGGGAAAATATGACAGTTCACAAATGCAAAAGCAGATGCCTGAAGCACTTTTAACAGTACTGGGCCCTGAAAAACAAGACTTTTTGAAATTTTGTTATTCCATTACATGTTCATACACTGTTTACTACGCAAACTTTGATGTAGATCAGGTAATTGTTGGAGTAAAACTTGTTCTGTTCAAAATTATTTAATGCTTTCCAAGTGCTTAATTCATTTAGACATATTTATGCATAGCAAAATATTGTGACGTGTTACAGCAATTCTGACTTCGGATTTGTAATCTGCACACTTAATTGAGTATAGGACAAATGGTTGCAGGGAAAAGTTTTGCCCAGTAGTAGAGAAAAGGTTTTTTTGTTGTGTGGTGTAGATCCCATGAGGAAAAAAAGTTTAAAACATTTTTTTTTGTTTAAATATAAAAAATTTCAAATAAGCTCCTTTCCCCCTAAATCAAAATCAAAATATGTAAACAATAAACATCATGGTCATTGCCGTGTGCGCAAATGCCAGTACTTTTTAAATATAAAATATTTATCCCAAACAGCAAATGATGAAACGTAAAAAAAAATCAAAATGGCTGATTCAGTTCCCACAAAAAATTAAATAAAAACTCATCAATAAGTCATACACACTCCAAAATGATATGAATGAAAAGTACAGATTGCCTTGTAAAACATGAGTGCCCACATAGTTCTGTACACATCACATCAAGTGTCAAAATATGGTGCGGAAATTTATTTATTTTTCAGTATTAAAACGCAAGAAAATATATACACATGTGACCATAATCATACTGAACTGGAGAATGAAAGTAACAGGTTAGACTTACGGCATAATAAAAACACCAAAAAAAACAAAAACATAAAACTGTTGCAGAATTGCGTTGTGGATTTAGAAAGTCCAACTTGTCCAACTGCAAAAATCAAGCCCTAATATGGCTATGTAAATGGAAAAAATAAAAAAAGTTATGGCCCCAGAAGGGCAGAGAGTGAAAAACAAAAGCGCAAAAATGAAAAAAAAAAAAAAAAACTCTGACCTTGGCGTTCTTTCACTGATTACTCTGCTGTATCGTCCCACTGATGCTTTTTGGAAGCAATGTTCTGGTTTCTGAAGGAGATTTGCAGAATTGCATACGTTCCTAGAAGTAGGAGCTCTGACATGTGCTTCCTCTCCCTAAAACTCCCCCTTTTGCCAGGAAGGAGGATCACCCCTACTCCTATTAAGAGGGGAGGGACAGAGGGGTTAGCCTTGTTTCTGCCAACCAATACATTGCCAATTAATAACTCAGGCACTCTTGCAGGTATCCCCAGGTCTTGTATACTGAACCTCCAAGGTTTTCCTTAGGTAATCAGCATTGACAGTACCAGCAAAGTATATGACATTTTAAGAAGTCTTGCCCACATGTTGCTAACAAATCAGCAGTGCAAACTGCAGCATGTCAGTTTATTATGCTGTGGATATGCACTGCATATTTTACCCATTGCAATGCAGCAAATCTGCATCATAAAAATGAAAAGAAAAATGCTGTGGAAATTGCCATACCCTTAGGGCTGTTTCACATGAGCGGATGCCGTGCGTGTCATCCGCAGCATGAATGACAGCCAAGCCCCGCTCTGGACAGCAGAGACACGGAGCATTAACATGATTGATAACGCTCCATGCCTCTCTGTGATCTTTTTACTACAAAACCACAGTGACAACTTTATCTCACTGTGATGCTCCGTGTCTCTGCTGTCCAGAGCGGTGCTTGGCTGTCATTCATGCTGCGGATGACACGCACGGCATCCACTGGAATGAAACAGTCCTTTGGGACAACTATATTACTATACTATTTTCAATTTTACGCTTTAAAAAAAGTTGAAAGGGTTTAGAAGAGGTGTGAGGTCTCTTTTATCTCAACAGATTTACTATACTTTACTCCAGAAAGTGGTATAAATTATGGCGCAAATCTTCACCAGCTGATAGCAGGTGCAAATTTCCTTTTCTGGTGCATGGACTACCAGAAAAAGCCAAGAAGATGCTATTCTTCTATTATTCCATGTAAAAGTTTGTGAATGAATTACCAGCAGTCTGCAGTAATGACTGGGGGCGTGTCCCTGCAGTGTCTGACTGTCTGGGGGGTGGCAGCCAATAGCAGGCCGCAACGAGCCTCCCTAGCATTGCGGGTGATGCAGTAGCATCCGTGCGGGCATCAGAAGTGACACTGTTGGCGGAGAGTGGGTTAAGTATAACCAGAGTGAGGAACCCAGGCATTTTGGGGGGCATTATAGGGGTTGGATAACCCCTTTAATTTAGGATTATAGCCAGGCCATGACATGATCTGCCAGCAGTGTAATGGCACCTCACTGGTTTAGCTGCTGCATGAGAGAACTTTGTGGGTCATCTGGAGTGTACCGTTTCTCCTTGTGGAGAGCATCTATTAGGCATAAGGGGTCTTATAGGCCTTGTAAGCTATAATCTTTTTGCCAACTGCATTGCATGGCCTGTAAGACTATTTACTCCTACTAGATGCTCTCCAGAAAGAGAAATCGCACCTCCCGGATCCCAGCTTGTTTTCCTGCAATGTTGAACCAGAGGAAGGCAAACCATGAAGTAGAAGACAATTTCCCTCATCTTAAAGGGATTCTGTCAGCTAGTTTGAGCCTATAGAGCTGAGGACATGTGCTGCTAGACCGCCACTAGCATGTCCACAATATACATTTCCCATAGCTCTGAATGCTTTTATTCAGTCAAAAAAACTATTTTATATATATATATGCAAATGAGGCTAGTAAGGAGCCCAAGGGGCTGTTACCAACGTTTCAGGAGCACAGCCACGCCCACTGTGAAGGAGCCCAGCACCGCTCCACATCCTCCGAATCTCCTTCTTGCTCCCCTGATGTCACAGGGTTGAAGCACCTTAATCTCACGCATGCCAGCTAGCGCATGTGCAGTTCGTTCCCTGAGGCTAATGCCAGCACAGGGAAGGAACACCATGCCAGCACTCACATGCGGCATATTCGCGCATGTGCGAGATTACAGCGCTTCAACTCTGTGACTTTAGGGGAGCAAGGAGGAGATTCAAAGGATGTTGGCGGCGCTGGGCTCCTTCACTGTGGGCATGGACGGGCTCCTGAAACGTTGGATATATATATAAAATAGTTTTTTTGACTGAATAAAAGCATTCAGAGCTATGGAAAATGTATATTGTGAACGTGCTAATGGTGATCTAGCAGCGCATGTTCTCAGCTCTATAGGCTCAAACTAGCTGACAGAATCCCTTTAAGAATACATGTCCTTTCGTGTATCTCTAGTAACCATGAATACTGAAAAAAAATAATAATTACAAAAGAGAACCCCTTGTACGTCCTCCTCTGACTTGAAAATATTTGGATTATTTCCTTGTGTCTTTGACTTTATCCCTTCAGATATGACTTCTCCCCTATGAGCTGCACAAAATGAGAAGGCAATATATAAATTGCCATTTGTTTATTTGCACAGTGGGTTTTCCGCAGTGCATATTGAAGGAGCCATCTGCGAGGACGAACACTGAAAAATTGGATCAAAATTCAGCGATTCATTTGATTCCAAAATGAATTAACACAATTTTATTAAGATGATGGCTAAAAGTTCAAATGTGACTTTGTCCTTCAAAAACTGTTCCTTCAGAGCAAAAACAAACAAACAAAACATGATGAATGTGTTTCTAATTCCCCCAGTTATGATGATGATAAAAGTTATCTTTTACTCTATTCTTTATATGATGATAAGGTCAACTATCTTGCCTGAGATGTGCATTGAATTTGCTTTGGAGCAGTAATCTGGACTTAAAGGCCCCCATACATATTAGTGCATTGACAAACCAGACATTTTTGCCAACACTGTAATGTATTAGAGGAGCTTCTAACTCTCCCCCAAAAGATGACATTGGGGGATCGGATTTCTCCTCTCTGCCCTTGAAAGCACAGATGCACGCTCCCAAACTAAGTGTGTATGGGAAAGTCGAATGTGCTTGAAAGTGTCTGGGCACTTCATGGCAGAAAATGACCTTACTCTAAAAGAAAACATCTGCGATCTGTTTGGTTGCCATTGTTGATACCGTCAAAGCAGCATTTATATGGCCCGATGTTTGGGTTGATTATCTGGAATGAACGTTCCTATGAACACTGAATAATCTGCCCACCTAAAGGTGCCACATACCACCCAATGAACAAGAGAAAGGCTCAGTCATCAAGTGAAATGATCTCACGCCTCAATCATCTCTCTCGGGCAGCAGATCGTGCTATCTAAAAAGCATTCTACTGCCCGTAAAAAACAATTTTGTATGGGGTCGAGCAAATAGCAGCAGCAATCACTCGTCCTCATACTGTGGAGGTGATCACTGCATCTAAATACAGCTATTCACCTCATCTTAATGAGCAGCCAACTGGGGGGAAGACAATCGGCTGCTCGTCACAGCATCTGAATGCACCTTAAGAAATGTCAGTATAAAATACTTAAAGCCTGCAATGGTTAAAATATTTAATGTGTAAGTATAAATTTCAAATCTAGAATTATAATTTCAGTGCTGTATAGTAGCTCCATTTATTTTAAATTATTGCAGCCATTGACTTTCACCATGATGTCAGTTACAGTTAAAGATAGATATAGATAGATAGATAGATAGATATTAGATAGATAGATAATAGATAGATAGATAATAGATAGATAGATAGATATTAGATAGATAGATAGATAGATAGATAGATAGATAGATAGATAGATAGATAGATAGATAGAGTGACACAGTGAGGGGTTGTGTCTGGCAAGGCAGGTATTTTCCTCCCAGCATGTGCGGCTGGGTTAGTTTCCAAACCGGTTAGATCAAATATCGGACCAGAGTTTAAGTGCCGGTCCGGGTTTTGGCAGCACCTGGCTGTCCTTAAATAGGCAGCTGGGCTCAGCAGAGATGTCTCTGTTTTTGGGATCTGAGGCTTTGTGCCATGCTGGAGGGCTGAGAACCGCACGCTGGGGAAACAGACCCCCTAAAGCCTGCTGTGGACTACTGGAGGCAGTACTGCTAGCAAGGTGACTTGTGTTATATGAACTTTCCAGTGTGTGTGAATTAACACTAAGACTGTAATGTTACATGCTCTTTTGTGCAATTGCCTCAAGTGTGAATAAACACTGACATTTTGAGTTAAGAACTTTTTGCCTCTGTACTGCGCCCGCTTACCCTATCTACCAGAGCGAAACCCCACAATAGATAGATAGATATAGATAAGAGATAGTGCAAAAATTGTGAAATTGCTACTGGATTAGTGAAATAGTGAATGACGTAAAGGTCTTTTATTCTCCTAAAATGGTTGCAATGTTTCACCTCAACATTAGAGTCTTTCTCAAGCTTGGAGGATGCTGCTCATTCTTTTATTTTTTATTAAGCTGACTTGTAGTCAGTAGTGATGAGTGGTAGTGATGAGCGAGCATGCTCGGCTGAATACCGGTTCGGCTTCAGCATCGCTATGCTAGGCACATGGCGGTAGTCGGCCGAGTACCGCATGTGCTCGAGCGCCATGCTCTAGTCTCCTCCACGCACGTTTCGTGGCTGCTAAGCAGCCAATAAATGTGCAGGTAATTACTGGCCTCACTGTAATGCCAGTAGCCATGTTGGCTGCTGGCATTACAGTGATTGGCTGGCCGGAACGCGTAATCGGGTGCTATATAGCACCCGATGACACGTGCTCGGATCAGTCATAGTCAGGGAGAGCAGGGTGTAGGAAGGGAAAGCAGTGTAGGGAGCGAAATTCTCAGTTATTATTCTAAGAAAGCTTTTCAAAGACCCAAAAGTCCTTTTAAGGACTACTGTGTGTGTGTGTTTTAGAGCAGCAATATATTTTTACCTGCGCTAAATTTATCAGTCTCAGGGACATCCGTTCTGAGGAAGGAACAGATAGTGCAGGGAGAGAAATTTGCTGTTTTTACTACCAAAAGCTTTTTAAAGACCCAAAAGTCCTTTTAAGGACAACTGTGTGTGTGTTTGACAGCAGCAAGATATTTTTCTTTAATACCTATTAGTGACATACAGTACAGACCAAAAGTTTGGACACACCTTCTCACCTTCTCAGAGTTTTCTTTATTTTCATGACTATGAAAATTGTAGATTCACACTGAAGGCATCAAAACTATGAATTAACACATGTGGAATTATATACATAACAAACAAGTGTGAAACAACTGAAAATATGTCATATTCTAGGTTCTTCAAAGTAGCCACCTTTTGCTTTGATTACTGCTTTGCACACTCTTGGCATTCACTTGATGAGCTTCAAGAGGTAGTCCCCTGAAATGGTTTTCACTTCACAGGTGTGCCCTGTCAGGTTTAATAAGTGGGATTTCTTGGGACCATCAGTTGCGTTGAGGAGAAGTCAGGTGGATACACAGCTGATAGTCCTACTGAATAGACTGTTAGAATTTGTATTATAGCAAGAAAAAAGCAGCTAAGTAAAGAAACACGAGTGGCCATCATTACTTTAAGAAATCAGTCAGTCAGCCAAAAAATTGGGAAAACTTTGAAAGTAAGGGCTATTTGACCATGAATGAGAGTGATGACCTGGCCTCCACAGTCACCGGACCTGAACCCAATCGAGATGGTTTGGGGTGAGCTGGACCGCAGAGTGAAGGCAAAAGGGCCAACAAGTGCTAAGCATCTCTGGGAACTCCTTCAAGACTGTTGGAAGACCATTTCAGGGGACTACCTCTTGAAGCTCATCAAGAGAATGCCAAGAGTGTGCAAAGCAGTAATCAAAGCAAAAGGTGGCTACTTTGAAGAACCTAGAATATGACATATTTTCAGTTGTTTCACACTTGTTTGTTATGTATATAATTCAACATGTGTTAATTCATAGTTTTGATGCCTTCATAGTCATGAAAATAAAGAAAACTCTTTGAATGAGAAGGTGTGTCCAAACTTTTGGTCTGTACTGTATACAGTACTCCATCCAAAAACTGTTTCTTTAGGGCAAATTTAACTAATCTTGGCCTAATATAGTGTTTATAGTGTGTGGTTTTCTATGACATATACAGTACGCCATCCGAAAACTGTTTCTTTAGCGTAAATTTAAATAATCAGGGGCCAGTTCTCATCTACTTTCTCTGTAACGTGTGCGTGTAATACACATCCATGACATATACAGTACTCCATCCAAAAGCTGTTTCTTTAGGGCAAATTTAACTAATCTGGGCCTAATATAGTGTCCATATTCTGTGGGTTTCTGTGACATATACTGTCCTGCATCCAAAAACTGAGTTTGTGTTGCAAATTCCAATAGTCTGCGCCGAATATAGTGTCCATAGTGTGTGGCTTTCTGTGACATATATAGTATGCCATCCGAAAGCTGTTTCTTTAGGGCAAATTTAACTAATCTGGGCCTAATATAGTGTCCATATTCTGTGGGTTTCTGTGACATATACTGTCCTACCGTACATCCGAAAACTGTGTCTTTAGCGGACTGTAAAACAATCTGCGCCCCATCTAGTGACAAAACCATTAATATGAAGAAGGCAAGCACTAAGGCGGAGGCGGTGGCCCTTGATGCAATGAAACTGTGCCTGCTGCCAGTGCACCTGAAAAAAACATCCTCTGTACCCAGCTTCATGTCCTCCTCTGTACCCAGCTTCATGTCCAACTTAGCTGGGCGGCGCAGGATAACACTGTCCAGGTCGGACCAGTGTGAACAGTTGGTCGGTTGGATTGCTGAAGATAATGCTTCCAGTCGGTTAAGCAGCACCCTATCTTCCACCAAGTCCAGTCTCTGTAGCCAAGAGTCTGGTCAACCGAATCCTCACTCTGATCATCCTTCTTCCACCATGGAGATTCTTGCCAAAAGAGTGATCCCACACTCGGATATTCCGAGGAGCTCTTTCCAGCGCAACTATTAGATTTGGCCCTCGCGCCCAGCACGCTTGAAGAGGGACTTGAGATATTGTTGCCTGATTCCCAACCGCTTGAGCCTTCACAGTCTCAAGAAGATGACGGTGGTGAACGGCAATCATTCGTTCACAAAGTGAATGATGATGAGACACAGTTGTCAATCACTGAGGTTGTGGTTAGGTCAAGTCAGGAAGATGAGCAGAGTGAGGAAGTGGAAGAGGAGGTGGTGGATGATAAGGTCACTGACCCAACATGGGAAGGTAAAAAGCAGAGCGAGGACATCAGTACAGAGGGGGAGGGATCCGCAGCACCGCAACAGGCTGGAAAAGGCAGTGGGGTTGCAAAGCACACCAAACTGGCCCGCAACTGTTACACCGAGCACCCCCATGCGTAAATCTACCTTGCCAAGGGGTAGGTGCTCCGCAGTATGGCGCTTTTTGGAGGAAAGTGCAGACGACAACAGAGTGGTAGTTTGCAACCTGTGCCGTACCAAAATGAGCCGGGGCGTGAACACTAGCAACCTCACCACCACCAGCATGATCCGCCACATGGCATCCAAGCACCCTAATAAGTGGGACGAATGCCTGGGTACACAATCTGGGTCTGCGGGTCACGCCACTGCCTCCTCTTCCCCTGTGTTACGCACTGCTGGCCAATCCCCTGTCGAAGGCGCAGGCCCGAATGCCCCTCGCCCTGCACCTGAACCTTCGCATGAACCATCAGCAACAACATCCACTTCCCTGTCCAAGCGCAGCGTCCAAATGTCCATAACACAGACATTTGAACGCAAGCGCAAATACCCACCCACAGGCCATAGCACTAAATGCCAACTTTCGAAATTACTGGCCCTTGAAATGTTGCTATTTAGGCTTGTGGACACTGAGGCCTTCCACAGCCTGATGTCGGTGACTGTCCCTTGGTACGCAGTCCCCAGCCGCCACAATTTTTCACGGTATGCCCTGCTTGCCTTATACCAGCATGTGTCCCAGAACCTCTGTGAGGTTTTAAAAAACTTTGATGAATCCACACAGATGGTTAGTGTCGATAACGCTATTATCAGCATTACCATCCCACTGCTGTGTCTACTCAAACGATCGCTGCTCACAATTAAGGACGACGCTCTGAATGTGGCAGACGAGGAAATGGTAGAGGACATTACACAGGGTGATAGCCAGACCACCCACAATTCATCTTCTCAGCACAAATTGGACCATGAAGAGGAGGAGGAGGTAGAGACAGTTGCCTCTGCTACAGATGGTAGTACCCATGGAACTTTAATTCCATCTGTTCAGCATTGATGGCAGCATTGATGGCAGAAGAGGAGGAGGAGGATGAGGAGATGGAGAGTCATCCTGATTTCAACATCAACGTCTTGCTTGTTAGTACTCTGGCACATATGGCTGACTTCATGTTAGGCTGCCTTTCCCACTACCCTTGCGTTATACACATTTTAGATAACACGGATTACTGGGTGTTTACCCTTCTCGATCCCCGCTACAAAGAGATCTTCCCATCTCTCATTCCTGTGGTGGAGAAGACAAGTAAAATGGTGCAATACCAGAAGGTACTTGTTGAGAGATTGCTCCAAAATTTTCCATCTGACAACGTGGCTGGCAGAGTCCGTACTTCCTTAGGCAACCGAGGAAGGGAGACAAGGGGAACACACAGCAGTTCCAAGAAAGGCAGGGCAACACTCTCCAAGGCATGGGACACTTTCATAACACCCCGCCAGAAACCTCCCCCTGAAGTGCGGCCTAGTTGTACAAGGAGGGAAAAGTTTTGGAAGATGTTGAAGGAATACATAGCAGACCGTGTCAGTGTCCTAAAAGATCCCTCAGTGCCTTACAACTACTGGGTGTCCAAAAACTTGCACTCTACGCCTTGTAGGTGCTGGCCTGCCCTGCCACCAGCGTTTTGTCTGAGTGTGTATTTAGTGCTGCTGGTGGCATTATAACCGATAAGCATATTGTCCACTGGCAATGCTGACAGGTTGACTCAGATAAAAATGAACAAGGCCTGGATTGCCCCTGACTTCTCAACTCCACCAGAGGAGAGCTGAGCTGATGATGAACATAAAGGCAATTTCAATCTATCATTTATAATGTACTCCATCTACTGTAGTGTATTCCCATGCACCTTTTCCACCACAAAAAAAGAGTATATGGTTGAATCTTGCTTTCTCATCGTCCTCCTTCTCCTCCTCCTCCTCATTCATATTGTATATATTCCCTCCACTCTAATTTTTTTATAGGGCCAGCTCAACTGCAGGCCCTCAACTAACATTTTTTTACAGGGTCAGCTCAACTGCAGGCCCTCAACAAAATTTTTTTTTATAGGGTCAGCTGAACAGCATACACTCGCATATAATGTTTTAGAGCGTCAGCTGTACAGCATGCACTCGCATATAATGTTTTAGAGCGTCAGCTTATCTTAAGGCACTCACCCCTAATGTTTTTCAGGGTCAGCTCAGCAGCAGGCCCTCACATAAAATGTTTTACAGGGTCAGCTCAACTGCAGGGCCTCGCATATAATGTTTTACAGGATCAGCTCAACTACAAGCCCTTGCATGTAATGTTTTACAGGGTGAGCTCAACAGCAGGCCCTTGAATATAATGTTTTGCAGGGTCATCTCAACTGCAAGCCCTCGCATATAATGTTTTACAGGGTCAGCTCAACTGCAGGCCCTCGCATATAATATTTTACAGGGTCAGCTCAACTGCAGACCCTCGCATATAATGTTTTACAGGGTCAACTCAACTGCAAGCCCTCGCATATAATGTTTTACAGGGTCAGCTGAACTGCAAGCCCTCGCATATAATGTTTTACAGGGTCAGCTGAACTGCAGGCCCTCGCATATAATGTTTTACAGGGTCAGCTTAATTGCAGGCCCTCGCAGATAATGTTTTACAGGGTCAGCTCAACTGCAGGCCCTCAACTAAATTTTTTTTACAGGGTCAGCTCAACTGCAGGCCCTCAACAAAAATTTTTTTATAGGGTCAGCTGAACAGCATACACTCGCATATAATGTTTTAGAGCGTCAGCTGTACAGCATGCACTCGCATATAATGTTTTAGAGCGTCAGCTTATCTGAAGGCACTCGCAAATAATGTTTCAGAGCGTCAGCTCACCAGCAGGCCCTCACCCTTAATGTTTTTCAGGGTCAGCTCAGCAGCAGGCCCTCACATACAATGTTTTACAGGGTCAGCTCAACTGCAGGGCCTCGCATATAATGTTTTACAGGATCAGCTCAACTACAAGCCCTTGCATGTAATGTTTTACAGGGTGAGCTCAACAGCAGGCCCTTGAATATAATGTTTTGCAGGGTCATCTCAACTGCAAGCCCTCGCATATAATGTTTTACAGGGTCAGCTCAACTGCAGGCCCTCGCATATAATATTTTACAGGGTCAGCTCAACTGCAGGCCCTCGCATATAATGTTTTACAGGGTCACCTCAACTGCAGGACCTCGCATATAATGTTTTACAGGGTCAACTCAACTGCAAGCCCTCGCATATAATGTTTTACAGGGTCAGCTGAACTGCAGGCCCTCGCATATAATGTTTTACAGGGTCAGCTTAACTGCAGGCCCTCGCAGATAATGTTTTACAGGGTCAGCTCAACTGCAGGCCCTCAACTAAAATCTTTTACAGGGTCAGCTCAACTGCAGGCCCTCACCTACAATCTTTTACAGGTTCAGCTCACCTTCTGATGACGACAGCGAAGTCTTGCCTGTTGGTACTCTGGAACACATGGCTGACTTCATGTTAGGCTGCCTATCCCATGACCCGCTCGTTATACGCATTTTAGACAACACAGATTACTGGTTGTTCACCCTTCTTGACCACCGCTACAAATAGAACTTCTTATCTCTCATTCCTCCGGTGGAGAGGACAAGCAAAACGGTGCTATACCAGAAGGTCTTTGGCTCCAAATTGCTCAAAAGTTGACAGGGCAGACATCCAAATGAATCATCACTGCTACGGGGACGTGCGATCGCCTAGAAGTTATCTAGAGTCAACAAAGCGGCAGCAGGCCCTCACCTACAAGTCCAGTCTCAGTAGCCAAGAGTCTGGTCAACAAAATCCTCACCATGATGGCATACTGGGTGAACGTTGTGGAGGCCGGGATCAAGTTGGCTGCTGGCACCAGACTTGACCTCCAATAGATCCTCATTAACGGAAAGTGTACTCATTCCAATAACAGGGCCGCTTAGGAGTGCTGTATTGTTATTTATCGTCACTACCTCCCCGAGTCAGGAGTGGGTAATTGTCGTGCGCCTGCTGCCTTCCTTGGAATCTTGTACTTTAATAACTTGACCCACCCTCTCTGGGTGGTTCACAATTAGGAAAAAAAAGTGGCAAGGCAACAACAGCCAATCAAATTTCAGCCATTGACCTCCTTTGGATGTGGTATCCCTTTCTCAAGCTCCCTCTCTGGCATCGAACCCTGATCACCATGGTTAGCGCAGAAAAGAGGATCAAAAGTTGATAGGGCAGACATCCAAATGGATCGTCGCCGTCACGCGGACGTGCAATCGCCCAGAGGTTATTTAGAGTCACCAATGAGGCAGTAGGCCCTCGTCCCTAAGGTTTTTAGATGGTCAGATCAGCAGGCCCTTGCTCCAAATGTTTTTGAGGGTCACCGGCAGGCAATCATAATTTTTTAAGGGTGTGTATGATGCCCTCCTTTATGTGTAACTAAGGGTGTTTTGGAGTGCCGATTCCTTGAAATTTTTGGCAGCCCTTTCACTTAATGCATATGCTTTATGAGTGTGGGAGTCCCACTACCTGAACAATTGTACCAAGATGTGAATTAGGCCCTCCTTTATGTGATATACAGGCTGTTTCGGAGTGCCGCTTGCTTGTAATTTTTTGCAGCACTTGCACTTTATATACAATTGAATATACAAGAAAGAATATTTCCTAATAGAGTTGAGCGGACACCTGAATGTTCGGGTTCGGCAGGTTCGGCCGAACTTGAAAAAAAAGTTCGGGTTCAAGTTGGCTGCTGGCACCAAACTTGACCTCCAATAGATCCTCATTAACGGAAAGTGCACTCATTCCAATAACAGGGCCGCTTAGGAGTGCTGTATTGTTATTTATCGTCACTACCTCCCCGAGTCAGGAGTGGGTAATTGTCGTGCGCCTGCTGCCTTCCTTGGAATCTTGTACTTTAATAACTTGACCCACCCTCTCTGGGTGGTTCACAATTAGGAAAAAAAAGTGGCAAGGCAACAACAGCCAATCAAATTTCAGCCATTGACCTCCTTTGGATGTGGTATCCCTTTCTCAAGCTCCCTCTCTGGCATCGAACCCTGATCACCATGGTAAGCGCAGAAAAGAGGATCAAAAGTTGATAGGGCAGACATCCAAATGGATCGTCGCCGTCACGCGGACGTGCAATCGCCCAGAGGTTATTTAGAGTCACCAATGAGGCAGTAGGCCCTCGTCCCTAAGGTTTTTAGATGGTCAGATCAGCAGGCCCTTGCTCCAAATGTTTTTGAGGGTCACCGGCAGGCAATCATAATTTTTTAAGGGTGTGTATGATGCCCTCCTTTATGTGTAACTAAGGGTGTTTTGGAGTGCCGATTCCTTGAAATTTTTGGCAGCCCTTTCACTTAATGCATATGCTTTATGAGTGTGGGAGTCCCACTACCTGAACAATTGTACCAAGATGTGAATTAGGCCCTCCTTTATGTGATATACAGGCTGTTTCGGAGTGCCGCTTGCTTGTAATTTTTTGCAGCACTTGCACTTTATATCCAATTGAATATACAGGAAAGAATGTTTCCTAATAGAGTTGAGCGGACACCTGAATGTTCGGGTTCGGCAGGTTCGGCCGAACTTGAAAAAAATGTTCGGGTTCGGGACCCGAACTTGACCCTGAACCCAAACCCCATTGAAGTCAATGGGGACCCGAACTTTTGAGCAAAAATGGCTCTAAAATAGTCCTGGAAAGGGCTAGAGGGCTGCAAAAGGCATCAAAATGTGCTTAAGAGCATGACAACTGCTCTGCAAACAAATGTGGAGAGGGAAATGACTTAAAATAACATAAAATACAGACAAATTAAAAATAACAATCTGGATCTAGGAGTAGGAGGTTGAGGAGGCGGTGGATGGGTGTATGTGGCGTTGTAGGATGACGTGGCAGTGTAGATGGAAGCGGCAGTGAAGGAGGAATAGGTAGCCAACACTGATTTGTGTTATTTTTTATTTTTATATAACAAAATAAAACTAAGAATAAGTGCACTTGAGTACAAGAATGGATGGTTGAGGCTGGAATAAATGTCTATTCTGCACAAGGTACAGACAAGTCCTGTGGGATCCATGCCTGGATCATTTTAATAAACGTAAGCTTGTCCACATTGGCTGTGGCCTGTAATAATGCTCTCTGCCGTGCTAAACACACATTCACACTATACACTGGCTATAGGGCAGGTCAGCACCTCCAAGGCTGACAAAGCTTTTCCACATTATGGCCATGCTAACCCTGCCTTCTCAGGTGCTGGCGGTGCCCCAGCTGCGTTGGCGACCTCTTCCTCCTTCTCTGCCTTCGCCTTGTGCTTCCACTGTGCCCCCGCTGTCAGGTGGGAATGCTATCATCAGCATGCGCTTGTAGTCGCGCATCTTCCGATCAGTAACAGATGTTTTCACTAAATTTAGTTCCCTGTCAGCAATGCAGAGCAGGGGTTCATTCACGGCAAAAGGGGGTTCATGTGACCCAGCAATACAACAGACGGTTTTGAGAGATTTACGCCCCTGTCAGCAATGCAGAGCAGGGGTTCATTCACGGCAAAAGGGGGTTCATGTCACCCAGCAATAGAACAGAGGATTTTGAGAGATTTAGGCCCATGTCACCCAGGCACAGCAGGGGTTTGTATACGCCAAAAATGGTAAAATGTCCCCCGACAATTGAAAATAAGATTTTTTTAAAATTAGGGCACTAAAATTGGCACTTTTTAAAATGAAAATGGCTCTAAAATAGTCCTTGAAAAGGCTAGAGGGATGTACAATGCAGTAAAATGTGCTTAAGAGCATGGCAACTGCTCTGCAAACAAATGTAGATAGGGAAATAACTTAAAATGAAATAAAATAACTAAAAATTACAAATTATTACAAACTGAAAAGAATGGCGTAGTATTAAACAGGCAGGAAATGCTCAAACCCGCATGCAGTTGTGCATATATATAGGGGAGCAAATCCTGCACATGTGGCCCGTTGCTAATGACGATCCCCAGCAAAAATGCATACAGTGGAGGATGCCCGCAGCGAACCACAAGTACCACAATAGATATCCTACACAAGATAGCAATAATGTGGATGTGATAATCAATATAACAATATAACAAAATAATAGCAAAGACAGGTGCACTCTGCGGTCTTACTAAACCCTCAAACTGATTTTAAAATTGAGAGATTAGCCAACATGTCCTACAGTGTAGGACATGTCTGAGCCCGAGCACCGCGCCAAGGTTTCTCAAGTAGCCCGGGACCTAACTCTCACCTACCTGTGCCATATGGGCAATACCAGGAGCCAGTGGGCAAATTACAGGAGCATGAGGCCGACTCACAAACAACTCACCAGTTACCTCCAGCATGTAGCCATGTTAGCAATGGGAGGAGGGAGGAGTCTGCGAGTCCCACTCAAGACTGGCTGATATGGCCCAGGCCTCACAGGTTCACCTAAATGTAGCCTGTAGATGGAAAACAGGCACATTTAAATTGGAGTTTATACACCTCCAGGCATCTCTATATATACAAACTGAAAAGAATGGCGTTTCTAACCTGCCTTCTGAGGTGCTGGCGCACACACAGCTGCGTTGGCGACCTCTTCCTCCTCCCCTGCCTTCGCCTTGTGCTTCCACTTGTCCCCCCCGGCGTCAGTTGGGAATGCTCTCAGGAGCGCGTCTACCAGCGTGCGTTTGTAGTCGCACATCTTCCGATCACGCTCCAGTGAGGGAAGTAAGGACGGCACATTGTCATTGTAATGGGGATCCAGCAGGGTGGCCACCCATTAGTCAGCATACATTAAAATATGGGCAACTCTGCAGTCGTTGCGCAGGCACTGCAGCATGTAGTTGCTCATGTGTGCCAGGCTGCCCAGAGGTAAGGACAAGCTATCCTCTGTCGGAGGCGTATAGTCTGCGTCCTCCATATCCCCCCAGCCACGCACCAGTGATGGGCCTGAGCTGCATTGGAGACCACCCCGCTGTGAACATGCTTCATACCCATCCTCCTCCTCCTCCTCGTCCTCCAGTAGTGGGCCCTGGCTGGCCAAATTTGTACCTGGCCTCTGCTGTTGCAAAAATCCTCTTTCTGAGCCACTTCTAAAAGACTGGCCTGAAAGTGTTAGAGATGACCCCTCTTCCTCCTCCTCGTCCTTGGCCACATCCTCTTCCATCATCAAGTGTTTTCTCAAGGAAACATAGAAGTGGTATTGTAAAGCTGATAACGGCGTCATCGCCACTGGCCATGTTGGTGGAGTACTCGAAACAGCGCAACAGGGCGCACAGGTCTCGCATGGAGGCCCAGTCATTGGTGGTGAAGTGGTGCTGTTCCGCAGTGCGACTCACCCGTGCATGCTGCAGCTGAAACTCCACTATGGCCTGCTGCTGCTCGCTGTCTCTCCAGCATGTGCAAGGTGGAGTTCCACCTGGTGGGCACGTCGCATATGAGGCGTTGAGCGGGAAGGCCGAAGTTACGCTGTAGAGCAGACAGCCGAGCGGCGGCAGGATGAGACTGCCGGAAGCGTGCACAGACGGCCCGCACTTTATCCAGCAGCTCAGATATGTCGGGGTAGTTGTGAATTAATTTCTGCACCACCAAATTCAGCACATGCGCCAGGCAAGGGATGTGCGTCAAACCGGCTAGTCCCAGAGTTGCAACGAAATTCCGCCCATTATCGCACACCACCAGGCCAGGCTTGAGGCCCACTGGCAGCAACCACTCATCGGTCTGTTGTTCTATACCCCGCCACAACTCCTGCGCGGTGTGGGGCCTGTCCCCCAAACACATCAGTTTCAGAATAGCCTGCTGAAGTTTACCCCTGGCTGTGCTGAAGTTGGTGGTGAAGGTCTGTCGCTGACCAGATGAGGAGGTGGCAGAAGAGGAGGAGGAAGCCGAGTAGGTAGAGGAGGCAACAGGAGGTAAAGAATGATGCCCTGCGATCCTTGGCGGCGAAAGGACGTGCGCCAAACAGCTCTCCGCCTGGGGTCCAGCCGCCACTACATTTACCCAGTGTGCAGTTAAGGAGATATAGCGTCCCTGGCCGTGCTTACTGGTCCACGTATCAGTGGTTAGGTGGACCTTGCCACAGATGGCGTTGCGCAGTGCACACTTGATTTTATCCGATACTTGGTTGTGCAGGGAGGGCACGGCTCTCCTGGAGAAGTAGTGGCGGCTGGGAACGACGTACTGTGGGACAGCAAGCGACATGAGCTGTTTGAAGCTGTCCGTCTCCACCAGCCTGAATGACAGCATTTCAAAGGCCAGCAGTTTAGAAATGCTGGCATTCAGGGCCAGGGATCGAGGGTGGCTAGGTGGGAATTTACGCTTTCTCTCAAATGTTTGTGAGATGGAGAGCTGAACGCTGCCGTGTGACATGGTTGAGATGCTTGGTGACGGAGGTGATGGTGTTGGTGGCAGTGGCACATCCACTGTTTGCTGGGCGGCAGGTGCCAATGTTCCTCCAGAGGCGGAGGAAGAGGCCGAGGCAGCAGCAGAAGAGGGAGCAGGAGGGGCCTGAGCCCTTTCTTGGTTTTGAAGGTGCTTACTCCACTGCAGCTCGTGTCTCGCATGTAGAAGCCTAGTCATGCAGGTTGTGCTAAGGTTCAGAACGTTAATGCCTCACTTCAGGCTCTGATGGCACAGCGTGCAAACCACTTGGGTCTTGTCGTCAGCACATTGTGTGAAGAAGTGCCATGCCAGGGAACTCCTTGAAGCTGCCTTTGGTGTGCTCGGTCCCTGTTGACGGTGGCCAGTAGCAGGCAAACTGTTTTGACGACGGCTGCTCTGCTTTTGCACCCTGCTCCCGCTTTTGCTACGCTGTTGGCTCGGTCTCACCACTGCCTCTTCCTCCGAACTCTGGAAGTCAGTGGCACGACCTTCATTCCATGTGGGGTCTAGGACCTCATCATCTCCTGCATCGTCTTCCACCCAGTCTTCCTCCCTGACCTCCTTTTTGGTCTGCACATTGCAGAAAGACGCAGCAGTTGGCACCTGTGTTTCATCATCATCAGAGACGTGCTGAGGTGGTATTCCCATGTCCTCATCAGGAAACATAAGTGGTTGTGTGTCAGTGCATTCTATCTCTTCCACCCCTGGGGAAGGGCTAGGTGGATGCCCTTGGGAAACCCTGCCAGCAGAGTCTTCAAACAGCATAAGAGACTACTGCATGACTTGAGGCTCAGACAGGTTCCCCGATATGCAGGGGGGTGATGTGACAGACTGATGGGCATGGGTTTCAGGCGCCACCTGTGCGCTTTCTGCAGAAGACTGGGTGGGAGATAATGTGAACATGCTGGATCCACTGTCGGCCACCCGATTGACTAGCGCCTGTACTTGCTCAGGCCTTACCATCCTTAGAACGGCATTAGGCCCGACCAAATATCGCTGTAGATTCTGGCGGCTACTGGGACCTGAGGTAGTGGGAGATGTAGCTGTGGCAGAACGGCCACGTCCTCTCCCTGCACCAGAGGCTCCACCAACACCACCACCCCGTCTATGACCGCGTCCCTTATTAGATGTTTGCCTCATAGTTAGCGTTCACAAAGCAAAGTAAAAAGTGGTTAAGTATGTTAAAAATAATTAACCGCCAATATAAACCCTGATGTAGGGTATTGCACTATTTTATTTTTTTTTTACTCTATATGACAGCGGTATTTGTGGCCTAAATGTGACAGTCACTTATGCACGTCTAATCCCAGATGTGCATTATATTACAGGGTTTGTTCACCCCAGCATGCCAAAGCCGTATTTATGGCCTAAATGTGACAGTGTTTTATGCACTTGTAATCACAGATGTGCAGTATATTAGAGGGTTTTTTCACCCCAGTAGCCAAAAAGCTGTATTTCTGTCCTAAATGTGACAGTGACTTATGCATGTGTAATCACAGATGTGCAGTATATTAGAGGCTTTTTTCACCCCAGTAACCAAAAAGCTGTATTTCTGTCCTAAATGTGACAGTGACTTATGCACGTGTAATCACAGATGTGCAGTATATTAGAGGCTTTTTTCACCCCAGTATGCCAAAGCCGTATTTATGGCCTAAATGTGACAGTGACTTATGCACGTGTAATCACAGATGTGCAGTATATTAGAGGTTTTTTTTTCACCCCAGTATGCCAAAGCCGTATTTATGGCCTAAATGTGACAGTGACTTATGCACGTGTAATCACAGATGTGCAGTATATTAGAGGGTTTTTTCACCCTAACCAAAAAGCTGTATTTCTGTCCTAAATGTGACAGTCACATATGCTTGTCTAATCCCAGATGTGCAGTATATTAGAGGGTTTTTTCACCCCAGTATGCCAAAGCTGTATTTCTGGACTTGCACATAGCCTATGCTGGTGCACTATCGTTGCATAAAATGGCTGCCGATCATGTATTGATATTGACTAACTGAAGAAAAAAAAGTTCGTTTTCAGCAGTAGTTGGCTCAGGGCAGGCTTAAAAAAATTGTGCACTGCACCCACAAAACACTTTTTCTGTAGATCGCTGAGTACATAAACCAGTTCTTGAGAAGATTTCTCCCTGATCTCTCCCTCACAGCAGCTGCAGCCTCTCCCTACTCTAATCCCAGCAGAGTGACGGGCGGCGCTACGTGACTCCAGCTTAAATAGAGGCTGGGTCACATGCTGCAGTTGGCCAATCACAGCCATGCCATTAGTAGGCATGGCTGTGATGGCCTTTTGGGGCAAGTAGTATGACGCTTGTTGATTGTCTGCCGTGCAGCCTTTCAAAAAGCGCCATAAAAATCGCCGAACACCGAACCCGTGTTTTATGCACTTGTAATCACAGATGTGCAGTATATTAGAGGGTTTTTTCACCCCAGTAGCCAAAAAGCTGTATTTCTGTCCTAAATGTGACAGTGACTTATGCACGTGTAATCACAGATGTGCAGTATATTAGAGGCTTTTTTACCCCAGCAACCAAAAAGCTGTATTTCTGTCCTAAATGTGACAGTGACTTATGCATGTGTAATCACAGATGTGCAGTATATAAGAGGCTTTTTTCACCCCAGTAACCAAAAAGCTGTATTTCTGTCCTAAATGTGACAGTGACTTATGCACGTGTAATCACAGATGTGCAGTATATTAGAGGCTTTTTTCACCCCAGTATGCCAAAGCCGTATTTATGGCCTAAATGTGACAGTGACTTAAGCACGTGTAATCACAGATGTGCAGTATATTAGAGGGTTTTTCACCCTAACCAAAAAGCTGTATTTCTGTCCTAAATGTGACAGTGACTTATGCACGTGTAATCACAGATGTGCAGTATATTAGAGGCTTTTTTCACCCCAATAACCAAAAAGCTGTATTTCTGTCCTAAATGTGACAGTGACTTATGCACATGTAATCACAGATGTGCAGTATATTAGAGGCTTTTTTCACCCTAACAAAAAAGCTGTATTTCTGTCCTAAATGTGACAGTGACTTATGCATGTGTAATCACAGATGTGCAGTATATAAGAGGCTTTTTTCACCCCAGTAACCAAAAAGCTGTATTTCTGGACTTGCAGATAGCCTATGCTGGTGCACTATCGTTGCATAAAATGGCTGCCGATCATGTATTGATATTGACTAACTGAAGAAAAAAAAGTTCGTTTTCAGCAGTAGTTGGCTCAGGGCAGGCTTAAAAAAATTGTGCACTGCACCCACAAAACACTTTTTCTGTAGATCGCTGAGTACATAAACCAGTTCTTGAGAAGATTTCTCCCTGATCTCTCCCTCACAGCAGCTGCAGCCTCTCCCTACTCTAATCCCAGCAGAGTGACGGGCGGCGCTACGTGACTCCAGCTTAAATAGAGGCTGGGTCACATGCTGCAGTTGGCCAATCACAGCCATGCCAATAGTAGGCATGGCTGTGATGGCCTTTTGGGGCAAGTAGTATGACGCTTGTTGATTGTCTGCCGTGCAGCCTTTCAAAAAGCGCCATAAAAATCGCCGAACACCGAACCCGAACCCGAACTTTTACGTAAATGTTCGGGTTCGGGTCCGGATGCTGAAAACCCTAAAGTTCGGTACGAACCCGAACTTTACAGTTCGGATTCGCTCAACACTATTTCCTAACAATTTTTCCTGTAAAATTTATTTTTTTGGGGGGGTTTTGTGCGTATATTTGTCAGTCTGTAAAAGTAGCGTGCAACTCGGACAACATGGTTCCCAGCATTGACCTGGGAGTCCAAGATGCATCCAGACATCGTCCCCATGCTGTTCCCAATCCATTTTGGTGGTGTTTCTGTCATTTTCTGAATTTTTTTAATGGACCAGGCACCCTCCCCTCTTCAGAGCAGGGGGTGCCTGGTTGTCTCCCATTGACTTCCATTATACTCCAGTGCTCGGCCGAGCACACGAATATAGCAATGTGTTCGAGCCGAACACCCGAATACTTTGGTGCTCGATCATCACTAATGAGCAGAAGGGGCTATATTCGAATTCACAATATTTCACGAATATTTGGGCGAATATTCATCATATATTCGTGATTTCTTGAATTCGAGATTATTTCTTGATTGCGAAAAATCGCCAATGTAATATCCACGTAATGCGCGCAAAATACAAGCGTGGGTCATTTTTGCTACATTTTGCTTCTTTTGCTAGAAGTTTCCTGAGACTGGAGAAAATGCTTGGCACGGCAGAACATTAAAAAAGGCTTTATATGCAGTTAGAGTGTTCTAATATATTTGTGATTGCGCTAATCGTCACTAATGATGCGAATATTTTGGCGCAATACGTAAAACTTCACATTTTAGCAGGTCTGCATGTATGTATGGACAGCAGAACCTTTCACACTACCTAACACTCTGCACTACAACATCTACACTATATCAGGATATAACCTACACTGACTATCTCCCACTAACTATCTGTAATATATATATATATATATATATATATATAAGCTATCTAACTATCTATCTAATGTAATGAATGGAAAGCACAGAGCACAGCAATGACACTGCTGTCTCTCTCAGAACTATAAAAAAAACTGTAGAAAATGGCTGCTGGGGAGGTTCTTATATAGTAAGGGGTAGGCAACTATCCTATTGGTTGCTAGGGATGTTGCTAAGCTCAGACAAAGACATTGCAGCCTTCTCATTGGCCCACAAGCAAGAAGGGAGGTTACTGATTAAACAAAAAATCTAGAATATTCAAAATTACGAATATATATCACTATACTCTAAAGATTTGCGAATTCTCGAAGTGCCGATATTCGCGATTAATATTCGCTATTCGAATATTCGTACCCAACACTAGTGGTCAAGTGTCCTGGACTCTTATTTTTCTTATTTTGATACCTTGTGCTGCTAGATTTTTCTATTTTTTATCTAATATATACAGTAGTTATAGCTAGATAATACATAAGTACCGGTATATAGAAATAAAAATATAAATGTTATTATGTTTTACATTGTTTGAGGGTAAATCTAAAATATAGTGTAGATTACCGTATATAAAAAGAGATTTTTGGCCTATTTTATTTATTTTTTTACACCATTCATGTTTCACACTAAATAACCTAATGAATTCTTAAGGTTATTACGGTCGCGTGTATACCTGACACATTTTCTTTTTTATTTAAGGGTTGCAAAACACAGTGCATTTTACACTAAATAATTGTAATATTTTGTGGGGATGCAATTATTTTTTTTATTATTATATTATTTATAGCATTTTTAAATCCCGTTATAAGATTACTATTTTATAACTATTTTTTTCAAACTCATACTCCTGTGTGCTAACAGATTATGCAGTATGACACAGGCTACTGTTAGGGCAACACTAGTGTGCCATAACAACAAGCTTACAATACAGACGGCCCTGTGGTCCTTTATAGACCGCTAGTCTCTGATTGGGTCACTAGAAAACCCCTTTAATCATGTAGTGGTACGGACTGTGACAATCAATGGGTTAACAGCCAGGACTGGAGCTTCCTCTGTCCCCTGGCTGTGAAGCAGAAGTTAGCAAGAGCCGATACTTAGCATAGGAGCCAATAACCCCCCTCAACTGCAGCAATACCAAAAGACATCTCAGCAGACTGAGACTCTGGTGGTCATAATGGGGTTAAAGGGGTTCTCCAGGATTTTGATATTGATGGCCGATCCTAAGGATAAGTCACCAATATGAGATCATCTGGCGTTCAACTCCCAGCATCCCTGCCGTTCAGCTGTTGGAGGAGGCCGCAGAACTTTGGTGAGCACACCAGCCTTCTCACATCTTAGCAGGCACAGCGCCATCCATTGGATATTAGCTGTGCTTGGTATCCCAGCTCAGCCCCATTCACTGGAATGGGACTGAGCTGTACCTAGGCCAGTGGTGTACATAGAGAAGTAAAGGCTCCATAGCAAGGATCAAAGCAGGCCTCCCACACAGGACAGAAGGGTTTCCTCCTAAACCCCTTTCAATCACCCATGGGCCATTTTTTCCACTGCCTTGTTTGCTAAAAGTTGTTTCTTTAGAGGGTAGAGCCCTGGCCAAGTTTTCATCCCCTGTAGAAGAGGAGATTATCCCAACTCTTGCCCCCCTCTTGCCCTGTGCCCCATAGCGTTCGCATGGTCTGTTGCTATGGTTGTTACGCCCCTGACCTAGGCCATGTAACAAAAGAACCTGACATCACATGGCCTAGAAAGAGGACTAATTGCTCATGGAGCACTGCTTCCTCTTTCTACTGCTGATCTTTGGAGGCTGCTGGAATTCAGACCTCCATCGATCAGATATTGATGACCTATCTTGAGAATGGGTCACCAATATCTAAATCTCAGCGAACCCTTTTAACCTATACTGAACAGCCGAGATCCCTATGCCACTTTCAGAAGACCAAAACAATGCCCTTGTATACCCAATATGTAACAGCAATGAGTAAACCTTGAAAATGAATTTATTTTTAGAACCTCTACCCATCCAAAGCTCAGGGACAGGACATATTCACACATGAAATCAATTCCATACATACTGGGCTGTGTCTTCAGAATGTACATGGATTTCTACAAGGCTCATTCAGATGGACAGTTCTAGAAAAGTCTGCAACAAAACTGCTGTGTATAAACCTCCCCATATAGTAGAATCCCAAAGCCAACCCCAACAAAATTCTAATGCGATTCTGTATATTTGCATTTCCCTAGCTAACTGCAAGTCAACCCTAAGGGTACAGACACACAGTTAGGTTTCGGCATGCAGTTTTGGAAGTAAAAAATCAAAAGTGAATCATAAGAGGAGAGAAAGTATAAAGGACAGATGTGACTCTCTCCTCTTATCTTATTCACTCCCGGCTCAGGCCTCCAAAACTCCATGCAGAAACCTGACCATGTGGCTGTACCCTTAGAATATCACTCCATTCAATAGCACAGCTATGAGGGAGGGGGTAAAGAGGTATCAGTTTCAGCCAAATCTGCGTGCCCAAAGAAACCCAAAAGCTATACAAGAAGACACCAGAATAAGTTGAGGGCCCTTGTACAGATTTTGCATTGGGACCCATTATCTTCACGTTGTTCCTCTGCTTCCATCTCTCTGTTTGGAACAAACATTTTCCTTTCCATTTCCACAGCCATCTCCATGAGAAATATTTTTCGAACAGAATGTCTATAGTAATGTGATGTGACTCCAAAGAGGTATTAACAAGCTTTTAATGCTACTTAAGATTTGATTGGGACATCATTATTCAGAGTAGAACAGATGCAGACGTTTTAAAACACACCAGCTAAAAATTGTGAGAACGCCAAATCTGTTCCAACCTTCCCAAATGCAAAATCTTCTGTACAATGGAGTAAAATGACCTGGTAAAACGGACCCGTAGGAGGGAATGTTGGTGTTTGCTTAAAACAGCTTCAGGAAGCAGAAACAACTGGCAGCTCTTGATTTTACAATTTATGGTGCCATCTTCCTGGCATTGAAAAAGCTTCATGAAACATTCATGAGTTGCTAAAAGTAGCTTTGCAAAGAAAGCAATGAAAGGAGCATTCACTTTCTTATCCTTCTTTATATCAGCAAAGAACACTAAATTATTAATATCTGATAAGAGAATAAAATCCTAAACCTTAGATGAATCACCCAATATTTGCCTTAATGGGGTTTTCTAGGAATTGATAATGATGACCTATCCTCAAGATAGAATATTATTATCACATCAGCAGGGGGCCAAGTCCTGGCAAGATGTATGGTGATGTCACATGGTCTGTAAAGAGCGCTGGCCTCCTCTAACAGCTGAGGGACCCAGAGGATAGGTCATCAATATAAATTCCAGGATAACCCCTTTAATTACATGAAGGACATTTTTGTATATGTTTTGCATGTTTTTTGGAATGTTCTATGAATATATTGTTACATTTTTGCATTTTATGAATTCTTCAATCAATGAACTGTGAGACAAATATATCAAGAACTGATGCACAGAAGAGGTAGATTAGTGCCCCATGGCAACCAATTAGGCTTTAATTTCCAAAGTACTTCTTCTAAGAAATAAGTAATATCTGGTTGTTATAACTTTTCCTTTGTTCTAGTTCTGTTACATTTCACTTACAATACTGTTAGTGAATCCTGTGAATTAAGGGATTGGGTTTTTGCAGGAAAGGGTATATTCAGATGAGATGGTTTTAACACCAGGGTCAAAATTGCATTAAAAAAGGCGCTTAAAACCGTATTCAGTCTTACCGGCTTTGCTGCAGTTTTCTCATGGGGTTATTTGCCATGGATTTTTCAAGGTTAAAAATGTAACATGAATGTATTTCTTGTACAAACTGCATGGTCAATAATCACATCACAAAACTACAGCAAACGCGGTAAAACCAAGAGCGCTTTCAACTGTGTTTTTACAGCACAGTCAAAATTGTTTTATCTAGCTACCATATACCCTCAAGTCAATACGCAGCATTGGCTGAACTAGTAGGGGGTGTGGGAGCTAAACGTGCCTAGGGCAGCATAAACTCTACATACAGCCCTTAATACTGACCAATCTATGGGGGTAATGTATCAAATGTACTGTGCCCCCCAAAAATGTAGTCTTTTTGCCTGGTGAAGTAGGCATTTGTGCCAAACTGAATACATAAGTGCTCAATATTTATGGCGGTTTGCAGCATGCCAAGCAGTTTGCATTTAGCAAAGATCGGCCAGATACATCGTGGGCTGGGCTACATTTTTAGGCAGATATTGTGACTTTTTGGCAAGAGTACTTCATCCCATAGTGTACAAACTGATGGAACATTTGTAATAAATATGATTAGACTTTAGACTGAAAAATCCATATGTATTTCATCCGACACGTTTATCAAATGGTGTGCAACATTTTGTGCTTGTTGTAAAAAAAAAAATTGCTTCAAGCCAAGGCCATATTGATACATTAACCCCTAAGTTTACACCACCCATTTGTTGGTTTGGTTTACTCCAAAAAAATGGCATTTCTTGACTTATTGTACATCATTTGAAGGGGGTTTCTAAGAGCACAGTATTGATGATCCATACTCAGAATAGGTCATCAATATCAGAATGATGTGAGTTCTGCTCTCAGCACCCCCACAGGTCATCTGTTTGGACAGGGTTACAGCACTAGGATGAGTGCTGCGGTCTCCTCCCAGCATACCAGCGTCATACGTTGTATAGTGGATGTGTTTGGTATTGCAGTTCAGGCCTATTCACTTGACTGGGTCTATGCTGCACATAGGCCAAGTGACTAATGGACCTGATGTTACTAGCCTAAGAAGAGATCGCAACACTCAAAAGAGCACTATGGCTTCTTCAAACAGCTGATTATTGGGGCTGCTCAGTGTTAGACCCCCACTGATCGGATAGTGATGATCTATGATGAGGATAGCACAAAAACAAATGTGATGGCAGCATATCCTCCATGGTTTTCTTTATTTGTAATGGGCCCATAAAAAGGTACAAAGTGCAAAAACAGTGCAATGTTTCGACTAATCCATAGTCTTTCTGAAGCATACTTTCTCAAGCAGACTATGGATTAGTTTAAAGGTTGCACTATTTTTGCACTTTGTACCTTTTTTATAGGCCCACTTCAAATAAAGAAAACCATGGAGAATATGCTGCCTGATTAAGGCCTCATGCACACGACCGTATTTTTTCACGGTCCGCAAAACGGGGTTCCGTTGGTCCGTGATCCGTGACCGTTTTTTCGTCCGTGGGTCTTCCTTGATTTTTGGAGGATCCACGGACATGAAAAAAAAGTCGTTTTGGTGTCCGCCTGGCCGTGCTGAGCCAAACGGATCCGTCCTGAATTACAATGCAAGTCAATGGGGACGGATCGGTTTGACGTTGACACAATATGGTGCAATTTCAAACGGATCCGTCCCCCATTGACTTTCAATGTAAAGTCAGGAGTTAATATACCATAGGATCAGAGTTTTCTCCAATCCGATGGTGTATTTTAACTTGAAACGTCCCCATCACCATGGGAACGCCTCTATGTTAGAATATACTGTCGGATATGAGTTAGATCGTGAAACTCATATCCAACAGTATATTCTAACACAGAGGCGTTCCCATAGTGATGGGGACGCTTCTAGTTAGAATATACTACGAACTGTGTACATGACTGCCCCCTGCTGCACCTGAGGGGTTAATTGTGCATATCATAGCCCCCTGTAAGAGATCAGGGGCTGCCAGGCAGCAGGGGGCAGACCCCCCTCCCTCCCCAGTTTGAATATCATTGGTGGCCAGTGTGCGGCCCCCACCCCCGGCCCCCCCTCCCTCCCTCTATTGTATTATTATTAGTGACCAGTGTGCGGCCTCCCCGGCCCCCCCCTCCCTCCCTCTATTGTAATATCATTGGTGGCCAGTGTGCGGCCTCCCCCGGCCACCCCTCCCTCCTTTTATTGTATTATTATTTGTGGCCAGTGTGCGGCCCCCCGGCCCTCCCTCCCTCTATTGTATTATCATTGGTGGCCAGTGTGCGCCCCCCCTCCCTTCCCTCCCTCTATTGTAATATCATTGGTGGCCAGTGTGCGGCCTCCCCTCTGCCCCCCCGATCATTGGTGGCAGCGGAGAGTTCCGATCGGAGTCCCAGTTTAATCGCTGGGGCTCTGATCGGTAACCATGGCAACCAGGACGCTACTGCAGGCCTGGTTGCCATGGTTACTTAGCAATATTACAATATTAGAAGCATCATACTTACCTGCTGCGCTGTCTGTGACCAGCCGGGAGCTCCTCCTACTGGTAAGTGACAGGTCTGTGCGGCGCATTGCTTAATGATCTGTCACTTACCAGTAGGAGGAGCTCCCGGCCGGTCACAGACAGCGCAGCAGGTAAGTATGATGCTTCTAATATTGTAATGTTGCTAAGTAACCATGGCAACCAGGCCTGCAGTAGCGTCCTGGTTGCCATGGTTACCGATCGGAGCCCCAGAGCGATTAAACTGGGACTCCGATCGGAACTCTCCGCTGCCACCAATGATCGGGGGGGGGGAGAGGGGAGGCCGCACACTGGCCACCAATGATATTAATACAATAGAGGGGGTGCCGGGGGGGCCGCACACTGGCCACCAATGATATCACAATAGCACCTGAGGGGTTAATTGTGCGTATCACAGCCCCCTGTAAGAGATCGGGTGCTGCCAGGCAGCAGGGGGCAGTCATGTACACAGTTCGTAGTATATTCTAACTAGAAGCGTCCCCATCACTATGGGAACGCCTCTGTGTTAGAATATACTGTCGGATATGAGTTTTCACGAAGTGAAAACTCATCTCTGAAAAAGCTTTTATGCAGACGGATCTTCGGATCCGTCTGTATGAAAGTAACCTACGGCCACGGATCACGGACGCGGATGCCAATCTTGTGCGAAAAAAAAAACGGAAAACAGCACAACGGCCACGGATGCACACAACGGTCGTGTGCATGAGGCCTAAGATACATATTTTTTGTTGGAATTTTTGTCATTGATCCCCCTCTTGTATGTCACTGACCATGTTGTGGGACTATTTGTACACTTCTACTAAGTATTTGTTGGCTGAAAATATGAGCTGAAGGTTTTTCAGGTTCGCCTGCCATTAAAGTGAATGGGGCCCGCCGCAAACTTTGCGAACCATCCAGGCCGATGTTCGTACATCACTAGTCATCAGCATGCAGGAGGCATGGGTAGCAGTGAGAGAACACTTTGCATGCTCTACTCATGCTCCCTGGTCTTCTCCCAGGGCCCTGGGGCCCTGCTCTGCACTTTGTCCTGACAGCGGTGAGTGAGTGGCAGTGCCGTTCAGAGCAAACGAGGTAAGTATATATATATATATATATATATATATATATCATACATCTGAGGCTGATGGGGTCTGATCTGACACTGATAGGGGTCTGATCTGAGGCTGAAGGGTCTAATGGATGGCTGATCTAAGCATGATGGAGAGTGGGGGGTCTGATCTGGGGCTGATGGAACTTGGGGTCTGAGGGTCTGATCTGAGATCTGATGGAGCTTGGAGGTCTGATTTTGGGGTTTGGTCTGAGGTCTGATGAAGACTGTGGGTCAGATTTTTTTTTCTATCCAACCTTGCTCTAAAAAGACAGTTGGAATCTGCTTGGCTAAGATAGACAGGGTTGTGGAATGGGAGTAGAATGGGTAATCAAGGCAGGACCCTTCTGTCCTGGATAGCAAAATCCAGCACTATAAGGCTGGGTTCACACGGGCGTTGCGGGAAAATGTGCAGGTGCGTTGCAGGAACAACCGCTATTTTTCCGCGCGAGTGCAAAACATTGTAATGCGTTTTGCACTCGCGCGAAAAATCGCGCATGTTTGGTACCCAAACCCGAACTTCTTCACAGAAGTTCGGGCTTGGGATCGGTGTTCTGTAGATTGTATTATTTCCTCTTATAACATAGTTATAAGGGAAAATAATAGCATTCTGAATACAGAATGCATAGTAAACTAGCTCTGGAGGGGTTAAAAAATAAAATAAAAATTTAACTCATCTTAGTCCACTTGATCGCGTAGCCCGGCATCTCCTTCTGTCTCCTTTTCTGAACAGGACCTGTGGTGAGCATTAATTACAGATAAAGGACCTTTGGGGACGTCACTCCGGTCAACACATGATCCATCACCATGGTAAAAGATCATGTGATGGATCATGTGATGACCGGAGTGACGTCACCAAAGGTCCTTTACCTGTAATTAATGCTCACCACAGGTCCTGTTCAGCAAAGGAGACAGAAGGAGATGCCGGGCTGCTATCAAGTGAACTAAGGTGAGTTAAATTATTATATATTTTTTTAACCCCTCCAGCGCTGTTTTACTATGCATTCTGTATTCAGAATGCTATTATTTTCCCTTATAACCATGTTATAAGGGAAAATAATAATGATCGGGTCTCCATCCCGATCGTCTCCTAGCAACCGTGCGTGAAAATCGCACCGCATCCGCACTTGCTTGCGGATGCTTGCGATTTTTACGCAACCCCATTCACTTCTATGGGGCCTGCGTTGCGTGAAAAACGCAGAATATAGAGCATGCTGCGATTTTCACGCAACGCACAAGTGATGCGTGAAAATCACCGCTCATGTGAACAGCCCCATAGAAATGAATGGGTCGGTATTCAGTGCGGGTGCAATGCGTTCAACTCACGCATGGCATCCGCGCGGAATACTCGCCCGTGTGAAAGGGGCCTAAGGCCTTTAAAATGTTTTCAAATATCTCAATTTATTTATTTTGAACAAGTGTTAGTGTATTTTTGAATTTTATGGCATTTTTTATAGGGTTTCCTGGCATTTTTTAAAATTTTATAGGGAAGTTTAAGGAGAAAAAGAAAAAAAAAAAGAACACACGCTAAAGCTAGAGTATGTGTTTTGAAAGAAAAACTTCACTAATGCGAAAAATACTGTGCATGTAGAATTTACAACATTTTACATAGATTTTAACATACTATCGCAGTAGGAAAATATGGTATAAAAATGGTAAGAAACTATTTGATTGATAGATTAAACTAAAACAACCTCTACTGATCAAGTGTATAGCTCTGATTAAACACATTGAACTCATTTTTCAGATAGAATAACCCATTATCAGTAAATATCCCTCCTACCTGACATTCTGCTTGTAATATTCTTGGCATTATTGAGGAATTGTGCTCATTTACGATACGGCTTTATGATGTCATTAAATGTTGACAGCCATTTCCAGCAGGCTACTTTTATATTTTACATTTTCATATATTTTCTGGGGGAAAAAAACTAGCTGATTACTCATTTTATTATTTAGATCTGAGATGTATAAGTGATAGCCGGAGGGATGAGAGACAGCACAAGCCCATTTGTAATTGATATAAAAATGACAAATAACCCTGTTTGAAAGCCATTAAACAGGAGGAATACAAATATCTCACGTTAACTGGTAATAAAACAAGCGTCTAATTCTGATGGTGCTAAGAACACAGATTGACCCCTGTTCTGTCATAACTTTAGAACAGAAGTTTTCAACCATAATCTATCTATCCTTGTGGGAAATCACAGCATTTTACTGTTTACTGTTAAAATTTAGGCTAGAGGAGGCGCAACAGGGTCCTAGAGCCTCCCTACAATTGTACAGAGGCCTAGCTTGGCATGCCATTTTATCGGACTGGTCTATAAAACTCATGCAACTGATCATTAAACATGAAGATGCAGTGTTGGTGGATTTACGTGAAGAAATAGAAAATGACACATGAGTCTCTACTGTGTCATGTTAACAAACCAGTTTGTGGAACTGGATGAAAAATTTAAGGACAATCTAAGTAAACTAGAGGACACTCTAGCACAATTCAAACAAAACAAATTCAATAGGGATCTATTGTACCATAAAACAGACAAAGTCTATTCCTGGGCAGAGGCTCAGGCGAACACTCCTCATTCCATAGTAGGAAAAAATGACCCGCGCCAGGAGTTTCCTTTAGTTCCATTAGAGTCATCTGACTCAGCACCTGAGGCTGGTGAGAGATCTTTTTCCACTAATTCCAGCACACCACAAGCGGCTGTTAGCAAAAGCTACAATAAGAAAAAATCTTTGCCAAAAAACGACGAGAAGGAAGAAAACACCAAAAAAGGACATCGCTATCCATCCTGCAACAAACCGCAGTGAGTGAACTTCAAGTCATCAATCTGTCCTCTATTATTCTATCACAGGCACAGATGGACTTATTGAAGAAGGGACTATCTTTCTGACCTTCATGTCATCTTGATTTATATCTTACAATTATAGATGTGAATAGGTTAGCTCGCAAGATTACTTTAAAAAAACAAATTTTTTGAGTGTGTGGGGGGGGGGGGGACTCACCGCAAATTACAGCATATGATGATGATGATATGAAGGTCCCGAATGCCTCACTTTGTCATTGGGATTGTCATTTCCCTTCTATAGGACATGCGATCAGAACGGGAAGTGGCAAAATTATGTATTTCTTCTGCCACATTTAAAACACATAATAAAGATTTTTTATCCCATACAATCTAGGTCGCCTGCACTCGACTGCTTTCAGGACCTTGTTGAAAAAATGTGCACTCCATGAAAAAATAAAAACAAAAATGAATTCAGGAGAAACAATTTACATCGAGCAGTAAAAGAGACAATCTCACGTCGGAAGAACGCAATGCATTGAGAGATTTGGAGAGGAAAACAGATATGATAATTAAGGAAGCTGACAAAGGGGGAGCTGTGGTTATTTTGATATTTTAAATCAAAGGTTTTAAAAATGTTGGAGGATACAACAGTTTATACTCCTCTGAAAAGTAACCCCCTCCCACTTTTTCAGCTGAAACTTATAAAGATCTCGCAACAGGGTCTCTCAAGTGGTATTTTGAGTAAGAAAGAATTGGAATACATTTATGTGGAACATCCCATAATATCGATATTCCATTCACTGCCAAAGGTACATAAAGAAGAGTGTCCGCCCCCAAAGAGGCCAATAGTGGCAGGAATAGGCTCATATTCAGAAAAGTTCTCAGAATGGGTGGACACTCTCCTTCAACATTTGGTGCAGCTTATACCAGGCTTCCTTAAGGATACTCGTACAGTTTTGCAATCTTTTCATAATTTTGAATGGTGTGATGTTTTCACATGGATTACAGCTGATTTGGTTTCATTATATACGAACATTCCTCATAATTTTGCGATTTCTACCCTCAAATGGAGTTGCAAGATTTCATCTGTATTTCAGTCGATTTCTTAATAAAACACAATTTTTTTATGTTTGATTGCATTTTTTTTCTCCACGTCTTCGGTGTTTCTATGGGGGCGAAATTTTTGTCCTCCATAGCAAACATCTTTATGGCATGGTGGGAGAGAAAATTTTTGTTTGATATTAATAATCCATTTTTTCATAACATAAGGTGGTATGGACGTTATATCGATGACCTGCTCTTTGTATGGTCAGGTGATATAGCGGACATACAACTTTTTGTAGATTATCTTAATGGCAACTTGGATTCATTGAATTTTGTTCTACACCATGATCCATTTTCCATTGCATTTTTGGATCTGCATTTATATTGTATGTAGATGGTACAAAAACAAAGGTTTCCTCTCTTATTTACAGAAAAGAAACCGTGGGGAACACCACACTGCTAGCAACTTCGTGCCATCCTACACATGTAACGAAAAATATACCAAAAGGAGAAATGGTGAGGGCTCTACCAACGAAGAGGCTGAAGAGGCTGCTGCCATTAGCTCTAGGTTACACTCCAGGCTATACACTGCACAATCTATTAGGAAAGCTAGACAAACATTAGATAGGAATAGATTAGTATTTTCTGGAGAACCTATCACCAGAACAAATACCTAAGAAAAAATGAAATCGGCTACTTTTACCACCAGTTATAGGGAGGAATACACTGACATTTGTAATTGTAAAAAAATTGTAAAAAAAAATCTACCAGTGCTAAACTATGATGCCGAGTGGAGTAAAGTGATTTCAGCAGGCATTAAATGTGCAGAGCGCAGGGCCCCTACTTTGGGTAATAGGATTAGTCCTAGCCTTTTCTGTGACCGCCCGATGGCCAAACCAGTGTGGCTTTCATTCAGGGGTAGCTATAAATGCGGCCACCGAAAATGCACATGCTGTGAATATACAGTATGTCTGTTAGTCAAACAGAAGTCACAAAATAAAACTGTTTATTAACTGCAACACTGAGTTTGAGATTTATTTAATGACGTGTTGAATGCTCTATGCAATATATAGAATGTACCACCTAACAGATTAAAACCAGAATACGGAGACATTTATCTGACATACCTTACTATCAAACACGCAATATTTCTTCTGCCACTTTGCACTTTGCCATTGTACATAAAGGTAATACAAAAAGTTTTAGAGTTCAGGGTGTGGAGAGGGTCACGCTCCCATTTAGGGGGGGGTGACCATAGACTCAAACTACTAAGTAGAGAGGCATATTGGATGTTCGAACTTGGTAGCTGCTTCCCCACAGCCATAAACAAAAAACATGACTTTATTTTACAGTATCAATGAATTTGTTCCGTTTTCTTTTTCTTTTTTTTTCCTGCAAATGTCGTATTTGTCATTCCATGTTTTATGATTTGCCCGCACCTGATTATCATGTGATGTTGTTTCTATGCATTTGATTGGAGGAAGTGTATTTATATGGGAGAGTCACAGATGGCATTTTATATTATGAGTAAGGATCGTTGACTTGAGATCCGAAACGCGTCGATTTTGCATCTGTCTTGTCTTGCATGGATTTTACCTCATCGAATAAAGGATATCGTTTTATCAGAAGCTGGACCCTTCTGTTTTTTACACAGAGGCCTAGCTTGGAGCAGGCATAACTCAGGTATGTTGTGCCTTCGAGACAGGAGCAGGGTGATGCTGGCTGGCATGGTCAGCTGTAGACAAATTGCTGCAGGAGAGACAAAAATTTCCATCTGGCCGTGCCCACTAGGAGCGGGCAGATGTTGGCAGGAATGTACCGACATGGTTACAACTTATGGTCAGCTATAAATTTCTACAGTCAGCTATAGAATGTAGCTTTTGAAGGTCTTTAGATGGCTATGACATGTATGGGATCAGTTATAGAATACCTATGTTTAGATGTAGAATATCAATGATCAGTTATAGAATTGTATTATATAGTATTTACAGAATTTTCTATTGATCACTTATCATCATCATCATATTCCAAAGCCCTGTAGATACTTGTCACCATACACATCAGACTCTGTGGGGTTCTTAACCTTAGGCATGGGATTCAGCCGGTTCCCTCAGGTTCTTCAGATCCAGTTATTAAAATTACAGCCAGATTGGAAAACCGTGTTTCTGGCTGAATCCCGATCTAGTGTTCTGGTGGCGGCAGCTGGAGATGAGTGCTTCCATTCCATAGTTTAGCTCGTTAGGCTTTTTAAAAGTTGGGTGGTATGTGTGTGTAGTGTTTATATGGTGTATTTATGTGCATATATGTTGCATATATACAGTTGCAAGAAAAAGTATGTGAAATGATATAAATTTCTGCACAAATTGGTCATAAAATGTGATCTGAAGTTCTCCTGCAAAATGTCTTGATAAACTTGGTAATTCATTTTACCTTCGATGATAGCAATCCATCCAGGCCCTGACGCAGCAAAGCAGCCCTAAACCACGATGCCCCCACCACCATACTTTACAGGTGGGATGAGGTTTTGATGTTGGTGTGCTGTGCCTCTTTTTCTCCACACATAGTGTTGTGTGTTTCTTCCAAACAACTCAACTTTGGTTTAATCTGTCCACAGAATATTTTGCCAGTACTGCTGGAGAACATCCAGGTGCTCTTGTGAAAACTGTAAACGTGCAGCAATGTTTTTTTTGGACAGCAGTGGCTTCCTCTGTGGTATCCCCCTATGAAATCCATTCTTGTTTAGTGTTTTACGTATCGTAGATTCGCTAATAGGGATGTCGGCATATGCCAGAGACTTTTGTAAGTCTTTAGCTGACACTCTAGGATTCTTCTTCACCTCATTGAGCAGTCTTCGCTGTGCTCTTTCAGTCATCTTTACAGGACAGCCACTCCTAAGAAGAGTAGCAGCAGTGCTGAACTTTCTCTATTTATAGACAATTTGTCTTACCGTGGACTGATGAATAGCAAGGCTTTTGTAGATACTTTTATAACCCTTTCCAGCTTTATGAAAGTCAACAATTCTTAATCGTAGGTCTTCAGAGAGCTCTTTTGTGCAAGGCATCATTCACATCAGGCAATGCTTCTTGTGAAAAGCAAACCCAGAACTGGTATGTGTTTTTTATTGGGCAGGGCAGCTGTAACCAACACCTCCCATCTCATCTCATTGATTGGACTCCAGTTGGCTGACACCTCCCTCCAATTAGCTCTTGGAGATGTCATTAGTCTAGGGGTTCACATACTTTTTCCACCTGCACTGTGAATGTTTACATGGTGTGTTCAGTAAAAACATGGTAACATTTAATTCTTTGTGTGTTATTAGTTTAAGCAGACTGTGATTGTCTATTGTTGTGACTTAGATGAAGATCAGATCACATTTTATCACCAATTCGTGCAGAAATTTCATATAATTCCAAAGGGTTCACATACTTTTTTTTTGCAACTGTATGATGTATGTTTATGTAAACACGTTTCTTGTCCACCGTTGAGTAGGGAACCTGTTGTTGAAAGTTTTTTATCCCACCCCTGCTTAACCTAATATCCATAACTCAGACACACATACAAGAACAAATGCCATAGACAGACAATTAACATATCAGTAAGGTTTAGGCCTCATGCGCATGAACATGTGCGGCCTGTGCCTGCATTGCGGCCCACAAACAGCAGGTCCGCAATATACGGGCACCAGCCATGGGTGCTCCGTATCACAAATGCGGACCCATTCACTTGATTGGGTCCGCAATTTGCAAGATACGGAGCAGTGTGACGCAGAGGATCTGAAACACTACAGAGCCCTTCCGTGGGATTTCGGTCCGTGCCTCCAAACTGCAAAAAAATAGAACATGTTCTATATCTTTGTGGTGCGGACTGAATCGTGCTGATCGAGGATTCAAGTGAATGGGTCTGCATCTGTAAACGGAAGGCACACGGCCAGTGCCCATGCATTGCGGACCGCTATTTGCAGTCTGCAGCACAGGGTGCACACCTAAGGAGAACAGAAGGACAACTGTGCACTTGGCGGAATGTAAGGCAAACACAGCAGAATATACAACTCTATACAAATGTTGCCCTTGGGTGGATTCATATCCAGGACCCCAGTGCTGCAAGACAACAGTGCTAACCGCTGAGTCTCTGAGCCTACGATTAAAGCCTCTATCACGCGAGCAAGTTTTCCATCCGGATTGCAATGCGTGTTGTGAATGGACAGCATCCAGACTGAATCCTGACCTATTCATTTCAATGGGCATGTGCACTGATCATCTTTGTGTTCAGAAAAAATGGCAGCATGTTCTATTTTGTCTGTTTTTCATGCGGCCCTGGCTCCATAGAGGTGAATGGGGCTTGTGTGAAAAACGGAAGATATCTGGATACAATGCGCTTTTAACAGATAGCTGCTATGAGATGCTGAGTATTGTTTTTTGAGTTTTTCTTCATGAGAAGAAAAACACATGCAAAATGGACGGAAAAAACGGAAACACTGAATGCAATCGCAGACAAAAACGGATTGAACTTGCGTGCAAAACCATAATTTCTTTTACCCTAACAGATCCCTATGCAATCCGTATCACTTATATAGAAGAGGCCTAAGGCAGTTTGCTGAAATGCCATGGATTGGAATGGATTCATGTGTGGATGTATTTTAAAATGGACTAAATAAAGAAAATACGGTTTTAGGCTAATTTCAGACAAGCGTGTTTACTGCGGAAAGCACGCTCCATGTGTGAGCGTAAATTCCCATTAAAGGCACTGTACCTTTCATAGGATCGCATGGCATTAGAATGATTTTAAATGCTATGTGTCTCTGCCTGATCTCACATCTCACATTGTATTGACATTATGCCATCAGTATAATTTATGTGGGCAGAGGCACACAGCATTATAAATCATTAAAATGCTGTGCGGTCCTGTGAAAGGAGCAGTGTCCATAAAAGGAAATCACGCCCCCACACAGTGCATGTTTTCACGCTCGTCTGAAATTAGCTTTGTAGACTTTTCAATGAAGTGTTGGAATTTATTTTTTTCTCTCGAAATTACTACGGTGAACCCTGCTCTTTGGGTCTTTCCCTGGGCGCGTGGAGCCTGGTAGGTGAGCGTTGAGCCAGTAATATACTGACTGTGCTGTGCTCTATCGGCCTGCTATTATTTGCCCCAATTGCACGTTTTTGCAATTTTACTCCACCCATCAGTTTTCAAAATTGGGTGGGAATCAGGTGTGGTTAACTATGTGAATTCCTTTGATTCCAGATTAATTCTAGATTTATCACTGTAAAAAGTTGCAAAATAACACAAATTCTCTCCAATAGGAGGAAGCCATAGAAAAAGTGTTGTAGCATTTCCAGATAAAAGTGGTAGCTTTAAACATATGCCACATTTAACAATTGGGGGCATGTATGAAGATGTGACTTTTTGAGTTGGCAGAATGTGCACTATATTTACCAAAAGTGGTTAATTTTAAGCATCTTTAAGGCTACTTTCACACCGGCGTTTCTAGGTCCGCTTGTGAGATCTGTTCCGGGCTCTCACAAGCGGCCCAAAACGGATCAGTTCAGCCCCAATGCATTCTGAATGGATAAGGATCCGTTCAGAATGCATCAATTTGGCTGCGTTTGGTCTCCGTTGCGCCTGTATTCCGCTTTTGAGGCGGACACTAAAACGCAGCTTGCAGCGTTTTGGTGTCCGCCTGACGATGCGGAGCCAAACGGATCCGTCCTGACTTACAATGTAAGTCAACGGGTACGGATCCGTTTTCACTGACACAATATGGTGCAATTGAAAACGGATCCGTCTCCCATTGACTTTTAATGTAAGTCAAGACGGATCAGTTTTGACTTAGACTTTTTTTTTATGAATAATGCAAACGGATCAGTTATAAACGGATACAAGCGTTTGCATTATCGGTGCGGATCCGTCTGTGCAGATACAAGACGGATCCGCACCGGACGCCAGTGCGAAGGTAGCCTAAAGGCTATATACACCTTTGGAGTCATTTTTTGTTTGAGTGCATTTTACTCATTTTTGGCTAAAACTCATACTTTCAATTGGCCTTTATAAAAAATATTGATCCATTCTCTCACAAAGGGTTAACAGTTTTTCTAACTGTGTGACTGGTACTTTCACTTTTTTACTTAGAGAAGGTAATCTAATTATTCTTATCTCTAATCTACTGAGAGATCATAAACACTTATTTAAGCCACCTTCTTATCAGAAAGATAAGAATTGAGCTTTGATGAGTGTTTATAATGTCAGAGAGCAGACATAAGGAACCCGTCTGCTCCTGGTCTGACGGAAAAGACAGAAAATCCTATTCTTAATAAAGACACACTGAAAAAACTTTTTCAAAAAGTTGCATGATACATCTGTCTAGAAGCTGATTCCCATATTAAACCACTTTTTAAAAGTGTCTAGGGTAGCATAAAATTGTACAACTTTGCAAATGTATGTGGAAAATGGCACTTGCCCCAATGTGCGATGTTTCATAAATTTGACACAAAGTAAACCAATGCAGACTCAAGCAAAACTAACTTAAAATAATACCCTCATGATAAATGGCTTCATTGTCCATAGTATAGAATGTCTATGATCAGTTATAGAATGTGTGTGGTTGGCCATATAAATTTCTAGGGCCAGATATAGAATGTGTATGAACAGCCATAGTCTGCTTTAAAGCACCACTCCAGTTCAAAGAAAAAAAATCTCGTAAACTAGGGAATGAATATAATACTAACCTGGTAACCTCCTTTCCATGTTTTTAGCTGCAGATCCACCAGTTCCCGGGTTCCTCTTCTACCACCCGAGATGGACGCACCGCTTCTCAGATTGCCTGATGCATCATGTGTATATGGTAGCCAAGACACTTCCTGCTGCTCAAGGATTGGCCAGCTCTTCTCATGTGAACAGTGCTGGCAAATCCAAGAGCAGGGCTGGACAGGTAGAAAATGTCTTCTTGGATAACTGATCCACATCATGCATGAGATAGTCTGAGAAGTTGTGTGGCCATCTTGGATGACAAAAGAGGAGTCCAAGAATATGCAGATCTGCAACTAAGAAGATGAAAAGGATGTCATCAAGTAAGTGTTCAGTTTCCCCCCCCCCCCCCCACCACTTACTGTGATTTTTCTTTCTTCAACTGAGTGTGGCTTTAATGTTTCATACTTGGATAGTGTGGGATCAATATCTAGTAGGCTGAGATGATCTGATGACCTAATGATCTGACTACCTTGTCAGGACATCAGCCTGGTCTGTCTGAATCAGTGCCTAACAATAGGTCCTGATTATTTTCTACAGATAGTCAGAGCTTTTGACATCTTTTCATGTGAAGTTCCTATCTTAAAATCCTACTCATGGAGGAATATAACAATGGCTGATGATTCCATCCAATGCTCATCATTAGCAATAGCTGACTATTAGATAAAAAGCTCTAAAATGACAATGCTATCCAATCCAGTGATTTAAAGTAGCTGCCGAGCACACAGCCACTAGAACCTAAAGTAGATGTATGACTTTGACCCTTCATATCTCACTATGATGTCAGCATGGTGTTTTTAAAGCAAGTCATTGCTCATGTCTAGAGAAAATTTTAAAGGACATCTGTTAGCAGTTTTAATCTTTCAAATGTGCTGACAGCGAGGGGTCAAGCTTTTTAGGCATAATTGTAGTGATGTATATGCTAATTGCATGGCCAAGGAAATCTTTTGGAGCCATCTTGCATGGATTTTCACAAGTGTCCTGTGGGTGGTCTTTTCATGTGCAGTATCGGGGCTCTCTGATCCTCCGGTTTGTTCTGACTGATTGCTGTAGAAGTCCCCAGATTGGATTCATCAGCTGTCATTCAGATCAGAGGGAAGGGTTGGAGAACATTCAGTGCAGAGACTGCAGGATGCTGTACACTTAAGAGAATGTCCTGAGGAAACTTGCAAGAGCTAGGATCCCCATCGATAATAGCCTCTTCAGGATAGGCAATCATGAATAAGACCCTGGAGAGCCCCATTGAAGAGGTTTTTTGCTTTGGACATTCCTTTTTAATTAGACAGGTTCCAAAGCAATAAGCTGAGATGCTTCTGTTGAATACCCATGTACAGAGTGCCCCAGTTGGGTATTCAAAATAGTTTTTTCAACATAGCCAACCCCATTAAAAACTCAAAAGGACAAATATTTTTTTTTGGTCCTCAAATTTCAATTGCTAGATTTACTAAAGCAGTATGATGTCTTCTTTTTTGCGTATTTTGCCATTGCATGAGCCTTTTTTTCTACTATTCATTGCCTATTCTGTCCTGGCCATTCATTCTGCATTGTAGCTGTCAAAGTGGAATTCCCAAAGATAATTGCAGAACCACATATACTCAAAATTGAGTGCCAAGAAGTCGGCACATACTACTTATAGATATACTGTATTTGGGTTAATTGCTGTATAATGAAAAGTATAAGCCTATAATCACCCTCAAACAGTACATAGGTCATCAATGCACCACCTATACAATATAGCACTGTTTTACCCGACTCCCAGCCAAAGCAGTTTGTGAAATCTGTCAGATGTGGTGGGTGAGCCTGGTAGGTGTACCTTTTGCCCTCTATGCAATTGCATTTATATTGCTATACTTCTCTATGTGGCACTTCTCTTGTGGCTATAATACGTATGTACTTCTGAGTGGTATATAACCATTGGTTTGTAGCAGATATTGAGTAATGCTATGCAGGTTCAACCCTCCTTGCATTTTGTTCATAATACTTTTTTATGTGTGTTTTTTATTGTATCCTAAATAGTGATGGGCACATTTCTTTAATTTCGATTAGGATTCAGTTCAGCTGAATTGTTTGGTGATTCGATTTGGTCCGAATAAATTTCACTGCACTCAAAAGTGCCCCGATTGCCCTGAAAAGTTTTGGATGACATTCTGGGGACTCCTAGTTGCATGCATCTGATTTAATTCCAAGACAGCATTATTAATCTTAAAGGCAATGTGCACCTTTTGGGAGCATTTTTTATTATGACATTGTACTCATTCAAACATAATTTTTAATGAAATAATTTTTTAGAAAATACATTTTTATTAAAAATGTTGAGGCCCTTTCTCTGTACAGCCTTCAGAGCCTTCAGTCCGAAGTTTGCCATTTTCCGGACAACAGACAAACCCAAATCTTTTTTAGGTTAATTTTAGACAAATCCACTAAAACGGTGCATAGTGCCATTGTAGTGCACAAGTCGTTGGGAAAAAGCACTAGGGAGGAAGAATAAGGGTTATCACATGACCCTGAGATGATCTGTGGGGGAAGTCCTTCCCTGTTTGGCTGCCAAGTTGATAGACAGCCTGGATGAGCCAATCAGTGCTGCAGCAGGCAGGGAGGTGCCCTAGCAGACTGAGCAGAACACCATGCTGTGCTGGCTGTGAATAAGGGTGGTTGTATGTGACGGTTGCTGCCAGAAAAACAATCTTTTGGAGTCAGGGACAGCACAAAGCAATCAAGCTTCTATTCTATTCCTGGAGAGAGTGAAGGGAAAGGCTAGGATTCCAAAAAAGAATTGTGCGTGTTCTGTGCAATAGAGAGAAGCAGGGCAGCTGTCAGACAGGAAGAGAGGAGAAAGGACCTATGACTGATGGTGCCTGCTATCAGAAGTGCAGGTGTATCTCAAAAGCACCTGAAAGCAAATACTTTCATCCCCCCCACCCCACCCAAAATTTTCACAGAAATTCTTTTTTTGTTGGGTTTGATTTATTTAATCAGCATATATATGTGATTAATGCAGCAATACCCATGGTGTGGCAGCAATCTACCAGTGTGTATTAAGGTGTCAAGTCTGAATCATCCATTTACATATATTCATTTTCCAGAGTGTCCGAACCGAAATGTCAAAAATTCTGCGAACTGGACCAGAAACGAATCTCGACCGGTTCACTCATCTCTACTTTGAATTAAAGCATTCCATTGTAGCACTGGCTGTATGTTTAGGGTCATTGTCCTGCTGGAAGGTGAACGTCCACCCCAGATTCAAGTCTTTTATATCCTCTAACATGTTTTCCTTCAAGATTGCCGGTCCAGTGTGTAAACACTGACAACCCTTGGGGTTCTCCTTCTTCATCTTTATTTTGTGCTCTGATCTCTAAAAATTGCTGATGCTATGTTGAGAAATTTGACTGAAATGAATTGCCAAAAATTCAGATTTGCCGAGAATTTTTGGAAAATTCAGCTCAAATTCAATTAGTTTAGAATTAATTTGCTCATCTCTAATCCTAATAAAGATAATGTATTTTTTGCCCTATAAGACGCACCTACGTTTTAGAGGAGGACAATGGGAAAAAATATTTTTCATTAGACCTCAGATCAGACCACCAATCAGACCCCCAATGTTAATCAGACCTCAGATGACAGCCCCAATCAGACCCACAATGTTAATAAGACCCTCGATCAGACCTCAGATCAGACCCCCATGCCTCAGATCAACCCCCAGCCTCATGTATGCAGCCCCCAGTCTCATGTTTGCAGCCTGTATCCCCATCCTCATGTCTGCAGCCTGTAGCCCCCAGCCTCATGTCTGCAGCCTGTAGCCCCTAGCCTCATGTCTGCAGCCTGGATCCCCCAGCCTCATTTCTGAAGCCTGTAGCCCCCAGCCTCATGTCTGCAGCCTGTTGCCCCCAGCCTCATGTCTGCAGCCTGTTGCCTGCAGCCTAATGTCTGCAGCCTGTTTCCCCCAGCCTCATGTCTGCAGCCTGTTGCCTGCAGCCTAATGTCTGCAGCCTGTTTCCCCCAGCCTCATGTCTGCAGCCTATAGCCCCCAGCCTCAGATCAAAAAAAAATCCACTTACCTCTTCTGCTCCGGGCACCGCCGCTCCTCACCTTCGGCACTCCTCCTGCCGCCGGCTATTCTGTGAATTTAGGCGCACAGTGCGAGGTCACAGAGCGCCCTCACACTATGCGCAGCCACTGCACAGCCGACAGCCAAGGACCAGGAAGCGGTGAGTACAGAGCCTTCACCACTTCCTGGTCCTCCAGTACTAATGAGCACTTCCATTAGTATTCACCCCATAAGACGCAGAGATTTTTCCCCGTTTTGGTGGGGGGAAAGTGCGTCTTATGGGCCGAAAAATACAGTATATATTTTTTTATTATTAAAGGGGCTGGCTTCTTTCTAACTTCTCGTGACCAATATGTAGGTGATATGACTATATGACATTTACTTATATAGCCTTTGTTGATATTCTGTGCCATTGGCTATATTTTATAAGCCATGCCCTCTTGTTAGGCAAATCTTCGGTACATAAGATGACCGCTGTTGGAGGGTCATGTGACCTCTATCTTATGTATCCTGTATTTAAACATACCACATCTGCACTAAACTCCCAACAGTAACGTGCAGATGGCAGGTGCAGTGTATTTGAATGAAGAACGCATTAGCAGCAGCTATTTTATGAACAAGACCTCTGTATGGGGAGCACAAATTATTTGGCAAACCAGGGGTATACCTTATAAAATACAGAATATGGTGCAGAATTTCAACAAAGGCTATATTTGTAAGTGTCATATAGTCATCTGACGAACATATTGGTCAACAATAACCAGAAAGTAACAATCTAAGTAATATTGGACCGGCACTCAAACATATGGGTTCACACTGAGCAGTATATTTTTGTAAATAGTGCAATTTAATAAAACATAAAATACATATAAAAACATATAATACACACACTAGTGGGGTATGAGATAATGGTTGAATTAACTCGTAATAAAGTCTATACAATGCAGTTGGTAAATAGTTAATGTCCCATGATTCCACGATTAAATAAGTAGAAAAAAATCGAGAGAGAAAATCGAAAGACAAAAAATCCAAAGGAGAAAATCAATAGCAAGCAGTCTTTGACTATATTGAGTAGGATACTCACTTTTTGCGCAGTTCTGTTGCGTCCCACATGTAAGAGCGCTTACCTCGGTGTCGCTTTAATCAAATACCGGTGGCAAAGTATAGTTACTTAACTGACCTCCTAAAATCAGATCTCCATATGATCGCTTCGATTTTCGCGAGGTGAGCTGCTTCTTTTCCTTTTTCTTTTCAGATAATGTGACTCTATCAATCTCGGTTAAATTTGTAATGAAGCTTCGATCTTTTTGATCATGAATTTTTTTCAGTCGCCAGCCGTTAGTGAAATCGATCACCAGACAGTTTGCTTGCATTCGTTTCGGATAATAATTTCCAAGGTCTCTTTCAATATTGCATGGCCATGCTTCAAATTTCGGACTCTTTTTATGAATATCCCATCGATCCCAGAAGCGTTTCGAAATAGATCCCAATTTCTTCCTCAGTGGGTATGTCCATATTCAAGAGTCCAAGACCTTATATACCTGTCTGTTGATTGCTGGGGCGGAACCCAGAAAATCAAACAGAATGTGCAGCACATGGGTGGGTCAGCGCTAATTCACCACCTCTTTTCTGTCAAAAAATCGCATTGCGGTAATAGTGCGTTTTCGATGCGTTTTTTTCGCATACAAGCGTTTTTTCGGGTATAATTGCAGAATAGCATATTAATATCAACCAATAAATCAAAAACATATTCCCACTTTTAGTTTTTAAGATAAACAATTAAATATGAATATATTGCACATAATGTCAATAAAATCTATATGAGCACTTACACTATACTGGTTGCAGATCTTTCTACGTACAGAAACATAATAAAATTGACATAAAATGGTAAAATTTGTAAAATTTGGAGTAGCTTCTACGATGGTGATAGCCAGAAAGTGATCAAACCTTTTAACACTTTCGGGCCTTGTATTGTGTTCTGGTCTTCTTAATATTGGTATGCATATAATGAGAGAATGTGGAATATTCTATTATAGTTTGTCATTCAGATCCTCCGTATTTTGAACATATCTGTTTGTTGTAAGTAAATGGGAACATCCTGATTTCCATCCATTGGCCGAGAACCTTTACTGACCATGTCCAACTGATGAAGATGCTGGGCTTGTAACAGTGTATCAGACATCTGTCTTGTAACACACAATGCCATTTTTATGCTAAGATCGTATTTAGTGATGAGCGAAGATCTTGAAAATTCGATTCGGCTGCTACACTGTATTTTACAAAAAAAATTTGCTTTGGGACAAATTAGTTTGTTGCACAGCAGATTTCTTTGTATGTAAGTAGTGGTGCACTAACAGGGAATGGTGATTGCGCCTCTCCCCATCATTTTACCCCTCAGATGTTGCGTTCATTGCTGATTGTGGCATCTGACATTAAAATTAAGGTCTATAAAAAAATATATATATATAAAATCATACCTACCTCATTTGATCTTGAAGAGCCCACCGCCACCATCTTGATTGAAGATCCAGTGTGAAATCTCGCGCGGCTGGCAAGATGAAATCATACGTCACCGAGCACGAGTTTCCACATGTGCTCTTTAATCAAGATGGTGGTGGTGCACTTTTTGCGCTGAAACGGATGAGGTAAATATGATTTTTTTTCTTTTACCCCATTTCAGCGAAAATAGATTTGTTACCACAAAGCATGAGGAAATTCAGCTTTGCGGTTAATCTAATTTTTCCTGAAGTTCAGATCGAAGTTCACTTGATGAACTTCAATTTGCTCAACACTAATGGTATAAATGAATTAAAAGTAATTAGCAACATTAGTGTCTAGGTCTACATAAACAAGGCTGGGGTTATGAGATGTAGTAGAGAATCAGTCCACCTAGTACTACATTTATCCAACCATCTTAGTGAATTGCCTTCTTGTATATACTATAAGATGCTGCAAATCCTGGAGCTTTTACATGAAAAACCACCACATCACAAAGGAACAGAGGTGAACATACTGCAAAATTATAAATTGCAGAATGGAAAGACTAGTATGGAAAATGCAATTTAGCGAGCATTATTATGGCTTTACATTTACTTTCCTCATTGTATTTATGGCCGATAAAAAGGAATTAAACTGTGACAAATTTACTAGGCAATTTTCTTTTTTCATAAGGAACACTTTTCTGACAAATGCTTGCATTCAGTCTCTGGTAATACTGCACATTCATAATGTCTATACATTACTTTTTTGGTACTTGGTGTTAAATTTTAATATTTCTATTATAACTTTTTGACATTCCGAAACAGTGCTGCATTTATTATAAATATCATAGTGCTCCGTGCTGTTCAGTAGCTTCACTCAATGGCAGGTTGCACACTCCATTCATTTCTATAAGGGCTCATGCACACACACATATTTTCTTTCCGTGTCCGTTTAGTTTTTTTTGCGGACCGTATGCGGAACCTTTCTTTTCAATGGGTCCGCAAAAAAAAAACAGAAGATACTCCGTGTGCATTCCGTTTCTGTATGTCCGTTCTGCAAAAGAATAGAACATTTCCTATTATTGTCCGCATTACGGACAAGGATAGTACTGTTCTATTAGGGGCCAGCTGTTCCACTCCGCAAAATACGGACATCATCCGTATTTATTCTGAATCAGTTTTTTTGTGGACCGCAAAATACATACGGTCGTGTGCATGAGGTCTAAAGGAGAATATAAGAAGAGACTTGAAAGCCCTTTAATTTCTCCCTGATGATTTTGGCTGCAGAAGCAGAAATAGATAGATAGATAGATAGATAGATAGATAGATAGATAGATAGATAGATAGATAGATAGATAGATAGATAGATAGATGGATATGCCATCCCCCACGGCCAATCATGTCTCAGGTCTTTAAAAATGCTAAGTTGTGTGGTGTGGACTCAATAGTTTTCTGTGTGTATACCGTTGCTCCCCCGGGCGTTGCTACAATGCAATAAAGGGGATAAGTAATGGAGTAGGTGGAGAATAAGTCGAGTCCAGACTTTTTTAAAGTTCAACAGTAGAGATGAGCAAATTTCTCAAAAATTTAATTCGCTCGGTTAGCTTAATTTTCCAAAAATATTCAATTTGAATTTATTTGTGGCGAATCGCATTAAAAAACAGCTATTTCCTGGCTGGAGAGAGCCTGAATAGTGGTGTAGAACACTGTGCCTTGCAGTAACGCGCATAGGGAGTCTGCTGTGGTAGTGAAACAATACAGTGAGTCAGTATGAAATGCAGATGACAGGCGTCACTCTTAGAATCACTGCACACTTCATTTATTTGGGCAGTTATGGGGCCCAAACTGACCAATTAACTCAAGTGTGAACTCAGCCTTACAGGTCGATGTTAGGGTCAAGAAGAAGCGCACTTCTTTTGCACCGTCGTCAGCTGATTCCACATAGATGTCTACAGAACCTGTTCTATTAAACGCTTATACAAGTAGAGACCCCCTGAGAGAGTGGAGCGGGTGTCAGCAGTAAGTTTGTGTTGAAGTCAATGATTATTTTGCCCTTCCTCTGATCTGTCAGAACAATAATCCCCAAAAATCGGATCCTGGCTGGAGCATTCACCTTCACTCGGTCAGAATTTGGTTAGTAATCCATCAGTATTGCTAAAGCCAAAAAAAACAGGAGTGGATCCAAAACAGATGACACGTGACTGAAATATTTGCATGTCTACTGTGTTTTGCACCCACTCCTGCTTTTGTCTGCCAAATCATAAGCCAATTCTGATGGGACCATACAGGCCTTACAGCTGCTACACAGACAGGATCTGTTGTGCGTCTCATTTTTCCTTCCTTCTGACAGATCAGAAGAAGGGTCAAATAAATGATGATGATGTAAACCAGGTCAAAAAGGCAAAATAGTGGCCCATTCATGGAGTGGGGAGGGTGGGATCACAGAGTGGCCCAATGACAAAGTGTTGAGGTGGTAGCAGCATGAGGAGACCACAGAGTGACCCAGTGACATAGTGTTAAGGTAGCGGAAGCATGAGGAGACCACAAAGTGGTGATGTGTCAGCAGCATGAGGAGACCACAGAGTGGCGATATGGCAGCAGCATGAGGAGACCACAGAGTGGCCCAGTGACATAGTGGTGAGGTGGCAGCAGCATGATGAGAAAACAGAGTGGACCAGTGACAGAGTGGGGAGGTGGGGGGCAATACCAGTACTAGTTTAAGATGGTGGCATTAGGAGCACCTGCCAGCAGTTGTGGCATCAAGCGGGCGGCAGCATCAGAATAGTAGCTGAAGCAGGTAGCCAAAATAAACAAGTCTCTTTTGTCAAAGTGTAGGTGTGGCACCATGGATGATCTAGTCTAATGCATCAGGCACTGGTGTTTGAAAATCCTGGCTGATCCATGCCTGATTCATTTTCACAAAAGTCATGTTCTCCACATTTTGGGTGGACAGGCGAGTACTCCTTGGGGTAACTATGGCCCCCGCCGCACTAAACACCGGCTCTGATGCCACACTGATGGCCGGGCAGGAAAGCTTGTCCAGGGCAAACTCGACCAGTTGCGGCCACAAATCGAGTTTAGCTGCCCATTAGTCCAAGTGATCTTCGATGTGGGGTGGAAGGGTGCACTCCAAATATACCACAACCTGCTGGTTCAGGTTCTGCTCTATGTCTAGCTGCCGCTGCTAGTAAGTAGTTTCTTCAGTAGGCGGGTGAAGAAAACTGCTCATCAACGACTCTAGACTTAAGTTGCTTCTGATGGAGCTGGTACTGCTCCTGCCCCCACCCCCTCTTCCAGCAGCTATGGCAGTGGAACGTGAGCGCAAAGGGCCCCCCTGGTCAGACCTGCGTGAAGATGGGAAATGGTGCACAAAGGCAGCGGCCAACTGACTACATAGGATGTCTCGATAGTAGTTCAGTTTGTCTTTCCTCTCAGCTAGTGTAAAAAAGGCCCCCATTTTGGACTAGTAGCAAGGGTCTAACATGGTGGGGAGCCAGTAGTCATCCATCTGCCGAATGGTGACAATTCGGCTGTCACTACGCAAGCAAGTGAGCATTAAAGATGGCCTTGCGGTTCGCCCGGCGGTCATAACACGGCGAACTTTGCTCGTTCGCGGTTTGCCAAACATGCGAACATATGGCGAGTCAAAAACACATAGATCTATATAGTAATCACCTGGAAGTCAGGGCCTAGGGGCTAGGGGCTGACATACAGAGGGGTGCGATATACTTATAATATACTTTCTAATATAGAAAGTATATTATAGTGCATTTGTATTGTGCAGCAGTTGTGTGCGTCTCTGCAGCGATACTGAAGCTAGATAGAGGGACAAACGCTATTGGAATATCTAATTGCAACTGGTGTGATATACCTGTTGCCTCCCCCCAAGAAGAAAATGATTGAGGGGCGTGATATACCTTTAGAATACCTTCTAACATAGAAAGTATATTTTAGTTTTACAGCAAGACACAGAGGCGAGTATTGCTATCTCTTCCTTTACTGTCCACCAATAGCAGCAAAGAAATTTACATAAAGAACAATGTAACCATAGTAACCACCGCCCCTCCCCAGACAGCCCCTATGACTGTCACGGATGGTGTTGCAGAAAGCTGGAACTTATAAATAAACATCCGACTGGCTTGATCACAAACTAAGGAGTATATGGATGAGCCCTATAAAACCCCTAGAGCTCTCCCTGACTGCTATGCCCATGCATAGCATCTTTATGGTAGACGATTGCATGCCCACGTAGCTTATACTGTGTGACACCTGAAAACCCTATAATAGTGAGGGGACGCGACCACCGGCTCCCTGCACTTAATACGGACAGAGTCAGGGTCATCTAGAATCAAGCCAGCAAGGAAACACAAATAAAGGAAAAGGACTTATCTGAGGAATCAGCAGTAGCAGTCGCCAGCAGTGAAAAACTCATCCAGGAAGAAGTATAAACCGCAAAGTGAGGCAGTATGGGAGGGAATATAAAGGGAGACAATTAGTATAAATAGGTGACAGCTGGGAGAAGTAAAGGAGATGACAAAGTGAAACCAAAACAAAGAACGTCATGCAAGAGGTAGAGAAGAACGTCTAACAGACCTTCTCACAGAACTGGCAGTGACAATAACAGGCAGCTCCTCCTCTGGATCTTCCTCTTTCTTTGCTGCTGCCACCAGATAAGTGCTGCAATTTTGGTTCTCTCATTGTAGTAGTCCCTCACTGATTTTATAGATATCCATATTTCTTAGGGCATACTTGTTATTTTCGTTTATATATATATACACTCACCTAAAGAATTATTAGGAATACCATACTAATACGTTGTTGGACCCCCTTTTGCCTTCAGAACTGCCTTAATTCTACGTGGCATTGATTCCACAAGGTGCTGATAGCATTCTTTAGAAATGTTGGCCCATATTTATAGGATAGCATCTTGCAGTTGATGGAGATTTGAGGGATGCACATCCAGGGCACGAAGCTCCCGTTCCACCACATCCCAAAGATGCTCTATTGGGTTGAGATCTGGTGACTGTGGGGACCATTTTAATACAGTGAACTCATTGTCATGTTCAAGAAACCAATTTGAAATGATTCGAGCTTTGTGACATGGTGCATTATCCTGCTGGAAGTAGCCATCAGAGGATGGGAACATGGTGGTCATGAAGGGATGGACATGGTCATAAACAATGCTCAGGTAGCCTGTGGCATTTAAACGATGCCCAATTGGCACTAAGGGGCCTAAAGTGTGCCCAGAAAACATCCCCCACACCATTACACCACCACCCCCAGCCTGCACAGTGGTAACAAGGCATGATGGATACATGTTCTCATTCTGTTTACGCCAAATTCGGACTCTACCATTTGAATGTCTCAACAGAAATCGAGACTCATCAGACCATGCAACACTTTTCCAGTCTTCAACAGTCCAATTTTGGTGAGCTCGCGCAAATTGTAGCCTCTTTTTCCTATTTGTAGTGGAGATGAGTGGTACCCGGTGGGGTCTTCTGCTGTTGTGCGTGTTGTGGCTTGTGCGTGTTGTGGCTTCACAAATGCTTTGCTGCATACCTCGGTTGTAACGAGTGGTTATTTCAGTCAACGTTGCTCTTCTATCAGCTTGAATCAGTCGGCCCATTCTCCTCTGACCTCTAGCATCCACAAGCATCCACAAGGCATTTTCGCCCACAGGACTGCCGCATACTGGATGTTTTTCCCTTTTCACACCATTCTTTGTAAACCCTAGAAATGGTTGTGCGTGAAAATCCCAGTAACTGAGCAGATTGTGAAATACTCAGACTGGCCCGTCTGGCACCAACAACCATGCCACGCTCAAAATTGCTTAAATCACCTTTCTTTCCCATTCTGACATTCAGTTTGGAGTTCAGGAGATTGTCTTGACCAGGAGCACACCCCTAAATGCATTGAAGCAACTGCCATGTGATTGGTTGCCTAGATAATTGCATTAATCAGAAATAGAACAGGTGTTCCTAATAATTCTTTAGGTGAGTGTATATAAATATATGTATGTATATATATATATATATATATATATATATGTGTGTATATATGGTTCCCATTATTTTCTGGACAGGGTTTTTTTCCTTTCAGGCTCCCCCCTCTCGTTTCACCCGCTTCAGGGGGGTGCCCCCCCCCCCCCTTATCATTCTGGTGCCTTATTCCCCCCATCTCTCTCTACCGCACCGCCGCTTGTCCCCTCCTTTGTCACATTCCGGTGTGTCTCCTCACCCCCCATTTACCTGGGGGCTCCTTCCGCTTCTTTAGTTCGCTCCCTGGGCGGCTTGCGCTTCTCTCCGGGTTGGCCGGGGGATCGCGTGATCCCGGCGGCCATTTTGGTTCTGAATTCTCACCGCTTATCGCGGGATTTCGTTGGCCATCTTCACTCCCTCATAGCTGCGCACCGGATCGGCTGCCGAATCTCCTGCTCCTGCTATTTCGCCTTTGGGGTGATTAACCCCTGCTATATCGCTTCTCGCTTCCCTGTGAGTACTTTGGTAGCCCTAGAACCCATTAGTCCCTATAGCCATTTTCCTTAGTGAGTTTATTTCTGCTGTTATGTCTACGACTGACCAGCCTCCCACTCAGGCCTGCCCCCCTCCTCCTGAGGATGTTGGGGTTGAGAGGGAAGACCTTTATTCTCTAGCACTGCAGCGTTCTGTCTCCAGTACTATTATGGCTGCAATGGGCTCTATGTCCACTATCTTGTCTGAGAGCATTTCACAGGCTCTGGCTGCCCACCCTCCTAGAGAGGCCCTGCAGGCTGCCTCTTTAAGGAATCCACCATCCAACGCCATTGACCCTTCTGTATCACAGGGAAATAGAATTGGTGTGCGTGCTGCCACCCATTATGGAGCGTGTTGGGATCACGCAAGAGAGCCTTGCTGCGCCAGGCAGAAAGGGCGTGTACGTGGAAATGTGGTAGAGCACAATCAGGCACTGACTCTGACTCTGACAAGGGTTCAGATGTAGAGCCGTTTGCGGACAATAGCTACCCCTCTGATGAGGATTCCCCTAATCAGGGGCCGGATATCATGGGCCCCATACCTTCGACTTCGCTGGTCAAGGACTCGGCATCTCCCGCAGTGGATTTGGCCACTGCCTTAGTAGATCCTTCGGGCGAACTGATGTTCGACCCAGACGCCCTCCACCACCCTAGGTCGGCGGAGTGGCTTCCTACGGACCATATGGGCAAGTACCTTGAGCACTGGGTTAGTCACCCGCTGAGTAAGGAGGCACGTAAAAAGCTGAGAATGGAGTGCCCCAGGCCCCTGGTCCCTAACAAGGTCTGTGACACTCCCGTGGTCAACCCGAAAATGACTCAGTTCCTAGCTAAGACTGGCTGGAACCCCCGTAAGGGGTTGGACTCCGCCTTACGGTGCTGTCAGGACAAGCTCCTTGATGTTTTCGGCCCCCTAACTAAGCTGTTAGAAATGGCTGAGGTGGCCAGAGCAGATGGCTCACAGATAGACCCCGAAGAGCTTTGCGGTTGGGCCCAAAGAGCAATATGCATCGCAGGAAATGCCAATACATCTTTGGCCATTGAACGGCGTAAGGCCATTCTTTTTAAGATTGATCCCAAGCTGTCAAACCTTGCCCTTACGGAGGCAGCTAAGGACGCGCAGGGGCTTTTGTTTGGCGATTCTTTTATAAAAGATTTGAGTCGCTTTGTAGGAGCGTTTACGGCCTTGGATAAAGCCCAATCCTCTATGCATAAAGTGTTTCAGGGGAGGGTCTCCACGATGACCGGCAGTAGTAGGGGCCGCCTGTCCAGCCGATTCACTTTTCAGGCCCGTAGTGCGGGCCGAGGCTCCTTTCACCAGAGACCCCCTTTCCAAAATCAGAGGAACTCGTCGACTTTCTTCCCAGCCAGAGGCAGCCAGTGGCGTTCCAGATCCTTCCGTGGGAACCCCAATTCCAGTACACCTTTCGGTAAGTCCTCCCCCAGCAGGGGATTTTTCGGATCATTACATCGGGGGCAGACTCCGTCATTTTTTACATGCTTGGTTAGACATCACGTCAGACCCATGGGTCTTGACAACAGTCAGGGGTTTCTGTATAGAGCTCATCGACTCCCCAAGCCGCCTCCCTCCCCCCCTCCTTTTGCACTGTCAAGGCCCGATTGTACTCTGGTGGATCTGGAGCTTCTGTCCCTTTTCCACAAGCGGGCGATAGAGTGGGCTCCCCCTTCTCCCGGGAGAGTCCTCAGCAATATCTTTCTTGTTCAGAAGAAGGGCGGTCAGATGCGCCCGGTTATAAACCTACGGGCTCTGAATACCATTGTGCGCTATCGCCACTTCAAGATGGAGGGAATTCACCTCCTCAGGGATTTACTTCTTCCGGAGGACTGGATGGTGAAATTGGACCTCAAGGATGCTTACCTGACGGTCCCGATCTCCACACAGTCCAGAGACCTTCTAAGTTTTCTATGGAGAGGGGAGACTTGGCGTTTCACTTGCCTTCCCTTCGGTCTGTCATCAGCACCTTGGTGTTTCACCAAACTAATGCGCCCGGCAATGTCATGGCTTAGCAGTCGGGGGGTACGTTTGATTGTCTATCTGGACGACATTCTTATCATTCATCAATCCAGGTCATCATTACTAGTGCATCTGGGCTGGACTTCGGATCTACTCTCGCGCCTAGGTTTTCTCCTCAACCTGGAGAAGTCTTGCCTGATCCCTCTACAGAGGATGGAGTTCCTGGGGTTCACAGTGGATTCAATTACCGAATCCCTCACCCGATGTCGAAGGTGCGCTCCATACGGAAGGAACTACGGCACGCCCTGTCTGTTCCCCAGCTGACCTTTCGTCACCTAGCCCGCATCATTGGCCTGCTTGCCTCCTCCATCCAGGCGGTATTTCCGGTTCCGCTGCATTACCGCGCCCTTCAATGTCTGAAGATCGCGCACCTTCGCTCTGGTGCGGCGTTTGTGGATACGGTGACCCTGGATTCGGAGGCCCGGAAAGAACTCCACTGGTGGATCGACAACCTAAAGGCATGGAATAGCAAGGCGATTTTCGGCCTTCAACCGGAATTTACGGTGGAATCTGATGCGAGCCTACAGGGCTGGGGGGTCCACTGCAACGGTATCTCCATGGGCGGCCGCTGGACGGCGGACGAGACGCGCCTTCACATCAATGCATTAGAAAAGGATCCGTCCTTTAGTTATTTTAAACTGCCGGTGTTCTGGAAAATTTCTATACCTTGCCAGAGCTCTATACCGGAAGTGAAGAGGCTGCACCGCAAGTGATGCGGCCACACAAAAATCAGCTGGATGAGGGTTTGTGCGGCACTTTGCAAGCGCACATCCACTTGATTATCAAAAATTCATGGAAGCGCTGTGGGAAAAGCACTTTGTGCACATGCTCGAAACTGCGCGTGCGCACTTAGGTGTAGGTAGATTTTCCAGCCAAAAATGTTCCATCAGATCTCCGTACCCCTGAGTGCAAACGCGACCAGAAATCATAAGGAGCAGTTCATCCTTACCGCAGAGCTGAATGCAGAATATTGAGGTCACCACATAGCAGAGTTGAGTGCTGGATATTACCACAATATCCCGCACTCAGCTCCGCTATGTTGTTACCTCGAGTTTCTGAACTCAGCTTTGCGGTAAGGATGAACTGCTCCACTCAGGAGTAGGGAGATCTTGTGGAACATGTTTCTTTTGAAAATCTACCTCTACCTACCCCTAAGTGCACACACGCGGTGTACTGTACAGCTGCAATGTGACAGGAAGATCTTCTGCCCTGTGTGTGTATTTTTTATTTTTTTGCAAATATTCATGAGGCAGAGCTCAGGCTTTGTTGTTATACGCCCCCTTAGCATGTACTTAAGCATGTAAACAAAGCAATGACAGGACCATGAAAAGGTGGACATATGGGTTTTAACTTGATGAAATCTAGCTTAACCAAATTATATGTATATCCTGATGTATTTTAAGTGTTTTTTTGTTTTTTTTTATTAACTCGGATAACCCCTTTAAGCATAATCATCAACTATAGGACAATTTCATCGCTAAAATGCCACTAATGTTCACACAATGATTCCTGTATCAGACTGGTCACTGAGCTATAACATAACCGAACACTCCATTGATATCCAGCACAAAACTTATCAAAACAAAATCAAACTGTACATAGAAAGGTTACAAAAAGACAAGATAATTATTCTGGACAAAACTGACATTTGAGGCAAAAACAATCAAATCGATTTCCATAGACACCAAAACTAAATAAATTCCTTTTTAAAACGTGCAGCACCAACTCACCAAGATGTCTGCCAAAGCACATGTTCTTCACACCAAACAACGGAAATTAAAGATGGCCGACAATAGCACATGGCTTGACACACACAAAGGAAAATAAAATGGCCGACAACCCACATGGCCTTCACAAAGGAAATCAAGATATTGTCTACAAAATCCAGCAATAGAAAATCCAAATTATTCCCTGTACTGCTCAGCACACTATCTCATCATACAACCGGCAAACAATCAACACAACGGAAAAGCGCTTACCTTATCCTTACACCCCTTGACGCAGCAGATAACAACCACATACACAAAAAGGTTCTTTAAGTAGATTTCTTTCCTGATATCAGCAGATTGGAGTACACAGATTTAAGTTCAGAGCAAAACTTTCTCAAAAATGAGAGTAAGGAAAAGGATATTACCTTATGCCGGCCTTTTTTCCTTTTTGAAAATTAAGCTGTGTCTCCTTTAAGTTCTGCTGATAACGGGGGAAAAAATTATCTCCCTACCTGTGCTCGCCAAACTGTTGTAGAAATATTAATAGTTGTAATCCGCACTCCAATGTCTTTGTGTAAGGAAAGGTAAAAATCTCAACCGAAGTCAGCCAAAGGTGTTCTCATGTTAAGTTCTGCTGAGCAACTGCCCCGTCCTGCTCAGTCTGTTCACTTTTATTTACTAACAAAAGGTGTAAAAGGGTCTGGCCCATAACAAGGATACAGGAAGTGATGACATACAGGAAGTGATGACATAGGAAGACAAGACACCATCATTTAGAATACCCTAGCCAACAAACACATGTATGCAATAATCTACCATTACCACTGGAGTTAATTTTATCTAGCCTTGCTCAGTGATCAATGCCAGATAAAGTTACTATGATCCTCATGCATGTTTATTTACAGGACAACGTCATTATCTCCAGCGGCTGATCAGGCGCACTAGAGACAACAAACGCACGTTCCTTTCGTTATATTGTTCTCTTAACAAATGCATCCACGCCAAGCCAATAAATCCGCGTCTTGCGCGGGGGCCCTAGCCAGCGTCCATACATCAGCCAACAAAACACTGCTCTGCTGAACACATCAGTCTCCCCCGGCCTACAGCCCAGTGCTTAGCACATGGACCATTCGCCGATGGAGACCTCTGCGCCCAGCAGCTGTGACAGGACATACACGGGAAGATATCCACTCCAATGGTTTACCCTGACACTGAGAGACATGATGATAATACACAATATATTAAATACACATCCTAATAAAATTTCCACAACAGCAGGCGATATAATTGGGCAAGTGATTGCATAGAGGGGGTAAAGGAAGGATCAGTCTCAAACATAACACAGAGACAGCGGGCATCCTGCCTAGGAGTGATGATAGTTTTGCACACTGAGATTGAGATATCAGGTTTAGGTAAGTTAGTAGATAGAACACAAGAAGTTCTGTTTTTGAAAAATTTCAGATAGAGAGAGGACATGATGTTAGAGACTGCGGACAGACAGTCACTGGTGTTCTGTAATACAGCAGGCTTAACATCATGGGTTGAAGTTTATAGAGCATAGAGATGGTACTGGAGACCAAATCTGCTGATGGTCTGTCCAGTAGGGGCTGTGTGGAGACAAAAGAGCAGAGGACTTAGGACTGAGGAACCCCAACAGCAAGAGGGAGAGTGGGGGAAGTAAATTATAGATTAGATCGGTAGATAAGATAGATGGACAGATCTAGATAGATATGTAATTGAATAGACAGTGTGTTGAAGTGTGCTAATAGAGTAGAGGTAGTAGGTGTAACGAGTGTCATATGAGCTAGCCGGCTTGTGGAGATCGGGCTACAGCTCCACTCGGAACATGGCAGACTTTGATAACAACTTACTGTTAATGAATTGTAGCACACACATGTACATGTGAATCTAAGAGCACTAAAAAGGTTTTATTTTTTCATTGGAAGCACGCTATTACAACATGAGAGGAGGGCAACTTCACATATAGCTTTAACTTAATGGTCATTAACCCTTTCGTGACAAGGGACTTTATATGTCTGAATGTGTACAGTAAAATGACACCTTGCAATAAAACATTTTGTTTTTTATACTTTTATACTTTTTGTGACGTGAAGTGACCATATTTTCTTCATTGTTTAAATGGGGTTGTCTCACTTCAGCCAATGGCATTTATCATGTAGACAAAATTAATACATAAAAAATGCCATTTGCTAAAGTGAGAAAACCCCTTTAAGTTTTATGTTAGGAAAATGGGGGGGGGGTGAAGGAAAAAAAAATCAGCAATTTCTTTTTCTTTTTTATAGAATTAAGGTACTTTAAAGGGGTAGTGTCACTTCAGCAAATAGCATTTATCATGTAGAGAAATTTAATACAAGGCACTTACTAATATATTGTTATTATTATTGCTTCCTTTACTGGCTGGATTAATTTTTCCATCACAATATACACTGCTCGTTTCCATGGTTACGACCATCCTGCAATCCAGTAGCAGTGGTCGTGTTTGCACACTATAGGAAAAAGCACTGAGTGATGTGTGATCCCACGGTCCTGGCCACCAGAGATGCTAGCGCTTTTTCCTATAGTGTGCAAGCACGACCACCACTGCTAGATTACATTTACATATATATGACTTCATTTACTTTTTTGGATGTGATTTGTGTCCTCCCCTCATACCTCTGTATTGTGACCATTTGTTCAGCACAATCCATGATCTTTATAGATAGGAATGAAGGTGGGGCATAGATCATGTCCTCCCAGCATGCTCCTCTTCCTTCCTGTTTGACAGTTAGAGATTATAGGTTTCCATTACAATGGCCTGAATGCAAGGAAGAACACATATTGGCCACTCTTTCTTTTGTACCAAATGAAAACTTAGTAATGCCTAATTTTTAAAGAAATGCTCATCTATTTCCAATCTAATACAACCCCTCGCACTAAGCAGATGTTCACCCTTAATTTTTACCTTTCTGACTTCTGTTAAAGGATGAATTCTCCAAATTTTTTACAGGGCTGAGAGCCATCATCCAGAATTTCTTTTGGCTTCATGGGTGGAACCTTGATTAACATTACTAGATCCCTTCGTAGGTGACCATCTGTGATTACAGCAGGTCTGTACGGAGAGTAGACTCTGTGGTCACTGAGGCAGGAAGTGATGTCATTTGATTGACAGATATAGAAAAATAAACAGCATTTGGAGTCAATGAGGGCATCACACAGGAAAATGACAGCAATCATGTTACATGGCAGGTCATATGTTATATAAATCACAGGTTGACACATCAGGATAGATTTATTAAAACTGCTGCAAAGAAAGACTGGTTTAGTTGCCCATAGCCACTAGTCAGATTTAGCTCTGAAAAATGAAAGATGGAATCTGATTGGTTACAATGCGCAACTAATGTATATAATATAGAAAACCGCGCTGCTTCAACTTGAGTGCAGTTCACATTGAGGGAGACAAAAGGTATCTATCGATGTGATTCCTCAGTTTAGGTTCCCATTAAGGTCGATGCTTAAATCTCCTAAAAGTCAAAGAAGAGACGGCCCAACATAGTGAAATACCGCCAACTGAGTTTAAATATTGTGATTTATTGTGCTCACAAGATCCATAAAACAACATGCATATTAAATGTGTATGTCCTCTCATGAAACGCCCGACCCGGGTTTCGCCTCCGCTTCATCAGGGGCACCTCTGGACTCGTCTAGATTGCTCCTTTTTTAAGACACTATGGGCGTTACTACAACCCTAATTTGCATGTTTACAAAATTCATTTCAAATAAAATTCAAGCTCTTTAAATACAAAACCATCAACTCACAATATCACATAAAATACAACAAGTTAAAACATCTTTTTAGTCTAATTCTGATTTCATAAAACTTTCTCTTTCTCCTCCTTTCAATATCACATGATTACCGTAGTTTTCTCTATTTGTCTTTCATTAGTTCCTCCCCTCAATACAAATAGATCTGTGATTCCATCTCTTTCTGGAAAAACCACAGTCTCTTTTTACCTCTGCATATACCTCAATAATAAACCACTGCATTGTCATCCCAATGTCCACATCTAGGAAAATAATTTTTGTAAACAAGCACTGAAAAAAATAGGATACAACTGACATCTCGATACTTTACATGTTCACTATACAAGCTTTTATGTCGAATTCGACATCTAAGCCCTCAGGCTATAAGGAGCCGAGTTTGTAGATCCATTCTACTTCTCTTCTGTTGATTCTATTCAATGGATCGCCACTTCTCCAGTTGTTACAAACTTGCTCCAGCCCCATGAAAATCAAACCTTCTTGATTTTTATTATGTATTTTTTTTTAAATGTGCAGAGACACTATGTGTCTCTAAACCCTTCTTTATATTTCGTATATGTTCCTGAATTCTTACTTTTAGTTTTTTAGTGGTACGTCCTACATACTGGAGACCAGCATGTAAACCACAGATACGTGTTCACAAGAAAGTTCTCCCATTACTTTGTGTATGGTCCCGTTGCTCTTAGACACCACTGTTTCTTTCTTACACTGTCTGTTAACTTTCAGACGGTTCTTGCACAGTAGACAGAAACCACACCATGTGAACTGGTGTTTCATACCTTCAGTGGGTTGTGTAGGTATAAAGCTGTGTACAAGCTTATTTTTTTTATACTAGGTGCTCTTTTGAAGATAACAGAGGGATTCTTGGGAGTTATGTCTCCTAGTATGGGATCATTCTTACGCACAGACCAATCCTTTTTAACAGCTCTCTTTATCTGCCCTGCATTAATGTTGAATTGTGTGATGAAACTAATACGGAAATCTTTATCCTCTTTAGTCTTACTATTACTTTCATTCCACTTACTCTGATTTGTGTGCACACTTTCTTCCAAAACTTTCTATACACAAAGCTCTAGTTTATCCCTATTATAACCCTTCTCCAAAAACCTGTTTTGTAGCATATTATTTTGTTCCTCATAGTCATCAATATTAGTGCAATTCCTATACACTCTCTTAAACTGCCCCTTTGGAATGTTTCTGATCCAGGTTTATAATGGCAACTAGAAGTGGAAATATAAGCATTGATATCTGTTGGTTTTTAGTTTACCTTCCTCAGAAAAAATTTTCACGTCTAAAAAATCAGCAGAATCATGGCTTACATTTCCTGTAAACCGCAAGTTCCAATCATTTGCATTTATGTAACATAGAAAATCCTCCAAACCTTCAGGTTCTCCCTTCCATATTAACAAACAATCGTCTATATACCTTTTCCACACAATCAATTCCCCATTTTTATTTGTTCTTCCAATATAGGCCTTATGTATTTATCTTCCCATGAGGCCCTAAACAAATTAGCGAAACTGGGGGCGAATTTCACCCCCATCGCGGTCCCAGTGCACTGTAAATAAAAATTACCATCAAACAAAAAAAATTGCGACACAAACTAAAATCTAAATAATCCAAAATAAATTCCCCTTGCTTAAACGTCATCTTTGGATCTTTTTCAAGACAGACAATCCTTAATTGCATTCATTCCTTTATCTTTGGGGATGATGGTGTACAGAAATGCAACATCAACTGTGGCTAATATCATATCTTCTGTGTATTGATCAAAACTCTTTCTCAACATCAAAACATCCCCTGTGTCTTTCAAATAAGAAGGGGTCTTGCTCACATATTTTTCCAGAAAAATGTCCACATATTCAGTAAAACGGCTGATTAGAGAATTAATCCCAGATACAATTGGTCTGGGAGGGTGGTGAATAATACTTTTATGAACCTTGGATTAATAATAAATTGCTGAAATAACTTGATGTTTCATCTGTAGAAATTCTGATTCCCTCATAGTAAGGATCCCCGTTTCCTTCCCCCTCTCCAATAATACATCCATTTGTTTTTTATACTCTGGGGATGGATCTTTTTTCAATTTCATATATGTAGTGTCCTCTTCCAGTAATTTGACTATAACTTCTTCATATCTTTTTTTTTATTAAAGATTACCACCCCTCCCCCTTTGTCAGCCGGTTTCACCACAATATGTGCATTTTTCTCCAACTGTTTTAACGCTTTCCTCTCTTAATGGGTTATATTATAATAAACAGGTTGAGGATCTATTTTATCTAATTCCATTAAAAGCCCTCTCTTGAAAGCTTCAATACATTCATAATTTTTTGGCTGTGGATTTTTTTTTTTATCTATCCTGGAAGTTTATATGTATAATTGCTCTTGTACCTACATCTATGCTGTTTATTCTGGGGTCAGAGGTGACAAATTTTACTATATAAAATTTTCTTATAAACCGATGAATATCTGAAATAGTCTCAAACTTATTACCGTATATACTCGAGTATAAGACGAGTTTTTTGGCACATATTTTTGTGCTCAAAAAGCCCCCTCGTCTTATACTCGAGTCTAGGTCTGTATTATGGCAACTTACATTGCCATAATACAGACCAACAGTGGCGTAGCTATAGGGGTCGCAGCGGTCGCAATTGCGACCGGGCCCCTAAGCTCAGTGAGATCGTAAAAACTCAAATCCGATGGTATATTCTAACCCCCAGGCGTTCCCATGGTGACAGGGATGCTTGCCTGGGGGTTAGAATATACAGGGCCACGCCGCTCACAGCAGTATATTTATAAACTAATCAGTAACTACTTTAACTTTAATCATTGCTCATTGCTGAGCTCTTTACTTGGATTATTTATTTGGATATCTTACTTTGTCTTAGCTCCGGTAATAGCAGGCAGTGCGGGGGGCGGCGCTCACTCACTGACGTCACGCGCCTGCGCCGCCTAGTGGGAGGAGCAGGCACGTGACGTCAGTGAGTGAGCGCCGCCCCCCACACTGCCTGCTATTACCGGAGCTAAGACAAAGTAAGATATCCAAATAATCTGAGTAAAGAGCTCAGCAATGAGCAATTAAAGTTAAAGTAGTTACTGATTAGTTTATAAATATACTGCTGTGAGCGTCGGGGAGGGGGATCTGTGGATGGCACTGTAGGGGGATCTGTGGATGGCAGTGCCATCCACAGATCCCCCTACAGTGCCATCCACAGATCCCCCCTCCCCTAAACAGTGCCATCCACAGATCTCCCCCCTAAACAGTGCCATCCACAGATCCCCCCTAAACAGTGCCATCCACAGATCCCCCCTCCCCTAAACAGTGCCATCATAGCACTGTTTAGGGGAGGGGGGGATCTGTGGATGGCACTGTTTAGGGGGGATCTGTGGATGGCACTGTTTAGGGGGGATCTGTGGATGGCACTGTTTAGGGGGGATCTGTGGATGGCACTGTTTAGGGGGGATCTGTGGATGGCACTGTTTAGGAGGGAGATCTGTGGATGGCACTGTTTAGGGGGGAGATCTGTGGATGGCACTGTTTAGGGGGGATCTGTGGATGGCACTGTTTAGGGGGTATCTGTGGATGGCACTGTTTAGGGGGAGATCTGTGGATGGCACTGTTTAGGGGGGAGATCTGTGGATGGCTCCCTGTATTTAATGCAGAGTGTGTGTGTATATAATGCACACACTCTGCATTAAATACAGGGAGTCAGAGTCAGACTCCCATCAATCTGAGTCACCCTCTTGCAGATGTGTGTATATAATGTAGAGTGTGTGCATTATATATACATACACTCTGCATTATAGCTGCATTTCCCACCCTAGTCTTATACTCGAGTCAATAATTTTTCCCATTTTTTGGGGGTAAAATTAGGGGCCTCGGCTTATATTCGGGTCAGCTTATACTCTAGTATATACTGTAAGTGGTTTTGTGGGTGCATATTTCAGCCCCTTCATTAGTACTCCCTTTTCATTTTCACTTACAGCGTGTGAACCAAGGTTATAAATTCCATTTAATTCTCCTTTACTCTCTTGTTTGTGGGGCTGTTATTTTCTTTTTTTCCCTCCTCTGCATCCTCTATATGATTTTTTTTCTGAGGTGTCCTTAATTTTTCTGTTTGCATCCATGTATATTCTTTGGTGGGGAAAATTTTTCGATTCATAATCTTGAGCCCTATTATCGTTATTCATAGGCCTAGATGTACTCAGCTCTCCATATGGAAAATGTGCGTCATTATATTGGGATCTATAATCCCTGTATCTATAATACTGTGATCTTCTTGGTGGTTGGTTGGTCTGCGTACCATATGTACCATATGTATTCGGTCTAAACCTTGCTGTTGGATATATCCTTTGTTGATAAGGGGGATAGCGGTGACCAAGAGTAAATCGAGATTTAAAATCATAACCATATCTCTTTGGTCTATTTCTATATTCGTGAGACTAGATTTATAGGACTCCTGCTGTAAGGAACCTCATAATGCATCTTGCTGTGAGTTTGAGTATTCTCGTTATTTAATGCCATTGTCTCTTTCTTTGATTCCTCATCGTGTGAACCCTTCTCTATTACTCATTTGGATTTCCATTTATACACCTTATTAAGCCAATAATCTTCCGCTATTTTTATATATTTTATATATATTTTTTGTTTTTAAATCTACTTCTAGTTTTATCACATTTTTTTGGCATAATTTGGATAATTCGGCATAATCATTTAACTTTTTGAAAGGTTCTAACTTCTCATAAATGTCATCAATCACTTTATTAATCTTTCTAAGTTTATCCTTTCTCCTTTTAATAATAAAACACATCACATTAAAACCGCACTGATTCATTAGTTTTTCCCATTCTTCCAAATCACTAGCATCATCAGAACTGCCACCTTAAGCCTTTTTCTCCTCTGCTAAATATCTCTCCAATGTAATCACATCCCAGGTGGTCTTCACCTCCTAAGTCATGTGCTTTTCTAGTTCTATGAAAATACCCTCCAAATCGTTAGGTTGCTTATTTTCATATTCTAATGAAAATACTTCCTCTATATTACATTTAAAACTTGATCTAAAATAAAAGATATCCATAGATAAACTGATCGGGGATCCTACCAATTAAACTATCAAACTATAAATAAAAATAACCCCCCCCCCCCAAAAAAAAAATACTTACAAACACAAAACACAGACAATAATCTGCAACAAAAGTTACAGTCCCCAGATCAGTATTGTCCTTTTGCGCTGCAGTTTTTCTTGTGAGTTGGGTAGGGTGCCCTTCACAAATACCCAATGTATATAATATAGAAAACCGCGCTTTCTTTAATTTCTTAAAGAAAGGTCATTTTAAAAGTCCTTAATTGAAAGTCTACAAACAGAACATACTGGAACGGCCAGCTCCAGGGCTCCTACAAATTACGATAAATAGAGATATATTGGACTCTTTGCAGCATTTGTATTATTCCTGTACATGTAAATTTGAAAAAGAAACAATGTTTTGTTTATTTTTGATAAAAAATCTTTAAACTGTAACTACAACTTTTAGTCAGATGTATGTGTCTCCATGGTTACAGACTACAAACAAAACCTATGTGTAGTCTCCCTACTTTTCTGCTGCAGTCTGTAGGTTATTAGCAGAAGGGGTGGAGTAACACATGACTGCGGGATCAGACTACTTATGGTATGTTTGTAGCCTGTGACTGTTGTTGCATGGCTCTGCATTAGGGTTTGAGCGAATTGATTCTAACAAATCAATTTTTCTCATTAGCAAAAGTTCTTTACCTGTGACGGGCTATACCCACAGGATGGAGAAGTATCTACCTACCTGTTGATTGACAGGGCTGGACATCTCTCATCATGTTTGGCCATGACAATCTGGCATCTGTACCATTGCTCTTAATAGCAGTGCAGGCGCAGAGACACTGCTTCCGCCACCGGAGCAGCAACTGCGCAAGCGCCTCTTCACTTCCGAGTGGCAGCACATAAACAGTCACTGCTCCTGAAGCGGGAGTAGAGCCTCTGTGCCTACTCTGCTGCTAGGAGCTTGTCAAGGCACTCCCTTGATGTCCGGCCCTCAATCATTAGGCAGGTGGACAGTTCTTCACCTATGGGGACAGCCCCTCACAGGTGAAGAACTTTAACTAAGGAGACAAATCAATTAATTAGAATCAATTTGCTCATCTGTACTCTGCAAATAAGCTCATTTTCTACTTTAAATGTATTAGGATAGGTCATCAAAATCTGTTCGGTGGGGGTCCTACCAAACAGCTGTTTGAAGAGTTCTGCAGCCTCCTCATAGCATACCAAGCACAGCACCATACATTGCATAGTGGCTATACTTAGTATTGCAAGGCACATTGCAATATGTGCAGAGATGCAGATATTGTAGGTCATATGAATAATGTATTGTTATATTCCACAGCACTTTACAGACATTAGCATTAAGCTGTTCCCAATGGGGCTCACAATCTAAGTTCCCTATGTGAGAGGAAACCAAAGTACCTAGAGGAAACCCATGCAAACACAAGTAGAAGAAACAAACTTCATGCAGATGTTGTCCTTGGTTGGATTCAACCTCAGCACTGCAAGGCACCAGTGCTAACCACCAAGCCACCATGCTGACCATGCACCATCACTTGCCCAGGAGATAGCCGCAGTGCTCACCAGGACACTACTTCCTCTTCAAACAGCTGATCAAATGGTAATGCCAGAAGTCAGACCCCCCCAACTAATCACATATTGATGAACTTTCCTGAGGATAGGCCATCAATATTTTGCACTTAGAACAATAATGACAATATTGACCTTATCCTGTTTCTTTTTTGTTTTTTCCTGGTTTTTATGCTCAGTCTACAGTCTATACTTTTTTTTTCCTTACAAAACACAACTTAAATCAATGTAAGGCATGGGAGCTATTGACTCTGATAAATTTGTGAAGCGTCCTCAGGCATTTAGGAAGTTTGGCACATCTTAAATTACTGTAACAAATAAAGGTTATTCTCTGCTGCAACATTCTAACTCCCAGTTGTATTTTGCAGAGAGCAGTCTTCTGAAATGTGATGATGGAGGGGATTTTGGTCAAGGGAGAGGTGTTGTATTTAGGTCCCTTGGACAGCTCCCAAGTATATGATCTTCATAAATGTCACAATGTTTCTAGCCTTAGATCATTGAGAAGCAATCATGTCCACATCGCCTCTCATAAAAAGAGATTTTGCAGTGAACAATTTCTTTTGTGTTGCATCGTATCTGGAAATAGAAGCTCGTTAAACCCCTCCAATCTATATTTCTCTAATGACAGAACAGTTAGAGCAGACAAAAGGACGCATAAAGTCTGCAATGAAAAGGTAAAAGACTTTACTTCTGAGATTAAACATCTCATTAAAATTTTTAGGTTTCTGCTGTTATTTGGAGGTAAAATCGGGAAAAACAGAAACTTCAGTAGTGACCTTCAGATTTATAATAACACTGCAGGAATCGGTAGTAGCAAAGAGAAAATTTATCAAAATTAGATTTGGATTCGACTCAAGTCTGAATAAATTCTACACAAATTGCAAGTGCTCCAATTGCCCTTAACAGTCGTGGATGACATTCTGGGGTCTCCTGGAACTGTATGCAACTTATTCAATTTCCAGCTCTAAAACTCCAAGCCAGCATTAGTATTCTTAACCTCTGACCAACTGCCACTGTACATGTACAGCAAAAGTCAGGTCTTTAAGTAGTCACCTGCTTGAAAGTGCAGTGGGCGCTGCAACCACTAGGTGCTGTCACGAATAGGGGGTGTGGAAAGGTGCAAAACTGACTTCACCCACACCTCTGTCCCTGCCTACTTGCACTTACCCGTCCTAGGTAACGGAGCACAACTGGGTGGCGATCCCTAACCTGAGTAAGTGCAGGACAGACAAACAAGACAGACAAACACAGAGTGGTCAAGCAAGCAATGTCTAAACCAGGAGGTTAAGGCAGCACCAGGGGGAAAGTGGAAGCCAAGTCAGAACACAAACCAGGAGTCAATACCAGGAGAAGCAACTAGACACAGAGAGCAGACGAGGACAAGTCAAAGGCTAAGCAGGAGTCAAATACCAGGAAATGCTACCGGACAATAGGAGCAAGCGAGGACGAAGTCTATAAACAAGCCGAAATTCAAAATACCAAAACAGGAATATCACAGAAGAAGATTCACAAGGTATAGGACCTTAATCACAGGCTACCTGTGGCCAGCAGGCTGCCTGTTAAATAGAGGGGAGAAGGAGTCATGTGACGTGGCCAGCGTCACATTACTCGTTCCCCTGCATCCAACTGAGCGCCGAGTGCCCAGCTCAGCGCTCAGACTCCTCACAGTAACCATGGGAGCGGAGGACGCCGGCCACACTAAGAAGGCGTGTGTGGCCAGGTCCTCCCCACCCCCCGTTGCTCTGGAGACGAGGACGAAGCGCACGTCCTCGCTCCAAACTCACCGCAGGGCACCGGCGGCACTGAAGAGGAGGAGCGCGAAGCTGGCGCCCTGTGACAGGTATCTGCTTAGGAAGGTGTCTGCTTAGGAAGGCTCAAGGCTACCACAGCAATGTGTTCCTATGAAGCCCTCTCATAGGGATGTATTGAATCTTCCATAGACTGCAAAAATAATTCATTACAGTCTATGGGAGAAGTGATCTGAAGTTAACATGTTCAAATCCCTTAGTCCCCTAGTAAAAAAAAAAGTATTTAAAAATCTGAAAAAATATAATAATAATTTTAGGTATCACCACATCTGAAAACATACAGTATTAAAATTGAAATATGAAAATACTAAAATTACAGAAAAATTACTGAAATTAAATTTTTTTAATTGTATACAGTGAACATTAGTGGGGGAAAAATAAATCTAAATGGCCAATTTGCCTTTTTTTGTCATTTCACCCCCTTGAAAAAAAATTAATAAAAGTGATCAAAAAGTCATACACGCTCCAAAATGGTATCAATAAAAACCACAGATTGTCCCACAAAAAATGCACCCTCACACAGCTCCAGTAAAATAACTATAAAAAAAATTATGGGGGTTAGAATATGGGAAGCATTTTTTTTTTCTGGTATCGTGATTAGAGATGAGTGAAGTTAAAAATTCAATTCGGCAAAATTCAAAAAAATAACTTGCGTTGTGACAAATTACTTAAATTAATCACAAAGTGCATTTCTTTGAAGATAGTGGGTGCAATGACAGGGAATGGCAATTGCATCGTCCCCCTGTCATTTAGCCTCTCAGATGACGCAGCATCTGAGATCCATATTAAAGCATTTTATTGTTTGCGAATAAAAATAAATTAAATCATACTTACCTTATCCATTTGATCGTGAAGAGGCGACCACGGCCATCTTGCTTGAATATCCAGCACAAAATCTTGTCATACATCACAACTCATGAGATTTTTTTATCTTTACCGCCGTTTCAGGGAAAATCGATTTGTTACCACGAAGCACGACGAAATTCGGCTTTGTGGGAACCTAACTTTTCCTGAAATTCAGATGGAAGTTCATTTCGTGAACACTCGACTCTAGTTGTAATCATACTAGCCCAAAGAATTAGGTAACAGGTCCGTTTTACCACATAGGGAATGCCTTAAAAACAAAACCTATAAAACTGTGGTAGAAATGCATTTTTTTTCCAATTCTACCCCATCTGGAATGTTTTTCCAGCTTCCCACTACATTGTATCCAATATTAAATGGTGCCATTAGAAAGGTAAATGTGTCCCGCAAAACAACATGCATAGAGCTATGTGAACGGAAAAATAAAAAAGTTATGGCTCCAGAAAGGTAAAAGTGAAAAACGAAAACACAAAAAAATAAAATCGTCTCATTGGGAAATAGTTAAACTGACAGTGACATACAGTATATGTCTATGGTATAGGTAAACGCAAGGCTGCTGGTGGTAACAGTTTATTTAAAAGCAAGCTGCATTGTAGAAGTTTGGTTTAAAAAAAGCTTTGAAAAATGTTTGCTTTTTAGCATCAAATGCCAGCTGGTATGTAAACACACACACACACATTGCCTGGGCTCATGTGATCCTCCTTTTTCCTATTTCCTGTTTTCTGATCTGAAAAATGATTGACCCTAATCCTATTACTATTCCTAACCGTAATACTAATTCTAACCCTAATAAAGACCCCAATACTAATCCTAACCGTAATAATATTCCATACACTTCATTATCGATGAGTGAAAACAGAAAAACAGAGCGGAGGAGGAAGAGTCTGAGCGGGAGAACAAGTAACTGATGAGGAGAATGACAAGAACACTATATTGGTTGTTGATGCAGCCTGTCTGCCAGAAGAAGACCAGGAGTAGGAGGACAGACTTAGGCCTCATGCACACGACCGTTGTGTGCATCCGTGGCCATTGTTCAGTTTTCCGTGATTTTCTGCGGACCCATTGACTTTCAATGGGTCCGTTGAAAACTCGGAAAATGCACCGTTGTTCATCCGCGGCCGTGATCCGTGTTTCCTGTCCGTCCAAAAAATATGACCTGTCCTATTTTTTTGACGGACAACGGTTCACGGACCCATTCAAGTCAATGGGTCCGTGAAAAAACACGGATGCACACAAGATTGGCATCCGCGTCCGTGATCCGTGGCCGTAGGCTACTTTCACACAGACGGATCCGCAGATCCGTCTGCATAAAAGCTTTTTCAGAGCTGAGTTTTCACTTCGTGAAAACTCAGATCCGACAGTATATTCTAACACAGAGGCGTTCCCATAGTGATGGGGACGCTTCAAGTTAGAATATACTACGAACTGTGTACATTTTAATTAGGAGCGGGAGGGAGGGGGGCCCACTGGCCACCAATGAATGTACAGTAATACAGGGGAGGGAGGGGGGCCACACTGGCCACCAATGAGTTAAATACAGGGGAGGGAGGGAGGGGGCACACTGGCCACCAATGAATGTACAGTAATACAGGGGAGAGAGGGGTGGCCGCACTGGCCACCAATGATTTAAATACAGGGGAGGGAGGGGGGCACACTGGCCACCAATGAATTTAAAACTGGGGAGGGAGGGGGGGTGCCCCCTCCTGCCTGGCAGCACCCGATCTCTTACAGGGGGCTTGGATCCGCGCAATTAACCCCTCAGGTGCCGAACCAAGGGGGTTAATTGTGCGTATCATAGCCCCCTGTAAGAGATCAGGTGCTGCCAGGCAGGAGGGGGAACCCCCCTCCCTCCCCAGTTTTAAATTCATTGAAGGCCAGTGTGCCCCCTCCCTCCCCTGTATTTAAATCATTGGTAGCCAGTGCGGCCCCCCTCCCTCCCCTGTATTACTGTACATTCATTGGTGGCCAGTGGGCCCCCCTCCCTCTCCTAATTAAAATCCCCCCCCTATCATTGGTGGCACCGGAGAGTTCCGATCGGAGTCCCAGTTTAATCGCTGGGACTCCGATCGGTAACCATGGCAACCAGAACGCTACTGCAGTCCTGGTTGCCATGGTTACTTAGCAATTTTTTTTTAGAAGCACTATAATTACCTGCGATGTCTTTAACCGGCCGGGCACTCCTCCTACTGGTAAGTGACAGGACTGTGCTATGAGCAATGCGCCGCACAGACCTTTCACTTACCAGTAGGAGGAACGCCCGGCCGGTCACAGACAGTGAAGGTAAGTATAATGCTTCTAAAATTGCTAACTAATCATGGCAACCAGGACTGCAGTAGCGTGCTGGTTGCCATGGTTATCGATCGGAGTCCCAGCGATTAAACTGGGACTCCGATCAGAACTCTCCGCTGCCACCAATGATAGGGGGGGATTTTAATTGGGAGGGGGGCCCACTGGCCACCAATGAATGTACAGTAATACAGGGGAGGGAGGCGGGGCCCACTGGCCACCAATGAATGTACAGTAATACAGGGGAGGGAGGGGGGGCCGCACTGGCCACCAATGAATGTACAGTAATACAGGGGAGGGAGGGGGGTCCGGCACCTGAGGGGTTAATTGTGCAGATCACAGCCCCCTGTAAGAGATTGGGTGCTTCCATCAGCAGGGGGCAGTCATGTACACAGTTCGTAGTATATTCTAACTTGAAGCGTCCCCATCACTATGGGAACGCCTCTGTGTTAGAATATACTGTCGGATATGAGTTTTCACGATCTAACTAAAATCCGATGGTATATTCTAACATAGAGGCGTTCCCATGGTGATGGGGACGCTTCAAGTTAAAATATACCATTGGATTGGAGAAAACTCCGATCCGATGGTATAATAGGGACTCCTGACTTTACATGGAAAGTCAATGGGGACGGATCAGTTTGCAATTGCACCATATTGTGTCAACAGTTGAGACACATTTTCACATTAGACACATTTTTAGCCTGTGCATACAGTGTCAGTGACATTACCGGAACTGACCACAATAGAAGCAGATCTGGACGGTCTATTGGGGTGCTGGCAATAAGCCTATGAACTGTAGAAACCTTTTTTACAAAACAAAAAAAAAGCTGGCTGGTTGTTTATATGGAACAAATATACGTTTATTGAAGAATTGTGTAATGTACAGTAGAAATTTCCACCAAGTTGTATGAAACAACTGGGACAATGACCAGTCCCTCACTCTCTACGCTAAGTTTTCCCTGATAAAACCCTAAAATCAACCCAAGTCCTAGAAGCACTAGTTCATCACCACTCCACAGCTCTAGAGACTCCCCCAAATTGAAAAAAAACAATACTTTTTTCCATCTAAAATATTGGATCTTAGACTGAAATGGCTAAGACGGATGCAAAATGTGCATAACGGAGCATAACAGATGCTTACAATTCAGGATCCTTTTTTTATTTTTCAGTTTTTCTGATCAGGAGAACAGAAAACTAAATGGTGATGTTAACCTGGCCTCTGAGAGGGATAATGACTTTGACTGGCCATGGATTGTCTGCTCATAAAAGCGATTGGTGTCATCAGGTCACTTGCCATTTCTATGGCACCTTTTGCTTGCTCCCATATAATTTAAACAAGATTGATTAAGGGATCTTTCACTCCTGCCCATGGTCACGTCGCACATTTGTGTTGCTGTCTATTCCTTTAAATTACTACTTAATAGTTTATTGGTTATTCTTAAAACGCTCAGTTAATGATAATCTTTTTGCCAGGTCCAAGTCCTACAGAAGGTTGATTTGTCAGCAGAGAATGACCATTATTTAACTCGGTAGCTATATTTATGCAAATGAGCATGGTAATGAGATTTCTAAAATGCAAGTTAGCCAACATTCCATCTGAGATTACATTTTACTAATTGGATTATACAAATTGCACATTGCAAAAATTATACCAATGTATTATTAATTTTATAATTGGCGTCGGCACATTCTTCTGACATAAAGTGATGGAATTAATTGAATGATCATAGCAGGTAGCTGCATCTCGAAGTAATTTAATTTGGCTGCTCATAGCACCAGCGAAGCCCGGTCAAGTCACAACCTGATAATTAGACACCATGTCCTTTCCCTCTTGAAGTTTGTAATGTGCAAGTGATGAGGTTATCAGTGACGAGTTAGTGGAATATCTCATAGGTAAATTATTCATTTATTACCTTTTTTTGATACCAAGACAGGTTCAGTGAGAAGCAGCAAGTGAGATGGATCCCTGTGGTCTCATCGACTTATCTACAAATCACTGAATCAGTCCCAAGCCAGGCATTCGGAGTTGACCATACATAAGGTTAGCAAGTCATTTAAATAAATTAGCATATTCTGTAATGAAAGTTCTATTAAATATGCATTAGTCAAATACATTTACAAAAAAATATTGGAAAAATGAGTCCAAGGAAGTATAGTATAACCATAAAAAGCACTGTATGTTCAAGGAAAGCAGAATTACTGCGTTTCAAAAGGGGTCAATGAGCCGTAGCCAGGTTATGGCTGTATATGGCAATTGGTAAAAGAAACCTGTCACATTGTACATGAAGTGCAATCTGCAGGCAGCAGGTTATAGATGAGGCGAGCAGAGTGCGTGCCCACAAAAAGAGATGATAACTCAATGATGGCTACATTACAGTATAATAAAGCTGCAACAATGCACTAAAAAGGGCATTCCCACCTCGAATATCTATCGCCTGATGCCAGTCCAAGGTCTGACGTGTCACATCTGCGGCGGTATATGCTGATGAAGCGTGCTGTTGCACTGTAATATTGGCCTTTGCTACATTTGAATGTACTGTATATGCATAACTGCACACAGAGACCTGCCCATGCAATATCACCATACAGTTCAAATAAATAATGCTGTCATACAGTACTGTACAAATTAATATTGCTGCCATATACTGCACATATAAATGATCTCGCCATATATAGTTCACATAATACAATATTCCAGCAAAATTAAAAGCTGCCCCGATAGCCTGCACTCCACTTCCTGTGCCTGTACTCAACACTGCAGGACACTGCTGAGGTGGGTCATTGCTGCACTTTTAAATTGGAATATCTTTTCAAGGGTGTTGTCACACATCACTGCAGTGCTGAGTTTTGCATATGCAGTGAACCCCTGGGTAGCTGATGCAGAGGATGGGAGTGATAGTGGGCCTGACGAGATTTTGTGTTGTGCTCCATCATGCCATCACTCCCTGGGGTTTGGCGCAGTGAATAAATGATGTGAAGGAACCTGGCAGAGATTATAGAACAAAGAATGTTTTTCTTTGCTGAGTGCAAAAAAAAATATCAGCACATCCAGCAGCAGTTCGTACAAAGTGCAATTTCTCCTCCCAGATAATGGGGTATATTGGCTGGCAATGTGGCAAAGGATGACAATATCTAACTGACGCTGTCTCTCTCTCTCTCATGATTCCCTTCCCTATGGCTGTACTCTGGCATTTGTGGGTGTATATGTTCACTGTATGATGCAGGCTTCTAGCTATGCCTGGCCTGAATGGTGGTGGTGGTGTCTTAACATGTTTTCCCTCACTTTTCAGCGAAGTCTCTATAGCTTTATTGCTTGATCATTCTGCTGCCAATAATATGCTGTAATCTACAGATCATCTGTAGACTGAGACTCTGTGGTCCTAATGGCCTGCAAAAGTGGGAGCTGGATCACATGCTCCTTCACTGTTCTTTTCCTTCTAACCAACCCTAACTAGCTCTGCCCTTCCCTTGGCAGGAAATCAGACTTCTACCAAGAGGTGAAGAATGGGATGCTAAGTCCTATTTCTTTTGCCAAAAACTGCCAATCATACTCCATCTGCTGGTGTATAACATGTATTGCATGAAGTGTCACATATTGTAGCATGAACATTTCTAAAGCATTACTTCACAAACCATTGCAGTCATCGCCAGCTCTGGGGTACTGCATAAAATATCCACATTTATGTTGTGTTTCAATCTAGCAAGGGGAAAAAAAATCACAAATCACACACAGCACACTAGATTTGCTTTAAATACAAAATTGAGTTGCATTAATGTATTTTAAGTCCACATACGGGTGGCAGCACGCTTAGGGTGGCTTCAATTCTATTCTCTTTTGCAAACCCACATCAAATCTGCAGCAAATGGCAGAGATTTTTGGAGGAGGATTTGAGGTATGTTTTTCCTGCAAGTTTTTCTGCCAAATTTAAAAGGAATCAGAAATATATCCTTCTGGCTGAATTCAGTTCTAGTTATTGGGCAGACTAGATGGGCCAAATGGTTCTTATCTGCCGACACATTCTATGTGTCTATGTTTCTATGTTTCTACGTTTCTAGTGTTGCCTAAAAAACCTGCAGGAAAATATGCCTTAAAACCTTCTCCCAAAAATTCTGTGTGAACCTATACAAATGTAACCAGAAGATTTAGCTGTGGCTTCACAGAGGTGTTGACCCACTACTACATTACAAAGGGTGAAATGAATGTCAAAAATTTGCAATAGAAAGTGATATATTAAAATCCACACGGCAGGAAAATTACCACCGGTGATGGAAATTAGTGCCGGGTGTCTGCTCCCTAAAACAGCAGACACCCGGAGGCCATGGCGCTTAATGCGATTTTTAAATGTCCAACCATCTACGTAAATTTACTGTTGGTGGTTGGGAAAGGGTTAACTTCCAAGCCTTCACACTAAGATTGGGCCATCAAGAGGGAAGAATATGATTAGGCAGAGTACCCTGGGTATACTTGAGTTATAGCGATTCGTGACAAATTAATTTGTAACTAATTTAACTTCTTGGTAGACTTCGGCGAATCGTCCAAATCAAATCTTTCAAAACTTCATCCAATCACAGGATAGAATATAAATAAAAAGAGGCGAAAATGAAGTAGGAGATTAACCTTTTCATTTCAATATAGCCCAATGGCAGATGTGATAAAATCTTCAGATGGCAGATATGATAAGGCATTGGCATATAATAACAGAGGACCCTGTATTGGCTGAAATAGCTGGTCAGCAGTCCCTTATTTATTTTAGACACGCAAGGAATTTGCTTGACATTCCTGTCAAAGGTCAATTCAGTGAGCCCCAAAAAGTGAGGTAATTGGTTAAAGGTGTGTGCTTGTGGATTATACTATATAGGGAAAAGAATAAGACCAATGGAGGTACGTTTTGGTGAGCAAAAGACGAAGGTGGGGGCACCAAAGCTGATTGAACATATGTGCAGGGCCGGTGCAAGGATTTTTGCCGCCCTAGGCAAAGATCCATTTTGCCGCCCCCTCATGTCACTCACTCACTGACAGACACACACACACACACTGACAGACAGACAGGCACTCAGACACTCAATGACAGACACACATACACTCACTGACAGACACACACACACACACTGACAGACAGACAGGCACTCAGACACTCAATGACAGACACACATACACTCACTGACAGACACACATACACTCACTGACAGACAGACACGCACTCAGACACTCACTGAATGACGTACACAGAAACTCACTGACAGACATACTCGCTGACAGACACACATGCACTCACTGACAGACAGACACACACTCACTGACAGACAGACACACACTCAGACACTCACTGACGTACACAGAAACTCACTGACAGACATACTCACTGACAGACACACATACACTCACTGACAGACAGACACACACACACTCACTCACTGACAGACACTCACTGACAGACATACACCTACCCACTGAAACACACACACAGAAACTCACTGACAGACACTCACTCACTGGCAGACAAACACACACATATACTGACTAACAAACATACACATACTCACTGACAAACACACAGACACTTACTGACCGACAGACATCCACACTCACTGACATACACACACAGACACTCAATGACAGACACACATACATTTACTTACAGAAAGACAGACATACACTCACTCACTGACATAAATACACAGGCAGACACTCACTCAGCCAAACACTTAAATAAACACTCACCTCCCTGGGGTCCAGTGTGGTGCAGCTCCTCAGTCCTCTAGCGCGCCGTTTAGTATGCCGGGGCCGGAATGACGTCATATTCCGGCATCACAGAGGGCGCGCAAGGGAGGAGTGGGGAGCTGCTAGAACAGCCTCCCTTGCCGCCCGCCTCCTCTCCTCCGGTAATTTACTGGCAGAGCAGGCACCTGCCATCAGGGTAAGCAGATGTCTGCTCTGCCATATTTAAGAAGGACCTCCACCTCCTGGCCCCCCTGTAACAGCGCTGGGGGCGGCTCAAGAGCCGCTCGCCCAGGGCTGCAGCCCCAGTCAGGGGGAGCCCACCAGGGCGCCCCAGCAGGCCGGCGCCCGAGGCGAACGCCTAGTTCGCCTATATGGTTGCACCGGCCCTGCATATGTGTAAGCTTCATAAGGGTGACATCAAACATATGCAGTTTTTGGGATTCTCTTCAAGCAAGATGGCGGCCATTGGCTTATCTACTCTGTGGAAAATTAGATGGACCTTACAACTATCCCCTCCACTGTTGACTGTCATGAACTTAGAAACAGCTTACAGAGGTGCTGGTTATGGTATATTTTTTTCATTGTAGGGCTGCCTGTATGTACTTCCTATAAATTGTCACTCCTGCAGTCAGGAGAGAGCACGACGTAAGGCTAGATGCTCACATTGCCTCATTGATGATGAACCCCAGGTTACAGAGCAGGAGGAGCTGAGTAGAGTGATATATAGTTTATTGGGAAACAATTCAATATAACTTGCCTTTTAGTCATTGAAATTACTGCTCATTCTGGGCTTAGGAGTTTAGTGGGAGGATCTACTTAGTTACTGACGGCTAATTCTATTTGCAAAGTCATACAGAGAAGGCTGTCAATAAATGATGGCAAAGATAAACCACGGCACTCGTTATTGTAAGTTGAATCAATTGTGTTTTTTAATCATAAATCCATCCAGGAATAAATAATATATAAACTGGCCAACGTTTTGGTCCTATCACAGGACCTTGTTCACAGCCTTAGTTTCTTGTAGCATGTTTGCTGCTGGATGGCGTCAAGGACGTAGTGCTCGTAGACGCACAATATGACCTGATGCTGTGTGCTGTCAGGTCAAAGTACAGTGCGGCGGGAAGAAGACCGGGGAGGATAAGTGACTCTGCGAAGAGGCAGTGCTGTCCGGAGCTGGAGAGGTAAGTATATTTATTTATTTTAAATGTCTTATCTGAGGTCTAATTGGGGCTGATCTGAGGCTAATGGAGGGTGGGGAGCGTCTGACGGGGGTCTGATCTGAGGGTGGGGAGGGTCTGATGGGGGTCTTTTCTAAGGCTGGGGGGTCTGATCTGAGGCTGGGGGGTCTGATGGGGGCTGATCTGAGGTTGGGGGATCTGATCTGAGGCTGGGGGGCCTATTGGGGGTCTGAACTGAGGCTGGGCAGTCTGATGAGGGCTGATCTGAGGCTGGGGAGGGTCTGATGGGGCTCTGATCTGAGGCTGGGGGTCTGGTGGGGGCTGATCTGATGCTGGGGGGTCTTATCTGAGGCTGGGGGTCTAAAAGGGGTCTGATCTGAGGCTGGGGGGGTCTGATCTGAGGCTGAGGGCCTATTGGGGGTCTGATCAGAGGCTGGGGGGTCTTGTGAGATGGAGAAACAGTCACCATTGTCTGAATACTGTGTATATGAATAGTGATTCATTAGCACTGTCATTCTGTTCTTTAGCCGCAAGATGTCACTGTTTCTTAACACAGCTAACATATTGCAAGTGTTTGAATATTCATTGCAGGTGGGGTTGGACAGTCTGAAGGAGAACCAGGAAGCTGCTGCCTCCATCTTGAGAGGAACAGAGAAGGACTGTGTGTGAACAGAATCTGGTCGCATCCTGGCTTCAGGGTGTCCTTGAGTCGCCGGAGTCTCAGCAGAGAGGGACTGATCGCTGTCCCATACCCAGATTCTGTCCGGAGTCAAAGGATTGTTTCTAAGAAGGCTGTTAGGAGCTTTGGAACGGAGCGCTGTCTAGACTGCAGGACCTCATGGTTGCTGAAGAGACTTGTTGCTGTTCAGTTAAAGACATCATTGGATACAGAACGAGACCGGGGTCAGTAAAAGTGTGCACGCACCAAATTGCAGATTGGCGCCTAAGAGACTGAGGCTAGGTCTGTGAGGTAGTTAGATAGGGACCCTGTGCTATATAAGGCCAGAATTGTTTGCCACATTTGCTCCATAACTAAAAGAGACTCCATAACTAAAAGAGACATTGCGCAATTGAGAGCTGACAACCTGTCCACGACTTCAATTCAATCCAGTGCATTGGTCAGGAATAGAGATGAGCGAATCGAAGCTGACGAAGTGGAATTCGATCCGAATTTCAGGAAAAATTCAATTTGCAATTAATGCGAATTTCCTCATGCTTCATGGTAACGAATCGCAATTTTCCTAAAATGGCAGCTACACGTGTGAGGACGGAGGACATGGGGCAAGGAACTCTGGGAAGGCGGCATCACCCAGATTGCCATGCCTGCATATGCAGCCAATCAGCAGCCAGCCAGCCCTGTGATGTCACAGCCCTAAAAATACGGCAGCCATTTTAGATTCTGCCATTTTCCAGCGTTCAGAGTGCAGGGACAGACGTGTGAAGGCACTAGGGACAGAAATTGGAAAAACCTCTATGTTTAAAAAAAAAAATTATGAAAAAAGGATTTATAAGTGCAGGGAAAGGATAGGGAGGAATCATTTCACAGCATCTTAGTGCAGGGAGAGACGTCAGAAGATGCTAACGAGATTGATAGGAAAGCGATTTACAAGTGCAGGGAACGATTATTTTGGGATCTAAATAGTTATTAGACAATTCTGTCATTCCAGCTTTTTGTTATTGGGCCGGAAGTGTTATGTTGAAAAGCCTTTAGTGGCTTATATCTTAGTATCTTATTCAGTACGACAAGGAAAATATATACGCACTGCACTGTTGCAGTTATTTCTGGTGAAAGCGTATAGGGGCGTATTACATTAAAAAAAGAAAAATATATACGCACTGCACTATTGCAGTTATTTCTGGTGAAAGCGTATAGAGGCGTATTACAGTAAAAAAAAGAAAAATATACACGCACTGCACTGTTGCAGTTATTTCTGGTGAAAGCCCATAGGGGCATATTTCATTAAAATAAGAAAAATATATATGCACTGCACTGTTGCAGTCATTTTTGGTGAAAGTGTATAGGCGAGTATTTCAGTAAAATAAGAAAAATATATACGTACTGCACTATTGCAGTTATTTCTGGTGAAAGCGTATAGAGGCGTATTACAGTAAAAAAAGAAAATATATACGCACTGCACTATTTTAGGTGAAATCAAATAGGGGCATAATGCAGTAAAAAATATATATATATATATATATACGCACTGCACTGTTGCAGTTATTTCTGGTGAAAGCGTATAGGGGCGTATTACCGTAAAAAAATATGTATATATATACGCACTGCACTGTTGCAGTTATTTCTGGTGAAAGCGTAAAGGCCAGGGGTGTATTTGAGTCCTACAAGAAAAATATATATGCACTACACTGTTGCAGTTATTTATGGTGAAACCATATAGAGGCGTTTTTCAGTCCAACAAGAAAAATATATATGAACTGCACTATTGCAGATATTTCTGGGGAAAGCGTATAGGGGCGTATTACAGTAAAAAAAGAAAAATATATATGCACTGCACTGTTGCAGTTATTTCTGGTAAAAGCGTATAGGTGTGTATTACAGTAAAAAAAGAAAAATATATACACACTGCACTGTTGCAGTTATTTCTGGTGAAAGCGTTTAGGGGCGTATTATAGTAAAAAAAGAAAAATATATACGCATCTTACTGGTGCACTTATTTCTGCTAAAAGCGTTTCCTGGCCTATTTCAGTACAGAAAGAAAAATATATTCTCAGTTTACTTCGGCGGTTATATGTGTTGAAAGCATGGCTGGGAGTCAGCAGGGTGGAAGCAGTGGGAGGTATGGAGCCAAACGTGCCTGGGGTAGAGCACCTGCTTCACAGCAGCCTACCTACCCGGGAAGTAGTGGTGCAGGGGTTCACGGAAGTAGCGGCGGTAGCAGTCAGTCAGTGCGGTGGTTATATGCGTTATTTTGTATGTCAGTACAAAAAGAAAAATACATTCTCAGGTCAAGTCGGTGGTGGTTATATGTGTTGAAAGCGTTTAGTGGCCTATTCCAGTACAAACAGAAAAATGCATTCTTAGTTCACGTCGTCGTCGGTTATATGTGTTGAAAGCGTTTAGTGGCCTATTTCAGTACAGACAGAAAAATGCATTCTTAGTTCACGTCGGCAGCGGTTATATGTGTTGAAAGCGTTTAGTGGCTTATTTCAGTACAAACAGAAAAATGCATTCTCAGTTCATGTCGTCGGCGGTTATATGTGTTGAAAGCATTTAGGGGCCTATTTCAGTACAAACAGAAAAATGCATTCTCAGTTCACATTGTTGGCGGTTATATGTGTTGAAAGCATTTAGTGGCTTATTTCAGTAAAATAGGAAAAATACATTCTCAGTTCACATCGACGGCGGTTATATGTGTTGAAAGCATTTAGTGGCCTATTTCAGTACAAAAAGAAAAATACATTCTCAGGCGGGTATATGTGTTGAAAGCGTTTAGTGGCCTATTTCAGTGCAAAAAGAAAAATACATTCTCAGTTCACGTCTGCAGCGATTATATGTGTTGAAAGTGTTGAGTGGCCTATTTCAGTACAAACATAAAAATGCATTCTCAGTTCACGTCGTCGGCAGTTATATGTGTTGAAAGCATTTATGTCACGGCCTATGGTTTGCACTGTGACACTGTTGCCACACTTGCGGTTGCCCGCGGCAACGTGTTGCTGTGAGAGCATGCGGTGGCAGTGTCTCGGCCTTCAGGGTGATTGCCGGGACATGGTTGCCACGCATGTTGTTGCCGGTGGTAACGTGTTTGGTATGCTTGTGTGTGCTCTTCCCCTTTAAGTGGCTTCCTTCCTCTGTCTGGTGTTGAAAGGGTTAACTCCCTTCCTAGTGTTTTGTGAACACTGGGTTTGTGTGTGTGTGGGTGTGGCTGCTTGGGCTATTTAGCCTCTGCTGGATGCCTGAAGCTGGGGGTTCCTCCAGCCTTGGTGTATGTTGGTGGTTCTCTGTTCCTGGCTTTTACCATCTGTCCAGTGAGGTCATCAATATTATCCCGGTGTCTCCTTCCCTTCCTGTCCTTATTTGTATGGAGTGGGTTATGTTCAGGGTGTTTGTCTGTCTAGTTTGGTGTTACATGTCTTGTGGTGTTTGGTGTCATGTTTACTAGACATTCCCCTGTCTTATGTTTATTGCAGCTATGGGTGTCCTGGGTCCCTGTGTGGTTTGTGGTGTATGCTGTGTCCTTTAATGTTGATGTGGACACCAGCACTTGTGCACGGGTTCCAGTCAGTGTGTCTGTGGCAGGTAAGTGTGTTATGGTTTCTCTTACCTGCCATCTCCATATGCTGTATGTGTTCCCTCTCCTTGCAGCCTGGCCTCAGATAGAGACTCCTGTTCCTCCATGACTGGGATGAACAGGTCGTCTCCCCCCTGCTCCTAAGTGAGGGATTACCAGGGCGACTTAGGGTCTCTAGGAATCCTGAATATGAGTCGTCCTACCATCGGGGTCCGCTCATACGGTGAGGAGTCAGGGAGAGGATTAGGGATGTTGTAGGAGGTGACCTGCTCCCTTATTTCAAATTTTGGCCAGGCTGATCCCCTTTTACCCTTTGACACCGCACGGTGGGGGGTTTCCCCCACTCCCCGCCGTGACAATTTAGTGGCCTATTTCAGTACAAGTATTAAGGCCGATTAATTGGCCTGTATTTGTGGGAGGGGCGCCCTGCCCTATATCTAGGACGCACCTTTCTCCAGAGGGGACGGACGGCAGCAGTGTTCCTGTTACAGCCGGCGGCGTCAGCATCTCCTAGGCGGCAGAGCGTCACTTCCGGTCGGCGCTTCCTCCTGCAGTCCGGCGTCCTGTTCCTCCTCGTGCGGCTGCCTCAGCGCAGTGTCGGCTCCTTAGTCCGGTCGGTGGGGTCGGTCCCTCTAAGGTATGAGAGGGACATCCCCACACCGGAACGGCAGTCTGGCAGCACGCCCCGCTCCCACGTGACTTGCACGCAGGTAGCAGGAGTCAGCGGGACTCCGTTCGTATATTTGCTGGGGCTACTCGCATTAGGCTCTATCTTTCTGCATTGGGGGAGGCTTGTAAGGGAGTAAGGACTGGGGGAGGGGGGGGAATGTCAATGAGAAGGCTAGTCTTTGAGGGCGGAGTTTCAATCTGCCTGATTAATCACAGCCTAGCTGTTTTTAACTTTTCTGTCAAGACGAATTTGGTATATTCACCATGACTGCTATATGGGGGGCAAAGTCTGGCACGTGCCGCCGTGCTATCAGTTAGGTAGGGGGTTAATGCCATACAGCGTGATGGTGATGAGTTGTTGGGGGTAGTACCCCCAGTAACAGGCGCCCCTAGACGTAGGCCAGCAGGGGCACGCCAGACCCTTCACATTGTGTGGCATTCCATTGTTCTGTGTCAGATGGGCAGGTTTCTCACTTGCCTGTCTTCATACACTTGTCGCAATTTGCTTGCTACGTAGATAGCTGTGTTTTATCTTTGGCATCGGCACGTCAGCCGTTCAGCCAACTCCGTGAGAACCCCGGCAATCTGACAATCGTGTCTCGTCACCCAGCTTCGGGCCACCTGAACGCAGGCGCAAGCGTTGTTAAAAAAAAAAAAAAAACCGTATTCTGCTTAATTCGTGCGAACAGGTCTATTTCCACGGTTGGTTCCTTGTGTTCTTCTCGTATCAGCATCATGTCCGGTTTCCGGTAAGGTCCTCCTTCTTTGTCTCTAATTTATTTTCCACTGTCACACGTCTCCTCTTTCTCCGTACCTGTCAGGTGGTCACCAGGGTCAGTTACCTTTGCATGATGGTTTCTGCAGTGGCGGTGGTGGTGTCTAGGCACGGGTGGTAGTCAAATTGTTGCTAAACAGTAGTAGTGACGGTCCGTTTTTTGCTTGCTTTACAGTCACAGAGAGCGTGTCCGCTAGGTTGCCGGAAGACAAGTTGGTTAGGGTCCGCGCAGCCATTCACAGTTTTGTCACTGGTAGGGTCACCACCAAGGTGGAACTGCAGTCGTTGTTAGGCATGTAAAGTGTGCGATGCGCGTCATTCCTCAGGGTAGGTTTTCGTAGCCAGATTGTTACCACTCCCACTGTCATAGCTATCATCCAGCCATGTCTCAGTTATTCCCACTGTCACAGCTATCATCCAGCCATGTCTCAGTTATTCCCACTGTCATAGCTATCATCCAGCCATGTCTCAGTTATTCCCACTGTCATAGCTATCATCCAGCCGTGTCTCAGTTATTCCCACTGTCATAGCTATCATCCAGCCGTGTCTCAGTTATTCCCACTGTCATAGCTATCATCCAGCCGTGTCTCAGTTATTCCCACTGTCATAGCTATCATCCAGCCATGTCTCAGTTATTCCCACTGTCATAGCTATCATCCAGCCATGTCTGTTATTCCCACTGCCATAGCTATCATCCAGCCGTGTCTCAGTTATTCCCACTGTCATAGCTATCATCCAGCCGTGTCTCAGTTATTCCCACTGTCATAGCTGTCATCCAGCCATGTCTCAGTTATTCCCACTGCCATAGCTATCATCCAGCCGTGTCTCAGTTATTACCACTATGTCATAGCTATCATCCAGCCATGTCTCAGATATTCCCACTGTCATAGCTATCATCCAGCCGTGTCTCAGTTATTCCCACTATGTCATAGCTATCATCCAGCCGTGTCTCAGTTATTCCCACTGTCATAGCTATCCTCCCGCCATGTCTCAGTTATTCCCACTATGTCATAGCCATCATCCAGCCATGTCTCAGTTATTCCCCCTGTCATAGCTATCATCCAGCCGTGTCTCAGTTATTCCCACTGTCATAGCTATCATCCAGCCATGTCTCAGTTATTCCCACTGCCATAGCTATCATCCAGCCGTGTCTCAGTTATTCCCACTGTCATAGCTATCATCCAGCCGTGTCTCAGTTATTCCCACTGTCATAGCTATCATCCAGCCATGTCTCAGTTATTCCCACTGTCATAGCTATCATCCAGCCATGTCTCAGTTATTCCCACTGCCATAGCTATCATCCAGCCGTGTCTCAGTTATTCCCACTGTCATAGCTATCATCCAGCCATGTCTCAGTTATTCCCACTGCCATAGCTATCATCCAGCCGTGTCTCAGTTATTCCCACTGTCATAGCTATCATCAGCCATGTCTCAGTTATTCCCACTGTCATAGCTATCATCCAGCCATGTCTCAGTTATTCCCACTGTCATAGCTATCATCCAGCCATGTGTCAGTTATTCCCACTGTCATAGCTATCATCCAGCCATGTCTCAGTTATTCCCACTGTCATAGCTATCATCCAGCCATGTCTCAGTTATTCCCACTGTCATAGCTATCATCCAGCCGTGTCTCAGTTATTCCCACTGTCATAGCCATCATCCAGCCAGGTCTCAGTTATTCCCACTGTCATAGCTATCATCCAGCCATGTCTGTTATTCCCACTGTCATAGCTATCATCCAGCCGTGTCTCAGTTATTCCCACTGTCATAGCTATCATCCAGCCGTGTCTCAGTTATTCCCACTGTCATAGCTATCATCCAGCCGTGTCTCAGTTATTTCCTGTCAGGATAGTCCAGTGTTCCTGGACAGTCAAGCGCAAGCGGATTTGAGCATGTGGGACCACTTCTTGAGTCATTGGAATGGCGTGTCCATGTTTGTCCCGGCGGTCTCCCACAACTCCCCCGTCATATTCTCCAACAGCGGGGTCAGCACTGGTTTCGCTGCTATTTTTGGCCCCCATTGGCTGAATGGGGCGTGGCCGGAGGAGTTTTGCGAGGCCACGGGAATTTCCAGGCAACGGAGGCTAGGGACCTGTATCCCGTGGTGGCAGCAGCGCATGTTTAGGGTAACCATTGGACAGGCCGTACTGTGGTCTAAATGACCAAGACCTCCCAGTCAGGTCCCCCTACCCAGGTCAAATTCTTCCCCACGTCTCACAAATGGGGTCCGGTCCACGTCCTGCAGGGATTGTCAGGGGCACTGGCCGGTCGCGGCACTAACACCCCACTGTTACCCTTCGGGACAGCAGCGTTGTCTACCTCCCAATTCATAGCGCATGCGCGTATACTGGCGGTCAATCTAGGTTTTGACCCCCTCACGGTGTCAGGGCATTCGTTCAGGGTTGGGGCAGCCTCGGCCGCTTCAGGAATCAGGTGCCAGCCCACATTATCCGTAAGTTGGGCCGGTGGCGCTCGTCTTGTTACAGCCGTTATGTTCCGAACCCCGTTAGCGAGATTTCTTGTGCCTTTCAGAATTTGGCGTTGTAATACGTCAATGAACACGCTTTGTATTTTCATGCTGGGTTTTTGGCCTCTTTCAGGTGTACTCTCGACGGAAGCGGTTATGGCACAACTCAAGCCGCTAGTTCTGTTGGGGCATACATTAGGGGGTAGGTTCTTTCACATATAGCCCCGACCACAAGTATTAAGGCCGATTAATTGGCCTGTATTTGTGGGAGGGGCGCCCTGCCCTATATCTAGGACGCACCTTTCTCCAGAGGGGACGGACGGCAGCAGTGTTCCCCTCCCAGCCCGCCCTTTTCCTTTCACTCTCCTACAGGGTATGCCCTCTTTCAGGTGTACTCTCGACGGAAGCGGTTATGGCACAACTCAAGCCGCTAGTTCTGTTGGGGCATACATTAGGGGGTAGGTTCTTTCACATATAGCCCCGACCACAAACAGAAAAGTGCATTCTCAGTTCACGTCGTCGGCGGTTATATGTGTTGAAAGCGATTAGTGGCCTATTTCAGTACAAAAAGAAAAATACATTCTCATTTCATGTTGGCGGTTATATGTGTTGAAAACATGGCTGGTATTCAGCAGGGTGGCAGCAGTGGGAGGACGGGAGCCAAAGGTGCCCGGGGTAGAGAACCTGCTTTGCAGCAGCCTATCTACCCGGGAAGTAGTGGTGCAGGGGTTTACGGAAGTAGCGGCGGTAGCAGTCAGTCAGTCTGGCGGTTACCTGTGGTAAAATCTTTATTGAAGTATTTTGGTCGAAAAACTAAATTCAGCAGTCAGCACTGCAGTTATATGCGGTTAAATCTCCATGATGTCTCCTTGATAAATCTGCAGCGTGGGGGCCCCGTGTGGCTTCTACACACTTTCAAAATAATCCTTCAGCTGAGCGAATAGATGCCAGATGACTGGGACTCTCCATGACCTTCCCAGGAGCTGCTGTTGGGAGCAGCGGTTCATTTCTGAGACGTCCATATAGTGCGGGGGGAATCCAAAGATCCTTTCCATCTCTGTGCTCCGTTATATGTGGTAAAATCTTTTGTGAATTATTTTGGTGGAAAAACGAATTTCATTCAGATTTCAGCGCTGCAGTTTGTAAAAAGGTACAAGGAATCATCGTGGTTCTTGGCCTCGGTGGAGTAAGAACCGGTTTTTATGTGTCAGCAGCAGTTTCTGTTTGACACCTTGATACTTAGTATGGCTGTAATAGCTGATCCGGGACGGCTCTTACTGGGAGTAGTCAAAGTGCTGGGTGGGTGACTACTCCCCATGTTCCAGGCCGGGTTTTGCTGGGCATAAAAACCAGCCAGCACTGCCAGGTGGAGAGGATTACCTCCGTCTGACAGTGGAGGTCAGGAGGTCTGTGTGCTGTGATCTGAGGGCTGAGTTGGGTTCCGCGGCTTGAGCCGGGCTGGAGGGCTCAGACCCCTGTGAGGGCAAACAGGCTGCCTAACACCTGCCTGTGGACTTGACAAAGCAGAACTTCCAACAGGGTGTAAAGTAACACCCAGGAGAAAAGGTGACTGTTTTGTATATTAACTTTTCATGTGTGTGAACGAAGCAACTTGCATATTTTTTTTTGCTTTCACCTGTGAATAAACACTGATGTTTTGAACCAAGAACTTGTACTTTGCCTCTGTGCTGCACCCACTAATCCTAACTACCAGAGAGAATCCCCACCAGTTATATGTGGTAAAATCTTTTGTGAATTATTTCGGTGAAAAAAAAAATTGTATTCAGCGTTAAGTGCAGCACTTATATGCAGTACAATCTTTTGTAAATTATTTCGGTGAAAAAACTAATTTCATGCAGCGTTCAGCACTGCAGTTATATGTGGTAAAATCTTTTGTGAATTATTTTGGTGGAAAAACTAATTTAAAGTGCCCACATATCAAGATGAATCAGGCGTGGATCAACCAGGATTTCCACACACCAATGCCTGATGCATCAGACTAGATCATCCATTGTGCCACACCAACAATTTGACAAAAGAGACAGTTTTTTTTCTTCTGGCTACCTGCCTCAGCTACTATTCTGATGCTGTTACCTGCCTGATGCCACACATCTGATGCCAAGTGCTCCTTCTTTCACCCACCATCTTCAGCGGGTACTGGTATCGCCACCAACATCCACAGTAGGTCACCTTGCCACTCTGTGGCCTCCTGATGCTGCCACCACCTCCAGACTCTGTCATTGTGCCGCTCTGTGGTCTCCTCATGTTGCTGCCACCTCCAGACACTGTCATTGTGCCACTCTGTGGTCTCCTCATGCTGCTGCCACCTCCAGACTCTGCCATTGTGCCACTCGGTGGCCTTCTCCCAATGCTGCTGCTGCTGCCGCCACCTACAAACTCTATCATTGTGCCACTTGATGGCCTCCTCATACTGCTTCCACCTCCAGACCCTGTCATTGGGCCACTCTGTGGTCTCCTCATGCTGCTATCACATCACCACTATGTCATAGTCCACTCTGTTGACTTCTCATGCTGTTCCCACCCTCCCCACTTCATGACTGGTCCACTATTTTGGCTTTCGGCCTGGCTGACATCATCATTTACTGTATTTGACACTTCTTCTGATCAGTTAGAAGGAAGGAAAAATGAGACGCACAACGGATCCTGCCTGTGTAGCAGCTTTAAAGCCTGTATGGACCCATCAGAATTGGCTTATGATTTAGTAGCCAAAAGCAGGAGTGGGTAGAAAACACAGAAGACATGCAAATATTCCATTCACGTGTCATCTCTGTTTTAGATCCACTCAGTTTTTTTATGCCTTTAGCAGGCAGGCTCAACCTGTGGCCCTCCAGCTGTTGTAAAACTACAACTCCCACCATGCCCTTCTGTATGCTGAAAGCTGTAGGCTGCCCGGGAATGATGGGAGTTGTAGTTTTGCAACAGCTGGAGGGCCGCAGGTTGAGCAATACTGATGGATTATTGAGCAAATGCTGCCCGAGTGAAGTAGTATGCTCCACAGACAGGATCTGTTTCCGTTTTTTCTGGGTACTTGCTCTGACGGATCAGAGAATTGGGAAAATGAATCAGTGACGTCAACACAAATTTACTGCTGACATCCTCTCCACTCTGTCGGGGGGCCCTGTATTTTTGTCACTTCTCATAAAATCCATAAAATGAAAGTCCAAAAAACAAATAATTGCAAATGCTCCCTCTGCTCTTCCTGATGATCTAAATAGCATGTCATAGGCCAGGCAAATTAGCTGTCTGGTGCCTTCTAAGATGTTTAATGACATGTTGAGTATTGATCTTGTCTTGTAAATTATAGAAACGTAGAGTACCACTTGGAACCGAATCCGAGTTTGGGAAATGTTTTTTTACAGTACAAATTCATATATGAAGTTATTACGCAAAGTCTCGCGAGACTTCGCAAAGCAATAACTTCGGCTCATCGATGCAAATACATTCTAATATTGTGCGGAGCTCCTGCTCCATACAGTATTGGAACAAAGTTTTATATGAATCGACTACCCTACTCCTAATCTACAGTACTACCTATGTATCACTGAAGATAATTTTCCAAAATCAGGGTGAGAGATTCCTTTTAGGAACCAGAAGAATCATGCATGGGGAAGAGGCACTGAAAGTATGGAGCAACCTGCAGACCAGTGTGCAGTAGACAGAGCAGTGAGCTGCAGGTGGGTACGGACTGCTAATGCAGAGAAACAGGGTATGTGGTAAGACCACCAGCATCACAGCAGGAAAGTGCCATGGGTCGAATCAGTTTCACCTCTTCTGCTTTTGATTAGAATACAGGCTGGCAGTCCTTTAAAAATACATTTCACAAAGGGTGTATGTATAATAGAGGCAGTTCATATGGATACTATAGAACCCCTTAAAGAGGGGGTAGATTTCTGGTTGGTCTTGCCTGCGTTCTAATGAGTGATGCTGGCACATGGATGTACGGTATTCTCCACAGCTGCCATAATGTTAGCAATTTAGCTAGCAAAGTAGGAAATGCACTTTAGTCACAGAAATGGGATGGTGGCACCTCCTGTGCTGGATAGTTAGGTTAGTTCCATATATGTTTTTTTAGGACCAATATCCTACTCGACAAACTACTTGCGTTTTACCACAAATGGTTGCAGTTTGGCAATGTACTTTTTGGTAGCATAAATTCTACAGGTGAGGCAAGAAGGCACCTGTAGAAGCCAAGGTGCCCCAAACAGCATTACAAAAGTAGGGAATTTCATATTAAAACATTGGGCCAGATTTATCATGACTCTGACAGCTCACTCCACTTTAACATATGGCTAAAGTCAGTTTTAGCCAAGTCAGATTTATGATCGGCCCTTTAAGACTGTAATAAATGTGGTTTGACGGTAGCAGTTTATCCGTCAGTAAGCAGCTTTACGAAAAAGTCGCAAGTTTTTATGAAAAAGTCGCAAGTTTTTATGAAAAAGTCGCATGTTCTATTAAAAAGTCTCATAAGATAAGCATGGTCCTCACTGGAGTGAAATTGCGACTTTTTTGCGACTTTTTAAATAGTCCCAATAGTAAATCTGTCTAGAGATTCATTTACATAAGAAAACACGCCCACTTTCAGAAAACTGGCGAGCATAGTGCAGAGCAGAAAAAAGTCGCAAATTTGTGCGCAGTTTTAGCGTTTGGGACTTTTTTTGGGACTTTTTCACTCCATTATTCTGACCTGAGCTAATGATAAATCTGGCCCAATGTGTTTTGTCAACACAGAGTGGCGTGTATGGAAACTTCCTTCGGAGGATGATGTCCTCTGAAGGAGACCCAATTGTAGCTTTGTTATTTTTAGCTATTCTGCCCCCATCCGGTATGTCTGCTACTATTATGTGTTTTTAAGTATACTTTCTATATTTTATCTCTTTTTTCTTTCCGATTATATTTAATGACTATAGATTTTTTTTTTATAATTTTATTGGCTTCTTTACCTTACTTTATTTGACATTCAATAATTATATTATGAAAGGAAATATAAACGCTCTAACCAATATTCATCTACATCGCAATGACTGAGCAGACAAATTAACACAAATCAATGCCAATATAAATACCGTTATATGATTTGTCTTATTTTTTTTTTAAAGAAAGGTAAGTCTATAAATCGAAGTGTCTGCTCTGAATTTACTGATGTTAATATAGATGTTTTATTGGTTGGAGAATGTTGTCTGAGCTCACAGTGGATAAGGTGCATGCAGATTTATGAGAATATGCTTTACATTGATGGTATTGATTTAGGAGTTTTGGTAAACCTTACATTTACTTTTGGAGAAATAGAGCTTTTACCACATGGAAGGAAATACAGAGCTACAAAAATAATATAACATAATAAATGTGATGATTGAGATTTTAGCAAACTTGTGAAAATTTGCTTTGCTTGAATTTAGCAAACATTACTGTTCAGAAGCCATGTTGCTGCCCACCACATCAGGAGCACTTAGGCAACTTTCACACTTGCGCTGTTGTTTTCCGGTATTGAGATCTGGCAGAGGATCTCAATACTGGAAAAAAAAGGTTCTGTTTACTCCACATGCATTCTGAATGGAAAGAATGTCTTCCGTTCCAGCAGCATTCTGTTTTGTGACTGGCAAAACACGCTGCAAACTGCGGTTTTGTGTCCTGTCATAAAGACGGGGAAAAAATTGATCTGGCCCTGAAAAACAATGTAAGTCAATGGTGATGGATCCATTTTTGTAGGATCCTAAGGCTACTTTCACATTAGCGTTTTCAATTCTGCTATTGAGATCCGTCATAGGATCTCAATAGCAGAAGAAAACGCTTCAGTTTTGTCCCCATTCATTGACAATGGGGACAAAACTGAACCGAACGAAACGGAATGCACCAAAATGCATTCTGTTCCGTTTGGTTGCATCCCCATTGCAGACAGAAAAATGCTGCAAGCAACGTTTTTCTGTCCGGGATGTAGTGCGGAGCAAGACAAGTCTCAGACACAATAGAAAACAGATCTATCCCCCATTGACTTTCAATGGTGTTCAAGACAGATCCGTCATGGCTATTGTTAGCGGTTTTTCTTCAGGCAGGTTTATGATGGTTATATAATGAGGCATCAGACCTCCAACTCGTAAATATTTCCCTGTACAACGAATATCTGGTTTGCTTCTGGCCAGGAGGTAAATATCAGCCCAGACTTAACTTGGGTTGTCATATACCTGAAATCTTTATTTCACAGCACATACTTATAGGGCTTTTTGGGGTTGGGAGCAGGGCCGGCTCTATCATAAGGCAGCCCAAGCGGCTGCTTGAGGGCGCAGAGAAGGGGGGCGGCAAACAATTAACTTGCTAACTTACATTTGCACCGCTGATCCTTTGTGCCGAGCAGCCCGGCTGCCCCAGTCAGAGAGCGGCACGCAGCAGCCACACACACTCTGAGCTACGAGACCCTGGTGTATTTAAATCTTATTTAGCATGTCTTTTAGAAAAGTTTCTCCTAGGATTCAAACTCACGACCTTTCATATCAGATGCAAGACATTTACCCACACAGCTATGAGAGGTGTATAACCAGTTACTTAAAAAAAAAAAAAAAATATATATATATATATATATATAAGACTTCTACTGTAGGTAACTTTGATACCTAGTGTACATACACATGACAGCTGCCCCGGCACACTGTGTATGGATGTAGCAGAGCTGGGTGTGTTGGGGAAACTGTCATGTGTATGGTTGTACACTAGGTATCAAAGTTATCTACAGTAGAAGCTCTCATAGCTGTGTGGGTAAGTGCTTTGCCTCTGATACAGAATGTCATGGGCTTGAATCCCATCATGAACTTTTCTGAAAGACAGGCTAAGAACACGATTACTAAATCTTCAACACTAGAGGCTGGTGGGAACACAGGAAGAGGAAGAGGCCTGCATTGCATCGCTGACATGGAGGTAAGTATAAAAGTTTTTTTGTTTTTTTTTAATACCGGACTGTTACTTTACTGCTACGGGGGAGGGGGAGAGGGGGGGGGCTATTGGCGCCATGATACTGGCACATGGAGGGGGGAGGAGAGAGGCACTTGATACTGGCACATTAGAGGGCAGGGGGAGAGGGTGGCACTATGATATTGACACATGGGGGGCAAGAAATGGACATGAATCATGAGTGGCATAAATGTGAAATGATGGGGGGCAAGAAATGGACATGAATCAAGAGAGGCAGAAATGTGAAATGATGGGGGGCAAGAAATGGACATGAATCATGAGGGGCAGAAATGTGAAATGATGGGGGGCAAGAAATGGACATGAATCATGAGGGGCAGAAATGTGAAATGATGGGGGATGCAAGAAATGGACATGAATCATGAGGGGCAGAAATGTGAAATGATGGGGGGCAAGAAATGGACATGAATCATGAGGGGCAGAAATGTGAAATGATGGGGGATGCAAGAAATGGACATGAATCATGAGGGGCAGAAATGTGAAATGATGGGGGGCAAGAAATGGACATGAATCATGAGGGGCAGAAATGTAGATTCGCTTGTGTTGACAAAAATCCTTGCACCGTCCCTGGGTGGGAGCATAATGTTTCACAAGATACAACTGAAACTTCATTAAACCATGCTGGTATCTGCTATATACAATACATGAAAAGGGTTATTTTACATATTGACCAGGTTGATCTAAATGCTAATACGTTGAATGACTTATCATAGTTTGCTGTCATTGTATGTGAGGTGTGATTTTAACCTCTTCAGGACACAGGGCGTACAGGTACGCCCTTATGTCCTGGTACTTAAGGACACAGGGCGTACCTGTACGCCCTGTGTATTTCTGATCACCGCCGCTCAGCAAATCAGTGATCAGGCACCTCGGCTAAATGCCCGGGGGGGTCCCGTGACCCCCCCATGTCGGCGATCGCCGCAAACTGCAGGTCAATTCAAGTTGCGGCAGCGGCGGCGGGCGGTGCCATCGGGTCCCCATGCAGCTGTAGGGGGGACCCGATGGCATGGAAGGCAGCGCGATGTCTAAGGAAGGCATCGCGCTGCCTTCCGGTGACGAGCCTGTGAGATCCAGCCCCCTGGATCTCACAGGCCGGAAGCTGCGTGAGTAATATACACAGTATTACTCATACAGCCAATGCATTCCAATACAGAAGTATTGGAATGCATTGTAAAGGTTTAGACCCCCAAAAGTTCAAGTCCCAAAGTGGGACAAAAAATTAAGTGAAAAAAAAGTTTAAAAAATAAAGTTTTCCCCCAAAAAATTAAAAGTTTCAAGTAAAAATAAACAAAAACGTCATTTTCCCCAAATAAAGTAAAAAAAAAGTGGTAAAAAATAGGAGGAAAAAAAAAGTATACATATTAGGTATCGCCGCGTCCGTATCGACCGGCTCTATAAACATATCACATGACCTAACCGCTCAGATGAACACCATAAAAAATAAAAAATAAAAACTGTGCTAAATAAACAATTTTTTTGTCACCTTACATCACAATAAGTACAACAGCAAGCGATCAAAGAGTCATATGCAACCCAAAATAGTGCAAATCAACTGTCATCTCATCCAGCAAAAAATGAGACCCTACCTAAGATAATCGCCCAAAAACTGAAAAAACTATGGCTCTCAGACTATGGAGAACCTAAAACATGATTTTTTTTTGTTTCAAAAATGATATTATTGTGTAAAACTTACATAAATAAAAAAAAGTATACATATTAGGTATCGCCGCGTCCGTATCGACTGGCTCTATAAAAATATCACATGACCTAACCCCTCAGATGAACACCGTAAAAAATGTAATATAAAAACTGTGCTAAATAAACAATTTTTTTGTCACTTTACATCACAAAAAGTGTAATAGTATACAATCAAAAAGTCACACGCACCCCAAAATAGTGCCAATAAAACCATCATCTCATCCCGCAAAAATCATACCCTACCCAATGTAATCGCCCAAAAACTGAAAAAATTATGGCTCTCAGGCTATGGAAACACTAAAACATGATTTTTTTTGCTTCAAAAATGAAATTATTGTGTAAAACTTACATAAATAAAAAAAGTATACATATTAGGTATTGCCGCGTCCATATCGACCGGCTCTATAAAAATATCACATGACCTAACCCCTCAGATGAACGCCGTAATAAATTTAAAATAAAAACTGTGCTAAATAAACCATTTTTTGTCACCCTTCATCACAAAAAGTGTAATAGCAAGCGATCAAAAAGTCACACGCACCCCAAAATAGTGCCAATAAAACCGTCATCTCATCCTGCAAAATCATACGCTACCCAAGGTAATCGCCCAAAAACTGAAAAAATTATGGCTCTCAGACTATGGAAACACTAAATCATTATTTTATTTGCTTCAAAAATGAAATCATTGTGTAAAACTTACATAAAAAAATAAAAAGTATACATATTAGGTATCTCCGCGTCCGTGACAACCTGGTCTATAAAAATACCACATGATCTAACCTGTCAGATGAATGTTGTAAATAGCAAAAAAAAAAATGGTGCCAAAACAGCTATTTCTTGTTATCTTGACTCACAAAAAGTGTAATATAGAGCAACCAAAAATTATATGTACCCTAAACTGGTACCAACAAAACTTCCACCCTATCCCGTAGTTTCTAAAATGGGGTCACTTTTTTAGAGTCTCTACTCTAGGAGTGCATCAGGGGGGCTTCAAATGGGACATGGTGTCAAAAAAAACAGTCCAGCAAAATCTGCCTTCCAAAAACCGTATGGCATTCCTTTCCTTCTGCGCCCTGCCGTGTGCCCGTACAGCAGTTTATGACCACATATGGGGTGTTTCTGTAGAATCAGGGCCATAAATATTGAGTTTTGTTTGGCTGTTAATCCTTGCTTTGTTACTGGAAAAAATGGATTCAAATGGAAAATTTGCCAAAAAATTGAAATTCTGAAATTTCATCTCCATTTGCCAATAACTATTGTGGAACACCTAAAGGGTTAATGACATTTGTAAAATCAGTTTTGAATACCTTGAGGGGTGTAGTTTCTTATATGTGGTCACTTTTATGGAGTTTCTACTCTAGGGTTGCATCAGGGGGGCTTCAAATTGGACATGGTGTCAAAAAAACCAGTCCAGCAAAACCTGCCTTCCAAAAACCGTATGGCATTCCTTTCCTTCTGCGCCCTGCCGTGTGCCCGTACAGCGGTTTACGACCACATATGGGGTGTTTCTGTAAAATACAGAATCAGAGCTATAAATATTGAGTTTGGTTTGGCTGTTAACCCTTGCTTTGTAACTGAAAAAAAAAAATTAAAATGGAAAATCTACCAAAAAAGTGACATTTTTAAATTGTATCTCTATTTTCCATTAATTCTTGTGGAAGACCTAAAGGGTTAACAAAGTTTGTAAAATCAGTTTTGAATACCTTGAGGGCGTTATTTTCTTGGATGGGGTCACTTTTATGGAGTTTCTACTCTAGGGGTGCATCAGGGGGGCTTCAAATGGTATATGGTTTAAAAAAAAAACAGTCCAGCAAAACCTGCCTTCCAAAAACCATATGGCATTCCTTTCCTTCTGCGCCCTGCCGTGTGCCCGTACAGAGGTTTACGAAGACATATGGGGTGTTTCTGTAAACTACAGAATCAGAGCTATAAATATTGAGTTTGGTTTGGCTGTTAACCCTTGCTTTGTAACTGAAAAAAAATTATTAAAATGGAAAATCTGCCAATAAAGTGAAATTTTGAAATTGTATCTCTATTTTCCATTAATTCTTGTGGAACACCTAAAGGGTTAACAAAGTTTGTAAAATCAGTTTTGTATACCTTGAGGGGTGTAGTTTCTAGAATGGGGTCATTTTTGGGTGGTTTCTATTATGTAAGCCTCGCAAAGTGACTTCAGACCTGAACTGGTCCCTAAAAATTGGGTTTTTGAAAATTTCTGAAAAATTTCAAGATTACCTTCTAAACTTCTAAGCCTTGTAACATCCCAAAAAAATAAAATATCATTCCCAAAATGATCCAAACATGAAGTAGACATATGGGGAATGCAAAGTAATAACTCTTTTTGGAGGTATTACTATGTATTATTAAAGTAGAGAAATTGAAACTTGGAAATTTGCAATTTTTTACAAATTCTTGCTAAATTTTGTATTTTTTTTTAAATAAAAAGATTTATTTTTTACTTCATTTTACCAGTGTCATAAAGTCCAATATGTGACGAAAAAACTATCTCAGAATGGCCTGGATAAGTCAAAGCGCTTTAAAGTTATAACCACTTAAAGTGACACTGGTCAGATTTGCAAAAAATGGCCTGGTCCTTAAGGTGAAATAAGGCTGTGTCCTTAACCACTTCCCATCTGGGCCCTTTGCCCCCTTCCTGACCAGGCCAAATTTTGCAAAACGGACATATCTCACTTTATGTGGTAATAACTTTGGAACGCCTTTATTTATCCAAGTCATTCAGAGATTGTTTTCTCGTGACACATTGTACTTCATGATAGTCATAAATTTGAGTCAAAATATTTCACCTTTATTTATGAAAAAATCCCAAATTTACCCAAAAATTTAAAAAAATCGCAATTTTCTAAATTTCAATTTCTCTGCTTTTAAAACAGAAAGTGATACCTCATAAAATATTTATTATTTAACATTCCCCATATGTCTACTTTATGTTGGCATCATTTTGGAAATGTCATTTTATTTTTTTAGGACGTTAGAAGGTTTAGAAGCAATTCTTCAAATTTTTCAGAAAATTGCCAAAACCCACTTTATAAGGACCAGTTCAGGTCTGAAGTCACTTTGTGGGGCCTACATAGTGGATACCCCCATAAATGACCCCATTGTAGAAACTACACCCCTCAAGGTATTAAAAACCGATTTTACAAACTTTGTTAACCCTTTAGGCGTTCCACAAGAATTAAAGGAAAATGGAGATCAAATTTTTAAATTTCACTTTTTTGGCAGATTTTCCATTTTAATCAATTTCTTTCTCTAACACATCGATGGTTAACAGCCAAACAAAACTCAATATTTATTACCCAGATTCTGCGGTTTACAGAAACACCCCACATGTGGTCGTAAACTGCTGTATGGGCACACGGCAGGGCGCAGAAGGAAAGGAACTCCACATGGTTTTTAGATGCCATATCTCATTTGAAGCCCCCTGATGCACCCTTACAGTAGAAACTCCCAAGAAGTGACCCCATTTTGGAAACTAGGGGATAAGGTGCCAGTTTTATTAGTACTATTTTTGGGTACATATGATTTTTTGATCATTCAATATAACACTTTATGGGGCAAGGTGACCAAAAAATTGGTTGTTTTAGCACAGTTTCTATTTATTTATTTTTACAGCGTTCACCTTAGGGGTTCAGTCAAGTGACATTTTTATAGAGCAGATTGTTACGGACGTGGCGATACCTAATATGTATACTTTTTCTCATTTATTAAAGTTTTACACAATAATAGCATTTTTGAAACCAAAAAATTATGTTTTAATGTGTCCATGTTCTGAGAGCTATAGTTTTTTTATTTTTTGAGAGATTTTCTTATGTAGGGGCTCATTTTTTGCGGGATGAGGTGACGGTTTTATTGGTACCATTTTGTGGGACATACGCATTTTTGATCACTTGGTGTTGCACCTTTTGTGATGCAAGGTGACAAAAATTGCTTGTTTTGACACAGTTTTTTTTTTTTTTTTTTTACGGTGTTCACCCGAGGGGTTAGGTCATGTGATATTTTTATAGAGCTGGTTTTTACGGACGCGGCAATACCTAATATGTATACTTTTTTTTATTTGTTTCACTTTAACACAATAATAGCATTTTTGAAACCAAAAAAATTATGTTTTAGTGTCTCCATGTTCTAAGAGCTATAGTTTTTTTATTTTTTGAGAGATTTTCTTATGTAGGGGCTCATTTTTTGCGGGATGAGGTGACGGTTTTATTGGTACCATTTTGTGGGACATACGCGTTTTTGATCACTTGGTGTTGCACCTTTTGTGATGCAAGGTGACAAAAATTGCTTGTTTTGACACAGTTTTTTTTATTTATTTTTTACGGTGTTCATCCGAGGGGTTAGGTCATGTGATATTTTTATAGAGCTGGTTTTTACAGACGCGGCAATACTAAATATGTCTATTTTACTTTATTTTTTCTATTTTAATTTTTTTTTTTTTATTCCTAACTTGGGAACTTTTTTTTTTTTTACATGTGAAACTTTATTTTATTTTATTTTTTCAACCCTTTATTCTTTTTTATTTTTTTTTACACTTTTCGTCCCCCATAAGGTCATACAAGACCTCTGGGGGACATTTGCTTCACTTTTTCTTTTTTTTTTCACAGTTGATTTCTCCTGTAACTGGGGCTGAGATAGTAGCCCCAGTTACAGGACAAATGCACCCCTATAGAGGCTGTACAGCAGCAATCCTGCGCTGTACAGCCTCACAGCAGGGCTGATCGAGGTCTCTGAGAGACCTCACACAGCTCCTGCACACTCCGGTCACGGCGGTCACATGACCGCCGGGCCGGAACAGGAAGCGCACAGCGCTTCCTTCTCTGCATACACAGCGCTCGGTGAGCGCTGTGTCTGCAGCGATCGTGAAGGCAGGGACACCTGGGCACTGTCCCTGCCTTGTCTTAGGGTTGCCCTGCTGTCACTGACAGCGGGCAACCCGATCAGCAGCTGCACGATTAGCGTGCAGCTGCTATTTCTGACAGGACGTTTTAAAACGTGCTGTCAGAAATAGACGTCCACTCATAGGACGTTTATATCCTATGGGCGGACGTGAGGCGGTTAAAGGGGTTGTCCCACTTTGCTTTTTCAGTCTTACGAGCAGTAAATGTCCTGATAACTTCCTGGTTTGGCTCAGGCAGTTGAGTGAAGGCCGGCCACGCCTCCTCATGACTCACCCTGAGAGCTCAGTCCTTGCGTGCTCGTTCATGTGGATGAGTCATCCTTCTGGAGCCTGCAGAGTATGTAAAGCCCATCCCCCTGCTGGGGAATCACTCAGTGACCACTGACCAATGCTAGTGAACTAATGTAGTAACTTGTGGCTGTCCTGCATTCTAATACACTTTTACACATAAAACCTGTGTTACAAACCCATTCTGTGCAGCAAAAACAATAAATCACTACAGCCCAAATGCATGTTAGCTAGTAGCCATATGATCTGTGCTAGATATAGATAAATATATTCACTGACTTATTACCCAGCTTTCCCGGTGTACAATATTATCACTGACTTATTACCCAGCTTTCCCAGTGTCTGATATTATCACTGACTTATTACTCAGCTTTCCCGGTATCAGATATTATCACTGACCTATTACCCATCTTTCCCGGTCTCAGATATTATCACTGACTTATTACCCAGCTTTCCCGATGTACAATATTATTACAGACTTATTACCCAGCTTTCCCGGTATCAGATATTATCACTGACTTATTACTCAGCTTTCCCGGTGTACAATATTATTACAGACTTATTACCCAGCTTTCCCGGTATCAGATATTATCACTGACTTATTACCCAGCTTTCCCGGTGAACAATATTATTACAGACTTATTACCCAGCTTTCCCGGTGTACAATAATATTGTTCACCGGGAAAGCTGAGTAATAAGTCAGTGATAATATCTGATACCGGGAAAGCTGGGTAATAAGTCTGTAATAATATTGTACACCGGGAAAGCTGGGTAAAAAGTCAGTGATAATATCAGACACCGGGAAAGCTGGGTAATAAGTCAGTGATAATATCTGATACCGGGAAAGTTGGGTAATAAGTCAGTGATAATATCAGACACCGGGAAAGCTGGGTAATAGGTCAGTGATAATATCAGACACCGGGAAAGCTGGGTAATAAGTCAGTGATAATATTGTACACCGGGAAAGCTGGGTAATAAGTCAGTGATAATATCAGACACCGGGAAAGCTGGGTAATAAGTCAGTGATAATATCTGAGACCGGGAAAGCTGGGTAATAGGTCAGTGATAATATCTGATACCGGGAAAGCTGGGTAATAAGTCAGTGATAATATTGTACACCGGGAAAGCTGGGTAATAGGTCAGTGATAATATTGTACACCGGGAAAGCTGGGTAATAAGTCAGTGATAATATTGTACACCGGGAAAGCTGGGTAATAAGTCAGTGATAATATCTGATACCGGGAAAGCTGGGTAATAAGTCAGTGATAATATCTGATACCGGGAAAGCTGGGTAATAAGTCTGTAATAATATTGTACACCGGGAAAGCTGTGTAATAAGTATCTGATAATATCTGATACCGGGAAAGCTGGGTAATAAGTCTTATAGACTTATTACCCAGCTTTCCCGGTGTCTGATATTATCACTGACCTATTACCCAGCTTATGGGGAGGGGGGCATCTGTGGATGGCACTTATGGGGGGGGCATCTGTGGATAGCACTTATGGGGTGGGGGGATCTGTGGATGGCACTTATGGGGTGGGGGGATCTGTGGATGGCACTTATGGGGTGGGGGGCATCTGTGGATTGCCGCCTGGACTCCTTCTGGGCACCAGAGAGCACGGCGTCCTCTGTTGCTATGACGTCGTGTGCTCCCTCCTGCCGCTGGAATACAGTGATACTCTCTTATAGATCATAGCAGTATATCACTGTATTCCGGCGGCAGTAATGTCTCTATATAACGCCCATAGTAATGACCCCCAACTGCCCCCGGTAATGTCCCTATAGTGTCAACAGTAATTTCCCTCCACTGCCCCCAGTAATGTCCCCATAGTGCCCACAGTAAAGTGCACCTAGTAATCTCCCTATAGTGCCCATAGTAACTTCCTCCACTGCCCCCAGTAATCCCCCTTCAATGCACCCAGTAATCTCCCTATAGTGCCCATAGTAACTTTCCAAACTGCCCCCAGTAATGTCCCTACACTGCACCCAGTAATCTCCCTATAGTGCCCATAGTAACTTTCCAAACTGCCCCCAGTAATGTCCCTACACTGCACCCACAGGCTGTCATCAGAAGATTACTAGCACTGGCGGCGGGCCAAGTCACTTACATGAAGCCCGCCCCGCCGGTCACCAGCAGCCTCTTGCTGAAGCTCCCAGGCGGCTCGCCGACAGCACTCATAGTTATGAGGTAAGAACTACCACAGGACCGGAGTAGAAGGACATGCTGCGTCCCGTCCAATGGCCGCCAGCTGATTGGACGCTCAGCATGACGTCACAGCCCGTCCCGTTGCCTCTGCAGATGCGGCGGCTGGAGCTGCGAATGTCGCCGGGCAAGGTATAGGAGGAGATGCTGGGGCTCCTGCTGACTTTGTTGTCGCGAGGTTCGGGGCAGTGGTAGTTTGATTCGGGACCCTGGCCCCGGATAAAAAGCATATAGATCATATCAGTATATCACTGTATTCCGGCGGCAGGAGGGAGCGCACGGCGTCCTCGGTTGCTATGACGCCGTGCGCTCCCTCCTGCTGCCAGAAAACAGTAATACATTGCTATGATCGGGCGCCCGCGCATGCGCAAAACTATGCGACGTGCGCGCTCACAGTGTGAGCGAGAGGCCGGCTGTAGGATCGCAATAGTTACCAGTGCGCAGGTGCAGCATGGATGCGGCCGGCGAGATGTGGCCGTATCCATGGGATACCAGCACAAACAAAGGAGAGAGAAAAGAGCGTTTTTAGGCTGAATGCTAAGTTTTTTTTAATTACATGTATTGGAAGAAATGTTCAGTGGGGGGCAATGATTTAATGTAACCCTATTTAATGAAGTGGGACAACCCCTTTAAGGAGTTAAATAGCCTTTTGTTAAGGGAGGCTGCTATTGTGTCCAGCAACTGGCAAAGGGTGTGAGATGTGCTAATTCGGTGTAAAGTCGTGGCCAAAAGTTTTGAGATTGACACAAATATTAGTTTTCACAAAGTTTGCTGCTAAACTGCTTTTAGATCTTTGTTTCAGTTGTTTCTGTGATGTAGTGAAATATAATTACACGCACTTCATATGTTTCAAAGGCTTTTATCGACAATTACATGACATTTATGCAAAGAGTCAGTATTTGCAGTGTTGGCCCTTCTTTTTCAGGACCTCTGCAATTCGACTGGGCATGCTCTCAATCAACTTCTGGGCCAATTCCTGACTGATAGCAACCCATTCTTTCATAATCACTTCTTGGAGTTTGTCAGAATTAGTACGTTTTTGTTTGTCCACCCGCCTCTTGAGGATTGACCACAAGTTCTCAATGGGATTAAGATCTGGGGAGTTTCCAGGCCATGGACCCAAAATGTCAACGTTTTGGTCCCCGAGCCACTTAGTTATCACTTTTGCCTTATGGCACGGTGCTCCAACGTGCTGGAAAATGCATTGTTCTTCACCAAACTGTTGTTGGATTGTTGGAAGAAGTTGCTGTTGGAGGGTGTTTTGGTTTCATTCTTTATTCATGGCTGTGTTTTTGGGCAAAATTGTGAGTGAGCCCACTCCCTTGGATGAGAAGCAACCCCACACATGAATGGTCTCAGGATGCTTTACTGTTGGCATGACACTGGACTGATGGTAGCGCTCACCTTTTCTTCTCCGGACAAGCCTTTTTCCAGATGCCCCAAACAATCGGAAAGAGGCTTCATCAGAGAATATGAATTTTCCCCAGTCCTCAGCAGTCCATTCACCATACTTTCTGCAGAAGATCAATCTGTCCCTGATGATTTTTTTGGAGAGAAGTGGCTTCTTTGCTGCCCTTCTTGACACCAGGCCATCTTCCAAAAGTCTGTGCGTGCGTGCAGATGCGCTCACACCTGCCTGCTGCCATTCCTGAGCAAGCTCTGCACTGGTGGCACTCCGATCCCGCAGCTGAATCCTCTTTAGGAGACGATCCTGGCGCTTGCTGGACTTTTTTGGATGCCCTGAAGCCTTCTTAACAAGAACTGAACCTCTTTCCTTGAAGTTCTTGATGATCCTATAAATTGTTGATTGAGGTGCAATCTTAGTAGCCACAATATCCTTGCCTGTGAAGCCATTTTTATGCAACGCAATGATGGCTGCACGCGTTTCTTTGCAGGTCACCATGGTTAACAATGGAAGAACAATGATTTCAAGCATCACCCTCCTTTTAACATGTCAAGTCTGCCATTTTAACCCAATCAGCCTGACATAATGATCTCCAGCCTTGTGCTCGTCAACATTCTCACCTGAGTTAACAAGACGATTACTGAAATTATCTCAGCAGGTCCTTTAATGACAGCAATGAAATGCAGTGGAAAGGTTTTTTGGGATTAAGTTAATTTTCATGGCAAAGAAGGACTATGCAATTCATCTGATCACTCTTCATAACATTCTGGAGTATATGCAAATTGCTATTATAAAAACTTAAGCAGCAACTTTTCCAATTTCCAATATTTATGTAATTCTCAAAACTTTTGGCCACGACTGTACTGTATTCCACAAGAGATGAAACCTGTATATCTTGTATAATCTATGATGTCTAAATAGTAAAATTATGAAAAATCCCTTTCAGCTATAGAAGACATAATACAACTGGATCCGTTCATGATGGATGCATGCGGTTGTATTATTGTAACGGAAGCGTTTTTCAGGTCTATGACGGAACCTCAAAAAACGCTAATGTGAAAGTAGCCTTAAAAACAGATCCGTCGGGGGCGGAGCTAGCGCCTGTGCTGAATGGCTGCATGCGCCTGAAGCTCCTGCTTTCAACCTGCTGTGGGGACGGCAATCTTGAGCCTAAAGATCGCAAAATAGTCAAATACGGTGGACCGAAGCATGGGGACCCTACCCCGCAAGCTAAATCATCCCCTGCTGTGTCACATATGACCAAATACCTGAAAAAACAGCAAGCAGCCGGACCGGCCAAAGAATCCAAGATGGCCGTGGCTCCTAACAGCACTGCGTGTTGCCGCGCATCAAGCCAATCCGACTGTGAAGATGAACCGGGTGAAGTTGGTGAGTCACAAAATTTCCCGATCTCCCGCCGCTTCATCAAACAAGCCCTAGAGGAGGCTTTACACTCCATATACTCCAAGTTACAGGAGGTAGCCCACGAAGTCCAACAGATAGGCCACAGAGTGGACTCGCTGGAATCCACACAGGCGGCGACCCTAGATCACAGCGCTGCAGTCATGCAATCCCTGTCAGTTTTCCAGACTCAACTATAAATCAACTATATGCATCCCTGGAAGACCAGGAAAACTGTGGCAGGCGAAACTATCTCCGTTTCAGAGGGATCCCGGAATCGGTCTCAGCCTCTGATATTCCAAGGGCTATCATGAAGATAGTTGCCTCACTTCTAGGGGACTTTTATCCTTCTATGCTTATAATAGAACGGGCTCACAGAGCATTACGCCCGCGTCCCAAAGAAAATGATCCTCAAAGGGACATTATATGCCGTTTCCTCAATTTTCAGGACAAAGAAGCGATCCTGAAAGCTGCTAGAATTGCTACTTCTATTCTCCTAGATGAGGTCCCTATTCAAATATATCAGGACCTATCTCCATCCACTCTGCAAAAACGCAGATTTTTAAGGCCTCTCACATCCCTCCTTAAAGAAAAGCAGATCCTATACAGATGGACCTTTCCTTTTGGGCTTTCTTTTACTGTCTCTGGAAGAAGGATTACCATCTCCTCATTTTTGGATCTCACAGAGGCCTCCAAAGCACTGGACACTCCTCCACTGAATATTCCAGATTGGGACAAAGTACAAGATATATCATCTTTACCTCCTCTTCCAATCCTTCAACCTTGGGAACTTTCTACAACCCCAAAGAAACAAAGATCCAAGAAGAGCAAGGATTCAACAACGCCTAAGAAATTGCACGCTTCCCAAGACGGTTCCTGAAGTGCCATCATCTGAACCAACATTCTTCATCATCAGGACTCTCTAATCTGTCCTTTCTCTATCTTTGTCCACTTCCCCTATATACCATGAGTAGGTGTATTGGGGGCCTCCCTCCCATAATTTTCATTACTCTCCCTACCCCTGCAGGTTATAAGTGAATTAATATTCACTCTCCCCCTAACTGTTTTTGGTTACTAACCATACTATCATTCATTATGATATTTATCTATTCAATGAGGTTTTACGTTTTAGTTCTTAATTTTCATTGTTTTATTGTTGGGCTCTTTGCAACTGCCACGTTACCTACTCTCAGCTTCATCCTTAGCTTTAATGACACCAAGTCATGTCAGACTTGAATATAGTCTCCTACAATGTAAAGGGTTTAAGGTCTCCCTCTAAACAGAGCCAAATCTTTTCTCTTCTCTGGAAGGAAAAAAGTTCAGTGGTATTCCTGCAAGAAACCCTTTACAAGCACAATTACTACCCTAATCTCTCCTTCTCTAAATTTCCAGTTTGGTACCACAGTGGCGCTAATGGAGCAGCCTCTAGAGGGGTCAGCATTGGTTTCCGCAGAGGTATCCCCTTCACTTATTTAAATCATATTCAAGACCCAGAGGGTCGCTACATCATCCTGAAAGGTAAAATAGGCCAGACGCTATATACTTTTGTTAACGCCTATGCCCCCAATGCTGACCAATCTAGATGGATTGCTGAACTCCTTTCCCTAGTAGAGACACATAGTGAGGGTATATTAATTTTAGCAGAGGATTTAAACATGACCTTCAACCCCCTGATTGATACCTCTTTAAAAAAAATCTGCTTTATCATCTAGGGCAATCCGCGCTACTCTGGCTAGATTGTTTAATCTAGGGCTTGTTGATGTGTGGAGATGCCTGAACCCCAATGTAATTGACTACTCGTTTTTTTCCTCAGCTAACAATACTTACAGCAGAATTGACTATATACTAATTTCAAAAGAACACCTACAACTCTGTTCTTCAGCACGAATAGGGGCTATGACGCTCTCTGATCACTCACCAGTCTTCTGCACTTTCCGTCTTCCTCCGGGACCTATTAATTCCCTCAAATCCCATTCTCCATTTAATTGGTCCACACAACTACTAACCTACCTGGGTGTAAAAATCTCCCCTAATATTGCAGATTTATACAAACTCAACTTTATACCGCTCCTGCACTCTATAATTTCTCAGATGGACTCATTGGACCTCCCTTACCTTTCATGGTTTGGCAGGAAAAACATGGTCTCTGCGCTCGTTTTACCCAGATTGACTTATGTCATGCAAACCCTCCCTATCAAAATACCGAAATCCTTTTTCAATAAATTTAACAAAGCAGTTCGTAAGTTCATCTGGAAAGGACTTCATTCTAGAATCTCCTTTGACACCCTCACTAAGCCCAAACAACTTGGAGGAATTAATCTTCCTGACCCAGAAATGTACATGAAAGCCATACATCTAGCCAGAGTAGTGGACTGGATCAGATCCCCTCCACACAAGGTTTGGGTTCAAATGGAAAAATTCTTCCTCTCCTCCTCTCCTCGAGCTCTTTTATTAGCGGGCAAACCTCTCCCCTTACCCCACCAAATTCTGAACCCCTTGATAAGGTGCACCTTAACAGTCTGGGACTGGTTCTCCTCACACAATAAAGTGCTAACTACTCTTTCACCCCTTCTCACCCTTAAGGACATAATAGACTTAGCTCCCACAGCCCTGAAAGAGATGTGTCCTTCTCCAATTAGATACTCAGATATACCTATTCCAGAACTACTGAATGAGGAGGGTTGTGTCTATCCCCTGCCACACCTCTTCGAGGATCTGGGGAAACCCATGGTTCTCACTTTCATACAAATATTCCTCAATCCCGAGGTCGCATCCTTGTTCAAGAAATCTCCCCTGCATCCCCTGTCCTCCTGGTTCGATACAATACTTGGGGCAAAACAACCACCCCAAAGAATCATTTCATCCTTATACAACCAGTTAAAAACTCCCATATCACTTATCAAACCAGCAATAATTGGGACCTGGGAAAAAGATTTGGGACGCTCTTTATCTCCTACAGAGATCAAGAGGGTCTTTTTAACCCCTCACAAAATATCCAGATGTGTCCGAATTCAAGAGAATGGTTACAAAATTTTGACGAGATGGTACAAGACACCAGACACTATCGCTATATATTTTCCAAGTAATTCTGATTTATGTTGGAGATGCAAAGCCTCTAAAGGCACCTTCTTCCACATTTGGTGGAGTTGTCAGACCATTATAGACTGGTGGTGTAACATAATAAAAAAAAATACAACCTTCTTATGTTCCCCAGACCTATCCCTTCTTAGTTTAGGTCTAAAAAACTTAATGGGGTAGATCATTATTCCTTATACTTCTTGCAGCAGCCAGAATTCTAGTAGCGTCCTCCTGGCTCTCCACTGAAGTCCCAAATGGATCCAAAAAGTAGATCAGATCTACAGACTAGAAGAACTCTCCCATTGGGAAGTCCATTCACGTTCTTCCTTCCTGGCTATTTGGTCTCCATGGAAAAAATTTAGACGTTTCCCCTGATTGTGCCAAGGATCTGGTCCATGTGCCTTGGGTATTAATATCTAGCAGAACTAGTATTAAATGTATCTTTTCATCAAAGCAATTTAAATAGTAATAATTTACAGAAGATCAATGGCGACGGGAAGACAATCCTTATCATAGGGTTTTTCTGTTCAAAATAATTGAACATTTTGTAGAAGTTCTTACAAAGCACATCTTGTTTTCAGGCCGAGTCAAGGGAAGTCATGGCAAAGAAACATGGTCTACTGTCAGGTCGGCTTGTATGTACTCAATCTGTCAGTGCAACTTTTTTCACAGAATTGTTTACTTTAGTTTCATTTGCCACTAAGAATGAATTTTATTTAATTTGCACTTCACAGGGCACGGAAGAATGAGGATTTAAACTATTGCAGACTGCAATGGAACAAAATTAAGCTCTTATCTGTCCTGGAAGAAAAAGATTTAGCTATGAGAAAATGGAATTGGTTGTTTTGTGCTTAAAGACACTTGACCCATAGAAAATAGCTTATTTTAGTTACTTCTCATCTATTGAGCTGAACATGGCGGATTGCTGTGTGCAGAGGCTCACTGGTTAGCATTGTTGATTCTCAGTAATTGGGTCCTGGATTCCCACCCAAACAGGGTGATATTTTTATATGTTTGTCCAGTAGATTTTCACTCACACCCAAAATACATACGGATAGTGCAATTGGATTATTATTATTTTTTTAAATAAAATAAATCCTGCTGTTTATATCTGTGTTTGGTTTGGGAGATTAAACTTTAAGGCGTGTTTCACACTGCCAGCATAATTCCGGAAGGCTGTTCTGGCAGATAACAGACGTTACTGGAATACCAGAACAGTCTATGGGGCCGGGAGGCATTCCGATAACATCTGACAATGCTGGATACGGAGAGCACTGGCAGAGAGCAGCCTGTCGGCAGTATGAAAGGAGGCTAAGCCCACTGGGATCAGGTAGTAATGTGAGTCACTGTAACCTGTGTTCAGCTCTATGTCCCTGTTAAAATATTAGGGGTGATACAAGGCATAAGGCACATCAGCTACACACCAGCATTGTAAAATTCATTTATTTATCCCTTGCTCATTAATTTCTGTAAAGGACTTGTGGTGGCATAATGTTAACTTCACCCCTTAATTGATGAGTGTGGTTTCCAAAATGGGTCACTTATAGGGGGTTTTCACTGTACAAGTACCTCAGAGTCTCTGCAAACATTATGGAGTGCTGAATATCATTCCAGCAAAATCCACGCTCCAAAAGCCAAATGGCACTCCCTCCCTTCTGAGCACTGCCATGTGCCCATACAGCAGCTTACATCCATATTTGTGGTATTTTAATACCCAGTATGAATAGCCCCTGGCCCTATCTTATATGAAGGATGGCCTTATGCCTATCCCATGCATGCTTAAACTCCTTCACTGTATTTGCAGCTACCACTTCTGCAAGAAGGCTATTCCATGCATCCACTACTCTCTCAGTAAAGTAATGCTTCCTGATCTTACTTTTAAACCTTTACCCATCTAATTTAAAACTATGTCCTGTTGTAGCAGTTTTTCTTCTTTTAAATCTTCTCTCCTCTTTTACCTTGTTGATTTCCTTTATGTATTTAAAAGTTTCTATCATATCCCCTCTGTCTCGTCTTTCTTCCAAGCTATACACGTTAAGGTCCTTTAATCTTTCCTGGTAAGTTTTATCCTGCAATCCATGTACCAGTTTAATAGCTCTTCTCTGAACTCTCTCCAAAGTATCAATATCCTTCTGGAGATATGGTCTCTAGTACTGCGCACAATACTCCAAATGAGGTCTCACTAGTGCTCTGTAGAACAGCAGGAGCACCTCCCTCTTTCTACTGGTAATTCCTCTCCCTATACACCCAAGCATTCTGCTAGCATTTCCTGCTGCTCTGTGACATTGTCTGCCTACCTTTAAGTCTTCTGAAATAATGACCCCTAAATCCCTTTCCTCAGATACTGAGGTTAGGACTGTATCACTGATTTTATATTCTGCTCTTGGGTTTTTACACCCCAGGTGCATTATCTTGCACTTATCAACATTAAATTTTAGTTGCCAGATTTTTGACCATTCCTCCTTCGTCTATGATTTTAAGAAGTTGGGTTTGAGACTCCTGATGGAACCAGCTGGTCACAGAATATTCAGCACTGAAATGCCATATCTGTGGGGAAAAAAATGTTAATTTTGCACGGACTGCTGAACATTCATTTCTTTTGATACCAGTGGTGTCAAAATGCTCACTCAACCACGCGCTAGGGAGAGTGATAAAGAAAACATCATTGTGAAAAACAAAGCTGTTTATAAGTGCACGATAACGATAGGGAAGAATCATTTCACAGCATCTTAGTGCAGGGACAGACGTTGCAGGAGCTAGGAAGAGTCATACAGAAAACATCATTGGGAAAAAATATGATTTACAAGTGCAGGGAAAGATTATTTGGGGATCCAAATAGCCATTATACAGCTCTGTCATTCCAGCAATTTTTTGTATGGGTGCAAGCGTTATGTGTAAAAGCCTTTAATGCCTTATATCTGTGAAAAAAAGAGAAATATATACTCTGTTCACTTCTGGAGCTATATATGGTGAAAGCGTTTTGTGCCCTATTAATATGTCATTTGCGGTAAAAACATTTATTGTCAGTTCAGTACAATACGAGAAAAATAGACACTGTTCACATTTGGTGTTTTTTGCGCTAAAAGCGTTTCTTGTCATACTTCTAGAGAAAAAGAGAAAAATACACACTGTTCACATTTGGTGTTATTTGCGGTGAAAAAATTTATTGTCAGTTCAGTACAATATGAGAAAAGTAGACACTGTTCACATTTGGTGTTATTTGCACTAAAAACATTTATTGTCAGTTCAGTACAGTACGAGAAAAATAGACGCTGTTCACATTTGGTGTTATTTGCGCTAAAAACATTTATTGTCAGTTCAGTACAATACGAGAAAAATAGACACTGTTCACATTTGGTGTTATTTGCACTAAAAGCGTTTCTTGTCATACTTCTAGAGAAAAAGAGAAAAAATACACGCTGTTCACATTTGGTGTTATTTTCGGTAAAATCATTTATTGTCATATTGCTAGAGAAAAAGAGAAAAATACACGCTGTTCACATTTGGTGTTATTTGCGGTAAAAACATTTATTGTCAGTTAAGTACAATACGAGAAAATAGGACGCTATTCACATTTGGTGTTATTTGCGCTATAAGCCTTTCTTGTAATACTTCTAGAGAAAAAGAGAAAAATACACGCTGTTCACATTTGGTGTTATTTGCGCAGAAATAATTTAGTGGCCTATTTCAGTACAATATGAGAAATATATATTGAGTTCAAGTTTGCTGGTATTTGCGCAGAAATAATTTAGCGGCCTATTTCAGTACAGAAATGAAAAATATATTCGTCGCTTTTAGGGGTGTTTTAATTGCTATTTCATTTGCTTAGTTCAGCTACAAGTATGTCAAACAGAGAAGTGCCAGGCCATGCACAGAGGAGTGGCAGAGGCCTTAATGTTTCTGGCGCAAGCAGAGGTCGCAGAAGAGTAAGGGGGCATGGCAGCAGGAGTTGTAGCGAGAGGCCTGAGTTCCCGGTGTCATCTAGCGGTCGTGTCTCGACCAGCAACCCAGCGGTTCTTGATTGGTTAACTCGGTCATCCACATCATTCCAAGTGACATCAGACACCCCCAGCCAACAGTCGTCAGACACAAACCTTAGTTGGCATGGCCCTGAAGCATGACCTGTGCACTCAAGTAGTGATGAGGAGAGTGGCACGGGAGCTTGTGTTGCGAGGCTTCTGACCCAGAGACCGTTGAGGAGGACATCAGTAATGTGCAGACACTACTCGATGATGATGAAGCCGATCACACTTGGGAGCCGGGTGAAGAAGAGGCTTCGTCATCATCAGGAGAAGAGGGTGGCAGTTTGCCCGCGAGCCAGCAGCGGAGCCAGCAAGTCGCTAGTGTGGCCGGGAGTCAGCAGGGTGGCAACAGTGGGAGGTCGGGAGCCAAACGGGCACGGGATAGAACACCCGCTTTGCAGCAGCCTACCTGCCCGGAAAGGAGTGGTGCAGGGGTTCATTGAGGCAGCGGCGGCAGCAGTCAGCCAGTGAGTAGTGTTGGGGTGAAAATCAGGTACTCGGCAGTGTGGCAGTTTTTTGTGAAGCCGCCAGAGGAGGTAAACATGGCCATATGTAGAATATTAGGGCAGAAGGTGAAGCGTGGGCAGGGTGCAAATGGCACCATGGCCCTGCGTCAACATATGCAGCATCACCATAAAGTGGCCTGGGAGAACAGTGGCTCTGATGTGGTGGTCCAGCCTGCCGCAGCTACCGCTACATCACCAAGTGGCACGCACCCAGTTTCAGCCAGTCAAGGCTCCACCACCTCAATCTCATATTCTGCTGGTCCAGATGCTCCTGCTCCTACTCCTCGTCAGTCATTCCGTCAGCAATCAATAACCGAACTGATTGCCAAGAGACAGCAGTATGTGTGTAAGCATCCAACGGCACAGAAGCAGAATGTGCTCCTGTCCAAGTTGCTGGTGCTGCAGTCCCTCCCTTTCCAAGTGCTGGACTCTGTACCTTTCAGAGAACTGATGGCTTGTGTCAAGCCGAGGTGGAGAGTCCCAAGCCATCATTTCTTTGCGAAAAAGGCATTACATGCCCTGCACACACATGTAAAACAGAAGGTGGGCCAGTCCTTGAGACTGTCGGTATCAGCCAAAGTGCGCGGCAGTTTCGACTTGTGGAGCTGTAACTATGGTCAGGGACAATACATGTCCTTTATGGCCCACTGGGTGAATGTAGTTCCTGCACAGCCACACCAGCAACTTGGCCAGGTCACGCCACTTCCGCCTCCACATTGTCACGACGTTGGTCCTGCGACGATGTCTGCCTCTGCCTCCTCATACTCCATGTCCTCAGCCTCCACTTCAGGGACAAGTCACAGTGCCCCTCCAGCATACGACATGTGCAGGGCTCGGCGGTGTCACGCTGTTCTGCACTTGGTTAGCCTTGCCGAACGGAGTCACACAGGGGAGGAACTGCTCCGTGTGATGCATCAAGAAATCGAATCCTGACTTTCTCTGCGACAACTGAAAATAGGAACCATGCTGACCCACAACGGGAAGAACATGGTGTCGGTGCTGCATCAAGGAAGGCTGAGCCATGTGCCCTGCATGGCACACGTGTTCAATCTGGTTGTCAAGCTGTTCCTGAAGTCTTCCACCCATCTGCAAGACATCCTAAAAATGGCCAGGAAATGTTGCATGCACTCGTACACCGCAAAAAACACCCTCCTTGAGTTGTAGCGGCAGAATGGCATCCCCCATCATAGGCTGATATGCAACGTTTCCACCCGTTGGAATTCCACCCTCCATATGTTGGACTCACTACCTATACAGTCGTGGCTAAAAGTTTTGAGAATTACATAAATATTGGAAATTGGAAAAGTTGCTGCTTAAGTTTTTATAATAGCAATTTGCATATATTTCAGAATGTTATGAAGAATGATCAGATGAATTGCATAGTCCTTCTTTGCCATGAAAATTAACTTAATCCCCAAAAAACCTTTCCACTGCATTTCATTGCTGTCATTAAAGGACCTGCTGAGATAATTTCAGTAATCGTCTTGTTAACTCAGGTGAGAATGTTGACGAGCACAAGGCTGGAGATCATTATGTCAGGCTGATTGGGTTAAAATGGCAGACTTGACAAGTTAAAAGGAGGGTGATGCTTGAAATCATTGTTCTTCCATTGTTAACCATGGTGACCTGCAAAGAAACGCGTGCAGCCATCATTGCGTTGCATAAAAATGGCTTCACAGGCAAGGATATTGTGGCTACTAAGATTGCACCTCAATCAACAATTTATAGGATCATCAAGAACTTCTAGGAAAGAGGTTCAATTCTTGTTAAGAAGGCTTCAGGGCGTCCAAGAAAGTCCAGCAAGCACCAGGATCGTCTCCTAAAGAGGATTCAGCTGCGGGATCGGAGTGCCACCAGTGCAGAGCTTGCTCAGGAATGGCAGCAGGCAGGTGTGAGCGCATCTGCATGCACACACAGACTTTTGGAAGATGGCATGGTGTCAAGAAGGGCAGCAAAGAAGCCACTTCTCTCCAAAAAAAACATCAGGGACAGATTGATCTTCTGCAGAAAGTATGGTGAATGGACTGCTGAGGACTGGGGCAAAGTCATATTCTCCGATGAAGCCTCTTTCCGATTATTTGGGGCATCTGGAAAAAGGCTTGTCCGGAGAAGGTGAGCGCTACCATCAGTCCAGTGTCATTCCAACAGTAAAGCATCCTGAGACCATTCATGTGTGGGGTTGCTTCTCATCCAAGGGAGTGGGCTCACTCACAATTTTGCCCAAAAACACAGCCATGAATAAAGAATGGTACCAAAACACCCTCCAACAGCAACTTCTTCCAACAATCCAAAAACAGTTTGGTGAAGAACAATGCATTTTCCAGCACGATGGAGCACCGTGCCATAAGGCAAAAGTGATAACTAAGTGGCTCGGGGACCAAAACGTTGACATTTTGGGTCCATGGCCTGGAAACTCCCCAGATCTTAATCCCATTGAGAACTTGTGGTCAATCCTCAAGAGGCGGGTGGACAAACAAAAACTTACTAATTCTGACAAACTCCAAGAAGTGTTTATGAAAGAATGGGTTGCTATCAGTCAGGAATTGGCCCAAAGTTAATTGAGAGCATGCCCAGTCGAATTGCAGAGGTCCTGAAAAAGAAGGGCCAACACTGCAAATACTGACTCTTTGCATAAATGTAATGTAATTGTCGATAAAAGCCTTTAAAAACGTATGAAGTGCGTGTAATTATATTTTACTACATCACAGAAACAACTGAAACAAAGATCTAAAAGCAGTTTAGCAGCAAACTTTGTGAAAACTAATATTTGTGTCATTCTCAAAACTTTTGGCCACGACTGTACGAACAGAGAAAGGCCATCAACGATTTCCTGATGACCTAAGCGGATAGGAGTACTCCACTGTGTAACTTCGATGTCAGCCACTGGCAGCTCATGCTTGTCACCTGCCGTTTGCTCAGGCCCTTTGAGGAGGCCACGTTATTTGTCAGTTGCCAGGACTACGGAATGAACAACATTCCACTGCTTCATGTCCTGGAACAGATGCTGGAAACAATGGCTTGTCAGGGGCAGGAGTCGTGGAGCCTCGATCTCACAGCCACGTGAGCGCTGTGGGGGCTGAAATGGAAGAGGAGGAGGAGGAGGACATTGGAGCACAGGCAATGTGTATCCAAATGGGTGATTTTTCTACTCAGCTGACAGGACAGGAGGAGCAGGAGCAGCCAGAGGAGCTACAGGACGATGAGGAAGACGAGACAGAGGACCCGGACACACCGTGGCAGTATGCAGTGGAGATGGAGGCAGGGAGTCCCTCCGTGTCACTTGCACAAATGGCCCGATGCGTGCTCACTTGCTTGCATAGTGACAGCTGAATTGTCACCATTCGGCACAGGGATGACTTCTGGCTCTCCACCTTGTTGGACCCTCGCTACTGGTCCAGAATGGGGGCCTTTTTTACACCCACGAGAGGTAGGACAAACTGAACTACTACAGAGACATCCTATGTAGTCAGTTGGCCGCTGCCTATCTGCGCCATTGTCCATCCTCTCTCAGGTCTGACCGGGGGGGGGCCCTCTGTGCTCACATTCCACTACCATTGCTGCTGGGGAGGGGTGGAGTGGCAGGAGCAGTACCAGCTCCATCAGCAGCAGCCTGAGTCTTCAATCGCTGATGAGTAGCTTTCTTCACCCGCATAGTGAAGAAACTACTCACCAGCAGCAGCTAGATGTAGAGCAGAACCACCTGAACCAGCAGGTGGTGGCATACTTGGACAGCACCCTGCCACCCCACATTGAAGATCCCCTGGACTATGGGTAGCCAAATTGAATTTGTGGCTGCAACTGGCAGAGTTTGCCATGGAAAATCTATCCTGCCCGGCTAGGAGTGTGGCATCAGAGCAGGTGTTTAGTGCGGCGGGGGCCATAGTTACCCCAAAGAGAACTCGCCTGTCCACCCAAAACTTTTAGAGACTGACCTTTGTCAAGATGATGATCAGGCGTGGATCACCCAGGATTTCCAAACACCAATTCCTGATGCATCAGACTACAGGGTGGGCCATTTATATGGATACAACTTAATAAAATGGGAATGGTTGGTGATATTAACTTCCTGTTTGTGGCACATTAGTATATGTGAGGGGGGAAACTTTTCAAGATGGGTGGTGACCATGGCGGCCATTTTGAAGTTGGCCATTTTGAATACAACTTTTGTATTTTCAATAGGAAGAGGGTCATGTGACACATCAAACTTATTGGGAATTTCACAAGAAAAACAATGGTGTGCTTGGTTTTAACGTAACTTTATTCTTTTATGAGTTATTTACAAGTTTCTGACCACTTATAAAATGTGTTCAATGTGCTGCCCATTGTGTTGGATTGTCAATGCAACCCTCTTCTCTCACTCTTCACACACTGATAGCAACACCGCAGGAGAAATGCTAGCACAGGCTTCCAGTATTCGTAGTTTCAGGTGCTGCACATCTCATATCTTCACAGCATAGACAATTGCCTTCAGATGACCCCAAAGATAAAAGTCTAAGGGGGTCAGATCGGGAGACCTTGGGGGCCATTCAACTGGCCCACGATGACCAATCCACTTTCCAGGAAACTGTTCATCTAGGAATGCTCGGACCTGACACCCATAATGTGGTGGTGCACCATCTTGCTGGAAAAACTCAGGGAACGTGCCAGCTTCAGTGCATAAAGAGGGAAACACATCATCATGTAGCAAATTCGCATATCCAGTGGCCTTGAGGTTTCCATTGATGAAGAATGGCCCCACTATCTTTGTACCCCATATACCACACCATACAATCAATTTTTTTGTTCCAACATTCTTGGAGGGATCTATCCAATGTGGGTTAGTGTCAGACCAATAGCGGTGGTTTTGTTTGTTAACTTCACCATTCACATAAAAGTTTTCCTCATCACTGAACAAAATCTTCTGCGTAAACTGAGGGTCCTGTTCCAATTTTTGTTTTGCCCATTCTGCAAATTCAGTGCGCCGATCTGGGTCATCCTCGTTGAGATGCTGCAGTAGCTGGAGTTTGTAAGGGTGCCATTTGTGAGTAGCTAATATCCGCCGAAGGGATGTTCGACTAATGCCACTCTCCAGTGACATGCGGCGAGTGCTACGCTGTGGGCTCTTGCTGAATGAAGCTAGGACAGCCACTGATGTTTCTTCATTAGAGACAGATTTCATGCGTCCACATTTTGGCAAATCCAACAATGAACCAGTTTCACGAAACTTAGCAATCAGTTTGCTAACTGTAGCATGGGAGATGGGTGGTCTCGTAGGGTGTCTTACATTGAAATCTGCTGCAATGACCCGGTTACTGCGTTCACCAGACATCAACACAATTTCTATCCGCTCCTCACGTGTTAACCTCGGCGACATGTCAATGGCTGTAAACAAAGAGAAACTTGTAAATAACTTATGAAAGAATAAAGTTACGTTAAAACCAAGCACACCATTGTTTCCCAATAAGTTTGATGTGTCACATGACCATCTTCCTATTGAAAAAACAAAAGTTGGATTCAAAATGTCCGACTTCAAAATGGCCACCATGGTCACCACCCATCTTGAAAATTTTCCCCCCTCACATATACTAATGTGCCACAAACAGGAAGTTAATATCACCAACCATTCCCATTTTATTAAGGTGTATCCATATAAATGGCCCACCCTGTAGATAATTCATGGTGCCACACCAACACTTTGATACAAGAGACCTGTTTCTTCTGACTACCTGCCTCAGCTACTACTTTGATGCTGCAACCTTCGTGATGCCACACATCTGATGCCAAGTGCTCCTTATTTCACCCACCTTCGTCAGCGGGTACTGGTATTGCCACCCACCTCCCCACTCTGTTACCGGGTCACTTTATGGTCTCCTGATACAGCTGCTGATGCCATCTCCAAACTATGTCTCCTTGCCACTTTGTGGTCTCCGGATGCTGCTGCCATATCCATACTATGTTACCTTGCCACTCTGTGGCCTCCTGATGCTGCTGCCACCCCCAAACTATGTCACCTTGCCACTCTGTGGTCTCCTTATGCTGTTGCCATCTTCACACTATGGCACCTTGCCACTGTGTGGTCTCCGGATGCTGCCGCCATCTCCACACCATGTCACCTTGCCACTCTGTGGTCTCCTCATGCTGCTGCCACCTCCAGACTCGGTCACTGTGCCACTCTGTGGCCTACTCATGCTGCTGCCACCTCCAGACCCTGTCATTGGGCCACTCTGTGGTCTCTTCATGCTGCTTCCACCTCACCACTATGTCATAGGTCCACTCTGTGGACTTCTCATGCTGTTTCCCCCATCCCCACTTCATGACTGAGCCACTATTTTGCCTTTCGGCCTGGCTGACATCATGATTTATATGATTTATTTGACCTTTCTTCTGATCTGTCAGAATGAAGGAAAAATGAGACATACAACGGACCCTGCCTGTGTAGCAGCCGTAAGGCCTGTATGGTCCCATCAGATTTGGTAGCCAAAAGCAGGAGTGGGTACAAAACACAGTAGACATGCAAATATTCCATTCACGTTTCATCTCTGTTTTAGATCCACTCCTGGATTTTTTTGGGCATTAACAATACTGATGGATTATTGAGCAAATGCAGACCGAGTGAAGGAGTATGCTCCACAGAAAGGATCTGTTTTTTGTGGGTTATTGTTCTGACGGATCAGAGGAAGGGCAAATAAATCAGTGACGTCAACACAAACTTACTTCTGACACCCTCTCCACTATGTCAGGTGTCTCTACTTGTATAAGTGTTTAATAGAACAGGTTCTGTAGACATCTATGTGGAATCAGCTGACGATCAAAAAATTAATTTGGATCGAAGCAAATTTTTACGGAAGATTCTGCGAGCCGGCCGAATCGAATTTTGGAGAAATTCGATCATCTCTAATTGCTACACAAACATTCATTTATCTTCCACTCTAGTAGGGAAATTTAGATACAATGCCACCAGAAAGCTTTTTCAACTTCTTCTATTAGTTGTTTATAGGAGTTTGAGGCCATAAAAATAGGAGCCTGTGTCACTGTAATGAAATTATATTTGGGTTTGTTTGGTCTCTGGGGATTTGAAGTCTTTACAATGTTCTTTTAATATATATGGTCTAAGGTAACAGCTTGGAGAAAAATGTGATGTCGGGTGGTTCACAATGACTGTACACTATTTCTTTGCTAATTAGTTTGTAAAAGCTGTCACCACAGTCAATATGACCGCCCTCGCTAAGCCTGGTGTTGCTCACTAATTTATGTCCTCATTCATTTCAAGTCTTATCAGGTTAATCTTCCTTTTCTGACAGCCATTGTATATGAATGTGTCAAGGGAAATTTGGCCTACAATAGCATTGTAATTCTCCAATTTATCCCTTATCCTTGAAAAGTAAAATATTTTTGTAGAAATGGGCAGTAATCGCCCACAGGGTAAAGTCTTAATGGGTTTTTTTTTTCTTGTTTTTTTCATATACTGAATATCAGAGAAAATAAGATTAAAATAAAATACAAACCATGCAGAGGTAGCAGAGCTGAAATTGTCAGACGCAACACAACAGAGATATCTTCGTCATTCTTATTTTAAAGGGGTTGTCCATTTGCCCTAGGGCAGATATACAGTTGCAAGAAAAAGTATGTGAACCCTTTGGAATGATATGGATTTCTGCACAAATTTGTCATAAAATGTGATCTGATCTTCATCTAAGTCACAACAATAGACAATCACAGTCTGCATAAACTAATAACACACAAAGAATTAAATGTTACCATGTTTTTATTGAACACACCATGTAAACATTCACAGTGCAGCTGGAAAAAGTATGTGAACCACAAGACTAATGACATCTCCAAGAGCTAATTGGAGTGAGGTGTCAGCCAACTGGAGTCCAATCAATGAGATGAGATTGGAGGTGTTGGTTCAAGGCTGCCCTGCCCTATAAAAAACACACACCAGTTCTGGGTTTGCTTTTCACAAGAAGCATTGCCTGATGTAAATGATGCCTCGCATAAAAGAGCTCTCAGAAGACCTACGATTAAGAATTGTTGACTTGCATAAAGCTTGAAAGGGTTATATAAGTATCTCCAAAAGCCTTGCTGTTCATCAGTCCATGGTAAGACAAATTGTCTATAAATGGAGAAAGTTCAGCACTGCTGCTACTCTCCCTAGGAGTGGTCGTCCTGTAAAGATGACTGCAAGAGCACAGCACAGACTGCTCAATGACGTGAAGAAGAATCCTAGAGTGTCAGATTAAGACTTACAAAAGTCTCTGGCATATGCTAACATCTCTGTTAGCGAATCTACCATACGTAAAACACTAAACAAGAATAGATTTCATGGGAGGATACCACAGAGGAAGCCACTGCTGTCCAAAAAAAAAACATTCCTGCACGTTTACAGTTTGCACAAGAGCACCTGGATGTTCCACAGCAGTACTGGCAAAATATTCTGTGGACAGATGAAACCAAAGTTGAGCTGTTTGGAAGAAACACACAACACTATGGGCCAGATTTATCATTACTCTGACAGCTCACTCCACTTTAACATATGGCTAAAGTCAGTTTTAGACAAGTCAGATTTATGATCGGCCCTTAAAGACTGTAATAAATGTGGTTTGACGGTAGCAGTTTATCCGTCAGTAAGCAGCTTTACAAAAGTCGCACATCTTTACGAAAAAGTCGCACGTTTTTATGAAAAAGTCGCATGTTCTATTAAAAAGTCTCATAAGATAAGCATGGTCCTCACTGGAGTGAAATTGCGACTTTTTAAATAGTCCCAATAGTAAATCTGTCTAGAGATTAATTTACATAAGAAAACACGCCCACTTTCAGAAAACTGGCGAGCATAGTGCAGAGCAGAAAAAAGTCGCAAATTTGTGCGCAGTTTTAGCGTTTGGGACTTTTTTTGGGACTTTTTCACTCCATTATTCTGACCTGAGCTAATGATAAATATGTCCCTATGTGTGGAGAAATAGAGGCACAGCACACCAACATCAAAACCTCATCCCAACTGTGAAGTATGGTGGTGGGGGCATCATGGTTTGGGGCTGCTTTGCTGCGTCAGGGCCTGGATGGATTGCTATCATCGAAGGAAAAATAAATTCCCAAGTTTATCAAGACATTTTGCAGGAGAACTTAAGGCCATCTGTCCACCAGCTGAAGCTCAACAGAAGATGGGTGTTGCAACAGGACAACGACGCAAAGCATAGAAGTAAATCAACAACAGAATGACTTAAACAGAAGAAAACACGCCTTCTGGAGTAGCCCAGTCAGAGTCCTGACCTCAACCCGATTGAGATGCTGTAGCATGACCTCAAGAAAGCGATTCACACCAGACATCCCACGAATATTGCTGAACTGAAACAGTTCTGTAAAGAGGAATGGTCAAGAATTACTCCTGACCATTGTGCACATCTGATCTGCAACTACAGGAAATGTTTGGTTTGTGCAGAAATCCATATCATTCCATACTTTTTCTTGCAACTGTACATCGCATTCCCCAAACAGTGATCTTTCTAAACTGTGCGTTCTTGTAAGGAATAAGTTAAAGGAGTTGCCCCATGAAATATATTGTACATTTTAAAAACCAGCACCAGGCTCTGAATACTTTTGTAATTAGATGTAATTAATCATTTAGTGTAGCCAGTGAGCTATTCAATAAAATGTATTTGTATAGTGCCACCTGCTGTTTATTATTTTCCTTATTTCTATGTCCACCTTACTGAGGTGGTCGCACATGCCCAGTGCCATCCTTCAACTGCCACCAGCTACTGTTAGAAGGTGTGACAGTTACAGGGAAAGAGCTGCAACAATAAGAACATAAATGGATATTGTGAACCGTCACTCTACAACTAGTTCCAGGCAGAGGGGAGTATCAATATAGGTATAAACAATATAAACACTATATAGAGGGAGAACAATAAGAACATGCTCCTGAACTGTGATAGGAAGTGAGATGCAGAAGAAATAACTTGCCCTCTGAGAAAGGGTAAGCCCCCTGAGCTGTCAACTTGAAGTAAATCTAGCAGAGCATTTGAAGCAATGGATGGAAACTCAGAAACTCTGGATCCAAGTGAGGGACACGGCTGGTCCTAGCTAGGCTATATTAAATTCCTTTGAGCACAGTTTAGATGGAACAGTGTCCTTGATCAGGAGTGCTCTCCATGAGCCAGAATAGATAATCCCCGAGCACAATGTCATGGATGGCCATTCATCTGACTGCCCACTATGCAATATTACATTTCCACTGCAGTGGCTAAAGTAAAGGAAATACTTGTCTGTGGCTTCTGCTGGCAAAGGCAGCTGTTTGCCATGGGTCTCCTGAGCCTTCCCATGGTAATCTGATGATGACACACATTTAATTATTTATAAGGCACCTTCTTAGGCAGACTGATCTTTTAGGCATTAGTGAAGGACTACATCCTATTTTAATAAGCTCCTCCATGCTGATGTTATGTCATGCAGTAGAGGTTGGCTATCACTTTATTTCACTTAATATTTCAAATAATTAATGATGATATAAAATGGACATAAAGTAACAAGCAAATGGCAAACAAGAAAGTAAACTAATGAAGGAATATCAAGAATCAATTAGCTTGTTTTTTCCCTCCTATTTAAACCTAGTAATACTTTAACCCCTTCCCGAGGGCAGGGCTCCATAGGAACATAGAGAAATGCTCATAGACTCCAGCGCTAATGCTTTGGAGTCTATGAGAGAAGCAGTAAAGTGATTGCTTGTTGTTCCCTAAACGTTTTTAAAAATATATAAAAATTCTAATCACCCCCCTTTCCTCAAAATCAAAATCAAAACACATAAACAATAAAAAAAAAAATATCATAGGCATTGTCCATACTATTAAAATATTAAAATACTTATCCCATATGGTGAATGTCGTGATGGAAAAATAAACAACATCAAAATCACATATTCACCATTTATTTATTCACCTCCCCCCCAAAAATGTAATAAAAAGTGATAAAATAGTCAAACACACTCTAAGACAGTATCACTAAAAAACTACAGATCATCCAACAAAAAATGAGCCCTCACACTGCTCCGTACACATAAAAAATAAAAAAGTTATGAGAGTTATGGGAGTGATGCAGAGGAAAAATGTGTTTTCTCCAAAGTTATTTTTTTTCAGTATTGAAACACAAGAAAAACTGTTTAAATATGGTATTGCTGTAATTGAACTGACCTGGAGAATTAAATTAACAGGTCAGTTTTACTGCATAGGGAACAAAGCCCATATAACTGTGGTGGAATAGTTTTTTATTTATTTATATAATTCCACCCCATTTGAGATTTTTTTTCCCGCTTTCCACTACATTGTATGAAACCATATATTATTTTAACATCACAGAAACCTGACATTTTAACAGGAGTGTGTAGACTTTTTATATCCACTGTATATATATATACACTGCTCAAAAAAATAAAGGGAACACAAAAATAACACATCCTAGATCTGAATTAATTAAATATTCTTCTGAAATACTTTGTTCTTTACATAGTTGAATGTGTTGACAACAAAATCACACAAAAATTAAAAATGGAAATCAAATTTTTCAACCCATGGAGGTCTGGATTTGGAGTCACACTCAAAATTAAAGTGGAAAAACACACTACAGGCTGATCCAACTTTGATGTAATGTCCTTAAAACAAGTCAAAATGAGGCTCAGTAGTGTGTGTTGCCTCCACGTGCCTGTATGACCTCCCTACAACGCCTGTGCATGCTCCTGATGAGGTGGCGGACGGTCTCCTGAGGGATCTCCTCCCAGACCTGGACTAAAGCATCTGCCAACTCCTGGACAGTCTGTGGTGCAACGTGACGTTGGTGGATAGAGCGAGACATGATGTCCCAGATGTGCTCAATTGGATTCAGGTCTGGGGAACGGGCGGGCCAGTCTATAGCATCAATGCCTTCGTCTTGCAGGAACTGCTGACACACTTCAGCCACATGAGGTCTAGCATTGTCTTGCATTAGCAGGAACCCAGGGCCAACCGCACCAGCATATGGTCTCACAAGGGGTCTGAGGATCTCATCTTGGTACCTAATGGCAGTCAGGCTACCTCTGGCGAGCACATGGAGGGCTGTGCGGCCCTCCAAAGAAATGCCACCCCACACCATTACTGACCCAATGCCAAACCGGTCATGCTGGAGGATGTTGCAGGCAGCAGAATGTTCTCCACGGCGTCTCCAGACTCTGTCACGTCTGTCACATGTGCTCAGTGTGAACCTGCTTTCATCAGTGAAGAGCACAGGGCGCCAGTAGCGAATTTACCAATCTTGGTGTTCTCTGTCAAATGCCAAACGTCCTGCACGGTGTTGGGCTGTAAGCACAACCCCCACCTGTGGACGTCGGGCCCTCATATCACCCTCATGAAGTCTGTTTCTGACCATTTGAGCAGACACATGCACATTTGTGGCCTGCTGGAGGTCATTTTGCAGGGCTCTGGCAGTGCTCCTCCTGTTCCTCCTTGCACAAAGGCGGAGGTAACAGTCCTGCTGCTGGGTTGTTGCCCTCCTACGGCGCCTTCATGCTCTGGACACTACGCTGACAGACACAGCAAACCTTCTTGCCACAGCTCGCATTGATGTGCCATCCTGGATAAGCTGCACTACCTGAGCCACTTGTGTGGGTTGTAGACTCCGTCTCATGCTACCACTAGAGTGAAAGCACCGCTAGCATTCAAAAGTGACCAAAACATCAGCCAGGAAGCATAGGAACTGAGAAGTGGTCTGTGATCACCACCTGCAGAACCACTTCTTTATTGGGGGTGTCTTGCTAATTGCCTATAATTTCCACCTGTTGTCTATCCCATTTTCACAACAGCATGTGAAATTGATTGTCACTCAGTGTTGCTTCCTAAGTGGACAGTTTGATTTCACAGAAGTGTGATTGACTTGGAGTTACATTGTGTTGTTAAAGTGTTCCCTTTATTTTTTTGAGCAGTGTATATATATATATATATATATATACTGTATATATATATATTGTGGGGATTCACTCTGGTAGTTAGGACTAGCGGATGCAGTATAGAGGCAAAGTACACAGTTCTTGAATCAAACAGCGATGTTTGTTCGCACATTGGTGTATAACGAAATGCAGATAAGATGTATCACAAAACGCAGGTGGCTTGGTGGTTGTTCACACACAAGGAAAGTCCATAAACAATAAAAGTCATCTTTTCTCCTGGGTGTTAATTCACACCCTGTTAGCCGTTCAGCCACATCAAGTCCATAGGTGGTCTGTTCGCCTTTAGAGGGGCCTGAGTCCTCCAGCCTGGCTCAAACCTCAAATCACACCACAGCCCTCAGTTCACAGCACACAGACTCCTGAGCTCCACTGTCAGAGGGAGGTAAATCCACCACATCTGGTAGTGCTGGCTGGTTTTTATGCCTTGCAAAACCTGGCCTGGAACATGGGGAGTAGTCACCCACCCAGCACTTTGACTACTCCCAGTACGAGCCGTCCCGTATCAGCTATGACAGCCATGCTAAATCTCAAGGTGTCAATTAGCAATAGCTGCTGTTGACACATAAAATACCTGCTCTTACTTCACCGAGGCCAGGAACCTCGGTGATACATACCTTCCATCCACGATAATTCCAGATACCTTCTTACAATATATATTACAATATGCATTTCAGCAACAAGGAACGTAGTCCCCTTAAGTAGATGGTGTTGGTGATAGGTGGTACCCATTGTGTAGAAATGCCAGAGTGGGGCAAGGGTAGCCTATAATGTCCCTTTAGGTGTTGTGGCTGTGAACGTGTCACAGTGCTCCTACCTGGATATCCTGAAAGCCCAGGTGTTGTCGTCTGAAGCAGTGCAAACAGGGGCAATAGTTGAGGGATTTGTAGAAATGATTAAGTCCAGACTTTGTATTAATGTTGAAAACAGCTTTACTTTTTACTTGAATAAACTTGCATCAGAGAACAATCTTCCAACTTTATCTTGGTCACCAGCAAGCTTTGGCATAAGTTTTGGCAGGCTCTGCTACATCTGAACCTCTTTTGCTCTGCTGTGCTGTCAGATTAAATACAAACTTTTCCTTTCTACTGAACTTTACTTTCTGTAATCTGGTCTGTCTTTATCTATATCCAGGGAAATTAACTCCTGGATTGTGAGGTTTGCAGCTTGGGCCTCTATGCCCAGCAGGGCTGAAGGTGTGCTCTCCTGGCTTGCACACACCCTTCCCTTTGCAGGGGGTACTCTAAACTGACCTTCATTAACTAAACTCCTCCCTTTCTAGAGAGGGCTAGAATGAGCAGAAGGTTCCATTCCAGGCAAACTAGCTCTGCCAATACTGCCGCCATCTGCTGGTGGACCAGGTACATTGCACTTCAACAGTTGCAAAATCAGAAATACAAATACACATTATGCAGGGCCTGGCAATAAATATACATGATGACACAGAATCAACCGTAGGTCATAGTAGAGGGGCATAGAGGTGGTAATGCCACTCTGGGGCGTTACACGGGCCATAAGGGTCCATTTACACGTGCGCAACTGTTTTGAGGTCCGTAAATTGCGGATCCGCTGAACACGGACACCGACCATGTGCGTTCCGCATTTTGCTGACCACACATGACCGGCACTGTGATAGAAATGCCTATTCTTGTCCATGGCTGTGGACAAGAATCGGATATGCTCTATTTTTTGCAGGGCCGCGGAACGGAAGTGCGGATGCGCGACAGCACATAGTGTGCTGTCCGCATCTTTTGCAGCCCCATTGAATGGGTCTGCACCCCTTCCGCAAAATTGCGGAACGGATGCGGACCCATTATGCGGACGTGTGAATGGACCCTTAGTTATGGTCCGTGGTAGCAGAATCCATAACGGAATTCTTACATAACCCGAACCTTAACCTTGTACGCCAAACTTGAAACACGAGTTCGCTCATCCCTAGTTGCGACCACAGGAGTGAATAAAGTGTTTTTCTTTTCACTAATTTTTTGTGAAAGTGCTTCCATTTTTTAATCACATGCTATTTTTATAGAGCAAGTTGTTACGGATACAGTGATGCCTAATATGTGCATATTTTTTTTTTTACACAATAAAAAACATTTTTGAAAAAAAAATCATGTTTTTGTGTTTCCATTTTCTGAAAGCCATATATATTTTTTTTTAACCATTGGCTTATGTAGGGGGTCATTTTTTTGTGGGATGAGGTCACGGTTTGATTGGTGCTAATTTTGGGTACATATGACTTTTTTAATCACTTCTTATACCATTTTTGGGGAAGTGCAGTGAGCAAAATTGCATTTTCATCATAATTTTTCATTTTTTTTATGGTGTCCACTGTGCGGTAAAAGTAACATGATCGTTTTATAGATCAGGTGCTTACGGGTGCGGCAATACCAAACGTACTTTTTTTTTTTTTTTTACACTGTTAAACAATTATGTGTTGATATAGGAAGAATTTTTATTAATTTTTTTAACTTTTTTTTAAAAACTTTTTTGGACGGAGACCCACTTGGTTCTTCAAAATCCAGTGGGTCTGATGGCTTACAATACACTGCAGTACACTGTATAGTGTACTCCAGTGTATTGAACACACACTAAGGCCTCTTGCACACGACCGTATGGCTTTTTCAGTGTTTTGCTGTCCGTTTTTCCCGGATCCGTTTTTCTTTTTTTTTTTTTCAGTAGTGTTTTCGGTTCCGTTCCGTTTTTCCGTATGGCATATACAGTATACGCAAAAACGGAACGGTTACGGAAGACATACGGAGTACATTTCATATGTGTTACTTTTTTTTGCAGACCCATTGAATTGAATAGAGCCACGGAATTTGATTAGCGGGCAAAAATAGGACATGTTCTATCTTTGAACGGAAAAACGGAAATACGGAAACGAAATGCATACAGAGTACATTCCATTTTTCTTGCGGACCCATTGAAATGAATGGTTTCGTATACGGACCGTATACGGAACGCAAAAAATGGTACGTAAACAGAAAAAAAAAGTTTGTGTGCAGGAGGCCTAAGCCTGATCAGGCTCCTGCCTTTAGCAGGAGCCTGTTCAGGCTTAGATATCCCACGGCAAGCCGGATGCCTGTAAAGGAGTCCGGTTGCCGTGGTAACCATCGGGACGCTGCCACAGCACAGCAGCCCGATGGGGGAGGGAGCTCTCTCCCTCAGTTTACCCTTCAAACATCGGGCCAATGCCACAGCAGAGCAGGGGCCTGATGGTTAGGGTTGCCACCTTTTCTTTAAGCCAAACCCGAACAGTTTAAGCCAAACCCAAACAGGAGGGAGGGAGGGTGGGCATGTCTGAAGTCAGCGCCGCTCTGCGCTAGCATCGCATCACTCACAGTTGATCACTGTGCCCGGGTCTGAGAAAGGCTTGTACCCGGGCACAGGATTAAAAACCCGGACTGTCATTCCTGTACGGGTGGCAACCCTACTGATGGTTAGCCCCTACATACAGCGGTCCCTAAGGACCGCGGCATGGAAGGGGTTAAAAGGGGGAGGGGGGGCTGCGTGCTCTGCATGTTGAAAGGGGGGGGGGGGCGGAGATGCTTCGCGCTCTGCATCTTGAAAGGGGGGGGGGGGTGTTGTGTGCGCTCTGTCATCCTGGGGTGGGTGGTCAACGCCACCGCTCACCTATCTATAAAGGGGGGCATTAACCCTTCAAGCATCGGGCCACCTCCAGGGCAGAGCAGCGTCCTGATGGTTAGCACCTTCCAGACAGCAGTCCCTAAGGACCACAGCACTGAGGGGTTAAACAGTTATTTCAAGCAGAGTGTCAGCTGTATGTTACAGATAACACTCTTGCGCCGCTGCCGCTCTGCCATCCTAAAGGAGGGGGATGGGATGGAAGGAGAGTGAGACAGTGCACACTCCGATGTGCACAGGAGGAGTTACAGAAAACCCGTCAGATGACCGATTCTCTGTAAACTCACTGAGAGCAGCCTGGTGTGCATAGGAAGCACAGCAGGCTGTAGAACAAAAACGGAAAAAAAAATATAATAATAAACACAATCAATTGGAGAAATTATTTTCTCCACAAAATAAATTGATTAGTGCAATTTTTATTTTATTTTTTACAAAGGTGTCCATATGCTTTATGGAGGCAGAGGTTGCCAGAAGGGCAGACAAGCAGATTATAGCACCTCTGCAGGATCTAGCAATCTAGAAAACCTATTGCTCAGGCAGTGAGTGGAACAAATAGCAGAGATGATTAACACATTAGAAACAGCTGCATGCAGAACCAAAGGAGGGTTAACCCTTGTAATACTACAGAATGGGGTGAGGTTCAAAGAAGAATACCTCCAATAGAGACACAGGCTACATGCACCCAGGCCCACTGCTGGAACTATGACTAACCAAGGGTAAGTGAAGAGGCAAAGTAGTAGGGCAGCGACAGTCATGGGCTGCCGATGTAACACCTGGTCAAGGACCATTCGGGAAGTTGTCATGTAACCATCAAATGTTTTGTGTCACCAAGTGTATTCCTGTATCAACAATACTGTCTCTCTAAGCTCCTGTAACCAGCAAGTGTTTCATGCCACCATTATCAAGAAGATAATTTATTTCATACACTGCAAAAGGTCTGCATCAGTCCACAAAGGGGATCCTTTCTGCAGAGTCCTGTCCACATTAGAAAAAGAGTTCTGCCATATCAGCTTATATTCTAAAAGGTCCAGGGTTGAAACAGGAGGTTGGGTGAACTTTTAGCTGTGCTTATAGCTTACATTGTGGGTATTCTACATTATAGTTAAACAGAGATGATCTAATACAGATTGGGGCATATTCATCAATGTAAAAGCAAAATTTTTTGTGTGCACCTTATTTACAAAAACAGGTCACAATGTGTGGCATGTCAGACAACGTAGGAGACACCTTGTATTCCTCACCTAGATGTTGATGAATGCACACATACAACACCTATATACATACTGGTGTATCACTCGCCAGTGTACCGGTAAATATGCCTCATTGTATGCCTATCTGAAAAGTTTGGAGATTTTTTCAGTTGATTTTAGTGGCCTGGAAAGATCCATATGTATCCATATGGAATTTGAGATGAGGGAGAGGCAAAGAATTCCTGGTAGTAACAATTTGGTCATTGTAGAGTAGATTAGACAGTAGCAGGAGAAGGTACAGAACAAAGAGAGTTGGTTCCCAGGAGAAGAGTTTTGCGGAGAGCAGAAAGTGGACAGTGCTCAAGCATGATGGACCTGTGGGTGTGCAAGACAGAGGCACAAGTGTGTGAGACATAGACGCACATGCCTGTAACTGAAATACACGTTTAAGACAGAGACGCACGTGTTGTGACAGATGCACGCGTTGTGACAGATGCACATGTGTGTGAGAAAGAGATGCATGTTTGAGTAAGGCCCTCTGCACACGAACGTGTGCACCCCGTGGTCATGCGGCAGCCTGCACAATGCGGGGCACAATGCACGAACACAGTCCGTGGGGCAGTCCGCAATCCGGCAGTTCCGCAAAAAGATAGGACATGTTCTATCTTTTTGCAGAACGGAAGTACGGGACGAAACCCCACGGGTTCAGAAAGATGGGTGATTATGCTTGCAACCCCTTGTTCTCAATAGGAAGAGCAGCTTTGGATAGCAAGCCACTACTCCAATAAGTGAAATACTGTGTAGACTAATAGTCATGGTGATGTTCTTGGATAAGAAAATCATCAATCTTTCCAGCTTGCCCCGAGTACAAAAAGAACATCTCATTTCCATCTGAATTATCCTTGAATTGCTACCTTAGCCTAAAATGAAGAGATTAATAATTTCTTATTAGCGGGAAGTCACTCTATACCTGTCACTGAACAATATTACACTATTCCCCATTTTTTCCGATCTGCTGAGCTATAACCAGTGCTGTAATTAGATGTCCTGACTATTGTACGTTACATAGTGTAAACAGATATTTCATGTTTTACATGTCACTGCCTCTCAGCAGCGAGCTGGAAGTTTGTATATATCGCCCTGGGGCTTTGAAACTTTTAGTAGAAAGTTGATTGTTTTGCTCCGTGGGAAGCTTTGTGCAATCTTAACATGGCCGGTGGCTTTTATTTCCAGTGAATAACAACAGATCTGTCAATTTTTCATGTTTTTTATATATAATTTGTAGTGACAAATGAAAAATATGAAAAGATCATACAGAAACGATGCATGGTCAGGACTTCAAATGTCTATGGCTCGTAGAATTTGCAGCCGCCTCTTGGCTGAGGCATTTACATTTTTCCTTTTTGGGTGAAGGTGTCCTATTTGCTTACAGACTGCTTACCAACAAGACACCGAGAGAATATATTAGGCATTTCCACTCATTTAACTGCTATAAAATCGAAGGACTCGGCTCCTGAAATGCTTTTTCAATTGTAAAGCAATTCCTGTTTGAAATCTTAATTCTGCATTTTACATTTAAAAGGTCAGCAACCAAAGGCATTTTTTTTTAAAGTTTCTCTTTAGTACTGTTGTCAATATGTTAGTATTATGTCTGTTTAGCGTTGTTCTCATGTGGGTTTCACATCAGTCTCTTTAGAACACCATGAATGATCTACTGCATTGGTTGCCAATAAAAATTAGCCAACTGATTCAACATGGATTGGTGATTCCATCTGAGTGAATTTTAGAGCAGAAGAAAGATAGAGGGGAAAAAATAAGAAGAAGAATAAAAAGCGAAAAAATGTGAGTCCTAGGAGACCTCCGAGTGTCTTACACAAATTTACAGGCCAATTGGAACATTTTTGATTGGGGTAGAATCTATTCAGGCATGAATCGAATCTGTCGACAGATTCAGCCAAATTAAACCCAAATTGAATTTTGGCAGATTCATTTATCTCTAGTTCCAAATTTGCTGGTTTGCATCTTTTCAGACACAATGACTTCCAGCATGCACTGACAGTTGCAGGTCATGACATACATGGACAGCATAGGCAGGAAGTAGTTCAGCAACTTACAGCCCACATCCCATGGTAATGTGTGGGAAAAGGCAAACCACAGATCCCTAATGGTGAAACTATTGACCTGATCTCCTGCATCTGATGTAGCACCCAGGTGTCCAAACGTTGCCATGTTTATGGGATACTAGAGTATACAGTTGCAAGAAAAAGTATGTGAACCCTTTGGAATGATATGGATTTCTGCACAAATTTGTCATAAAATGTGATCTGATCTTCATCTAAGTCACAACAATAGACAATCACAGTCTGCTTAAACGAATAACACACAAATAATTAAATGTTACCATGTTTTTATTGAACACACCATGTAAACATTCACAGTGCAGGTGGAAAAAGTATGTGAACCCTTAGATTTAATAACTGGTTGAACCTCCTTTGGCAGCAATAACTTAAACCAAATGTTTCCTGTAGTTGCAGATTAGACGTGCACAACGGTCAGGAGTAATTCTTGACCATTCCTCTTTACAGAACTGTTTCAGTTCAGCAATATTCTTGGGATGTCTGAATCGCTTTCTTGAGGTCATGACAGCATCTCAATCGGGTTGAGGTCAGGACTCTGACTGGGCCACTACAGAAGGCGTATTTTCTTTTGTTTAAGCCATTCTGTTGTTGATTTACTTCTATGCTTTGCGTCGTTGTCCTGTTGCAACACCCATCTTCTGTTGAGTTTCAGCTGGTGGACAGATGGCCTTAAGTTCTCATGCAAAATGTCTTGATAAACTTGGGAATTCATTTTTCATTCGATGATAGCAATCCATCCAGGCCCTGACACAGCAAAGCAGCCCCAAACTATGATGCCACCACCACCATACTTCACGGTTAGTGTTGTGTGTTTCTTCCAAACAACTCAACTTTGGTTTTATCTGTCCACAGAATATTTTGCCAATACTGCTATGGAACATCCAGGTGCTCTTGTGCAAACTGTAAACATGCAGCAATATTTTTTTTGGACAGCAGTGGCTTCCTCTGTGGTATCCTCCCATGAAATCCATTCTTGTTTAGTGTTTTACGTATCGTAGATTCGCTAACAGGGATGTTAGCATATGCCAGAGACTTTTGTAAGTCTTTAGCTGACACTCTAGGATTCTTCTTTACCTCATTGAGCATTCTGCGCTGTGCTCTTGCAGTCATCTTTACAGGACAGCCACTCCTAGGGACTATGATTGTCTATTGTTGTGACTTAGATGAAGATCAGATCACATTTTATGACCAATTTGTGCAGAAATCCATATCATTCCAAAGGGTTCACATACTTTTTCTTGCAACTGTATAATAAATCGTACTTGTTACACCGCAGCAAAACTGAGTGCTGTGAAATATTGGTTGGCATGTGTGACAGTAGATCTCCACTTAACCGGTACCAGCTACCAGAGTGGTGTACAAATACAGGGAGTGCAGAATTATTAGGCAAGTTGTATTTTTGAGGATTAATTTTAATATTGAACAACAACCATGTTCTCAATGAACCCAAAAAAACTCATTAATATCAAAGCTGCATATTTTTGGAAGTAGTTTTTAGTTTGTTTTTAGTTTTAGCTATTTTAGGGGGATATCTGTGTGCAGGTGACTATTACTGTACATAATTATTAGGCAACTTAACAAAAAACAAATATATACCCATTTCAATTATTTATTTTTACCAGTGAAACCAATATAACATCTCAACATTCACAAATATACATTTCTGACATTCAAAAACAAAACAAAAACAAATCAGTGACCAATATAGCCACCTTTCTTTGCAAGGACACGCAAAAGCCTGCCATCCATGGATTCTGTCAGTGTTTTGATCTGTTCACCATCAACATTGCGTGCAGCAGCAACCACAGCCTCCCAGACACTGTTCAGAGAGGTGTACTGTTTTCCCTCCTTGTAAATCTCACATTTGATGATGGACCACAGGTTCTCAATGGGGTTCAGATCAGGTGAACAAGGAGGCCATGTCATTAGATTTTCTTCTTTTATACCCTTTCTTGCCAGCCACGCTGTGGAGTACTTGGACGCGTGTGATGGAGCATTGTCCTGCATGAAAATCATGTTTTTCTTGAAGGATGCAGACTTCTTCCTGTACCACTGCTTGAAGAAGGTGTCTTCCAGAAACTGGCAGTAGGACTGGGAGTTGAGCTTGACTCCATCCTCAACCCGAAAAGGCCCCACAAGCTCATCTTTGATGATACCAGCCCAAACCAGTACTCCACCTCCACCTTGCTGGCGTCTGAGTCGGACTGGAGCTCTCTGCCCTTTACCAATCCAGCCACGGGCCCATCCATCTGGCCCATCAAGACTCACTCTCATTTCATCAGTCCATAAAACCTTAGAAAAATCAGTCTTGAGATATTTCTTGGCCCAGTCTTGACATTTCAGCTTGTGTGTCTTGTTCAGTGGTGGTCGTCTTTCAGCCTTTCTTACCTTGGCCATGTCTCTGAGTATTGCACACCTTGTGCTTTTGGGCACTCCAGTGATGTTGCAGCTCTGAAATATGGCCAAACTGGTGGCAAGTGGCATCTTGGTAGCTGCACGCTTGACTTTTCTCAGTTCATGGGCAGTTGTTTTGCGCCTTGGTTTTTCCACACGCTTCTTGCGACCCTGTTGACTATTTTGAATGAAACGCTTGATTGTTCGATGATCACGCTTCAGAAGCTTTGCAATTTTAAGAGTGCTGCATCCCTCTGCAAGATATCTCACTATTTTTGACTTTTCTGAGCCTGTCAAGTCCTTCTTTTGACCCATTTTGCCAAAGGAAAGGAAGTTGCCTAATAATTATGCACACCTGATATAGGGTGTTGATGTCATTAGACCACACCCCTTCTCATTATAGAGATGCACATCACCTTATATGCTTAATTGGTAGTAGGCTTTCGAGCCTATACAGCTTGGAGTAAGACAACATGCATAAAGAGGATGATGTGGTCAAAATACTCATTTGCCTAATAATTCTGCACGCAGTGTAGATAAGGATTCTGCTGCTTCATCTGCAGATTCCAATCCAGGCCATTAACCTCCTGAGATGGCAAGGTCAATAGCAACCATAGCACTTATGGGTATAAACAAAGGTATAGGGTTTCTCTTTTTCACCTCATTGTCACCCTTCAGTGTCCCATTACAGAGTAGCAGTGCACTGCAAAGGGCTTAAAAATTATTCTTGTGTAGTACTGTATATGTATTTACTGTACAAAATGTATGCAAGGTGTAAATACTGTAGACCATAGTTTCCACCATCAGTCACTAAGTAAGGCTGTTTTCCTTTTCACCATAGGTAGGAGTGAATCACCAGAAAGCTGGAGTAGTCTGAGTTTAGACTTTAAAGAAAGAGCATATGTCGAGTGAGAAAGCAGAAAGAGAAGCTAGCCCTTGGTTAGGTGCCAACTGGACAAGACCCAAAAAGAGCTTTGCATATTCAAAAAGCAGGCCAGATGTTAAATAGGAGTTGTAGAGAGAAGTTCTTTGGAGAATTGTCTGAAAAAGAACGCTGACTGATATTAAAGTCTAACTGTGCCTGGACAGATCTTAGAAGTAGATTGATCACCTGCGTAAGTAAAATTTCCACATCCTGCAGTGGACATTGTGGACTTGTATGTTTGTGGTACAGCAATCTGTTAAAACAAAGTTTTAGAGCATAGTCTGAAGTTAGGGTCCACCCTGAGGTTGCACTTCAAAAAGACAAGTGTTACACCCCATGCTTGTGCAAGATTCAGCTAAAGAAGTGCTGTGTGAGGCGATTTACTTTAAAGAGACGAATAGGCCTAATAACTACCTTTACAGCTATGCCACATGTAAGATCTGTGGAAAGTGCATTTTACCTGCCAATCCATGTATAAGTAGAACTGTAACTGATTTGCTTAAGCTTGAATCTTCAGTAAAGAATTGTCCTACTGCACAATTGCCTCATCATTGCCTCGTAATTGATTGCTCTGGACCCTTGCTTGCAACTCACAATTCAACACTATCAAGGGCACCCCGAGCCACCATCAGGTCAGAGAACCCTAAGACCATGTTGTGCAATGAAAGGAAGTAAAAATGTGCCCTTACTATCACTGCTTGGACTAGGAGACAGTCAGAGTGAGTATCGACTACAAACCATTCTTGCCCTTACCATTTATACTACCACTCCTAACCTTTCCTCTATCCTCCTCTGGACTCACTACAACCCTGCAAATTCTGTAGCGTTCTTGTAATTGGTTTGCATGGAAGATTTGCTGCAAAAATCTGTGCCTTGGATATAGAAACAAAACATATGAACATCATATTGGTGGGAGTCTGGCGAATATCATAAATATGAAGAACATTACAATTGCTGCTCTGAAGCACAGCTAAGTAGAAGGAGATGTCTGGCATATCTGCCATGCATGAGCATGTCTCTCTCTATAGAAGTCTGCATTTGTAAGAACAAGTAAAGGAACCATTTGAAATCATCTGCATTTCAGCATTGATTACTAACAAAATGTAGTCTGATTTCTATCCAAGTCCCAATTATAGACAATTACAATATAACGTAACTAATAATACACAAGCATTTGTACTATTCATGTCTTTTATTGAGCAGATTGAGTAAAAATCCATGTTGTAGGAGGAAAAAAAGGGAACCTTTAAAATGAGTGGCCTGTAGATCCGCCTTCAGCAACAGTCACCTCCAACAAATGTTTCCGTTTGCCTCAAATAAGATTTGCACAATGTTAAGTGATGATGGATAGGGATGAGCGAACCCGAACTGTATAGTTCGGGTTCGTACCGAATTTTGGGGTGCCCGTGACACGGACCCGAACCCGAACATTTTCGTAAAAGTCCGTGTTCGGGTTCGGTGTTCGGCGCTTTCTTGGCGCTTTTTGAAAGGCTGCAAAGCAGCCAATCAACAAGCGTCATACTACTTGCCCCAAGAGGCCATCACAGCCTTGCCTACTATTGGCATGGCTGTGATTGGCCAGTGCAGCATGTGACCCAGCCTCTAAATAAGCTTGTGTCACGTAGCGCTGCACGTCACTCTGCTGATTCAAGCATAGGGAGAGGTTGCAGCTGCGACGTTAGGGCGAGATTAGGCAGATTAACTCCTCCAAAAGACTTCATTCTGTGATCGATCTGCAGCTGTGGATCATTGAAGTGCTAATATTGACTTGCTCACTTTTTTGAGGCTGCCCAGAGCGTTTTTAGATCACTTTTTTTCTGGGGTGATCGGCGGCCATTTTGTGACTTGTGGTGCGCCAGCACAAGCTATCACCAAGTGTATTTAACCATCAATAGTGTGGTTATTTTGTGCTATATCCTACATCAGCTGCAGGCTGAGCCTGTGTCACCGAAGTGCATTTAACCATCAACAGTCTGGTTATTTTTTGGCCATATACTACATCAGCTGCAGGCTGAGCCTGTGTCACCGAAGTGCATTTAACCATCAACAGTCTGATTATTTTTTGGCCATATACTACATCTGGTGCAGGCTGAGCCTGTGTCACCCAAGTGCATTTAACCATCAACAGTGTGGTTATTTTTTGGCCATATACTACATCAGGGGCAAGTTGAGCCTGTCACCCAGCGCCTAAAAAATAGACCTGACATTTCTATTCAACCAAATCTGTACTGTTTTAGCTGGTCAAGTTATTTGTAGTGACCGTAAAAGCACACTTTTTGTTCTGGGTTGAAAAACTATTCCCAAATTTGCCATTCTCAAAAAAACTAGTTTCTGGTATATGAAGCCTACTTGAAATCTATCCCAAAAAGGATATCTTACATTGAAGGTGCTGATAGTGTCATTCAGAAAAACCTAAGACACACGCTAGCGTGCAGATAGAAGTCTGATTCTGTGATTAAACCTATACCTGTCACACAGCGCAAAAAAAAACAGGCCTCACATCTCTATTCAACCAAATCTGTACTGTTTTAGCTGGTCAAGTTATTTGTAGTGACCGTAAAAGCACTTTTTATTTTCTGGATTGAAAAACTATTCCCAAATTTGCCATTCTCAAAATAACTAGTTTCTGGTATTTGAGGCCTACTTGAAATCTATCCCAAAAAGGATATCTTACATTGAAGGTACTGATAGTGTCATTCAGAAAAACCTAAGACACACGCTAGCGTGCAGATAGAAGTCTGATTCTGTGATTAAACCTATACCTGTCACACAGCGCAAAAAAAAACAGGCCTCACATCTCTATTCAACCAAATCTGTACTGTTTTAGCTGGTCAAGTTATTTGCAGTGACCGTAAAAGCACACTTTTTTTTCTGGGTTGAAAAACTATTCCCAAATTTGCCATTCTCTAAATAACTAGTTTCTGGTATTTGAGGCCTACTTGAAATCTATCCCAAAAGGATATCTTACATTGAAGGTACTGATAGTGTCATTCAGAAAAACCTAAGACACACGCTAGCGTGCAGTTAGAAGTCTGATTCTATGAATAAACCTATACCTGTCACACAGCGCAAAAAAAAACAGGCCTCACATCTCTATTCAACCAAATCTGTACTGTTTTAGCTGGTCAAGTTATTTGTAGTGACCGTAAAAGCACTTTTTATTTTCTGGATTGAAAAACTATTCCCAAATTTGCCATTCTCAAAATAACTAGTTTCTGGTATTTGAGGCCTACTTGAAATCTATCCCAAAAAGGATATCTTACATTGAAGGTACTGATAGTGTCATTCAGAAAAACCTAAGACACACGCTAGCGTGCAGATAGAAGTCTGATTCTGTGATTAAACCTATACCTGTCACACAGCGCAAAAAAAAAACAGGCCTCACATCTCTATTCAACCAAATCTGTACTGTTTTAGCTGGTCAAGTTATTTGTAGTGACCGTAAAAGCACACTTTTTTTTCTGGGTTGAAAAACTATTCCCAAATTTGCCATTCTCAAAATAACTAGTTTCTGGTATTTGAGGCCTACTTGAAATCTATCCCAAAAAAGATATCTTACATTGAAGGTACTGATAGTGTCATTCAGAAAAACCTAAGACACACGTTAGCGTGCAGATAGAAGTCTGATTCTGTGATTAAACCTATACCTGTCACACAGCGCAAAAAAAAACAGGCCTCACATCTCTATTCAACCAAATCTGTAGTGTTTTAGCTGGTCAAGTTATTTGTAGTGACCGTAAAAGTACACTTTTTTTTCTGGGTTGAAAAACTATTCCCAAATTTGCCAGTCTCAAAATAACTAGTTTCTGGTATTTGAGGCCTACTTGAAATCTATCCCAAAAAGGATATCTTACATTGAAGGTACTGATAGTGTCATTCAGAAAAACCTAAGACACACGCTAGCGTGCAGATAGAAGTCTGATTCTGTGATTAAACCTATACCTGTCACACAGCGCAAAAAAAAACAGGCCTCACATCTCTATTCAACCAAATCTGTACTGTTTTAGCTGGTCAAGTTATTTGTAGTGACCGTAAAAGCACACTTTTTTTTCTGGGTTGAAAAACTATTCCCAAATTTGCCATTCTCAAAATAACTAGTTTCTGGTATTTGAGGCCTACTTGAAATCTATCCCAAAAAGGATATCTTACATTGAAGGTACTGATAGTGTCATTCAGAAAAACCTAAGACACACGCTAGCGTGCAGATAGAAGTCTGATTCTGTGATTAAACCTATACCTGTCACACAGCGCAAAAAAAAACAGGCCTCACATCTCTATTCAACCAAATCTGTACTGTTTTAGCTGGCCAAGTTATTTGTAGTGACCGTAAAAGCACACTTTTTGTTCTGGGTTGAAAAACTATTCCCAAATTTGCCATTCGCAAAATAACTAGTTTCTGGTATTTGAGGCCTACTTGAAATCTATCCCAAAAAGGATATCTTACATTGAAGGTACTGATAGTGTCATTCAGAAAAACCTAAGACACATGCTACCGTGCAGATAGAAGTCTGATTCTGTGATTAAACCTATACCTGTCACACAGCGCAAAAAAAAACAGGCCTCACATTTCTATTCAACCAAATCTGTACTGTTTTAGCTGGTCAAGTTTTTTGTAGTGACCGTAAAAGCACACTTTTTGTTCTGGGTTGAAAAACTATTCCCAAATTTGCCATTCTCAAAATTGTGGTGAACGGGAACAATGAGGAAAACATCTAATAAGGGACGCGGACGTGGACATGGTCGTGGTGGTGTTAGTGGACCCTCTGGTGCTGGGAGAGGACGTGGCCGTTCTGCCACAGCCACACGTCCTAGTGTACCAACTACCTCAGGTCCCAGTAGCCGCCAGAATTTACAGGGATATTTGGTGGGGCCCAATGCCGTTCTAAGGATGGTAAGGCCTGAGCAGGTACAGGCATTAGTCAATTGGGGGGCCGACAGTGCATCCAGCACGTTCACATTATCTCCCACCCAGTCTTCTGCAGAAAGCGCACAGATGGTGCATGAAAACCAAGCCCATCGGTCTGTCGCATCACCCCCATGCATATCAGGGAAACTGTCTGAGCCTCAAGTTATGCAGCAGTCTCTTATGCTGTTTGAAGACTCTGCTGCCAGGGTTTCCCAAGGGCATCCACCTAGCCCTTTACCAGGGGTGGAAGAGATAGAATGCACTAACGCACAACCACTTATGTTTCCTGATGATGAGGACATGGTAATACCACCTCAGCACGTCTCTGATGATGACGAAACACAGGTGCCAACTGCTGCGTCTTTCTGCAGTGTGCAGACTGAACAGGAGGTCAGGGGTCAAGACTGGGTGGAAGACGATGCAGGGGACGATGAGGTCCTAGACCCCACATGGAATGAAGGTCGTGCCACTGACTTTCACAGTTCGGAGGAAGAGGCAGTGGTGAGACCGAGCCAACAGCGTAGCAAAAGAGGGAGCAGTGGGCAAAATCAGAACACCCGCCGCCAAGAGACTCCGCCTGCTACTGACAGCCGCCATTTGGGACCGAGCACCCCAAAGGCAGCTTCAAGGAGTTCCCTGGCATGGCACTTCTTCAAACAATGTGCTGACGACAAGACCCGAGTGGTTTGCACGCTGTGCCATCAGAGCCTGAAGCGAGGCATTAACGTTCTGAACCTTAGCACAACCTGCATGACCAGGCACCTGCATGCAAAGCATGAACTGCAGTGGAGTAAACACCTTAAAAACAAGGAAGTCACTCAGGCTCCCCCTGCTGCCTCTTCTGCTGCTGCCACCTCGGCCTCTTCTGCTGCTGCTGCCGCCGCCTCGGCCTCTTCCTCTGCCTCTGGAGGAACGTTGGCACCTGCCGCCCAGCAAACAAGCGTTCAGCTCTCCATCTCACAAACATTGAGAGAAAGCGTAAATTCCCACCTAGCCACCCTCGATATCTGGCCCTGAATGCCAGCATTTCTAAACTACTGGCCTATGAAATGCTGTCATTTAGGCTGGTGGACACACACAGCTTCAAACAGCTCATGTCACTTGCTGTCCCACAGTATGTTGTTCCCAGCCGCCACTACTTCTCCAAGAGAGCCGTGCCTTCCCTGCACAAACTAGTGTCCGATAAAATCAAGTGTGCACTGCGCAACGCCATCTGTGGCAAGGTTCACCTAACCACAGATACGTGGACCAGTAAGCACGGCCAGGGACGCTATATCTCCCTAACTGCACACTGGGTAAATGTAGTGGCGGCTGGGCCCCAGGCGGAGAGCTGTTTGGCGCACGTCCTTCCGCCGCCAAGGATCGCAGGGCAACATTCTTTGCCTCCTGTCTCCTCCTCCTCCTACTCAGCTTCCTCCTCCTCTTCTTCCACCTGCTCATGCAGTCAGCCACACACCTTCACCACCAACTTCAGCACAGCACGGGGTAAACGTCAGCAGGCCATTCTGAAACTCATATGTTTGGGGGACAGGCCCCACACCGCACAGGAGTTGTGGCGGGGTATAGAACAACAGACCGACGAGTGGTTGCTGCCGGTGAGCCTCAAGCCCGGCCTGGTGGTGTGCGATAATGGGCGAAATCTCGTTGCAGCTCTGGGACTAGCCGGTTTGACGCACATCCCTTGCCTGGCGCATGTGCTGAATTTGGTGGTGCAGAAGTTCATTCGCAACTACCCCGACATGTCAGAGCTGCTGCATAAAGCGTCTGTTCGCGCTTCTGGCGTTCACACCCTGCCGCTGCTCGCCTGTCTGCGCTACAGCGTAACTTCGGCCTTCCCGTATGCGACGTACCCACCAGGTGGAACTCCACCTTGCATATGCTGGACAGACTGTGCGAGCAGCAGCAGGCCATAGTGGAGTTTCAGCTGCAGCACGCACGGGTCAGTCGCACTGTGGATCAGACACACTTCACCACCAATGACTGGGCCTCCATGCGAGACCTGTGTGCCCTGTTGCGCTGTTTCGAGTACTCCACCAACATGGCCAGTGGCGATGACGCCGTTATCAGCGTTACAATACCACTTCTATGTCTCCTTGAGAAAACACTTAGGGCGATGATGGAAGAGGAGGTGGCCCAGGAGGAAGAGGAGGAAGAGGGGTCATTTTTAGCACTTTCAGGCCAGTCTCTTCGAAGTGACTCAGAGGGAGTTTTTTTGCAACACCAGAGGCCAGGTACAAATGTGGCCAGACAGGGCCCACTACTGGAGGACGAGGAGGACGAGGATGAGGAGGAGGTGGAGGAGGATGAGGATGAAGCATGTTCACAGCGGGGTGGCACCCAAAGCAGCTCGGGCCCATCACTGGTGCGTGGCTGGGGGGAAACACAGGACGATGACGATACGCCTCCCACAGAGGACAGCTTGTCCTTACCTCTGGGCAGCCTGGCACACATGAGCGACTACATGCTGCAGTGCCTGCACAACGACAGCAGAGTTGACCACATTTTAACGTGTGCGGACTACTGGGTTGCCACCCTGCTGGATCCCCGGTACAAAGACAATGTGCCCACCTTACTTCCTACACTGGAGCGTGATAGGAAGATGCGCGAGTACAAGCGCACGTTGGTAGACGCGCTACTGAGAGCATTCCCAAATGTCACAGGGGAACCAGTGGAAGCCCAAGGCGAAGGCAGAGGAGGAGCAAGAGGTCGCCAACGCAGCTGTGTCACGGCCAGCTCCTCTGAGGGCAGGGTTAGCATGGCAGAGATGTGGAAAAGTTTTGTCAACACGCCACAGCTAAGTGCACCACCACCTGATACGGAACGTGTTAGCAGGAGGCAACATTTCACTAACATGGTGGAACAGTACCTGTGCACACCCCTCCACGTACTGACTGATGGTTCGGCCCCATTCAACTTCTGGGTCTCCAAATTGTCCACGTGGCCAGAGCTAGCCTTTTATGCCTTGGAGGTGCTGCCCGGCGGCCAGCGTTTTGTCTGAACGTGTATTCAGCACGGCAGGGGGCGTCATTACAGACAAACACAGCCGCCTGTCTACAGCCAATGTGGACAAGCTGACGTTCATAAAAATGAACCAGGCATGGATCCCACAGGACCTGTCCATCCCTTGTGCAGATTAGATACTAACTACCTCCCCTTAACAATATATTATTCTACTCCAGGGCACTTCCTCATTCAATACTATTTTTAATTTCATTTTACCATTATATTGCGGGGCAACCCAAAATTGAATGAACCTCTCCTCTGTCTGGGTGCCGGGGCCTAAATGTGTGACAGTGGCCTGTTCCAGTGGTGGGTGACGTGAAGCCTGATTCTCTGCTATGACATGAAGACTTATTCTGTGCTGACATGAAGCCAGATTCTCTGTTACGCGACCTTTCTCCTCTGCCTGGGTGCCTGGGCCTAAATATGTGACAGTGGCCTGTTCCAGTGGTGGGTGACGTGAAGCCTGATTCTCTGCTATGACATGAAGACTTATTCTGTGCTGACATGAAGCCAGATTCTCTTTTACGCGACCTCTCTCCTCTGCCTGGGTGCCTGGGCCTAAATATGTGACAGTGGCCTGTTCCAGTGGTGGGTGACGTGAAGCCTGATTCTCTGCTATAACATGAAGACTTATTCTGTGCTGACATGAAGCCAGATTCTCTGTTACGCGACCTCTCTCCTCTGCCTGGGTGCCTGGGCCTAAATATGTGACAGTGGCCTGTTCCAGTGGTGGGTGACGTGAAGCCTGATTCTCTGCTATGACATGAAGACTTATTCTGTGCTGACATGAAGCCAGATTCTCTTTTACGCGACCTCTCTCCTCTGCCTGGGTGCCTGGGCCTAAATATGTGACAGTGGCCTGTTCCAGTGGTGGGTGACGTGAAGCCTGATTCTCTGCTATAACATGAAGACTTATTCTGTGCTGACATGAAGCCAGATTCTCTGTTACGCGACCTTTCTCCTCTGCCTGGGTGCCTGGGCCTAAATATGTGACAGTGGCCTGTTCCAGTGGTGGGTGACGTGAAGCCTGATTCTCTGCTATGACATGAAGACTGATTCTGCGCTGACATAAGGCCAGATTCTCTGTTACGGGACCTCTCTCCTCTGTCTGGGTGCCGGGGCCTAAATGTGTGACAGTGGCCTGTTCCAGTGGTGGGTGACGTGAAGCCTGATTCTCTGCTATGACATGAAGACAGATTCTGCGCTGACATAAGGCCAGATTCTCTGTTACGGGACCGCTCTCCTCTGTCTGGGTGCCGGGGCCTAAATGTGTGACAGTGGCCTGTTCCAGTGGTGGGTGACGTGAAGCCTGATTCTCTGCAATGACATGAAGACTGATTCTGTGCTGACATAAGGCCAGATTCTCTGTTACGGGACCTCTCTCCTCTGCCTGGGTGCCTGGGCCTAAATGTGTGACAGTGGCCTGTTCCAGTGGTGGGTGACGTGAAGCCTGATTCTCTGCTATGACATGAAGACTGATTCTGCGCTGACATCAGGCCAGATTCTCTGTTACGGGACCTCTCTCCTCCTCCTGGGTGCCTGGGCCTAAATGTGTGACAGTGGCCTGTTCCAGTGGTGGGTGACGTGAAGCCTGATTCTCTGCTATGACATGAAGACTGATTCTCTGCTGACATGAAGCCAGATTCTCTGCTATGGCATGAAGAGACTGATTCTGTGCTGACATGAAGCCAGATTCTTTGCTATGGCATGAAGAGACTGATTCTCTGCTGACGTGAAGCCAGATTCTCTGCTATGGGACCTCTGTCCAATTGATATTGGGTCATTTTTATTTTTTTTATTTTTATTTTAATTAATTTCCCTATCCACATTTGTTTGCAGGGGATTTACCTACATGTTGCTGCCTTTTGCAGCCCTCTAGCTCTTTCCTGGGCTGTTTTACAGCCTTTTTAGTGCCCAAAAGTTCGGGTCCCCATTGACTTCAATGGGGTTCGGGACGAAGTTCGGTTCGGGTTCGGATCCCGAACCCGAACATTTCCGCGAAGTTCGGCCGAACTTCTCGAACCCGAACATCCAGGTGTTCGCTCAACTCTAATGATGGACTATTCCTCCCTGGAAATGTGTTTCAGTTCATCAATATTTCTGGGATGTCTTGTGTTCACAGCCCTCTCCAGATAATGCTGCATCATTTCAATCAGGTTTGTTCTGAACTCTCACTTTAACCACACAAATCTTTAGATGATCTTCTTCTTTCAATAATTTCTTTGTTGATTTAAATGTGTGCTTTGGGTTGTTGTTTTGTTGCATCACCCAATGCCTCTTCAGCTCGGGATCATGGACTGCTGCCCTTACATTCTCCTGTAAAATGTTTACACCTTAGAATTCATTGATCCCTCAATTATTGCATGGCGTCCAGGGCCTGAGGCAGGAAAGCCTCTTGCTCCCAACAGTGATGCTCCCTCCATCAGACTTCTCAGTTGGGATGAGGTTCCAGCGATCTTGCAAAGTGTTCTTTTTCCTCCAAATATAATAGGATTAGGGATTTGGACTTTGCTGAAGAGGAACCACCAGGCCTCTGTGTGGTTGACAGCTGACACATGGAAGTCATAGACATTGGAGCACAGCACTGAGGGCGTCAGGAAAAACCATAGTCAGGGGCAGGTCGAGGTCAGGGCTGGTGAAGTGCATTCAATGCTGGAATCAGTCCAAGGTCAGGGTAAGCAGCAGTGGATCAGTACATAGGACAAGCACAGGTCCAGACAGCAGCGGAGGGTCAGAATCTAGTAAACAGGCAACAGGATACAGCACACCTTGAATATAGAAAGGACATTTTACATTGATCTAGCAAGTATTTTCAAAGTGCATTCATTCTTCAGATTGCTCCAGCAAAATACTGAAAACTATTATTCAGCACACTGAAGCTTCATTTTGCTTTAACATTAGGTGGTGGCCTTATGCAAGTGGTAGAAACACTTCACAGCACTACCTGTGCCATGCCCACTTCAGCCGCCTCACCTGTGTATATAGCAGAAAGGCCAAAATGTCTTCACTGGATTAGTTTTTTGCCTTACACGAATCTTATGTTGTTGCAGATTATTGAATTTCTATTTTTCTATTGTAATGCATCAATTATGCCACTATATGAACTTTTCCAAGTGACAATGTGCTGGGATCATTTTTTATTCTGATAGTATTCTGACCTCAGACTGGGCCTCAGGTTCATCTTCCAACAAGACAATGACCCTAAGCACACATCCAAGACAACACAACAGTGGCTTAGCGACAATTCTGTGAATGTCCTTGAGTGGCCCAGCTAGTGTCCTGGCTTGAACCCAATAGAACATCTTTGGAGAGACCTGAAAATTGCTGTCCACTGAAGGTCCCTGTAGAACGTGATAGAACTTGAGATGATCTGCAGAAGAATAACTGAGAAGAATAGCAGAAAATACCCAAATCCAGGTGTGGAAACCTTGTGGAATCATCCCCAAGAAGACTAGAGGATGTAATCACTGCCAAAAGTGCTTCAACTAAGTCCTGAGTAAAAGGTCTGAATACTTATGCCAATGCAAGGTTTTACTTTTTCCTTTTCATTAAATTTGTAAAGATTTTGAACATTCTGCTTTCACTTATTCATTATGGGGCATTTAGCAAAAGGCTGCAACATAACAAAATGTGAAAGCTTTCTGAATGCCCAAAAGTATTCTGCCCAACTTATGCCCAACTGGATGTGTGCGCTTCTTTTCTTGTTCAACTGCATAGCATTAAATGGAGCTGAACAGAAAGACAAAAATGCACACACCCGCAGCCTGTGCGAGTGCAGCAGGGATGGAGCTATCGGCAGCATGGACTATAGGTAAATATTAATGAAATTATCTTTCTACAACAGTTCCAAGAAATGTTAGCATTTGTTGTAATGTCCAGAGGACCCATTAAAGGATGTTGAATTTTCGAATTTTGCCGTATTTTTCGACCTATAAGACGCACCTGCCCATAAGATGCACCTATGTTTTAGAGGAGAATAACAAAAAAAAAAATTTCATTAGACCTCAGATCAGACCACCAATTAGACCCTCAATGTTAATCAGACCTCAGCTTACAGCCCCAATCAGACCCCCAATGCCCTTCCGGTATAGATGTGACACTGCATATGGGGTTGAGCACGTCCTGCTTTTCATTACCACGCCATTTTGTAGTTTATATATAGAATTGTTTGGAGGTGAAAAAACTCCTAGTTTGAATGTGCCTTTTTTTCCATCTACAGGCAACATTCTGGTGCACATGTGAGGCCTGGGCTATATCAGCTAGTCTTAGGTGGGGCTCAGAGCTCTCTCCCTCCTCCTATTGTAAGCATGCCTTCATGCTGGAGGTAACTTGGAGTTTGCTGTGAGTCGGACTTTGCGCGCCTGTAATTTTCCCACTGGCTCCTGGTATTGCCCATACGGCACAGGTAGGTTTAGCGTTAGGTCCAGAGCTACTTGAGAAACCTTGGTGCAGTGCTCAGGCTCAGACATGTCCTCCACAGTAGGATATATTGACTAATCTCTCACTTTTACATCAGTATGAGGGTTTAGTAAGACCGCAGAGTGCACCTGTCTTTGTAAAAGTTATAGTTATTTTGTTTGATTGTTTATCACATCCACACATTTTCTATCCTGTGTAGGATGTCTATTGTGGTACTTCTGGTCCACTGCGGGCATTGTATGCATTTTTGCTGGGGATTACTATTGCGGACCTCAAGTGCAGGATCTGCCACGCCCCCCCCCCCCGGTATAGATGCGCCACTGCATATGGGGTTGAGCACTTTCTTCTTTTCATTACCACGCCAATTTGTAGTTTATATCCCAATGTCAATACAATCCTCAATCAGACCTCAGATCAGACACCCAATGTTAATAAGACCCCAATAAGACCTCAGATGAGACCCCCAATCAGAGCTCAGACTAGACCCCCATTTTAAATGACCCCCAATGTTAATTAGACCCCAATAATGCTGCAGAGTATGATTGCTGGGTGCAGCGGAGTCAATTCAGATCAGACGTTGTGGAGTAATAAGAACTGGCTTCATTTGAACATGCGTGCAATAACAGAAGGTCACCTTACATGGTGAATGGCACAGACAGGAAAAAAGAAATCAGTGAGTTCACCTCAAAGTACAGGAAAAACAACACATTATAGAAATGCATAGAGAGACCACAAGTGAGCATTAGTAACAGCGACATCTAGTGTTATAACTGTGAACTGCAGTCAATCCAGAAGTCACTCCAGCAATAGACTAAGCTGTAAGTTGCTATATCTCCAACAAATAAGACCTCAGATCAGACCCACAATCAGACCTCAGACCCCAATGTGAATGACCCCCCCAATCAGACCTCAGATAAGAGCCCCATACCTCAGATGAGACCACTATACCTCATATCCGACCCCCCATGCCTCAAATCAGACCCCCATGCCTCAAATCAGACCCCCATGCCTCAGAGTAGACCCCCATGCCCCAGAGCAAAATATATATATATATATATATATATATATATAAAAATATAATATATACAGTACAGACCAAAAGTTTGTACATACCTTCTCATTCAAAGAGTTTTCTTTATTTTCATGACTATGAAGGCATCAAAACTATGAATTAACACATGTGGAATTATATACATAACAAACAAGTGTGAAACAACTGAAAATATGTCATATTCTAGGTTCTTCAAAGTAGCCACCTTTTGCTTTGATTACTGCTTTGCACACTCTTGGCATTCTCTTGATGAGCTTCAAGAGGTAGTCATCTGAAATGGTCTTCTAACAGTCTTGAAGGAGTTCCCAGAGATGCTTAGCACTTGTTGTCCCTTTTGCCTTCACTCTGCGGTCCAGCTCACCCCAAACCATCTCGATTGGGTTTAGGTCCGGTGACTGTGGAGGCCAGGTCATCTGGCGCAGCACCCATCACTCTCCTTCATGGTCAAATAGCCCTTACTTTCAAAGTTTTCCCAATTTTTCTGCTGACTGACTGACCTTCATTTCTTAAAGTAATGATGGCCACTCGTTTTTCTTTACTTAGCTGCTTTTTTCGTGCCATAATACAAATTCTAACAGTCTATTCAGTAGGACTATCAGCTGTGTATCCACCTGACTTCTCCTCAACGCCACTGATGGTCCCAACCCCATTTATAAGGCAAGAAATTCCACTTATTAAACCTGACAGGGCACAACTGTGAAGTGAAAACCATTTCAGGGGACTACCTCTTGAAGCTCATCAAGAGAATGCCAAGAGTGTGCAAAGCAGTAAACAAAGCAAAAGGTGGCTACTTTGAAGAACCTAGAATATGACATATTTTCAGTTGTTTCACACTTGTTTGTTATGTATATAATCCCACATGTGTTAATTCATAGTTTTGATGCCTTCAGTGTGAATCTACAATTTTCATAGTCATGAAAATAAAGAAAACTCTTTGAATGAAAAGGTGTGTCCAAACTTTTGGTCTGTACTGTACATATTTGTGAAATTTTATCCTCTGTCTATCTTGGACAACTGATTTTTTTAATATGGCAAAATTTATATCTAGCTTCACTTGTGCACTTAAAATATGTTAGTTATTAAATTAATATTATTTAATTATTAAAAAGGTTGTCCTATCAGCAACTGATCCGCTTTGTCCCATTACAGCAAATAATCCTCTTTCACATGTTAGTCACTCAATTCAACTCTACAGGACTGCTGGAGATAGCTGAGAACAAGCACTTGACTATCCCCAGATGCCCCCATAGAATTCAATGGAGCAGCAGTGTGTGTGGATGTTCTCCATGCCATTAAAATCAGGGAACCTTGTTCTGGTGATCTGTATGGGCCACAGCGGTCAGACCCTCGGTGGTCAGACACTTATCCTCTATGCTGTGGACAGGGAATACGTTGTTATAATGGGATAACACTCTTAAAAAGATAGATACAGGGAGTGCAGAATTATTAGGCAAGTTGTATTTTTGAGGATTAATTTTATTATTGAACAACAACCATGTTCTCAATGAACCCAAAAAACTCATTAATATCAAAGCTGAATATTTTTGGAAGTAGTTTTTAGTTTGTTTTTAGTTTTAGCTATTTTAGGGGGATATCTGTGTGTGCAGGTGACTATTACTGTGCATAATTATTAGGCAACTTAACAAAAAACAAATATATACCCATTTCAATTATTTATTTTTACCAGTGAAACCAATATAACATCTCAACATTCACAAATATACATTTCTGACATTCAAAAACAAAACAAAAACAAATCAGTGACCAATATAGCCACCTTTCTTTGCAAGGACACTCAAAAGCCTGCCATCCATGGATTCTGTCAGTGTTTTGATCTGTTCACCATCAACATTGCGTGCAGCAGCAACCACAGCCTCCCAGACACTGTTCAGAGAGGTGTACTGTTTTCCCTCCTTGTATATCTCACATTTGCTGATGGACCACAGGTTCTCAATGGGGTTCAGATCAGGTGAACAAGGAGGCCATGTCATTAGATTTTCTTCTTTTATACCCTTTCTTGCCAGCCACGCTGTGGAGTACTTGGACGCGTGTGATGGAGCATTGTCCTGCATGAAAATCATGTTTTTCTTGAAGGATGCAGACTTCTTCCTGTACCACTGCTTGGAGAAGGTGTCTTCCAGAAACTGGCAGTAGGACTGGGAGTTGAGCTTGACTCCATCCTCAACCCGAAAAGGCCCCACAAGCTCATCTTTGATGATACCAGCCCAAACCAGTACTCCACCTCCACCTTGCTGGCATCTGAGTCGGACTGGAGCTCTCTGCCCTTTACCAATCCAGCCACGGGCCCATCCATCTGGCCCATCAAGACTCACTCTCATTTCATCAGTCCATAAAACCTTAGAAAAATCAGTCTTGAGATATTTCTTGGCCCAGTCTTGACGTTTCAGCTTGTGTGTCTTGTTCAGTGGTGGTCGTCTTTCAGCCTTTCTTACCTTGGCCATGTCTCTGAGTATTGCACACCTTGTGCTTTTGGGCACTCCAGTGATGTTGCAGCTCTGAAATATGGCCAAACTGGTGGCAAGTGGCATCTTGGCAGCTGCACGCTTGACTTTTCTCAGTTCATGGGCAGTTATTTAGCGCCTTGGTTTTTCCACACGCTTCTTGCGACCCTGTTGACTATTTTGAATGAAACGCTTGATTGTTCGATGATCACGCTTCAGAAGCTTTGCAATTTTAAGAGTGCTGCATCCCTCTGCAAGATATCTCACTATTTTTGACTTTTGTGAGCCTGTCAAGTCCTTCTTTTGACCCATTTTGCCAAAGGAAAGGAAGTTGCCTAATAATTATGCACACCTGATATAGGGTGTTGATGTCATTAGACCACACCCCTTTTCATTACAGAGATGCACATCACCTAATATGCTTAATTGGTAGTAGGCTTTCGAGCCTATACAGCTTGGAGTAAGACAACATGCATAAAGAGGATGATGTGGTCAAAATACTCATTTGCCTAATAATTCTGCACTCCCTGTAGATAGATAGATAGATAGATAGATAGATAGATAGATAGATAGATAGATAATATATATGAGATAGATAGATAGATAGATAGATAGATAGATAATTAGATTGGTCTACTCATTTCATCTTGAAAAAAAAAAAGAAAAACTGCAATGACCATGTTATTGAAGTTTGGTTTAAACGTCTGGTGATTAGGATGTGATAGACTGCAATGATGGTTCATGAAAATGTAACTGCTCTCTCTGCATCCGGCACTGTCATGTCATATTGAAAAATGGGCTATTAATCCCACATTCAGATGTACCTGATCTTCAAACAACTTTGGTTAATGGCCTATTTTGGCAGCCAGGAAGATTGCTATGCATCAGGAAAACGCTGCCTGGATGTGTAAAATATGAGAGTTTCATATTTTTCAGTTTTGAATGCAAATGAAATTGTTGCTAAGTGGGCAACCATTTAATGCTGTGTTGAAGAAGAAGAAAACATTTCTGAGATATATACAACTCTGTCTTTTTGCCATTTTTCAAAAAGATTTAGCATTTCTACAAAACAATTTGTTTTACATTTTAGAGACAAAAAAAATAAAATATAAACGGAGTGTATCTGTAATTTCTCAAAGAACTAAGAGCAAAAAGAATGTGTTTTTAACTTCACCATTCTGTGCAGATTGAGGTGGTTTTTCAGGTCTTTAAAACTGGGGGCCCATCCTTAGGATAGGACATCCATATCATATTGGTGGGGTCCAGCTCTCAGCAACCTTTCCAATGAGCTGTTTAAAGGGCCCGAACTCCATGACCCCCTCCATTGTTTACGCTGCTCTGTACAGCACAGCTCTGTAAATATATTGACATTGGCCCCTTCGTTCACGGGGGCAAAGGGAGTCAAAGATGTTGAACCTCCACTGATCTCTATGGTTCTCCTGGATTCAACTCCAATCAAGTGGAATATTTGTTCAGGGTGTGTATGTCCTTCCAGTGTTTTGTATGCACCAGTTTCTTCCCATATTTAAAAAAAAAAAACACTAATTGATCAATTTGGAATTTCTACTGTTAGCCCCAATGGGTACATGGATTAATGTGAGCTATGGCAATCTCTATATGCCACTGTGGAATATGCATGTACTATTTAAAGGGGTATTTCCATCCTGCACATTTATGACAATAGGATATGCCATGAGTATCCTATCTGTGTGGGTCCTACCTCTGGGACCTGTTCCTATCTCAAGAACAGGCCTCAAAAGTGAATGAAGAGCAAGCTGCGTGCGCAACCACACCCCATTCACCACTATGGAACTTCAAAATTGCTCAGCTATTTTTATTAGTCCCATAGCGGTAAATGGAGGAGTAGATGCCCATGTGCAGCTTGCTTTCCTTTCACTGCTATGGGCCTTCCTAAAATAATCGAGCAGACTCACTCAGAAGTCCCTTAGCAGTGGATGAAAGGAAACTGCTCATACACAGGATGCTTTGTGTTCACAGCCGGATCTGCTTTTGCTGTAAGATGAGAGTGGGTCCCAGATGTTGGACCCAGACCTATAAGAAATTTATAGAAAATACAATTGATACAGAATCTCATAAATTTCCCAGATAATACAACCCCTTTAACAAATACAACAGTAGGTGACGAGAAAACCTTATTAATTTTCAGCTTCATTTTACCTATAAAATACTGGTAACGGGGCACAAAATAACTATCTTGACACACAGAGCCTAAAACACGCATGGTTAAAATTAGTGTTGAGTGAATCGAAGTCAAACGAATTAAGTTTGATCTGAATTTTTTTTTGATGCAGAGCTGAATTTCCCCACGTTTCACAGTAACAAATCTTTTTCCTGAAATGGCAGCTAAAATAAAAATAAAAATATAGTTACCTTATTCACTTGCTCATGGAGAGGCCGTCGGCGCCATCTTGATTGAAACTTGTAACTTGTGACGTCACCACGCCAGTGCTCTGGGCTGGGCACGGTGACGTCATCAGTGATGACGTCCCCATGCCCAGCCAGTGTGATGTCATCACGTCACCGCACAAGCTTTAGCGCGGTGACTTCAATGAACATGGCCGCGACTGCTTCTCCGAGAGCAAAAGGTAAGTATGTATTATTTTTTTTATACTGGATTAACTCCTGAAAGCCCACAATTGTAGCATCAGATGCCGCAATCAGTGAGGAATGCGGCATCTGAGGGGTTCAATGGTGCGATCGCCTAGTTCACCTAGTTAATATACTACAATGTACATAACAGGAAGATAAAGGCATGTCCTCGTTAGCTTAGTGGCCAGTGGTAGGTTAGTAGTTTTTCTTCTGTATAATAAAGGTCATCTTCAGTTCTGGATCAGTACAAGCAGTAAAGTAGGAATAATACTTACTAGAAGATTCAACTCATGTATGTTCATTGCCCAAGGAGACTGAGGCCTCCATTTATTAAATATTCACTAACACCCGGAGGTATCAACCTGAAGACGTATCTGATCTTTGTAATAAAGTGTCTGTTCAGACTGCACCCAGATCATGAATGCTTTTGTCTTCCCAATCAATCATGGCCTATGCTGTAGAATCAATGGAGGTTACCAAAGGTAAAAAGAAGAAAAACAACATACAGTACATCACAAGCAAAAGACTTTATCACCCATGTTTATTATGTAAAGGCCCCTTTGTTGACTAACATTTTGAAAATGTGTTATGTATTCGTTTTTTAATATAATTTTATGTTATGATTAGTGCTGAGCGATCCGAATTTCGGGGAAAATTCGATATGCCACAAAGCGGAATTTCCTTGTGCTTCGTGGTAGCGAATCGATTTCCCCTGAAATAGTGTAAAAAAAAACATGCTTACCTCATCCATTTGCTCGTGACGGCCTGGCCGCCGCAATCTTGATTAAAGATCTCGCACAAAATCCCGTGCACGGTGACGTATGACGGTTCATGCAAGATTTCACGCCAGATCTTCAATCAAGAGGGCGGCAGGCGGCCCGTTGTCAGCAAATGAATGAGGTATATACGATTTAATTTTTGAAAATTATATTTTACACCCAATCATTTCTATCAGATGCTGTGATCATGTATGAACAAGGCAACTGAGGGGTACAGTGATAAGTGCTATGATTTTTCAATACTTCGCTCATCTCTCTGATAGGGTGACTTCTAAATTCTTGCTCCGAGCTAATATGTTACCAGGGTAAGGTGTGCACTTAGCCACCATTGTTAAAGGGGTTTTCTGATTTGTAATAACATACTTTAACATAATCCTTTATTTTGTAATGTGTTTCTTTTACCTTGATTGCTCCTGTCTTCCATTCTGAACTGTGGTCCCATGACCGTGTCCCTGCAGCTCTTTCTTATTTTCTGTATAGTGATGTCCATGTGCAGCTAGCCTTCCGTGTGAGCCAAAGCAGAAGATGGGAGTGGTAGTGGGACCTGACGTGAAGCTGTTGTAGTGTTACGAGGTTTGATGCAGTGAAAAAGGTGATGATGAAACGAACCAAGCAAAGATGAACAAATAACATGTTGATTTACTGAGTGCAAAATGGATAGCAGCACATTCATCAGCAGTTAGTACAAAGTTTGCTTTCTCTCCTCCCAGATAATGGGGTATGGTGGCTGACAACCCAGCAAAGACACTCAGAGACTTACTAGCTGACAATGTCTGTCTCTGGATTCCTTTCCCTATGACTGCACTCTGAAGCCTGTGGCTGTAGGTTTCCACTGTATGATGAGGGCTTCTCGCTATGCCTATCCTGAACTCTTATGAGGTGTCTTTACATGGTGATAGCTCGGTTGCTTGATCACTCTGCTGACTCTAATACACCTTGCTGTGTAGAGTCTTTATTGACCCCATCATCTTTCCACAATGCATTCCGTTCCGTTTAGTTGCGTTCCCATACCGGAGAGCAAACCGCAACATGTTGTAGTTTGCTTTCCGTCCTGGGATGCGGAGCAAGACTCTGACACAATCTGACACAATAGAAAATGGATGACTTTCAATGGAGTTCATGGCGGATCCGTCTTGGCAATGTTAAAGAAAATACAACCGGATCTGTTCATAATGGATGCAAACAGTTGTATTATCAGTAAAGGAAGTGTTACTGATGAACAGTGATGGCCAGTTCGCAGTGTTTGCCGATGAACACATGCGATCTGCCATCTTCACTCCCAAGTCCGGCGATGCAGAGGTAAGTCCTTACCTGTGCCTGCGCCGCGAGCCGCTCTGAAACACATGCGGTCACCGGGAGCAGGCAGTTCCGAGAACACTTTGGAGTGAAGATGGCAGATCGCATGTGTTCATCGGTGAACACTGCGAACTGGCCATCACTGTTGATGAACCCTGCTGGATCCAGTAAAAACGCTAGTGTTAAAGTAGCCTTAGGCCTACTTTTCAGCAGCACGTCTTGGCTCTTGCCTGTTCACTAGCAGACTCTCTACACACTCTCTACAGTAGCTGATAAACCAGAAGCCAATCCAAGATGTGTGACTTGTCTGTAAAATGTAGGTCACATGAAGCCATTTATTCCCTAAGAGATGTGCTTCTCTTTCTAAAGAATAGTGCAATACACCAATTAACATGAAGAGACTGAAGGCCATCCATGGAGGAGGGTTCCCTCAGCTCAAGCTAAATTTAGGAGACTGTCTTCAGTCCTTTTTCTGGCTCTGCTTTTCACTGGGACAGGCTCTGTTTCCCTTCTTCTCCAGATTTACTCACTGATGCAACTTCAAACATCCATGTCAAAATGACCTACAGAAACCCATAATCACAGAGGAGCATGGGCCAATGAGAAGGCTGCAATGTCTTTGTCTGAGCTTAGCAACATCCATAGCAACCAATAGGAAAGTTGCCTACCCCTTTCTATATAAGAAACTCCCCAGCAGCCATTTTCTGCAGTATTTTGCAGTTCTGAGAGAGACAGCAGTGTTATTGCTGTGCTCTCTGCTTTCCTGTGTCATTACATTAGTTAGTTAGTTTATATATATAATACAGATAGTTAGTGGGAGATAGTCAGTGTAGGTTATATCCTGATATAGTATAGCTGATAGGTTCTGCTGTCCATACATACAGTTGCAAGAAAAAGTATGTGAACCCTTTGAAATTATATGGATTTCTGCACAAATTGGTCATAAAATGTGATCTGATCTTCATCTAAGTCACAACAATAGACAATCACAGTCTGCTTAAACTAATAACACACAAAGAATTAAATGTTACCATGTTTTTATTGAACACACCATGTAAACATTCACAGTGCAGGTGGAAAAAGTATGTGAACCCTTGGATTTAATAACTGGTTGAACCTCCTTTGGCAGCAATAACTTCAACCAAACGTTTCCTGTAGTTGCAGATTAGACGTGCACAACGGTCAGGAGTAATTCTTGACCATTCCTCTTTACAGAACTGTTTCAGTTCAGCAATATTCTTGGGATGTCTGGTGTGAATCGCTTTATTGAGGTCATGCCGCAGCATCTCAAACGGGTTGAGGTCAGGACTCTGACTGGGCCACTCCAGAAGGCGTATTTTCTTCTGTTTAAGCCATTCTGTTGTTGATTTACTTCTATGCTTTGGGTCGTTGTCCTGTTGCAACACCCATCTTCTGTTGAGCTTCAGCTGGTGGACAGATGGCCTTAAGTTCTCCTGCAAAATGTCTTGATAAACTTGGGAATTCATTTTTCCTTCGATGATAGCAATCTGTCCAGGCCCTGACGCAGCAAAGCAGCCCCAAACTATGATGCCCCCACCACCATACTTCACAGTTGGGATGAGGTTTTGATGTTAGTGTGCTGTGCCTCTTTTTCTCCACACATAGTGTTGTGTGTTTCTTCCAAACAACTCAACTTTGGTTTCATCTGTCCACAGAATATTTTGCCAGTACTGCTGTGGAACAGCCAGTTGCTCTTGTGCAAACTGTAAACGTGCAGCAATGTTTTTTTTTGGACAGCAGTGTCTTCCTCTGTGGTATACTCCCATGAAATACATTCTTGTTTAGTGTTTTATGTATCATAGATTCGCTAACAGGGATGTTAGCATATGCCAGAGACTTTTGTAAGTCTTTAGCTGACACTCTAGGATTCTTCTTCACCTCATTGAGCAGTCTTCACTGTTCTCTTGTAGTCATCTTTACAGGACGGCCACTCCTAGGGAGAGTAGCAGCAGTGCTGAACTTTCTCAATTTATAGACAATTTGTCTTACTGTGGACTGATGAACACCAAGGCTTTTGGAGATACTTTTATAACCCTTTCCAGCTTTATGCAAGTCAACAATTCTTAATCGTAGGTCTTCTGAGAGCTCTTTTGTGCGAGGCATCATTCACATCAGGCAATGCTTCTTGTGAAAAGCAAACCCAGAACTGGTGTGTGTTTTTTATAGGGCAGTGCAGCTGTAACCAACACCTCCAATCTCAACTCATTGGTTGGACTCCGGTTGGCTGACACCTCACTCCAATTAGCTCTTGGAGATGTCATTAGTCTAAGGGTGCACATACTTTTTCCACCTGCACTGTGAATGTTTACATGGTGTGTTTAATAAAAACATGGTAACATTTAATTCTTTGTGTGTTATTAGTTTAAGCAGACTGTAATTGTCTATTGTTGTGACTTAGATTAAGATCAGATCACATTTTATGACCAATTTGTGCAGAAATCCATATAATTCCAAAGGGTTCACATACTTTTTCTTGCAACTGTATATGCTACAGACATAGTGCTGTGATGTCACAAGTAGGGTTGAGCAAACCCGAACTGTAAAGTTCGGGTTCGTACCGAACTTTAGGATTTTTGGACTCGGACCCGAACATTTCAGTAAAAGTTCAGGTTTGGTGTTCGGCGCTTTCTTGGCGCTTTTTGAAAGGCTGCAGAGCAGCCAATCAACAAGGGGTTAACTGTATGACATTAGAAGCCATCACAGCCATGCCTACTAATGGCATGGCTGTGATTGGCCAGTGTAGCATGTGACCCAGCCTCTATATAAGCTGGAGTCACGTAGCGCTGCACGTCACTCTGCTGTGCTTAGTGTAGGGAGAGGATGCTGCTGGTCATTTCAGGGAGAGAATAGGAGAGAATCTTTGCTCAAAACATGAATCTAACTCAGCGATCTACATACATTGTGTTTTTTGGGTGCAGGGCACAATTTTTTTTCCTGCCCTAAGCCCATTGACCGACAAAAAAATAACTTTAAAAAGTCAGTTAGGTGGGCGGCGGCTGCCATTTTATGCAAGCTTAGTGCACCAGCACTGCATCTGAGCTTTTGGGACAATGAAAATCCAATTTTTTTTGGCAATATACAACATCTGGATTAGTCAGTATGCTATTTAAGCTAGAAATACAGCCATCATTTTCTGGGGTTTTAAAAACACACTTTTTTTGCCAAAAACCACTATTTTCCTGATCCGCAAGTGTTAAATTAAAGTTTAATGTATACAGCGTTCATATTCTGTTACCAAAAAAACACTTTTTTCGCAATATAGAACATCTGGATTAGTCAGTGTGCAATTTAAGCTAGAAATACAGCCATCATTTTCTGTGGTTTTAAAAACACACTTTTTTTGACAAAAAAACACTATTTTCAGGCCTTGCAGCATCAGCACATGTGAAATTACAGGCTTATATACTGCGGTCAAATTCAGTTGTTAAACAAATACTCGTTTGGGCAAAAAAAAGTTTATTTGGCAGCCTTTGCTGCATATGTCATTGTGAGATACACCCTTAATACATTTGGGTTAGATTCAGAGATTTGAAATACCGCTATTTGGTGCACCAATATTTAATTCAGGCCTACTGTGGGTCAGGCCGTGTGAGATACACCCTTTACATACAGGGGTTAGATTCAGGCATTTGAAATACAGCCATTTTGGGCAAAGAAATCTTTAATTGAGGCCTAGTCTGGTTCAGGCCGTGTGAGATACACCCTTTACATACTGTCGTTCTATTCTACTATTAATTAAACACCCATTTAGGGCAAGATCCTAAATTCGAGAAATATGAGGAGAGCATCAAATAAGGGACGTGGCCCAGGTCATGGTGCTGCTGGTGTAGCTCCTGTTGCAGGGAGAGGACATGGTCGATCTGTGCCAGCTACACGCACAAGTTAAACCCCTTCCTCAGGTGCGAGTAGGCGACAGAACCTGCAGCAGTATTTGGTCAGGCCTAATGCGGCTCTACGAATGGTGAGGGCCTGAACAAGTACAAGCGATAGTAGATTGGGTTGCTGACAGTGGATCCAGTTCCTTCACATTGTCTCCCACCCAGTCTCCTGCTGAAAGACCACAGTTGGCACCTGCAGCCGATGTCCATCAGTCTTTCAGTCTTTCACCTCACCCCCTTACAAATCAGCCAAGCAGTTTGAGCCCCAAGTCATGCAGCAGTCTCTTCTGCTTTTTGATGACTCTGTTAGCAGGGTTTCCCAGGGCCATCCACCTAGCGCTGCCCCAGAAGTGGAAGAGATTGAGTGCACCGATGCCTAACCACTTATCTTTCAAGATGAGTACATGGGAGGACCATCGCAGCACGTCCCGGATGACGACAAAACACAGATGCCAACTGCTGGGGCTTTCGAAAGTGTGCAGACCGACAAGGAAGGCAGGGGTGAAGACTGGGTGGAAAATGATGTGGAGGACTATGAGGTCCTCGACCCCACATGGAATCAAGGTCATGCGAGTGACCTATGTAGTTGAAAGGAAGAGGCAGTGGTTGCACAGAGCCACCAGCACAGTAGAAGAGGGAGCAGGGTGCAAAAGCGGAACGTCCGTCCTCTAGACAGTACGCCTGCTACTGCCCACCGCAGCAAGGAACCGAGCACACCAAAGCCAGCTCCAAGGAGTTCCCTGGCGTGGCAGTTCTTCAGACAATGTGCTGATGACAAGACACGAGTGGTTTGCACGCTGTGCAATCAGAGCCTGAAGTGAGGCATAAACGTTCTCAACCTGAGCACAACCTGCATGACCAGGCATTTAGGTGCAAAGCACGAGCTGCAGTGGAGTAGACACCTCAAAAACCAAGAAAGGTCTCTGGCTCCTCCTGCTTCCTCTTCTGCTGCAGTCTCAGCCTCTTCATCCACCTCTGTAGTGACAGTGCCACCTGCCATCCCACAAACAGAGGATCTGCCAGCAACACCAACACCTGGGTCACCAAGCATCTCCACAATGTCCCAAAGAAGCGTTCAGCTCTCAATCTCCCAAAAGCTGGAGAGGAAGAGGAAGTACCCCCCTACCCACCCGCGATCCCTAGCCCTGAATGTCAGAATTTCTAAATTACTAGCCTTTTAAATGCTGTCATTCCGCCTGGTGGAGACGGGTAGTTTTAAAGGCCTTATGGCGGTGGCTGCCCCACAGTACGTCGTGCCCAGCCGCCACTACTTTTCAAGGCGAGCCATACCTTCCCTGCACAACCAAATAGGGGACAAAATCAGGTGTGCACTGCGCAACGCCATCTGTGGCAAGGTGCACCTGACTACGGATACGTGGACCAGTAGGCACGGTCAAGGCCGTTATATCTCCATAACAGCACACTGGGTAAATGCAGTGGCGGCTGGGCCTGAGGCGGATAGCAGTTTGGCGCATGTCCTTCCACCACCGAGGATTGTGCCTCCTGTTGCTTCCTCCTCCTACTCTGCTTCCTCATCCTCTCCCAGCTCCTCATCCGGTCAGCGTAACACCTTCACCACCAAATTCAGCACAGACAGGGGTAAACGACAGCAAGCAGTTTTAAAAATTATCTGTTTGGGGGACAAACCCCACACCGGACGGGCCTTGAACAACAGACCGATGAGTGGTTTGTGCCAGTCAACCTCAAGCTTAGCCTGGTGGTGTGCGATAATGGGCAAAATCTCGTAGCAGCTCTGGGACTAGCCAGTTTGACGCACATCCCTTGCCTGGCGCATGTGCTGAGTTTGGTGGTGCAGAGATTCCTTAAAAATTACCCGATATGTCAGAGCTGCTGCATAAAGTGCGGGCCGTCTGTGCGCGCTTTCGGCGTTCTCACCCTGCTGCTGCTCGCCTGTCAGTGCTGCAGCGTAACTTCGGCCTTACCGCTCACCGCCTCATATTTACATTTTAGGGTGAAATTCATTCATTTTTGGGTATATAGTACCAGTGCTATACCTAGTAGGCCGGTTAAAAAAAAATAATTGTCTGTTACATTTTATGGTGAAATTCACCAATTATTGGGTGTGATGTACCACTGATATACCTAGTAGGCTGGTTTACAAAAAAAAAATTGTCAGTTACATTTTCAGTTGAAATTCAACAATTTTTGGGTGTGAAGTACCACTGCTATACCAGGTAGACAGGTTAAACAATAAAAAAAAAATAATAATTGGCAGTTACATTTTATGGTGAAATTCTGCAATTTTTTGGTGTGAAGTACCACTGATATACCTATTAGACCGGTAAAAAAAAAATATCATTTGTCAGTTACATTTTAGGGTCAAATTCACCAATTTTTGGGTGTAATATACCCCTCCTCTACCTAGTTGACAGCTTAATAAATTTCAATAATTTTGATTTTACATTTTCGGGTGACAATAAAAAATTGTTTTCTGTCATAGACCCCTGCTCTACCAAGTAGACAGGTTAATTAATTTCTGTAATTTTTCTGTTACATTCTTGAGTTGACATTATACAATTTTAGACGTGAATAAACCCCTGCTCTGCATAGTTGACAGGGAATAAAACTTCTGAAATGCTTCTTTAATCGATGCCAGCCACCTCCTTTGATTCAATGCTTAAACTTAAACAAGTTGTACCACATTTAAGCTTCAATAATTTGTCCCACATTTCCGCTATACTCTTTTGGCCAACATTTGGGCTTCTGTAATTTGTCCCACATTTGCGCCTCAATAGCTTTTCCCACATTTCTGCTCGATCCCAAATTTTTAAAATAAATTTATCTCCCTTAAATTTGGTCTCTTTTTCTCACGCTCCCTCTCCGGCCTGGAACCCTGAATCCCCGCTACCCATGATCACCATGGTAGGCGCTTAAAAGAACATCGAAAGTCGATAGAGCAGATATCAAATTGGATTGTGAACATCACGAGGATGTGCGACATGGTGGGGCAGTAAGTATGCACACACCTACACAAACTAACTGACAGGGGTCAGCCCCTGCAACTTCTGGGTCTCCAAATTGGACACATGACCTGAGCTTGCCCTTTACGCCTTGGAGGTGCTGGCCTGCCCTGCAGCCAGTGTATTGTCTGAACGTGTGTTTAGCACTACTGGAGGGTTATATTTCCCAATGTTTTGGGGTGTACCCTAATTAAAAAAAAAAATTAAAAAAAATGTAAACCAAGAAGCAGTGTAGGCTATCTCCTCCTCCTCCACACCGCCACATCCACCGCCTCCTCAACCTCCTACTTTATATGGACCTGGTCCTCCTAGATCAAGATTATTATTTTTTATTTTTACGTATTTTATGTTATTTTAAGTCATTTCCCTATCCACATTTGTTTGCAGAGCACTTGCCATGCTCTTAACCACATTTTGACGACATTTGCAGCCCTCTAGCCCTTTCCATGACATTTTTACAGCCTTTTTAGTGCTCAAAAGTTCGGGTCCCCATTGACTTCAGAGAGGTTCGGGTTCGGGGTCAACTTCGGGTCCTGAACTCAAACTTTTTTCGGCCGAACCAGTCGAACCCGAACATCCAGGTGTCCGCTCAACTCTAGTCACAAGTTCACAACAATACTTAGTGCACTTGTAGTCAGACCTGCTTAAATGTGAAGTTGCACATATTGCGCCAAAATATGCACATAATTAATTGCTGATTTGCGCAATTGCGAATATATTGGAGCACTCTATCTGCATATAAAGCTATTGTAATGTTCTGCCGTGCCAACCATTTTCTCCAGTCTCAGGAAACTTCTAGCAGCTTAAAATATGTAGCAACAGTGACACATGCCTGTATTTCGAGCGCATTACACGAATATTACATTGCTGATTTTCACAATCAAGAAAATTATCGCGAATTCGCAAATATATGATGAATATTTGCCCAAGTATTCGTGAAATATCGCGAATTCGAATATTGCCCCTGCCGCTCATCACTAACCAAAATCATTAAGAGGTACATGACTCTTAATACTTTTAGTACATCCTAGAAAGGTCCATGCACCTGGAAATTAAATCTACAACTGCAAGGAGCTAGCGTAGCTTTCAGGTGTAATGTGCTTCTTTCTTTTGGCAATTGTGTCAAGCCGCGGAGCAACCACCACCCATGTCCCACTCGCTTTTTATAAAACTGGAATAGAAGAGTGATAACTTCCCCTGTAGTCTCTGGGTAAGAGCTTTACTTGATATCCTCCTAGAAGCAATATAATATTAGGTCTCTTTCATACTTGCATATTTTGGACAGGATTTGCAAGCCAAAGCTAGGAGTGAGCTAAAAGCTTCCCATGATGCCTTTCCTGTGCTGTCACGTTCCTGACTTTGGCTAAAAAAAACCGAACAAAAAAAACCTCACAAAAAAATGCTATGTGAAAGTGGCTTTATTCATTGCAGCTGCCATAACGTGAAAATGGCCACCTGCAAGTATAAAAAAAAAAATAAAATCCAATGTTAAAATAATAATAAAACATTGTTTTTCTTCTAGAGATCTAACAAAACTAGAATGAGGTACATGAGACATACCCTTTAACATAGATGACATTCCCTGTAAATACCCCTTGGTGAATTGAATTGATTTGATTTCCTCGAGTAGGGAACTGTGTATTTTATGTGCTGTAAATGGCATCTCATATAACAAAGAATTTCTTGGGTTTCCCGTTTTGCTGATGCTTGGCTTGTATTGTGCATATTTTTTCCAAAAAAAACCAATAGCTAAGCATTGAAATAGTAATGAATAATTTAAAAGAAGATATTCACAGCTTTTGGGGCTTATGTTTTATTAAAGCTATTTCCTCTATGACCTACCTTATCTTCATTCTGCTGTTCCCTAATTAACTACTGCGAAGCAATTATATCCTTATTTCTTCATTCCTGCTCCTCTCATATTCCGCTTTTCTTAATTACCCCTGTGCTGTACTCATATTGTTTTGCACGAGGGGAGGAATGTTAAGCTGCAGATAAAGATGAAAGTTTAGAGCCGGGAACTAGGGTCAAGTGCGATAATAGGACAGAAACGTCATAAGGTGTAGCAATCAATTACCCTCTGTTTAACCTTTTCTATGCCATTGCATTTAATTTCCATATTGTCCTAATTTTATCTTCAATTTTTATACTGGTTGGCTGCAAGGGCAGCAAATCTGCTGAAAAATCTTCATACTGTACATTACATACCATTTTCACAGCAAAATACACCAACAGATGTGCAACAGAGCAAGCGATGGATATGGAAATCTGTAGAATATGCTAAAATATGCATAGATTCCTTTGTGCATGTGCATGTTGACCCAAGCCGCTGTGGTATTTTTCCAATCATGTGAGTAGTATGCTGTCCCACCTAAAGCTTTGGTGTCTTGTTGCAATGATCATGTCATGGCTCTATTTGGCTTGCTGCATATGTTGCTACAGCTTCAGGATCAACCAGTGGTGTTGCAAGGGGGGTGCGGGGGGTGCGGGCCGCATCGGGTGACACCAGTGATGGGGGTGACACCAGCAGGGCCGGAATTTACGAATCATAGTCATTTGTATTGCCGACCTCAGGAGAGATGTGTCTGGGATTCGAACCCACAACCTCTTCCTGTATGTCCATATATGGAGTCAGTGCTTATGTATTCTAATTTAGCCTGTATTTCAGAAAAGTTTCTGCTGGGATTCAAACCCACAACCTTCTGTATCAGAGGCAAAGCACCTAACCACACGGCCATAAGAACAGCATTTACTGAAAAAATATGAGACTTCTACTGTTATAGCTGGCTAAGTGTACATCTATACACATGACTGCTGCCCTAACGCACCCAGCACTGCTATATCTCTATATGACAGCTGTCCCAGCACACTCAGCACTGCTATATCTATATATATGATAGCTGCCCCAGCACACCCAGCTCTGCTACATCTAATACACATGACAGCTGCACAAGCACACTCAGCTCTACTATATCTCTATATATGACAGCTGCCCCAGCAAACCCAGCTCTTCTACATCTATACAAATGACAGCTGCCCCAGCACACCCAGCTCTGCTACATCTATATATCTCTAAGTATTGCTATACAGTAGATAGATATATAGAGATATAGCAGAGCTGAGTGTGCTGGGGCAGCTGTCATGTGTATAGATGTAGCAGTGCTGGGTGTGTTTGGGCAGCTGTCATGTGTATAGATGTAGCAGAGCTGGGTTTGCTGGGGCAGCTGTCATATATAGAGATATAGTAGATCTGAGTATGCTGGTGCAGCTGTCATGTGTATTAGATGTAGCAGAGCTGGGTGTGCTGGGGCAGCTATCATATATAGAGATATAGCAGAGATGAGTGTGCTGGGGCAGCTGTCATATAGAGATATAGCAGTGCTGGGTGTGTTTGGGCAGCTGTCATGTGTATAGATGTAGAAGAGCTGGGTTTGCTGGGGTAGCTGTCATATATAGAGATATAGCAGAGCTGAGTGTGCTGGGACAGCTGTCATATAGAGATATAGCAGTGCTGGGTGTGTTTGGGCAGCAGTCATGTGTATAGATGTACACTTAGCCAGCTATAACAGTAGAAGTCTCATATTTTTTCAATCAGTGTCAATGCATCTCTTATGGCCGTGTGGTTAGGTGCTTTGCCTCTGATACAGAAGGTCGTGGGTTCGAATCCCAGCAGAAACTTTTCTGAACTACAAGCACTGACACCATATATGGACATACATGGCGGGACACAGGAAGATCGCTGACATGGAGGTAAGTGGTTTTTTTTAATACCCGACTGTTACTGCCATGGGGGGAGCGGGAGGCACTTGATACTGGCACATGGGGGGAGGGGGGTTGGCACCTGATACTGGCACATGGGGGGGAAGGAGAGAGGCACCTGATACTGGCACATGGGGGGGAGGAGGGTTGGCACCTGATACTGGCACATGGGGGGGGTTGGCACTATGATACTGGCACATGGGGGGGAGGAGAGAGGCACCTGATACTGGCACATGGGGGGAGAGGGGGGTTGGCACCTGATACTGGCAGATGGGGGGGTTGGCACTATGATACTGGCACATGGGGGAAAGGAGAGAGGCACTGGATACTGGCACTTTTTTGGGGGGGGAGATGGCACTATGATACTGGGACATTGGGGGGGAGAGAGGCACTTGATACTGGCACTTTTTTTTTTGGGGGGGGGGCAGATGGCACTATGATACTGGGACATGGGGCGGGGAGGAGAGAGGCACTTGATACTGGCCCATGGGGGGGAGAAGCACTTGATACTGGCACTTTTTTGGGGGGGTGGGAGATGGCACTATGCTACTGGGACATGGGGGGGGGGGGAGAGGCACTGGATACTGGCACTGGGGGGGGGGGTTTGGGACTATGATACTGGCAAATGGGGGTGGGAAGGAGAGAGGCACTTGATACTGGCACATTGGGGGGGTGGCACTATGATACTGGGACATGTGGGGGGGAGGAGAGAGGCACTTGATACTGGCACATTGGGGGGGTGGCACTATGATACTGGGACATGTGGGGGGGAGGAGAGAGGCACTGGATACTGGCACATGATGGGGGGGGCATCTATGGGGACACTTACTGACACATTATTGGGGGGCATTATGGGGGACACTAGGCCGGCAGCCTATCAGAGGCCGGACACTGAGGGCATCTACTGGGGCACTATATATGGGGCATTTTATACTGGTACATTATGGGGGGCACTAGCAGGAAGGGGGGGAGAGGAGCACTATGGGGGAATTTACTGGGGGCACTATATAGGGGTATTTTATACTGGGACATTATGGAGGCACTATGGGGACATTAGCTCAACTGGGGGCATTACAAGGGGGTATTTTTTGCACTGTCACATTATAAGGAGTATTATTTCTACTGGGGGGGCATTATGGTGGGCTTTATTACTCCCCCATGGTATGACCCCCTAGTAGCAGCCTCTCTCTGCTCTGCTATCCCTCTGCCTCTTCTCCAAGTCCTTATTATAAAATCTTTCTCATTAGGATAAAACACAACATCAGATCCGCCGAGCCCCCGGCAAAAGTGTTGAAGTGGCGTCCGAGATCCCCAAGGGCCAAGCCAAGTAATTGTTAGTTTTCATGTGGAATATGTTTATGTTATACACATATAGCCTACACTGTGCCACATAATATACAGTATACCGCTACACTGTGCCACACAATATACAGTATACATCTACACTGTGCCACACAATATACAGTATACCGCTACACTGTGCCACACAATATACAGTATACCGATACACTGTGCCACACAATATACAGTATACCTCTACACTGTGCCACACAATATACAGTATACCTCTACACTGTGCCACACAATATACAGTATACCTCTACACTGTGCCACAATATACAGTATACCTCTACACTGTGCCACACAAAGTACAGTATACCTCTACATTGTGCCACACAATATACAGTATACCTCTACACTGTGCCCCACAATATACAGTACACTTTTACACTGTGCCACACAATATACAGTATACCTCTACACTGTGCCACACAATAGACAGTATACCTCTACACTGTGCCACACAATAGACAGTATACCTCTACACTGTGTCACACAATATACAGTATACCTCTACACTGTGCCCCACAATATACCTCTACACTGTGCCGCACAGTATACAGTATACCTCTACACTGTGCCACACAATATACAGTATACCTCTACACTGTGCCACACAATATACAGTATACCGCTACACTGTGCCACACAATATACAGTATACCTCTACACTGTGCCCCACAATGTACAGTATACCGCTACACTGTGCCACACAATATACAGTATACCTCTACACTGTGCCCCACAATGTACAGTATACCGCTACACTGTGCCACACAATATACAGTATATCTCTACACTGTGCCACACAATATACAGTATACCGCTACACTGTGTAGTCTGTTCCATAAGCACCATTGTTTTGTGGCAGCGGACAGAAAATAATCTGAAAGTGCCCCTCCGGAGACCAGGCTCTGACTGCTAGGGGGGGTCTGCTGAGCTAACGGATGCCCCTTATGGCAGTAGCATCACCATAGCCCCCATATATGGCTAAGAAATTATTGCTTCGGGGGAGGGGGGGGGTGACACCATTTTGTACCGCACCGGGTGACACCAGCCCTAGCAACGCCACTGGGATCAACACGCAGGACGGTGTGTAACATCAGCCTTCCAGGACCCTAAAGGGGTTTTCTGGTTTCTTAGGGCTCTTTCACACCTGCGTTATTGTCTTCCGGCATAGAGTTCCGTCGTCGGGGCTCTATGCCGGAAGAATCCTGATCAGGATTATCCTAATGCATTCTGAATGGAGAGTAATCCGTTCAGGATGCATCAGGATGTCTTCAGTTCCGGTACGGAACGTTTGTTGGCCGGAGAAAATACCGCAGCATGCTGCGCTTTTTGCTCCGGCCAAAAATCCGGAACACTTGCCGCAAGGCCGGATCCGGAATTAATGCCCATTGGAAGGCATTGATCCGGATCCGGCCTTAAGCTAAACGTCGTTTCGGCGCATTGCCGGAGCCGACATTTAGCTTTTTCAGAGTGGTTACCATGGCTGCCGGGACGCTAAAGTCCTGTTTGCCATGGTAAGTGTAGCGGGGAGCGGGGGAGCAGTGTACTTACCGTCCGTGCGGCTCCCCGGGCGCTCCAGAGTGACGTCAGGGCGCCCCAAGCGCATGGATCACGTGATCGCATGGATCACGTCATCCATGCGCATGGGGCGCTCTGACGTCATTCTGGAGCGCCCCGGGAGCCGCACAGACTGTAAGTATACCGCTCCCCCGCTCCCCGCTCCTACTATGGCAACCAGGACTTTAATAGCGTCCTGGGTGCCATAGTAACACTGAAAGCATTTGGAAGACGGTTCCGTCTTCAAATGCTTTCAGTACACTTGCGTTTTTCCGGATCCGGCAGGCACCTCCGGCAACGGAAGTGCATGCCGGATCCCAACAACGCAAGTGTGAAAGAGGCCTTAATCTTGATGACCAATCCTCAGGATAGCTAAAAAAAGGCAGGTTGTTGGGGCACACCACCGATCAGCTGATTTTTTATATAGATCCAGAAACAGAAGGCCATGTCAAATGTAGTGTGCAGCGATCACGCTGATGCACTGCATCTCAGTTTTCATTCAAGTATTACCAGTCTCAGTAGTGTAGCGGATACCAGAGGCAATTAACCCTGAACAGATGCAGTAAAGTCTAAAACCGTATGAATTCATTAACTTTACTGTCTCATTCCAAGCACAGCCCTTATGGTCCTCAACCTTTTTAAATAATTAAATGCTTCCTTCTCTCAGAGGTTAATCCTTTTGCTTTTCTGGCAGTTTTGTCTAGGGCTACTTTGTAGTAACACACACCAAACAGGTCTTTACTCTAGCTCGCCTACCACTAACCCTAAAGATTTCCAGTTAACTATTTTCTCCAATTCCTCACCCTCGTTGGGTTAGATAGTGCATAGATGATAGCATCACAGTAAACACTTTAACAGCTTGGATAATGAATCATAGAATTAACTTTTTAGCAGTGAACCATAGCATTATACCTTTAGTAGTGAACCAGCAGGTCAGTACACTTCCAAGATTCTGCATAGTTTCCTGGCTTCATCACCTAAACACATCCATGTTAAGAAGCCACCACACTCAGGATCCCAGTACTTCAGTTATAAATATATAAATGTTTATAGTTGATGCTGTTGGCCTTGGTTGATAGTACCTACAGGTGTATAATTGTGAATACTTTCCTCTGCCACCACTCCAGCATCACCTCTAACAATGCCCAGCTAGTTTATAGCTCCTTCCACCCAGCTAGTTACATAGACACTACGCTATCACTGCCCCTGTTGCTACTCCGACACGCCCATGAACATTGCATCACAGGTAATAAGACAGAGCTGCATGGACATGGTCATGTTACCGGAACGGAAGATAGTAGACTGTTACTTTCATAAACTATTTATTTTAAAGAATGTAATGTCCATGGGTGTGTCAGAGTAGCAATAGGGGCAGTGATAGCGTAGTGTCTATGCAACTAGCTGGGTGGAGGGAGCTAGTCATGTTACCGGAACGGAAGATAGTAGACTGTTACTGTCACGAGGGTGTCAAGAGCCACGCCTGACTCCGTTATACCCGGGGTCAGGAAGTCGCAGCGGGTGGCTGCGCGCTCTATGTATAAAGACAGTGCTGTTTATTAATGGTAGCTTTCTGGGTTTGCCTTGCAATCCTTTTTGGCTCACTCAGGGATCCGTAGCTTCTCCTCCTCAGCTGTTTCTTGTCCAGCAATCCCAACCTCCTTATATTCCCATCTCCCACTTCTCTGGTTGACTGATATAGAGCTTCCTGCCTGGACTTCTATACTGACCCACTGGAGCTGTGTAGCTGTGTTCCCTGGTTGTTGTTCCAGAACGTTACCCTCCGGATCCCTGTTGGGCCTTTGTTGTCTGCTGTTGTCGCCCACCTGGGATTATATGTTTGTCTGTATTGTCTGTCCTCTCCTTGGTGTTTTCCTCTTAGTGTCAGTGGTCTGGACTAGTGATCCCACCGCCCCGTTCACTACATAGGGCTCATCTTAGGGAAAACCAGGGTTTAGGCACGTGATCGGCGTACGGGTGAGGAACCCGTCTAGGGACGTCAGGGCAGTCAGGTGCCAGCCGCAAGGTGAGTCAGGGGTCACCACCTTTCCCTCTCCCTTGGACAGGGCCTTCCTATTTCCCTCCCTTTGCGTGACGCCGGTCATTACATTATATCTGGCCCTTATTTTGTGTAGGTAAAAAAATAAAAATAATTATTTTTCTTTCTACCTACTTAGAATCCAGTATGGATCCAATTTCTGCTTTGTCAAAGCAACTTCAAGGCCTGTCTTTGGAGGTGGCAGGATTGAAGGTGTCGGTCCTCCAGCAACAGCAGCAATTGCTACAGACCGCAAGCCCAGCGGTTGCTACAGGTAACCAGGTTGTTGCGGAACCCAAGGTTGCTCTTCCTGACAGATTTTCTGGGGGAAGGGACAAATTTGTGACGTTCCGTGAGGCCTGTAAATTATATTTTAAACTGCGCCCTTACTCCTCTGGTAATGAAGAACAGCGGGTGGGGGTTGTTATTTCCCTGCTTCAGGGGGACCCGCAATCCTGGGCGTTCTCTTTACCCACTGATTCCCAGGCTCTCCGGTCAGTGGATGAATTTTTTGGGGCCTTGGGTCTCATATATGATGACCCTGACCGAATCGCACTGGCTGAATCGAAGTTACGGAGACTCCTACAGGGAGAGCGGCCAGTAGAAGAGTATTGCTCAGAGTTCCGTAGGTGGGCTACGGATACCCAGTGGAACGACCCGGCTCTCAGGAGTCAGTTCTGCTCTGGGTTATCCGAAAGGATTAAGGATGCGCTTGCGCTGTATGAGACTCCCTTTTCCCTTGATGCGGTTATGTCCCTTTCTATCAGGATACATAGACGTCTTAGGGACAGATTGAAAAATCCGGAGCAACTGGTAACCCCTCCCAAGCAGCAGTTAGTCTGTACGGATTTAGACGAGCCTATGCAGCTAGGAGGAACTACTCGTCAGGTCCGTCCTCCTGAGGCTCGCCGTAGGCGTGGGGTTTGTTTTTTCTGTGGGGAGAGGGGTCATTTTATTAATGTCTGTCCTTCCTTTCTCAAAAACAAAAGACCGTCGGAAAACTACTAACCCCAGGCTGTGTGGAGGATGTCAGCCGAGGGGTATACGTTTCCTCCATACGAACATCGCAATTTGTGTTGCCAGCGGTTGTTGTTTTTGGTGTTAAGACGGAGACTATTTCTTTTTTTCTAGACAGTGGAGCAGGAGTAAATTTGATAGATGCCCATTTTGCCCACACTATGGGTTTGTCTCTCTGTACGTTACAGAGACCTATTCCCATATTCGCTATTGATTCTGCTCCTCTGTCTCAGAGAAACCTCACTCACATTGTCCATAACTTACACCTTCGGGTACCCCCATAACGAGTGGCTTTCATGTTATGTTCTGGAGGGGCTTCCCACTCCTGTGGTGTTGGGTCATCCCTGGTTGGTAGCACACAATCCAGTGGTGGATTGGCAGGCCAGGGAGATATTGGAGTGGAGTGAGCATTGCAGAGAAAATTGCTTAAATAGCAATTGCTTAGTCGCCTCCATAGCTACCCTACCTACATTTGTTTTGGACTTTGAGGACGTTTTTTCTGAAAAGGGTTGCCAGAAGTTACCACCTCACCGTCCTTATTATTGCCCGGTTAACCTGATTCCCGGTGCAAAATTACCCAAGACCAGGTTATTTAATCTTTCGGGTCCAGAGAGACAAGCCATGAAAGATTATATCTCCGAGAGCTTGGCTAAGGGACACATCAGACCCTCTTCTTCACCCGTGGCTGCAGGGTTTTTCTTCGTTAAAAAGAAAGATGGGGGCCTGCGTCCTTGCATAGATTTTCGCGAATTAAACCGGATAACCATCCGAGACCCATACCCTCTTCCTCTCATTCCTGACCTGTTTAATCAGATTGCGGGTGCTAGGTGGTTCTCCAAACTTGATTTTAGGGGGGCCTACAATCTGATTCGTATCAAGGAAGGGGATGAGTGGAAGACAGCTTTTAACACCCCTGAGGGGCATTATGAAAATCTAGTCATGCCTTTCGGTCTGACCAATGCTCCTGCTGTCTTCCAACATTTCGTTAATGACATTTTTAGTCATCTTATCGGCAGGTTTGTGGTGATATACCTAGATGATATTTTAATTTATTCGTCTGATCTTAAAACACATGAGGTGCATGTCAGACAGGTACTGCAGGTCCTACGGACGAATAAATTATATGCTAAAATTGAAAAGTGTGTCTTCGCCGTTCAGGAAATACAGTTCATAGGTTATTTATTATCTGCTTCAGGTTTCCGTATGGATCCTAGGAAGGTCCAGGCAATTTTAGATTGGGATCTTCCTGAGAACCTCAAAGCACTGCAACGGTTCTTGGGCTTCGCAAATTTCTATAGAAAGTTCATTAAAAATTATTCGGTGATTGTAAAACCCCTTACTGACATGACTAGGAAGGGGACTGATTTTTCGAAATGGTCTGACGCCGCCAAAATTGCTTTTTCCTCTCTAAAAGAGAGGTTTACCTCGGCACCTGTACTAATCCAACCTGATGTCTCCCAGCCTTTTATTGTTGAAGTAGATGTGTCAGAGGTGGGAGTGGGGGCTGTGCTGTCTCAGGGTCCGTCTTCTGGCAAATGGCGTCCTTGTGCGTTCTTTTCTAAAAAACTATCTGCAGCAGAGAATAACTATGATATTGGCAATAGGGAACTATTAGCTTTTAAACTAGCGTTTGAAGAATGGCGTCATTTTTTAGAGGGGGCAATCCACCCCGTCACTGTGATTACGGACCACAAAAACCTTCTGTACCTCGAATCAGCTAAGCGTCTCACCCCTAGACAGGCTAGGTGGTCGCTATTTTTTACCAGGTTTAACTTTGTTATTACCTATCGTCCTGGGGAAAAAAATACCAGGGCAGATGCACTATCTCGTTGTTTCCCTAGAGGGGGTAATGTGAGTGATCCGGTACCCATTCTACAAAGAGGAGTGGTTGTCTCTGCGGTACACTCTGTTCTGGAGGGGAAGGTGTTAGAGGCCCAGGGGGACGCCCCGGTCTCTCGCCCCTCAGAGAAATTGTTTGTACCGTTAAACCTGCGTCTCGAACTATTAAAGGAACATCATAATTCGCCACTTGCTGGGCACCCGGGTAGTAAAGCAACCTTGGAGCTATTGTCTCGTCGTTTTTGGTGGCCAAGGTTGCGTCAGGATGTAATGGATTTTGTGTCTTTCTGTTCTACTTGTGCGCGCGCGAATGTCTCTCATACATGTCCTGCAGGGTCTTTATTGCCACTTGTCATTCCCAATAGGCCATGGACACATCTGTCAATGGATTTTATCACTGACTTACCTTTGTCTGCAGGTAAAACAGTTATCTTGGTAGTAGTGGACAGGTTTAGCAAAATGGTACACTTCATTGCGTTACCCGCACTACCTAATGCTAAGACTCTTGCTCAGGTATTCATCAGTGAAATCGTGAAGCTTCACGGGGTCCCTTCCGATGTTGTTTCGGATCGGGGAACCCAGTTTATTTCTAAATTTTGAAAAGCTTTTTGTTCTCGTTTGGGGGTACACTTGTCCTTTTCCTCAGCTTTCCATCCTCAGTCGAATGGACAGACTGAGCGTACCAACCAAAACCTTGAGACATATCTAAGATGTTTTGTGTCTGAAAACCAAGAGGTGTGGTCATCATATTTACCGTTAGCCGAGTTTGCCATAAATAATCGCCGTCAGGAATCTACTGGCAAGTCACCATTTCTTGGTGCATATGGTTTTCATCCCCAATTCTGTACTTTCAAAGAGGGAGGGTCTTCTGGGGTTCCCGAAGAGGAACGGTTTTCGTCATCTCTTTCTTCTGTATGGCAGAAAGTGCAAGCTAATTTGAAAAATATGGGAGGTAAATATAAATGCATGGCTGATAAGAGACGGTCGCCAGGTCCGGACCTAGGAGTGAATGACTATATGTGGTTGTCTACTAGGAATATTAAATTAAAGGTTCCCTCTTGGAAACTGGGTCCTAGGTTCATTGGCCCTTACAAAATAGTAGCCATCATTAACCCCGTGGCTTTTCGCCTGGAGCTACCTCAGACTTTTAAAATCCATTAACGTCTTCCATAAGTCGTTACTCAAGAAGTATGTTCCACCTCTAGAACCGTCACCGCTGCCACCTCCTCCTGTTGTTGTGGATGGTAATCTAGAGTTTCAAATATCTAAAATTGTTGATTCTCGTCGGGTCCGCCGCTCTCTTCAATATCTGGTGCATTGGAGGGGTTACGGTCCCGAGGAAAGAATGTGGGTTCCAGCGTCTGAGGTAAACGCCGACAGGTTAGTTCAGGCTTTTCATGCCTCTCATCCTGAGAGACCTAGTCCTGAGTGTCCGGAGGCCCCTCGTAGAGAGGGGGGTACTGTCACGAGGGTGTCAAGAGCCACGCCTGACTCCGTTATACCCGGGGTCAGGAAGTCACAGCGGGTGGCTGCGCGCTCTATGTCTAAAGACAGTGCTGTTTATTAATGGTAGCTTTCTGGGTTTGCCTTGCAATCCTTTTTGGCTCACTCAGGGATCCGTAGCTTCTCCTCCTCAGCTGTTTCTTGTCCAGCAATCCCAACCTCCTTATATTCCCATCTCTCACTTCTCTGGTTGCCAGATATAGAGCTTCCTGCCTGGACTTCCATACTGACCCACTGGAGCTGTGTAGCTGTGTTCCCTGGTTGTTGTTCCAGAACGTTACCCTCCGGATCCCTGTTGGGCCTTGGTGGTCTGCTGTTGTTGCCCACCTGGGATTATATGTTTGTCTGTATTGTCTGTCCTCTCCTTGGTGTTTTCCTCTTAGTGTCAGTGGTGCGGACTAGTGATCCCACGGCCCCGTTCACTACATAGGGCTCATCTTAGGGAAAGCCAGGGTTTAGGCACGTGATCGGCGTACGGGTGAGGAACCCATCTAGGGACGTCAGGGCAGTCAGGTGCCAGCCGCAAGGTGAGTCACCACCTTTCCCTCTCCCTTGGACAGGGCCTTCCCATTTCCCTCCCTTTGCGTGACGCCGGTCATTACAGTTACTTTCATAAACTATTTATTTTAAAGAATGTAATGTCCATGGGTGTGTCAGAGTAGCAACAGGGGCAGTGATAGCGTAGTGTCTATGCAACTAGCTGGGTGGAGGGAGCTATAAACTAGCTAGGCATTGTTAGAGACGGCGCTGTAGCAGTGGCAGAGGAAAGAGAAGTGCATCATGGGTTCAGTTGGATACTGCAACAGAAAGTAATTGGTTTACATGGCATCAGGAGAGTCTAAATTAAGAGGGGGAAAGGGAAGGGAATGTACATGAGGTAAACACATGAACATATCCATTCAAAACTATAGTAATCCTGGAAGTCCCCATTAAAGGGGTTGTAACTTTAAACTTTGAAGAATCAAATCTGATAGTATTTTTTCACTCATTCCATTGAGCTGCCCATTTGTAATTCACACCTGCTGGGTCCTCCAGAGATAGAGATGTTTTTGTGTGTTGTTTGAACCAGTCAACTCCTTAAGCAGCCAAAATAATGTATCCCTGTGCAATATTTCAATAGAAGAAGACAACAACAAAGAGTTTAGCAGATCTGGCTCCTTCTCCTGCTTCTACCATCATCAGCAGAGTCAACAGGCAAAAACAGTTTGGTTCTTCAGCTGAAGTAGAATAAGGCCCATTATATTTAACAGCTGGACGTTCACTCATAAAATGATTGCTGATTTCCAACCAGCTGTAGAAAAAAACACTCACACATTGAAGAAGCACTCGAGAATTCATAAAGTAATAGACTCAGCAAGTCGTGATTTTTATTTCATTCTTTATAGAATTTATAGCGCTCCCATCTGTGATGTGTAAAAGGATTTCAAAATGTGATGTAAGATTGACACCCATCTAAAGATGAGCGAATTTGTTGAAATTTGTTTCTCGTCTGATTCTAATAAATGTAGTTCGAGTTTGGGTTCGGGTATATGGTGAATTGCGTTATGGATTTCTTTACCACGGAACATATTGCTATTCAAGGATGGAATGCATAACGGAATGCCTTTAGAGCCATTACGTTATGCATTCCGTCATAGTAGAAGTATGTGGCCTGCATAACGGATCCGTCTAGTTTTCGTTATGCAGGAGTCCTGCATTATGTTCTGTGGTAACGGAATCCATAATGCAATTCACCATATACCCGATCCCGAACTTCAAAAACTAAAGTTCGCTCATCCAAGTCAAAACCAGATAGCTATCCAGAAGCGCTAATGCCATAGTATAGAATTTAATTTTGGCGAAGGTGCGGAATTGCATGATCATTATCACAACTAAGTGGTACAGCAGCAACTACACCACCAGCAACTTGGATAGGTGGCAGTTCAGACAAGCTAATTGCTGGTCTTGGATAGTTTACTCATTGGCACACATTCCGTTATGGATGTCTGATGATGGACAAGGATGAGAAGGAGTCTGAGCAGAAGAAATAGCAGATGATAATGATAAAGACAAGGACATTATACTGCTTGGGGAAGTGCCCTGGCAGCCACAAAGAAAATCAGGAGGAAAACAGTCATGTTGCGAATGCTGGCCGGTTCATGTATTGCAACAGAGCTCTGGAAATTATGTTTGTAATTGTGCCCACAACTTTTTTTTTATTTTGCAGATCTTGCACACAGCAGTGGTTTTATGTACCAGCCCTGTGGAGAAAAATTGCCATACTGGAGATACTTGCACAGATCTAGTAGCATCTGAGCTTGGCCAAGGTCTTGCATGTTTTTACCTTTCACCATTGGTAATAATGGCATCACCATCTCCTGAGCTGACGACAAGAGAAGCAGATTTGGCCCTGGTAGTATTTTTGGAGGTTTTAACCGTATAATGCCTCTGATCCTTATTGCCGCCACCACGCTTTCTCTCTGGTGTTACTTCCTACTCAGCCCATCGGCTCTCAGGTCCAATCATCATCATCATCACCATAGTCCTTACCTTCCCTGATACTTTTATCAGACTATGATATGTCATTGTGGGCTCATTGGCCCCTCTCATGATTCCCTCCTCTGTATTTTCCATAAGTGCCACTGTTGAATATACTGCACACTGGAATTAACAATTTACATTGATATATTAAGACAGTAAAATGTTTTAAATTAAACTTGTGATTGTATATTGACATAGTAAAATGGGTTGAATTGCCCAATTATAAATGGTTGCAAAATTAAAACTTTTTTTTAGTAATTAATGAACAGACTTCCCCAAACACAATACACACTGGTATTGACAATTTACAATGGTATATTGATGCAGTAAAATGCATTGAACTAAACTGATAATGATATATTGATATAACAAAATGCATTGAGTTAAACTGGTATATTGATGTAGTAAAGTGTATTGAATTAAATAAGTATATTGATGCAGTAAAATACCTTGAACTGCACAATTATAAATGGTAGAAATTTTTTATTTTTTTTTATTAACGGACAAAGGCACAATTAAATGTCCCCTTTTATGAACACACCTCACACTGGTATTGCAATTTACAATGGTATATTTATGCAGTAAAATGTATTGAATTGTACAATTAAAAACAGTAGCAAAATTAGTAAAGATTTTTCAGTAATAAATAATTAGACATACATTGTAAAAAACAAACAATAAAACGTTAGTTGGTGCAGAAAAATGACAAAGTAAAATACATCGAACTGAGAAATTAAGAATGGGCAAATCACTGCAAAAGATTCACCAAAATGATACGCAACTGACAATACTAGCTTATTACTCAAGCCGATATTAAAAGCTGAGAACTTTGCCAATATCTTCCAGTCAGGAACATATCGGAGCCCCTCATGCACCACGTCACGGTGTCTCAGCACGCATGGAGTCCTACCACTAAGCTACCCGTGGTGTGTGAACAGGGTCCGAACAGCGCAATTAACCCACAGTCAGGCTCTCACATGCCTCTACAGTGGCACCACAAATGCACTGTGAGGTAAAATAAAGCTGTGAGCCGCACCCACAACAGACTATGTGACACAGAAGCTACCAGGTGCAAAAGAATGTTACCAACAAAATGAAGTGGCACATTCCGTACACATAAAGAAAAAAACTCACTGAAAAAAAATGGCCTAAACGGGTGGAAATTCTCCAAATCCAGACACTGTAGCGTGTCTATAATCGGGGGAACAATTCCTCTGCATGCGGTCCGCAGATAACAGCAATCCCCAGCAAAAAATGCGTACAATGGAGGATGCCGGGGCGGACCACATGCACCACAAGGACATCTTACACAAAATTATACAATGTGCAAATGAAAAAATATATACATACACAAATCCTGGCTTCCAAATGTCTTTTCTCCTCCAAGAGAGCAGATTTTTCTGAGGCGCTGTTTAAAACCTCATCAGCCAGCATGAAGTCTGGATCGCTCAGAAGCTGCAAGTTCCTCTTGAAGTTGAATTTCCGCTTCTATTAGTGACTCTAGTTCCTTCAGTTCATTCATCTCTTTCTGTGACTCCTCTGGAGATTCCTGCAGTTGCCCTGCGAGAACCGCTAGCCCCATCTCTAGTGTATCTAGGGACTGTGCAGAGCGAGCGAAAACATCTTCAAGTTTGTAGCTGTACTGTCCTGTCAGGTCATCTACAACTGTCTGGATATGAGCTTCAGACACTAGGCTGTCACCCGACTGAACTCTCGTCTCGTCAGATATAACTGTCATCTGGTCGCTACTAGTAACCACTTAAGTTTTGCTGGGTCTTGACATGGTAGCCTCACTCTCGGAGTTGCTAACTGTCACGAAACATATGCCACTTATACTGCTCGTGTCATTATTAACCCTGACCTCTAGGGGCACCCATGAGTCAATCCCCACCTGGGACATTTTATTAATCATAGAAACCTGTGGAGACTGCACATCCACCTCTGGTACGTGTGGTACACCCTCTAGTCCCGCCACATTGTCTACAATGGGATCTCCTAGCGGTGTTTCTTCAACATTTATCAACACTTTTATATCAGACACATGTTTACCAACAGGGGGAGCTTTTTCCCCAATCACAGCCTGCAAAGGAAAAGGCATGTCATTATTATCACATATTTCACATGACATCACATTTCCATTATGCATTTCGGCAAACATGGTACCATCACTTTGCACCTTATCTGCACCCTTGTTCTCAATGTGCAGCTCTTTCACATTATCATTTAAAGGGACAGGTACAGGTTCTGCAGGAGTTTTGTCACTCTCTGCAGAAGTGTCTCCATTACTTAAAACCTCCAAGCATAAGGGGAAATTACGGCCCACCATTCCCTCATGTATGAGCGTATTTGTAACATCAGGTTCACAAGTCCCAGTTCTCACCGGAGACTCTCCCTCAGTGAGAACCACCTGATAGTCCATATTATCCACATAATTGTCCCGAACATTTAACACTCTATCAGTCTCTGGGGCAGCCATCATGCTACCTCTTACCTGGGCTAGCATGGGATCTCTGACTTTCACCACTCCAAATCTAGCTTTGATCACAGGCTCTTTGGGTGACCCAGAAACCTTCTCCCCTGCAGATTCCTGCGAGGGAGTAACCGTAACAGGCTTACCCGCCTGTTCAGACACTGTGTTTTTCCGAATGTCATACACTTCCGAGACGGTTTTTCGCCTCAGTGATTTTTTCGTCACTGACCCAGCCGGTTTCCACTGCGGCCGGCTCACGGTCACTGGATCTGCCACACAACTATTAACAGGAACAGTCTTACCGCCTGACGTTGTGGTTTCGGTAGATGACGACATTCCCAGGACATCTCTACCAAGATCACCAGTCTTCTCTTGGTTCCTGGTATTCCGAACACCCGCAGACTCCTTACTGCAAACGTTGCCACCACAAACAGCATGGCCTGGAGTCCCGACTTTTCCTGGATGGTAACTCCAGCCACACTCTTTAGGACTTTGCGCACACGTGCAGGAAACATAGGATCTCCTAAGAGCTGCACCGCTCTCCATATCCTTTTCTTCACGATGGTTGCCCTTGGCAACGGCACACATATTTTCCTCTGGAACTCCAGCCGCACAACTCGAAACCTTTTTTCCGCGCAATAGCTGCCAGAAGAACGAAAGTCTTTGCCAAGCACAAACTCCACTTCCAGGGTCTCACATTTTAAGAGCTCCCATTGCACAGAGCCATAGTCCGTTATAAAGTTCAGAGACACGGTGACATCTGTCTCTGGCCCCCTCTTTAAAAAGTCCAGTACTTTGGGCTTAAACCAGGACACGCGTTGGCGGGAATCTAAAGTGACCCACAGCGGGATTCCCCCAATCACCAACTCGCAGGATCTTTCTGTATCAGATCTTCTGACCTCACAATCATCCATTGCATAGTCCTGCTGCAGGTGGGTCTGCACAGTGACCTTATTTTTTCCAGTCAGTCTCTTCTCTGGGCTTCTGGCCCTTTAACTCCAAACACTGCAAAACAGCTTTCAGCAGCACCTGCTGTCTCGTTGTTGACCCTAGCAACCGACCGTTGCCCTTCTCTCATGAACAACTTGCCCGCATCCGACACCAATTGTAAGGGATTGCCTCTTATTTGGGGGTCATTGTCACAATGATCTTCATTAACCACAGGGTTAGGGGCCAAACATTGCTTTTATTTGGCACCTCAGCAAAACCAAAACAAACAATACAAATAAAACACCTGTCCGGCTGGGCTCTAACTAAACATGAGGACTCCCTACCTCACTGAAAGCCCCGTTCACAAACGGGAAGAACATGAAGCTTTTCCCAGCCTAACAATCCAGCACTTCCAGGCTGTAACAAAGTCCAGTACCTTTTGGGGGATTGTGGCCCAGAAGTCCTCCTGACTCTGGCCTAGTGACCATCGATTCCAAGACGTCGCGGAGTCCCCCAAAGTTCAGGACAACACCTAGCCCCGTGGCCCCTCAGCCAGCTCGGCTGAGCCCACTTGTACAGAGCCTTCCCAGGTCTCTGCTGCACACAGACTCTTCCTCCTCCTAACAGTCTGGACTGGGCTCTTATCCCAGACTGATTGTTCCACCTAGTGCGGCCTCTGACCTGCTGATTGACAGCGAAGAAATGGAAACTCCTGCCATATCTCTCCCCTAGCAGCCGTGAGGTCTGTCACTGCCTCACACCGTATTTACGTTCCACAGAAAAATATAACATGTACTATTATTGTCCACATTACGGACAAGGATAGTACTGTTCTATTAGGGGCCAGCTGTTCCGTTTCGCAAAATATGGAATGCACACGGACGTCATCCATATTTTTTGAGGATCCGTTTTTTGATGATCGCAAAATACATATGATCGTGTGCATGAGTCCTTAGGCTGGCGGCCCTCAGTTGAGGCTTAGGGTATTACATGACTACTGCAGGGTTTAAGAGAATTAGAAACCGTCCAAGAAATTTAAACCGTGACTGGAACATCATACCCTAGGTACAGCCGCACAATCCACACAACTAGCGGATGTAACCACTGTTCTTTTTTCACATTTATTTATTTTTCCCTTCCTCTGATCCGTCAGAACAATAACCACCAAAAAACGGATCCTGTCTGATGAGCATACGCCTTCACTCGGTCAGCATTTGGTCAGTAATCTATCAGTATTGCTAATGCCAAAAAAAGAGTGGATCCAAAATAGAGATGACCGAGTCAACCATTCAAGAACCGCTGGGTTGCTGGTCAAGACACGACCGCTAGATGACACTGGGAGCTCAGGCCTCTCGCTGTGACTCCTGCTGCCACGCCCCCCTTACTCTGCTGCCACCTGTGCCTGCGCCAGAAACATTTAGGCCTCTGGCACTCCCCTGTGCAGGGCCTGGCACTTCTCTGTCTGACATACTGTTAGATCAGATAAATAAATAAAAAGGAAATTAAAACACCCCAAAACCCCCCACACACACACACACACCCCACTTCACATAACGGCAAATCCTTTTTTGTGCCACTAATACACGCTAAAAAGGGCTTTAGAACATATAACTGCACCACTGAACCTCAAATAGGCCCTTATTTTTTTTCACTTATACACAACAAAAAAGGCTTCAGAACATATACTGTAACTGCACTGCTGAACTGCAAATATATTTTTTCTTTTTCCACTAATACATGGAACAAAAGGCTTTAGAACAGATAACTGCCCCGCTGAACGGCAAATATATTTTACTTTTGCCACTAATACACAACAAAAAGGGCTGCAATTTTAGCACTTCACCACACAACGGCTAATAAGCCATTTTTTTCCCACTAATATAAGCCAAAAAATGCTTTAGAACATATAACTGCACCGCACAAGGGCAAAAAGGACATATAAATATTTCCTTGTAATAAACCCTGTTAATGCCTGTTTCAAACAGCACTTGCACCCTAATAAGAACGGTTTGCTGGAATTACAGAGCTGTATAATGGCAATTTGGATCCCCAGTCAATGCAGTAAGGTGTAATAGGATTGTTCTATTACCCAGGCTGTAACATCCCCTACTGAACCCTGTTCAACATAAATGCTGTGGAATGATTCCTCCCTATCCTTTCCCAATACCTTGAATAATCTTGCCCTGCACTTGTACATCTTTTTTTAGCACAATGAAGTCTTTCCTATCGTCTTTTTTTAGCACAATGAAGTCTTTCCTATGGTACACTGGTAAACTGCAGAATCTAAGATGGCTGACGCTATTTATAGGGCTGTGACATCACAGGGCTGGCTGCTGATTGGCTGCATGCATGGCATTATGGGTGATCCCGCCTTCCCAGAGTTCATTTCTCCATGTCCTCACACGTGCAGCAGCCATTTCAGGAAAAAATATGATTCGTTGTGAGATTGAGAAACCATTCTTAATGTTTGAATACTGTTTGTGGAGACTAAGTTAGCAAGACTGTTATTTTGCTGTTTGACCACAAGAGGCCACTGTTTCCCCACACAGCTAATAGACTGCACTGATTACAATATGCATGAGAGGAGGGGTAAATTTGCTCAAGTGTTTTCCGGCTACCATCGGAGGGCGCCGTGCTGTGCAACACAGGGGTCTAGGGTTCCAGGCTGAGTGAATGTAACCTCATTTTATTATCCTTGCATTTGGGATTGTGTTTATACCCTGTTATAGTAAAAAATGCCTGTTTTACAAAAGCTGGTGTCAGAGTTGCTTTCCTCGTTCGTGACTTCGCTGTATCCTGGGCAGCCCACCCCAGTACACGGCTTACATCGTTACCACGAAGCCCAAGGAAATTCGGTTTTGGTGCAAATCAAATTTTTCCTGAAATTCAGATAGAATTCCACTTCGTCAGCATTGATTTGCTCATCTCTATTTTCAATCCTCACTTGATGTTTTGATATTTGTTGATTTCACTCTGAAATAAAGCACAGGTCGGTGGACTGCTGCAGTGATGGTTGCCCTTCTGGAAGATTCTCCCATCTGCACACAAGATCTTTGGAGCTCAGCTTAAGTAATATTTTGTTTTTGGTCACCTCTCTTACCAAGGCACTTTACCTGATTAGTTTGGAAGGGCATCCACCTCTAGGAATACTTCTGTTTTTTCCAAACATCTTACATTTAAGAATTATGGATGCCACTGTGCTCTTTGGAACTTTTGGTGCAGCTGAGATTTTTTTGTACTACAATCCCCCCGCTCCCCAGGCCTCCGCAAGATTGTGTCTCTCGGCTCCATGGGAAATTCTTTCCTCAACATGACTTGGTTTTTGATCTGATATGCATTATCAGCTGTGAGACCTTATATAGACAAATCATGTCCAATCAACTGAAATTAACACAATTGGGCTCCAAGCAAGGTGTTCCCAGATGTATATTTTAGTAAATTTGCCAGGGCTGGCCTACGACATGCCCCTCCTTTGCCCCCGCCCTGTCCAACAATGCAGCTTTGGTGTAAAATACAGGATGTAAAGCACATACAAAACAAGTAATGTAAGTGCAGTAAAAAATAAATAAAATGTATGTAAAATGTTCCAAAGTGAAAAAAAAAACAATGACTTTGTTGTGTTGACAGTTTAAAGTCTGTTGCATTTGTGTATTTAACCCATAAAATTAACATTTGCTGCATCTGTGCTGCAAAAATTGCATCCTCGCCATATGGGAACCACCATTGCTACTTTCTAAGTTGGACTGTTGTAACATTCTAGAACTGTGCCTCTCTGCAAGAAATGAATTGTTGCCTTAATTTTAGTGGCCAGAGCATCATCCTGAGTTGCCAGCTTTATTATCCTACTGTCCTGCAGTAAAAGCAATTGTTGCTGCAGCATTTACTGTGTCCCAATGATTTGCAACTCGATTGCAATCACCCTGCATCGGGACAACACCAGGTCATGACTGCACAGCAGAGGTGCCTGTGTATCGTAGGCATATGGTGTTTTTTTTTTTTTTTAACCAGTTCATAACTGGGCCTTTTACCCCCCTTTCTGACCAGGCATATTTTTCATTTTTTTTAGAACATGTGTTTTTGAAAGCCATATTTTTTCTCTCCATTCAGTTATGCAAGCAATTTTAATGCCTTTTTTTGGTGACACATGGGGCTTTCTTTTTGTCATTTTTATGTTATTATTTTTATTTTTACAATTAAATTTTTATAATTGTTTGTCATTGTCATATTTTGTTTTTGTGCCTTCCATAAGGTTATTTAAGACCTTTGGGGGGCAATTAGCATTATGATTTATTTTTTTGTATGCTTTATTTTTCAGATACTAACATATTAGCCCCAGTTACATGGGAATACAGCTCCCAGAGGGGTTGCACAGGGATGCACAGTCTCACTGCACAGCTGCTCTGGGTCTGCTAAAACCCAGCAACTCATGAACATACCCAGCCCCCAGTGATCACATGATCGCCAGGACCGGAGCAGAAGGCGGCATTGCCGCTTCCTGATTTGTATAGAGAGTGCTCATTGAGCACTGTGTTTAGAGCAGGCATCTCAAACTCGCGGCCCTCCAGCTGTTGTAAAACTACAACTCCCACAATGCCCTGCTGTAGGCTGATACCTGTAGGCTGTCCGGGCATGTTGTGAGTTGTAGTTTTGCAACAGCTGGAGGGCCGCGAGTTTGAGATGCCTGGTTTAGAGGCAGGGTTTATAAATAAAAGGTTCCTGCTTTCTCAATGACATCAGGCTGCCCATGTCCGCAGCTGTACAATAGGCGAACAGCTACAATCTCTGCATGGACATTTAGAAACAGATGAAGTCAGTACAAAAGTATATGGAGGCTGTGATTTTGTATAGGGAGAATAAGGAGTCTGTACTAAGGAGCTGATTGCACCATATCTGTGTTGGTGCTTTCTTGCAGTCATAAGTATTTTCTGCTTTTCATAATTAGAGAAATGCTTGTCAACAAAAATGTATTAAATATGTTAAAAACAATAAAATAAAAAACACTGTATAAAAAACAATGCCTAATAATCTCAATAATTGGAATTTCTTACCTGTAAAGCCAGTTAGACGTGAGAAATTGCACAGATTGTTCTCCGTTTTATGTCCCATTTCATTTTATTTGTGTTACGGCCTATTTAAAATAGTTTATGAAGCAAGAGCTATTTCTCCAAAGGAATAAAAAAAAAATATTGCAAGTTAGATGCTTAAACAGGCCATTGATCTAAATAAAAATATAAGCAAAAATATATTACAAGTTCAGCAGTTTCCACGGATAAAAAGCGGTAATATATTTAACGGTAAAATAGATTCTTTTTGTGGAAGAAATGGTCCATGTTAAAGTTTTTTTTCCATACTAACTTTCAGAAAAGGTCATATCAGCATTTCCTTGGACTCCGTTAACAATAAATATGCTTCCTCGGCTAAAATGAAAACCATAGCTCTACAAATCAATCAAGGTTACTTGTCACAACTCAATTCCGCACTATATTGTGTTCTGCTGCGGCCAATATCGGCCTGACAGACAAATCTATGACCCTTATAATTTATGAGAGACGGCTATCTTGACTTTAATTCAGTCCTAAGAATTATCCGCTATTAAAATGAGCTTCACATCTTGTGAGTAGCCTATGGTCGCTCTACCTGGTGGCCTGAAGCAGGAAAGTTTTATATAGAGTCATGGGTGTATGTATATATATATATATATTTATTTATTTATTTTTTATATATATTTATTTTAAACAAAAACATTTTATTAAATTTGCTTTACATTTTTTTATCTGCTTAATTCCACTACGGAATTCTAGTATTCTGTTGAGGCAGAGGAGCAGAATACCGTAATTGACATATCTGGCATAGCTGGACACCGCCAAGGCTCACCAGATCCCCATTCACTATTATGGGATCTATCGGGTTTCCAGCATGAATGCCAGAGCAGAATACTGGAATGGCATAACACAGACGTGAACATAGCTTAAGACTTCAAAATACATTTCAATTGAATAATTAGAAGGATTGTCCAGGCTTAGAATAACATCCCTGTTTTCTTACAAAAACAGCACCACCCGTGTCCTTGGTTTGTGTCTGGTACAGCAGCTCCCCTCCATTGGAGTAAATCAGGCAGAGCTGCAATACCATATATAACCTGTAGACAGGGGTGGTGCTGTTTGTAGAAGACAAAAGCCACGTTTTTGCTAATCCTAGAAAACCCCTTTAATATACTATACCCCCTCCTGAACTGTGGTGTAATATTGGAGCAACTGTGCTCGCGTAATATGTCCCAAAAGGGAGATTGTGACGAAAGATGCCTCTAATATGACGAAATGTTTAAAGAAAATTTCTGATCTCCCCTTTCATACTACAATCAATGGGGATTGTGAAATCAACAAAGGGAGGTGTTTTTTTTTCAGTCTGAATATTATCAATGTCAGGGCTTATGTAAGGTGTCCTATTGGCTTCTATGAGAGCGTTTTGAAAACACGTCCTTTAGGCTACATTCACACGACAGTATGAATTAATCCGCATGCTTTCCACAATTTTGTAGATGCCGTTGTCCGCTTCCGTTCCGCGGCTCCACAAAAACAAAATAGAGCTTTTTGCGGACAAGAATAGGCATTTTCTATGATAGAGGCGGAATGTGTGGTCCGTAAAACACTACGGTTGTGTGAATGAAGTCAATTGTGCAGGAAGCAGAAGAAGGTAAGCTGTGACCATCACCTAAGGTCAATGGTGGATTCTGTGTTATCTGTATTTGGCTATTACCATCCATTGTAATCCGGCCTATGATGATAAAGAGATGCCAGAGATGCCAACTGAGAAGTGATCTCTACAGAATGGGAATTATCAGTCTCTTGTAAGGCTCAGCAGTCAGTTTAAAAATTGCTTTAAAAAAAAATAAAAAAATTAGATTTTTTTTAAAATACTGTAAGTAGTAACATGGAAAATCAGACATGGACCCTTGTGAATGTTTACACCTCTCTGGATGATGCCAATGAATAGATCTGCCAGTGCTAACAGTAGGAACTAGCTATTTATCATCAGGCTAATGTATGCCACTGTAGGGGGGGGGGGGATTTGGGGGTCACTCAATATCTGGCAAACAATGGACTAGTAGACAGGGGTTATCAGATGGTAAAATATTTTTACTCAATAAATATATAAGTGCAATTTAAAAAAACATATAATTTAAAACATAATTAAAAAGCATAATTAAAAAGCATAATTGAAAAACATACAAAAAGACAGTATGAAGGGCATACAGACTCAGTTTGTTGGTGAGATGAATGGATGAATCAGAGTTCACCACAGTCTTGAATAAATAAATAAGTCTTTGATGGCTCCTGTGTGGAAAGGTAAGTCAAATTGAAGGTGCTTGTAAGGTGTGTGTCACAGTAGTATCCGCGCAATTAGGTAATGCGAATTGTGCGTTAGGAGAACTATTAGTGATTGCACCACATGTATTGAAGACCCAGTGTCTGTATGTACACAGAGACTAATGGGTGAATATCATTTACCAGACAAAAATGTTCTTTGTTATATAGATAAAAATGCAGGATCTGTTTAATGCAGTACTTTACCGCTCCTGCTGTCGCTTCACCGCTCTGTTGCTGGAGATCCGCTTATACGGCGTAGAGTGTAGATCTCCGCTGTGACCTGGTTCACAGGTAGGTCATGTGATTAGAAATTCAGGAGGAGCTTCGTTCCATATTAGGATACAAACAGTTTATCTCAGTCTCTTTCAAGTGTTGAAAGGCAATTATTGTTGAATTTCCGGGTCTGTGTCCATGCAATCCAAAGCGCTCTTTCTTGTTAATCCCTCTCTGTTGTTTCCAAACGCGTTTCGGGGTAAAGGAACCCCTTCCTCAGTGGCTTAAACAGTGGTGGTCAGATCTCTTCCTTTTATATAGTGTCCATAGCTGGTGCAGTGTATGCTGGGACAGTGAGGGATTCTTGGAAAGCATGGATGTGGATCCCAATTTTATTGTGTCGGAACACAGATATAGATTGTCAGAGAAGTATTATTTATCATGTTGAATTATCACAGGGACATTGTTCAGCACCTATTCTCATACGATCTTTATGATCTCCATCATATCATCCAAGGACAATTAATATTATGTCCATCTAGTGTTCTGACAGCATAAGTAATATGTATAACAGCTATCCGTTTTCAGTATGTTTTCCTTACCATAAGGCACATACAAAAAAAGACATATACAAAAAAGGCAAATACAAAAAAGCAAAAAGGCAAAAAAGCATTAAAACATGAACCAATCTTTGAAATTCATATTAAATGCCAATATATATACAGTACAGACCAAAAGTTTGGACACACCTTCTCATTCAAAGAGTTTTCTTTATTTTCATGACTATGAAAATTGTAGATTCACACTGAAGGCATCAAAACTATGAATTAACACATGTGAAATTATATACATAACAAACAAGTGTGAAACAACTGAAAATATGTCATATTCTAGGTTCTTCAAAGTAGCCACCTTTTGCTTTGATTACTGCTTTGCACACTCTAGGCATTCTCTTGATGAGCTTCAAGAGGTAGTCCCCTGAAATGGTTTTCACTTCACAGGTGTGCCCTGTCAGGTTCATTAAGTGGGATTTCTTGCCTTATAAATGGGGTTGGGACCATCAGTTGCGTTGAGGAGAAGTCAGGTGGATACACAGCTGATAGTCCTACTGAATAGACTGTTAGAATTTGTATTATGGCAAGAAAAAAGCAGCTAAGGGCTCTTTCTTACCTGCGTTCTTGTCTTCCGGCATAGAGTTCCGTCGTCGGGGCTCTATGCCGGAAGAATCCTGATCAGGATTATCCCAATGCATTCTGAATGGAGAGAAATCCGTTCAGCATGCATCAGGATGTCTTCAGTTCCGGAACGGAACGTTTTTTGGCCGGAGAAAATACTGCAGCATGCTGCGCTTTTTGCTCCGGCCAAAAATCCGGAACACTTGCCGCAAGGCCGGATCCGGAATTAATGCCCATTGAAAGGCATTGATCCGGATCCGGCCTTAACCTAAACGTCGTTTCGGCGCATTGCCGGAGCCGACATTTAGCTTTTTCTGAATGGTTACCATGGCTGCCGGGACGCTAAAGTCCTGGCAGCCATGGTAAAGTGTAGTGGGGAGCGGGGCAGCAGTGTACTTACCGTCCGTGCGGCTCCCCGGGCGCTCCAGAGTGACGTCAGGGCGCCCCAAGCGCATGGATCATGTGATCGCAATCACGTCATCCATGCGCATGGGGCGCTCTGACGTCATTCTGGAGCGCCCCGGGAACCGCACGGACTGTAAGTATACCGCTCCCCCGCTCCCCGCTCCTACTATGGCAACCAGGACTTTAATAGCGTCCTGGGTGCCATAGTAACACTGAAAGCATTTTGAAGACGGTTCCGTCTTCAAATGCTTTCAGTACACTTGCGTTTTTCCGGATCCGGAGTGTAATTCCGGCAAGTGGAGTGCACGCCGGATCCGGACAACGCAAGTGTGAAAGAGGCCTAAGTAAAGAAAAACGAGTGGCCATCATTACTTTAAGAAATGAAGGTCAGTCAGTCAGCCGAAAAATTGGGAAAACTTTAAAGGAAGGGCTATTTGACCATGAAGGAGAGTGATGGGGTGCTGTGCCAGATGATCTGGCCTCCACAGTCACCGGACCTGAACCCAATCGAGATGGTTTGGGGTGAGCTGGACCGCAGAGTGAAGGCAAAAGGGCCAACAAGTGCTAAGCATCTCTGGGAACTCCTTCAAGACTGTTGGAAGACCATTTCAGGGGACTACCTCTTGAAGCTCATCAAGAGAATGCCAAGAATGCAAAGCAGTAATCAAAGCAAAAGGTGGCTACTTTGAAGAACCTAGAATATGACAAGCAAGTTATAAGAACTTCTAAAGCGCAGGCAGAAGAAAAACTAGCTCAGTCTATGAAAAAAGGGGATAAGACATTCTTCAGATATATAAATGAAAAAAGGAAATTAAAACAAGGAATAACTAAATTAAAAACAAAGGACGGAAGGTATGTAGAAGAGAATAAAGGGCTAGCCGACTGCCTTAATGAATACTTCTGTTCAGTTTTTACAAAAGAAAAAGGAGAAGGACCTCCACTAGAAAGAATGACTATTAAACCGTTTGATGCATGTATCTTTACAGAGGAAGATGTTCTAAGTTTGCTGTCTAAGGTGAAGACAGATAAATCACAGGGGCCTGATGAGATACACCCAAAATTATTAAAAGAGCTTAGTGGTGAGCTGGCAAAACCGTTAACAGATTTATTTAACCAATCATTAGTAACAGGAGTCGTCCCGGAAGATTGGAAATTGGCAAATGTCGTGCCCATTCACAAGAAAGGTAGTAGGGAGGAATCGAGCAACTATAGACCAGTGAGTCTGACATCAATAGTAGGCAAATTAATGGAAACCCTATTAAAGGATAGGATTGTGGAACATCTAAAATCCCATGGATTGCAAGATGAAAAACAACATGGGTTTACTTCAGGGAGATCATGTCAAACAAATCTTATAGATTTTTTTGACTGGGTGAATAAAATAATAGACGGTGGAGGTGCAGTAGACATCGCATATCTAGATTTTAGTAAGGCTTTTGACACTGTCCCACATAGAAGACTTATCAATAAACTGCAGTCATTGAGCATGGACTCCCATATTGTTGAGTGGATTAGGCAGTGGCTGAGTGACAGACAACAGAGGGTTGTAGTCAATGGAGAACATTCAAAACAAGGTAATGTTACCAGTGGGGTTCCACAGGGATCTGTACTGGGACCGATTTTGTTTAATATCTTCATAAGTGATATTGCAAAAGGCCTCGCTGGTAAGGTTTGTCTTTTTGCGGATGACACAAAGATATGTAACAGGGTTGATGTTCCTGGAGGGAAACGCCAAATGGAAAAGGATTTAGGAAAACTAGAAGAATGGTCAGAACTCTGGAAACTGAAATTTAATGTGGATAAGTGCAAGATAATGCACCTGGGGCGTAAAAACCCAAGGGCAGAATATAGAATATTTGACACAGTCCTGACCTCAGTATCTGAGGAAAGGGATTTAGGAGTAATTATTTCAGAAGACTTAAAGGTGGGAAGACAATGTAATAGAGCAGCACGAAATGCCAGCAGAATGCTTGGATGTATAGGGAGAGGTATAAGCAGTAGAAAGAGTGAAGTGCTTATGCCGCTGTACAGAACACTGGTGAGACCTCACTTGGAGTATTGTGCGCAGTACTGGAGGCCATATCTCCAGAAGGATATAGATACTCTAGAGAGAGTTCAGAGAAGAGCTACTAAACTAGTACATGGATTGCAGGATAAAACTTACCAGGAAAGGTTAAAGGACCTTAATATGTATAGCTTGGAAGAAAGAAGAGACAGAGGGGATATGATAGAAACTTTTAAATACATAAAGGGAATCAACTCGGTAAAGGAAGAGAGCATATTTAAAAGAAGAAAAACTACCACAAGAGGACACAGTTTTAAATTAGAGGGGCAAAGGTTTAAAAGTAATATAAGGAAGTATTACTTTACTGAGAGAGTAGTGGATGCATGGAATAGCCTTCCTGCAGAAGTGGTAGCTGCAAATACAGTGAAGGGGTTTAAGCATGCATGGGATAGGCATAAGGCCATCCTTCATATAAGATAGGGCCGGGGGCTATCCATAGTATTCAGTATATTGGGCAGACTAGATGGGCCAAATGGTTCTTATCTGCCGACACATTCTATGTTTCTATGTTTCTATGACATATTTTTAGTTGTTTCACACTTGTTTGTTATGTATATAATTCCACATGTGTTCATTCATAGTTTTGATGCCTTCATAGTCATGAAAATAAAGAAAACTCTTTGAATGAGAAGGTGTGTCCAAACTTTTGGTCTGTACTGTATATACAAGATCAAAAAACGCACATGCGGTTTTTGTGTGTTTTTGATGCGTTTTTGATAGAAATGGTAAACAGGCAATCTGGAGGCTTCATATCACATTTGGTGAAGCTCCCTATTCAATTCAAGGATGTGTATAAAGTCAGGTCCATAAATATTGGGACATGGACACAATTCTAACATTTTTGGCTCTATACACCACCACAATGGATTTGAAATGAAACAAACAAGGTGTGCTTTAACTGCAGACTGTCAGCTTTAATTTGAGGGCATTTACATCCAAATCAGGTGAACGGTGTAGGAATTACAACAGTTTGAATATGTGTCTCCCACTTATTAAGGGACCAAAAGTAATGGGACTGAATAATAATCATAAATCAAACTTTCACTTTTTAATACTTGGTTGCAAATCCTTTGCAGTCAATTACAGCCTGAAGTCTGGAACGCATAGACATCACCAGATGCTGGGTTTCATCCCTGGTGATGCTCTGCCAGGCCTCTACTGCAACTGTCTTCAGTTCCTGCTTGTTCACTTCAGTTTTGTCTTCAGCAAGCGAAATGCATGCTCAATCGGATTCAGGTCAGGTGATTGACTTGGCCATTGCATAACATTCCAGTTCTTTCCCTTAAAAAACTCTTTGGTTGCTTTTGCAGTATGCTTTGGGTCATTGTTCATCTGCATTGTGAAGTGCCGTCCAATGAGTTCTGAAGCATTTGGCTGAATATGAGCAGATATTATTGCCCGAAACATTTCAGAATTCATCCTGCTGCTTTTGTCAGCAGTCACATCATCAATAAATACAAGAGAACCAGTTCCATTGGCAGCCATACATGCCCATGCCATGACTACCACCACCATGCTTCACTGATGAGGTGGTATGCTTAGGATCATGAGCAGTTCCTTTCCTTCTCCATACTCTTCTCTTCCCATCACTCTGGTACAAGTGGATCTTGGTCTCATCTGTCCATAGGATTTTGTTCCAGAACTGTGAAGGCTTTTTTAGATGTCGTTTGGCAAACTCTAATCTGGCCTTCCTGGTTTTGAGGCTCACCAATGGTTTACATCTTGTGGTGAACCCTCTATATTCACTCTGGTGAAGTCTTCTCTTGATTATTGACTTTGACACACATACACCTACCTCCTGGAGGTAGGCCAACTGTTGTGAAGGGTGTTTTCTTTACCAGGGAAAGAATTCTTCGGTCATCCACCACAGTTGTTTTCCATGGTCTTCCGGGTCTTTTGGTGTTGCTGAGCTCACCGGTGCATTCCTTCTTTTTAAGAATGTTCCAAACAGTTGTTTTGGCCACGCCTAATGTTTTTTCTATCTCTCTGATGGGTTTGTTGTGTTTTTTCAGCCTAATGATGGCTTGATTCACTGATAGTGACAGCTCTTTGGATCTCATCTTGAGAGTTGACAACAACAGATTCCAAATGCAAATCGCACACTTGAAATGAACTCTGGACCTTTTATCTGCTCATTGTAATTGGGATAATGAGGGAATAACACACACCTGGCCATGGAACAGCTGAGAAGCCAATTGTCCTATTACTTTTGGTCCCTTAACAAGTGGGAGGCACATATGCAAACTGTTGTAATTCCTACACCGTTCACCTGATTTGGATGTAAATACCCTAAAATTAAAGCTGACAGTCTGCAGTTAAAGCACATCTTGTTCGTTTCATTTCAAATTCATTGTGGTGGTGTATAAAGTAAAAATTTTTATAATTGTGTCGATGTCCCAATATTTATGGACCTGACTGTAGTTGCTAGATGTTAGATGTTTCGCAAAATGGGGGATAAATGGATATGCATTAAGGTGAAGTACATAGGTGTGAATAGGGGTGGAGGCCTACTGGGAAGAGGAGATCTGGGTGCTGGGAAAACAGCCAGACGCAGATGTCCCGTTCCCAATAGGCCGTCGCCCATTATAGAAACCCGAAGAGTTTCATTTTGGCATTTAAACCCCTTGGGATCAGAGTGTCGAAATCAAAAATTTTCTTCGATTCAGTTCTAGACATTTGGAAGATATGATTTCCTCCTCTCCATGAGTGTTTAACTTTTTCAAGTGCCGTATATGTAAGAGTAGATGGATCATTGTTGTGATAGTCCCTATAATGTTTGGATAGAGAATGTAATTCATATCCCTTCCTTATGTTTGTAACATGCTCTGATATTCTCTTCTTTAGGGTTCTTTCTATGTATTGTTTATGGCATGGACATTCAATTAGGTATATTATATTCGTAGAGTCACATGTCAGGCCCTCTTTGATATCAAGTGAGAACGAATTTTGTGTCGAAGATGCCTTTAAGGTTTTCTTGGGGAAGGAGGTGATCATACAATTAGAACAATGCTCACATCTGTGGAAGCCATTAAAAGATAACCCTTTTTGTTTACTTAGAGTGGTTATATTTTTTACCGAAGGGGCAATTTTTAAGCCTAAATTTGGAACCATGGTATAAGTGATCTGAGGTGTGTTTGTGAGCATCGGTCCAATTATTTTGTCCTCAAGCAGATGGTGCCAATACTTCCTGATGATCCTTTCTATAATTTTATATTGCGCATGGAATTGTAGGATCATTCTCAGGGTTTTGTCCATCTTTTGTGTCTGCCTGGGGACAAAAAAACGTTCCCTTTTCATTGGTCTGACCTCCTCCTTATGTATGCCACTGCTGCTGTTGTCCTGTCCACCATGACACATACTGTACTGCTGCTGTTGTCTTGTCCACCATGTTACATACTGTACTGCTGCTGTTGTCCTTTCCACCATGTCACATTCTGTACTGCTGCTATTGTCCTGTCCACCATGACACATACTGTACTGCTTCTGTTGTCTTGTCCACCATGACACATACTGTACTGCTGCTGTTGTCTTGTCCACCATGTCACATACTGTACTGTTGCTGTTGTCTTGTCTACCATGTCACATTCTGTACTACGGCTATTGTCCTGTCCACATTGTCACATACTGTATTGCTGCTGTTGTCCTGTCCACTATGTCACATACTGTACTGCTGCTATTGTCCTGTCCACCCTGTCACATATTGTACTGCTGCTGTTGTCCTGTCCACTATGTCACATAATGTACTGCTGCTGTTGTCCTGTTCAACTATGTCACATACTGTACTGCTGTTGCCACTATTATTATCCCTAAAAAATTGCATATGCCCTGCTTTATTCAGACCTGCTGCTACTCCCCCAATAGGCATCATTTTTGGACTGTTTGTTCAAGCAAGCCATAGCTTCTTCCGATACCACTTCATACATAGAAATCACTGGGACCCATAGCAAGAATCTAAATTGGGCCCCCATGCCTTATTCATAGCCTTTCCCACTACCTGTTCATGGCCAATATATACAGCAGTGCACTTGTAATACCCCAGAATGGTATTACTATTCCTATACCCTGCTACTATTTTTGATAACCTACCAATAATGTTATCTGCGTATTAATTTCAGGTCCTTCTACATTGTGCATTCCTAACTTATTGCTATGTAATTATTATTTGTTGTATTTCATGTAATGTGCCTGGTTCACCAACAGGTGGCAGCAGACATATGGCATAGAGATCTTTTGATAGAATGGAACTTACCATTCCATTCTATGCCTTTTAGGCAGGAGTGGGCTAGTCCTGCTTCCTACAAAGGGAGAGTTGTAGGAAGTGTTTAGTCAGTCTCAGTGCATGCTAGTGTTGGAAGGAGACGTGTCAAGATGTAGCAGCGAGGGGAAGGCCCATCTTTTGCAGCAAGAGCCCCTACAGAGGGAAGCAGCTCATAGAGCACCATGACTCCTTACAGATTTATAGAGTGTCACGAGGGGGTCAACAGCCAAAGGGACCCCCCAGAACAGATAGCAAGTCCAGTAATCAGACTGAAGCCGAGTATAGCACAGCAGAGAGATAAAGCAGAGTATTCAAGTTTGCCTGCCAGCTTATCCCAAAACCTGCTGGAACCAAGAGAAGGACTGAATACTGTCTGGATGCAAGTTTATTTAAGTAAAGCTGTTGAACTTTCCCCAAGTCTGCACTCTTCCCCTTTATTGCTTCGGAGCCTAGCCCTGGGGATCAACGGTATTCAGGTAGGAGCACCGTGACACACACAGAAACTATTAAGGCTGCACCGCACCAATTGGAATTCCTATAAACCTGAGACACGATCGGCGATGGGGGAAGGCAAGCTGCACACTAAAGTGAGGTACTGTATAAGATACAGCTTACAGCTTGTATCTCACATAACAGTACACTGTTCTATATACTATATATCTATACATACTACATCTATTATACCTTGTACCCCACATACCAGTACACTGCTGTATATACTATATATCTTAACACACTGCATCTATTATACCTCATACCTCACATGTCAGTACACTGCTGTATGTTCAATATATTTTAAGACACTGTATCTATTATACCTCATGCCTCACATGTCAGTACACTGCCGTATATACTATATATCTGTACACACTGCATCTATTATACCTCGTACCTCACATTTCAGTACACTGCTGGGTATACTATATATCTTAACAAACTGTATCTATTATACCTCACATATCAGTACACTGCTGGGTACACTACATACCTGTGTCCACTGCATCTATTATACTGTATAATAGATGTAGCGTGTGTGTGTGTGTGTATATATATATATATATATATATATATATACAGTTGCAAGAAAAAATATGTGAACCCTTTGGAATGATATGGATTTCTGCACAAATTGGTCATAAAATGTTATCTGATCTTCATCTAAGTCACAACAATAGACAATCACAGTCTGCTTATCACTAATAACACACAAAGAATTAAATGTTACCATGTTTTTATTGAACACACCATGTAAACATTCACAGTGCAGATGGAAAAAGTATGTGAACCCCTAGACTAATGACATCTCCAAGAGCTAATTGGAGTGAGGTGTCAGCCAACTGGAGTCTAATCAATAAGATGAGATTGGAGGTGTTGGTTACAGCTGCCCTACCCTATAAAAAACGCACACCAGTTCTGGGTTTGCTTTTCACAAGAAGCATTGCCTGATGTGAATGATGCCTCGCACAAAAGAGCTCCCAGAAGACCTACGATTAAGAATCGTTGACTTGCATAGAGCTGGAAAGGGTTATAAAAGTATCTCCAAAGCCTTGCTGTTCATCAGTCCACGGTAAGACAAATTGTCTATAAATGGAGAAAGTTCAGCACTGCTGCTACTCTCCCTAGGAGTGGCCGTCCTGTAAAGATGACTGCAGGAGCACAGCGCAGACTGCTCAATGAGGTGAAGAAGAATCCTAGAGTGTCAGCTAAACACTTACAAAAGTCTCTGGCATATGCTAACATCCCTGTTACTGAATCTACGATACGTAAAACACTAAACAAGAATGGATTTCATGGGAGGATACCACAGAAGAAGCCACTGCTGTCCAAAAAACAACATTGCTGCACATTTACAGTTGACACAAAGGCACCTGGATGTTCCACAGCAGTACTGGCAAAATATTCTGTGGACAGATGAAACCAAAGTTGAGTTGTTTGGAAGAAACACACAACACTATGTGTGGAGAAAAAGAGGCATAGAACACCAACATCAAAACCTCATCCCAACTGAGAAGTATGGTTGTGGGGGCATCATGGTTTGGGGCTGCTTTGCTGCATCAGGGCCTGGACGGATTGCTATCATCGAAGGAAAATTAAATTCCCAAGTTTATCAAGGCATTTTGCTGAAGAACTTAAGGCCATCTGTCCACCAGCTGAAGCTCAACAGAAGATGGGTGTTGCAACAGGACAACGACCCAAAGCATAGAAGCAAATCAACAACCGAATGGCTTAAACAGAAGAAAATACGCCTTCTGGAGTGGCCCAGTCAGAGTCCTGATCTCAACCCGATTGAGATGCTGTGGCATAACCTCAAGAAAGCGATTCACACCAGACATCCCAAGAATATTGCTGAACTGAAACAGTTCTGTAAAGAGGAATGATCAAGAATTACTCCTGACCGTTGTGCACGTCTGATCTGCAACTACAGGAAACATTTGGTTGAATTTATTGCTGCCAAAGGAGGTTCAACCAGTTATTAAATTGAAGGGTTCACATACTTTTTCCACCTGCACTGTGAATGCTTACATGGTGTGTGCAATAAAAACATGGTAACATTTAATTATTTGTCTGTTTATTAGTTTAAGCAGACTGTGATTGTCTATTGTTGTGACTTAGATGAAGATCAGATCACATTTTATGACCAATTTGTGCAGAAATCCATATCATTCCAAAGGGTTCACATACTTTTTCTTGGCAACTGTATATATATACACACACACTGTAGTTTATAGAGCAGTATACTGATGTGAGAAGTACAAGCAGTGTGTACAGATATATGTGGTCAGTTATATACAGTCATGTGAAAAAATTAGGACACCCTTTGAAAGCATGTGGTTTTTTGTAACATTTTTAATAAATGGTTATTTCATCTCCGTTTCAACAATACAGAGAGATTAAAGTAATCCAACTAAACAAAGAAAACTGAAGAAAAGTCTTTTCAAGATCTTCTGTAAATGTCATTCTACAAAAATGCCTATTCTAACTGAGGAAAAAGATAGGACACCCTCACATGTATTCCCTCTTAAATTGGCTCAGATCTCACACAGGTATATCACACCAGGTGCACATAATTAGTAGATCGTTACTCTGCATGTTGAATGAGGCTTGCCCTATTTAAACCTCAGACATTTAGTTTGGTGTGCTCCTGACTGTTGAAGTGAGAGTGAGCACCATGGTGAGAGCAAAAGAGCTGTCAGAGGACTTCAGAAAAAAGATTGTAGCAGCCTATGAGTCTGGGAAGGGATTTAAAAAGATCTCAAAAGATTTTGAAATCAGCCATTCCACTGTCCGGAAGATAGTCTACAAGTGGAGGGCTTTCAAAACAACTGCCAACATGCCCAGGACTGGTCGCCCCAGCAAGTTCACCCCAAGAGAAGACCGCAAGATGCTAAAAGAGGTATCCAAAAACCCTAAAGTGTCATCTCGAGAACTACAGCAGGCTCTGGCTACTGTTGATGTAGAAGTACATGCCTCTACAATCAGAAAGAGACTGTACAAGTTTAACTTGCATGGGAGGTGTGCAAGGAGGAAACCTTTGCTTTCCAAGAGAAACATCGAGGCCAGACTGACATTTGCCAGTGATAAAGTTGACAAAGACCAGGACTTCTGGAATAATGTTCTTTGGACAGATGAGTCCAAAATTGAATTATTTGGACACAACAGCAGAGGACATGTTTGGCGTAAACCAAACACAGCATTCCAAGAAAAGAACCTCATACCAACTGTGAAGCATGGAGGTGGAAGTGTCATGGTTTGGGGCTGCTTTGCTGCAGCAGGACCTGGTCAGCTTACCATCATAGAATCCACGATGAATTCTACTGTGTATCAGAAGGTGCTTGAAGAACATGTGAGACCATCAGTTAGAAAATTAAAGCTGAAGCGGAACTGGACCATGCAACATGACAATGACCCAAAACATACTAGTAAATCAACCAAAGATTGGCTGAAAAAGAAGAAATGGAGAGTCCTGGAATGGCCAAGTCAAAGTCCAGATTTGAATCCCATTGAGATGCTGTGGGGTGACTTGAAAAGGGCTGTACGTGCAAGAAACCCCTCAAACATCTCACAGCTGAAAAAGTTCTGCATTGAGGAGTGGGGTAAAATTTCCTCAGACCGATGACGAAGACTGGTAGATGGCTACAAGAACCGTCTCACTGCAGTTATTTCAGCCAAAGGAGGTAACACTCGCTATTAGGGGCAAGGGTGTCCTATCTTTTTCCTCAGTTAGAATAGGCATTTTTGTAGAATGACATTTACAGAAGATCTTGAAAAGACTTTTCTTCAGTTTTCTTTGTTTAGTCGGATTACTTTAATCTCTCTGTATTGTTGAAACGGAGATGAAATAACCATTTATTAAAAATGTTACAAAAAACCACATGCTTTCAAAGGGTGTCCTAATTTTTTCACATGACTGTATGTATTGTGGTTATTGTGTGAGGTACATGAGGTAATAGTGGTTGTATCTGTCTGCAGTACTATATATATATATATACAGTCAGGTCTATAAATATTGGGATATTGACACAATTCTAACATTTTTGGCTCTATACACCACCACACTGGATTTGAAATGAAACGAACAAGATGTGCTTTAACTGCAGACTGTCAGCTTTAAGTTGATGGTATTTACATCCAAATCAGGTGAACAGTGTAGGAATTACAACAGTTTGCATATGTGCCTCCCACTTATTAAGGGGCCAAAAATAATGGAACATAATAATATTCCTAAATCAAACTTTCACTTTTTAATACTTGGTTGCAAATCCTTTGCAGTCAATTACAGCCTAAAGTCTGGAACGCAAAGACATCACCAGACGCTGGGTTTCATCCCTGGTGATGCTCTGCCAGGCCTCTACTGCAACTGTCTTCAGTTCCTGCTTGTTCTTGGGGCATTTTCCCTTCAGTTTAGTCTTCAGTAAGTGAAATGCATGCTCAATCGGATTCAGGTCAGGTGATTGACTTGGCCATTGCATAACATTCCACTTCTTTCCCTTAAAAAACTCTTTGGTTGCTTTTGCAGTATGCTTGGGGTCATTGTCCATCTGCACTGTGAAGCGCCATCCAATGAGTTCTGAAGCATTTGGCTGAATATGAGCAGATAATATTGCCCGAAACACTTCAGAATTCATCCTACTGCTTTTGTCAGCAGTCACATCATCAATAAATACAAGAGAACCAGTTCCATTGGCAGCCATACATGCCCACACCATGACACTACCACTACCTTGCTTCACTGATGAGGTGGTATGCTTAGAATCATGAGCAGTTCCTTTCCTTCTCCATACTCTTCTCTTCCCATCACTCTAGTACAAGTTGATATTGGTCTCATCTGTCCATAGGATGTTGTTTCAGAACTGTGAAGGCTTTTTTAGATGTCGTTTGGCAAACTATAATCTGGCCTTCCTGTTTTTGAGGCTCACCAATGGTTTACATCTTGTGGTGAACCCTCTGTATTCACTCTGGTGAAGTCTTCTCTTGATTGTTGACTTTAAAACACATACACCTACCTCCTGGAGGGTGTTATTGATCTGGCCAACTGTTGTGAAGGGTGTTTTTTTCACAGGGAAAGAATTCTTCGGTCATCCACCACAGTTGTTTTACGTGGTCTTCCAGGTCTTTTGGTGTTGCTGAGCTCACCGGTGCGTTTCTTCTTTTAAGAATGTTCCAAACAGTTGTTTTGGCCACGCCTAATGTTTTTGCTATTTCTCTGATGGGTTTGTTTTGTTTTTTCAGCCTAATGATGGCTTGCTTCACTGATAGTGACAGCTCTTTGGATCTCATCTTGAGAGTTGACAGCAACAGATTCCAAATGCAAATAGCACACTTGAACTCTGGACCTTTTATCTGCTCATTGTAATTGGGATAATGAGGGAATAACACACCTGGTGTCATGGTCTTACCTGCTTGCTGCTCTCCTTCGTTTGACATGTGCTGGCGGCCATCTTGGGTCCTGGGTTTCTTGTAGCCTTCCACCCTGCGGCTCCTCCTTCCCCTGGGAGGAGCTGGATGCCTAGCTCATAGATATAGGAGGTCTGTGGCTTCAGTTCCTTGCTTGGTCCTCTTGTGTTCACATGCTTCTAAGACTGCTGCTGCTTCTGGTTCCTGATCCTGGCTTCGTCTGACTACCCTGCTGGTTCCTGATCCTGGCTTCGTCTGACTACCCTGCTGGTTCCTGATCCTGGCTTCGTCTGACTACCCTTCTGGTTCCTGACCTCTGGCTTCGCAAAGACTCTGCTCGGTTTCACCATCCGTTTGGACTTTTGCTTTACAGCTTTATTTTCAATAAAGCCTTCTTATTTTCACTCATCTCTTGTTGTACGTCTGGTTCATGGTTCCGTGACATTAGGACCAAGCCATGAATTCTGACGGTACAGGGCCATCCTCGCTACCCACGCTGGTTGCCAGACTTGATCAGCAGGATCACCTGTTGGGTCGGTTCGCTGTGGCGTTGCAAACCCTGCTTGAACGCACGGCTCATTTCGCTCCCGTTGCCGATGGGTCGGTTGTCGCTCCTGGGCTCGCTCCTACTGCCGCTCCGGTTGTTGCGCCAGAGTCTACCCCGACACCTGTTGTTGCGCCTGCGGTGTTTCGGGGTATGACCGGTTCTGCCCCTCTTCCACAGCGCTTTGGGGGAGAGCCAACTCAGTGCCGAGGTTTCCTTAACCAGGTGGGCATTTATTTCGAGTTGCTGCCACATGCCTTTCCTACTGAGAGATCAAAGGTGGGCTTCTTGATCTCGCTGCTCTCGGACAAGGCCTTGGCCTGGGCCAGCCCTTTATGGGAGAACAACAATCCGGTGGTTGCCGAGTTTTCCGGTTTTGTTGCTTCTCTTCGGAAGGTATTCGATGTGCCGGCTCGTGCTGCCTCTGCTGCGAAGCTCCTTATGTCCATCAGACAGGGTTCACGATCCTTAGCTGAATACGCCATTGAGTTTCGTACCCTGGCAGCAGAGGTGGGCTGGAATAATGAGGCTCTGGTCGCTGCTTTCTCTCATGGTCTCTCGGATGCCTTGAAGGATGAGGTTGCAGCTAAGGACCTACCAGTTGAGCTCGAGTCTCTTATTTCTTTCCTGATTTTGATTGACACCAGACTCAGGGAGAGACCTTCCTTTAAGGAGAACCTGCGGAGGTCTTCTAACAGATTGGTGCCTACGTTTGCTGTCCCACCCGTGCCTCCCTCTCCTCCCACGCCTCCTGGGGATGACTTGTCTGGGGGTGAACCCATGCAGCTGGGGTTTGCTCGCCTGTCCGAGGGGGAGAGGGCACTCCGGAGACGCGAGGGCCGATGCATGTACTGTGGTCTCGGTGGGCATTTTCGGTTGGCATGTCCGAACCGTCCGGGAAACGCTCGTACCCTGAGATCCTGTCGGGGGCAGATCTTGGGTGGAGTCTCCTCGTCCCCGGTTTCCCGTGTTGACAAACCACTGATCACTGTTGTCCTCTCCTGGGTCGGGGGCTCGGTTACGACCCAGGCGTTGGTGGACTCTGGTGCTGGTGGTTTGTTCATTGATAGTGTGTTCGCTGCCGCCAATTCCATTCCTCTGCAGGCTCGAGGTTCCCCACTGGCTCTTGAGGCGATAGACGGCAGACCCCTTCTGCCGCCACACGTGACTCATGAGACCCTTCCAGTGGGGATAGCCATTGGTGCCGTTCACAGAGAGTCGGTCTGCCTCCAGGTTATTTCGTCTCCACACTACTCGGTGGTCTTGGGGTACCCCTGGCTCCAGAAGCATAATCCGACTTTCGATTGGAGATCGGTCGAGATCCTCTCGTGGTCACCGCAGTGTGGGGCTAGTTGCATCCATGGGTCTGTCAAGTTGCTGTGTACTTCCTCGGACTCTCTGTTGCCTCCTGAATACGAGGAGTACCGGGATGTATTCGATAAGGTGCGCGCGGTTGCCCTACCTCCGCACCGCCCATACGATTGTGCCATAGAGTTACAATCTGGTGCCGTTCCTCCTCGTGGCAAAGTCTATCCACTGTCGGTAGCGGAGAATGAGGCCATGGAGGAGTACGTGAAGGAGGCGCTTTCACGCGGACACATTCGCAAATCTTCGTCCCCGGCAGGGGCTGGATTTTTCTTTGTGAAAAAGAAGGGCGGTGAGTTGAGGCCTTGCATCGATTACAGGGGTCTCAATCGCATCACGATCAAGAACGCTTACCCGATACCCTTGATTTCCGAGCTGTTCGATCGCCTTAAAGGGGCCACGGTCTTTACCAAACTCGACCTGAGGGCGGCATATAACCTGGTAAGGATCAAGGCGGGCGATGAGTGGAAGACCGCGTTTAACACCAGGACCGGTCATTACGAATCCTTGGTTATGCCCTTTGGGTTGTGCAATGCGCCCGCAGTCTTTCAGGAATTCATCAACGATGTTTTCCGTGACCTGTTGCAGTAGTGTGTGGTAGTCTATTTGGATGACATCTTGGTATATTCTGAATCCATGGAGGCCCACATTCTGGATGTCAGACGAGTGTTGCAACGGTTACGAGAGAACAAGCTGTTCGGTAAGCTTGAGAAATGCGAATTTCACCGATCCCAGGTAACCTTCTTAGGTTACATCATTTCCGCTGAGGGGTTCTCCATGGATCCTGAGAAGGTTTCGGCTGTCTTACAGTGGCCCCAGCCCAGTGGTCTTCGTTCCCTGCAGCGCTTTTTGGGCTTCGCCAATTATTATCGGAAGTTCATCAGGGACTTTTCCATGCTGGCCAAGCCTCTCACGGATCTGACCAGGAAGGGCAGTAATTCCCAGGTCTGGCCGCTCGAGGCCATCCGAGCTTTTGAGGCCCTAAAGTCCGCCTTTGTGTCGGCTCCGATTCTGTCGCATCCCAACCCTGGGTTGCCCTTTGTCCTCGAGGTGGACGCGTCTGAGACGGGAGTAGGCGCCCTTCTGTCTCAGCGTAGAACACCAGAGGGTCCTCTGCTTCCTTGTGGGTTTTACTCCCGGAAACTGTCTTCCGCGGAGTGCAACTATCAGATTGGTGACAGGGAGTTATTGGCCATCGTGCAGGCCCTTAAAGAATGGAGGCACTTGCTCGAGGGTTCGGTGGTTCCGGTTCTCATCCTGACGGACCACAAGAATCTGACCTACCTTTCTGAGGCCAAGAGATTGACACCACGTCAGGCCAGATGGGCTCTGTTCTTGTCACGTTTTAATTACGTGGTCTCCTACCTACCCGGTTCCAAGAACATCAGGGCGGATGCCTTATCACGGCAGTACTCCGAGCTGTCCAGGGAGGAGTCGATTCCGACTTCGGTCATACCTCCGAATCAGATCCTGGCCGCCATTCGCACCAGCCTGACCTCTCCCCTGGGTGAGCAGATTTTGGCGGCTCAATCTGGTGCTCCCTCTGGGAGACCCAACGGCAGATGTTTTGTGCCTGAGGAGTTGCGCACTCGGTTGTTGCGAACCTACCATAACTCCAAGACCGCGGGGCATCCTGGAAAGAATCAGCTGTCCTGGGCTGTTTCACGTCTGTTCTGGTGGCCTTCCCTACGTTCCGACATCGCCGCATATGTAGCGGCATGCTCCGTTTGTGCCCAGAGTAAGTCCCCTCGGCACCTTCCGTTGGGCCTTCTGCAACCCATAGCCACCGGGGAGCGCCCATGGTCACACCTGGGGATGGATTTCATTGTGGACCTCCCTGCATCCCGAGGCCATACGGTCATTCTCATGATTGTGGATCGGTTTTCCAAAATGTGCCACTGTGTTCCTCTCAAGAAGTTACCCTCTGCACAAGAGTTGGCCACGATTTTTGCCAGGGAGGTCTTCCGGTTGCACGGTTTGCCTAAGGAGATTGTGTCGGATCGGGGGAGTCAGTTTGTGTCCAGGTTCTGGCGCGCCTTTTGCTCCCAGTTGGGGATTCATCTCTCCTTCTCCTCGGCCTACCACCCTCAGTCCAATGGGGCCGCAGAACGATCCAATCAGGCCTTGGAGCAATTCCTTCGTTGCTATGTCTCCGATCACCAAGACAATTGGGTTGACCTCCTGCCTTGGGCTGAGTTTGCCAGGAACACGGCGGTGAACTCTTCCTCTGGGACGTCTCCCTTCATGGCCAATTATGGGTTCCAACCTGCCGTGTTACCGGAGGTATTCTCTCCCCAGGATATTCCGGCTGTGGAGGATCACCTTTCCGTCCTACGTGCTTCTTGGGTACAGATCCAGAAGTCCCTTGAGGTCTCTGCGCAGCGCCAGAGATTCCAGGCTGATCGCAGACGAGCGCCTGCTCCTTCCTACCAGGTCGGAGACCGTGTATGGTTGTCCACCCGCAACCTCAACCTTCGAGTGCCCACTCCCAAGCTGGCGCCTCGCTTTGTTGGTCCCTTCCGAGTGCTTCGCAGGGTAAACCCGGTAGCCTATGCCCTTGCGCTTCCTCCTGGCATGCGGATCTCCAACGTGTTTCATGTCTCCCTGTTGAAGCCACTGGTGTGTAATCGTTTCACTTCCTCGGTTCCTCGGCCTCGTCCGGTCCGAGTGGGCAATCGTGAGGAATATGAGGTGAGCAATATCCTGGACTCACGCCTGGTCCGCGGTCGGTTGCAGTTTTTGGTCCATTGGCGTGGTTATGGTCCAGAGGAGCGTTCCTGGGTTCCCTCCGCAGATGTCCATGCTCCTGCCTTGCTCCGAGCCTTCCACGCACGCTTCCCTCAGAAACCGTTTTGTGCTCCGCGGAGGAGGGGCCCTTGAGGGGGAGGTACTGTCATGGTCTTACCTGCTTGCTGCTCTCCTTCGTTTGACATGTGCTGGCGGCCATCTTGGGTCCTGGGTTTCTTGTAGCCTTCCACCCTGCGGCTCCTCCTTCCCCTGGGAGGAGCTGGATGCCTAGCTCATAGATATAGGAGGTCTGTGGCTTCAGTTCCTTGCTTGGTCCTCTTGTGTTCACATGCTTCTAAGACTGCTGCTGCTTCTGGTTCCTGATCCTGGCTTCGTCTGACTACCCTGCTGGTTCCTGATCCTGGCTTCGTCTGACTACCCTGCTGGTTCCTGATCCTGGCTTCGTCTGACTACCCTGCTGGTTCCTGATCCTGGCTTCGTCTGACTACCCTTCTGGTTCCTGACCTCTGGCTTCGCAAAGACTCTGCTCGGTTTCACCATCCGTTTGGACTTTTGCTTTACAGCTTTATTTTCAATAAAGCCTTCTTATTTTCACTCATCTCTTGTTGTACGTCTGGTTCATGGTTCCGTGACACCTGGCCATGGAACAGCTGAGAAGCCAAGTGTCACATTACTTTTAGTTTCTTAACAAGTGGGAGGCACATATGCAAACTGTTGTAATTCCTACACCGTTCAGCTGATTTGGATGTAAATTCCCTCAAATTAAAGCTGACAGTCTGCAGTTAAAGCACATCTTGTTTGTTTCATTTCAAATCCATTGTGGTGGTGTATAGAGCCAAAAATGTTAGAATTGTGTTGATGTCCCAATATTTATGGACCTGACTGTATATGAGTGAGATATGGTACTCCATTCTAGTCTCAGCGGAAAGCTCATCTTGCAGTTCTCTATGGAGTTGGGGGATGAAGGACCTGCGATGATGCTCTGTGCAGCTCTTTTACTAGACATACAGGGCCTGTGATGATGATGATGTTGATGATGATGTCATGCAGATGGTTTCCTTGGTCAGGTTTGAATCCAAGACCCCTATGCGCCATGCAAGAGTACTAGCCACTGTACACTTCTTATTTAACTGCTTTATATTTCTTTACAGTATATTGGATTATCATAGTCTTTTGGCTTTTTCCACATCTAAAAAGGAGTCATCAAATATCTTTTTTTTTTTTTGCTTTTTTATCATTTAATACATCTGCATGTCTTTTGCATAAATAACATACTGTAATTGCAATAAAATTATTTCCAACTAAGATACTTCATACATATTCAGAACCAGATTAAACACATTTATTTGTATTTGGATAGATCGGGTTAGTGTACAGTGCATTTTTATCCTTGTTATTTTCTTATTTTTGTAGGATCAAAATAGGAAATGTCTCAGTGGAATGTCACATCATTTGTCACCGTGCTTTGCCTCCTATTGGTAATTATTTCTCTTCTATTGTCCTTGATAACATATTCTCAAGGGGATCAAATCATTAAACATGACGACATTTTGATGTCTTATTAAATGTGAAAAGGAGAAAGGAGAATCTCACCTTTACATCTCTAAAGGATAATGATAGTTTTGCATCTGTCAGTATTCAGACACCTGTGGTGGGAAATGAGGCAGGTGTTCAAGAACCTGAGGAATTATAATTTTCAGTACATGAAAAAGATGTGATTTGTGCACAATAAAGAGTGCTCAATAACTGCAAAGCATATTAAAATAGTTATCATCCAATTGGTCGGCAAATATTCCTTAATTATAGAAGGTGCACAAAAAGAATGCACCCCAGTAACTTCAACATTGTCTATCAGTCTATCTATCTATCATCTATCTATCATCTAGTGGGTGTAGGCCCATTTTGCCACTAAACAGATATGACTATAGTCTACTCCTGAGGGCTTTGTCAAGGTGCTCCTCTGGCATTCACCCTTTCAACCTCATTCATAGAAACATAGAAACATAGAATGTGTCGGCAGATAAGAACCATTTGGCCCATCTAGTCTGCCCAATATACTGAATACTATGGATAGCCCCCGGCCCTATCTTATATGAAGGATGGCCTTATGCCTATCCCATGCATGCTTAAACCCCTTCACTGTATTTGCAGCTACCACTTCTGCAGGAAGGCTATTCCATGCATCCACTACTCTCTCAGTAAAGTAATACTTCCTTATATTACTTTTAAACCTTTGCCCCTCTAATTTAAAACTGTGTCCTCTTGTGGTAGTTTTTCTTCTTTTAAATATGCTCTCTTCCTTTACCGAGTTGATTCCCTTTATGTATTTAAAAGTTTCTATCATATCCCCTCTGTCTATTCTTTCTTCCAAGCTATACATATTAAGGTCCTTTAACCTTTCCTGGTAAGTTTTATCCTGCAATCCATGTACTAGTTTAGTAGCTCTTCTCTGAACTCTCTCTAGAGTATCTATATCCTTCTGGAGATATGGCCTCCAGTACTGCGCACAATACTCCAAGTGAGGTCTCACCAGTGTTCTGTACAGCGGCATAAGCACTTCACTCTTTCTACTGCTTATACCTCTCCCTATACATCCAAGCATTCTGCTGGCATTTCGTGCTGCTCTATTACATTGTCTTCCCACCTTTAAGTCTTCTGAAATAATTACTCCTAAATCCCTTTCCTCAGATACTGAGGTCAGGACTGTGTCAAATATTCTATATTCTGCCCTTGGGTTTTTACGCCCCAGGTGCATTATCTTGCACTTATCCACATTAAATTTCAGTTTCCAGAGTTCTGACCATTCTTCTAGTTTTCCTAAATCCTTTTCCATTTGGCGTTTCCCTCCAGGAACATCAACCCTGTTACATATCTTTGTGTCATCAGCAAAAAGACAAACCTTACCAGCGAGGCCTTTTGCAATATCACTTATGAAGATATTAAACAAAATCGGTCCCAGTACAGATCCCTGTGGAACCCCACTGGTAACATTACCTTGTTTTGAATGTTCTCCATTGACTACAACCCTCTGTTGTCTGTCACTCAGCCACTGCCTAATCCACTCAACAATATGGGAGTCCATGCTCAATGACTGCAGTTTATTGATAAGTCTTCTATGTGGGACAGTGTCAAAAGCCTTACTAAAATCTAGATATGCGATGTCTACTGCACCTCCACCGTCTATTATTTTATTCACCCAGTCAAAAAAATCTATAAGATTTGTTTGACATGATCTCCCTGAAGTAAACCCATGTTGTTTTTCATCTTGCAATCCATGGGATTTTAGATGTTCCACAATCCTATCCTTTAATAGGGTTTCCATTAATTTGCCTACTATTGATGTCAGACTCACTGGTCTATAGTTGCTCGATTCCTCCCTACTACCTTTCTTGTGAATGGGCACGACATTTGCCAATTTCCAATCTTCCGGGACGACTCCTGTTACTAATGATTGGTTAAATAAATCTGTTAACGGTTTTGCCAGCTCACCACTAAGCTCTTTTAATAATTTTGGGTGTATCTCATCAGGCCCCTGTGACTTATCTGTCTTCACCTTAGACAGCAAACTTAGAACTTCTTCCTCTGTAAAGATACATGCATCAAACGATTTAATAGTCATTCTTTCTAGTGGAGGTCCTTCTCCTTTTTCTTTTGTAAAAACTGAACAGAAGTATTCATTAAGGCAGTCGGCTAGCCCTTTATTCTCTTCTACATACCTTCCGTCCTTTGTTTTTAATTTAGTTATTCCTTGTTTTAATTTCCTTTTTTCATTTATATATCTGAAGAATGTCTTATCCCCTTTTTTCATAGACTGAGCTAGTTTTTCTTCTGCCTGCGCTTTAGAAGTTCTTATAACTTGCTTGGCCTCTCTCTGCCTAATCTTGTAGATTTCCTTATCTTCATTGCTCTGGTTTTTTTTATAATTACAAAATGCTAGCTTTTTATTTTTAATGATTTGGGCCACTTCTGCTGAGTACCACATTGGTCTCCTCCTTTTTTTGCTTTTACTGACGAGTCTAATGCAATTTTCTGTTGCCTTCAATAATGCACCTTTTAAGTAGTCCCATTTCTCCTGGACTCCATGTAATCCGTTCCAGTCTGATAAGGACTCATTTATGACTAATTTCATTTTTGAAAAGTCTGTTTTTCTAAAATCTAAAACTTTTGTTTTTGTGTGGTGGGACTCTTTCACAGTTCTTATATTAAACCACACTGACTGGTGATCACTAGATCCCAAGGTTTCGCCTACAATGACATCATATACCGAATCCCCATTTGTGAATACCAAATCCAAAATGGCCTCCCTCCGGGTTGGCTCCTCAACCACTTGTTGTAGAGATAACCCCAGTAGGGAATTTAGAATATCTGTACTCCTGGTAGAACTTGCTATTTTGGTTTTCCAGTTTATATCTGGAAGATTGAAATCTCCCATAATGATAACTTCTCCTTTCATTGTCATTTTAGCTATTTCTTCAACTAGTAGATCATCTAGTTCTTTAACTTGACCAGGTGGTCTATATATCACACCTACACGAGTTACTGCATGGTTAGCAAACTGCAACGTAACCCAAACTGACTCTATGTTGGCCTCACCAACTTGTATTAGGTTAGATTTAATGCTATCTTTCACATACAGGGCCACTCCTCCTCCTTTCTTGCCTTCTCTGTCTCTTCTGTATAAAGAGTACCCTGGTATGCTTATGTCCCAGTCATTTCTTTCATTAAACCATGTCTCCGTAACAGCCACTAAATCTACATTCTCAGATGCCATTATTGACCCAAGTTCATTGATTTTTTTACCTAAACTGCGAGCATTTGTAGACAGGACTCTGAGCTTATCATTTCTTAACCTCAGTGCTTCTGGCCTGTTCTGGCATTGTTTCGGGGGGCAATTGGACTCTTTTATTTTCACTCTTTTGCCCCCCCTTCCTAGTTTAAATACATGGACTTGGACTTCACTGTAGAGGCCACCAGGCTGATAACTCTTGGAGTAACCTCTGTTCAGAGACTTCTGACTCTGACAGGTTAATACCAGTGAATGGCACTAGGGGACAGGCAGAAGCGTGGTCAAGAGGGCAAGCTGAGGTCAGGACAGGCAAATTTAGCATAAAACAGTAAAACAGACACTAGCTCAGGGCAGTAGCACGAGGTCAATACGGTGATCAGGTTAAGGTCAGCACAGGTGGCACAGGGTCAATACAGTAAACAGGCAGAAATCCGAGATAACCGCATGTTTGTGGAACTGGACAAACTAAGAACCTTTTGCTCATGCACCTTACGTACGGCCTATACCCCAGGGAATGCTGGTAACTGGAGTAAGTAGGCAGGGATTGCGAGGGCATGGAGTGTGGTGCAGCGGAAGAAGTTTGCAGAGAAGAGTGGCTCTGCAATTTTGAATGCCAGGAATTGTAGTCTTCAGCATCATGCTCAGTGGCATACCTACTATAGAGACAGTTCATACCTCTGCTATGGGTCCCTGGGGGAGTGGTGCACGTTCCCTAACTGATTCTCCTTGTGCTGGCATACATTTACAAAATTTTTCATCAGCAGCCACTAGAGGGAGCTCAGGGTGCAAACAAATTGTTTACAGCTTCCATTGAAGTAAACGGTAACTGTATAAATTGATATATACTGAGCTCCCTCTAATGATGGCTGGAGGAAGGCAATTTTATTATATACTGTGTAAACAGAATGTAGGTATGCTGTTTGTGAAGTGAGAAATATGGGGAGGGGGGGGGGGATATATTATCTTCCTGCACTAGAAAAGTGGCGTTAAAAAGTCACAAATTAAGTTCCACTTGAAAAAAAAAATCATACATTCATTAGAAATCTGTGGAGTCACACTTTGCAGTCTCCATTGCCTGGGAGTGTTTGTTGGATATATACTGAAATACTGGGTTGGGCCATACCAAGTGTTGCTATACAGGGCCCACTAGGAGAACAAGACTCTGAAAACAATGGCGTGCTTGGAAAGAACGATAAAGTTGAAAAACAAAAACTACCTAAACTAAATCAGCTTAAGGGAATAAGGGTTAAAAAACATTTTAGGATTTTATTTTATTTTTCTGAGAGTCAGAAGACTTCATTAAATCTTTAAGACCACTCCCCCACTGGGTCTGTATCAATGGTCAATACAAAGTCCCACTAGAGAACTAAAGTTTTTTTCAAATACCTTCATTGTGCTCATATAGTTTCTCAATCTATTCCTTGCATTCCCTGTGAAATTGTTTGGCCCAATGATGCCTGAAGAGTGTACGGCAGATGCTGCTTAATTGATTGCTGCCATCAATATCATTCCGATGGACAGATGGTTCCAGCACCATGTTAATGTGATGTTTCAGACATGCCCACATAATAACCTCTGCAATCTTTAGCTAAGCTGAATTCCTCATCAAAATTAAACAGTAAGTGGAAGGCTGTTAGCGACATGGTCAATATGTAATTGTTTCCTTGTGGTGTCAACTGAATTAACTATTTAATAATCATGTAACATTTTAGACATAGGAAGGGGTGATAAACATGCAAGAATGGCCGAAGGTGCAGATATGTCCTCTATTAATTTTACTATTGGCTCTATATATCTAGAGAAATGTTTCATGCGATGATTAAAATAAACAAACAGCAGGATTTTGCAATACTCTGTTGGAAGTTGTTTATGCTAGAGATGAGTGAATCAATACCAATATGGAATTCGTCCTGTATTTCCCCAAAAAATATTGGATTCAATTTCTTATGATTTGTTCATATAGTTCCGTTCTTTTTAGAAGGAAAGTTAGTTTGAATAATGTTTCCAGAAATCCAAACTGTTTGCAAATTAGCTTTCCTTTACAAAATTGCACTTAACATTTCGAGGCTACCACTAGAGGAAAATCTTATTAAGAAAAAGCACTGATTGAACAGTTCAAGGCTACCACCAGGGGAAAACTCTCTCTCCCTTGTCTCTAGTTTATGTTATGTGTCTCTGTATGGGCACCCTGTGCTTGTGATGTAAATTGCAGTCTGCTGTGGATTTTTCTAGCATGTTGTGATTATGTATTGAAGTTGTATTGTAAGTAGGGATGAGCGAACCCGTGGAAGTTCGCATTCGCCGGATTTGGCCGAACTTCAGGTCAAAGTTCGGGTTTGTGACCCGAACTTAACATGGTTATAACGGAAAATAATAGCATTCTTAAGACAGAAGGCTAAATAAAATGGCCATTGAGGGGTTAAAAAAAAAAAAAAAAAACTCCCCTCATCCACTTGATCGCGCAGCCGGTATCCTCTTCTTTCTTCTTTCTGCAGGACCTGCAATGAAGTCACTGCACGCACCACAGACATCTCTCAGCATATTCTGTGAAATATATGATGCCGATGATGCTGGCAATAGGCCAATAAACACTTGAACTGTGGAAGCTTTGCAACAGGTTTTTGGACAAAAAGGTTGTTTCATGCACAGAAAAAAGAGTTCTGTCTCTTTAAATAATCTTTGTGCAGAGCAGGACATGAGCAGCAGCAGCTGCTCTCACTATAAGGGTCCACTCACACATCCGTAAGTGTTTTGCGGATCCGCGAATTGCACATGGCTGGCACTATAATTGAAAATGCCTATTCTATTGCGGACAAGAATAGGACATGTTTTATTTTTTTGCAGTGTACAGTGTGCTGTCCGTATCCAAACTATGTGCTGTCTGCATTTTTTCCGGCCCCATTGAAATTTATGGCCCTGATTCTGTAGTTTACAGAAACACCCCATATGTGGTCGTAAACTGCTGTACGGGCACACGGCAGGGTGCAGAAGGAAAGGAATGCCGTACGGTTTTTGGAAGGCAGATTTTGCTGGACTGTTTTTTTTGACACCATGTCCCATTTGAAGCCCCCCTGATGCACCCCTAGAGTAGAAACTCCAAAAAAGTGACCCCATTTTAGAAACTACGGGATAGGGTGGCAGTTTTGTTGGTACTAGTTTAGGGTACATATGATTTTTGGTTGCTCAATATTACAAGAAATAGATTTTTTGGCACTTTTTTTTTTGTTATTTACAACATTAATCTGACAGGTTAGATCATGTGGTAATTTTATAGAGCAGGTTGTCACAGACGCAGCGATACCTAATATGTATACAATTTTTTTTATTTATGTAAGTTTTACACAACGATTTCATTTTTAAAACAAAAAAAATGTTTTAGTGTCTCCATAGTCTAAGTTTTTGGGCGATTATCTTAAGTAGGGTCTAATTTTTTGCGGGATGAGATGACGGTTTGATTGGCACTATTTTGGGGTGCATATGAATTTTTGATCGCTTGCTATTACACTTTTTGTGACGTAAGATGACAAAAAATGGCTTTTTTTACACCGTTTTTATTTTTATCTTTTTACGGTGGTCACCTGAGGGGTTATGTCATGTGATATTTTTATAGAGCCAGTCGATACGGACGCGGCGATACCTAATATGTATACTTTTTTTATTTATTTAAGTTTTACACAATGATTTCATTTTTGAAACAAAAAAAATCATGTTTTAGTGTTTCCATAGTCTAAGAGCCATAGTTTTTTCAGTTTTTGGGCGATTATCTTGGGTAGGGTATGATTTTTGCGGGATGGGATGACGGTTTGATTGGTACTATTTTGGCGTACATGCGACTTTTTTGATCACTTTTATTACCTTTTTTGGGAAGTAAGGTGGGCAAAATTTCAATTTCCTAATAGTTTTTATTTTTTTATTTTTATGGCGTTCACCGTGCGTGGAAAGTAAAATGACCGTTTTATAGATAAGGTCGTTACGGACGCGGCGATACCAAACATGTGTAGGGAATTTAATATTTTTCATTTTTAATCAGTGATAAATATGTTTTTTAATTTTTACTTTTTTTTTATACTTTTTTTACTTTTTTTTACCCAGACCCACTTGGTTCTTGAAGATCCAGTGGGTCTGATGTCTGTATAATACAGTACAGTACACTATATAGTGTTTTGTACTGTATTTTACTTACACTTTGTCTGAACAGATCTCTGCCTTTAACACAGATCTGTTCAGCACCATGGACAGCAGGATGCCTGAGACGGCGTCCTGTTGCCATGGGAACCTTCCCCGTCTGCTCAGTAGTGGTCAGAACTTCGCAGACGGGGAAGGGTAAGGAGGGGAGCTGTCTGGGGGCTCTCTCCCTCTCCATCGGGGGGCTGCAAAGGCACAGCAGCCCCCCGATGGGAGAGGGAGGGAGCTCCCTCTTACTGTTAACTTTTTCCATAAAGCGGTCCGTACGGACCGCGGTATGGAAAGGGCTAAACGGCTGACATCTGCACAGATGTCAGCCGTTTATACCAGGGTGTCAGCAATGAGGAGGCGGGCGGGGGATCGTGATCCCGCCTGCCTCACCGGCCGCCTCCCGCACCGCCCCACTGCCCACAACTCACCCCCCTGCACCACCCGCCGGCAAAAAATCATGCAGGGGTGCAGGGGGGGTGCAAAATCTATATTTTAGGGACACTAAAGTTTCTGATCCCCGCGGTCCCTGACTGCAGAAAGCACAGCAAACCGCAGGTCTGAATTAACCTGTGGTTTGCGGCGATCGCCGATACGGAGGGGTCACATGACCCCCCCTGGCGTTGTGACAGGATGCCGGCTGAATGGGGTTGCGTCCTTAAGGGGTTAAGGCTGAATTTACACTTCAATAATTTGATCAGTTATTTCCATCAGTTGCTGTGAGCCAAAACCAGTAGTGAATCCTAATCAGAGATAAGGTATAATGGAAAGATCTGCTTCTGTTCTGTGTTTTTGACCCGAAACTGGTTTTGTCTCACAATAACTGATCGAAATAACTGATTGAAATAACTGACCAAATAACTGAAGCCTAACAATGAAAAGCGACTATACAGTGCAGTCTTCATTAGTGAAATGAAAGGAAGCTGAGGGATAATTGGCCATGTGGTTCTTGACCGCAGCACAGCTGCAACCCAACCGTATCATGGCCGCTCCATGTGGCCATACCCTAAAACTTTAATAGTTTTGCCTTAAAAGACCAATATGTATTCCAGTAGGGTAAAATGTGGTTTGTCCTTGTCAGTTAGGACCAGTGACTATTTTATACTAAGGTGTTGGGCTGTATAGCCCACATTAGATAAGTGGTGGCAGCATTGGTGTAGGTAGGTGTGTGCACTGTTTAAGGTGTATGCTGTGCTCAATTTAAACTTTAGTGAGTGGGGAGAGGGAAAGCCAGCTAAGGAGTAGTATTTACTAGAGATGAGTGAATTTCTTTCTGTCCAATTCACAAGATTCACCAAATTCGATTTGGTTAAATCCACCCAAATTGAAAATGATCCCAATTTCTCTGAAAAGTTCTGTAGGACACTCTGTGGTCCCTTAGGACTGTATCCAGCCTCTTTAAAGCTCTTCAATGCCAAGACAGCATTAGTAATGTCAAAGGGACAGTGACTTATATGTGGCTATGGGTAAACTGACGGTAGCTGGTGGTAACAAGCAGCTTGTTTAATAACACAATGCACAGTCTCATAAAAAATTATCCATTTTTGGTGACAGACCTTGTGACCTGTAAAATGGCGGCCACCATGTTGAGCGATTCGTTCAAAACTAATCGCAAGAGTTTTAGAATCTCTAGAATCGAAAATTTTGGAGGAAATATGTAACGAATTTGATTCTTTTACTCATCTCTAATGTTTACCCCTTGTAGTTGCACCCATATCACAGTTGTGGTGAAGGACTTCCATGACATTGATGTCTTGCATATATAAAAAAAATACAAGCTGATAGCCAACACAGTAAATCTAAAATATCAATAAAATTGTGACCATTTCATCATTTTCATTGGGAAATTCGGCAGGAAAACCTCATACTGGACCCATTTCACGCTCCTTGACTCTGTAAACAAGGGACTGCTATTATAAGATTAATCTCACACAGATGTTCCTAAGCTTTTTGATTATCTCATCAATAACACCAGAGATGTTTCTGGTGCGAAGAGATCAAATAATTGCATACATTTCTTGGTGGTGGAAATCTCCTTTTATAATCCTGAGCCCTCACTCCGCATAGCAGAATGCAATTTATTATAGTCGCCAATGTTTTTCATGATGCCCTCCTAGGTGAGGATGTAATTGAGATTTCCTACCTGTTGGTAGGTTCTGCTATTGTTTGCAGTTAAGCCTTAAATTATCATGTAAATATTTTTTCAAGTACATGTATATTTTATACATCAATATTAGCACAGTAAAAAGCACAGCAGCAATTTCATTTGTAGAGGCCAAATTCCCCTCCTCGTAAATGTTTTCTTGTAAATCAGATTTTACTCTTTATCGAGGCTTTGGATGAATTTTCATTTTGTAAAGGTAAACAAAGCTTGATAAACTACAGGCGCATTGTTTCAGTATCAGCCGTGTTCATTACTAATTTTCATCAAGGTCTTTCATCGTTCTTCGTGTCAACCCCCTCTAAATATTGTTCCGCATGATAGATTTGCTTCTCGTTAACCTCAAAACATGAAACACAGAATTAGAACACAACATTGTAAAGGGCAATGATGGAAATGATGGAAAACTAGTGTGCAGGGGGGTGGCAGCAGAACCACCTCAAAATGTAATGTGGTTTACCTTATGTTATGAGGGTTGAAATGTGTTTTTAAGGGGTTTTATGCTAGTTAGTTTGGAAACATCAAGTATGTCCACTGTGTAGTGGCTGTGCCATGGTGCTTTAGTTCAGCTTCCATATAAGTGAATGGGAGTTGAGCTGCACTACAGCAGTCCCATGGACTCTTTCTTAACGTTCCTAAGGTAGAAAACATAGCATGAGAACAGTGAACAGGTGCTGGGTGTTTGACCCCCACCAGTCTGATAACAATTCCTGGAAAACCCTTTAATACTGTAGGTCTGTTATAGTGAAAGGTTAAAAGGATACATGTACTCCTATCATCAATCCAATAAAGAGAGGCTTTGTTTGTTGCAGCCAATGGGTCTGATTATTGACTCCACCATCCATCCACTGGCACACAGCATCTTTACTTCTGTCTTGTAGCCAGCATATTTTTCACCAGCAAGGGCACCCAAACTACCACCAGACAGGAGCCTCAATGCCAAGGTAAGCCCTGAGAGAAGAAAGGTTGTGTCCTCTAGTCACTGCATGGCTCTAGAGAGCAATGAGTGAGAATTGACATTGTGAGCTATGAGTACTAGCAACACCATCAGAGCCAAAACTATCACTCCCATCCTCCTCTTCCCTTCCTGATCTACATAGCATATATTCGATCTGTCATCACTTGTGGAATGAGGCCAGTGCATGCTGAGTGATGCACAGCAACTATTCGACTCCTAAAAAGTTTAATGTATGAATTAAAGCGTACCTCAAAAAAAGTTGTCATATTGGCTGTGCTTCTTTGTACAATCATAACTGTAAAGGATCAGGTGTTCTTTAGCTTTCTCTTGTCTGTTTTAGCCATATTATTTCCTGTTTCAGATGCACAGCCAGATACATTTCATTCAGAAGCAAGGGCATATTCTTTCTGTGAAATCTGCAAGCACTGTTCTACTGTGATGTCCTTTCCCTAACTTCATATTATGTTTGTTTTAATCTCAAGAACTCAGAACAGATGAGGAGGAAATCATTTCCAGTGAGCTGTCTTCTGTGTCTCTGTTACTAGGAATGGATCTTTCCTGACAACAGACAGTGGACTGTATATTAAGTGGAAGTGAGACCCCTAGTAGTTATGATTTTACAGCTTTTTTCAGGTAGATGCAGGCAGATCTTTTAAAGGAAGTGATTTAGAAATTTTCTATTTATACCATTCTCAATTAAATGAAATGAAATTGTGTGAAAGCACAGTGACACTTTAAGTTAATAAAAATAGAACCCAAGCAAAATACTCAGCAGGCGTTGTATGGTTGCCTCGGTACCAGTACTGCCTAGTGTGCACAAACATCTCTCTAAGCCCAATGTCAGGCTGGGCTAGAATTGAAGGGACTATTTAAATGAAATTAAATTAATTAATTAAAGCAGTAGTCCATGAGCAGTGATGGCCAGTTCGCAGTGTTCGCCATCGAACACATGCGGGCTGCCATCTTGACTCACAAGTCCAGCGATGCACAGGTAAGCCCTTACCTGTGCCTGTGCCGTGAGCCAGTCTGAAATCAAATGCGGTCACCGGGAGCAGGCATTTCCGAGAACAGCTGTTTCAGACCGGCTCCCGGCACAGGTAAGGGCTGACCTGTGCACGCCAGACTTGTGAGTCAAGATGGCAGCTCGCATGTGTTTGTTGGCGAACACTGAGAACTGGCCATCACTGGCCATGAGTACTTTAAAAAATAGTCAGATTTTTCTAGAATCAATGCTGCTCTTTTCAATGTTGCATTTTTGGACTGGCAGCTCAGAACCATTGAATTGAATAGCAATGAATCACAACAGCAAACAAAGCCCATGGAGTAGAGCTATTCTAGGAATCAAACACACTTTTGTCAAAATCTGGACAGTCGCTTTTAGGAGCTTTCAACATTACCCTCATCTATGGTCCTACTGATGCCTCGTTCAGAAATATATTCTGACATCTGTCAGCAGATTTGTACCTATGAAACTGGCTGGCCTGTTGCATGTGCACTTGGCAGCTGAAGGCATCTGTGTTGGTCCCATAGTCATATGTGCCCGCATTGCTGAGAAAAATTATGTTTTATTATATGCAAATGAGCTTCAATGTAATAAGGGGTTATGATCCCACACTACATTAGATAGCTGGCTGCTCACAGCATGTGCAAAAATGCAAACTGATCATATTACATTCTATCAAAGAATGAAAACAAACTAGCTAAATCTGGAAGGAATCACTGTGCCCTTATACCGTAAGAAGAATTGCGCAGTAAGTTAAGAATACCAATGCGTATTGCTGCAAGTTAGAAATAAACAAATCAATTGCTGACATAGATAAGGTACCTGTGTAATACATTTCGGAGACCGCACCTGACAATGGAAATCCTCACTTGTACCATTAGCCTTTTCATATCATACAACATGATTCTCCAAGGAAACTGGGAAGTTTCACTTTATTGTAAAATCCATATTGCTGGCAGCCAACAAGACTTTATTCTAACACAACATAAACAAAATACCGGTGTAAAGGAAAAGTTGTCTACAGCAAGTTCTGGAAATCTAATGTTAAAGCTTTTTTCCTGAAGATGACTGAAAGTTAACTTTATACATTCAAGGAACAGTATCCAAAAGTCTAAGTCTCTCAGTACTGTACATAATATTTCTAAAGCTGGTCATACACATTATACTTTTGTTGGCCGAACCTGCCAAGAAGGAGAATATTTATGTGTGTGAGGAGCTTCTGACTCTCCTCTAACAGATGATGTCAGGGGAGATAAAGATTGGGTGACCCACCGAGCCATATGTGTATGGGGAAGCCAGGAGAGAGAAGAAAAAGATAGTTGTCTGCCGACTGATCATTTGGCCGACAGCTATTTAAAAGGGTTTGCCAAGACTTTTTAACTTGTGACCTATCCTCTGGATCCGACACCCAAGCCTCCACTGATAAGCTGTTTGAAAAGACATTGGCACTCACAGTAGCATGTCATATTCATAGGCCCTAGGCCCAGCTCAGCCCTATTGAAATGAAAGCCACTGTAAAATGGGTGCCTCCCCTTAGGGCCCTCTCTATAATGCATCCAAGATGTAGGAATGCAGAGTGGTGTAGTGTGGCCTTATTGTCTCTTGTTGTGTCAAAGTGCTCCTACCTGGATACTGCTGGACCCCAGGCTTTGGCTCCGAAGCAATGAAAAATTGAATAAATGAGGGATTGGAAAGAACTTGAGTCCAGACCTTGAGATGAAGTTCAACATCAGCTTTACTTGAATAAATGTTTCTTCCAACAGTTACAGGCTTTGTCTTGGTTCCAGCAGGCTTTAGCATTAACTGGCAGGCAAACTCAACTCTGCTATGTCTCTGTTTCACTCTGACTATGCTGTACTGACAGGCTGGCTGTAAAAGTTAGCTTCTTTTGTATGCTGCACTTCTTCTCTGTAGTCTGACTCTAGGTTATGCCAGGGAACTTTCCTTCTGGCTCCTGAGGCTTCAAGCTTTGGCCTCCATGGCCAGCAGAGCTTAAGGTGCTCTGGCTGGCGTGGGCACATCCAGTAGAGACATGCCCTTAAACACCCTTCCCCTGTCTAGGGAAGACTAGACTAACTAGAACTGGTCCCCAACCTTCCTGCAGGAAGTAGGGCTAGCCCACTTCTCTCCAGAAGGGTGGTTAGAATGGAATGGTAAGATCCATTCTATCCAACTTAGCTCTGCCATATTTTCTGCCACCTGCTGGTGAACCAGGCATACTACATGAACATAACAGTTGCATAAATATTAGGAATGCACATTGTGGAGGACCTGGACAAAAATACACAATATTACACTGTGTTAGTCCAATAAAGACAGTAGCAGGGTGCAGGAGTGGTAAGACCAATTTGGGGTGTTACAACTGTACAATTTATTGCGCTGTGCTTGGTGAGCTGAGAGAAGGCTACAGCGTTAATGCGAGTGCCTGTACCTTCACAAACAGCTGATCAGGGGAAGGGGGGTTCCAGGTTGTCAAACCCCCACCAATCAGATACTAATGACCTATCCAGAGGTGAGGTCATCTGTTAAAATATCTAGAACACCTTAATGTGCACAGCCAGCACTAGTGATGTGCAAATTTCCAGAAATCGGATTTGGATCTGATTCAAGTTGGTGAATTAGTTTCCAGTTTGGTTTGGTTCTGAATTGATTCAACCCAAAGTGCTTCTAATGCCCTGAAAATCTTTGTATTACATTCTGGTGTTCTTTCTCTCTTTACTTCAATTTAGATGTCCATTTGGCATAGAGATAGGTATAGTGGTTTTCCATCCAGACAGGGGTCGTCTTACCATAGTGGATGGACACAGATAATTTTGATCAAAATATACAGTGGCATGCAAAAGCTTGGGCATGGCCTGTTCAGAATTACTGTTACTGTGAACAGTTAAGCAAGTTGAAGATGAAATTATTGCCAAAAGGCATAAAGATTGAGATTACACATTCTCTTTGTATTTTAAGAAAAAAATATTTTTATTTTCATCTTTTACATTTTCAAAATTAAAAAATTAAAAAATCTTAAGAGGAGCTTGCTGCTCACTGAGCAAGCAGTTAGTGGGGTAGATATGGAAGTTCGAGATCAGTTGGTGGATCATCAGGAAAATGCAAGGGTTAATGTATTTAGAGGGAGTAAAAAGGGATCCAAGAAGAGGAAGGCCAATCCTGTTTCTGTGCTTCCAAGCAAAATTGCCAAGTTGGGCAATGATGCAAGGGTGTCAGTTTCAGAAATGGCAGCCCTAGCAGATACTGTTGTCCCTAACAGACGGAAGAACAGCCCAGCTAGTAGTCGGGAGGATGGTAGTGCAAGTAGGCCTAGACAGGCCTAGACAGTTAGTGGTTATAAGGGATTCTATAATCAGGAAGGCGGATAGAATAATTTGTCGCCAAGACCGCAAATGGTTTGCTGTCTCCCTGGTGCCAGGGTACGGCATGTGGTGGTACGGGTGGATAAATTACTGCTCGGGATGACCCATCTGTCGTGGTCCATGTTGGCACCAATGACAAAATAAATGGTAGGTGGAAGGTCCTTAAGGAAAATTTAAAAGAACTAGGCTCCAAACTGAAGGGAAGGATCTCCTAAGTAGTGGTCTCTGGAATACTGCCTGTATCATGCGCTACACAGGGCGTCAGCGGGAGCTTAGGGTGTTAAATGCATGCCTTAAGTCTTAGTGTAGAGTAGAAGGGTTTGGGTTCCTAGACCACTGGGCTGACTTTTCACTGGGGTACAAACTGTTTTCCGCAGATAATTTGCACCTCAATGGAAGGGGAGCTGCTGTGTTGGGGGAGAGAATTCTGGCTGGGGTGCAATGCATTTACACTAGGGATGAGGGGGGAGGACATGGCTATAAATATGGAGGAAGACAGGTTAGAGAGGGGTCAGAATATATTCTTGGGGGAATGGATGGTGGGGGAGCATTAGAATAGTGGATAAGGAGGGCCGTCAGTCGCAAGCCAACTCTGAAGGAGGGAAAAATGATCATAAAAAATAAAAATTTCCTGAAAGTGTAAAATTTGATGACAACTTAAAATGTATGTTCACAAATGCCAGAAGTCTAGCAAGAAAAATGGGAGAGCTTGAGGCCTTGGTACTGGAGAAACATATTGAGACATGGCTGGACTCTTCTCATGATTGGGCTGTAAATCTTCAAGGATTTACACTCTTTAGTAACAATAGGGACAAATGTGTGGTGGTGTATGTTCGTATGCCAGGAGTGATATGAAAGTAAGGGCTATTTCCCACGAGCGCTGATGTCGTGCGTGTCATTCGCAGCGTGAATGAGAGCCAAGCCCCGCTCTGGACAGCAGAGACACGGAGCATTAGCATGATTAATAATGCTCCGTGCCTCTCTGTGATCTTTTCACTACAAAATCACGGTGACAACTTTATCTCACTGTTAATGCTCCGTGTCTCTGCTGTCCAGAGCGGGGCTTGGATCTCATTCACGCTGCGAATTACACGCACGACATCAGCACTCCTGTGAAACAGCCATAAGTGTGAAAGAAACAATTGTGGATGAGGGTTGTGAGGATGTTGAAACCTTGTGGGTGGAAATTCAGAGGGAAAAAAAATTATGAAAATATAATTCTTGGTGTGATCTATAGACCCCCCCAATATCACTGAGGAGATAAAAGATCAACTGTATGTGCAAATGGAGCAGGCGGCGCAGGCTGGCACAGTAGTTATAATAGGAGATTTTAACTATCCAAACAGATTGGGAACATGGTTCTACCTCTGCTGCAAAACCGAGAAAATTCCTCAGCTTTTTGTAGGATAATTTTATGGGCAAGTTTGTAGAAGATCCTACTAGAGGCGATTCTCTTCTGGATCTAGTAATTTCTAACAATGCAGAGATTGTGAGTAGGGATGAGCGAACCCGAACTGTATAGTTCGGGTTCGTACCGAATTTTGGGGTGTCCGTGACACGGACCCGAACCCGAACATTTTCGTAAAAGTCCGAGTTCGGGTTCGGTGTTCGGCGCTTTCTTGGCGCTTTTTGAAAGGCTGCAAAGCAGCCAATCAACAAGCGTCATACTACTTGGCCCAAGAGGCCATCACAGCCATGCCTACTATTAGCATGGCTGTGATTCGCCAGTGCACCATGTGACCCAGCCTCTATTTAGGCTGGAGTCATGTAGCGCCGCACGTCACTCTGCTATGATCAGTATAGGGAGAGGTTGCAGCTGCGACGTTAGGGTGAGATTAGGCAGATTAACTCCTCCAAAAGACTTCATTCTGTGATCGATCTGCAGCTGTGGATCATTGAAGTGCTATTATTGACTTGCTCACTTTTTTGAGGCTGCCCAGAGCGTTTTTAGATCACTTTTTTTCGGGGGTGATCGGCGGCCATTTTGTGACTTGTGGTGCGCCAGCACGAGCTATCACCAAGTGTATTTAACCATCGATAGTGTGGTTATTTTGTGCTATATCCTACATCAGCTGCAGGCTGAGCCTGTGTCACCGAAGTGCATTTAACCATCAACAGTCTGGTTATTTTTTGGCCATATACTACATTAGCTGCAGGCTGAGCCTGTGTCAAAGAAGTGCATTTAACCATCAACAGTCTGGTTATTTTTTGGCCGTATACTACATCTGGTGCAGGCTGAGCCTGTGTCACCCAAGTGCATTTAACCATCAACAGTGTGGTTATTTTTTGGCCATATATTACATCAGGGGCAAGTTGAGCCTGTCACCCAGCGCCTAAAAAATAGACCTGACATTTCTATTCAACCAAATCTGCACAGTTTTAGCTGGTCAAGTTATTTGTAGTGACCGTAAAAGCAGACTTTTTGTTCTGGGTTGAAAAAGCATTCCCAAATTTGCCATTCTCAAAATAACTAGTTTGTGGTATTTGAGGCCTACTTGAAATCTATCCCAAAAAGAAAATCTTACATTGAAGGTATTGATAGTGTCATTCAGAAAAACCTAAGACACACGCTAGCGTGCTGATAGAAGTGTCATTCTGTGATTAAACCTATAACTGTCACACAGCGCAAAAAAAACAGGTCTCACATCTCTATTCAACCAAATCTGCACAGTTTTAGCTGGTCAAGTTATTTGTAGTGACCGTAAAAGCAGACTTTTTGTTCTGGGTTGAAAAAGCATTCCCAAATTTGCCATTCTCAAAATAACTAGTTTGTGGTATTTGAGGCCTACTTGAAATCTATCCCAAAAAGAAACACTTACATTGAAGGTATTGATAGTGTCATTCAGAAAAACCTAAGACACACGCTAGCGTGCTGATAGAAGTGTCATTCTGTGATTAAACCTATAACTGTCACACAGCGCAAAAAAAAACAGGTCTCACATCTCTATTCAACCAAATCTGCACAGTTTTAGCTGGTCAAGTTATTTGTAGTGACCGTAAAAGCAGAATTTTTGTTCTGGGTTGAAAAAGCATTCCCAAATTTGCCATTCTCAAAATAACTAGTTTGTGGTATTTGAGGCCTACTTGAAATCTATCCCAAAAAGAAAATCTTACATTGAAGGTATTGATAGTGTCATTCAGAAAAACCTAAGACACACGCTAGCGTGCTGATAGAAGTGTCATTCTGTGATTAAACCTATAACTGTCACACAGCGCAAAAAAAAACAGGTCTCACATCTCTATTCAACCAAATCTGCACAGTTTTAGCTGGTCAAGTTATTTGTAGTGACCGTAAAAGCAGACTTTTTGTTCTGGGTTGAAAAAGCATTCCCAAATTTGCCATTCTGAAAATAACTAGTTTGTGGTATTTGAGGCCTACTTGAAATCTATCCCAAAAAGAAACACTTACATTGAAGGTATTGATAGTGTCATTCAGAAAAACCTAAGACACACGCTAGCGTGCTGATAGAAGTGTCATTCTGTGATTAAACATATAACTGTCACACAGCGCAAAAAAAAACAGGTCTCACATCTCTATTCAACCAAATCTGCACAGTTTTAGCTGGTCAAGTTATTTGTAGTGACCGTAAAAGCAGACTTTTTGTTCTGGGTTGAAAAAGCATTCCCAAATTTGCCATTCTCAAAATAACTAGTTTGTGGTATTTGAGGCCTACTTGAAATCCATCCCAAAAAGAAAATCTTACATTGAAGGTATTGATAGTGTCATTCAGAAAAACCTAAGACACACGCTAGCGTGCTGATAGAAGTGTCATTCTGTGATTAAACCTATAACTGTCACACAGCTCAAAAAAAAACAGGTCTCACATCTCTATTCAACCAAATCTGCACAGTTTTAGCTGGTCAAGTTATTTGTAGTGACCGTAAAAGCAGACTTTTTGTTCTGGGTTGAAAAAGCATTCCCAAATTTGCCATTCTCAAAATAACTAGTTTGTGGTATTTGAGGCCTACTTGAAATCTATCCCAAAAAGAAAATCTTACATTGAAGGTATTGATAGTGTCATTCAGAAAAACCTAAGACACACGCTAGCGTGCTGATAGAAGTGTCATTCTGTGATTAAACCTATAACTGTCACACAGCGCAAAAAAAAACAGGTCTCACATCTCTATTCAACCAAATCTGCACAGTTTTAGCTGGTCAAGTTATTTGTAGTGACCGTAAAAGCAGACTTTTTGTTCTGGGTTGAAAAAGCATTCCCAAATTTGCCATTCTGAAAATAACTAGTTTGTGGTATTTGAGGCCTACTTGAAATCTATCCCAAAAAGAAACACTTACATTGAAGGTATTGATAGTGTCATTCAGAAAAACCTAAGACACACGCTAGCGTGCTGATAGAAGTGTCATTCTGTGATTAAACATATAACTGTCACACAGCGCAAAAAAAAACAGGTCTCACATCTCTATTCAACCAAATCTGCACAGTTTTAGCTGGTCAAGTTATTTGTAGTGACCGTAAAAGCAGACTTTTTGTTCTGGGTTGAAAAAGCATTCCCAAATTTGCCATTCTAAAAATAACTAGTTTGTGGTATTTGAGGCCTACTTGAAATCTATCCCAAAAAGAAAATCTTACATTGAAGGTATTGATAGTGTCATTCAGAAAAACCTAAGACACACGCTAGCGTGCTGATAGAAGTGTCATTCTGTGATTAAACCTATAAATGTCACATAGCGCAAAAAAAAACAGGTCTCACATCTCTATTCAACCAAATCTGCACAGTTTTAGCTGTTCAAGTTATTTGTAGTGACCGTAAATGCAGACTTTTTGTTCTGGGTTGAAAAAGCATTCCCATATTTGCCATTCTCAAAATAACTAGTTTGTGGTATTTGAGGCCTACTTGAAATCTATCCCAAAAAGAAAATCTTACATTGAAGGTATTGATAGTGTCATTCAGAAAAACCTAAGACACACGCTAGCGTGCTGATAGAAGTGTCATTCTGTGATTAAACCTATAACTGTCACACAGCGCAAAAAAAAACAGGTCTCACATCTCTATTCAACCAAATCTGCACAGTTTTAGCTGGTCAAGTTATTTGTAGTTACCGTAAAAGCAGACTTTTTGTTCTGGGTTGAAAAAGCATTCCCAAATTTGCCATTCTCAAAATTGTGGTGAACGGGAACAATGAGGAAAACATCTAATAAGGGACGCGGACGTGGACATGGTCGTGGTGGTGTTAGTGGACCCTCTGGTGCTGGGAGAGGACGTGGCCGTTCTGCCACAGCCACACATCCTAGTGAACCAACTACCTCAGGTCCCAGTAGCCAGCAGAATTTACAGCGATATTTGGTGGGGCCCAATGCCGTTCTAAGGATGGTAAGGCCTGAGCAGGTACAGGCATTAGTCAATTGGGTGGCCGACAGTGGATCCAGCACGTTCACATTATCTCCCACCCAGTCTTCTGCAGAAAGCGCACAGATGGCGCATGAAAACCAAGCCCATCGGTCTGTCACATCACCCCCATGCATATCAGGGAAATTGTCTGAGCCTCAAGTTATGCAGCAGTCTCTTATACTGTTTGAAGACTCTGCTGCCAGGGTTTCCCAAGGGCATCCACCTAGCTCTTCCCCAGGGGTGGAAGAGATAGAATGCACTAACGCACAACCACTTATTTTTCCTGATGATGAGGACATGGGAATACCAGCTCAGCACGTCTCTGATGATGACGAAACACAGGTGCCAACTGCTGCATCTTTCTGCAGTGTGCAGACTGAACAGGAGGTCAGGGATCAAGACTGGGTGGAAGACGATGCAGGGGACGATGAGGTCCTAGACCCCACATGGAATGAAGGTCGTGCCACTGACTTTCACAGTTCGGAGGAAGAGGCAGTGGTGAGACCGAGCCAACAGCGTAGCAAAAGAGGGAGCAGTGGAAAAAATCAGAACACCCGCCGCCAAGAGACTCCGCCTGCTACTGACCGCCGCCATTTGGGACCGAGCACCCCAAAGGCAGCTTCAAGGAGTTCCCTGGCATGGCACTTCTTCAAACAATGTGCTGACGACAAGACCCGAGTGGTTTGCACGCTGTGCCATCAGAGCCTGAAGCGAGGCAATAACGTTCTGAACCTTAGCACAACCTGCATGACCAGGCACCTGCATGCAAAGCATGAACTGCAGTGGAGTAAACACCTTAAAAACAAGGAAGTCACTCAGGCTCCCCCTGCTACATCTTCTGTTGCTGCCGCCTCGGCCTCTTCTGCTGCTGCTGCCGCCGCCTCGGCCTCTTCTTCCGCCTCTGGAGGAACGTTGGCACCTGCCGCCCAGCAAACATGGGATGTACCACCAACACCACCACCTGCGTCACCAAGCATCTCAACCATGTCACACGGCAGCGTTCAGCTCTCCATCTCACAAACATTTGAGAGAAAGCGTAAATTCTCACCTAGCCACCCTCGATCCCTGGCCCTGAATGCCAGCATTTCTAAACTACTGGCCTATGAAATGCTGTCATTTAGGCTGGTGGACACACACAGCTTCAAACAGCTCATGTCACTTGCTGTCCCACAGTATGTTGTTCCCAGCCGCCACTACTTCTCTAAGAGAGCCGTGCCTTCCCTGCACAAACAAGTGTCCGATAAAATCAAGTGTGCACTGCGCAACGCCATCTGTGGCAAGGTCCACCTAACCACAGATACGTGGACCAATAAGCACGGCCAGGGACGCTATATCTCCCTAACTGCACACTGGGTAAATGTAGTGGCGGCTGGGCCCCAGGCGGAGAGCTATTTGGCGCACGTCCTTCCACCGCCAAGGATCGCAGGGCAACATTCTTTGCCTCCTGTCTCCTCCTCCTCCTACTCAGCTTCCTCCTCCTCTTCTTCCACCTGCTCATCCAGTCAGCCACACACCTTCACCACCAACTTCAGCACAGCACGGGGTAAACGTCAGCAGGCCATTCTGAAACTCATATGTTTGGGGGACAGGCCCCACACCGCACAGGAGTTGTGGCGGGGTATAGAACAACAGACCGACGAGTGGTTGCTGCCGGTGAGCCTCAAGCCCGGCCTGGTGGTGTGCGATAATGGGCGAAATCTCGTTGCAGCTCTGGGACTAGCCGGTTTGACGCACATCCCTTGCCTGGCGCATGTGCTGAATTTGGTGGTGCAGAAGTTCATTCGCAACTACCCCGACATGTGAGAGCTGCTGCATAAAGTGCGGGCCGTCTGTTCGCGCTTCCGGCGTTCACACCCTGCCGCTGCTCGCCTGTCTGCGCTACAGCGTAACTTCGGCCTTCCCGCTCACCGCCTCATATGCGACGTACCCACCAGGTGGAACTCCACCTTGCATATGCTGGACAGACTGTGCGAGCAGCAGCAGGCCATAGTGGAGTTTCAGCTGCAGCACGCACGGGTCAGTCGCACTGTGGATCAGTCCCACTTCACCACCAATGACTGGGCCTCCATGCGAGACCTGTGTGCCCTGTTGCGCTGTTTCGAGTACTCCACCAAGATGGCCAGTGGCGATGACGCCGTTATCAGCGTTACAATACCACTTCTATGTCTCCTTGAGAAAACACTTAGGGCGATGATGGAAGAGGAGGTGGCCCAGGAGAAGGAGGAGGAAGAGGGGTCATTTTTAGCACTTTCAGGCCAGTCTCTTCAAAGTGACTCAGAGGGAGGTTTTTTGCAACACCAGAGGCCAGGTACAAATGTGGCCAGACAGGGCCCACTACTGGAGGACGAGGAGGACGAGGATGAGGAGGAGGTGGAGGAGGATGAGGATGAAGCATGTTCACAGCGGGGTGGCACCCAAAGCAGCTCGGGCCCATCACTGGTGCGTGGCTGGGGGGAAACACAGGACGATGACGATACGCCTCCCACAGAGGACAGCTTGTCCTTATCTTTGGGCAGCCTGGCACACATGAGCGACTACATGCTGCAGTGCCTGCGCAACGACAGCAGAGTTGCCCACATTTTAACGTGTGCAGACTACTGGGTTGCCACCCTGCTGGATCCCCGGTACAAAGACAATGTGCCCACCTTACTTCCTACACTGGAGCGTGATAGGAAGATGCGCGAGTACAAGCGCACGTTGGTAGACGCGCTACTGAGAGCATTCCCAAATGTCACAGGGGAACCAGTGGAAGCCCAAGGCGAAGGCAGAGGAGGAGCAAGAGGTCGCCAACGCAGCTGTGTCACGCCCAGCTCCTCTGAGGGCAGGGTTAGCATGGCAGAGATGTGGAAAAGTTTTGTCAACACGCCACAGCTAAGTGCACCACCACCTGATACGGAACGTGTTAGCAGGAGGCAACATTTCACTAACATGGTGGAACAGTACCTGTGCACACCCCTCCACGTACTGACTGATGGTTCGGCCCCATTCAACTTCTGGGTCTCCAAATTGTCCACGTGGCCAGAGCTAGCCTTTTATGCCTTGGAGGTGCTGGCCTGCCCGGCGGCCAGCGTTTTGTCTGAACGTGTATTCAGCACGGCAGGGGGCGTCATTACAGACAAACGCAGCCGCCTGTCTACAGCCAATGTGGACAAGCTGACGTTCATAAAAATGAACCAGGCATGGATCCCACAGGACCTGTCCATCCCTTGTGCAGATTAGATATTAACTACCTCCCCTTAACAATATATTATTCTACTCCAGGGCACTTCCTCATTCAATACTATTTTTAATTTCATTTTACCATTATATTGCGGGGCAACCCAAAGTTGAATGAACATCTCCTCTGCCTGGGTGCCTGGGCCTAAATGTGTGACAGTGGCCTGTTCCAGTGGTGGGTGACGTGAAGCCTGATTCTCTGCTATGACATGAATACAGATTCTGCGCTGACATAAGGCCAGATTCTCTGTTACGGGACCTCTCTCCTCTGCCTGGGTGCCTGGGCCTAAATGTGTGACAGTGGCCTGTTCCAGTGGTGGGTGACGTGAAGCCTGATTCTCTGCTATGACATGAAGACAGATTCTGTGCTGACATAAGGCCAGATTCTCTGTTACGGGACCTCTCACCTCTGTCTGGGTGCCGGGGCCTAAATATGTGACAGTGGCCTGTTCCAGTGGTGGGTGACGTGAAGCCTGATTCTCTGCTATGACATGAAGACTGATTCTGCGCTGACATAAGGCCAGATTTTCTGTTACGGGACCTCTCTCCTCTGTCTGGGTGCCAGGGCCTAAATGTGTGACAGTGGCCTGTTCCAGTGGTGGGTGACGTGAAGCCTGATTCTCTGCTATGACATGAAGACAGATTCTGCGCTGACATAAGGCCAGATTCTCTGTTACGGGACCTCTCTCCTCTGTCTGGGTGCCGGGGCCTAAATGTGTGACAGTGGCCTGTTCCAGTGGTGGGTGACGTGAAGCCTGATTCTCTGCTATGACATGAAGACTGATTCTGTGCTGACATGAAGCCAGATTCTCTGCTATGGCATGAAGAGACTGATTCTCTGCTGACATGAAGCCAGATTCTTTGCTATGGCATGAAGAGACTGATTCTCTGCTGACGTGAAGCCAGATTCTCTGCTATGGGACCTCTGTCCAATTGATATTGGTTAATTTTTATTTTTTTTATTTTTATTTTAATTAATTTTCCTATCCACATTTGTTTGCAGGGGATTTACCTACATGTTGCTGCCTTTTGCAGCCCTCTAGCTCTTTCCTGGGCTGTTTTACAGCCTTTTTAGTGCCGAAAAGTTCGGGTCCCCATTGACTTCAATGGGGTTCGGGTTCGGGACGAAGTTCGGGTCGGGTTCGGATCCCGAACCCGAACATTTCCGGGAAGTTCGGCCGAACTTCTCGAACCCGAACATCCAGGTGTTCGCTCAACTCTAATTGTGAGAAATGTCACTGAGCATGAAAACCTTGGTAACAGTGACCACAATATAAGTATATTCCAACTAAACTGCAAAAAAACGAACTCAGGTCGGTAGGGCAAAAACACCTAATTTCAAAAAGGCGAATTTCCCCGGGTTGAGTGCTGCACTTCAGGACATAGACTGGGAGCAACTATGGTCACATAATGACACTAATACTAAATGGGAGTGCTTTAAATCTACTTTGGATAAGTATATTGTTAAATACATTGCTAGAGGTAACAAGTACAAGCTAATAAAATTAAACCCCACAAATAGTGTAAAAAGTCCAATAAATGACAAAAAGAGGGCCTTTACAAAATACAAATCGGAGGGATCAGCTGTAGCCTTTAAAAAGCATAAAGAACTAAATAAATTATGTAAGGGGGTAATAAAATCAGCGAAAATACACAATGAAATACAGGTGGCCACAGAAAGTAAGAACAACCCCAAAACATTATTCAAATACATGAATGCAAAAAAAAAGCAAGTTGAGAACATGTAGGACCCCTAAATGATGGTAACAGGGTGTTGGTCACTGGGGATCGAGGGAAGGCAGAGCTCCTAAATAGGTTTTTTAGCTCTGTATATTGTGACACAGTGAGAGGTTTTGTCTGGGAAAACATGTATTTTCCTCCCAGCATGTGCTGCTTGGCTGATTTACAGCCAGGTGAGTTCAAATACCGGACCGGATTTTAAGTGCCGGTCCGGGTTTTGGCAGCACCTGGCTGTCCTTAAATAGGCAGCTGGGCTCAGAAGCGATATCTCTCTGTTGGGATCTGGGGGCCTTGTGTCTGGATGAAGGCTTGCTACCTGTTTGGCATGAAAACAGGTTGGTGCTGCTATGGTCAAGGACTCTTTGAGGCAGAATTGCCGCATGGTGTGAATTACCACCAACACTGCAAGGTGACTTTTTGTTTGATTATAACTACTTGTTTTGTCACTTGCCTAAAGTGTGAATAAAACACTGAACTGTTTGATCCATAGAACTTGTTGTTGCCTCTATACTCCGTCCGCTAATCCTGTCTATCCAGGGGTGGACTGACTATTCGGGCACTCAGGCATGGACCGAGGGCCACTAGGGTGCTCACTCCTGCAGCCAGAGGTCTCAAACGCCATAACTTTTACTAAATAATAGATTTTACTCCCTAAAAGTTCCCACATTCATCAGCGCAGCGATGCTGCCTGTGCCTGAAATAACCAATAACAAAGCTCCTTACAGCAAGGAGCTTTTTTATTGGTTGGGCCAGGCAGGGGAAGCCAGCGGGAGCTGGAAGGAGAAGGGGATGGCTCCCGCAAGTGGCTGTATTAAGGAGAGCTGGGCACGCTGCCCAAGGACCCTGGGGAGTCGCAGACTCATGTTGGACTGGTCTGAGAAGAGAAAAGCTGACCCTGGGCCTGTGACCACCCCGGCCATGTTTTTGTGGCAGTGAAAAGCCTGGCCTGTCAGTCTTCAAGTAAGTGACTCCCCCTCCCCCAATCATGGTTCCGTCCAGTCTCACAGGTCTCTGCTCCCCCCTTCTTCTGTCACCCCACTAGTGACCCTTCTCCCCCCTCCTCTTGCCACTTAACTAGTGACCCTGCTCCCCCCTCCTCCTGTCCCCCCACTAGTAACCCTGCTCCCCCTCCTCCTGTCACCCCACTAGTAACTGTCACTGCCAGTTCTGTGAGAAGGTCTGGCAGACGTTCTTCTCTATCTCTTGTATGACGTTCTTTGTTTTGGTTTCACTTTGTCATCTCCTTTCCTTCTGCCAGGTGTCACTTATTTAGACTAATCGTCTTCCTTTATATTCCCTCCCATACTGCCTCACTTTGCGGTTTATACTACTTCCTGGATGAAGTGTTCACTGCTGGAGGCTGCTGCTGCTGTTTGCTCAGATAAGTCTTTTCCTTTATTGTGTTTCCTTGCTGGCTTGATTCTAGGTGACCCTGACTCCGTCAATATTAAGTGCAGGGAGCCGGTGGTCATGTCCCCTGACTATTATAGGATTTTCAGGTGTCACACAGTCTTAGGTACATGGGCATGCAATCGTCTACCATTGAGACCCTTGCATGTGCATAGCAGTCAGGGAGAGCTCTTAGGGTTTTAAAGGGCTCGCCTATATGCTCCTTAGTTTGGATCAAGCCAGTCGGTCGTTTATTTATACGTTCCAGCTATCTGCAACTTCAACCGTGACAGTAACCCTGCTTCCCCCCTGTGACCCTGCTCCCCCTCCTCCTGTCACCTCACTAGTGACCTTGCTCCCCCTCCTCCTATCACCCCACTAGTGACCCTGCTCCCCCCTCCTCCTGTCCCCCACTAGTTACCCTGCTCCCCCCTCCTCCTGTCCCCCCTACTGACCATTCTCCCCCTCCTCCTGTTACCCCACTAGTAACCCTGCTCCCCTCTAGCTAGTGACCCTTCTCCATCTCCTCCTGTCACCACACTAGTGACCCTGCTCCCCCTTTCTTCCCCTCCTCCTGTCACCCCACTAGTGACCCTGCTCCCCCCTCCTCCTGTCACCCCACTAGTGACCCTGCTCCCCTCTCCTCCTGTCCCCCCACTAGTTACCCTGCTTCCCCTCCTCCTGTCACGCCACTAGTAACACTACTCCCCCTCCTCCTGTCACCCCACTAGTGACCCTGCTCCCCCTCCTCCTGTCCCCCCACTAGTTACCATGCTCCCCCCTCCTCCTGCTCCCCAGTGACTCTTCTCCCCCTCCTCCTTTCACCCCACTAGTAACCCTGATAGCCCAAGTGACCCTACTCCCCCTTCTCCTGTCACCCCACTAGTGACCCTGCTCCCCCCTCCTCCTGTCACCCCACTAGTGAACCTGCTTCCCCCTCCTCCTGTCCCCCACTAGTTACCCTACTCCCCCCTCCTCCTGCCCCCCCCCCCCTAGGGACCCTGCTTCCCCTCCTCCTGTCTCCCAACTAGTAACCCTGCTCCACCCAGTTACCCTGCTCCCCCTCCTCCTGTCACCCCACTAGTAACCCTGTTCCCCCCTCCTCCTGTCCCCCCACTAGTTACCCTGCTCCCCCTCCTTGTGTCCCCCCTAGTGAACCTTCTCCGCCTCATCCTGTCACCCCACTAGTAACCCTGCTCCCCCCCAGTGACCCTGCTCCCTTCCTCCTGTCACCACACTAGTGACCCTGCTCCCCCTTTCTTCCCCTCCTCCTGTCACCCCACTAGTGACCTTGCTCCTCCCTCCTCCTCTCACCCAACTAGTGACTTTGCTCCTCCCTCCTCCTGTCCCCCCACTAGTTACCCTGCTCCCCCTCCTTCTGGTACCCCACTATTAACCCTGCTCCCCCTCCTCCTGTCACCCCACTAGTGACCGTGCTCCAACCTCCTCCATGTCCCCCAATGACTCTTCTCCCCCTCCTCCTTTCACCCCACTAGTAACCCTGCTCCCCCCAGTGACACTACTCCCCCTCCTCTTGTCACCCCACTAGTGACCCTACTCCCCCTCCTCTTGTCACCCCACTAGTGACCCTGATCCCCTGCTTCCCCTCCTCCTGTCACCCCACTAGTGTCCCTGCTCCCCCCTCCTCTTTTCACCCCACAAGTGACCCTGCTCCCCCTCCTCCTGTACCCCCACTAGTTACCATGCTCCCCCCTTCCCCTGTCTCCCTCTAGTGACCCTTCCCCCTCTCCTCCTGTCACCTCGTTAGTAACCCTGCTCCCCCTAGTGACCCTGCTTGCCCTGCTCCTGTTACCACACTAGTGACCCTGCTCCCCCCTGCTTCCCCTCCTCCTGTCACCCCACTAGTGACCCTGCTCCCCCCTCCTACTGTCACCCAATTAGTGACCCTGCTACCCCCTTCTCCTGTCACTTTACTAGCAACCATGCTTCCTCCTCCTCCTGTCCTCTTCTAGTGACCCTGCTCCCCCTCCGCATGTCACCCCACTAGTGATCCTGCTCCCCCCTCCTCCTGTCCCCCAACTAGTTACCATGCTCCCCCCTCCTCCTGCCCCAGTGACTCTTCTCCCCCTCCTCCTTTCACCCCACTAGTAACCCTGCTACCCCCAGTGACCCTACTCCCCCTTCTCCTGTCAACCCACTAGTGACCCTGCTCACCCCTCCTCCTGTCAACCCACTAGTGACCCTGCTCCCCCTCCTCCTGTCCCCCATTAGTTACCCTACTCCCCCCACCTCCTGCCACCAAAGTGACCCTGCTTCCCCTCCTCCTGTCACCCCACTAGTGACCCTGCTCCCCGCAGTTACCCTGCTCCCCCTCCTCCTGTCACCCCACTAGTAACCCTGCTCCCCCCTCCTCCTGTCCCCCCACTAGTTACCCTGCTCCCCCCTCCTCGTGTCCCACCTAGTGACCCTTCTCCGCCTCATCCTGTCACCCCACTAGTAACCCTGCTACCCCCTAGTGACGCTGCTCCATCTCCTCCTGTCACCCCTCTAGTGATCCTGCTCCCCCTTTCTTCCCCTCCTCCTGTCACTCCACTAGTGACCCTGCTCCCCCCTCCTCCTGTCACCCCACTAGTGACCCTGCTCCCCTCTCCTCCTGTCCCCCCACTAGTTACCATGCTCCACCACCTCCTGTCACCCCACTAGTAACCCTGCTCCCCCTCCTCCTGTCAGCCCACTAGTGACCCTGCTCCCCCCTCCTCCTGTCCCCCCACTAGTTACCATGCTCCCCCCTCCTCCTGCCCCCCACTGACTCTTCTCCCCTTCTCCTTTCACCCTACTAGTAACCCTGCTCCCCCCAGTGACCCTACTTTCCCTCCTCTTGTCACCCCACTAGTGACCCTACTCACCCACCTCTTGTCACCCCACTAGTGACCCTGCTCCCCTGCTTTCCCTCCTCCTGTCAACCCACTAGTGACCTTGCTCCCCCCTCCTCCTGTCACCCCTCTAGTGACTCTGCTCCTCCCTCCTCCTGTCCTCCCACTAGTTACCCTTCTCCCCCTCCTCCTGGAACCCCACTAGTAACCCTGCTCCCCCTCCTCCTGTCATCCCTCTAGTGACCATGCTCCACCCTCCTCCTGTTTCCCCACTAGTTCCCTTGTTCCCGCCTCCTCCTGCCCTCAATGACTCTTCTCCCCCTCCTCCTTTCACCCCACTAGTAACCCTGCTCCCCCCAGTGACCTTACTCCCCCTCCTCTTGTCACCCCACTAGTGACCCTACTCCCCCTCCTCTTGTCACCCCACTAGTGACCCTGATCCCCTGCTTCCCCTCCTCCTGTCACCCCACTAGTGAGCCTGCTCCCCTCCTCCTTTCACCCCACTAGTTACCCTGCTCCCCCCCCCTCCTCCTGTCTCCCCCTGGTGACCCTTCACCCCTCTTCCTGTCACCTCACTAGTAACCCTGCTCCTTCCAGTGACCCTGCTCGCCCTCCTCCTGTCACCCCACTAGTGACCCTGCTCCCCCCTGCTTCCCCTCCTCCTTTCACCCCACTAGTGACCCTTCTCCCCCTCCTCCTGTCACCCAACTAGTGACCCTGCTCCCCCTCTCCTCCTGTCACCCCACTAGCAACCCTGCTTCCCCTGCTTACCCTCCTCCTGTCACCCCACTAGTGACCATGCTCCCCCCTCCTCCTGTCACCCCACTAGTGACCCTGCTCCCCCCTCCTCCTGTCCCCCATTAGTTACCCTACTCACCCCTCCTCCTGCCCTCCCCTCGTGACCCTGCTTCCCCTCCTTCTGTCACCCCACTGGTAACTTTTCTCCCCCCAGTGACCCTGCTCCCCCTCCTCCTGTCACCCCACTAGTAACTCTGCTCCCCCCTTCTCCTGTCACCCCACTAGTGACCGTGCTCCACCCTCCTCCTGTCCCCCCACTAGTTCCCCTGTTCCCCCCTCCTCCTGCTCCCAATGACTCTTTTTCCCCTCCTCCTTTCACCCCACTAGTAACCCTGCTCCCCCCAGTGACCTTACTCCCCCTCCTCTTGTCACCCCACTAGTGACCCTACTCCCCCTCCTCTTGTCACCCCACTAGTGACCCTGATCCCCTGCTTCCCCTCCTCCTGTACCCCTACTAGTTACCCTGCTCCCCCCTCCTCCTGTCTCCCCCTGGTGACCCTTCACCCCCTCCTCCTGTCACCTCACTAGTAACCCTGCTCCTTCCAGTGACCCTGCTCGCCCTCCTCCTGTCACCCCACTAGTACCCCTGCTCCCCCCTGCTTCCCCTCCTCCTGTCACCCAACTAGTGACCCTGCTCCCCCCTCCTCCTGTCACCCCACTAGCAACCCTGCTTCCTCCTCCTCCTGTCCTCCCCTAGTGACCCTGCTCCCCCTCCTCATGTCACCCCACTAGTGATCCTGCCCCCCCTGCTTACCCTCCTCCTGTCACCCCACTAGTGACCATCCTCCCCCCTCCTCCTGTCACCCCACTAGTGACCCTGCTCCCCCCTCCTCCTGTCCCCCATTAGTTACCCTACTCACCCCTCCTCCTGCCCTCCCCTAGTGACCCTGCTTACCCTCCTTCTGTCACCCCACTAGTAACTTTGCTCCCCCCAGTGACCCTGCTCCCCTTCCTCCTGTCACCCCACTAGTAACTGTGCTCCCCCCTTCTCCTGTCACCCCACTAGTGACCCTGCTCCCACCTCCTCCTGTCCCCCCACTAGTGACCTTGCTCCACCCCTCTCCTGTCCCCCCACTAGTGACATTGCTCCACCCCTCTCCTGTCCCTTTCAGTGGCCCTGCTCCCCATGCTCCTGTCACCCCACTAGAAACACTGCTCCCCCACTAGTGACCCCACTCCCCCCTGCTTCTCCTCCCCCTGTCACCCCACTAGTAACCCTGCGTCCCCCCCAGCGACCCTGCTCCCCCTCCTCCTGCCACCCCACTAGTGACCCTGATCCCCCCTCCTCCTGTCCCCCCACTAGTTATCCTGCTACCCCCTCCTCCTGCCCCCCCGTGACTCTTCTCCCCCTCCTCATTTTATCCTACTAGTAACCCTGCTCCCCCAGTGACCCTACTCCCCGTCCTCTTGTCACCCCACTAGTGACCCTGCTCCCCCTCCTCCTGTCACCCCACTAGTGACCCTGCTCACCCCTCCTCCTTTCACCCCGCTATTGACCCTGCTTACCCTCCTCCTGTACCCCCACTAGTTACCCTGCTCCCCCCTCCTCCTGTCACCCCACTAGTGACCCTTCTCCTCCTCCTCCTGTCACCTCACTAGTAACCCTGCTCCCCCCAGTGACCCTGCTCGCCCTCCTCTTGTCAGCCCACTAGTGACCCTGCTCCCCCCTGCTCCCCCCTCCTCCTGTCACCCCACTAGTGACCCTTTTCCCCCTCCTCCTGTCCCCCCTAGTGACCCTTCTTCCCCTCCTCCTGTCACCCCACTAGTAACCCTGCTCCCCCTCCTCCTGTCACCCCACTAGTAACCCTGCTCCCCCTTCCTCATGTCACCCCACTCTCGACCCTGCTTCCCCTCCTCCTGTCCCCCCACTAGTTACCCTTCTCCCCCTTCCTCCTGTCCCCTCCTAGTGACCCTTCTTCCCTTCCTCCTGTCTCTCCACTAGTAACCCTGCTCGCCCCAGTGACCCTGCTCCACCTCCTCCTGTCACCCCACTAGTAATTCTGCTCCCCCCTCCTCCTGTCACCCCACTAGTGACCCTGTTCCCCCCCTCCTCCTTTCACCCCACTAGTGACCCTGCTCCCACCTCCTCCTGTCCCCCCACTAGTGACTTTGCCTCCTCCTCCTCCATTTACCCCACTAGTAACCCTGCTCCCCCTCCTCCTGTCACCTCACTAGTAACCCTGCTCCCCCCACTAGTGACCCTGTGTGTTCCTGTATGGAGAGGAGCCTGGCTGGAGTGTGGTGAGGCATAGCTGTGTGTCTGTTCCTGTGTGTGTGTGTGTGTGTGTGTGTGTGTGTGTGTGTGTGTGTCTGTCCCTGTGTGTGTGTCTCTGTCCTTGTGTGTGTGTGTGTGTGTGTGTCTCTGACCCTGTGTGTGTGTCTCTGTCCCTGTGTGTGAGTGTCTGTTCCTGTGTGTGTCTGTCCCTTTGTGTGTATCTGTCCCTGTGTGTGTATCTGTCCCTGTGTGTGTGTGTCTGTCCCTGTGTGTGTGTGTGTCTGTCTGTCTGTGTGTGTGTCTGTCCTTGTATGTGTGTGTGTGTCTGTCCCTGTGTGTGTGTCTGTCCCTGTGTGTGTGTCTGTCTCTGTGTGTGTCTGTTCGTGTGTGTGTGTCTGTTCGTGTGTGTGTGTCTGTTCCTGTGTGTGTGTGTGTGTTTGTCCCTCTGTGTGTGTCTGTCCCTGTGTGTGTGTGTTTGTGTCTGTCTGTCCCTGTGTGTGTGTCTCCGTCCCTGTGTGTCACCATCACCATGCCCTCAGTTTTCCTATGTCTTGATGCGGCTGCATCAGGACGTTCTGTGCGGGGCAAGAAGATGGAAGAGGAGGCAGCGCTGCCAGCATGGAGTCTGTGTGAGAGACACAGGGAGGCAAACTAAGGATGTAGGTAACACTACCACAGGATCTACACTAGTGTTATCTGTGGTTTTACATAGGACTGCAGTTAACACGACCACATTATCAGCACGTGTTATCTGTGGTTTTACATAGGACTTCAGGTAACACTACTACATTTTCTGTACTCAGATAGCCATCACTGTGTTATCTATGTTGTTATATAGGACTGCAGGGGACATCTACTATATTATCTATACTCAGAGAGTTATCACTGGATATGGGGGCCTACTGAGACTTTTTTGCCCAAGGGCCCACATGAGCCTGGAGCCGGCATGGTACGACATGTTGGTGGGGCTGTGTGGGGGTGTGGTTTTAGGGTGGGCAGGGACACAGGGGCCCTATAATCTCCTATTGCCCGGGGGCCCCATGAGTTGTCAGTCCGCTCCTGTGTCTACCAGAGCGAAACCCCACACTATAAAAAAAGAAGAGAGGGCATCTCATGAGGGTGGTGCCAATGGTGGAAATACCTCAAATAACATACTTACCTGGCTGACTCTAGATATGGTTCTTTATATGCTAATAAAATTAAAAGTGAACAAGGCCCCTGGTCCAGATGGACTACACCCTAGAGTTTTAAAGGAGCTGAGTTCAGTTATTGCTTTGCCTCTGTTCATAATATTTACAGATTCTTTAATGACAGGCATTGTACCAAGAGACTGGCGCAAGGCGAATGTGATGCCCATTGTCAAAAAGGTGCTAGGTATTCACCAGGAAATTATAGACCAGTAAGCTTAACATCCATAGTGGGAAAAATGTTTGAGGGCCTTCTACAGGACTGCATACAGGATTATGTAGCTGTCAATAATATAATAAGTGATAGCCAACATGGTTTTACTAAGAATAGAAGCTGTCATTCTAACCTGATTATGAGGAGGTAAGTAGAAGCCTGGACAAAGGGAAGGCTGTCGATATTGTGTTTTTGGACTTAGCAAAGGCGTTTGATACTGACCCACACGGACGAATAATGGGTAAATTGAGGTCTATTGGTTTAGAAAATATAATTTGTAATTAGATTGAAAATTGAATTCATGATCGTATCCAAAGAGTTGTGGTTAGAGTTGAGCGAACACCTGGATGTTCGGATCCGAACCCGAACCGAACTTCGTCCCGAACCCGAACCCCATTGAAGTCAATGGGGACCCGAACTTTTGGGCACTAAAAAGGCTGTAAAACAGCCCAGGAAAGAGCTAGAGGGCTGAAAAAGGCAGTAACATGTAGGTAAACCCCCTGCAAACAAATGTGGATAGGGAAATGAATTAATAAAAATAAAAAAAATAAAAATGACCCAATATCAATTGGACAGAGGTCCCATAGCAGAGAATCTGGCTTCACGTCAGCAGAGAATCAGTCTCTTCATGCCATAGCAAAGAATCTGGCTTAATGTCAGCACAGAATCAGTCTCTTCATGCCATAGCAGAGAATCTGGCTTCATGTCAGCACAGAATCAGTCTTCATGTCATAGCAAAGAAACAGGCTTCACGTCACCCACCACTGGAACAGGCCACTGTCACACATTTAGGCCCAGGCACCCAGGCAGAGGAGAGAGGTCCCGTAACAGAGAATCTGGCCTTATGTCAGCGCAGAATCAGTCTTCATGTCATAGCAGAGAATCAGGCTTCACGTCACCCACCACTGGAACAGGCCACTGTCACACATTTAGGCCCTGGCACCCAGGCAGAGGAGAGAGGTCCCGTAACAGAGAATCTGGCCTTATGTCAGCACAGAATCTGTCTTCATGTCATAGCAGAGAATCAGGCTTCACGTCACCCACCACTGGAACAGGCCACTGTCACACATTTAGGCCCAGGCACCCAGGCAGAGGAGAGAGGTCCCGTAACAGAGAATCTGGCCTTATGTCAGCACAGAATCTGTCTTCATGTCATAGCAGAGAACAGCACTCTCAGAATGTAAGGACAACATGGATATGGACTCAAGCACAAAGGGTGTGAAACCATCGACTCCTATGTCTAATGTATGCAACAAAAAAGATAAAGTGAAGTCTCAAAGGAAGCAGCTGTTGCTGGGTGATTCAATCATAAGAAGTGTGGAGCTTAAAGAAAATGGTTTTGTGAGATGTCTCCCTGGGGCTACTGCTAGAAGAGATAGAAGACGTATTATTAATATTGTTAAGCAAGCAAAGCAGGAAGGGGACGTGGATGTTCTTGTCCATCTAGGGACAAATGACCTGGCTTGCAATGAAGTGTCAGAGGTGAAAAAATCTTTTATCACACTTGGTAATGACGTACAGGATTTTGCATCCACCATTTCATTTTCTGAAGTTCTGCCTGTGCATAATGTTCAGAATGATAGGCAGAGGCGCATAAAGGAGTTCAACATATGGCTTGGTAAATGGTGTCAAGAGCAAGGATTTGGCTTTGTTTCTCATGATAGCTCTACTTGGAATAGAAAGGAACTGTACAAAAAAGATGGTTTGCATCTTTCTCTCAAAGGAACAAATGTACTTAGTGAACAACTCCAAGAATTTGCGAAAGAGTATTTAAACTAGGAAGGGGGGGCAAAAGAGTGAAAATAAAAGAGTCCATTTGCCCCCCGAAACAATGCCAGAACAGGTCAGAAGCACAGAGGTTAAGAAATGATAAGCTCAGAGTCCTGTCTACAAATGCTCGCAGTTTAGGTAAAAAAATCAATGAACTTGATTCAATAATGGCATCTGAGAATGTAGATTTAGTGGCTGTTACGGAGACATGGTTTAATGAAAGAAATGACTGGGACATAACCATACCAGGGTACTCTTTATACAGAAGAGACAGAGAAGGCAAGAAAGGAGGAGGAGTGGCCCTGTATGTGAAAGATAGCATTAAATCTAACCTAATACAAGTTGGTGAGGCCAACATAGAGTCAGTTTGGGTTACGTTGCAGTTTGCTAACCATGCAGTAACTCGTGTAGGTGTGATATATAGACCACCTGGTCAAGTTAAAGAACTAGATGATCTACTAGTTGAAGAAATAGCTAAAATGACAATGAAAGGAGAAGTTATCATTATGGGAGATTTCAATCTCCCAGATATAAACTGGAAAACCAAAATAGCAAGTTCTACCAGGAGTACAGATATTCTAAATTCCCTACTGGGGTTATCTCTACAACAAGTGGTTGAGGAGCCAACCCGGAGGGAGGCCATTTTGGATTTGGTATTCACAAACGGGGATTCGGTATATGATGTCATTGTAGGCGAAACCTTGGGAACTAGTGATCACCAGTCAGTGTGGTTTAATAAGAACTGTGAAAGAGTCCCACCACACAAAAACAAAAGTTTTAGATTTTAGAAAAACAGACTTTTCAAAAATGAAATTAGTCATAAATGAGTCCTTATCAGACTGGAACGGATTAAATGGAGTCCAGGAGAAATGGGACTACTTAAAAGGTGCATTATTGAAGGCAACAGAAAATTGCATTAGACTTGTCAGTAAAAGCAAAAAAAGGAGGAGACCACTGTGGTACTCAGCAGAAGTGGCCCAAATCATTAAAAATAAAAAGCTAGCATTTTGTAATTATAAAAAAACCCAGAGCAATGAAGATAAGAAAATCTACAAGATTAGGCAGAGAGAGGCCAAGAAAGTTATAAGAACTTCTAAAGCGCAGGCAGAAGAAAAACTAGCTCAGTCTATGAAAAAAGGGGATAAGACATTCTTCAGATATATAAATGAAAAAAGGAAATTAAAACAAGGAATAACTAAATTAAAAACAAAGGACGGAAGGTATGTAGAAGAGAATAAAGGGCTAGCTGACTGCCTTAATGAATACTTCTGTTCAGTTTTTACAAAAGAAAAAGGAGAAGGACCTCCACTAGAAAGAATGACTAATAAATCGTTTGATGCATGTATCTTTACAGAGGAAGATGTTCTAAGTTTGCTGTCTAAGGTGAAGACAAATAAGTCACAGGGGCCTGATGAGATACACCCAAAATTATTAAAAGAGCTTAGTGGTGAGCTGGCAAAACCGTTAACAGATATATTTAACCAATCATTAGTAACAGGAGTCGTCCTGGAAGATTGGAAATTGGCTAATGTCGTGCCCATTCACAAGAAAGGTAGTAGGGAGGAATCGAGCAACTATAGACCAGTGAGTCTGACATCAATAGTAGGCAAATTAATGGAAACCCTATTAAAGGATAGGATTGTGGAACATCTAAAATCCCATGGATTGCAAGATGAAAAACAACATGGGTTTACTTCAGGGAGATTATGTCAAACAAATCTTATAGATTTTTTTGACTGGGTGAATAAAATAATAGACGGTGGAGGTGCAGTAGACATCGCATATCTAGATTTTAGTAAGGCTTTTGACACTGTCCCACATAGAAGACTTATCAATAAACTGCAGTCATTGAGCATGGACTCCCATATTGTTGAGTGGATTAGGCAGTGGCTGAGTGACAGACAACAGAGGGTGGTAGTCAATGGAGAACATTCAAAACAAGGTCATGTTACCAGTGGGGTTCCACAGGGATCTGTACTGGGACCGATTTTGTTTAATATCTTCATAAGTGATATTGCAAAAGGCCTCGCTGGTAAGGTTTGTCTTTTTGCTGATGACACAAAGATAGGTAACAGGGTTGATGTTCCTGGAGGGAAACGCCAAATGGAAAAGGATTTAGGAAAACTAGAAGAATGGTCAGAACTCTGGAAACTGAAATTTAATGTGGATAAGTGCAAGATAATGCACCTGGGGCGTAAAAACCCAAGGGCAGAATATAGAATATTTGACACAGTCCTGACCTCAGTATCTGAGGAAAGGGATTTAGGAGTAATTATTTCAGAAGACTTAAAGGTGGGAAGACAATGTAATAGAGCAGCACGAAATGCCAGCAGAATGCTTGGATGTATAGGGAGAGGTATAAGCAGTAGAAAGAGTGAAGTGCTTATGCCGCTGTACAGAACACTGGTGAGACCTCACTTGGAGTATTGTGCGCAGTACTGGAGGCCATATCTCCAGAAGGATATAGATACTCTAGAGAGAGTTCAGAGAAGAGCTACTAAACTAGTACATGGATTGCAGGATAAAACTTACCAGGAAAGGTTAAAGGACCTTAATATGTATAGCTTGGAAGAAAGAAGAGACAGAGGGGATATGATAGAAAACTTTTAAATACATAAAGGGAATCAACTCGGTAAAGGAAGAGAGCATATTTAAAAGAAGAAAAACTACCACAAGAGGACACAGTTTTAAATTAGAGGGGCAAAGGTTTAAAAGTAATATAAGGAAGTATTACTTTACTGAGAGAGTAGTGGATGCATGGAATAGCCTTCCTGCAGAAGTGGTAGCTGCAAATACAGTGAAGGGGTTTAAGCATGCATGGGATAGGCACAAAGCCATCCTTCATATAAGATAGGGCCGGGGGCTATCCATAGTATTCGGTATATTGGGCAGACTAGATGGGCCAAATAGTTCTTATCTGCCGACACATTCTATGTTTCTATGTAATCAGGCTTCACGTCACCCACCACTGGAACAGGCCACTGTCACACATTTAGGCCCAGGCACCCAGGCAGAGGAGAGAGGTCCAGTAACAGAGAATCTGGCCTTATGTCAGCGCAGAATCTGTCTTCATGTCATAGCAGAGAATCAGGCTTCACATCACCCACCACTGGAACAGGCCACTGTCACACATTTAGGCCCAGGCACCCAGGCAGAGGAGAGAGGTCCCGTAACAGAGAATCTGGCCTTATGTCAGCGCAGAATCAGTCTTCATGTCATAGCAGAGAATCAGGCTTCACGTCACCCACCACTGGAACAGGCCACTGTCACATATTTAGGCCCAGGCACCCAGGCAGAGGAGAGAGGTCGCGTAACAGAGAATCTGGCTTCATGTCAGCACAGAATAAGTCTTCATGTCATAGCAGAGAATCAGGCTTCACGTCACCCACCACTGGAACAGGCCACTGTCACACATTTAGGCCCCGGCACCCAGACAGAGGAGAGGTTCATTCAACTTTGGGTTGCCCCGCAATATAATGGTAAAATGAAATTAAAAATAGTATTGAATGAGGAAGTGCCCTGGAGTAGAATAATATATTGTTAAGGGGAGGTAGTTAATATCTAATCTGCACAAGGGATGGACAGGTCCTGTGGGATCCATGCCTGGTTCATTTTTATGAACGTCAGCTTGTCCACATTGGCTGTAGACAGGCGGCTGCGTTTGTCTGTAATGACGCCCCCTGCCGTGCTGAATACACGTTCAGACAAAACGCTGGCCGCCGGGCAGGCCAGCACCTCCAAGGCATAAAAGGCTAGCTCTGGCCACGTGGACAATTTGGAGACCCAGAAGTTGAATGGGGCCGAACCATCAGTCAGTACGTGGAGGGGTGTGCACAGGTACTGTTCCACCATGTTAGTGAAATGTTGCCTCCTGCTAACACGTTCCGTATCAGGTGGTGGTGCAGTTAGCTGTGGCGTGGTGACAAAACTTTTCCACATCTCTGCCATGCTAACCCTGCCCTCAGAGGAGCTGGGCGTGACACAGCTGCGTTGGCGACCTCTTGCTCCTCCTCTGCCTTCGCCTTGGGCTTCCACTGGTTCCCCTGTGACATTTGGGAATGCTCTCAGTAGCGCATCTACCAACGTGCGCTTGTACTCGCGCATCTTCCTATCACGCTCCAGTGTAGGAAGTAAGGTGGGCACATTGTCTTTGTACCGGGGATCCAGCAGGGTGGCAACCCAGTAGTCCGCACACGTTAAAATGTGGGCAACTCTGCTGTCATTGCGCAGGCACTGCAGCATGTAGTCGCTCATGTGTGCCAGGCTGCCCAGAGGTAAGGACAAGCTGTCCTCTGTGGGAGGCGTATCGTCATCGTCCTGTGTTTCCCCCCAGCCACGCACCAGTGATGGGCCCGAGCTGCTTTGGGTGCCACCCCGCTGTGAACATGCTTCATCCTGATCCTCCTCCACCTCCTCCTCATCCTCGTGCTCCTCGTCCTCCAGTAGTGGGCCCTGTCTGGCCACATTTGTACCTAGCCTCTGCTGTTGCAAAAAACCTCCCTCTGAGTCACTTCGAAGAGACTGGCGTGAAAGTGCTAAAAATGACTCCTCTTCCTCCTCTTCCTCCTGGGCCACCTCCTCTTCCATCATCGCCCTAAGTGTTTTCTCAAGGAGACATAGAAGTGATATTGTAACGCTGATAACGGCGTCATCGCCACAGGCCATGTTGGTGGAGTACTCTAAACAACGCAACAGGGCACACAGGTCTCACATGGAGGCCCAGTCATTGGTGGTGAAGTGTGTCTGATCCACAGTGCGACTGACCCGTGCGTGCTGCAGCTGAAACTCCACTATGGCCTGCTGCTGCTCGCACAGTCTGTCCAGCATATGCAAGGTGGAGTTCCACCTGGTGGGTACGTCGCATATGAGGCGGTGAGCGGGAAGGCCGAAGTTACGCTGTAGCGCAGACAGGCGAGCAGCGGCAGGGTGTGAACGCCGGAAGCGTGAACAGACGGCCCACACTTTATGCAGCAGCTCTGACATGTCGGGGTAGTTGCGAATGAACTTCTGCACCACCAAATTCAGCACATGCGCCAGGCAAGGGATGTGCGTCAAACTGGCTAGTCCCAGAGCTGCAACGAGATTTCGCCCATTATCGCACACCACCAGGCCGGGCTTGAGGCTCACCGGCAGCAACCACTCGTCGGTCTGTTGTTCTATACCCCGCCACAACTCCTGTGCGGTGTGGGGCCCAAACATATGAGTTTCAGAATGGCCTGCTGACGTTTACCCCGGGCTGTGCTGAAGTTGGTGGTGAAGGTGTGTGGCTGACTGGATGAGCAGGTGGAAGAAGAGGAGGAGGAAGCTGAGTAGGAGGAGGAGGAGACAGGAGGCAAAGAATGTTACCCTGCGATCCTTGGCGGCGGAAGGACGTGCGCCAAACAGCTCTCCGCCTGGGGCCCAGCCGCCACTACATTTACCCAGTGTGCAGTTAGGGAGATATAGCGTCCCTGGCCGTGCTTACTGGTCCACGTATCTGTGGTTAGGTGGACCTTGCCACAGATGGCGTTGCGCAGTGCACACTTGATTTTATCGGACACTTGTTTGTGCAGGGAAGGCACGGCTCTCTTGGAGAAGTAGTGGCGGCTGGGAACAACATACTGTGGGACAGCAAGTGACATGAGCTGTTTGAAGCTGTGTGTGTCCACCAGCCTAAATGACAGCATTTCATAGGCCAGTAGTTTAGAAATGCTGGCATTCAGGGCCAGGGATCGAGGGTGGCTAGGTGGGAATTTACGCTTTCTCTCAAATGTTTGTGAGATGGAGAGCTGAACGCTGCCGTGTGACATGGTTGAGATGCTTGGTGACGCAGGTGGTGGTGTTGGTGGTACATCCCATGTTTGCTGGGCGGCAGGTGCCAACGTTCCTCCAGAGGCAGAGGAAGAGGCCGAGGCGGCGGCAGCAGCAGCAGAAGAGGCCGAGGCGGCGGCAGCAGCAGAAGATGCCGAGGCGGCAGCAGCAGAAGAGGTAGCAGGGGGAGCCTGAGTGACTTCCTTGTTTTTAAGGTGTTTACTCCACTGCTGTTCATGCTTTGCATGCAGATGCCTGGTCATGCAGGTTGTGCTAAGGTTCAGAACGTTAATGCCTCGTTTCAGGCTCTGATGGCACAGCGTGCAAACCACTCGGGTCTTGTCGTCAGCACATTGTTTGAAGAAGTGCCATGCCAGAGAACTCCTTGAAGCTGCCTTTGGGGTGCTCGGTCCCAGATGGCGGCGGTCAGTAGCAGGCGGAGTCTCTTGGCGGCGGGTGTTCTGATTTTGCCCACTGCTCCCTCTTTTGCTACGCTGTTGGCTCGGTCTCACCACTGCCTCTTCCTCCGAACTGTGAAAGTCAGTGGCACGACTTTCATTCAATGTAGGGTCTAGGACCTCATCGTCCCCTGCATCGTCTTCCACCCAGTCTTGATCCCTGACCTCCTGTTCAGTCTGCACACTGCAGAAAGACGCAGCAGTTGGCACCTGTGTTTCGTCATCATCAGAGACGTGCTGAGGTGGTATTCCCATGTCCTCATCATCAGGAAACATAAGTGGTTGTGCGTTAGTGCATACTATCTCTTCCACCCCTGGTGAAGGGCTGGGGGGATGCCCTTGGGAAACCCTGGCAGCAGAGTCTTCAAACAGCATAAGAGACTGCTGCATAACTTGAGGCTCAGACAGTTTCCCTGATATGCATGGGGGTGATGTGACAGACTGATGGGCTTGGTTTTCATGCGTCATCTGTGCGCTTTCTGCAGAAGACTGGTGGGAGATAATGTGAACGTGCTGGATGTACTGTCGGCCACCCAATTGACTAATGCCTGCACCTGCTCAGGCCTTACCATCCTTAGAACGGCATTTGGCCCCACCAAAAATCCCTGTAAATTCTGGCGGCTACTGGGACCTGAGGTAGTTGATACACTAGGACGTGTGGCTGTGGCAGAACGGCCACGTCCTCTCCCAGCACCAGAGGGTCCACTAACACCACCACGACCATGTCCACGTCCGCGTCCGCGTCCCTTATTAGATGTTTTCCTCATTGTTCCCGTTCACCACAATTTTGAGAATGGCAAATTTGGGAATAGTTTTTCAACCCAGAACAAAAAGTGTGCTTTTACGGTCACTACAAATAACTTGACCAGCTAAAACAGTACAGATTTGGTTGAATAGAAATGTGAGGCCTGTTTTTTTTTTGCGCTGTGTGACAGGTATAGGTTTAATCACAGAATCAGACTTCTATCTGCATGGTAGCGTGTGTCTTAGGTTTTTCTGAATGACACTATCAGTACCTTCAATGTAAGATATCCTTTTTGGGATAGATTTCAAGTAGGCCTCAAATATCAGAAACTAGTTATTTTGAGAATGGCAAATTTGGGAATAGTTTTTCAACCCAGAAAAAAAAATGTGCTTTTACGGTCACTAGAAATAACTTGACCAGCTAAAACAGTACAGATTTGGTTGAATAGAAATGTGAGGCCTGTTCTTTTTGCGCTGTGTGACAGGTATAGGTTTAATCACAGAATCAGACTTCTATCTGCACGGTAGCGTGTGTCTTAGTTTTTCTGAATGACACTATCAGTACCTTCAATGTAAGATATCCTTTTTGGGATAGATTTCAAGTAGGCCTCAAATACCAGAAACTAGTTATTTTGAGAATGGCAAATTTGGGAATAGTTTTTCAACCCAGAAAAAAAAATGTGCTTTTACGGTCACTACAAATAACTTGACCAGCTAAAACAGTACAGATTTGGTTGAATAGAGATGTGAGGCCTGTTTATTTTTTGCGCTGTGTGACAGGTATAGGTTTAATCACAGAATCAGACTTCTATCTGCACGGTAGCGTGTGTCTTAGGTTTTTCTGAATGACACTATCAGTACCTTCAATGTAAGATATCCTTTTTGGGATAGATTTCAAGTAGGCCTCAAATACCAGAAACTAGTTATTTTGAGAATGACAAATTTGGGAATAGTTTTTCAACCCAGAAAAAAAAAAGTGCTTTTACGGTCACTACAAATAACTTGACCAGCTAAAACAGTACAGATTTGGTTGAATAGAAATGTGAGGCCTATTTTTTTTGCGCTGTGTGACAGGTATAGGTTTAATCACAGAATCAGACTTCTATCTGCACGGTAGCGTGTGTCTTAGGTTTTTCTGAATGACACTATCAGTACCTTCAATGTAAGATATCCTTTTTGGGATAGATTTCAAGTAGGCCTCAAATACCAGAAACTAGTTATTTTGAGAATGGCAAATTTGGGAATAGTTTTTCAACCCAGAAAAAAAAATGTGCTTTTACGGTCACTAGAAATAACTTGACCAGCTAAAACAGTACAGATTTGGTTGAATAGAAATGTGAGGCCTGTTCTTTTTGCGCTGTGTGACAGGTATAGGTTTAATCACAGAATCAGACTTCTATCTGCACAGTAGCGTGTGTCTTAGGTTTTTCTGAATGACACTATCAGTACCTTCAATGTAAGATATCCTTTTTGGGATAGATTTCAAGTAGGCCTCAAATACCAGAAACTAGTTATTTTGAGAATGGCAAATTTCGGAATAGTTTTTCAACCCAGAAAAAAAAATGTGCTTTTACGGTCACTAGAAATAACTTGACCAGCTAAAACAGTACAGATTTGGTTGAATAGAAATGTGAGGCCTGTTTTTTTTTGCGCTGTGTGACAGGTATAGGTTTAATCACAGAATCAGACTTCTCTCTGCACGGTAGCGTGTGTCTTAGGTTTTTCTGAATGACACTATCAGTACCTTCAATGTAAGATATCCTTTTTAGGATAGATTTCAAGTAGGCCTCAAATACCAGAAACTAGTTATTTTGAGAATGGCAAATTTGGGAATAGTTTTTCAACCCAGAAAATAATAAGTGCTTTTACGGTCACTACAAATAACTTGACCAGCTAAAACAGTACAGATTTGGTTGAATAGAAATTTGAGGCCTGTTTTTTTTTGCGCTGTGTGACAGGTATAGGTTTAATCACAGAATCAGACTTCTATCTGCACGGTAGCGTGTGTCTTAGGTTTTTCTGAATGACACTATCAGTACCTTCAATGTAAGATATCCTTTTTGGGATAGATTTCAAGTAGGCCTCAAATACCAGAAACTAGTTATTTTGAGAATGGCAAATTTGGGAATAGTTTTTCAACCCAGAAAAAAAAAAGTGCTTTTACGGTCACTACAAATAACTTGACCAGCTAAAACAGTACAGATTTGGTTGAATAGAAATGTGAGGCCTGTTTTTTTTTGCGCTGTGTGACAGGTATAGGTTTAATCACAGAATCAGACTTCTATCTGCACGGTAGCGTGTGTCTTAGGTTTTTCTGAATGACACTATCAGTACCTTCAATGTAAGATATCCTTTTTGGGATAGATTTCAAGTAGGCCTCAAATACCAGAAACTAGTTATTTTGAGAATGGCAAATTTGGGAATAGTTTTTCAACCCAGAAAAAAAAATGTGCTTTTACGGTCACTAGAAATAACTTGACCAGCTAAAACAGTACAGATTTGGTTGAATAGAAATGTGAGGCCTGTTCTTTTTTGCGCTGTGTGACAGGTATAGGTTTAATCACAGAATCAGACTTCTATCTGCACGGTAGCGTGTGTCTTAGGTTTTTCTGAATGACACTATCAGTACCTTCAATGTAAGATATCCTTTTTGGGATAGATTTCAAGTAGGCCTCAAATACCAGAAACTAGTTATTTTGAGAATGGCAAATTTGGGAATAGTTTTTCAACCCAGAAAAAAAAAAGTGCTTTTACGGTCACTAGAAATAACTTGACCAGCTAAAACAGTACAGATTTGGTTGAATAGAAATGTGAGGCCTGTTTTTTTTTGCGCTGTGTGACAGGTATAGGTTTAATCACAGAATCAGACTTCTATCTGCACGGTAGCGTGTGTCTTAGGTTTTTCTGAATGACACTATCAGTACCTTCAATGTAAGATATCCTTTTTGGGATAGATTTCAAGTAGGCCTCAAATACCAGAAACTAGTTATTTTGAGAATGGCAAATTTGGGAATAGTTTTTCAACCCAGAAAAAAAAAAGTGCTTTTACGGTCACTACAAATAACTTGACCAGCTAAAACAGTACAGATTTGGTTGAATAGAAATGTGAGGCCTGTTTTTTTTTTGCGCTGTGTGACAGGTATAGGTTTAATCACAGAATCAGACTTCTATCTGCACGGTAGCGTGTGTCTTAGGTTTTTCTGAATGACACTATCAGTACCTTCAATGTAAGATATCCTTTTTGGGATAGATTTCAAGTAGGCCTCAAATACCAGAAACTAGTTATTTTGAGAATGGCAAATTTGGGAATAGTTTTTCAACCCAGAAAAAAAAAGTGCTTTTACGGTCACTAGAAATAACTTGACCAGCTAAAACAGTACAGATTTGGTTGAATAGAAATGTGAGGCCTGTTTTTTTTTGCGCTGTGTGACAGGTATAGGTTTAATCACAGAATCAGACTTCTATCTGCACGGTAGCGTGTGTCTTAGGTTTTTCTGAATGACACTATCAGTACCTTCAATGTAAGATATCCTTTTTGGGATAGATTTCAAGTAGGCCTCAAATACCAGAAACTAGTTATTTTGAGAATGGCAAATTTGGGAATAGTTTTTCAACCCAGAAAAAAAAATGTGCTTTTACGGTCACTAGAAATAACTTGACCAGCTAAAACAGTACAGATTTGGTTGAATAGAAATGTGAGGCCTGTTTTTTTTTGCGCTGTGTGACAGGTATAGGTTTAATCACAGAATCAGACTTCTATCTGCACGGTAGCGTGTGTCTTAGGTTTTTCTGAATGACACTATCAGTACCTTCAATGTAAGATATCCTTTTTGGGATAGATTTCAAGTAGGCCTCAAATACCAGAAACTAGTTATTTTGAGAATGGCAAATTTGGGAATAGTTTTTCAACCCAGAAAAAAAAAAGTGCTTTTACGGTCACTAGAAATAACTTGACCAGCTAAAACAGTACAGATTTGGTTGAATAGAAATGTGAGGCCTGTTCTTTTTTGCGCTGTGTGACAGGTATAGGTTTAATCACAGAATCAGACTTCTATCTGCACGGTAGCGTGTGTCTTAGGTTTTTCTGAATGACACTATCAGTACCTTCAATGTAAGATATCCTTTTTGGGATAGATTTCAAGTAGGCCTCAAATACCAGAAACTAGTTATTTTGAGAATAGCAAATTTGGGAATAGTTTTTCAACCCAGAAAAAAAAATGTGCTTTTACGGTCACTAGAAATAACTTGACCAGCTAAAACAGTACAGATTTGGTTGAATAGAAATGTGAGGCCTGTTCTTTTTTGCGCTGTGTGACAGGTATAGGTTTAATCACAGAATCAGACTTCTATCTGCACGGTAGCGTGTGTCTTAGGTTTTTCTGAATGACACTATCAGTACCTTCAATGTAAGATATCCTTTTTGGGATAGATTTCAAGTAGGCCTCAAATACCAGAAACTAGTTATTTTGAGAATGGCAAATTTGGGAATAGTTTTTCAACCCAGAAAAAAAAAAGTGCTTTTACGGTCACTACAAATAACTTGACCAGCTAAAACAGTACAGATTTGGTTGAATAGAAATGTGAGGCCTGTTTTTTTTTGCGCTGTGTGACAGGTATAGGTTTAATCACAGAATCAGACTTCTATCTGCATGGTAGCGTGTGTCTTAGGTTTTTCTGAATGACACTATCAGTACCTTCAATGTAAGATATCCTTTTTGGGATAGATTTCAAGTAGGCCTCAAATACCAGAAACTAGTTATTTTGAGAATGGCAAATTTGGGAATAGTTTTTCAACCCAGAAAAAAAAATGTGCTTTTACGGTCACTAGAAATAACTTGACCAGCTAAAACAGTACAGATTTGGTTGAATAGAAATGTGAGGCCTGTTTTTTTTTGCGCTGTGTGACAGGTATAGGTTTAATCACAGAATCAGACTTCTATCTGCACGGTAGCGTGTGTCTTAGGTTTTTCTGAATGACACTATCAGTACCTTCAATGTAAGATATCCTTTTTGGGATAGATTTCAAGTAGGCCTCAAATACCAGAAACTAGTTATTTTGAGAATGGCAAATTTGGGAATAGTTTTTCAACCCAGAAAAAAAAAGTGCTTTTACGGTCACTAGAAATAACTTGACCAGCTAAAACAGTACAGATTTGGTTGAATAGAAATGTGAGGCCTGTTTTTTTTTGCGCTGTGTGACAGGTATAGGTTTAATCACAGAATCAGACTTCTATCTGCACGGTAGCGTGTGTCTTAGGTTTTTCTGAATGACACTATCAGTACCTTCAATGTAAGATATCCTTTTTGGGATAGATTTCAAGTAGGCCTCAAATACCAGAAACTAGTTATTTTGAGAATGGCAAATTTGGGAATAGTTTTTCAACCCAGAAAAAAAAAAGTGCTTTTACGGTCACTACAAATAACTTGACCAGCTAAAACAGTACAGATTTGGTTGAATAGAAATGTGAGGCCTGTTTTTTTTTTGCGCTGTGTGACAGGTATAGGTTTAATCACAGAATCAGACTTCTATCTGCACGGTAGCGTGTGTCTTAGGTTTTTCTGAATGACACTATCAGTACCTTCAATGTAAGATATCCTTTTTGGGATAGATTTCAAGTAGGCCTCAAATACCAGAAACTAGTTATTTTGAGAATGGCAAATTTGGGAATAGTTTTTCAACCCAGAAAAAAAAAAGTGCTTTTACGGTCACTACAAATAACTTGACCAGCTAAAACAGTACAGATTTGGTTGAATAGAAATGTGAGGCCTGTTTTTTTTTGCGCTGTGTGACAGGTATAGGTTTAATCACAGAATCAGACTTCTATCTGCACGGTAGCGTGTGTCTTAGGTTTTTCTGAATGACACTATCAGTACCTTCAATGTAAGATATCCTTTTTGGGATAGATTTCAAGTAGGCCTCAAATACCAGAAACTAGTTATTTTGAGAATGGCAAATTTGGGAATAGTTTTTCAACCCAGAAAAAAAAATGTGCTTTTACGGTCACTACAAATAACTTGACCAGCTAAAACAGTTACAGATTTGGTTGAATAGAAATGTGAGGCCTGTTTTTTTTTGCGCTGTGTGACAGGTATAGGTTTAATCACAGAATCAGACTTCTATCTGCACGGTAGCGTGTGTCTTAGGTTTTTCTGAATGACACTATCAGTACCTTCAATGTAAGATATCCTTTTTGGGATAGATTTCAAGTAGGCCTCAAATACCAGAAACTAGTTATTTTGAGAATGGCAAATTTGGGAATAGTTTTTCAACCCAGAAAAAAAAAAGTGCTTTTACGGTCACTACAAATAACTTGACCAGCTAAAACAGTACAGATTTGGTTGAATAGAAATGTGAGGCCTGTTTTTTTTTTGCGCTGTGTGACAGGTATAGGTTTAATCACAGAATCAGACTTCTATCTGCACGGTAGCGTGTGTCTTAGGTTTTTCTGAATGACACTATCAGTACCTTCAATGTAAGATATCCTTTTTGGGATAGATTTCAAGTAGGCCTCAAATACCAGAAACTAGTTATTTTGAGAATGGCAAATTTGGGAATAGTTTTTCAACCCAGAAAAAAAAAGTGCTTTTACGGTCACTAGAAATAACTTGACCAGCTAAAACAGTACAGATTTGGTTGAATAGAAATGTGAGGCCTGTTCTTTTTTGCGCTGTGTGACAGGTATAGGTTTAATCACAGAATCAGACTTCTATCTGCACGGTAGCGTGTGTCTTAGGTTTTTCTGAATGACACTATCAGTACCTTCAATGTAAGATATCCTTTTTGGGATAGATTTCAAGTAGGCCTCAAATACCAGAAACTAGTTATTTTGAGAATGGCAAATTTGGGAATAGTTTTTCAACCCAGAAAAAAAAATGTGCTTTTACGGTCACTAGAAATAACTTGACCAGCTAAAACAGTACAGATTTGGTTGAATAGAAATGTGAGGCCTGTTTTTTTTTGCGCTGTGTGACAGGTATAGGTTTAATCACAGAATCAGACTTCTATCTGCACGGTAGCGTGTGTCTTAGGTTTTTCTGAATGACACTATCAGTACCTTCAATGTAAGATATCCTTTTTGGGATAGATTTCAAGTAGGCCTCAAATACCAGAAACTAGTTATTTTGAGAATGGCAAATTTGGGAATAGTTTTTCAACCCAGAAAAAAAAAAGTGCTTTTACGGTCACTACAAATAACTTGACCAGCTAAAACAGTACAGATTTGGTTGAATGGAGATGTGAGGCCTGTTTTTTTTTGCGCTGTGTGACAGGTATAGGTTTAATCACAGAATCAGACTTCTATCTGCACGGTAGCGTGTGTCTTAGGTTTTTCTGAATGACACTATCAGTACCTTCAATGTAAGATATCCTTTTTGGGATAGATTTCAAGTAGGCCTCAAATACCAGAAACTAGTTATTTTGAGAATGGCAAATTTGGGAATAGTTTTTCAACCCAGAAAAAAAAATGTGCTTTTACGGTCACTAGAAATAACTTGACCAGCTAAAACAGTACAGATTTGGTTGAATAGAAATGTGAGGCCTGTTCTTTTTTGCGCTGTGTGACAGGTATAGGTTTAATCACAGAATCAGACTTCTATCTGCACGGTAGCGTGTGTCTTAGGTTTTTCTGAATGACACTATCAGCACCTTCAATGTAAGATATCCTTTTTGGGATAGATTTCAAGTAGGCCTCAAATACCAGAAACTAGTTATTTTGAGAATGGCAAATTTGGGAATAGTTTTTCAACCCAGAAAAAAAAAAGTGCTTTTACGGTCACTACAAATAACTTGACCAGCTAAAACAGTACAGATTTGGTTGAATAGAAATGTGAGGCCTGTTTTTTTTTGCGCTGTGTGACAGGTATAGGTTTAATCACAGAATCAGACTTCTATCTGCACGGTAGCGTGTGTCTTAGGTTTTTCTGAATGACACTATCAGTACCTTCAATGTAAGATATCCTTTTTGGGATAGATTTCAAGTAGGCCTCAAATACCAGAAACTAGTTATTTTGAGAATGGCAAATTTGGGAATAGTTTTTCAACCCAGAAAAAAAAATGTGCTTTTACGGTCACTAGAAATAACTTGACCAGCTAAAACAGTACAGATTTGGTTGAATAGAAATGTGAGGCCTGTTTTTTTTTGCGCTGTGTGACAGGTATAGGTTTAATCACAGAATCAGACTTCTATCTGCACGGTAGCGTGTGTCTTAGGTTTTTCTGAATGACACTATCAGTACCTTCAATGTAAGATATCCTTTTTGGGATAGATTTCAAGTAGGCCTCAAATACCAGAAACTAGTTATTTTGAGAATGGCAAATTTGGGAATAGTTTTTCAACCCAGAAAAAAAAAAGTGCTTTTACGGTCACTACAAATAACTTGACCAGCTAAAACAGTACAGATTTGGTTGAATAGAAATGTGAGGCCTGTTTTTTTTTGCGCTGTGTGACAGGTATAGGTTTAATCACAGAATCAGACTTCTATCTGCATGGTAGCGTGTGTCTTAGGTTTTTCTGAATGACACTATCAGTACCTTCAATGTAAGATATCCTTTTTGGGATAGATTTCAAGTAGGCCTCAAATACCAGAAACTAGTTATTTTGAGAATGGCAAATTTGGGAATAGTTTTTCAACCCAGAAAAAAAAAAGTGCTTTTACGGTCACTACAAATAACTTGACCAGCTAAAACAGTACAGATTTGGTTGAATAGAAATGTGAGGCCTGTTTTTTTTTGCGCTGTGTGACAGGTATAGGTTTAATCACAGAATCAGACTTCTATCTGCACGGTAGCGTGTGTCTTAGGTTTTTCTGAATGACACTATCAGTACCTTCAATGTAAGATATCCTTTTTGGGATAGATTTCAAGTAGGCCTCAAATACCAGAAACTAGTTATTTTGAGAATGGCAAATTTGGGAATAGTTTTTCAACCCAGAAAAAAAAAAGTGCTTTTACGGTCACTACAAATAACTTGACCAGCTAAAACAGTACAGATTTGGTTGAATAGAAATGTGAGGCCTGTTTTTTTTTGCGCTGTGTGACAGGTATAGGTTTAATCACAGAATCAGACTTCTATCTGCACGGTAGCGTGTGTCTTAGGTTTTTCTGAATGACACTATCAGTACCTTCAATGTAAGATATCCTTTTTGGGATAGATTTCAAGTAGGCCTCAAATACCAGAAACTAGTTATTTTGAGAATGGCAAATTTGGGAATAGTTTTTCAACCCAGAAAAAAAAAGTGCTTTTACGGTCACTAGAAATAACTTGACCAGCTAAAACAGTACAGATTTGGTTGAATAGAAATGTGAGGCCTGTTTTTTTTGCGCTGTGTGACAGGTATAGGTTTAATCACAGAATCAGACTTCTATCTGCACGGTAGCGTGTGTCTTAGGTTTTTCTGAATGGCACTATCAGTACCTTCAATGTAAGATATCCTTTTTGGGATAGATTTCAAGTAGGCCTCAAATACCAGAAACTAGTTATTTTGAGAATGGCAAATTTGGGAATAGTTTTTCAACCCAGAAAAAAAAATGTGCTTTTACGGTCACTAGAAATAACTTGACCAGCTAAAACAGTACAGATTTGGTTGAATAGAAATGTGAGGCCTGTTCTTTTTTGCGCTGTGTGACAGGTATAGGTTTAATCACAGAATCAGACTTCTATCTGCACGGTAGCGTGTGTCTTAGGTTTTTCTGAATGACACTATCAGTACCTTCAATGTAAGATATCCTTTTTGGGATAGATTTCAAGTAGGCCTCAAATACCAGAAACTAGTTATTTTGAGAATGGCAAATTTGGGAATAGTTTTTCAACCCAGAAAAAAAAAGTGCTTTTACGGTCACTACAAATAACTTGACCAGCTAAAACAGTACAGATTTGGTTGAATAGAAATGTGAGGCCTGTTTTTTTTTGCGCTGTGTGACAGGTATAGGTTTAATCACAGAATCAGACTTCTATCTGCACGGTAGCGTGTGTCTTAGGTTTTTCTGAATGACACTATCAGTACCTTCAATGTAAGATATCCTTTTTGGGATAGATTTCAAGTAGGCCTCAAATACCAGAAACTAGTTATTTTGAGAATGGCAAATTTGGGAATAGTTTTTCAACCCAGAAAAAAAAATGTGCTTTTACGGTCACTAGAAATAACTTGACCAGCTAAAACAGTACAGATTTGGTTGAATAGAAATGTGAGGCCTGTTTTTTTTTGCGCTGTGTGACAGGTATAGGTTTAATCACAGAATCAGACTTCTATCTGCACGGTAGCGTGTGTCTTAGGTTTTTCTGAATGACACTATCAGTACCTTCAATGTAAGATATCCTTTTTGGGATAGATTTCAAGTAGGCCTCAAATACCAGAAACTAGTTATTTTGAGAATGGCAAATTTGGGAATAGTTTTTCAACCCAGAAAAAAAAAGTGCTTTTACGGTCACTACAAATAACTTGACCAGCTAAAACAGTACAGATTTGGTTGAATAGAAATGTGAGGCCTGTTTTTTTTTGCGCTGTGTGACAGGTATAGGTTTAATCACAGAATCAGACTTCTATCTGCACGGTAGCGTGTGTCTTAGGTTTTTCTGAATGACACTATCAGTACCTTCAATGTAAGATATCCTTTTTGGGATAGATTTCAAGTAGGCCTCAAATACCAGAAACTAGTTATTTTGAGAATGGCAAATTTGGGAATAGTTTTTCAACCCAGAAAAAAAAATGTGCTTTTACGGTCACTAGAAATAACTTGACCAGCTAAAACAGTACAGATTTGATTGAATAGAATTGTGAGGCCTGTTTTTTTTTGCGCTGTGTGACAGGTATAGGTTTAATCACAGAATCAGACTTCTATCTGCACGGTAGCGTGTGTCTTAGGTTTTTCTGAATGACACTATCAGTACCTTCAATGTAAGATATCCTTTTTGGGATAGATTTCAAGTAGGCCTCAAATACCAGAAACTAGTTATTTTGAGAATGGCAAATTTGGGAATAGTTTTTCAACCCAGAAAAAAAAATGTGCTTTTACGGTCACTACAAATAACTTGACCAGCTAAAACAGTACAGATTTGGTTGAATGGAGATGTGAGGCCTGTTTTTTTTTGCGCTGTGTGACAGGTATAGGTTTAATCACAGAATCAGACTTCTATCTGCACGGTAGCGTGTGTCTTAGGTTTTTCTGAATGACACTATCAGTACCTTCAATGTAAGATATCCTTTTTGGGATAGATTTCAAGTAGGCCTCAAATACCAGAAACTAGTTATTTTGAGAATGGCAAATTTGGGAATAGTTTTTCAACCCAGAAAAAAAAAAGTGCTTTTACGGTCACTACAAATAACTTGACCAGCTAAAACAGTACAGATTTGGTTGAATAGAAATGTGAGGCCTGTTTTTTTTTGCGCTGTGTGACAGGTATAGGTTTAATCACAGAATCAGACTTCTATCTGCACGGTAGCGTGTGTCTTAGGTTTTTCTGAATGACACTATCAGTACCTTCAATGTAAGATATCCTTTTTGGGATAGATTTCAAGTAGGCCTCAAATACCAGAAACTAGTTATTTTGAGAATGGCAAATTTGGGAATAGTTTTTCAACCCAGAAAAAAAAAAGTGCTTTTACGGTCACTACAAATAACTTGACCAGCTAAAACAGTACAGATTTGGTTGAATAGAAATGTGAGGCCTGTTTTTTTTTGCGCTGTGTGACAGGTATAGGTTTAATCACAGAATCAGACTTCTATCTGCACGGTAGCGTGTGTCTTAGGTTTTTCTGAATGACACTATCAGTACCTTCAATGTAAGATATCCTTTTTGGGATAGATTTCAAGTAGGCCTCAAATACCAGAAACTAGTTATTTTGAGAATGGCAAATTTGGGAATAGTTTTTCAACCCAGAAAAAAAAAAGTGCTTTTACGGTCACTACAAATAACTTGACCAGCTAAAACAGTACAGATTTGGTTGAATAGAAATGTGAGGCCTGTTTTTTTTTGCGCTGTGTGACAGGTATAGGTTTAATCACAGAATCAGACTTCTATCTGCACGGTAGCGTGTGTCTTAGGTTTTTCTGAATGACACTATCAGTACCTTCAATGTAAGATATCCTTTTTGGGATAGATTTCAAGTAGGCCTCAAATACCAGAAACTAGTTATTTTGAGAATGGCAAATTTGGGAATAGTTTTTCAACCCAGAAAAAAAAATGTGCTTTTACGGTCACTAGAAATAACTTGACCAGCTAAAACAGTACAGATTTGGTTGAATAGAAATGTGAGGCCTGTTTTTTTTTGCGCTGTGTGACAGGTATAGGTTTAATCACAGAATCAGACTTCTATCTGCATGGTAGCGTGTGTCTTAGGTTTTTCTGAATGACACTATCAGTACCTTCAATGTAAGATATCCTTTTTGGGATAGATTTCAAGTAGGCCTCAAATACCAGAAACTAGTTATTTTGAGAATGGCAAATTTGGGAATAGTTTTTCAACCCAGAAAAAAAAAAGTGCTTTTACGGTCACTACAAATAACTTGACCAGCTAAAACAGTACAGATTTGGTTGAATAGAAATGTGAGGCCTGTTTTTTTTTGCGCTGTGTGACAGGTATAGGTTTAATCACAGAATCAGACTTCTATCTGCACGGTAGCGTGTGTCTTAGGTTTTTCTGAATGACACTATCAGTACCTTCAATGTAAGATATCCTTTTTGGGATAGATTTCAAGTAGGCCTCAAATACCAGAAACTAGTTATTTTGAGAATGGCAAATTTGGGAATAGTTTTTCAACCCAGAAAAAAAAAAGTGCTTTTACGGTCACTACAAATAACTTGACCAGCTAAAACAGTACAGATTTGGTTGAATAGAAATGTGAGGCCTGTTTTTTTTTGCGCTGTGTGACAGGTATAGGTTTAATCACAGAATCAGACTTCTATCTGCACGGTAGCGTGTGTCTTAGGTTTTTCTGAATGACACTATCAGTACCTTCAATGTAAGATATCCTTTTTGGGATAGATTTCAAGTAGGCCTCAAATACCAGAAACTAGTTATTTTGAGAATGGCAAATTTGGGAATAGTTTTTCAACCCAGAAAAAAAAAGTGCTTTTACGGTCACTAGAAATAACTTGACCAGCTAAAACAGTACAGATTTGGTTGAATAGAAATGTGAGGCCTGTTTTTTTTTGCGCTGTGTGACAGGTATAGGTTTAATCACAGAATCAGACTTCTATCTGCACGGTAGCGTGTGTCTTAGGTTTTTCTGAATGACACTATCAGTACCTTCAATGTAAGATATCCTTTTTGGGATAGATTTCAAGTAGGCCTCAAATACCAGAAACTAGTTATTTTGAGAATGGCAAATTTGGGAATAGTTTTTCAACCCAGAAAAAAAAATGTGCTTTTACGGTCACTAGAAATAACTTGACCAGCTAAAACAGTACAGATTTGGTTGAATAGAAATGTGAGGCCTGTTTTTTTTGCGCTGTGTGACAGGTATAGGTTTAATCACAGAATCAGACTTCTATCTGCACGGTAGCGTGTGTCTTAGGTTTTTCTGAATGGCACTATCAGTACCTTCAATGTAAGATATCCTTTTTGGGATAGATTTCAAGTAGGCCTCAAATACCAGAAACTAGTTATTTTGAGAATGGCAAATTTGGGAATAGTTTTTCAACCCAGAAAAAAAAATGTGCTTTTACGGTCACTAGAAATAACTTGACCAGCTAAAACAGTACAGATTTGGTTGAATAGAAATGTGAGGCCTGTTTTTTTTTGCGCTGTGTGACAGGTATAGGTTTAATCACAGAATCAGACTTCTATCTGCACGGTAGCGTGTGTCTTAGGTTTTTCTGAATGACACTATCAGTACCTTCAATGTAAGATATCCTTTTTGGGATAGATTTCAAGTAGGCCTCAAATACCAGAAACTAGTTATTTTGAGAATGGCAAATTTGGGAATAGTTTTTCAACCCAGAAAAAAAAAAGTGCTTTTACGGTCACTACAAATAACTTGACCAGCTAAAACAGTACAGATTTGGTTGAATAGAAATGTGAGGCCTGTTTTTTTTTGCGCTGTGTGACAGGTATAGGTTTAATCACAGAATCAGACTTCTATCTGCACGGTAGCGTGTGTCTTAGGTTTTTCTGAATGACACTATCAGTACCTTCAATGTAAGATATCCTTTTTGGGATAGATTTCAAGTAGGCCTCAAATACCAGAAACTAGTTATTTTGAGAATGGCAAATTTGGGAATAGTTTTTCAACCCAGAAAAAAAAATGTGCTTTTACGGTCACTAGAAATAACTTGACCAGCTAAAACAGTACAGATTTGGTTGAATAGAAATGTGAGGCCTGTTTTTTTTTGCGCTGTGTGACAGGTATAGGTTTAATCACAGAATCAGACTTCTATCTGCACGGTAGCGTGTGTCTTAGGTTTTTCTGAATGACACTATCAGTACCTTCAATGTAAGATATCCTTTTTGGGATAGATTTCAAGTAGGCCTCAAATACCAGAAACTAGTTATTTTGAGAATGGCAAATTTGGGAATAGTTTTTCAACCCAGAAAAAAAAAAGTGCTTTTACGGTCACTACAAATAACTTGACCAGCTAAAACAGTACAGATTTGGTTGAATAGAAATGTGAGGCCTGTTTTTTTTTGCGCTGTGTGACAGGTATAGGTTTAATCACAGAATCAGACTTCTATCTGCACGGTAGCGTGTGTATTAGGTTTTTCTGAATGACACTATCAGTACCTTCAATGTAAGATATCCTTTTTGGGATAGATTTCAAGTAGGCCTCAAATACCAGAAACTAGTTATTTTGAGAATGGCAAATTTGGGAATAGTTTTTCAACCCAGAAAAAAAAAAGCGCTTTTACGGTCACTACAAATAACTTGACCAGCTAAAACAGTACAGATTTGGTTGAATAGAAATGTGAGGCCTGTTTTTTTTTGTGCTGTGTGACAGGTATAGGTTTAATCACAGAATCAGACTTCTATCTGCACGGTAGCGTGTGTCTTAGGTTTTTCTGAATGACACTATCAGTACCTTCAATGTAAGATATCCTTTTTGGGATAGATTTCAAGTAGGCCTCAAATACCAGAAACTAGTTATTTTGAGAATGGCAAATTTGGGAATAGTTTTTCAACCCAGAAAAAAAAATGTGCTTTTACGGTCACTACAAATAACTTGACCAGCTAAAACAGTACAGATTTGGTTGAATAGAAATGTGAGGCCTGTTTTTTTTTGCGCTGTGTGACAGGTATAGGTTTAATCACAGAATCAGACTTCTATCTGCACGGTAGCGTGTGTCTTAGGTTTTTCTGAATGACACTATCAGTACCTTCAATGTAAGATATCCTTTTTGGGATAGATTTCAAGTAGGCCTCAAATACCAGAAACTAGTTATTTTGAGAATGGCAAATTTGGGAATAGTTTTTCAACCCAGAAAAAAAAAGTGCTTTTACGGTCACTAGAAATAACTTGACCAGCTAAAACAGTACAGATTTGGTTGAATAGAAATGTGAGGCCTGTTCTTTTTTGCGCTGTGTGACAGGTATAGGTTTAATCACAGAATCAGACTTCTATCTGCACGGTAGCGTGTGTCTTAGGTTTTTCTGAATGACACTATCAGTACCTTCAATGTAAGATATCCTTTTTGGGATAGATTTCAAGTAGGCCTCAAATACCAGAAACTAGTTATTTTGAGAATGGCAAATTTGGGAATAGTTTTTCAACCCAGAAAAAAAAATGTGCTTTTACGGTCACTAGAAATAACTTGACCAGCTAAAACAGTACAGATTTGGTTGAATAGAAATGTGAGGCCTGTTCTTTTTTGCGCTGTGTGACAGGTATAGGTTTAATCACAGAATCAGACTTCTATCTGCACGGTAGCGTGTGTCTTAGGTTTTTCTGAATGACACTATCAGTACCTTCAATGTAAGATATCCTTTTTGGGATAGATTTCAAGTAGGCCTCAAATACCAGAAACTAGTTATTTTGAGAATGGCAAATTTGGGAATAGTTTTTCAACCCAGAAAAAAAAATGTGCTTTTACGGTCACTACAAATAACTTGACCAGCTAAAACAGTACAGATTTGGTTGAATAGAAATGTGAGGCCTGTTTTTTTTTGCGCTGTGTGACAGGTATAGGTTTAATCACAGAATCAGACTTCTATCTGCACGGTAGCGTGTGTCTTAGGTTTTTCTGAATGACACTATCAGTACCTTCAATGTAAGATATCCTTTTTGGGATAGATTTCAAGTAGGCCTCAAATACCAGAAACTAGTTATTTTGAGAATGGCAAATTTGGGAATAGTTTTTCAACCCAGAAAAAAAAATGTGCTTTTACGGTCACTAGAAATAACTTGACCAGCTAAAACAGTACAGATTTGGTTGAATAGAAATGTGAGGCCTGTTTTTTTTTGCGCTGTGTGACAGGTATAGGTTTAATCACAGAATCAGACTTCTATCTGCACGGTAGCGTGTGTCTTAGGTTTTTCTGAATGACACTATCAGTACCTTCAATGTAAGATATCCTTTTTGGGATAGATTTCAAGTAGGCCTCAAATACCAGAAACTAGTTATTTTGAGAATGGCAAATTTGGGAATAGTTTTTCAACCCAGAAAAAAAAAAGTGCTTTTACGGTCACTACAAATAACTTGACCAGCTAAAACAGTACAGATTTGGTTGAATAGAAATGTGAGGCCTGTTTTTTTTTGCGCTGTGTGACAGGTATAGGTTTAATCACAGAATCAGACTTCTATCTGCACGGTAGCGTGTGTCTTAGGTTTTTCTGAATGACACTATCAGTACCTTCAATGTAAGATATCCTTTTTGGGATAGATTTCAAGTAGGCCTCAAATACCAGAAACTAGTTATTTTGAGAATGGCAAATTTGGGAATAGTTTTTCAACCCAGAAAAAAAAATGTGCTTTTACGGTCACTAGAAATAACTTGACCAGCTAAAACAGTACAGATTTGGTTGAATAGAAATGTGAGGCCTGTTTTTTTTTGCGCTGTGTGACAGGTATAGGTTTAATCACAGAATCAGACTTCTATCTGCACGGTAGCGTGTGTCTTAGGTTTTTCTGAATGACACTATCAGTACCTTCAATGTAAGATATCCTTTTTGGGATAGATTTCAAGTAGGCCTCAAATACCAGAAACTAGTTATTTTGAGAATGGCAAATTTGGGAATAGTTTTTCAACCCAGAAAAAAAAAAGTGCTTTTACGGTCACTACAAATAACTTGACCAGCTAAAACAGTACAGATTTGGTTGAATAGAAATGTGAGGCCTGTTTTTTTTTGCGCTGTGTGACAGGTATAGGTTTAATCACAGAATCAGACTTCTATCTGCACGGTAGCGTGTGTCTTAGGTTTTTCTGAATGACACTATCAGTACCTTCAATGTAAGATATCCTTTTTGGGATAGATTTCAAGTAGGCCTCAAATACCAGAAACTAGTTATTTTGAGAATGGCAAATTTGGGAATAGTTTTTCAACCCAGAAAAAAAAAAGTGCTTTTACGGTCACTACAAATAACTTGACCAGCTAAAACAGTACAGATTTGGTTGAATAGAAATGTGAGGCCTGTTTTTTTTTGCGCTGTGTGACAGGTATAGGTTTAATCACAGAATCAGACTTCTATCTGCACGGTAGCGTGTGTCTTAGGTTTTTCTGAATGACACTATCAGTACCTTCAATGTAAGATATCCTTTTTGGGATAGATTTCAAGTAGGCCTCAAATACCAGAAACTAGTTATTTTGAGAATGGCAAATTTGGGAATAGTTTTTCAACCCAGAAAAAAAAATGTGCTTTTACGGTCACTAGAAATAACTTGACCAGCTAAAACAGTACAGATTTGGTTGAATAGAAATGTGAGGCCTGTTTTTTTTTGCGCTGTGTGACAGGTATAGGTTTAATCACAGAATCAGACTTCTATCTGCACGGTAGCGTGTGTCTTAGGTTTTTCTGAATGACACTATCAGTACCTTCAATGTAAGATATCCTTTTTGGGATAGATTTCAAGTAGGCCTCAAATACCAGAAACTAGTTATTTTGAGAATGGCAAATTTGGGAATAGTTTTTCAACCCAGAAAAAAAAAAGTGCTTTTACGGTCACTAGAAATAACTTGACCAGCTAAAACAGTACAGATTTGGTTGAATAGAAATGTGAGGCCTGTTTTTTTTTGCGCTGTGTGACAGGTATAGGTTTAATCACAGAATCAGACTTCTATCTGCACGGTAGCGTGTGTCTTAGGTTTTTCTGAATGACACTATCAGTACCTTCAATGTAAGATATCCTTTTTGGGATAGATTTCAAGTAGGCCTCAAATACCAGAAACTAGTTATTTTGAGAATGGCAAATTTGGGAATAGTTTTTCAACCCAGAAAAAAAAATGTGCTTTTACGGTCACTAGAAATAACTTGACCAGCTAAAACAGTACAGATTTGGTTGAATAGAAATGTGAGGCCTGTTTTTTTTTGCGCTGTGTGACAGGTATAGGTTTAATCACAGAATCAGACTTCTATCTGCACGGTAGCGTGTGTCTTAGGTTTTTCTGAATGACACTATCAGTACCTTCAATGTAAGATATCCTTTTTGGGATAGATTTCAAGTAGGCCTCAAATACCAGAAACTAGTTATTTTGAGAATGGCAAATTTGGGAATAGTTTTTCAACCCAGAAAAAAAAAAGTGCTTTTACGGTCACTAGAAATAACTTGACCAGCTAAAACAGTACAGATTTGGTTGAATAGAAATGTGAGGCCTGTTTTTTTTTGCGCTGTGTGACAGGTATAGGTTTAATCACAGAATCAGACTTCTATCTGCACGGTAGCGTGTGTCTTAGGTTTTTCTGAATGACACTATCAGTACCTTCAATGTAAGATATCCTTTTTGGGATAGATTTCAAGTAGGCCTCAAATACCAGAAACTAGTTATTTTGAGAATGGCAAATTTGGGAATAGTTTTTCAACCCAGAAAAAAAAATGTGCTTTTACGGTCACTACAAATAACTTGACCAGCTAAAACAGTACAGATTTGGTTGAATAGAAATGTGAGGCCTGTTTTTTTAGGCGCTGGGTGACAGGCTCAACTTGCCCCTGATGTAGTATATGGCCAAAAAATAACCACACTGTTGATGGTTAAATGCACTTGGGTGACACAGGCTCAGCCTGCACCAGATGTAGTATATGGCCAAAAAATAATCAGACTGTTGATGGTTAAATGCACTTCGGTGACACAGGCTCAGCCTGCAGCTGATGTAGTATATGGCCAAAAAATAACCAGACTGTTGATGATTAAATGCACTTCGGTGACACAGGCTCAGCCTGCAGCTGATGTAGGATATAGCACAAAATAACCACACTATTGATGGTTAAATACACTTGGTGATAGCTTGTGCTGGCGCACCACAAGTCACAAAATGGCCGCCGATCACCCCAGAAAAAAAGTGATCTAAAAACGCTCTGGGCAGACTCAAAAAAGTGAGCAAGTCAATATTAGCACTTCAATGATCCACAGCTGCAGATCGATCACAGAATGAAGTCTTTTGGAGGAGTTAATCTGGCTAATCTCGCCCTAACGTCGCAGCTGCAACCTCTCCCTTTGCTTCAATCAGCAGAGTCACGTGCAGCGCAACGTGACCCAAGCTTATATAGAGGCTGGGTCACATGCTGCACTGGCCAATCACAGCTATGCCAATAGTAGGCAAGGCTGTGATGGCCTCTTGGGGCAAGTAGTATGACGCTTGTTAATTGGCTGCTTTGCAGCCTTTCAAAAAGCGCCAAGAAAGCGCCGAACACCGAACCCGAACACAGACTTATACGAAAATGAACTATACAGTTCGGGTTCGCTCATCCCTAGTTGTGGTCAATGATTCCTACTCTGAAAGGTCCCCGGTTATAAGTGGTGTACCCCAAGGTTCTGTGGTTGGTCTATTTTTTAACTTATTCATTAATGACATAGAGTATGGGATTAATAGTACAGTTTGTATTTTTGCAGATGACACCAAACTTTGTAATACAGTCCAGTCTATGGAAGATGTTAATAAGTTACAAGCTGACTTGGACAAACTTACTGTTTGGGCCTCCACTTGGCTAATGAGGTTCAATATAGATAAATGTAAAATGATGCACTTGGGGGCTAATAATCTGCATGCAGCATATGTCCTAGGGGGAATAAAACTGGGAGAGTCACTTGTTGAGAAGGATCTGGGTGTATTAGTAGATCATAGACTAAATAACAGCATGCAATGCCAGTCAGCTACCTCTAAGGCCAACAGAATTTTGTATTGTATTAAAAGAGGTATGGACTCGTGGGACAGGGATGTAATATTGCCACTATACAAAGCGTTGGTGCAGCCTCAACTGGAATACGCAGCTCAGTTCTGGGCACCAGTCCATAAAAAGGATGTCCTGGAGATAGAAAAAGTACAGATCAACTAAACTCATAAAGGGCCTGGAAGATCTTAGTTATGAGCGAAGATTAAATGAACTGAATTTGTTTAGCCTTGAAATAAGACGTCTAAGGGAGGACATGATTAACCTGTACAAATATATAAACGGAACATACAAAAAATATCAAGAGAAGCTATTCTGTGTTAAACCCTCTCAATAAACAAGGGGCCACTCCCTACTACTGGAGAAAAAAGTTCAGTCATAAGAAGCGACAAGCATTCTTTACAGTAAGATCTGTGAATCTCTGGAATAGCCTGCTGCAGGAGACTGGTCACAGCAAATACAGTAGATGGCTTCAAAAAAGGTTTAGTTGACTTTTTAATTCAAAATAACATTGAGGCTTGTGACAATATATAGAAATATTGTTCTACACACCCTTTCCCTTTGGCCCAACCCCTTTTTAAAATGAAGTTGGACATTGATCCAGGGAACGATATAGCAGGATTACAGATTGGACTTGATGGACTTTTATCTTTTTCCAACCTTAACAACTCTGTAACTATATGAAAAAGGCCTGAAGCAAAACTTTGGGCATCCTGCATGGTTAGTACCTTGTAGCAACCCCTTTGGAAAGTATCACAGCTTGCATCTATTGCTCTTTTAAGGACTATCCACAGATTTTCAATGATATTTAGATCAGGGGACTGTGAGGGCCATAGTAGAACCTTCAGCTTGCATCTTTTGTGGTAGTCTATTGTGGATTTTGAGCTGTGTTTAGGATCATTATGCATTTGTAGACATTTGTAGCCATCCTCTTTTAAACTTTATATTTTATTACCATTGGTGTTACGTTTGCTTTCAGAATTCGCTGGAATTTAATTGAATCCTTTCTTCCCTCTACAAGTGAATTGTTCCCTGTGTTGTTGGCTGCAACACAATCCAAAAGCATGATTGATATACCTCAATGCTTAATGGTTGGAGAGGTGTTCTTTTCATCAAATTCTATGCCCTTTTTTCTCCAAACATACCTTTGCTTACTGTGACCAAAGAGTTCTATTTTAACCTCATTGGTCCACAGGACTTGTTTCCAAAATGCATCAGCCTTGTTTAGATGTTCTTTTGCAAACTTCTGATGCTGAATTTTGTGGTGAGGGCACAGGTGAGTTTTTCTTCTGATGACTCCTAGGTGAAGGCCATACTTGTGCAGAACAATGTACCACAACTCTGCTAAATCTTGCTGAAAGTCTTTTACAGCCAAACCTGTGTGAGGGGCGTGAGAGATTGAGCGTGTGAAATAGATCAACCCTTAGTAGTCGCACCCAGGTCATGTGACAGGGCGGTTTCTGTACGTGAGAGTGACCTCAATACAGGGAGACACCGCAGCAAGAAGATCAATGCATGGAGACATCACTACAAGATGACACCAATGTTTTATCTGGTGACCACACAGAAAGGGTTGATGTCAAACCCAAGGTCAGATGCATAGTTCCTGTTCCCAGCAAAGCTGAAGACAGCCCAACCCCAGGCACATAGCTACCAGGTATTAGATGGTATTAGGCTGTGCACTGAGAGCACCTGGACACCTGGAAAACCACATCCAGACCCGGGAACATTATCCCTACATGAATCAAGGCAAACAAGAACATATAGCATCTATATACATAGGTCCACATTCACACACCAAAGACCGCAGACAGCACGCATCACACAAACCAGCAAGCATGGGAACCGCCCACAGCCAACGCAGAGTGCATGCGGTCAGCCTGCACAGCACAAGTGTCAGGATTTACACAGTGATATGAACACGGGGGAGCATGCATGCACAAGCCACAGTTCTTACACAAGAGGCCGCAAACTACATGTAGCCCAAAGCAGCCAGCCTACACAGGAATAGCCTGCAGCCAGTACTCCAGAGAATCTAAAGTGAGTACACAGCAACCAGTGAACGGTACTGTGACACATTGCCTTAAAATAACCTTCCCTTCCCTCTGCCCCCTTTTACCAGCACTGCAACACAACGTTCCACTGCCACAACGCTCACACCTATGGTAGGATCTTCCTGGGTCTATACTAACACTGACAGCTCCTCCTGTGAGCTGGCATCCAGGAAACTATCATTCCTGGTGCCAAGCTACTCTGGTGGGTCATAACAGTGCCATTGTGGATCACTGTCTGCCAGCCCATGACAGCATGGACACAAGGTGCTCAGTCAGTGCAATAAAGTATGTACACCATACATTACAGTATATACATATTCACATGCCATATACAGTACACAGCCTATATAGATAACAATTATAGTATGCTAACAATAAACAATCTCTTAAAGAGGAGGGGGAAGGATAATGTTTATCCCTTTACAAGTTAAAGCAAAGGACATAATGATAATGCTACCAAGTCCCTAAAATGTCCAGAAGACAGAATGTCGATATTTGCATTTAGTTTAATATGGACTACATCATGCAATCAACTTCTGTAAATCCATAAAGAAAAAAAAATCCATGTGTGATTAAGTGTTTTGAGTTATGGAGGAGACTTGTGGAGACTTCCAATGTGAAGGGCAAATTCTCAATAAATCTGTGACCATGTTTGATAAATAGGATGTGATCTTCTGACATCATTGACATATTTATTGCCTCTCTCTGCACATTTACAAGCTTCCTGTGCTTGTATTGACATCAGAGCCCTAGTGCTACTGAAGCTTCTCACTGCTTTATATTAAACACTAGCTGATGACCTGGCGTTGCTCGGGAATTTATTTATTGCAATTTTATATTCAATAACAGTGACTTTCACAATGGCCGCCCCTTTATTGGTGACCGCCCCTTTAACAGTGACTTTCAGAGTGGACACCTCTTTAACGGTGGCCGCCCTTTAACAGTGACTTTCACAATGGCCACCCCTTTAACCTCTTCCCGACCTATGACGTACTACTACGTGATGGGAACCACTGCGTTCCCGCAATTTGACGTAATAGTACATCATAGTGATCGCTTAATATTATTACACTCCAGAAATACATCCAGGCCCCTCTTGAATTCCTTTATTGTACTCACCATCACCACCTCCTTAGGCAGAGAGTTCCATAGTCTCACTGCTCTTACAGTAAAGAATCCTCTTCTATGTTTGTGTACAAACCTTCTTTCCTCCAGACGCAGAGGATGTCCCCTCGTCACAGTCACAGTCCTGGGGATAAATAGATGATGGGATATATCTCTGTACTGACCCCTGATATACAGTACAGACCAAAAGTTTGGACACACCTTCTCATTCAAAGAGTTTTCTTTATTTTCATGACTATGAAAATTGTAGATTCACACTGAAGGCATCAAAACTATGAATTAACACATGTGGAATTATATACATAACAAACAAGTGTGAAAATATGTCATATTCTAGGTTCTTCAAAGTAGCCACCTTTTGCTTTGATTACTGCTTTGCACACTCTTGGCATTCTCTTGATGAGCTTCAAGAGGTAGTCCCCTGAAATGGTTTTCACTTCACAGGTGTGCCCTGTCAGGTTTAATAAGTGGGATTTATTGCCTTATAAATGGGGTTGGGACCATCAGTTGCGTTGAGGAGAAGTCAGGTGGATACACAGCTGATAGTCCTACTGAATAGACTGTTAGAATTTGTATTATGGCAAGAAAAAAGCAGCTAAGTAAAGAAAAACGAGTGGCCATCATTACTTTAAGAAATGAAGGTCAGTCAGTCAGCCGAAAAATTGGGAAAACTTTGAAAGTAAGGGTTATTTGACCATGAAGGAGAGTGATGGGGTGCTGCGCCAGATGACCTGGCCTCCACAGTCACCGGACCTGAACCCAATCGAGATGGTTTGGGGTGAGCTGGACCGCAGAGTGAAGGCAAAAGGGCCAACAAGTGCTAAGCATCTCTGGGAACTCCTTCAAGACTGTTGGAAGACCATTTCAGGTGACTACCTCTTGAAGCTCATCAAGAGAATGCCAAGAGTGTGCAAAGCAGTAATCAAAGCAAAAGGTGGCTACTTTGAAGAAGCTAGAATATGACATATTTTCAGTTGTTTCACACTTGTTTGTTATGTATATAATTCCACATGTGTTAATTCATAGTTTTGATACCTTCATAGTCATGAAAATAGAGAAAACTCTTTGAATGAGAAGAGAACACTACTGGGGAGCCATCCGGGCCCCAGGAGCGCAGTGCTCCCACAGAATATCCTCTCAAATGCAGTAGTCACAACTGACCACGATTTTTGAAGAGTTAACAGTCCATGATTTAAGATTGTGCTCTATCATGTGTGTTTTCCTATGCCAGCCGCACTGCTGTTAGTGACCGCAATGAAAAATCCAGCAAAGAAGATCAAGGACTGTTGAGCATCTAGAAACCTACATCAGACAAGAATGCAACTACATTCCTCTCCCAAAACTTCAGCAATTTGTCTCCTTAATTCCCAGGTGTTTTCTCACTGGACGCCGAGGCACTCGCTCTCCTCAGCGCTGTCAGCGTCCCATTTCTTTGCAGGAGCGAGGACGCACACAGCGTCCTCATCTCATAGGGGGCAGGAAGGTCAGGCCGCGCACGTCTCCTCCTCGCGGCCAGCGTCCTCAGTTCCCCCAGCAACCAGAGGAGGTCTGAGCACCGAGCTGGGCACTCGGTGCTCAGCTGTATTCCCTAGTGTGGGTCATGTGATGCTGCCACGTCACATGACCCCAGCTAGCCAGTATTTAACAGGCAGCCTGCTGGCCACAAGTTGCCTGGTAATTAGGTTCCTGGCGATTTTTGTTTTCCTAGTATACTTACCTGATCCTGTGTTTCCTGACGATCCTCTGCCTGCTCCTCCTGTACTGCGCTACTCTCCTGGTATTCTGACCCCGGCTTCCACCTGACTATTGCGGACTCCTGTTGTACTTCATTACGCTCCTGGTATTTGACCTTGGCGTCTCCTGACTATTCTCTGCTTATCCCTTGGTACTGCGTAGCTCTCTAGATATTAACCCGGTCCGTTCACGATCAGTTATTTGTCTTGTCTGTCCTCCCTGCACATATCCTAAGTTAGGGACTGCCGTCCAGTTGTCCCCTGTCATCAGGACTCGTGAGGCAAGTAGGCAGGGCCAGGGGTGAGGGTGGAGTGCAGTGGTCACTATCCTCCCCCCTGTGTGTATGTGTATGTGACCGTTACAGGCCCAAACCTAACCACTGTATCATGAATCCTTTGGTGACCCTGACTGACCATGTCTCTAACCTGACGCAGATGGTGCAGGAGCTTGGGGAGAAACTCTGTTCTTTTGAGCTTGGACAAGGTTCTTCCATTTCTCAAGCCTCCGGTCCACATTTAGAACCCCAGATTAAGCTTCTTGAACCCTTTTCTGGAGACCGGAAGAAGTTTCTTTCCTTTAATGAAAATTGTAAACTTTATTTCCGTTTGCACCCCGTGTCCTCTGGCCCCGAGAGTCAACACGTGGGCATTGTCATTTCCCGATTACAGGGTGATCTCCAGGACTGGGCATTTTCTTTACTAGCTGACGCCAGTTGTTTAACATCAGTGGAGGTTTTTTCCCAGGCCCTGGGTACCCTGTATGATGAACCAGACAGGGCACTGGTAGCTGAGACTGCTCTAAAGGCACTGGTTCAGGGCGATCTACCTGCGGAGGAGTATTGCACTCAATTTAGAAGGTGGTGTGTCCCCTCAGGATGAAATTAACCAGCCCTTAAGAGTCAGTTCAGGTCAGGTCTGTCTGATAACTTAAAGGATCTTTTTGTGAGTTATCAGCTTCCAGAGACTCTAGAGGAGATGATGACCCTTGTTGTCCGACTTGACCTACGGGTTAGAGAGAGACAACAGGAACGACAGTTCTTTTCTCAGATGGTGGTCCAGCCGGAGGCCTATTCCAGAGACAACGCTGAGGTTTCTACCGAAAAACCCATGCAGGTCGGCATGACCCGAGGGAATCTGCACCGCAGACGTGGAGTGTATTTTTACTGCGGAAATCCTGACCATTGGATCAACCAGTGTCCTAAGAAGGTCCTCTCCGTCAAGTCTCCCAAGGCAAGGCAACCTAAAGACCAGGTACACGCTGATATTATGAAATGTAAGCTTTTGGTACCTATAACGATATCTCTGGGGGTAAATAAATGGCCAGGTAAGGCCTTTATTGACTCTTGCTCAGCGGCCAGCTTCATTGATTCTGAGTACGCTATAAGACTGGGTATTCCAATTTTTGTTCAACCTACACCTATCCATGTCATGGCTATTGATGCCACTCCCTTGATAGGTGGTACGGTGAGGTCGTGTACCTCAGAGATTTCTTTAACCGTAGGTGTGTGCCACTCTGAGAAATGTTCACTCTTAGTCCTGGAGAACTTACCGGTCGAGGTGGTACTAGGGTTGCCTTGGCTCCGATTACACAACCCCACTATAGATTGGTCCAGAGGGGAGTTGGTGAGATGGGGACCTAAGTGCGATTCGTGCTTGTCCGTGGTACAGGCTGGGGTCTCAGTAGAATCTGATACATTACCCACAGTCATTAGGGAATATTCTGATGTGTTTTCATCACCAACCCCGGAGGTCCTACCCCCCCATAAACCTTATGACTGCACCATAGAATTAGTAGAAGGTGCCAGGTTTCCTAAGGGGCGTATTTATAATCTTTCTAAGCCCGAACGCAAGGCCATGGAGGATTATATTAAGGAAAGCCTCGGTAAGGGGCACATTAGACCTTCTGTCTCTCCTATGGGAGCGGGGTTTTTCTTCGTTAAGAAGAAGGATGGTGGTCTTAGGCCCTGTATCGATTACCGGAAATTAAATAAGATCACTATCCAGAATAGATACTCTCTCCCATTGATTCCGGATTTATTTAACCAGGCACTGGGGACAACCTGGTTTTCTAAAATGGACCTGAAAGGGGCATATAATCTAATCCGAATCAAAGAGGGAGACGAATGGAAGATGGCGTTCAATACTCCGGCTGGACATTTTGAATATCAGGTTATGCCTTTTGGACTCAGCAATGCCCCAGCTGTGTTCCAAAACTTTATGAATGATATTCTTAGGGAGTTCTTGGGTAAATGTGTCATTGTCTATCTTGACGACATTTTGATATTTTCTCCTGATTTCAAATCTCATGTGTCTCATGTTAGACAAGTATTGGAGGTGTTGAGGGAGAATCAGTTATCTGCTAAACAAGAGAAATGTGTCTTTAGTGTACAGGAGATACTGTTTCTAGGGCATGTCCTGACTCCTCACGCCTTCAAAATGGATCCTGGTAGGGTACTAGCATTAAGGAATGGGTACGGCCTTCATTCTTACAGGCCTTACAACGGTTCTTAGGTTTTGCCAATTACTACCGTAAATTTATTAGGAATTTTTCAGTAATTGCTAAACCGTTGACCGACCTCACTAAGAAAGGGGCGGATTTTGAGAATTGGTCTGCTGAGGCCATTTCTTCATTTGAAACCCTAAAGAAGGCATTCAGTAGCTCTCCCATTCTGATCCAGCCAGATCAGGAGAGACCTTTTATTGTGGAGGTGGATGCGTCCAAGGACGGCGCAGGTGCAATCCTTTCACAAGGTCCTGCTAGTCTTACTAATATGAGACCTTGTGCCTTCTTTTCCAGAAAATTTTATTCTACCGAGAGAAACTACGACATAGGGAATCGGGAGTTGCTGGCCATTAAATGGGCATTTGAGGAGTGGAGGCATTTTCTGGAAGGGGCAAGGCATTGTGTAACTGTTGTCACTGACAATAAGAACCTAATGTTTCTCGAGTCTGCTAAGAGGTTAAATCCCCGTCAGGCCAGATGGGCACTGTTTTTTGCAAGTTTTTATTTCTCCAATACTTTCAGGCCTGGAGGCAAAAAAGTGAAGGTTGACGCATTATCACGGAGCTTCCATGCTTTTCAGCCTACAGAGGCACCACCTGAATCCATCCTACCAGCAAATATCTTCTTAGCAGCCTTAACCCAGGATATCTCGGCTCTCATTAAAACTGAACAACATCTGGCACTGGCATCCACGCCAACAGATAAGTTGTTTGTCCTCATACAATTTTGTCTCCAGCTCTTAGGTGAGTGCCATGATTTTGCCTTTTGTGGACATCTGGGTTTTGAGGGCACTAAGGAGCTGGTTTCTAGATCATATTGGTGGCCCACTCAAACTAGGGATGTCAAGTCCTACGTGTCAGCCTGTGAGGTTTGTGCTAGGTCTAAGACACGTAGTACTTGGCCTGCTGGTGACCTACGACCCCTACCCATTCCCAGTAGACCCTGGTCCCATATCTCGATGGACTTTATTACTGACCTGCCGCCGGCGGAGGGTAAGACTGTGGTTTGGGTAGTGGTCGATAGGTTTAGCAAGACGGTTCATTTTATTCCCCTGTCTAAACTCCCGAATGCCAAAACCCTGGCGTCTATTTTTGTGAAAGAGATTGTACGATTACATGGTATCCTGGAAAATATTGTATCTGACAGGGGTGTGCAGTTTGTGTCCAAGTTTTGGAGGGCTTTCTGTCAAAAATGCCAGATTTCGTTGTTTTTTTCCTCCGCCTACCACCTTGAGAATAATGGGCAGACTGAACGCCTTAATCAGTCTGTGGAACAATTCCTGAGATCCTATGTTGCTGATGACCAGCAATTATGGGTTAAATACCTTCCGTTGGCTGAATTTGCTTTGAATAACCGTGTTAATTCTTCTACTGGGGTTTCACCTTTCTTTTGTAACCATGGCTTCCATGCCCGTTTTCATTCTGGGTCATCCGTCTCCTCCTCTAACCATGAGGCGGATAAGCCTACCTCTGAACTGTGCACAGTTTGGGCCCGGGTTCAATCAAACCTAGAAAAGGCTCAAAGTACTCATAAACTCAAGGCCGATAGGAGACGTTCCAAGGGGGTGAACTTTCTGGTTGGGGATAAGGTGTGGTTGTCCTCCAAGAATCTCTCTCTCAAGGTAGCTTCTAGAAAATTTGCTCCTCGTTTTATTGGACCGTATAAGATCACAGATAATTAAATTAGGTTGGAGCTGCCCGAGTCGTTCCCCATTCATAATGTGTTTCATAAATGTCTACTTAAAAAATATCTTGAATCTGTTGTACCATTGAAAGCCTCGCCTCCGCCGGATCTTGTTAATGATGCTGTCTAGTATGTGGTGTCTAAGATAGTGGATGTCAGGAGAGTGCGTAATTCCTTACAGTACCTGACTCACTAGAAGGGGTATGGACCCGAAGAGAGATCTTGGATACCTGCTAGGGAGATTCATACTCTTAGACTAGTTCAAAAATTTCATTTAGAACATAGTGAAAGGCCGTTGCCTGAAGTTTTAGGTCCGGTGGCCCCACATAGGAGGAGGGGTACTGTCACGGGACGCCGAGGCTCTCGCTCTCCTCAGCGCCGTCAGCGTCCCGTTTCTTTGCAGGAGCGAGGACGTGCACAGTGTCCTCGTCTCCTAGGTGATAGGGGGCAGGACGGACCGGCCGGGCACGTCTCCTCCGCGAGGCCAGCGTCCTCAGTTCCCTCAGCAACCAGGGGAGGTCTGAGCACCAAGCCGGGCACTCGGTGCTCAGCTGTATTCCCTAGTGTGGGTCATGTAACGCTGGCCACAGGTTGCCTGTTAATTAGGTTCCTGGCGATTTTTGGTTTCCTAGTATACTTACCTGATCCTGTGTTCCCTGACGATTCTCTGCCAGCTCCTCCTGTACTGCGCTACTCTCCTGGTATTCTGACCCCGGCTTCCACCTGACGATTCTTTGCGGACTCCTGTTGTACTTCATTACTCTCCTGGTATTTGACCTCGGCTTCTCCTGACTATTCTCTGCTTATCCCTTGGTACTGTGTAGCTCTCTAGGTATTGACCCGGTCCGTTCACTATCCGTTATTTGTCTTGTCTGTCCTCCCTGCACGTATCCTAAATTAGGAACTGCCGTTCAGTTGTCCCCTGTCATCAGGACTCACAAGGCAAGTAGGCAGGGCCAGGGGTGAGAGTGGAGCGCAGTGGTCACTATCCTCCCCCCTGTGTGTATGTGTACGTGACCATTACACGTTTAGAGACTATTGCTAAATGAAAACGGGATGCTACATAGTGGTAGACATGACCCTGTACCAACTTTGACCTTGCTGCCATCAAGTTAATTTGTTTTTAATAAAATGGTAAAATGACTGACTTTCAACATATGATATATATTCAACATATGTGTTCTACGATCTATTATGAATAAAATATGGGTCTATGAGAAACGCAAATCATTGCATGTATTTACATTTCTCACAGCATCCCAACTTTTTTGGAATTGAAGTTTGTACTATGTCAGAATCAATCTAATGATGAGCAGTATTTAGAGTAATTCAATGTCATGTACAATCTGTATTTACACTACAGACTATTTGGGAAAATTTCTTGGAACTAAAAAATCAGCAGAAATTATGTTCTTTTGATTCACACACCTTGTTAAATTCATGTCATGCTGTTAGCTCGGTACTGAAAAGGCCCATCGACTAACATTTCCACAAGTATACATTTTGAGAAGTCCTAACTCACTGCAAAAGAACAACAGCAACGGAGATGGAGATAATGAAAGAGATGGTGAACAACAACAAAATCAAATGCACATCTTGAACATCCATTTCTGGCAATCCATGAATTATCTCCAGTTACCAGGAACCTCTTTTAGCTAATGGCTAAAGCTTAAATGGAAGAAAGCTTTTTGAGCCCTGAAAGCTTGAGTGAATGGTAATTTTTCAAACTGAAAAACAATGTCTACAATGTCCATTTTTAGAAGGGGCCAGTTTTACCATCTTATCCTGTTTATTCTGTATTAGATTTCTTGAGATTTGCTTTGTCAATAGTTAATTTTGTGTCTTGTACATCGTTAATGAATGTTTCATTGATTTTAAACCTGTGATGGTTTTCACCTTTGGCCTAAGTCTGAAGTAAAGTCAAAATGATACATAAACATCTTTATCATGGAAGTGATCTTCTTTAGCAATTTTGTTTGTTTTTAGGTTTTGTTTGCTTTTAGCCTGAAACAACTACAGTTGCAAGAAAAAGTATGTGAACCCTTTGAAATGATATGGATTTCTGCACAAATTGGTCATAAAATGTGATCTGATCTTCATCTAAGTCACAACAATAGACAATCACAGTCTGCTTAAACTAATAATACACAAAGAATTAAATGTTACCATGTTTTTATTGAACACACCATGTAAACATTCACAGTGCAGGTGGAAAAAGTATGTGAACTCCTAGACTAATTACATCTCCAAGAGATAATTGGAGTGAGGTGTCAGCCAACTGGAGTCCAATCAATGAGATGAGATTGGAGGTGTTGGTTACAGCTGCCCTATAAAAAACACACACCAGTTCTGGGTTTGCTTTTCACAAGAAGCATTGCCTGATATGAATGATGCCTCGCACAAAAGAGCTTTCAGAAGACCTACGATTAAGAATTGTGGACTTGCATAAAGCTGGAAAGGGTTATAAAAGTATCTCCAAAAGCCTTGCTGTTCATCAGTCCACGGTAAGACAAATTGTCTAGAAATGGAGAAACTTCTACTCTCCCTAGGAGTGGTTGTCCTGTAAAGATGACTGCAAGAGCACAGTGCAGACTGCTCAATGAGGTGAAGAAGAATCCTAGAGTGTCAGCTAAAGACTTACAAAAGTCTCTGGCATATGCTAACATCCCTGTTAGCGAATCTACGATACGTAAAACACTAAACGAGAATGGATTTCATGGGAGGATACCACAGAGGAAGCCACTGCAGTCCAAAAAAAACATTGCTGCACGTTTACAGTTTGCACAAGAGCACCTGGATGTTCCACAGCAGTACTGGCAAAATATTCTGTGGACAGATGAAACCAAAGTTGAGTTGTTGGGAAGAAACACACAACATTATGTGTGGAGAAAATGAGGCACAGCACACCAACATCAAAACCTCATCCCAACTGTTAAGTATGGTCGTGGAGGCATCATGGTTTTGGGCTGCTTTGCTGCGTCAGGGCCTGGACGGATTGCTATCATCGAAGGAAAAATAAATTCCCAAGTTTATCAAGACATTTTGCAGGAGAACTTAAGGCCATCTGTCCACCAGCTGAAGCTCAACAGAAGATGGGTGTTGCAACAGGTCAACGACCCAAAGCATAGAAGTAAATCAACAACAGAATGGCTTAAACAGAAGAAAATACACCTTCTGGGGTGGCCCAGTCAGAGTCTTGACCTCAACCCGATTGAGATGCTGTGGGATGACCACAAGAAAGCGATTCACACCAGACATCCCAAGAATATTGCTGAACTGAAACAGTTCTGTAAAGAGGAATGGTCAAGAATTACTCCTGACTGTTGTGCACATCTGATCTGCAACTACAGGAAACGTTTGGTTGAAGTTATTGCCGCAAAAAGAGGTTCAACTAGTTATTAAATCCAAGGGTTCACATACTTTTTCCACCTGCACTGTGAATGTTTACATGGTGTGTTCAATAAAAACATGGTAACATGTTAGTTTAAGCAGACTGTGATTGTCTATTGTTGTGACTTAGATGAAGATCAGATCACATTTTATGACCAATTTGTGCAGAAATCCATATCATTCCAAAGGGTTCACATACTTTTTCTTGCAACTGTATATGAGGTTCTGTTCACACTACAGGCAAGTTTTTATTTTTCCTGTTCTGTCATAGGAGATGAAAAAACAAGATAATGGAGTGTTGAAGATGTTATGATATGGACCCCACCATCTTATTATGAGATCCAGTGGATCCACAGTGATTCACAGTGTCCTTTTATTTAATAGGCTAGTGTTGGATGCTTCACTATTCTTCCTGTGAAATATGATGGTGCTTCCAGTGGAAGAAGGGTCCAAGGCACTTCCAGGTACATTTTTGAATGTTTTGTTGTTGAGTACAAACGCACATAACAGCTGTGGATCTAAGTGGAACCCCCTTCCAAATTGGCACAACCTCAACCTTACCTGGTGCACACAATACCTTTTGGGATATACCATGAGCCTCTGACAAATGTATGAACAGCGCCTGACAAGTTTTGACAAATACAGTATATGAAAGAACAGCATTATGATGTGCATGCATAGAAATGTGTGACTATAAGGTCAGGGCTCTATGGTCATATTACATGTCAACTCAACATTAGCACATTGTGATTTGTGAATAGTGATGAGCGGCAGGGGCAATATTCGAATTCACAATATTTCGCAAATATTTGGTAGAATATTCGTCATATATTCGAGAATTCTCTAATTTCGAGATAATTTTCTTGATAGCGAAAAATCGGCAATGTAATATTCGTGTAATGCGCTCGAATTACAGGCGTGGGTCACTATAGCTACATTTTTAAAGCTGCTAGAAGTTTCCTGAGACTGGAGAAAATGGTTGGCACGGCAGAACATTACAATATCTTTATATGCAGATAGAGTGCTCCAATATATTTGCGATTGCGAAATTGGCACCAATGATGCAAATATTTTGGTGCAAATACGTGCAACTTCACATTTTAACAGGTCTGACTACTTATTAGTAGGGATGAGCGAACCCGAACTGTATAGTTCGGGTTCGTACCGAATTTTGGGGTGTTCGTGACACGGACCCGAACCCGAACATTTGCGTAAAAATTCGGATTCGGTTTCGTTGTTCGGCGATTTCTATGGCGCATTTTGAAAGCCTGAAAAGCATCCAATCAACAAGCGTCATACTACTTGCCCCAAGAGGCCATCACAGCCATGCCTACTATGGCTGTGATTGGCCAGTGCAGCATGTGACCCAGCCTCTATTTAAGCTGGAGTCGCGTAGCGCCGCACGTCACTCTGCTCTGATTAGTGTAGGGAGAGGATGCAGCTGTTGTTACGGCGAGATTAGGCAGGGATTAACTCAGCAAAAACACTTAATGAAGTGATCGATCTACAGCTGTGAATCATTCAACTTCTGCTAGTTAATTGCTCACTGTTTTTAGGCTGCCCAGAGCGTTTTTCTGTCACTTTTTTCTGGGGTGATCGGCGGCTATTTTGTGTCTTGTGGTGCGCCAGCACAAGCTGTCACCAAGTCCATTTAAGTAGGGTTTCAATAGTAGGGTTTCTTTTTTGCTATATCCTACATGGCTGTGCTTATTGTCATCCCTAGAAACTCAGGATAGAATTTTCTATATTTTATTGAGGGGTGAAATTTACTTGCAAAAATAGCTATCCCCTAAATCTGGTGTTCCAGCTGTGGCTAGCCAAGTGTAATACTATCTGCTGTCTGGCAAAGGTTATTTTTTTTTCTGGGGTCAAATTCAATTGCCAAAATAGCAATACCCTAAATCTGGTGTTCCAGCTGTGGCTAGCCAATTGTAATACTGTCTGCTGTCTGGCAAAGGATATTTTTTTTTCTGGGGTGAAATTCAATTGCCAAAATAGCAATACCCTAAATCTGGTGTTCCAGCTGTGGCAGGACAAGTTTTATAGTGTCCGTCAAAGCATAATTTTTGTTCTGGGTTGAAATTCAATTGCCAAAATAGCAATACCCTAAATCAGTGGTTTCTGCTGTTGCAGGCCAAGTGTAAATCTGTCCGTAAAAGGGTATTTTACACTCATCGTGCATCTCCAAGTGTATTTTTTTCCGTAAAAGTGTATATTACACAAAGTGTTAAATTACAATTGCTGAAAGCATAAGCCTTTAAATTTGCACGCACTATTGTGCATCTCATAGTGTATTTCTGTCCGTAAAAGGGTATATTACATTCAAGGTGCAAATTCAAGTGCTGATTGGGTCATCCTCAATAACTTCACACGCTACCGTGCATCTCCAAGTGTAATTCTGTCTGTAAAAGGATACCTTTCATCCAGGGCCTAAATACTAGGCCTACAATTTATATTCCCCTAAATCTGTGGTTACTGCTGTGCCTGTATTAGTGTAATACGGTACATAAATAGATAGCCAGATAGTGTTAGGTGCCTGTAAAAAGAGGCCTGAATTTGAATTGAATACATTGGTCCAAAATTTTTTTTTCTTATTGTGGTGAACGGTAACAATGAGGAAAACATCTAGTAAGGGACACGGACATGGTCGTGGTGGTGTTAGTGGACCCTCTAGTGCTGGGAGAGGACGTGGCCGTTCTGCCACAGCCACACGTCCTAGTGAACCAACTACCCCAGGTCGCAGTAGCCGCCAGAATTTACAGCGATATTTGGTGGGGCCCAATGCCGTTCTAAGGATGGTAAGGCCTGAGCAGGTACAGGCATTAGTCAATTGGGTGGCCGACAGTGGATCCAGCACGTTTACATTATCTCCCACACAGTCTTCTACGGAAAGCGCACAGATGGCGCCTGAAAACCAAGCCCATCAGTCTGTCACATTACCCCCATGCATATCATGGAAACTGTCTGAGCCTCAAGTTATGCAGCAGTCTCTTATGCTGTTTGAAGACTCTACTGGGAGGGTTTCCCAAGGGCATCCACCTAGCCCTTCCCCAGCGGTGGAAGACATAGAATGCACTGACGCACAACCACTTATGTTTCCTGATGATGAGGACATGGGAATACCACCTCAGCACGTCTATGATGATGACGAAACACAGGTGCCAACTGCTGCGTCTTTCTGCAGTGTGCAGACTGAACAGGAGGTCAGGGAGGAAGACTGGGTGGAAGACGATGCAGGGGACGATGAGGTCAGAGACCCCACATGAATTGAAGGTCATGCCACTGACTTTCAGAGTTCAGAGGAAGAGGCAGTGGTGAGACCGAGACAACAGCTTAGCAAAAGAGGGAGCAGGGGGCAAAAGCAGAACACCCGCTGCCAAGAGAGTTCGCCTGCTACTGGCCACCGCCACCTGGGACCGAGCACCCCAAAGGCAGCTTCAAGGAGTTCCCTGGCGTGGCAGTTCTTCAAACAATGTGCTGACGACAAGACCCGAGTGGTTTGCACGCTGTGCCATCAGAGCCTGAAGCGAGGCATTAACGTTCTGAACCTTAGCACAACCTGCATAACCAGGCATCTGCATGCAAAGCATGAACTGCAGTGGAGTAAACACCTTAAAAACAAGGAACTCACTCAGGCTCCCCCTGCTACCTCTTCTGCTGCTGCCTCGGCCTCTTACTCCGCCTCGGGAGGAACGTTGGCACCTGCCGCCCAGCAAACAGAGGATGTACCACCAACACCACTACCTCCGTCACCAATCATCTCCACCATGTCACACGGCAGCGTTCAGCTCTCCATCTCGCAAACATTTGAGAGAAAGCGTAAATTCCCACCTAGCCACCCTCGATTTCTGGCCCTGAATGCCAGCATTTCTAAACTACTGGCCTATGAAATGCTGTCATTCAGGCTGGTGGAAACAGACAGCTTCAAACAGCTCATGTCGCTTGCTGTCCCACAGTATGTTGTTCCCAGCCGCCACTACTTCTCCAAGAGAGCCGTGCCTTCCCTGCACAACCAAGTATCCGATAAAATCAAGTGTGCACTGCGCAACGCCATCTGTGGCAGGTCCTCCTAACCACAGATACGTGGACCAGTAAGCACGGTCAGGAACGCTATATCTCCCTAACTGCACACTGGGTAAATGTAGTGGCGGCTGGGCCCCAGGCGGAGAGTTCTTTGGCGCACGTCCTTCCGCCGCCAAGGATCGCAGGGCAACATTCTTTGCCTCCTGTAGCCTCCTTCTCCTACTCGGCTTCCTCCTCCTCTTCTTCCACCTGCTCATCCAGTCAGCCACACACCTTCACCACCAACTTCAGCACAGCCCGGGCTAAACGTCAGCAGGCCATTCTGAAACTCATATGTTTGGAGGACAGGCCCCACACCGCGCAGGAGTTGTGGCGGGGTATTGAACAACAGACCGACGAGTGGTTGCTGCCGGTGAGCCTCAATGGTCGTGTGCGATAATGGGCAAAATCTCGGTGCAGCTCTGGGACTAGCCGGTTTGACGCACATCCCTTGCCTGGCGCATGTGCTGAATTTGGTCGTGCAGAAGTTCATTCACAACTACCCCGACATGTCAGAGCTGCTGCATAAAGTGTGGGCCGTCTGTGCACGCTTCCGGCGTTCACATCCTGCCGCTGCTCGCCTGTCTGCGCTACAGCGTATCTTCGGCCTTCCCGCTCACCGCCTCATATGCGACGTGCCCCCCAGGTGGAACTCCACCTTGCACATGCTGGACAGACTGTGCGAGCAGCAGCAGGCCATAGTGGAGTTTCAGCTGCAGCACGCACGGGTCAGTCGCACTGCGGAACAGCACCACTTCACCACCAATGACTGGGCCTCCATGCGAGACCTGTGTGCCCTGTTGCGCTGTTTCGAGTACTCCACCAACATGGCCAGTGGCGATGACGCCGTTATCATCGTTACAATACCACTTCTATGTCTCCTTGAGAAAACACTTAGGGTGATGATGGAAGAGGAGGTGGCCCAGGAGGAGGAGGAGGAGGAAGAGGGGTCATTTTTAGCACTTTCAGGCCAGTCTCTTAGAAGTGACTCAGAGGGAGGTTTTTTGCAACAGCAGAGGCCAGGTACAAATGTGGCCAGCCAGGGCCCACTACTGGAGGATGAGGATAAAGCATGTTCACAGCGGGGTGGCACCCAACGCAGCTCGGGCCCATCACTGGTGCGTGGCTGGGGGGAAACGCAGGACGATGACGATACGCCTCCCACAGAGGACAGCTTGTCCTTACCTCTGGGCAGCCTGGCACACATGAGCGACTACATGCTGCAGTGCTTGCGCAACGACAGCAGAGTTGCCCACATTTTAACATGTGCGGACTACTGGGTTGCCACCCTGCTGGATCCCCGGTACAAAGACAATGTGCCCACCTTACTTCCTGCACTGGAGCGTGATAGGAAGATGCATGAGTACAAGCGCACGTTGGTAGACGCGCTACTGAGAGCATTCCCAAATGTCACAGGGGAAAAAGTGGAAGCCCAAGGCGAAGGCAGAGGAGGAGCAAGAGGTCGCCAACGCAGCTGTGTCACGGCCAGCTCCTCTGAGGGCAGGGTTAGCATGGCAGAGATGTGGAAAAGTTTTGTCACCACGCCACAGCTAACTGCACCACCACCTGATACGGAACGTGTTAGCAGGAGGCAACATTTCGCTAACATGGTGGAACAGTACGTGTGCACACCCCTCCACGTACTGACTGATGGTTCGGCCCCATTCAACTTCTGGGTCTCCAAATTGTCCACGTGGCCAGAGCTAGCCTTTTATGCCTTGGAGGTGCTGGCCTGCCGGGCAGCCAGCGTTTTGTCTGAACGTGTATTCAGCACGGCAGGGGGCGTCATTACAGACAAACGCAGCCGCCTGTCTACAGCCAATGTGGACAAGCTGACGTTCATAAAAATGAACCAAGCATGGATCCCACAGGACCTGTCCATCCCTTGTGCAGATTAGACATTTATAACTACCTCCCCTTAACCATATATTCTTGTACTCCAGGGCACTTCTTCATTCAATCCTCTTTTTTTAATTTTACTAGAGGTGGGACGAATCCAATTTTTTTTAATTCCGAATCCGAAAAGGTTCTCGAATATATCGAACCTTTCGAATCTCGAATCCTACGGAACCTCCACCTCCCAGTCACGGTCGCACCCTATATGACCGCGATCGTTACGCCCCTGCTCCTATCACTACAGAACATACAGGGTAATACAGCACCACATACCTCTTACATCCAGTGATGTCTCCTTTGATGTAGATGTTCTCTTTCCTCATCTTCTCCTTTTAGACCTTCAGACCAGACCACCATTTTTCAGCCATTTTTCGTCTCTGCAGTTTGACAACAAAAAAATCTTAGTTTACTACTTTTCCATCATCCTCCCATCTTCTGAACAAATCATCCTAACACCCCCAATACTGTTCTGCTGTGCTCCCCAATACTATACTGCAGAAACAGATAATACCCCTGATAATACTAGTACCACACAGAGCCCCCCATATAAAATACCCCTTCTTTGTGGCCTCAGTAGATGCCCCCATAGTGCCCCCCAATAGTGTGCCAATAAGAAGTGGCCCCACAGTGCCACCCCAATAATGTGCAGTAAGTGTCCCCATAGATGCCCCCCTAATCATGTGCCAGTATCAAATGCCTCTCTCCTCCCCCCATGTGCCAGTATCAAGTGCGGAGTGCCTCTCTCCTCCCCCCCATGTCCCGGTATCATAGTGCCATCTCCCCCCCATGTGCCAGTATCATAGTGCCATCTCCCCCCCAATGTGCCAGTATCATAGTGCCACCCCCCCCCCCAATGTGCCAGTATTATAGTGCCATCTCCCCCCATAATGTGCCAGTATCATAGTGCCATCTCCCCCCCAATGTGCCAGTATTATAGTGCCATCTCCCCCCCATAATGTGACAGTATCATAGTGCCATCTCCCCCCCAATGTGCCAGTATCATAGTCCATCTTCCCACCAATGTGCCAGTATTATAGTGCCATCTCCCCATAATGTGCCAGTATCATAGTGCCATCTCCCCCCATAATGGGCCAGTATCATAGTGCCACCCCCCCCCCCAATGTGCCAGTATCATAGTGCCATCTCCCCCAATGTGCCAGTATCATAGTGCCATTTCCCCCCATAATGTGCCAGTATATAGTGCCACCTCCCCCCATAATGTGCCAGTATCATAGTGCCATCTCCCCCCAATGTGCCAGCATCATAGTTCCATTTCCCCCATAATGTGCCAGTATCATAGTGCCATCTCCCCCCATAATGTGCCAGTATTATAGTGCCATCTCCCCCCCATAATGTGCCAGTATCATAGTGCCATCTCCCCTTATAATGTGCCAGTATCATAGTGCCTCCCCCCCAATGTGCCAGTAGTATCAGTGCCATCTCCCTCCATAATGTGCCAGTATCATAGTGCCTCCCCCCAATGTGCCAGTAGTATCATAGTGCCATCTCCCCCCAAAATTTGTGCAAGTATCATAGTGCCCCCCCCCCCCAATGTGCCAGTAGTATCATAGTGCCTCTCACCTCTCCCCCTCGCCAATGTGCCAGTAACAGATAAAAATAAAAAAAAACACTTTTACTCACCTCCGCTGTGATGCAGGCCTCTTCTGGCCTGTGTCCCGCGCTGTACGGCTCAGGCGGCGCGATGACGTCATCGCGCCGCCTGCACCAGCCTCTAAAAGGCTGCGGGCCTTGTGCCAGCAGCCTATCAGAGGAACAGGGAAAGGAAACGCCTCTCCCTCCCTTGTCACAGCAGCGAAGCGCTCATCTTCTAGAGTGCCCTGTCGCTGCCACCACCAGTCTGGGCACCATCGGGATTCGTCGGATTCGTATCCGGTAAATTACGTCGGGATTCGAGTCCACGAATCCAGCAAGATTCGAGGGATTCGTGGATTCGACGAATCCCCCGTCCCATCTCTAAATTTTACCATTATATTGCGGGGCAACCCAAAGTTGAATGAACCTCTCCTCCGTCTGGGTGCCAGGGGCCTAAATATCGTAAACTGGCCTGTTCCAATGGTGTGTGACATGAAGCCTGATTCTCTGCTATGGGACCTCTCTCCTCTGTCTGGGCGCCGGGGTCTAAATATCTCACAGTGGCCTGTTCCAGTGGTGGGTGACATGAAGCCTGATTCTCTGCTATGGGACCTCTCTCCTCTGTCTGGGTGCCGGGGCCTAAATATCTCACAGTGGCCTGTTCCAGTGGTGGGTGACATGAAGCCTGAATCTCTGCTATGACATGAAGCCTGATTCTCTGCTATGGGACCTCTCTCCTCTGCCTGGGTGCCGGGGCCTAAATATCTAACAGTGGCCTGTTCCAGTGGTGGGTGACATGAATCCTGAATCTCTGCTATGGGACCTCTCTCCTCTGTCTGGGTGCCGGGGCCTAAATATCTCACAGTGGCCTGTTCAGTGGTGGGTGACATGAAGCCTGAGTCTCTGCTATGGGACCTCTCTCCTCTGTCTGGGTGCCGGGGCCTAAATATCTCACAGTGGCCTGTTCCAGTGGTGGGTGACATGAAGCATGATTCTCTGCTATGGGACCTCTCTCCAATTGATATTGGTTAATTTTTATTTATTTTTTTATTCATTTTCCTATCCACACTTGTTTGCAGTGGATTTACCTACATTTTGCTGCCTTTTGCAGCCCTCTAGCCCTTTCCTGGGCTATTTTACAGCCTTTTTAGTGCCGAAAAGTTCGGGTCCCCATTGACTTCAATGGGGTTCAGGTTTGGGGCGAAGTTCGGGTCGAGTTCGGATCCCGAACCCGAACATTTTCGGGAAGTTCGGCCGAACTTCTCGAACCCGAACATCTAGGTGTTCGCTCAACTCTACTTATTAGTGATTGGTGCACTAAGTATTGTTGTGAACTTGTGACATCACAGCACTATGTATGTATGTATGTATGTATGTATGGACAGCAGAACCTTTCAGCTACACTACATCTCTATCTAACCTACACTGACTATCTCCCTCTAACTATCTGTATTATATATATAAACTAACTAACTATCTAATGTAATGACACAGGAAAGCAGAGAGCACAGCAATGACACTGCTGTCTCTCTCAGATCTCCAAAATACTGCATACAAAGGCTGCTGGGGAGGTTCTTATATAGTAAGGGGTAGGCAACTTTCCTATTGGTTGCTAGGGATGTTGCTAAGCTCAGACAAAGACATTGCAGCCTTCTCATTGGCCCACAAAAAAGAAGGGAGGTTACTGATGAAAAAAAAATCTAGAATATTCAAAATTAGGAATACTTATCACTATATTCTAAATCTTCGCAAATTCTCGAAGTGCTGATATTCGCAAATAATATTGGCTATTCGAATATTCGAGCCCAACACTAATTTTGCAGTAGACCTCAATGATACTCTACATTATCAGATTATCAGCACTAGTGTTTTTGAGGGCATCAGGGCAGTTTCTGGAGTCCATTGTGAGAACTTTCACATTTTGGCATCATGGCTCACACTGTGTATGGGTGCACTGGCATTATATACTGCCACTTTATTAACCTGGGCTCTGCTTGGCATGCCATATAGCAAAATTCTCTCTGGCTTTCTATATTTGAGGCATTGAGACAGGCACCCTATATGTGGGTATTCTCTTTGTATGAAAGTGCTTGCAGGTTTTGCTCAATGGGGGCTCTCGCATGTATATGAGAAACGCTTGCTGGCTTTATGTATGCCACTTCACATGGAAGAACTCAGACAGACTGCATAAATAGGGTGAAATGAAACAATGAAGGATCCAAACAAAAAGAAAATGCTCCTATGAAAAGAAGATGATGGTGTCACAGGGTTCCGAAGGTGCACTCGGTCCCCCATTGCCCGCAGACCTGTTGCTTAGCTCTGGGAATGAGGATTTGTGCTTGACCTCATTCCCATGGCGGCTTTGCTGGCTGGGTGGCTCCCTGTTCCTAGTCTGCCTTGAGCGTCGAGCTGATCACTCGGTGCTCGACTGGTTGGCCTGTCGGTCATGTGACACTGGCCACGACACATGACCCTCACTCCCCACTATAAATACAGGCAGCCTGCTGGCCACAGGTTGCCTGTTAATTTCTAGGTTCCTGGCTATTTGTTGGACTGCTGAATACTTACCTGATCCTGTTCCCTGACCATCCTCTGCCTGCTCCTCCTGTACTGCGCATCCATCCTGGTATTGTGACCTCGGCTCCCACCTGACTACTCTCTTAGGACTCCTCTTGTACTTCGCTACTCTCCTGGTATTTGACCCCGGCTTCTCCTGACCATTCTTTGCTTAATCTGTTGTACTGCGTAGCTCTCTTGGTTCTGACCCGGTCCGTTCATGTTCCGTATTTTGTCTTGTCTGTCTTCCCTGCACATATCCTAAGTTAGGGACTGCCGTCCAGTTGTCCCCTGTCATCAGGACTCGTGAGGCAAGTAGGCAGGGCCAGGGGTGAGGGTGGAGCGCAGTGGTCACTACCCTTCCCCCCTGTGTGTGTGTGGACGTGACCGTTACAGATGGTCAAGCAATCATAAAATATTGTTGTTTTAAAATGAATCCCACGCGTTTTAGGGTGTTTGAGACTCCTTCATGAATCTTGCAATTGGATGCATATAGAGGTTTAGTAGGACCCCATACATTTGTGTGGTTTCCATATAATGGCTTTGTACAACTTGGAGGTTTCTTGAGGGCCATAATACTGTCTGAGCCTTTTATATAATCAGTAACATATCTACATTCAGCAACTTCAGCTCTGCTACTCCTGTCCATACAGCTGTTTTCCTGTTCTTTGTGCCATTTACCAGAATCGTTTTAATGGTTGTTTCAATGCAGTCAACAGATGGATTTGAGTAGTTTACAGAATGAAATGTAGGAATATTCACGTAGTGCAACAGCCTTGATTAGCTCATCACTTCATAACCTTTAACAGATGAGAAGGCTTTCACTCAGCTTTCAGTCGCAGATGCTGTAATTTTACACAAGTAAATGGAGCTTCTCTGTGCTGTAAGTCGTGTAACAAGCAGGAACAGTTCACATTTAAATAGGGTCACATTTGCATGTTGACCACCTCAACTACTAGTCACTCAGCATCGCTTGCTAAAGGTGGAAGTCTCCTGCTTGTGATGCAGATATTGTAATTAGGGTTGAGCGAATCAAAGTATCCAAAGTGGACTTCAATACGAATTTCAGGAAAAATTTGATTCAACGCAAAGTAAAATTGTGGTTCTTGGTAACAAATCAATTTTCCCTGAAAAGGCGTAAAAAATAAATAAAAAAACATACACACCTCATCCATTTGAGCATGAAGAGGCTGCCATCTTGATTGCAGATCCAGTGTAAAAACTTGTGTGTGATGACTGCACGAAATTTCGCACGGGATCTTCAATTAAGATGGCCATGGTGGCCTCTTCGCACTCAAATGGATAAGGTGAGTATATTTTTTTTAACTGATTAACCCCTGAAATCCCTCATTTTTAATCTCAGATGCCACGATCAGCGATGAACATGGCATCTGAGGGTTTCAATGACGGGGACAATGCAATTTAAAATTTCGCTCAACACTAATTGTAATCTCATACTATGAGCATAACTACCACATATAGTAGTGAACGTGCTCAGAGGAGTGTGTTTATTGTGAAAAACGCACTCTATGTGGGAGCATGATTTCCTGACTAGGCCCCAAATGCTAGGTAACAAAGGGATCACCTCCTAGCAATCCCTAAAACACTTTCCCTAAGCTGCTATGCCCATGTGCATATCTCGATGGTAGATATGCACATGGCAACGTACCTAAGATTATAACACACTGAACCAAACCTTCAGCTGTAGGGAAGAGGGAAAGAGACACCCGGATCCTTCAACAACCGAAGGAGCTAGCGTCACCCTAGAGGCCTAGTAAAAACAGACCCAGAAGGAAAAAAGGAAAAGGACTTATCTAGAGATGTGTTGGAGCTGACGATCCACCAAACTTCCAGAGCTCACACAAGGCAGAACTATAACTATAACCCGCAAAGGAAATACAGTACAGTGCAGCGGGTGACCACGGAGCGGTGAGTAATAGCAAGCACTTCACTCCTTCTCCGTGGTCACATGACACAAACAAATCTTTTTGTGTCGAATTACTCGATTCAATCGAGTAATTGTTTCAGCCCTAAATTCCTCAGACTTGAACTCAATTGAGCATCCGAGGGAGTTCTTCCATGGGGTTTCGTCCCGTACTTCCATTCCGCAAAAAGCTAGAACATGTCCTATCTTTTTGCAGACCGGGCGGATCGCGAACCCATTACAGTGAATGGGCCCGCGATCCGCTGCGGCTGCCCCACGGGGCGCACATGTTTGTGTGCAGGAGATCTTACATAGTAGAAACCACCCATAAATGACCCCATTTTAGAAACTACAACCCTTCAACTTATTCAAAACTGATTTAACAAACGTTGTTAACCCTTTAGGTGTTCCACAAGAATGAAAGGAAAATGGAGGTGAAATTTAAAAATGTCACTTTTTTTGCAGATTTTCCATTTTAATCTTTTTTCCCTGTAACACAGCAAGGTTTAACAGCCAAAGAAAACTCAATATTTATTACCCTGATTTTGTAGTTTACAGAAACACCCCACATGTGGTCGTAAACTGCTGTATGGGCACACGGCAGGGTGCAGAGGGAAAGGAACGTCATATGGATTTTGGTGGGCAGATTACACTGGGATAATTTTAAGTTGCCATGTGACATTTGAAGACCCTCTTATGCACCCCTAGATTAGAAACTCCCAAAAAGTGACCCCGTTTTGTAAACTACAGGATGAGGTGACAGTTTTATTGGTACTATTTTGGGGTACATATGATTTTTGATTGCTCGATATTACGCTTTTTGTGAGGCAAGGTAACCAAAAAATGGCTGTTGTGGCACAACAGTTTTTATTTTCAGTTTTTTACGGAGTTCTCCTGACAGTAAAGGTCATGTGTTGCTTTTATAGAGCAGGTTTATACAGACACGACAATACCAAATATGCGGATTTTTTTATGCATTTCAGTTTTACACAATAAAAGCATTTTTTGAAAAAAAAAAATCATGCTTTAGCATCTCCATTTTATGAAAGCCATTTTTTTTTTTTTTGGGCGATTGTCTTATGTAGGGGCTCATTTTTTGCAGGAAAATATGGTTTAATTGGTACTATTTTGGGTTGCATATGACTTTTTGATCGCTTGGTATTACACTTTTTGTGATGAAAGTTGACAAAAATATGGCATTTTTTGCACCGTTTTTTTTTTTTTTTATGGTGTTCACCTTAGGGGATAAGTCATATAATATTTTTATAGAGCAAGTCATTATGGACTTGAATATACCTAATATGTCTACCTTTTTTAAATTTATTTCAGTTTTACACTATAAAAGCATTTTTGAAGAAACAAAAATCATCTTTTAGTGTCTCCATTTTCTGAAAGCCATTTTTTTTTATCGTTTGGGCGATGTAAGGGCTCATTTTTTGCGGAAAAAGATGATGTTTGATTGGTACTATATTGGGGTACATATGTCTTTTTTATCGCTAGAAACTACACTTTTTCTCATGCATGGTGACCAAAAATGACATTTTTGGTATTTAAAAAAAAAAAAATTTCAGGGTGTTCACCTGAGGGGTTAGGCCATGTGATATTTTTATAGAGCTGGTTGTTATAGACATGGAAATACCTAATATGTATACTTTTTAAAAATTTATTTCAGTTTTGCACAATAAAAGCATTTTTGAAGAAAAATAATCATGTTTTAGTGTCTCCATTTTATAAAAGCAATATTTTTTTTATCTTTTGGGCGATTGTCTTAGGTAGAGGTCTCATTTTTTGCACGAATAGATGACGGTTTGATTGGTACTTTTTTGGGGTGCATATTTCTTTTTGATCGCTTGGAATTACACTTTTTGTGATGTAAGGTGACAAAAAAAATAGCATTTTTGGCCTCAGTTATTTTTTTTTTAAGTGGTAGATTATGTGACATTTTTATAGAGCACATCGTTACGGACATGGCAATACCTAATATGTCTGTTATTTTATTTATTTATTTTTAACACTATTTTATGGTGAGGGGGCTCCTGCACCCGCCCGATCACATCACGTACATGCACATGAGTATGCGTCAAGAAGCGTTAAGCGTGAAGGGGTTAATTTAGGGAGGAAAATTTGATTGTTTAGCCTTCCTTTAAATGTTTAATTTGTCTCCTCTTTTTATGTGGTATAACATTTGTTATGTACAATGGTCGTGGAACCTCTGTGCCAACCAACAGATTTGGCTAAGGGCGTTAACCTGCGTCTCCCTGGTGGGATCTGGTCTTAGCTGCAGGGAACATACCAGTCCACTCACTACCTCTTGTAGTAGTCTCTGTATGGTTGGCCGCTGACCCATGGGGGTCAGACAAACCGATACATGGCACCGATGGGACAGAAAAATGTGTGGTCAAAAACAGGCCAAGGTCACAGTGGGCAGAGTTCGTGTAAGTCCATGAAACAGTCCAAAGGTTGAGGCCAGTGGCGTGCCCAGTGGGGGGCGGTCCGCCCCGGGTTCCAGCTCTCACGGGGGTGCCACTGCCAGGCCCAGAAGCAATGAGTGCTTCCATCAATACAGATGGAAACGCTCATTGCTGAAGCGCTGACACCCACATAATGTGGCGGGGCACGGGAGCAGAGCGCATAGTTCTCTGCCCCGCCGCCGATCACCGCCATAGACTTCAGGCCTAGGGACTCAGCAGCAAGCGCAGGTAAGTATTTAGCTTTTAGGTTTTTTTTTCATATTTTATTTTTTTTATTTTTTTTATGTGAGGGAAAAAATATGGTGGGATACTCTGTGGAGGCAATTTTTTTTTATTTTATTTTATGTGCCAACTTTGGGGGACATGAGGGGGGTGCACACACGAGGACATGTGGGGGGAAATATGGTGGGATACTGTGTGGGGGCAATAATTATGGGAGGGATTACTATATGGGGGGAATTACTATATGGGCAATGTGAAGGAAACTACTGTGGGGGGGACAGTGTGGGGGGAAACTACTGCGTGGGGGCAGTGTGGGGGAAACTACTGTGTGGGGGACACTACTGTATGGGGGCAGTGTGAAGGACACTACTGTATGGGGGCTGTGTGAGGGAAAATTACTGTATGGGGGCAGTATGGGGGACACTACTGTGTGGGGGACACTACTGTATGGGGCAGTGTGGGGTAAATTACTGTATGGGGGTAGTGTGGGGGGAAATTACTGTATAGGGGCAGTGTGGGGGAAATTACGGTATGGGGTAGTGTGGGGGAAATTACTGTATGGGGTAGTGTGGGGGAAATTACTGTATGGGGGCAGTGTGGGGGAAATTATTGTGTGGGTGCAGTGTGGGGGAAATTATTGTGTGGGTGCAGTGTGGGGGAAATTACTGTGTGGGGGCAGTGTGGGGGAAACTACTGTATGGGGGCAGTGTGGGGGAAATTACTGTGTGGGGGCAGTGTGGGGGAAACTACTGTGTGGGGGCAGTGTGGGGGAAATTACTGTGTGGGGAAACTACTGTGTAGGGAGAGTGGGGAGGAAATTACTGTGTGGGGGCAGTGTGGAGGAAATTACTGTATGGGGGCAGTGTGGGGGAAACTACTGTGTGGGGGCAGTGTGGGGGAAATTACTGTGTGGGGGAAACTACTGTGTAGGGAGAGTGGGGAGGAAATTACTGTGTGGGGGCGTTGCTATTGGGGAGGCACTGTAGGGGTAATTCTATTATTTCTGGTGACACTATACAGGGATTATTACCTTGAGCACAATATAGGGTGTTATTATTACTGGGGGCACTCTAGGGGACATTATAGCTGCTGTGGATACTATAGGGACATTTGGGGTAATTTATCAAACTGGTGTAAAGTAGAACTGGCTTAGTTGCCCATAGCAGCCAATTAGATTCCACCTTTCATTTTTGACAGCTCTTTTGGAAATCCAGTTCTACTTTACACCAGTTTGATAAATTACCCCAATTATGTCACTATTTTTTCAGCAGTAAAGGACCTGGGGCATTGGGAGCACAATGGGCATAGTATTGAGGGTGGCAGCAGGATGACACTGTCGGGACACCAGGATGGTAGAGGATGTAGAGACGAGATGTGGCTGAAAGAATTTGTCATGGCGGTCTAACGGAGCAGAATAGGAAAGAGATGTCCCTGGATGTAAGAGGTATGTGGTCAAGTATTGGAGGGGTGCCAAAGAAAGGACCCGCCCCGGGTGCCAAACACCCTGGGCACGCCACTGGTTGAGGCAGATGGCACAGGGTCAGAATCTGGGAATCAGGCAGACAAATGGATTATAGCTCCTTTGCAGGATCTAGCAAGATAAAAAAGATCTATTGCTCAGGCACCTCTCCCAAAGTAGAGGCGCTTTAAATAACCACAAAAGACCAGCCATTGAATGGTACAGATTGTGCACAGGTGCTCTGGCCTTTTAAGTTTCAGGGAACATGCAAGAAGGGGTCTAAAAGCCAGCATGGAACACAGGAGTCTGCTGCTGGGGGTGCAGAGGAGGTCCAATAGGGCCTGGCCACCGGGCAGAAGCTAAGTGAGTGATCCAGTGCCCATGTCTGCCCCTGATAGCGTGTGCAAGCGTGGGCATGGACCACCACCATGACAATCTGAGCTCTGTGCATTTGTATCCAGAATCCTTGCATTCTTAGTATCTTGATGTAGTCCATTTGTGTTGTGTCAATGTAGCTTGGAATAAAGAAGCGAGGGAAAAAGAAGCAGCATGCCCTATCTTGGCGCATAATCCGTGCTGAATCTCTCATTGAAAAGAATGAGAAACATAAAAAAAACTGTGTGTTTATTGGTGTGTTTTCTGTGCCAAAAACCTCAAGTTGAAAATGAAGCTTTCTATTAGGCTACTTTTACACTAGTGTTTTCGCTAGATCCGGCAGGGATCAGCAAAAATGCTTCCGTTACTGATAATACAACCATCTGCATCCGTTATGAACGGATCCGGTTGTATTATCTTTAAAGGGGTTATCCCATCTCAAACAATTGGGGCATATCGCTAGGATATGCCCCAATTTTATGATAGGTCCGGGACCCGCACCTACAACGAGAATGGAGCAGGGAGAGCTGTGGCTGGAGGACCCCAGATTTGCCGGGGTCCGTCCACCACCATGCGCGGCTCCCATAGAAGTGAATGGGAGCACACCGTGCACGCGCGGCCTCTGCTCCTATTCATCTTAAAGTGAACACCCACTGGTCAAAAAAAAAAAGCGTAAAAAACCCCACAAAAAACATGAAATTACGCACTGAATTTTTTTTTCAGCATGTTTTCAAAATCCGTAATCTGAACATCTCCTTAGTGCCTTTATTTCTGTTCACTGTCATTCATCCACCCTCTACTGAGATACCATCCCCACGTCTCAAGCACTCCATTGCTCGGCTACCATTTCCTTCATCTGTTTGTCATCATCATTCTGTCCCTGTCATCTGTCGGTGTACGGTATGTGTTGTCTGCCTGTGTTGTTACCTGTCATCTAATAATAACATTAAAGCTGCCCTGTTGTTATGCAGTTTGGCCCTAGTGTAAGACCTGGGGGTATCTCAGTGCCGGCAGACACAATGAGAACCTGGGAAAGGCGGGTCATAAGAACAAGCATTGTTACATATAAGTGTCTATGTATGGGCACTATGTACGGTAGTTCTGCTGTGCTCTGCAGCCTGCTGAGAGATTTGACAGCATGCCACAATATGATCAAAGCTAAAGGTGAAACACATCTTTAAAAAAAAAAAGGAATCTCACACAAATGTACAGTAAGAGAACCTAAAGCGGCTTTAAAAAATATTTCTACCTGAAAAGAAAAAGTGCTTCTAGTTATCAGGGCTCTCACTGCATTTTACATCTGCACACTATAAAGGTACATAACCGTCAATACAAAAAGTCATCTGCAGTAACCAGGTGGAAATGATGGAAAGTTCATTTAAGGACACACAAATGACATTGTAATAAAATATTCAAAAGCACAAGTCTGATGTAATATCTCCTACAGCTTTGTGTTGTAAAATAAATTCTGAAAGACTAGAACACTGACTGGTGTAAGAAGAAACCCATATAGTATAATAGTACCGTAGTTATACTCTTGCACATAGGAGGCAGTATTATAGTAGTGTGACACAGTGAAGGGTTTTGTCTGGGAAGGCAGATAATTTATATATTTTTTTTTCCGGGCACAGTTGTATGTCTTACATCAAACCAGCGAGATTACAATCCATGTCCCTTGACAAAATGGAAGCTGTCGTGAAAGAACTCATGGAGGCTAACCTGCAGAAGCGGGAGGCTAATAAGCACCCTCGGATGACGTCGAAACCTATCTGGCAGTGTTCGAAAAGGTGGCTGTGAGGGAGAAGATACCACGAGATCAATGGGCTGAGGTCGTCGCTCCGTTCCTGGCATCCAGGTGTATTTCGACTTACCGGACGATCAAGCATCCGATTACCCGACAGTAAAGGATGAGATTCTGGCAAGACTGGGGGTGAATGTGTTGGTCTGGGCCCAGCGGGGGCATCAGTGGAAGTTTAACCAGGCTGAACCCGCAAGACCTTAGTATTATGATTTATTACACCTGTTGCAAAAATGGCTGCAGCCTGACGCACTGAGTTCTATTGCTATGCTAGACCGTCTGTTGGCTGATGTATTCTGGAGGGCTTTGCCATACCCTCTCCAGCACTGGATCAGCCAGGTGTCTCCTGGTAATGCCCTTGAGATGGTAGACCTGGTGGAATACTATGAGGCTACCAGGAATCTACAGGGGGGTTCTTTTGGGAGGGGGGCAGTCAAACCCCGGAAATCTCCACCCCATGCCCGGCGACTTGTGCCAACAAAACCCGCCCAGGATGTACCCCCTATGGACCTGGCTCCGATAGTCTGCTGGCAGTGCCAGGAGCCTGGCCACGTAAGGGCTGACTGTCCCAGTCGGGGTGACCCCATGAACACGAACTATGGCTACCGCCACTCATTATATGCCAGAAGGTTGTGTGCCTCTAGTACCCCAGAGACTATAGACAACAACCACTTGTGCCAGGTGGAAGTAGAAAACACTCTGGCGGTGGCATTGCTGGACTCAGGGAGTCTGGTGTCCCTGGTAAGTGCTACACTAGTAAGGCCCGCTGAGTATACTGGCCGGAAAGTCGGGGGAATGTGTATTCATGAAGACTTAAGACTACCCCACCGCTGTGGTGTCTCTATTCACGGTTGCCGGCAGATGGACCCATGAGTGGCCGTCGCCACCAATCTACACTATGAACTAATAAAGAGAGAGACTTCCCGACACTGTGGCCTGCTACGAGAATTACAGATACCCATGAGACAGGGGTAACCCTAGCAGAGTGGCCCTGCTCAGGGGGGAGACCAGAACCCTGGGAACCCGAGACCGAAGGGCAAGCGGTAGTGGTGACCCCCACTTTGGTGGAAAGGGGAGGACACAACCCCACTAAGTGTGATGGTGTGAAAAGTGGAGAACTTGCTACCGGGTCCTGAATTGGCAGGCCTCAATGTCCCCGAGGATAATTTTGGTACCGTCCAACGACGGGACCTAACCCTATCTGGAACCTGGGAAAATGTGTTAATAGTAGATGGTGAACCACAACAACCTGGGGCAGTGTCAGTGTTTCCCCGTTTTGTGTTTCATCAGTATATTCAGAGAGGGGGAAGAGTTTTGTAAGTCTTGCCCGACCTGCCAGATAACTAGCCCCCAGCCACATTTCCGTAGTCCCCTAGTACCTTTCCCGATTATCGAGGTACCGTTTGACCGAATAGCTATGGATCTCATAGGCCCTGTACCGAAGTCCGCCAGAGAGCATCAACACATCTTAATCATCCTAGACTACGCCACTCGGTACCCGGAGGCGGTGTCACTGCGACAGACCTCGTCCAAACTCAGAGCAAAGGAGTTAATGGAAATGTTTTCCCGAGTAGGACTACCTAAAGAGGTTCTGACCGACCAAGGGACCCCTTTTATGTCCAAGGTGATGAGGGAACTCTGTAAGTTGCTGCACATAAAACGGACGGTGCTGGTAGAAAGGTTAACCAAACATTAAAAAATATGTTGAAAAGGGTAGTGTCTAAAGATGGGAAGGACTGGGACCTCCTTCTGCATATCTCATTTTCGGCAGTGCGAGAGGTACCCCAGGCCTTTACTGGGTTCTTTCCCTTCGAACTGCTATATGGCAGACAACGCTTGCGGTCTCTTGGACATGGCCAAAGAGGTGTGGGAAAAACAACCCACTCCACATAAAGTGTCATTGGTATGTTACCCAGATGCAAGATCGGATAGAGACAGTGTTGCCTCTTGTTAGGGAGCATATGGAGGCAGCTCAGCAAGCCTAGAGTCGGGTCTATAATCGGCAGGCTCGGGTCCAGATCTTTAACCCGGGTGATCGGGTTTTGGTTTTGGTGCCGACCGTGGACAGTAAGTTCCTGGCTAGGTGGCAGGGACCCTACTAGGTACTCGAGAAAAATGGAGATGTAAACTACAAGATACACCAGCCAAGGCGGCAAAAGCCGGAGCAGGTTTACCATGTAAATTTACTCAAACCATGGAAAGATAGGGAAACCTGTACTGAAGACAGCCCGCAGTCCAGTTTTCTAGGAGAAGTGGTTCCGGCCCCTCTGTCTGATGCAAAAGGAAGCGGCTGCCACAGTAAAAATTGCAGCCTCTCCTCTAAACAGACTCAGGAGGCCAGGGAGTTCATTAGTCGGAAAACGGATGTGTTCTCGGACATCCCTGGACGCACTTCCATAATCCAGCATGACATTGTTACTAAGCCTCAGGCTAAAGTCTGGCTAAAACCATACCAGGTACCCGAAGCTCGGCGACAAGCCATCTCAGAGGAGGTGCAGCTAATGTTGCAGCTAGACGTCATTGAGGAGTCAAAAAGTGAGTGGGCCAGTCCTATAGTATTGATACCCAAGGCCGGACGGGAAGTTGCGGTTTTGTAACGACTTTCGTAAACTTAACGTTAATTTCTAAGTTCAATGCATATCCCATGCCCCGGAGAGGATGAGCTAGTCGAGAGGTTAGGACAAGCATGGTACTTTTCTGTTTTAAACCTCAAGAAAGGTACTGGCAGGTGCCCTTAACGGAGGCTGCTAAAGAGAAAACTGCCTTCGTAACACCTGAGGGGCTGTATCACTATAATGTATTACCCTTTGGTCTGCATGGCGCCCCCGCCACTTTTCAGCCACTTATGGACATTGTGCTTCGTCCACATCGTCGGTATGCTTCGGCTTACCTGGACGATATTGTCATCCACAGTACCGACATGGAAAGTCACCTACCCAAAGTGCAGGCTGTAGTGGACCTCCCTTCGGAAGGCTGGACTAATCGCTAACCCGAAAAAATGTGCGATAGGGTTAGAGGAGACTAAGTACCTGGGGTATGTGATTGGGCGTGAAGTCAATCAAACCCCCAAGTAAACAAAATAGAGGCGATAAGAAATTGGGCCCGACCTGTCACCACTAGGCAAGTAAAGTCATTCCTAGTGGAGAGAGAGTGCCTGGCCATCAAGTGGAGGTGAGCGAAGCTGGCCCCCCTTCAATCAGCACAAACAAAAACTCCAGTGTGTTTCTTTAGTGCTACGTTTGTGCTGTTTTGTGCCGCAAAAATTAACATTTGTGCTGCTTTTATTTTAAAGATAATAGCAACTGTTTGTTTCAACATGATGACATCACCAGCCCCCCTACAACAGCAAAAAGACATGAAACTTGCTGGATGGTTAGTGCTACGTTTGTGCTGGTTTGTGCCGTTTAAATCTCCATTCTACCTCCTTTCGTTTTTGAGTTATTAGCCATTTATTAAAAGGTCACCAAAGGTCACCCAGCCCCCCATCACAAGCCAAAAGACACAAAACTGGGCCGGTTGGTTAGTGCTACGTTTGTGCTGGTTTGTGCCGTTTAAATCGACATTCTACCTCCTTTCGTTTTCGAGTTATTAACCATTTATTGAAAGGTCACCAAAGGTCACTCAGCCCCCCCATCACAGCCAAAAGACACGAAACTGGGCCAGTTGGTTAGTGCTATGTTTGTGCTGGTTTGTGCCATTTAAATCTACATTCTACCTCATTTCGTTTTCGAGTTATTAACCATTTATTGAAAGGTCACCAAAGGTCACCTAGCCCCCCATCACAGCCAAAAGACACGAAACTGGGCCGGTTGGTTAGTGCTACGTTTGTGCTGGTTTGTGCCGTTTAAATCTCCATTCTACCTCCTTTCGTTTTCGAGTTATTAACCATTTATTCAAAGGTCACTCAACCCCCCATCACAGCCAAAAGACACGAAACTGGACTGGGTGGTTAGTGCTACGTTTGTGCTGTAGAAATTAACATTTGTGCTGCTTTTATTTGTAAGATAATAGCAACTGTTTGTTTCAACATGATGACATCACCAGCCCCCCTACAACAGCAAAAAGACATGAAACTTGCTGGATGGTTAGTGCTACGTTTGTGCTGGTTAGTGCCGTTTAAATCTCCATTCTACCTCCTTTCGTTTTTTGAGTTATTAGCCCATTTATTAAAAGGTCACCAAAGGTCACCCAGCTCCCCATCACAGCCAAAAGACACAAAACTCGGCCGGTTGGTTAGTGCTACGTTTGTGCTGGTTTGTGCCGTTTAAATCTACATTCTACCTCCTTTCGTTTTCGAGTTATTAACCATTTATTTTAATAAATGGTTAATAACTCGAAAACGAAAGGAGGTAGATGGAGATTTAAACGGCACAAACCAGCACAAACGTAGCACTAACCAACCGGCCCAGTTTTGTGTCTTTTGGCTGTGATGGGGGCAGCACAAATGTTAATTTTTGCGGCACAAAACAGCACAAACGTAGCACTAAAGAAACACACTGGAGTTTTTGTTTGTGCTGATTAAAGGGGGGCCAGCTTCGCTCACCTATCAAGTGGGCACTCGAGTTTCTCCGCTATTATTTGTTAGGGAGAAAGTTCTCTTGATGCACGAGCGAGAGTTTGTGTACTTTTCACGCTGCTTGTTGTTAGCGCAGGTGCACGGTACTCTACACAGAACGCCAACCAGCCATCACATGTGGGATTATTATGGGTGAGCGCATCATGATTTTTAACTTAACACAATTATGCACTTTATTAGCACAGGTGCACTTTATGATTTGTATATCAGCATCAATGAATCACAATTATGAATTTTGAGGAATACAATATATCATGTACATTGAAATCACATTTTTTATACATCATGTTTGACTTCTGATCCTGATATTGTAACTATGTAAAATCATGTTTATTGATTGATTCGAGATAATGATATGTATTTGAATACCACCTCTATATATACGCTTTTTGTGAGCACTCTTATCACTGCTTGACTCCATAGAGATGAGCTGAAATGTTGCATTGGGTTTAATAAAAGATCCACTTTTCTTCACAGAAGACCGGAGTGCTGCCTTGTTACCTACATTTTCTGTTGATTCTGGATTATACTAGTCCGAAATCCTACAAGGACTTTGCACCTAGTGCTGCTATCTTCCCTACGTCAGTATTATAGTAGTTATATTCTTGTACATAGAGACATTATTATAGAAGTTATATTCTTGTACATAGGAGCACTATTATAGTAGTTATGATCTTGTACATAGGAGCAGTATTATAGTAGTTATATTCTTGTACATAGGAGGCAGTATTATAGTAGTTATATTCTTGTACATAGGAGCAGTATTTTAGTAGTTATATTTTTTGTACATAGAAGTATTATAGTAGTTATATTTTGTAAATAGGAGGCAGTAATATAGTAGTTATATTCTTGTACATAGTAGGCGTATTATAGTAGTTATATTCTTGTACATAGTAGGCAGTATTATAGTAGTTATATTCTTGTAATAGTAGGCAGTATTATAGTAGTTATATTCTTGTATATAGTAGAGCAGTATTATAGTAGTTATATTCTTGTAAATAGGAAGGCAGTCTTACAGTAGTTATATTCTTATACATAGGAGGCAGTATTATAGTAGTTATATTCTTATACATAGGAGGCAGTATTATAGTAGTTATATTCTTGTACATAGGGGCAGTATTATATATACTATACTATACTATACTATACTATACTATACTATACTATACTATACTATACTATACTATACTATACTATACTATACTATACTATACTATACTATACTATACTATAGTAGGGCAGCACGGTGGCTCAGTGGTTAGCACTAGTGCCTTGCAGTGCTGGAGTCCTAGGTTCGAGTCTGACCAAGGACATCTGCATGGAGTTTGTATTTTCTCCCCATGTTTGTGTGGGTTTTCTCCCACACTCCAAAGACATACTAATAGGGACATTAGATTGGGAGCCCAATTGGGAACAGTTGGATGCTAATGTCTGTAAAGTGCTGTGGAATATAGTAGCGTTATATAAGTATAAATAAATGTAACACAGGAAGCAGTCTAACATTTAGAAGTGGCGGAGAATCTGCCCAGTTATGTCTTTGTAACTTCAGCGATCCATCGTTAGGTATAGGGGTTATTAAGACTGGCTTCTAAAACACTGGTCCTAATAAATGTGCCCCTTGGGCCTCATGCACACGACCGTTTTTTGGGTCCGCATCCAAGCCGCAGTTTTTGCGGCTCGGGTGCGGACCTATTCACTTCAATGGGGCCTTAAAAGATGCGGACAAAGGCCCCCCAAAGAAAATATAGCGGACAAGAATTTTTGCGGACAAGAATAGGCATGTCTACAATGGGCCGCCTGTTCCGTTCCGCAAATTGCGGAAGGCACATGGGTGGCTTCTGTTTTTTGCGAATTCATGGTTTGCGGACAGCAAAAAACGGCACGGTCGTGTGCATGTAGCCTTAGTGAACGCGTGTATGTATCAGTCAGGAATGCAGTACATGTATTTATGAATCACGCCATGATTGTTTGCAATTCAGAGAAAGACAAATAGCCGAGCAATATGCAGCCTAAATGCTTTTGAAAACGAGACGGCCCTGCTTAGTAAAATACAGTAATAGTATACAGGAAGAAAGGATGAACCTACTTTGTAAAAGCTCAGATGATGGATCATCTGCTGAGGATTTCTGAGCCAGGCTGAAAGTCTTCAGCAGCTCGTTCAATGGATTATTTCCAGAAACTACTGCCAGGAAGCTGATATTTTAAAATGCAGACTAATATGGCAGCAGTAAATGAAATGTTTGTTAGCGCCACATGCATAACAAAGGGGAAGCCCCATGACAGATGGACAATTCAGCTACTTATCGCAGGTGATTTATGTACAGGGAGTGCAGAATTATTAGGCAAGTTGTATTTTTGAGGATTAATTTTATTATTGAACAACAACCATGTTCTCAATGAACCCAAAAAACTCATTAATATCAAAGCTGAATATTTTTGGAAGTAGTTTTTAGTTTGTTTTTAGTTTTAGCTATTTTAGGGGGATATCTGTGTGTGCAGGTGACTATTACTGTGCATAATTATTAGGCAACTTAACAAAAAACAAATATATACCCATTTCAATTATTTATTTTTACCAGTGAAACCAATAAAACATCTCAACATTCACAAATATACATTTCTGACATTCAAAAACAAAACAAAAACAAATCAGTGACCAATATAGCCACCTTTCTTTGCAAGGACACTCAAAAGCCCTGCCATCCATGGATTATGTCAGTGTTTTGATCTGTTCACCATCAACATTGCGTGCAGCAGCAACCACAGCCTCCCAGACACTGTTCAGAGAGTGTGTACTGTTTTCCCTCCTTGTAAATCTCACATTTGATGATGGACCACAGGTTCTGAATGGGGTTCAGATCAGGTGAACAAGGAGGCCATGTCATTAGATTTTCTTCTTTTATACCCTTCTTGCCAGCCACGCTGTGGAGTACTTGGACGCGTGTGATGGAGCATTGTCCTGCATGAAAATCATGTTTTTCTTGAAGGATGCAGACTTCTTCCTGTACCACCTGCTTGAAGAAGGTGTCTTCCAGAAACTGGCAGTAGGACTGGGAGTTGAGCTTGACTTCCATCCTCAACCCGAAAAGGCCCCACAATCTCATCTTTGATGATACCAGCCCAAACCAGTACTCCACCTCCACCCTTGCTGGCGTCTGAGTCGGACTGGAGCTCTCTGCCCTTTACCAATCCAGCCACGGGCCCATCCATCTGGCCCAAGACTCACTCTCATTTCATCAGTCCATAAAACCTTAGAAAAATCAGTCTTGAGATATTTCTTGGCCCAGTCTTGACGTTTCAGACTTGTGTGTCTTGTTCAGTGGTGGTCGTCTTTCAGCCTTTCTTACCTTGGCCATGTCTCTGAGTATTGCACCACCTTGTGCTTTTGGGCACTCCAGTGATGTTGCAGCTCTGAAATATGGCCAAACTGGTGGCAAGTGGCATCTTGGCAGCTGCACGCTTGACTTTTCTCAGTTCATGGGCAGTTATTTTGCGCCTTGGTTTTTCCACACGCTTCTTGCGACCTGTTGACTATTTTGAATGAAACGCTTGATTGTTCGATGATCACGCTTCAGAAGCTTTGCAATTTTAAGAGTGCTGCATCCCTCTGCAAGATATCTCACTATTTTTGACTTTTCTGAGCCTGTCAAGTCCTTCTTTTGACCCATTTTGCCAAAGGAAAGGAAGTTGCCTAATAATTATGCACACCTAATATAGGGTGTTGATGTCATTAGACCCACACCCCTTCTCATTACAGAGATGCACATCACCTAATATGCTTAATTGGTAGTAGGCTTTCGAGCCTATACAGCTTGGAGTAAGACAACATGCATAAAGAGGATGATGTGGTCAAAATACTCATTTGCCTAATAATTCTGCAAGCAGTGTAAAAGAGAAGGTTAGGGAGGTGAGCGAATCGACTTCAGAGACATTATTATAGTAGTTTTATTTATGCGCATAGGAGCAGTATGCGGTTCGCATAAAACTTTGTTCTAATACTGTACGAAGCAGCGAGCTCCGTACAGTATTAGAATGTATTGGCTCGATGAGCCGAAGTTAGACTTCGCAGAATAACTTCATAAATTAATTTGTACTGTAAAAAAAAACATTTCCCGAACTCGGTATCGGTTCCAAGGAAGCAATAACTTAAGGCTCATCGGAGCCAATACATTCTAATACTGTATGGAGCTCCTGACTCCGTACAGTATTAGAACAAAGTTTTTTTTTTTTTTCAATAAACTTAATTGAGGGGGAAAAATGCGTGTACAAAATCGCATAAATCAGAAAGTCTCTTACAAAGTGCTTGTTACAAACATATGTCAGGTGTTACTTCACTTGGTCTCACAAAAGATGTTTATAGTTTTTTGTACAATCCATTCTCAATAAGATAGATATAGCATATCATTGTACCCCATTCTATTATTATTTCCCCCCCAACTTCCCTCCCTGTCCCAAACAATAGTAATCTGAAAGTATAACAATACATATCTATAAATACTCATCCCCATTTGTGTACAATTGGAATGATACCATTCAGTGTGGATCAGTGTTTACTTCTAGCCAACGGACAGTTTCCCTAAAGTGCCTTTAGCCTGCTCCCCCAAATTACCATAATGTGTTCTGAAATGGAAGCATCAATTCTTTCAATTCTTCTTGAGGTAGTGCACGGATTTAAAATTTTCTCCACTTTTCTCCACTCTCCAATTTCAAAAAGGCTGTTGTAGTTTTTCCTTTATGTTTCTCTGCCTCTAATCGATCCATGTATAGAATATGCTTCATAGTACCGATTACCTCATCTAATGTAGGAATGGTGGGATATAGCAGTGCCTTAATAAGCATTTTTTCACAGCCAATAAAAACAGATGTACTCCTTTAACCTCCAATCACTTGAGTTTGATCACCCTCCTGATTCTCGGAATGCATTGAAATATGCATTGTTGTGGAGAAAGACTTACTTTCACTTCCCAGACTTCTTTAATATAATCCATCACTTGCCTCCAAAGCTGTGAAATATTAGGGCATTCCCATAGGCCATGTAATAAATTAGCCTTTGGCAGTTGACACTTCGGGACAGCTCCTAAGGTAGTGCGCAGGGGCATCCCTGTACGGAGAATCAAAAAGCGTATGTTGCTTTATGAATAATACGAAATTGCTTCTCTCTCCAGGTTTCTCTCCATACCTGCCCTAATCTTCGCGGTCAACGAGTCGTCTTGTAGCTCTCTTTCCCATTTTTTTAAAAACAGTCTTCCCCAAGCTATGGTTTGGGCGCTTTGGATTCGATTGTTATAAGTTAGCTAGCTTCTCCCACCCTGCCAATTAGCCCCTCGAACCAAGCCAATCTGTCACCTGTCGCCCAAATTTGTTTGCGCACAAAATGATTTTTAATCTGTTTATATGGCAGAACATGAGAATTTGAAAATAGGAATTTGTGCTGAACTTCTTTCCAGGACATAATCTCCAGTCCTGAAGGAGTCAATAAGTGTCACGAGGGTGTCAAGAACCACGCCTGACTCCGTTATACCCGGGGTCAGGAAGTCGCAGCGGTTGGCTGCGCGCTCTATGTAAGATAGGGCTGTTTCCTTATGGTAGCTTTCTGGGTTTGCTTTGCAACCCTTTTGGCTCACTCAGGGATCCGTAGCTCCCTTCTCCTCAGCTGTTCCTTGTCCAGCACTCCCAACCTCCTTATATTCCCCTCTCACACTTCTCTGGTTGCCAGATATAGAGCTTCCTGCCTGGACATCTATTCTGACCCTCTGGAGCTGTGTTGCTGCGTTCTCTGGTTGTTGGTCCAGAACGCTACCCTCCGGATCCCTGTTGGACCTTTGTGGTCTGCTGTGGTCGCCCACCTGGGTGTATGTATTTGTCTGTATTGTCTGTCCTCTCCCTGGTGTTTCCCTCTTAGTGTCAGTGGTGCGGACTAGCGATCCCACCGGCCCGTTCACTATCTAGGGCTCATTTTAGGGGAAGCCAGGGTTTAGGCTCGTGATCGCCGCACGGGTGAGAGGAAACCCGTCTAGGGACGTCAGGGCAGTCAGGTGCCAGCCGCAAGGAGAGTCAGGGGTCACCACCTTTCCCTTTCCCTTGGGCAGGGCTTTCCCTTTTCCCTCCCTGTGCGTGACGCCGGTCATTACAATAAGTCTCTTAACTTGACCAGCCCCTTTTCCTCCCATTTATGGAACATTTTAGACTCCCGTCCAAAAGGGAAAGCCGGGAGCGACCAGAGAGGCATGTGGGGAGTAATATACATCGGTAATCTGTATATTTTCCTGATGGCTCTCCATGCAGCTATAGTGTCTTTTATCAGGGTATAGGATTTCACCCCTGAAGGCAAATTTCTTACTCTAGAATGTAGAAGTGCAACCAAATCCCAGGGGGCAACCAAAGCACTCTCCAACTCTATATTTTAGAAAAAAAAGATCCAATCTCTAATATGTCTAGCTAGGGCTGCCAGGTTGTAGCTTCCTATATTTGGGAGGTGAATTCCCCCTTCCCATTTTGTCAGGCTTAGTTTTTCATAGCTAATTTTCGGGCGTTTCTTATTCCATAGAAATCGGGTGAAACTTTTATTTAATCTGCTCACGTCTGTGTGTTTAATTAGCAGAGGAATTGTCTGCATTGGGTATAATAATCTCGCAAAGCTAATCATTTTTATCAGATGGGCCCTCCCGAAGAGGGATAATGTGAGGCTAGACCATCTGTCTAATTCCTTTTCAATCTTCTGTATGAGAGGTGTGTAATTCAATGAGTATAAAGAAGCTGGCAATTTTCCTATTTTAATACCTAGGTATGTCAAACAATGTGGGACCACTTCCACTCCCTCGTATTTATTAGATTGGGGCACCTTCTCCGATAATAGTAACAATTGACTTTTTTTACTGACATTAATCTTGTAACCCGTCTCAGAGCCATAGTAGAGTATAGTCTCCACTATTTTTCTCAAATGTTTCTTGGGATCAGATATGAATAACAGGACATCATCCACAAAACTATCAGCTTCACTTCCCTTTTTACCCACCCTAACTCCCTCAAAAGTGTCAGATTGGATCAAATATGCTACCAATGGCTCTAAGGCTAAATTAAAAAGAAGGGGGTGAGAGGGGACCACCCTTGCCTGGTTCCCTTTGTGAGTACAAATGGGTCAGAAAGGTATCCCGGAAGACTGACCCTTGCCTGTGGCCTGCTATACATACCATCCAGTGCCATTCGGAACGAACCCCTGACTCCAAAGGCATCCAGAGCCCATCCCAACCATCGCCAGTTAACATTATCAAAAGCCTTTTCGGCGTCTAGCGATAAAAAGGCTGGTTGGTTATTACTCGATCTGTTGTGGGCTAGATGATCCTGCACAGCAAGCACAGTTCTAATATTAGTCACCGCCGCTCTCCTTCTAGTAAAGCCCACCTGGTGCGGACCTAAGAGGTCCGGCATGTAATTTGCCAATCTATTTGCTAGAATCTTAGAGAAGATTTTCAAGTCTTGATTGATTAGCGATATTGGTCTGTATGAACTAGTTAAGCTCGGGTCCTTGCCTGGTTTCAAGATAACTTTGATGTAGGGCCATGTTCCCTGTAGGCATCATAGCCCCGCCTTCCATGAAAAAAATTGAACAATCTCGTCAAAGTTGGCGTGATTTTCTGAGTCAGTAATTAAAAAAACTCCTCTGTATACCCATCAGGGCCGGGAGCCTTGCAGTTTTTTAGGTTGTTTATAGTTAGCTTCACCTCTCCTTCCGTAATAGGAGTATTTAAATGTGATAGTCGGGGCAAACGGACCTTCCCCAAAAGCTCCTTACCGCGAGATCCCTCACAGGGTTCCTGAGAGTACAGCTTATTATAAAATTTCCCGAAACATTGCGTGATAGTTTTTAAGTCTCTTATTTCCCCTCCATCTTCCTCTATAATTTTATTAGGTCCCCCACTCCCTCTCTGAGCTTTAACTAGATTAGCTAGCATTTTACCCGTCTTATTTCCGAACTTGAAGAATTCCGCTGACTTTAGATTTAAAAACATTATCGTTTTCAATTCTAGATAATGATCATATGAAGCTTTGCCGTGACCCAATTAATCCTATTTAGGGGCGAGGGGTCCGCCAGGAAGGAGATATACGCTTGTAGTACCATTTCAGTAGCCTGTCTATACTGATCTTGTACTGTTTTCCTTTTTGCTGATGCATATGAAATTATATTTCCCCTGAGAACAGACTTGGCTGTTTCCCAAAACAGGACATTATCTTCCGTGTGTGATTTGTTATTTTCTGTAAACTCCCACCACCAGCCCTTCAACCTATCGTGAAAGTCCTCGTCACGAGAGCAAGTGATTGGAAATCCTCCAAGTATAATCGGTGCCTCTAGGCGCTATCTCTCTTATATGAACTACCTGGGGAATAATCTGAAATAATTAGATCTGTAATCTCCGCCATATCTACCCTCTGCATAAGCAATTGTGAGGACAAAATATAGTCAATCCTTGACCATGAATGCTGAGCATGGGAGTAGTGGGTAAATTCCCTTTCCATCGGGTTGAAAAATCTCCACACATCATTCATACCTGTGGCTTCCAAAAAGGGTTCTAAGGAAAAGTTTCCCTGAGCTTTAGGTACTACATCAGTGCAGGAGTATTTACGATCTTCTTCCATCTTCCTTACCGCATTAAGATCCCCTGCCATTAGTATCTGCCCCCCTGCCCTCCTTCAAAATAACTGGAACCAATGCCTTGTAAAAGATTGGCTGTACCACGTTAGGACCATATATATTAAACATGGTCAGTTCACCTGCATCTGTCTCTATTTTGGTCATTGTAATGGATCTCCCTGGCAGCCCGACCGGGGTACCTCCGTCGATTGATGCTCCTAGTGCTTCCCGAGGACTCCAAGCTCTCCACTTGACACCATAAGCACTGCAGACCCCACAAACCGCCGAAGTTTGGTTGAGGTCTCACCGTCTCCTACCCACCCTGGACCTACGACAAGGCTCCAGGCTCCAGTGGGTGAACCTCTCCTAAATCCAGAGAGTAGGAAACAGCTCTTACAAGAGCTAGGAGTTATAGCCAGGGGAGTATACAGCGTGTACCAATCCCATACACATGAGACAAGGCTCTATGTTGAATGTTAAAACAGGAACTCTTTATTGAACACACAAGCATTGACTTATATACACATTTTCCAACAAGGGTACCACCCCCGTGGACCTGGTTGGGAACTGAGGGACATGACATAGCAGCCAATCCTTTACAGTTTAAACACAAAAACTAACCCTATTCAACAAACACAATGTCATTGTCTGTGACGCAATTAACAAACACAACATGCAAACAGACATCTTCACCCCCTCCATAATGAATGAATAGGGACAGTGGAGACACATGTGATGGGATTATCTACTGAGTGTATCATATGGTGATCTACTCATCTAGGAGTCGGCTGCTATTATAATCAACTATCTTAATCCCAATCAGTGGGAGTCTCAGTGCAGGGTTAACCCTTTTTGTGTTGCTGAATCCACACCATGCCTTTTTAATGGGCAATAGGAAATATGAGGCATATAAATTACACACATAAAATCAGGGTTCATAGTTCCTTGTAACCCCAAAAGGTCTTAGGGGGTCTCCATAGTTCTCGGTCCCATAGTCTGTAGGAAGGAGGCTGGCCCTCAGGCTCTCAAGCAGCCCCAGTGATGGTTCAGTCCGTCACAGTCATCAACACCCTTCCCTCATCATCACTATGGCTTGCTATTAGTTTATGACGTAAAGTCTGTGTATTAAGGTCAGTACTCCTGCTTTCTCCCCTGTGTCGGGTGAACCATATACTTGACCCACCCATAGGCACTTCATTCGCCAAAATATCTGCCTCCCAGGTGTGTCTCCTGTAGTAAAGCAATGTCCGCCCCAAGTTTCTTTAAATGTCGTAAAATCGTCATTCTCTTATGTGGGGCCTTTAGGCCTTTTACATTCCAAGTCACAATTTTCATGACCTAGTAATATCTTTGATCATGTCAGGAGACCCACCCGGGGGACGCCGATCCCTTCTAAATAACACACTTTGAGGCATATCTTTGCATTCATGGAGTAAAACTAGACAAAGAAAATCCTCCCCCCCCTTTCCCCAACATCCCAACAACTGTCCTTTCAGGAGGTAAAACGAACCAACAATATAGTAATTTAGACTTCACTTTTTTCGCCCCATTCTGGCTAGGTTTGTTGGCATACACATAACCAGAATACATATTCATCTAAGTCATACCCTGACTTCAGTGCCCGTCAATGTAAAGGCAATAGTCCATCTCTCTGTGGACCGATAGAACTGTTTTCTCAGTTTAATCAAAGTCCTGCAGAGGAATCTTCAACAATTTACCTTTATTTATGAATGTCTCAGTCCCATTCCGGGCTTGACGCTTGACTTTGCTCTCTTCGTTGAGTAGTTGGAGAGGAACCAGGACGGTTTCTGAGAGGAAGTCCTTAATGGTAATTCCCCCTCTGGGAGGTGCAGACTGAAGTAGATTCAGGCTGGTCATCCAAGTGTTTTCTGGCTTCCGCCGGAGTGTGGTACGTTTCAATGGTGCCCCACCTTTCTAAAGATCTGAGGGTAGCCGGGTAGATTAGCGCAAAGTTCACTTTATCCTGAGCAAGCTGTGTGCAGATAGCGGAGAACGCTCTCCGTTTCCTAGCGACTTCGGCCGAGTAGTCCCCAAACAGTAAGATCTTATGCCCACAAATTTGTATCGGGCGAGTTTGCCGTTCTGTATTTATTTAGGAGGACTTCTTCTCTCGGCGTCATTAAGGTATTTTTACCATCGTGGCTCTGGGTCTTTGACCTAATCCCTCTTTAGGAGCGTCTCTTATAGGACCGATGCGGTGTGCTCTTTCAACGGTCATCTGCTGTTGCAGCCCTCATGCCTGGGTATGTTCCACTGCGCAAATTTGAACTAACTGGTTAGGGGGGATCGATTCAGGAAGTCCCACAATTCTCAAATTATTCCATCATGAACGTTTCTCCAGATCGTCGATTTTATTTCTGAGGATCCGGTTTTCCTTGAGGTGTTTTCCGCCAAGTTATGCGTTTTTTCAAGCTCGTCTTCCATATCTCCTACCCTCTGTTCTAGCTCCTGCAATTGGAGCGTATGTTGTGCGATCTCCCCCTGTATTTGCTGAAGACATGTGGCCACCGTAGCTTCAAGGGATGCTTTAATGTCAGGCTCCAGCAAGTTTGCCACTTCTATGGCCAGCTCTTTACATGGGAGCTCCAGCCCCTGCCCCTGAGAAAGGGCTTGAATCTTCGTAAGATGTACCTCGATTTCTGCTGGCTGTACTGGAGGCTGAGAAGAAGAGCGAGTGGGTCTTTGGTGCCGGTCCGCCAGCTTGCTCTGTAACTTGCAGGGCGATGCGTCTAGTTGTGAGAGCAGAGTTACTGATGTCTGGGTGCCGCCGCGCACTAAGTATTTTTACATCTGCAGTATCCCCACTACTGGAGGTGTTTTATGGGAGCTTTCGTCCCGTTTTGCGGCAGTTACCCCGACTAGTTGTGTCCGGGCACTCGGAGCTGTCTTTCACTACCTCCTCATGGGTGCGCGCTGGAACCCGGAAGTCTAGAACAAAGTTTTATGCGAATCGCATACTGCTCCTATGCGCATAAATAAAACTACTATAATAATGTCTCCTATGTACAAGAATATAACTACTGTAATGCTGCCTCCTATGTACAAAACACAACTACTATAATACTAGACCTAAGTACAAAAATAACTACAATAATGTTCTATGTTGAAGAATATAACTATTATAATACCGCCTCTTATTTTCAAATTGTCACTTCTTCTATAATACAGTTTATATAAAAGAATATAACTATTATAATACTGCCCCTATGTACAAGAATATAGCTACTATAATACTGCCTCCTATGTACAAGAATATAACTAATATAATACTGCTCCTATGTACAAGAATATAGCAACTATAATACTGCCTCCTATGTACAAGAAATATAGCTACTATAATACTGCTCCTATGTACAAGAATTTATCTACTATAATACTGCTCCTATGTACAAGAATATAGCTACTATAATATTGCTCCTAAGTACAAGAATATAGCTACAATGGGGGGCGGAGCCTAGCCACGCTGCTGAATGGCCGCACGAGCTGAGCTCCTCCAGCATTCCGGCTCATTTGCCCTATATAAGCCTACAATTTGCCTGATTATGGGGAAACCTGGCAGAGAAAAGAACAGAGGAACTTCAGAGTCCACCCCACTGCGTTCCAAACAGCCTGAGATGGAGAAGTTTCTTAGGAAAAATGTCGAGGTTTACCGCGCAGAAAGGCCCCAATATGGCGACGTCTGCTGCACAAGACTCTGACGCCGGGGAACTATCAGATGCAGGCAGCGGCTCCGATGTCTCGGATAAGAGACCCAGAGACCCACCTCTCTCAGAACGAACCCTGCGTCGGGTCCTTGAATCTGCCCTCTCGCCTTTGAAACAAGACGACATGAAGCATCTGGGGCAGAGAGTGGTGGTGTTAGAAGCCACTCAGGAGGCCATTATGACCTATGAAGGTAAAGCGTCGGAGGTACTGGCGTCTCATAAGGCCTTACTGAACGATGCCTTCCTGAAATTGGAAGATCAAGAGAACCGCAGCCGCCGGCGCAATATCCGCATCCGCGGCCTACCTGAGTCGTTTGCTGCGGAGGCCTTACCGACAGTGGCACGTGAATTGTTTTCCAAGCTGCTTGATCCTGACAGAGCGGCGGGAATCGTGGTGGAACGCATACACAGGGCGTTACGCCCCAGGCCTAAACCGCAAGAACCGCCACGTGATGTAATCTGCGGCTTATTGAGCTACGTTGATACCGCAGCCATCCTTAAAAGCCAAAGAGAAATGGAGGTACTGAAATATGAAAATACCCCGATCCAGATGTTCCGGGACATTGCGCCATCCCCCTTGGCCAAACGGCGCCTTCTCAAGCCTCTCCTGGAAATCCTGAGGAAAACCTATTTCTACCTCCCCAGAATAGGAGATGACTGTTGCTCACCTCCATGCTATACGGGTTACTAAAGGCGGACTTGACCTTTCTACATTCCAATGTTTTCAATGTTTTTTACATTTTCAATGTTTTATTTTTGTGGCCTATCTCTTAATTGGGGCTTAATGTTCTCATATGATGCATAAACGGATCTGTGCCGTTTCACTGCTGTTACGGGAAGCTACCTCTGGGACAACGCATTCTGTTCCTTACTGCAGGGTGATGTCCGGACGGATTAAGATGCTGGACACATTTTTTGATTTTGGTCTCTTTTGTTCAGACCAATAGGTGCTTTACTTTTCCCCCTCGCCAGTCCAACCCTGTCTTGGCTGGTGATAGGTAGAGTACCAACCCCTCCTCGGACGGGTGTCTTGTCTGAGTTACTCATTTGTCAACTTGACATGTTTAATGTTCTCTCATTAATTTTTTGTTCTTTTGTGTTTCCCTCACCTTCTTTCCCCTCTCCTGCTCATATCATCTGTGTGCTTTTCCATACTTCCATGGATGTATTATGCATTTATTCACCTGAATGTATGCAGTAATGTCCTCTATAGTAGTCGCCTCACTAAACGCGCATGGGCTGAACGAGCCATGTAAAAAGTCTCAAACACTATCTCTCCTTCTGAAAGATAAGGTCTCTGTGGCCTTTTTGCAAGAGACCCATTTCAAGATGGGCAAAATTCCTAAACTTCCCCCTAAGAAATTTGTCCAGTGGTTTCACAGTACTCATGATTCCGCCAGCAGAGGGGTTAGTATAGCGGTGCATAAATGCCTCCCCTTTAAACACGCAGCTATCCTAGCAGACCCTGAGGGCAGGTACATTTTTGTAAGAGGCTTACTGGGCGAGTCTCCAGTGACCTTTGCTAACCTGTACGCTCCCAATAAAGGCCAAGTACCATGGCTCGTTCAGACCCTTGCTGCGTTATCCTCCTTCTCAGAGGGCTTACTAGTATTGGGGGGGCGACTTCAATGTTGCCCTGGAGCCAGCGGTGGACACCTCGGCGGGTAGACCTTCTGTATCTTATAGACTCTTGAAAAGACTGAAAACCTCTCTGAGGAAACTTAAAGTATTAGATGTCTGGCGGGCCTTGAACCCCAATGGCCGAGATTATACATTTTACTCACATGCTAAACTATCTTTCCACAGATTGGATTATATTTTCCTGTCTGGTTCACATGTACGTAATGTCTCTGGAGCCCGGATAGGTAATATAACATTATCCGACCATGCCCCTGTTATTATTAACTTTTCCCTGTCCGGACCACAGAGAAAGAAGCGCTTGTGGCGTCTCAATGATACCCTGATCTTAGATCCTAGACACGCAGGTAAACTTAAGGCCTCAATATCTGAATTTTTCACGCTTAATGACACCCCAGATTCACCTCCTTCTCCTTCTATACTGTGGGAATCCATAAGGTGGTCCTAAGGGGGGAAACTTATTGCTTTGGGCGCTTTTGTGAAAAAACAAAGGACACAAGCCCTGGATGCCTTATTGGCGTCCATAGCCCGTCTGGAATCTTCTCACAAGGAATCTAGGGCTATAAGCACCCTAGCAGAGCTAATTGAAGCCAGAACAAAATTAAAAAATCTACTGAATGTCACCTCAGCAAAGTTGGTCCTACGTTCCCGATTCAAGGCCTATGCTCATGGGGATAGAGGAGACAGACTGATGTCGGCAATTGCCAAGAAGCAGTTTTCAGACTCCTTTGTTTCCTCTATTAAAGACTCCAAGGGCAAATTACATAAGTCCACCCCAGATGTCGCCAAGGCATTTTGCGCCTTCTATGAGGCCTTATATAATTTGCCATCCCCTAATGGGACTACCCCTGGAGATTTATCCAAGGCCACTGACAAATTTTTGCAGTCTCTAGACCTCCCCCTCTGTATCCTCATCAAAAGCTTCCCTTCTGACTAAGCCCATTTCTGACTCAGAGGTTCGCAAGGTCCCCATGTCTATCCCGTCAGGTAAAAGCCCCGGCCCTGATGGATTTTCCATTGCATATTATAAATCCTTTCAGGAAGTTTTAATCCCACGGTTCAGGAACTTGTGCAACTACCTTCTGACAGGGGGTTCTCTCGCTTCTCATTCCTTATTGGCGCACATTACTGTCCTCCATAAGGAAAACAAAGATCCAACATGCTGCAGTAACTATAGGCCAATATCCTTGCTTAATAATGATGTGAAGTGGTGGGCGAAAATTCTGGCTACTAGGCTCCAGGATGTTCTCCCTGACATTGTACATGAGGAACAAGTAGGTTTTGTCCATGGCAGACAGGGGTCTGAGAACACGGTGCGGCTTTTACATCTTGTGAATTGGGCCAAGAGATCCTCCAAGCCTTTAGTCCTGGTGAGCACGGATGCGGAAAAAGCCTTCGACAGGGTCAGCTGGCTCTTTATGTCGCGGACCCTGTCGAAGTTTGGCCTCCCAGACCAGTTCATTAGTGCTGTCAACACCCTATATTCGGCCCCCTCTGCCATGGTCAAGGTCAATGGAGCATTATCCCCACCATTTCGCATCACCAACGGGACAAGACAGGGGTGCCCCCTCTCCCCGGCACTATTTGTACTAGTTATGGAAACTCTTTTGTGTAAAATTAGATCGGACCCTGTTATTAGAGGCCTTCAGATTGGCCCACAAACCCATGTTACTGCAGCATTCGCGGATGACCTTTTAGTCATGACCTCCAACCCTGCAGAAGCCTTGCCCAAGTTGTTGAATACTTTTGAGGACTTTGGATTTGTATCCAACTTCAAAATAAATTATGGGAAATCCATGGCACTTAATATTTCTTGCCCCCAATCTGTAGTTAATAGTCTTAAACGTACCACCCCATTTGCCTGGGCCTCCAGAGACATTACATTTTTGGGAACGCATGTTTCGGCCAATATTCAGGACCTAGCATCCCTTAACTATGTTCCACTCCTGCAAGGGGTTCGCACCTATTTACAGAATCTTAAACTCCCTTTTGTTTCATGGATAGGGAGGAAAAACTATCTGAAAACTTTCATCCTCCCCAAATTTCTTTACTTGCTGCAAGCCATACCTATATGGTTGCCAAATTCATACTTTTCAGAGGTCCGCCGAGTGTTCACGCGCTTTCTCTGGAATGGCAAGTCACCACGCATTGCCTATTCTGTTCTTACAAGAGATAAGAGGTTTGGAGGCTTTGGGATGCCTGATGTAAAGTCATATTACACTGCTGTTCAGTATGTAGATGTGTAGCTGCCCTGACCCGCAAATCTAGCTCCCTTTGCTCACGGCTTGAATCTGTACTACTCACCAACCAGGACCAGCTTACTCTATGGGGTGTTAGACCCTTTTCAGCCAATCATTACGCCTCGTCCCCAGTTTGGAAGGGAATGCTAGTAGAATGGTCTAAAATGGTCCAATCCCAGCAGTTTAGCTTTCCTAATCCCTGTATGCCTCTCAAATTGTTACAGAGCTATATTCATCCTTCTGTGTCAAACCCCTCTGGAATTTGGTCTAGGCTCGCTGGCTTGTCCCTGCGGGATGTCCTTCTCCCAGATGGTAGTTTGCAATGGGATTTAATAATGGACCGCCCCGAAATTAAGACAGCTCCCTTTTTCCCATTTGGCAGATTTCAAGAGAGACACCAAGTTATGCGTTGGAACCTTTGCTAGTAGTAGCTCCCCTTCTTGGCTTGAGCAGAAAGTCCTGGCCCCTAGGCCTCCCCTTAGGCCATTATCCCAGATGTATAAGGAAATGCATTCCTCCTTACCACCAGAGTTCGGTTATGTGGCTTCTTGGGAACGAGAGCTTTCTGTGACACTGACGGAACCGGAGAGAGCCTTTGTTTTGGCCCACTCTCACGGCTTCAGTCGTTGTGTAAGAGTTCAGGAGAATTCTTTCAAGCTGTTAAGTAGGTGGTATAAAACTCCTGAATTCTTGCACAAACTTAATCCTGAGGTACCCGAAGTGTGCTGGAGGTGTGGCATAGAAACTGGTTCATTATCACATATCTGGTGGCTATGCATAAGATTCAGCCGTTTTTTGGAAACTAATAGAATCAATGATAAATAGCGTTTGCAAAACCAAAGTCGTCTTGGATGCCAAACTTGTCCTACTGTGGTGCCCTAATATCATGCTAACCCAGCCAAGAATAACCTCCCTACAATGCTGATCACAGCAGCTAGATTACTAGTTCCCTTTTTGTGGAAAACTGATTCCCCTCCAAATCTCAGTATGTGGACGGACAAGGTAGATCAAATTTACCGCTTTGAGGAACTGGTGCATTGGGAAACAAACTCACGCCACTGCTTCCTAAAGCTATGGTCCCCGTGGAAATCACATAGGAATTTCACATGATAGAGCAGGAACCCTTCCCTTCTTTGGTTTTTTCCCCCAACCTACCCTTTTGTCTCCCCCATTACCCCCCCCTCTCTCTTTTCTTTTCTTTTCTTTTGATGTATATTTCTGAAGAAGATGATAATCGCTGGTATTGTTTACACATGACTTGTATGCTGGATAACTATTGTGACTCTTAATGTTATGATACTGATGTCTTGTGTAGGCGTGTGGCCTTGTTTTCTTACCTCAATAAAAAGAAATATGGTTAAGAATATAGCTACAACTTAGATTGTGAGCCCCGTTGGGGATAGCTGAATGCTAATGTCTGTAAAGCACTGCTGAATATTGTAGCATTATATAAATGCATAAAATAAATAAATATTATAATACTGCTCTTATGTACAATGGAGGAATATAACTACTAAATACTGCTCTTATGTACAAGAATATTTAAGTATATAATACTGCTTCAATATACAAAAATATAACTATTATAATACTGCCCCTATGTACACTACGTGTGTTACCCGTCGCTGCTCCGCTACTTCTACTGGAACATTACTCATTGAACTAGTTCAATCAGTATGTCTCTGTAGTAGGGTTGTTTTGGGTATCGAACTTTCGATACCTAATCGATACTTTTAACCTGGTATTGATACGATACCGGGATTTGTCTTTTATCGATACAAGGCTGTGCGCCATGTTTCCTCAGCAGCACAGGAAAGAAGAAAGCAGTCTCTCCCTCTCCACTGTGCTGCTGCCACCAATGAGAGGAGAGAGGGGAGTAGGAGGGAAGGGGTTGTGGCCACTGCGCCACCAATGATAACTAACGTTTAATACATTACAAATGCAGGCGGCGGAAGAAACACATTGCCGGCACCCTGCCTCTTACAAAGCGCTGCAATCCGCGGCAATTAACCGCCGCGGACCGCAGCGCCCTGTCAGAGGCAGGGTGCCGGCAATGTGTTTCTGCCGCCAGCTGTATTTGTATATTAAACAATAATTATCATTGGTGGCGCAATGAGCCCTGCCCCCCTCCCCAGTATTAAAAACATTGGTGGCGCAGTGCGCCCCCCCCCCTCCACAGTATTAAAAGCATTGGTGGCACAGTGCACCCTCCCCACCTCCCCAGTATTAAAATCATTGGTGGCAGTGGTCACAGCCCCTCACCTCCTCTCATAGGTGGTACAGTGGCAGCTTCTGATCGGAGCCCCAGCAGTGTAATCCTGCGGCTCCAAACAGTTACCATGGCAGCCATGACACTACTGAAGCCCTGGCTGCCATGGTAATCTCCCTGCTGTCGTAAGCACAACGCCCAGGGCAGCAGGGAGAGAGTGAGATCCTATTCACCCTAATAGAACCCCCTGGATCTCACAGGCAGGAAGCTGTATGAGTAATACACACTGTATTACTCATACAGCCAATGCATTCCAATACAGAAGTATTGGAATGCATTGTAAAGGGGATCAAACCCCCAAAAGTTGAAGTCCCAAAGTGAGACAAATAATAAAGTGATTTTTTTTTTTAAAAAAAGTAAAGTTTTCCCCCACAAAAAATTAAAAGTTTCAAGAAAAAAAATAATAATTGCGAAATGAACCATTTTTTTGTCACCTTACATCACTAAAAGTACAACAGCAAGCGATCAAAAAGGCGTATGCCCGCCAAAATAGTACCAATCTAACGGTCACCTCATCCCGCAAAAAATTAGCCCCTAACTAAGACAATGGCCAAAAAAAATAAAAAAACCTATGGCTCAGAATATGGAGACACTAAAACATCTTTTTTTTTGTTTAAATAACCTCTTATTGTGTAAAACTTAAGTAAATAAAAAAAAGTATACATATTAGGTATTACCACGTCCGTAAGAACCTGCTCTATAAAAATATCACATGACCTAACCCCTCAGATGAACACCGTAAAAAAAAAAAAAACCTGTGTAAAAAAAAGCAATTTTTTTGTCACCTTACATCACAAAAAGTGTAATAGCAAGCGATCAAAAAGTCATACGCACCCGAAAATAGTGCCAATCAAACCATCACCTCATCCCGCAAAAATCATACCCTACCAAAATAATCACTCAAAAACTTAAAAAACTATGGGTCTCAGACTATGGTGACACTAAAACATGATTTTTTCTGTTTCAAAAATGAAATCATTGTGTAAAACTTACATAACTAAAAAAAAGCAGACATATTAGGTAACGCCGCGTCCGTAATAACCTGCTCTATAAAAATATCACATGACCTAACCCCTCAGATGAATACCATAAAAAATTAAAAATAAAAACGGTGTAAAAAAAGCAATTTTTTGTCACCTTACATCACAAAAAGTGTAATAGCAAGCGATCAAAAAGTCATACGCATCCCAAAATAGTGCCAATCAAACCGTCATCTCATCCCGAAAAAAATTAGTCTCTACACAAGACAGTCGCCTAAAGAATCATTTTTTTTAAATGCTTTGTTATGTAAAACTGAAACAAACAATATTTGGTATTGTTGCGTCCGTGACAACCTGCTCTATAAAAATACCACATGATCTAACCTTTCAGATGAATGTTGTAAATAACAAAATATAAAAATGGTGCCAAAACAGCTATTTCTTGTTACCTTGCCTCACAAAAAGTGTAATATAGAGCAACCAAAAATCATATATACCCTAAAATAGTAGCAATAATACTGCCACTCTATCCCGTAGTTTCCAAAATGGGGTCACTTTTTTGGAGTTTCTACTTTAGGGGTGCATCAGGGGGGCTTCAAATGGGACATGGTGTCAAAAAACCAGTCCAGCAAAATTTGCCTTCCAAAAACCGTATGGCATTTCTTTCCTTCTGCGCAATGTCATCTGCCCGTACAGCAGTTTACGACCACATATGGGGTGTTTCTGTAAACGACTGAATCAGGGCCATAAATATTGAGTTTTGTTTGGCTGTTAACCCTTGCTTTGTAACTGGCAAAAAATTATTAAAATAGAAAATCTGCCAAAAAAGTGCAATATTTAAATTTAATCTCTATTTTCCATTAATTCTTGTAGAAAACATAAAAGGGTGAACAAAGTTTGTAAAATCAGTTTTGTATACCTTGAGGTGTAGTTTCTAAAATGCGGTCACTTTTTTGGAGTTTCTACTCTAGGGGTGCATCAGGGGGGCTTCAAAAGGGACATGGCATCTTAAAATTATCCCAGTGAAATCTGCTTTCCAAAAAACCATATGGTGTTCCTTTCCTTCTGTGCAATGCCAGCTGCCCGTACAGCAGTTTATAACCACATATGTGGTGTTTCTGTAAACTACAGAATCAGGGCCATAAATATAGAGTTTTGTTTGGCTGTTAACCCTTGCTTTGTAACTGGGAAAAAATTATTATAATAGAAAATCTGCCAAAAAAGTGAAATTTTTAAATTTTATCTCTATTTTCCATTAATTATTGTGGAACACCTAAAGGGTTAACAAAGTTTGTAAAATCAGTTTTGTATACCTTAAGGGGTGTAGTTTCTAAAATGGGGTCACTTTTTTGGAATTTCTACTCTAGGGGTGCATCAGGGGGGTTTCAAATGGGACATGGTGTCAAAAAACCAGTCCAGCAAAATCTGCCTTCCAAAAACCACATGGCATTCCTTTCATTCTGTGCCCTGCCGTGTGCCCGTACAGTAGTTTACAACTACATATGGGGTGTTTCTATAATCTACAAAATCAGGGCAATAAATATTGAGTTTTGTTTGGCTGTTATGTTAACCCTTGCTTTGTTACTTGAAAAAATGGATGAAAATGGAAAATTTGCCAAAAAATAGAAATTCTGAAATTCCATCTCCATTTGCCAATAACTCTTGTGCAACACCTAAAGGGTTAATAAAGTTTGTAAAATCAGTTTTGAATACCTTGATGGGTGTAGTATGTAAGCCTCACAAAGTGACTTCAGACCTGAACTGGTCCTTTAAAAAGTGGGTTTTGAAAAATTTCAGAAAAATTTCAAGATTTTCATCTAAACTTCTAAGCCTTGTAACATCCCTAAAAAATAAAATGACATTAAGAGGTATTACTATGTAGTATAGAAGTAAAGAAATTGAAACTTGGAAATTTGAAAATTTTTCAAAATTTTTGGTAAATTTTGTATTTTTTTTATAAAAAAAAATTATTTTTTTTTTACTCCATTTTACTAGTGTCATGAAGTACAATATGTGACGAAACAGTCTCAGAATGGCCTGGATAAGTAAAAGCGTTTTAAAGTTATTCACACATAAAGTGACACTGGTCAGATTTGCAAAAAATGGCCAGGTTCTTAAGGTGAAAATGAGACCAATCCTTAAGGGGTTAAATAAACTGTAAAAAAAAAAAAAGAAGTAAAAAAAACATACCAAAACATTAAGTATAAATCACCCCCTTTCCCAATTTTACATATAAAATATATAAACATTAAATAAATAAAATATTACATATGGACATGTCTGAAAAGTCCAAACTATTAAAATATTAAACAATATCTCCTAAGCAGTGAACGCCGTAAAAGAAAAAAGAAAAGAAAAACTGCGCGACTCCTTGTCCCCCCAAAAAATAGAATAGGACTGTTCGACTATGGGCCGGATATTCCATAAAATGCGGAATGCACTTGGCTTTTTTTGGCGTTTTATTTTTTTCGCGTGGTATAGAATGGTATCGAATATCGCAATACTTTTTTATGGTATCGAAACCAAATAAAAATTTTGAACTCATTTCTTTGCCACAGCAATTAGCGTTCTAAGTTCCTGTTAAGGCAGTTTGTTCCAGTTGTTTGCTCTTTTACTGACCTGGGCCTGCCAGCCATGTATCATGGATACGCCAAAACTCTGCCTTCCCTAAACCTGGCTTATTAATGGCTATATGCTTAGACTTATCCTTTGGTGGACTGAACGGGGGTTTCTGGTTGCCTCCTATGTGCAAGAATATAACTGCTACAATGCTGTCTCCTATGTACAAGAATATAACTACTATAATACTGCCTCCTATGTGCAAAAATATAACTACTACAATGCTGTCTCCTATGTACAAGAATATAACTACTATAATACTGCCTCCTATGTACAATGATATAACTACTATAATACTGCTTTATATGTACAAGAATATAACTACTATAATACTGCTCCTATAATACTGCCTCCTATGTACAAGAGTATAACTACTAAAATACTGCCTCCTATGTACAAGAATATAACTACTATAATACTGCCTCCTATGTACAAGAATATAACTACTATAATACTACCTCCTATGTACAAGAAAATAACTACTATAATACTGCCTCCTATGTTCAAGAATATCAATACTATAATACTGCTTCTATGCACATAAATCAAACTACTGTAATACTGCTCCCTATGTACAAGAATATCACTACTATAAAATTGCCTTTTATACACAATTTGAATGAGTTCATCCACCACCTTAGCCCACCAGGAGAGTAAGGGGACTGCAGGTTTATTGGTATCAGGGGGCGTAAAATTATTGGGTTAACCCTAATGCTTAAACTTTGGACATCAATCTAACTAATATAATATTGGCCCATAATGACAAGAATACTAATAAATTACTGTTCCATCATGGACAAGAATAAAACTAATAAAACTAAAATCAAGAAAAATAAATATACCTTGTGAGAGCAGTGTTCTTCAAGGTATATTATATAATCATATAGGAGATTATTCCTGAAGCCCCTAAAATCTCGTTGTCACCTACAAGCAGCATACAGAATTTCCAAGAACAAATACCAAAAAGTGTAATTTATCTTTGCAGGTGAGAAGCCAGTGATAAGTAATTAATCAACAGCAATGATCAATTGATTTCCAATCCTACCTAGAACTCATTACCCAGCAGTGAAACTGTTGATCTCATTAAAATGGCAAGCAACATATGACAATGCCAACAATAATCACTTTTCAACCCCTCGAGCAATTGCTGCTGCTTCCAAGGTGCATCCAGAAGCCAAATAATGTTCCGAATCTTCTAACCATCACCATGCTACGACTGTGAGCGCTCAGGTAGCCACCTATATTGTTCAGCCATGAACATGCAGAGCTGTTTTATATTTGATTTATGTTTTAGTCAATGGGGAAGACAGGAACATTTTTCTCTTTTCTTAATGTTGTTTTTATACTTGAAGGAAATGGAAATTCTTGCAGGACGATTGTATGTTACATTTCACTCTTTCAGTTAATGTACCGTTTGCAGAAGTGAGAAATGATGCTACTGAGACAGACATTTCCATGTCTTAAGATGTGCTCAGGTAATGGAGCTTCTTATATTTAGACTCTGTTTATGTCTTGTTCTGTGGCTAGAACAGAGATATATATAGAATGTATTTCTGATCAGGGGTAGATTAAGCATTTCTGGGGCCCCAAGCAAACTTGTGTCTGGGGGCCCCTTTTGTATTGCTAACTTCTGTGCTTTCCTAAGCACCAGAGCAAAAAGGTACTGTATGCCTATTGCTAATGGTCCAGTCCATTTAAGGCATAAGGGCCTTTGGACATGTACAGATATAGCAGGGTTTACACACAAACTCAACTGAAATTTCTTAGCTCATGAAAAAAAAGCCATTGAAAAGCAATTGAAGGTGTTTGCTTAACGCATTTAGTTTAGATAACACGTCTCATAAAGCATGTGAGTTAACTCTACTACATCTGTATAAGATGTACGCAAGTGGTTTTCTCAGTGCACATATCAAATATGCATAAAACATGGTGTGAACTAAGCCAGAGGAATATAGTTAAAATTTATGATTTGTGTCCAACTAGAAACACAGTTGAATAGTCACATGCTGAATCTCTTTATCTCACCATCTTTGTTAATACCTCAAAATAGATCTTGCTCTCTGAGGCTCATTTTATTGTGTTACAATTAGAGATGAGCAAATGTCTCAAAAATTTAATTTGGCCTGTTCACCGAATTTTCTAAAAAGATTTGATTAGATCCTATTTTAATCATGGTGAATTGCATTAAAAACAGCTATTCCCTGGCTCCAGAGAGCCTGTATAGTGGTGTAGAACACTGTCCCTTGCAGTAACACGCATAGGGAGTCTGCTGTGGTAGTGAAACAATACTGTGAGTCAGTATGACACGCACATGACAGGCGTCGCGCTTAGAATCACTGCACACTTCACTTTTTTGGGCAGTTACGGTGCCAAAACTGACCAAATAACTCAAGTGTGCCTTACAGGTCGATGTTAGCGTCAAGAAGAAGCGCACTCCTTTTACACCCTCGTCAGCTGATTCCACATAGATGTCTACAGACCTGTTATATTAAACGCTTATACAAGTAGAGCCCCTGACAGAGTAGAGAAGGTGTCAGCAGTAAGTTTGCGTCACTGATTATTTTGCCCTTCCTCTGGTCCGTCAGAACAATAAACCACAAAAAACGGATCCTGTCTGTGGAGCATCCGCCTTCACTCTGTCAGGATTTGGTCAGTAATCCATCAGTATTGCTAAAGACAAAAAAAAACAGGAGTGGATCCAAAACAGAGATGACACGTGAATGGAATCTTTGCATGTCTTCTGTTTTTTGTACCCACTCCTGCTTTTGGCTACCAAATAATAAGCCAATTCTGATGAAACCATGCACGCTTTACAGCTTCTACATAGACAGAATCAATTTTTATCTGTCTCTTTTTTTCTTTCCTTCTGACAGATCAGAAGAAGGGTCAAATAAATGATGATGTCAACCAGGCCAAAAAGGCAAAATAGTGGCCCAGTCATGGAGTGGCAGGGTGGGAACAGCATGAAAAGTCCACAGAGTGGCCCAATGACATAATGTTGAGGTGGAGGAAGCATGAGGAGACCACAGAGTGGCCCAGTGACATAGTGGTGAGGTGGCAGCAGCATGAGAAGACCACAGAGTGGCCCAGTGACATAGTGGAGGTGGCAGCAGAAGCATGAGGAGACCACAGAGTGGCCTAGAGACAGAGTTCTGAGTTGGCAGCAGCATGAGGAGACCACAGAGTGGCACAATGACATAGTGTGGAGGTGGCAACAGCAGCATGAGGAGACCTGAGTGGTGAGGTGGCAGCAGCATCAGGAGACCACAGAGTGATCCGGTGACAGAATAGGGAGGTGGGTGGCAATAACAGTACCTGTTGACGATGGTGGGTGTAAGAAGGAGCACTTGGCTTTAGATGTGTGGCATCAGGCTGGTGGCAGCATCAGAATAGTTTCTAAGGCAGATACCCAGAAGAAACTGGTCTTTTTTGTCAAGGTTTTGGGTGAGGCAGCATGATGACCTTTGTAATAGTGAATGTGTTCAGTGGAATATATGAGAAAAGGTTATACTGTTCTTATAGTGTATATATCAGGTTATAGTGAGATGTATTTATGCCTATATAATTCTAGAGATATACCTTAAAACACCTTAAGTGGGATCACTCTCACAAATGATATAATCTGATGCATCAGTCATTGGTGGGTGGAAATCCCGACTGATCCATGCCTGATTCATCTTGACAAAGGTCAGTCTCCAAATTTTGGGTGGATAGGTGAGTTCTCCTTGAGGAACTATGGCCCCCGCCACACTAAACAACCGCTCTGATGCCACACTACTGGCCGGGCAGGACAGCTTATCCAGGGAAAACTCAGCCAGTTAAGGCCACAAATCCAGTTTGGCTGCCCAGTAGTCCAGCGGATCTTCAATGTGGGGTGGCAGGGTGCTGTCCAAGTATGCCACCACCTGTTGGTTCAGGTCCTGCTCCAGGTCTAGCTGCTGCTGTTGCTGGTGAGTAGTTTCTTCACTAGGTGGGAGAAGAAAGCTGCTCATCAGTGGCTCTAGACTCAAGTTGCTGCTGATGGAGCTGGAACTGCTCCTAACCCCCCACCCTGCCACAGCAGCCATGGTAGAGAAACGTTAGCGCAGAGGGCACCCTCGGTTAGACCTGCGAGAGGATGGATGATGACGCAGATTGGCAGAGACCAAATGACTACATACGATATATCTATAGTAGTTCAGTTTGTCCTCCCTCTCAGTGGGTGTAAAAAAGGCCCCCATTTTGGACCTGTAGCGAGGGTCCAACAAGGTGTAGTGCCAGAATTTATCCCTCTGCCGAATGGTGACAATTCGGCTGTCACTAGGCAAGCAAGTGATCATGCATCGGGCCATTTGTGCAAGTGACTGGGAGGGGCTCCCTGCCTCCATCTCCAATGCATACTATCATGGTGTGTCTTGGTCCTCTGTATCGTCTTCCTCATTGCCCTGTAGCTCCTTTGGCTGCTCCTGCTCCTCCTCTCCTGTCACCTGTGTAGAAAAACCACCCATTTCGCTACACATTGCTTGTGCTCCAATGTCCTCCTCCTCGTCCTCCTCCTCCTCCAGTTCAGCCTCCACAGGGCCCATGTGGCCATGAGATGTAGGCGCCACGTCTCCAGTCCCCTGATCAGCCATATTTCCCAGCATCTGTTCCAGGATATGAAGCAGTGGAATTACGTTGTTTATCTCTGTAGTCCTGGCAACTGACAAAAAGTGCCAACCTCAAAGGGCCTGAGCAAACGGCAGATGTCATTCATGAGCTGCCACTGGTTGATATCGAAATTACACAGGGGAATATTCCTGTCCGCTTGGATCATCAAGAAATCGTTTATGGCCTTTCTCTATTCGTATAGTCGGTCCAACATATGGAGGGTGAAATTTCAATAGGTGAAAATGTTGCATATCAGCCTATGTTGGGGGATGCCGTTCTGCCTCTGCAGCTCAAGGAGGGTGTGCTTGGTGGTGTATGAGTGGCTAAAGTGCATGCAAAGTTTTCTGGCCATTTTTAAGATGTTTGTAGATGGGTGGAACCACTTGACAACCAGATTTAACACGTGCATCATGCAGGGCACATGGCTCAGCCCTCCTTGACGCAGCGCCAACACCATGTTCTTTCCGTTGTCGCGGAGAAAGCCAGGATTTAATTTCTTGATAAAGGACATGGAGAAGTTCCTCCCCTGTGTGACTCCGTTTGCCCAGGCAAAAGAGGTGTAGAACAGCGTGACACGGCCATGCCTTGCACATGTGGTATGCTGGAGGAGCACTGTGACACAGTGGTGGATGAGGAGGCAGAGGCAGACATTGTCGCAGGACCAACAGCATGAAAATGTGGATGCCGAAGCGGCGTCCTCTGGCCAAGTTGCTGCTGTGGCTGGGCAGGAACACATTCAACCAGTGGGCCGTAAAAGACATATATTGTCCTTTACTGTAGTTATAGCTCCACACATCGGCGCTGTCATGCACTTTGGCAGACATCGACAGGCTCAAGGACTGGCCCAACCTTTGTTCTACATATTTTTTTCGTAAAGAAATGACGGCTTGTGACTCTCCACCTCGGGTCGGCACAAGCCATCATTTCTCTGAAAGGTGCAAAGTCCACCACTTGGAAAGGGAGGGACTGCAGTACCAGCAATTTGGCCAGAAGCATGTTTATTTTCTGTGACATAGTATGACCACACGCGTATTGCTGTCTCTTTCCAATCGCTTCGGTGATCGACTGCTGACGAAATACGTGACGAGGAGTAGGAGGACGAGGAGAAGGAGCATCAGGACCAGTAGATGATGGGAAGGACAGACAGCTCTCTTCGGAGGAGGTGGTGGAGCCTTGACTGCCTCAAATCAGGTTCCTGCCACTGGGTGATGCAGCGTTTGCTACGGCAGGCTGGACCACCACTTTATGGTGACACTGCATATGTTGACGCAGGGCCGTGATGCCAACATTGGCACCCTGGCCACGCTTCACCTTCTGCCCAAAGATTCGGCAAATGGCCATGTTCACCTCCTCAGACGGAATAACAAATAATTGCCACTCCGCCGAGTAGGTGATTTTACCTCCAACACTCAGCACTGACTGATTGCTGCGGCCGCTGCCTCCGTGAACCCTTGCTCCACTACTTTCCAGGCAGGTAGGCTCCAGTGCAGCAGGTCGTCTATCCCGGGCACGTTTGGCTCCCGACCTCCTACTGCTGCCACCCTGCTGACTCCCGGCCATGCTACCAACTTGCTGGCTCCGCCGGTGCCTCACATGCAAGCTGCCACCCTCTTCTCTCGATGATGATGAAGCCCCTTTGTCACCCAGCTCCCAATTGCGATCGGCTACATCATCATCAAGTACTGTCTGCACAACAATGATGTCCACCTCAACGGTCTCTGAGCCATGAGCCTGACCGCTCGCAACACCACCTCGCACACCACTTTCCTCATCATTACTTGCCAGCCTACCGGAGGAAGCGGCGGATGTCTCCTATAGATCTTGGCTTGCCAGTATCTGCTGACTGTCCTCTAGTAGCTCGCCGTCACTGTATAGTGGAGATGAGCCCACAGCATATAATACTTGTCTGGCTGAGGGAACAGAAAAGGCCAGAGGCAGGTTGCGGACAGGTGAGGGCACAGGGCCTGCTCCCGGGCCATGCCAACTAAGGGTTTGTGTCTGACGAACCCACCGACTCTTGGCTGGGAGTGCCTGATGTCACTTGGGACGAAGTGGATGACCGAGTCAACCATTCAAGAACCGCTGGGTCGCTGGTCAAGACATGACCGCTAGATGACACCGGGAGCTCAGGCCTCTCAAAGTTACCCCTGCTGTCACACCCCCTTACTCTGATGCGACCTGTGGCTGCGCCAGAAACATTTAGGACCCTGCCCCTTCCCTGTGCAGGGCCTGTCACTTCTTTTTCTAACACACTGTTAGATCAAATAAATAAATGAAAAGGAAATTAATACACACCAATAAAGGCTGTAATTGTGTCACTTCACCACACAATGGCTAACAAGCCTTTTTTTCCCACTAATACACCACAAAAAGCTTTAAAACATATAACTGCACCGCTGAACGGCAAATAAGACTTTTTTCCAACTAATACACCCCAAAGAAGACTGTAATTTTGTCACTTCACCGTACAACGGCTAATAAGACTTTTTTTCCCACTAATACACCCCAAAACAGCTAATAAGACGTACAAATATTTCCTAGGAATATACCCTGTTAATGGCTGTATCACACAGCACTAGCACCCCAATAACAAGCAAGGTTTGCTGGAATTACAGAGGTATCATCTATTGCAAACCTAAAAGCAGCAGTATAATGGCAATTTGGATTCCCAGTCAGTGCAGCAAGGTGTAATAGGATTGCTCCTATTACCCAAGCGGTACATTCCCCTATTGGACCCTGTTCTCCTTTTATAGTGTGGAATAATTCCTCACTATCCTTTCCCTACACTTCTAATGATCTTTCCCTGAACTTCTATTAAGCCAAAAAAAGTTTTAAAGTATTTTCTACGACTTTCCCTAGTGCCTGTCTTGTCTTTCCCTGCACTAAGTACACTGGAAAATGGCAGAATCCAAGATGGCTGAGGCTATTTATAGGACTGTGACATCACATGGGCTGGCTGGCTGCTGATTGGTTGGATGCATGTCATTGTGGGTGATCCCTCGTTCCCAGAGTTCTTTGCTCCATGTCCTAACACTTGCAGCAGCCATTTTAGGATCAAATTTTTCCTCAAATTCAGATCAAATTCCACTTCGTCAACTTTGATTCGCTCATCTCTAGTTACAATACCACCTAGAGTTTGCATGTTTGTGGATTCAGATGAGGAACATATAGGAGGCCACGACTAGTTACTCATAGAAAGGTGGTCAGGATCTGTACTTGTAGGAGGGGAGCAGCGATGAGAGACTTCACTGTTTATTTTGTCTAAAACAGTCAAAGTTATGCAAACACTTTGGAACAAGTTCACATAAACACCAAAAAAAACACCTGCCTGTCTGGGCACTAAATATACAGAAGTTTATCTCACCTAGATACTTCTATACAAACAAGGGGATCAGTATTGTACAGCCCACAGGTCATGCAGCTTCCAGGGACTGACACTGAACGAGCTTTTCAGCCCTTTGGTTATTCACCCAGTAATGACAGCAGCTACACCTGAGTTTGGCTCAGGCTAGGGAAAATGGTGTACTGGAGTGGGAGAGGGAATGGCAAGTCACACTATAGACACCTATCTGTCATTCCATAAAAATCCAGTCTATAAAACTACACTTTGCTGAAATAATACAGCTTTCCTGGATTCTTTTTACCTCGCCCAACTAAGCATTCTGGGTGAGAGATACACCCCCTGCAGTACTTTACCAGTCACCATGTTATAAGGCATATGTAGATGTCCACTTTATAATCAAAACTATCTATAAAGTTTGAGGTGGTACCTTATGAAAAGCTGTACAGCATGATGGCTCGGTGGTTAGCATTCCTTTGCAGCACTGGGGACTTGTACAGTACAGACCAAAAGTTTGGACACACCTTCTCATTCAAAGAGTGAAGGCTTCAAAACTATGAATTAACACATGTGGAATTATATACATAACAAACAAGTGTGAAACAACTGAAAATATGTCATATTCTAGGTTCTTCAAAGTAGCCACCTTTTGCTTTGATTACTGCTTTGCACACTGTTGGCATTCTCTTGATGAGCTTCAAGAGGTAGTCCCCTGAAATGGTTTTCACTTCACAGGTGTGCCCTGTTAGGTTTAATAAGTGGGATTTCTTGCCTTATAAATGGGGTTGGGACCATCCGTTGCGTTGAGGAGAAGTCAGGTGGATACACAGCTGATAGTCCTACTGAATAGACTGTTAGAATTTGTATTATGGCAAGAAAAAAGCAGCTAAGTAAAGAGAAACGAATGGCCATCATTACTTTAAGAAATGAAGGTCAGTCAGTCAGCCGAAAAATTGGGAAAACTTTGAAAGTAAGGGCAATTTGACCATGAAGGAGAGTGATGGGGTGCTGCGCCAGATGACCTGGCCTCCACAGTCACCGGACCTGAACCCAATCGAGATGGTTTCGGGTGAGCTTGACCGCAGAGTGAAGGCAAAAGGGCCAACAAGTGCTAAGCATCTCTGGGAACTCCTTCAAGACTGTTGGAAGACCATTTCAGGGGACTACCTCTTGAAGCTCATCAAGAGAATGCCTAGAGTGTCCAAAGCAGTAATCAAAGCAAAAGGTGGCTACTTTGAAGAACCTAGAATATGACATATTTTCAGTTGTTTCACATTTGTTATGTATATAATTCCACATGTGTTAATTCATAGTTTTGATGCCTTCATAGTCATGAAAATAAAGAAAACTCTTTGAATGAGAAGGTGTGTCCAAACTTTTGGTCTGTACTGTATATGATATCTGCATCGAGTTTCTCTACTTTCTGGTTACCACCCGTGTGCCAAAAATACCATACTGTTATAATTCACTATGGTGGATGGAAGCTTCTTGGGTACATATATGAAAATCGATTCAAAAATTTTGAAATTTGTGTGATCCAATTCAGCAGAATCAAAGAGAGATTTCCTGGCAATAAGAACACTTTAATTTCAGGCAGAATGTAAAGAGACCCGAATTGAATCACATGGGCCATTCGGACAAATTGGACCTGAATTGAATTTTGATAAAGTCACTCATCTCTACTCTTGGGCAAATGAGAGGAGAGCAGAGGAGAGGAGTGATAGTTGCAAGAATGGTGGTTGTAGTTTGTACTCATGCTGACATTCCCTTGGGCCATACAGTGATGAGGAAGGGTGGACCTTTTACTCCCTTCAGTTCAGTCTTGGGTTTTGTGGTTCTCCTGCCTGATGTTGGTTGAGGTGCCCTTGGTGTTGGTGGATTTGAGGTGCATGTCGGTGCAGTTTGATGGTGCAGGAAATAAGCAGGAAAGATTACCAGCAAACAGCTGAAGATACACATTAGACATGGTTCTCAGCATGCATGGACTGGCAGTTCTTACACAATAAGACACAGTTATCACAGTTCTTATATATTTTTTTAAATAGTAAAAAATAATAGAAACTATATAAAATTTGTTAGCACTGTAATTCAATTACAGTATGTTGCATGCAACTGTACCAAGATTTCGATAAAGAACACATCTTCTATAATATTAACCAACTTGAAACCTACACAGCAGGTCTTTAGCTTTCGGGTTTCAGATCAATGTGTACGTCAGGTGAATTCTATGAGACAAATCCCACAGCTGGGCTTTGATCAATTTCCTCATTAATAGATACGCTGACCTGCAGAATTAAATGATGTTTAATGAATCCAGTCTTGCATTTCAGTTTGACACGTACACTTATGATCATTTTTTCCATAGGCTTGGTGGATGACACCTTGTTTTGTTGGCCAACCCAAGGTCATACAAACAATTAATTCTTCAAGAAAGCATCTATTTTTCTAGTGAGAACGATAAAGTAAATGAAAACATGTCACATTTGACTAAAATTGCTTGCTTACTCATCAAATGTAAAACCGAACACCTTAATTAGAATATACCTCCATTAACCTTTTAGCTGTTTTTACGTTCGTTGCTCTCTAATGTAAAAAAAAAAAGCTCTGTGTGCTGCTGTTGATTGAAATTACCTTTTTTTAATAAAAATGATAGAAACAAAAGAAACATAAAATGTGTCAACAGATAAGAACCATTTAGCCCATCTAGTCTGCCCAATATACTGAATACTATGAATAGCCCCTGGCCCTATCTTATATGAAGGATGGCCTTATGCCTATCCCATGCATGGTTAAACTCCTTCACTGTATTTGCAGCTACCACTCCTGCAGGAAGGCTATTCCATGCATCCACTACTCTATCAGTAAAGTAATACTTCCTGATATTACTTTTAAACCTTTGCCCCTCTAATTTAAAACTATGTCCTATTGTAGCAGTTTTTCTTCTTTTAAATATTCTCTCCTCTTTTAGCGTGTTGATTCCCTTTAATGATTCCCTCAATCCACTCAAACTTGTCCAGATCACTGTGTGACCAAATAAGATAACTGTCTGCTGCCCTTGTACCTCGAATTATTGTTTTCTGTCTCTCCGCCCATCAGCTGTTTCTAAAGAAGATGGCTAGTGACCTGGAGATTCCCTGTGGGAAAGTCAACTCTCCGATTTAGCCCTAAGAATAGAGGCATAACTATCAGGTATGCAGAGGAGGAGATGGCCCTGGGCCCTCTCACATAGTTTCGACTACCAGAGGAAAAACGGCGACCCCTGGGTGAGTGCCACTCTCATCTGTATTGGTGTCCGCAGGACACTATGTCAGGGCAGCTCTCTGTGCCTGCCGCCGTTCTGCTGAAAGACAGGAACGGGCACTGCATGTCCCTGGCTGACTCTGATTTGTTCCATTTGTTGTCCGTCTGTGGGTATATAAGGAACTTTCTACTGGAGGAAGGTACCTGAGCTTTGAGTAGTCTAGCCTGTGGGTTACTAGTGAAGATGTTCTGTTCCTGTTAGTCTGCCTGTGTACCAACCTCCACCTGTTGACTGAATCTGACCCTCGCTGCCTGACCTGACTGTTGCCTGTTTACTGTATTGACCCTTTGCTGCCTGATCTAACCTCAAACCAGTTTCACGGATTTGTACGAAGTCTGCCTTCCCTGACCTCTGCCTGTTTCCTGACTAGATCTATTGTCTGTTCCCTTAGTGCTTTGCATGGGTGTCTCTGACCCCTGTGGGTTAGCTGCCAACCACATCGGCCTATTCCAAGAGTTAGCAGCCTTTTGGTTCCCCTGCAGTGAAAACCAGATCCCTGTATAAGGTTTGAAGTGTGAAAACCAGAGGACTGCCAGGATAATGCTCTTTGGAGTAGCCCAAAGTTAAACTGGCTGGTTGGCACTGTGGTTCCAACCCCACTGTTCTTAACACAGTAGAGGAGAAAACCATATACTCCCAGCCCTACCTTTCACTATCTGCAGTTTACTGCCAGTATGCAGGGACCAAGCAGAGGCTGTAAGTGTCTTATGTGCATGATGACGTCACCACATTGTGCCACTTGCACAGGGATGCTGACTGCACAGAAACTTGGCTGCTGCACTTTCCAAGAGATGCTGTGATGAATAAAAGTTTTATTTTTTATTTATGGGTATAAATGAATTGAATGTGATGCCCCATAGTCATTATAATTAAGAGGACACTTAAGGACATTTAACCTTTTAAGGAAGGTCTTGGGATCATTATTACTTCTTACGGAGCACTCATGGAGCATTATTACACAGTCTAGGGCATTATTCCTTTGTGGGAGCACAAAAAAAGATTTATTACAGTGGGTTACTTATGGCTCAGGCATACAAAAACATTTTTTTGTCCCAATCCGCTCCTGTGAGAGCCGCTGCTTTCTCTCTGCTTATCAAGCACAGCGCCCTAGATAGTATAATGGCAGTGCTTGGTATCACAGCTCAGACGCATTCACTTCTATAGTGTTGAGCTGCGCCTAAGCCATGTGACCAATGAACTTGTCACTGGTCTTGGGAAAGTTGTGAGAAGGTCGCAGCCTGCTGTAAGTGCCTCTGGTTTCTGAAACAGATGATTGGCAGGAGTACCGGGTGTTGGACCACCACTAATCAGTAAATGATGACCTATAAAGAGGATAGATCATCAGTTATAAACTCTCAGAAAACCCCTTTAATGCACAGGCAGTTCACATTAACAGACTTTGGGAATTTCCAGTATGTGCACTGAGAAGGGACTATGCAGAGCTGAGTTTTGTAGGAAAAAGCCAGACACATGGAACTTTTGACTGTCGGGTCTAGCTCTGTCGGACTGTTGTTTACAGCTGAAAACTGCTTGGTAATTCCCATTGACTGGTATCGACATCCAATACAAGTCTATGGCAGACTTGAGCTACAATACTGTTTCTTGCAGGCTGTGCTTCTCCAGCTTTGTCCCTCCCACTAGAAGGTTCTAGATTTTAGAGTTAAAAAACTGTATAAAGGTAGAGCAGTCAGAGCCCCTAGTTGTCTGTAGACGGGGACCAGTGTTTAGTAGGAGAGGCTCTGCCAGTCTGCATGGGTGACCAGAAGAAGATGCTGAGATGGGGATACTCTGCCACAGACCCTTTGACCAGGGAGCCAACTGGACAACTGAGCTACTATACAGACCCAGGGCCGCAAGCCCTTTGGCCAGGTTACCAGACTGGATAAGCTAACTTAGTGCATTACCTTACTGTTTTGCACTTCAGTTCCTTGAGTAAAGAAGCTCACTGTTTCACTGTGAATCCTGACTCTTTATACTTACGGTATATCCCATTGGGGTGTACCATACCTTACCATCCCCTCTAGAGAACAGCAACGTGTGGTGACACCTCAGTGTCTGGGGACATAGAGTACAGTTGAGATCCACCTCAAACCTGCACTACAGTAGGGAAGGCACTGTAAAAGTCAGGAGCCAAAGATGTCTGTTGCAAACTCTGTCATCAATGTAGTCCGGGCCAGATGGAAAGGATGGGAAAAGCAAATAACTTAAATCAGAGAACACATGCGTTAATGGTAAGTCATTGAATTTTATGTGCTGCGTTCACTTATCAGCCAAAAGAGCTTCTGTGTAAACCAAATATGTGAAATTGGGTAGCACGGTGGCTCAATGGTTAGCACTAGTCCTGTGTTCAAATCTGACCAAAGATGACATCTGCATGGAATTTGTATGTTCTCTCCATGTTTGCTTGGGTTTCCTCCAGGTACTTCAGTTTCCACTCACACTCCAAAGACATACCGATAGGGAATTTAGATTGTTGGGGACAGCGTGATGCTAATGTCTGTAAAGTTCTGCAGAATATATAGTTGTGCATTAAATAAATCTGCTTAGTAAAAATAAAGTAATACTATTCAGCTGCTATGTAGTGGTAGTGGTTTTACCTGGGATGAAGGCATACTCAGGCTTTGGATGTATTCTCCCCCTGTTACGCCTCTATCTAAGCCAAATGGTTTAGGAACCCAGAGGTCTACATCACCACCTCTGTTGACTTTGTTTCAATAAGGGCTCATGCACACGACAGTATTTTGCGTTCAGTATACTGTCCGTTTTTTTAGTTCAGTATGCGGTACATATACTGAACCATTCATTTCAATGGTTCAGCAAAAAAAACTGAAGTGTCTCTGTGTGCATTCCGTTTCAGTATTTCCGTATTTCCGTACCGTGAAAAGATAGAACATGTCCTATTCTTGTCCGCAAATCATGGTGCTTGGCTCCATTCAAGTCAATAGGTCCACAAAAAAAACGGAGCACATACGGAAATGCATCCGTATGTCTTCCGTATCCGTTCCGTTTTTGCTGAACTAACTATTGAAAATGTTATGCCCAGCCCAATTTTTTCTATGTAATTACTGTATACTGTATATGGCATACGGAAAAACGGAAAGGAAACGGAAACACAACTGAAACAAAAAACGGAACAACAGATCCGTAAAAAACAGACCGCAAAACACTGAAAAAAACATACTATCGTGTGCATGAGCCCTAAGTGTCACACTTGTGCGACATTTCCACAAGTATGCTACAAATATAGAATAACCTGTTTAAAAAATATGAAAGTTGCAGTAAAAAAGTAAAGTAAAAATCATACTGTAAACAACAATCATCCATAAGTGAAGTGGGAAGTGAATACCTGTGAAGGAGTGGAATACCTTAGGCTGGATTTCCATGAAGTGTCCACATTGCAGCTGCTGCAGTCCTGCCCGCTCGCAGGTCCCAGTGTCTGCACCAATTTGATGGAAGTACAGAAATGTAGTCAGTGTTAGGGCACTTTCACACTAGCGTTATTCTTTTCCAGCGCTGAGTTCCGTCCTAGGAGCTCAATACCGGAAAAGAACTGATCAGTTTTATCCCCATGCATTCTGAATGGAGAGCAATCCGTTCAGGATGTCTTCAGTTCAGTCTTTTTGACTTTTCAGGAAGGAGATAATACCGCAGCATGCTGCGGTTTTATCTCTGTCCAAAATTCCGGAACACATTTTTTCCCATTGACATGCATTAATGCCGGATCCGGCCCCTAGTGTTCCGCCTAATGGATCCGGCATTGAGGTCTGCGCATGCTCAGACCGTAAAAAATGTGAATAAAATAAATGCCGTATTCATTTCTCCAGATGACACCGGAGAGACGGATCTGGCATTTTAATGCATTTGTCATACGGATCAGGATCCTGATCAGTCTTACAAATGGCATCAGTTTGCATGCGTTTTGACAGATCCTCTGCTGCAAGTGTGAAAGGGGAAAGTACCCTTAGTTTAACCCCAACTCCTCCAGGGTGGTCACTTTGTTGTATTACTGCAATGTGTTGGGCTCATTTGCATATATTAAAACTTAATTTTTCTCAGCATCTCAGCAATGCGGGCACATATGAACATGAGAATATAACAAAACAATAACAAGGACAGGTGCACTCTGCAGTCTCACTAGACCCTCAAACTGATTTTAAAATTGAGAGATTAGTCAACATGTCCTACGGTGTAGAACATGTCTAAGCCTGGACACCACGTGGTGTCCAGGCTTAGACATGTTCTACACCGTAGGACATGTTGACTAATCTCTCAATTTTAAAATCAGTTTGAGGGTCTAGTGAGACTGCAGAGTGCACCTGTCCTTGTTATTGTTTTGTTATATTGTTATATTAATTATGACATCCGCACTTGTTACCTTGTGTAGGATGTCTATTGTGGTACTTGTGGTTCGCCGCGGGCATCCTCCATTGTATTCATTTTGCTAGGGATTGCCATTAGCAACGGGCCACAAGTGCAGGATTTGCTCCCCTATATACAGTGGGGGAAATAATTATTTGACCCCTCACTGATTTTGTAAGTTTGTCCAATGACAAAGAAATGAAAAGTCTCAGAACAGTATCATTTCAATGGTAGGTTTATTGTAACAGTGGCAGATAGCACATCAAAAGGAAAATCGAAAAAATAACTTTAAATAAAAGATAGCAACTGATTTGCATTTCATTGAGTGAAATAAGTATTTGAACCCTCTAACAAAAAAAGACTTAATACTTGGTGGAAAAACCCTTGTTTGCAAGCACAGAGGTCAAACGTTTCTTGTAATTGATGACCAAGTTTGCGCACATTTTAGGAGGAATGTTGGTCCACTCCTCTTTGCAGATCATCTCTAAATCCCTAAGGTTTCGAGGCTGTCTCTGTGCAACTCTGAGCTTGAGCTCCCTCCATAGGTTTTCGATTGGATTAAGGTCCGGAGACTGACTAGGCCACTCCATGACCTTAATGTGCTTCTTCTTGAGCCACTCCTTTGTTGCCTTTGCTGTATGTTTTGGGTCATTGTCGTGCTGGAACACCCATCCACGACCCATTTTCAGTTTCCTGGCAGAGGGAAGGAGGTTGTCGCTCAGGATTTCACGATACATGGCTCCGTCCATTTTCCCGTTTATGCGAATAAGTTGTCCTGTGCCCTTAGCAGAAAAACACCCCCAAAGCAAAATGTTTCCACCCCCATGCTTGACGGTGGGGACGGTGTTTTGGGGGTCATAGGCAGCATTTTTCTTCCTCCAAACACAGCGAGTTGAGTTAATGCCAAAGAGCTCTATTTTGGTCTCATCAGACCACAGCACCTTCTCCCAGTCACTCTCTGAATCATTCAGGTGTTCATTGGCAAACTTCAGACGGGCCTGCACATGTGCCTTCCTGAGCAGGGGGACCTTGCGAGCCCTGCAGTATTTTAATCCATTGCGGTGTAATGTGTTTCCAATGGTTTTCTTGGTGACTGTGGTCCCTGCTAATTTGAGGTCATTAACTAACTCCTCCCGTGTAGTTCTAGGATGCTTTTTCACCTTTCTCAGAACCATTGACACCCCACGAGGTGAGATCTTGCGTGGAGCCCCAGAGCGAGGTCGATTGATGGTCATTTTGTGCTCCTTCCATTTTCGAACAATCGCACCAACAGTTGTCACCTTCTCTCCCAGCTTCTTGCTAATGGTTTTGTAGCCCATTCCAGCCTTGTGCAGGTCTACAATTTTGTCTCTGACATCCTTGGACAGCTCTTTGGTCTTTCCCATGTTGGAGAGTTTGGAGTCTGCTTGATTGATTGATTCTGTGGACAGGTGTCTTTTATACAGGTGACTAGTTAAGACAGGTGTCCTTAATGAGGGTGACTAATTGAGTAGAAGTGTCTAACCACTCTGTGGGAGCCAGAACTCTTAATGGTTGGTAGGGGTTCAAATACTTATTTCACTCAATGAAATGCAAATCAGTTGCTATCTTTTATTTAAAGTTATTTTTTCGATTTTCCTTTTGATGTGCTATCTGCCACTGTTACAATAAACCTACCATTGAAATGATACTGTTCTGAGACTTTTCATTTCTTTGTCATTGGACAAACTTACAAAATCAGTGAGGGGTCAAATAATTATTTCCCCCACTGTATATGCACAACTGCATGTGGGTTTGAGCACCTCCTGCTAATGCCAACCTGTCTTCTTAGTTTGTATATATAGATTTCTGGAGGTGTATAAACTCCAATTTAAATGTGCCTGTTTTCCATCTACAGGCCACATTTAGGTGCACCTGTGAGGCCTGGGACATATCAGCCAGTCTTGAGTAGGACTCGCAGACTCCTCCCTCCTCCCATTGCTAGCATGGTTACATGCTGGAGGTAACTGGTGAGCTGTTTGTGAGTCAGCCTTATGCTCCTGTAATTTGCCCACTGGCTCCTGGTATTGCCCATACGGCTCATGTAGGAGAGTGTTAGGTCCCGGGCTACTTGAGAAACCTTGGCGTGGTGTCCGGGCTTAGACATGTTCTACACCGTAGGACATGTTGACTAATCTCTCAATTTTAAAATCAGTTTGAGGGTCTAGTGAGACTGCAGGGTGCACCTGTCCTTGTTATTGTTTTGTTATATTGTTATATTAATTATTACATCCGCACTTGTTATCTTGTGTAGGATGTCTATTGTGGTACTTGTGGTTCGCCACGGGCATCCTCCATTGTATGCATTTTGCTGGGGATTGCCATTAGCAACGGGCCACAAGTGCAGGATTTGCTCCCCTATATATATGCACAACTGCATGTGGGTTTGAGCACCTCCTGCTAATGCCAACCTGTCTTCTTAGTTTGTACATATGAACATGAGACTAACACAGATGCCTTCAGCTGCCAAGTGCACGTGCAACAGAACTCGGTCTCTACCCCTATTTATCCAGCCTCAGGACAAACCAATAGCATTTAAGGATTTGTGCCTGCACCACTTCTGGGTTTATGAGAATGCTGCTTTACTCTTCAGTAAAAGTTAACTACACTAGACGACTTTTTTTTTTTTTTTTCATTTTACTGCTGCATAACTGTTTGTGTATTTTCTTACACCATTCCTTCTCCTCCTTGCACACCATCTACCAACACCAAAGGCACCCTACCTTCCATCAGGCAGGAAACTGTGACGAAGGTGTGTCCCATGGGAAGTAGGTGCCCCCTTCACTGTGTATAGCCGAGAGAGTGCTTGAGTCAGTATTAACACCTCTCACAATACTACCACTCCCATCGTCTCCAGTTTATGTCTCCTGCCCGAGATCACTGCATGTGCACCAGTGTAGAAATTAAGGTTTATCGAAGCATGGTTGGGTGAGTTTAGGGAGGAGTAGAGACAAGCTAATTTCTTGAAATTCCTTTAGAGTCCGATTCTTGGTCAGAAATTTGGTTAGAAAATTTAATTTGGGTCCTAATCGATCCTACATGAATCGAAAGGGCTCAATTGGCCTGAAAATTTGTGTACAACACTATGAGGTTTTCTAGGACTTATATTTTGCTCTACTTCTTTCTCTCTGTCTCTCCCTTTTCAAGCTGTTTTACACAAAGACGCAGCCTGTTACAAAAACACACTGGGGGACATTTATCAAAATTGGTGTAAAACTGTCTTAGTAGCCCATAGGCTATAGCAGCCAATTAGATTGAAGCTCCATAACCTTGCAGAAGTGTCTGTAAAGCTGTATGTCGCTGATTAACCCTACTGTCTTGTCTCACTGATGATTTCTGGAGGCAGTATTCTTGTTTCAGAAGATCTCTCTGGAGAGTTAGTCTTACAGAGGGAATTAGATACGGTTCCTGGGAGTAGGAGCTCTGACATGTGCTTCCTCACACCCCCACTATCAGAAAAGAAAACCTATTCTCCTCTCCTCTGTCTAGCTAGAGGAGAGGCATCACTATGGTTAGCCTACTTCTATCAAGAGGGGAGGAACAGGGTAGTTAGCCTTTTTTCTGCCAGCCACTGTGAACCATAACCTCCTGTGCCGGAACAAATGGTAACCATGAAAATACAGTACATTAAATATTTTCCAAAATATGTTCCTTATTTTTTAAATATTTGCCAATTCTTTATGAAGACGACAAATGTAACCATATATGGATGCAGAGTAGTATATAGGATGCAGAGTAGTATATAAAAAGACCCCCACATTAGGCTAAAAAAAATCGCACCAAGATCACTAATAAACATACTTCTTGGCTGCATAACACAGGTTGTCATCCCTGCAAAACTTGCACCTGCGTTCACTAAGGAGTTTATACACACAGAAAATAAGGGCTCTTTCACATGAGCAGATGCCGTGCGTGGAATCCGCTGCGTGAAAGAATGACAAAGGCTGCTACGGACAGCCGAGACACGGAGCATTAACATGACTGATAATGCTCCGTGCCTCTCTGTGATCTTTTTACTACAAAATCACAGTGAGATAAAGTTGTCACCATGGTTGTGTAGTAAAAAGATCACAGAGAGGCACGGAGCATTATCAGTCATGTTAATGCTCCATGTCTCTGTTGTACGGAGAGGGGTTTGGCATTCTTTCACGCATCGAATTCCACGCACGGCATCCGCTTGGGTGAAAGAGCCCTAAAAGTAAATACGAAATAAAATTGTAATGCGGAAGGTGTGATTTATATGATCACATGTACAACCTGCAATTTGGCATACATAGGGAGTACTACCAGAAAATTGAAAACACACTTCCTAGAGCATTTAAACAAAATATCTAATAAAAAAAAAAATTGCAGCGGTTCTGGGGCGTCAAAACATTTGATAGAAACACATAAGGGTAGAACAGCTTCTCTCAAAATCACTGGCATTAAAAAGGTTTAACCTCAAAGGAGAGGGGGAGACTTCAAAAAACTCATATTAGAAAGGGAAGCTTATTGGATTTTTACTCTAAATACTGTGCATCCACATGGAATACATTGCCTGTCCAAAAGAAAAGTCGCCACCTGGATTTAACTAAGCAAATAGTTATGAGCCTCCTATTGGATAATTACTGCATGGGCGATTATCTTTCAGATGGCAATAAGTTATTTAACCCCAACTGGTGCAATGAGTTGCATCTCATTTCTTAAACAACCATGTCGAAAGACACATCTCGTGGTCGTGGAAAAGATGTTAGTCTGATTGAGAAAGGTCAAATCATTGGCATGCATCAAGCAGACAAAAACATCTAAGGAGATTGCCGAAACTACTAAAATTGGGTTAAGAACTGTCCAACGCATTATTAAAAACTGGAAGGATAGTGGGGACCCATCGTATTCGAGGAAGAAATGTGGCGGGGAAAAAATCCTGAATGATCGTGATCGGCGATCACTTAAACTTTTGGTGAAATCAAATCGAAGAAAAACAACAGTAGAACTCAGGGCTATGTTTAATAGTGAAAGTAAGAGCATTTCCACACGCACAATGTGAAGGGAACTCAAGGGATTGGGACTGAACAGCCGTGTAGCCGTAAGAAAACCACTAATCAATGAGGCAAACCAGAAAAAAAGGCTTCAATTTGCTAAAGAGCATAAAGATTGGACTCTGGAGCAATGGAAGAAGGTCATGTGGTCTGATGAGTCCAGAATTTCCCAGTTCCAGAGTGATGGGCGCATCAGGGCAGAAGAGAGGCAGATGAAGTGATGCACCCATTATACCTAGTGCCTACTGTACAAGCCTGTGGGGGCAGTGCTATGATCTGTGATTGCTGCAGTTGGTCAGGTCTAGGTTCAGCAACAGTATGTGCTCCAAGAATGAGGTAAGCTGACTACCTGAACATACTGAATGACCAGGTGATTCCATCAATGGATTTTTTCTTTTCTTGATGGCACGGGCATATTCCAAGATGACAATGCCAGGAATCATCAGGCTCAAATTGTGAAAGAGTGGTTCAGGGAGCATGAGACATCAATTTCACACATGGATTGGCCACCACAGAGTCCAGACCTTAACCCCATTGAGAATCTTTGGGATGTGCTGGAGAAGGCTTTGCACAGCAGTCAGACTCTACCATCATCAATGCAAGATCTTGGTGAAAAATTTATGCAACACTGGATGGAAATAAATCTTGTGACATTGCAGAAGCTTATCGAAACAATGCCACAGAGAATGCGTGCCGTAATCAAAGCTAAAGGCTTTTTTTGGTGGCGACTTTTTTTTTGGACAGGCAGTGTATATTGCTACATTATTAATTAAATTTAACAATATTTACACATTTCATATATGTATATGTTGTACAATTGTACTTTTGAATGGAATCATGCACAATTATAAAATGTGGACTAAATGGTTAACACAACAGGGGTTGTGATAATAGAAAATCAAATAGAGCATTCTACAGTGAAGATTGTCTGTGATATAACGCCTCCCACGTCATTTAAATACGGATCATTTTATGGTTAAATGCATCAGATTTCTTATACGAGGGATATTGTTTTTCAAGTTTTAGAAGAAATAAAGATTTTCTTGGTTTTACTCGCTGGATCAATTTTGGTTTTGCTGCATATTAGGAGGGTGTGAACACAACCCGGATCCTGAGCTGGTCAGTTGACCTTTCCACCTGAGAGCTGTACATCGCTATTATAGATGAAGTAGGGTTAGCCTACTCCTATCAAGAGGGGAGGAACACGGTGGTTAACCTTTTTTCTGCCAACGACTGTCAATCATAACCCCCTGTGCTGGAACAAATGGTATAACTATGAAAATACAGTACATTACATTTTAAAAAAAACTATTGCAGATACCGCCAGATCTAGGGTACTGCAATTACATTGCTAACATACTATAGTTTGACTTTATTCATCGATTGCAATAAATCTGGAGGTCGATTTATTAGGGGAAAATTTGATCAAAGGATTAGTCCTAGATATAAATGGCAGACATACAGTACTATATTTTACATAGGGGAATATGGAGGTTGAAGATTTTCTTTTACTTGCCTAAGTAGCCTGGCCAAGGCAAAATGGCTTTTAGCCTTCCCCTGCTATTTAGAACCCAGGGAACCTGTCGCACCAGCCCATCTAGCCAGGCTTCTCATATGAGGACTTGAGAAAACATGAAATAATGTATCTATTGGTAATTTAAAAGGACCAAGGTGTTGCCTGAAGCAATGATCTAAATCCTGTTAAAACCATAACTCCACCGAAGATGAATAACATCGATTTCACATTATGCTATTTTTCAGAATATGAAGATAAGAAATTAGAATCTGAAGCCTGAGCAAACATCTCTCTGATCTGCCTTAAGCCATTGATCAAAACACGTTAAATTGGAATCTAAGAAGTTGTGTTCTCCAGTAGCCTTTATCTTACCACCTTCAAAGTTCTTCTCATTATCAACAATGGCGGATTACAATAGGGGCATTCGGGTGGGGCAGTGTGGGGGAAACTACAGTGTGGGGGCAGTGTGGGGGAAATTACTATATGGGGCAGTGGGGGGGAAATTACTATGTGGGGCAGTGTGGGGGAAATTACTATATGGGGCCAGTGTGGGAGAAATTACTATGTGGGGCAGTGTGGGGGAAATTACTATGTGGGGCAGTGTGGGGGAAATTACTATGTGGGGCAGTGTGGGGGAAACTACAGTGTTGGGGCAGTGTGGGGGAAATTACTATATGGGGCAGTGTGGGGGAAATTACTATATGGGGCAGTGTGGGAAAAATTACTATGTGGGGCAGTGTGGGGGAAATTACTATGTGGGGCAGTGTGGGGGAAATTACTATATGGGGCAGTGTTTTGAAAATTACTGTGGGGGCAGTGTGGTAGAAATTACTATGTGGGGCAGTGTGGTAGAAATTACTATGTGGGGGAAATTACTGTGTGGGGGGCAAACTACTATATGGGGGCAGTGTGCGGAAAATTACTGTGTGGGGGCAAATTACTATGGGGGGATTACTATGCGGGAGCAGTGTGGGGGAAATTACTATATAGGGGAGTTTCTATTGGGGACGCACTGTAGGGGCAATTCTATTGTTTTTGGGGACACTATACAGGGATTATTAACTGGAGCACAATAGGGTGTTATATTACTGGGGGCACTCTAGGGGACATTATAACTGCTGTAGACACTATAGGGACATTATAGGGGTAATTTATCAAACTGGTGTAAAGTAGAACTGGTTTAGTTGCCCATAGCAACCAATCCACCATTCATTTTTGACAGCTCTTTTGGAAATCCAGTTCTACTTTACACCAGTTTGCTAAATGACCCCAATTATGTCTATTGGGGTCTTTTTTTTCTGCAGTATAGTACCTGGGGCGTTGGAGAGAAAAACAGGCTCAGTATTGGGAGAGGCAGCAGAATGACACTGTTGGGACACCAGGATGGGGAGGTTGATGGAAAAATTTAGAAATGTAACGTGTCTGTGTTACAAACTCTGTAGAGACTAGATGTGGTTGAAAGAATTTGTCATGGAGGTCTGGGTCAAATGGAGGAGAAGAGGAAAGAGAAGGTCTAGATGACAGGAGATGTCCCTGGATGTAAGAGGTATGTGGTGCTGTATGCAATGGGCGGCCTCCCCCCAGGGCCCTCTATATCGCGTCCCAGGTTTGGTAGGAATGCAGAGTGGTGTAGTGCGACCTAAATGTCTCCTTATGTGTGTCACGGTGCTCCTACCTGGATACGGCTGGACCCCAGGCTTTGGCTCTGAAGCAATAAATAGGGGAAATAATTGAGGGATTTAAAGAAATAACTTGAGTCCGGACCTTTAGATGAAGTTCAATGGCGGCTTTACTAGAATAAACGTTTCTCCAAACAGTTTCAGGCTTTATCTTGGTTCCAGCAGACTTTAGCATTAAATTGGCATGCAAACTCACCTCTACTATATCTTTCTGCTGTACTGACAAGCTCATTTGGTGTCTTTGTTTCCTTTTCTATGCTGCACCTCACTCTTGTAGTCAGACATATTCAGCCAAAAAGTAGGTTTGAATCCTGACAGCTCCAACATAGAGTCTCAACCAGAACAAACCAAAACTGCCCCACCTCCTTCTGGTAGCAAGCAGGACTGGCCCACTTCTGTCCAAAGGGGGGGGGGGGGGATTGTATGATGAGTTCCATTCTATCTAACTATAGCTCTGCCGTGTTTTCTGCCACCTGCTGGTGAACTAGGCAAATTACATAAACAGTTACACAACATTATTAGGAATGCACAGTTTTGAGCTGGAAATAAATATCTGGGTGACATACAGGCTACTTTCACACCTGCGTTAGGTGCGGATCCGTCTGCATTACCATTAACAAAAAAAAAAATTTTTTTTTTTTTTTTTTGTTCATGATAATGCAAACGGATCCGTTTTGACTTTACATTGAAAGTCAATGGGGGACGGATCCGTTTGAAAATTGGGCCATACTGTGTCAACTTCAAACGGATCCGTCCCCATTGACTTACATTGTAAGTCTGGACGGATCCGTTTGCCTCCGCACGGCCAGGTGGACACCCGAACGCTGCAAGCTGCGTTCAGGGGTCCGTCTGCTGAGCGGAGCGGAGGACAAACGCTGCCAAACTGATGCATTCTGAGCGGATCTGCATCCACTCAGAATGCATTAGGGCTGGACGGATCCGTTCGGGGCCGCTTGTGAGAGCCTTCAAACGGAACTCACAAGCGGAGCCCCGAACGCTAGTGTGAAAGTAGCCTTAGACCATACAATATAGTAGCAAGGTGTAGAAGTGGTAACAACACTGTATTCTCCTCCAAGTCTTTTTTTATTATAATTACAGTATATGTATTTTAAATGTGGCGACCAAATTTTTCAGTTTAGGAGCCAATTTGGGGTATTTTTTTTAGCCTGAAGATGTCATATGTCCTAGGAAGAGACTGTGGCGCTCACGAAGCACCACAGCCTCTTTATACAAAAAAAAAACTAAAATGGAGGTAGGGGCCCAAGTTGGGTAGACAGCCTTAGCCTATCATGCACTTAATCCGCCCCTGATTATCACCCAAGACGAACCCCAAATCTCTAAAGTCAAAACCAAGAAAATCTGCCCTTGCTGTATGTGCTGCCAAGCAGTTCTGATTACATATTTCTAAGTAACATGAAGGAGACACTGAGGAACATTCTCAAAGATTCCTGTCTTACTCCAACCATCTGCCCCCTCCACTGGGAACGCGTCAAGATGCTTCCATCAACCAACGTGCACACTTCCTCTTACAGAGAGACTTACAGAATGACACATAAATCATATGTGTCAAAAGTGCCTTATTGAAGACACAGATCAATCCAAAACTCATTAATTTATCTGACAAGTGTTTCACCTCATCTGGAAGAATTTGCTGATGTGATTTTAAATGCAAACACAAGCAGCCTTTTTTCCCACAATTTAGCTGTATGTATTTTAGCTATGCCATGCTTCATTATGTCACATGTTATAATAGTTTTTTTTTTCCCATAAAAATGTTAATTGTGTCATTAATGGAGGCAATGAAGATATGACTGAAATGCTACCATTTCCAGGATCTGAGTCAATTACAGTCTGAGTCTATATATAATATACAGTAGATACAAGTGAAAAATTGTTCTTTCGTATATTTGTTCTTTGTAAGCTTCTACGTTCCTGGATAGATATCAATGAAACCTTGTACATATACTCAGCGTCGGACTGGCCCACCAGAGTACTTAAGGATACTACGGTGGGCCCAGGCTCCAATACCATAGTGGGCCCCATAGGTACGGGGGTAAAAAATCTACTGGGGTAATTTATCAAACTGGTGTAAAGTAGAGCTGGCTTAGTTGCCCATAGCAACCAATCAGATTCCACCTTTCATTTTTAACAGCTCCTTTGGAAAATGAAAGGAGGAATCAGATTGGTTGCTATGGGCAACTAAGCCAGTTCTACTTTACACTAGTTTGATAAATGACCTTGATCTACCTTTGTAGCTAATCACTTGCATACTAACCAAAGTATCAGTTGGTAAAATCAGGTCATATAAGCCCCACCTCTGGTATAGCCCCGTCCCCACCTGGAAGCACTCATTTATGGGCGTGGTTTGTTTTAGCCCCGACCATTTTCAGCCCAGGACAGTGCAAATTTGCCGGGACTGACTCTAAAAATCAAGGACAGTCCCGCCAAATTTGGGACAGTCAGCAACTATGCACTTGCCACTGGGGTCTATTTCTTTAAATCAGAACCTATTGGGGGTTGGACCCCAAAGTAATAATAATATATGTGTAGTACTAGGGGGTTGTCAGGTCCATCTGACAGGGTTCTGGAAGGTTCTTATAAAGTAATAGCATAGTTGCCAATTGTCCTGAATTTGGCGGGACTGTCCCTGATATTCTGAGACAGTCCTGGAAAATTTGTGATATTCCAGGCTGAAAATGGACAGGGCTATCATAAACCCTGCCCATAATAGGGTGGTCCCAGACAGGGTTGGAATGTTCCTGGGGGCGTGGCTTATGTGCCCTGATTTTACCAACTGAAATGTTGGTAAGTATTGTAAGGGATTGCTCTCTTTCAGGGGGTCGCAGTCACAGATTTTTCCGCAGACAATTGGCATTAATGTCCAAACTAGTGCTTTATTGTGCCACTTCAGCACCCACACAAACATAAAGCATCAAATAAATACCTGCCCGTCTGGGGTCTAACTAATACATAGTAGTTTTCCCTGACTCACCTCTAAGCACAGGGTCTCAGGCTCCAAGCCTTAGCAGGCCTGCTCATCAGACACAAGTCCATACGGGAAGAGATCAGGCTTCACATAGCCTCATGGCCCCTCAGCCACATACTGTCCAGCAGCCTCCAGGCTGTGACCACACCAACACCCTTGGGGGGAGATGGTCCAGAAGCCCTTCTGACTCTGACCGTGTGACCCTCTTTCTGTAGGCGTCCCTGGGCCAACCAAAATTCAGGCATTCCAAAGCCTTGTGGCCCCTCAGCCCTCCTGGCTGAGACCACACAGAGCCTCTGTAGGCCTCTGTTTTCAAGTTTTCTCTCTCTCTGACTGACACACAGATGGTTGGTTTTATCCCTCCTTGATTACAGCAGTCCTCACCTGCGATGACCTCTAGTAAAAGACAATACCCGGACTGGAAGGGTGTGGACTGGCAGATCCCACTACCAAACCTATCCACCAGTCCAAATGAAATCCAGCCCAGAACAAAATGTAAACAAAACTATGCTTTGCTGAAACCCCTGCAGCTGAAGAACCTGGGTGACATATACACCCCTACCAGGACTTTTACTGTACACATCGCCACAGTATCTAATGTTTTTGTGATACAGTGACCATGTAGCATTAACTGCTGAGGCACTACTTCCCACTCTGCCTCACATCCCATAGCAACCAATCACAGCACTGCTTTTATTTTAGCCCATAGCTTAGTACTAAAGACCTATGTTTATGAAGCTGTAGCTCTCCAGCCATTGCTGGTCTATAGTAATGTAAGAAATGCTGTAGCATACCTCCCACGTTTTGAAAGACCTAAGAGGGTAATAGCAGTGGTGCCCCATAGGGCGCCACAGAGTATTTATACTGCCACAGTGCCCACTCTTCACTATTTATACACCTACAGTGTCCCAGCACAGTATTAATACCGCAACACTGCCCCATCCACACTATTTATAAGCCCATAGGGCCCCCTGCATAGTATTTATAAGCCCATATTGCCCCAATGCAATAGGCATGCTCTTGTAGTGCCCCCTACACAGTATTCATGCTCCCAGGGTGCTGCCAGGGGCGTAGCTATAGGGGGTGCAGAGGTAGCAGTCGCTACTGGGCCCAGGAGCCTGAGGGGCCCCAAAGACCCTTGTGTCACATAAGAAGACAGCAATTATGGCAAAAGAGAAAAGGGAGAGGCGCTCATAGGGTGGTAAGCGATGATACGCAGATAACGTGATGAATAAAATGTGCTCACCTTTGGGTGTTGTGCAGGTGTAAGCGCACAACAGGTTTAGACACACAATAGGTTGGGAAGGTGAGGGAGGTCCGTGCTGCCGGTACCCGTTCAGTCCCTTTGGATGGAGTTGCCAAAAACTCCTAGGGATTGTTAGGGGTGAGAAGAGTGATTTGTGTCCGAAAACACACGATAGGGTACCTCTTTGGCGCACAGGAACGACCACAGTTTCAGGTTTTTAGGTAAAGATACTATTTATTGTTCGGTTGACAACGCGTTTCGGAGTTTATAACTTCTTTTTCAAGTCTTGGGGGCGCCAACAGCAAAGGGCAACAGGCAGAAGGTGGCCGGGTGCCTGGGGACTCCTTCTGATGTGTGCTGCTGCTGTATCTGGCGAAGCAACGCCAGATACAGCAGCAGCACACATCAGAAGGAGTCCCCAGGCACCCGGCCACCTTCTGCCTGTTGCCCCTTGCTGTTGGCGCCCCCAAGACTTGAAAAAGGAGTTATAAACTCTGAAACGCGTTGTCAACCGAACAATAAATAGTATCTTTACCTAAAAACCTGAAACTGTGGTCGTCCCTGTGCGCCAAAGAGGTACCCTATCGTGTGTTTTCGGACACAAATCACTCTTCTCATAAGAAGACAGCGGTATTTTAGAAAGTCCTTGATCGTCACATCTCTGGCTGGACGGAAGGGGTTAGGTTGAGAATTTAGCTTGGGGGTGTGCCCTTTCAATTTTTGCCTCAGGCAGCATGAAGGCTATGTGCTTCCCTGCCCCTGGCCACAGAGCACTGAGGGAAGGGGGGCCCAAGCTGAACTCTTGCACCAGGGCCAATGAGCCTTTAGCTACGCCCCTGGGTGCTGCCACACAGTAGTCATATCCCCATAGTGCCCCCGCACAGTATTTATACCCCAGTTGGATGTCACTGTTATGGGGGCACTGTGGCTGTCACTGTTATGGAACAACTGTGGATATCACTGTTATGGGGCACTGTGGCTGTCACTGTTATGGGGGCACTGTGGCTGTCACTGTTATGGGGGCACTGTGAATGTCACTGTTATGGAGACACTGTGGATGTCACTGGTATAGGGGCACTGTAGATGTCACTGTTATAGGGGCACTATGGATGCCCCTGTTATTGGAGCACTGTAGATGTCACTGTTATGGGTGTGTTGTGGCTGTCACTCTCATATCCCCGTAGTGCCCCCACACAGTATTTATGCCCCATTTGGATGTCACTGTTATGGGTTCTCTGTGGATGTTACTGTTATAAAGACATTGTGACTGTCACTGTTAAGCGGACACTGTGGATATCACTGTTATGGGGATGCAGTGGATGTTACTGTTATGGGGACACTGTGGATGTCACTTTTATGGGGGCATTGTGGCTGTCACTGTTATGGAATCACTGTGGATGTCACTTTTAGGCCTCTTGCGTATGGCTTTTTCAGTATTTTGCGGTCCGCAAAAAACGGATCTGCAAAAAATACAGATGACGTCCGTGTGCATTTCGATTTTTGCGGAACAGAACAGCTGGCCCCTGATAGAACAGTACTATCCTTGTCCGTTATACGGACAGTAATAGGACATTTTCTATCTTTGAATGGAACGGAAATACGGATATATGGAAATGGAAGGCATACGGAGTACCTTCCGTTTTTTTTTGCGGATCTATTGAAATTAATGTTTCTGTATACGGAATGCAAAAACAGAATGTAAACGGGAAAAAAAAACGCTTGTGTGTAGGAGGCCTTATGGTGATACTGTGGATATCACTATTATAGGGGCACTGTGAGTCTGGATTATTTAGTTTATCAAACATTGATCCACCCTGCGGCTGCTTTGTTTCCTGTCCCCTTCTCCTGGTTCATACTGTGCTCTACAAATAAGAAGTTATGTGAAAGAACTTTTTAAGTTCTCCATATGATTCAAGTTTTTTCACCTTTACCTTAGAGGAAATCAATCACATTAAACACTTGTGCAAGATAAATGTTGAAGTGACAGAATAAGTTAAAAACCCATTTAACATTTTGTAGCTTTGGAATATGAACCATGATATTTTCTCAGCAGCTTAGTTAAAATTAACAGACTTCAAAGGTTACAAAGTTAGCAATTAAAGCACACTTAAGACAATTTACAAGCACTTATAGTCAGTCACATAAAATCCAGTACTTCAAATTTTAGGTTGTGTAGACTACGCCAGGGGTACGATTTTGCACACTTGCTACAGATACTTTGAAAACCTGAAAATGACGCCAGCATCACTTTAATGCTTCCGTGGACAGAAACAGCGCCACGCATGTTCATTGGTTGCGTCCAGCATTGCACTTCAGTTCCATTAACTTAAAGGGGTTGTCCAGGCTTTTTCATATTGATGACCTATCCTCAGGATAGGTCTGTCACGGATGATGTTGCAGAAAGCTGGAACTTATAAATAAACATCCGACTGGCTTGATCCCAAACTAAGGAGCATATGGGTGAGCCCTATAAAACCCCTAGAGCTCTCCCTGACTGCTATGCCCATGCAAGGGTCTCTATGGTAGACGATTGCATGCCCACGTACCTAAGACTGTGTGACACCTGAAAACCCTATAATAGTGAGGGGACACGACCACCGGCTCCCTGCACTTAATACGGACGGAGTCAAGGTCACCTAGAATAAAGCCAGCAAGGAAACACATATAAAGGAAAAAGACTTATCTGAGGAAACAGCAGCAGCAGCAGCCTCCAGCAGTGAACACCTCATCCATGAAGTAGTATAAACTGCAGTGAGGCAGTATGGGAGGGAATATAAAGGGAGACAATTAGTCTAAATAGGTGACACCTGGGAGAAGGAAAGGAGATGACAAAGTGAAACCAAAACAAAGAACGTCATGCAAGAGGTAGAGAAGACAGACCTTCTCACAGAACTGGCGGTGACAAGGTCATTAATATCAGATCGGTGGGGATCCGACACCCAGAACCCCCGTCGATCAGCTGTTTGAGGAAACGGCACGCAGTGTGCACCTGCTGTCCCCCTTATCTCTTCCTGTCCGCTGCTGCTGTCCCATAGAACCTTGGTCAACATTGCATCCACAATTCAGCAAGCAGGAAGAGAGAAGGGGGATGGCACATACATACTGCGCGCGTTGTTTCCTCAAACTGCTGATCGTGGGGGTCCCATGTGTCGGACCCCCGCCGATCTGATATTGATGACCTATAGGTCAGCAATAAGAAAAAGCCAGGACAACCCCATTAATGGGATTACCATCTAATTAATTGTAATCCTTACTGCAAAAAAAAAAGGAAAAAAAAGAAAAACTGAAAATAAAACATTTACCAAATATGGTATATTCTTGTTTTGGAAGTGCCTCCTTTTTTGTTTGGACTCCCTTTCCCCCTTTTTTTATTGTCATGCAGCAGTTGCAGAGAGAGTAGAGCCTCTAGGAGTAATGGTAACACACCTGTTGCCCCTAGAGGCTCATTTGCATATATTAAAACTTCATTTTTCTCAGCAATGCGGGCACATATGAACATGGGACCAACACAGATGCCTTTAGCTGCCAAGTGCACATGCAATAGTCCAACCAGTGTCATAGGTACAAATCTGCTGACAGATGCCCCAACAAGGATTCAAAATCAAGTCACCCCAGAGACCAGCTGATCATTGGGGGTTTTACCAGCCGGGCCCATAGTGATCAACTGTAAAAGGGGTTCTCCGGGAATTAAGAAAAATAAAATACTTAAATATTAATTTATTATAAATATATTCTCAAATACCTTTCATTATTTATAATGGCTCGTTTTTTCTGGGGAGCAATAATCAGGGATAACAAAATGGCCGCTGTCCCATTAGTTCACACAAAACCTGTCCTAATCACACACGAGGACAAGTTACTTTACAACACTGAAGTAAAGACCTGCCTCGTCCTCCTCCTCTCTACTTGTCAGGGATTATTATCCTGAATACAGATGATAAGAACTTTAGCTGAATCTCTGGGGAATTTAGTTCATGAGGAGAGTAGAGGCATAAAGTACAGAGAGGACGGACAGGACAGGCTGTCGTACTGGAGACTGCATACAAATGCTGCTCATTAGCCACACCTCACCCTCCTCTCATGTCCATCCCCACAGAGATTCACCTGTATTCAGGATCATGATTCCTGCCAAGCAGAGCAAAGAGGAGGATGAGGCAGCACTATAGCTCATTGTGGTGAAGTAACTTGTCCTCTTGTGTGATTTGGACAGGTTTTTTGTGTACTGATAGGACAGCGGCCATTTTATTTTTCCTAATGATTGCTCCCTAGACAAAACAAGCCATTCTAAGTAATGAAAAGTATTTGTGAATATATTTATTATAAAATAATATAAGTATTTTCATTTTTTTTAATTCCTGGAGAACCCCTTTAAAAAGCTTGGAGCTCCTGGGCCAAATATGCAAATGTATATTTCACATTTTAAGGTCTCATGCACACGACCATGCCGTTTTTTTTGCGGTCCGCAAATTTGCATTTTTGGCCCAGGAGCTCCAAGCTTTTTAAAGGGGTTCTCCAGGAATTTAAAAAATGAAAATACTTATATTATTTTATAATAAATATATTCACAAATACTTTTCATTACTTAGAATGGCTTGTTTTGTCTAGGGAGCAATCATTAGGAAAAATAAAATGTCCGCTGTCCTATCAGTACACAAAAAACCTGTCCAAATCACACAGGAGGACAAGTTACTTCACCACAATGAGCCACCCGTGTGCCTTCCGCAATTTGCGGAACGGAACGGGCAGTCCATTGTAGAAATGCCTATTCTTGTCCGCAAAACGGACAAGAATAGGACAGGTTATATTTTTTTGCGGGCCACAGAACGGTGCAACGGATGCGGACAGCACGCGGAGTGCTGTCCGCATGTTTTGCGGACCCATTGAAGTGAATGGGTCCGCATTCGAGCCGCAAAAAATGCGTCTCGGATGCGGACCACAAAAACCGTTGTGTGCATGAGGCCTAACACTGATGTCTTTGGACCCTCTGAAAAACCATTGCTATGGACCTATGGTATACATGCTCACTTTTACTAGTTACACCCTGGCCAGATGCCTTTAGGGAAATGACCAGGGTGTAGCTATAGGCTGAAGAGTGAGCAGGTATTCCATAGGCCCATAGCAATGGTTTTTGAGGGGGTCCAAATACATCAGTGTTAAAATGTGAATTATACATTTACATTGTGGGCAACTGGTCTTTTTTGCTGCTGGTAGAATTTAGGCATCTAAATACCAAAACATGACCATACAATAAATGGCTATTCTGTTTCAGAAAGCATTGTTGACCATCTTATTCTGCTGATAGGTGGGACTCCTGGAGGTCCAACCCCACCAATCTTGCAGTACGACAATCTATCCTAAGAATAAGCCCCAACTGTATGGGCAATTCCCACTACACTGCATGTATTGTCTGGTCACCCAGTCATCTGAATGTCCACATTTCTTCATACATCTCTGTTTTATCAGCTACTAGAGGGGAAAGATCTGGTAGGCCTTGTCTTTTTGTTGTAAAAAAAAATCAGATTGATGGGGTCACCGATATAGCTTTCTCCCGGGATGCCTCTGAAGCCTAGTACACTACAGCCAGGCACACTACACTGGCACCAAAAACTAAATAGGACAACATAAGGTTGGGATATCAGGCACGTCATATTTGAAGAAAGAAAAAAGAGCTTTCCGTCAAAAGAGAAGGAGGCAGGAATGGGGCATGGCAACCTTGACTTGATCATGAAGGACACTGTCCCTGGACTTCAAACTGATAATTTACATACACCGAGCAGGAGGAATAATTTTTTTTTATGTGAATTTGGCAATCAGATGAAATAAAGATGACTTGAGGTACTGTGGGTGGTTGTAGGGCTTTATGGAGTTGACAGGTTCCCTTTAAGAACTGCATGCATTTGTATGGGACGGGTAGAGAGAAGGGCTGTTTTGCTGCCTAAGGAGTATGCCCACCATAACACAGGAAGCAATATTTGGTTAGTAGCTTTAGTAACGTCTGATGTGAAGAGGTAATAAACAAGTGCCAGCATAGACTTGTTAATTATCTTTGAAACATCAAATCGCCATTGTAATCATTTTATTATTTTACAGTTTTCATAATGCCATAGACAATAGATAGCATTTTATTACTAAAAATGCAGTTTTCAATGTACCCTACTTTTAACCTTCCTTGGCCATTTCAGCCCAATTCTTGGCTTTAAATAATGGCTCCCTGATCAAACAAATTACTATTTTCCATCTATTAGAGCTGAAGCCCCACTTAATTACTGCTTCTATTAGGCCTATTAGTCTGGTAATTTTCCTGTAGCACTAAATGTGATTCTGTCACTGTGGCATAAAGCCAAACACATCTCTCATTGTCTGTCCTGAAAACCCTGACACAAATAAATCAGACATCATTATTCCCTGCAGCGGGTGACAGCTGGAGAAAGCATAACCTTCCAGCGGGAGTTAGAGCCAATGTGTATGACGGTCCACCTCTCTGGATGACTGTAGAAGAAAAATATCAAATCTGAACAGCGTATGATCATCAGTATTAATTCAAGGTGCAGGTATGTATACTTTTGCAATAGCCAAGTATGGAAATTATCCAAAATACACTACCAGAAAATGAAAAAAATAAAAGATATTGACAATGTATTATCTTCTAGAGGTGCTTGGTCAATGATCACACAAGTTAGTTGGTGCACCCTTTATTTTGGGTTCTGCAACAGGGTGTATGATAAGGCAGGATCACATTACAGCTTCCACGCTGGCATGGTATCGGTCATACAGATGCTGGATGTCCTCCTGAGGCCATTCCAAGCTCTTTCAACTTGGACCCGTAGTTCAGTCAAGATGGTTAATGGCTGGTGTGCATTGGAGACCTGTCGCCCCATACAGTCTGAGACATTATCGATGTGGGAAAGAACGTTACTAGGTCAGAACCACCAGGCAATCGTTTAGGCCATTCTTCTGGCACCACCTAAAAGGCATATACAGAGGGGCTTCATTGGACCTCCAGCTGCTATATGAAGATATGGGAACTACGCGTTCTCATTCACGGCGGTGCCAATGACTGACTGAGGCAGCCCTCTCCCTCTAAAACCACTTAGATGCTGTGGCTGTTATTGACTGTGGCATCTAAGGAGCTAAAGGGATAGGATCAGCGGTTCTGCTGTAACATGCTATTACAGCAGGAGTCCAACTGTCATAAAAGTACTGAGCTCCTGCTCTTCCTTGTATGCCCATGCAGCACTAAGACTAGGCCACCCTAAAAAAGCAGGCGCCTAGCCTAAGGCCCCTTACTGACCGCCAGAAAAAGGCCTATCAGAGGTCATTTAGAGTTAACATTGAACTCCCAGAAAACTCCTTTAACATTTTGAACATTTTCATTCATCTCATTTGGAAAAGTCTGGTTTCCAGAATATTTGGCGATTAACACAATTTTTTGATGTTACCAACCAAGAATTTTCGCTATTCTCCGTATCATAGTATGTCACTGGAAAAGAAAATAATTTGTAGCCATAAAATATACTGTACAGTAAGAATTATCTCACAGTAATGATGGTAAATAAAAAAAATACTGAGGAAAATAGATTGCTTTTTCTAGATTTAGATGATGGCTTTCCTATAGATTTTCTCAGCTATGGCAGATCTCAGATCTGCATTCTCCTTCAGGACAAGTTCCCTTTCAATTTCTTTGAAAATAACATTTTAAGAGGAAAATCATTTGGTTTACTCCATTAATTTTAAGGCAGCTCTGGGATTAAATTTTATGTTTAAAGTGAATAGCGGCCCATATATTTTTACACAGCATCAAATAAACATAAAATGCTTACATTATATGAGATTACCATACATTATTACATTTTAAGGGAAACTTAAAGTTATATAATGTGATTTGATGTAGGTATTAGGTTTAGGTATTACTTAGCTTTTTTTTTACTGTTCAATTTGTCACACAGAATATAGGGTATCACATGCAATTATAACATTTCTTAGTTCACGTCATACTTGGGCCAAAATATACTGTATTCTGGGATTTTTTTTGTCATCTGTTGAGTAAAAGGAGCCCTATGGATGCGTTTAGTGGAAGAGTTGGGCGATTTCCAACACATTTGCAGACTATAGTGTGAAAATGAGATGCAAACATTGCCTCAACATCCTGTCAATGGTTAATGCTTCCACTAAAAATTTCTATGGGAACTTTAAGGGTATGCGCCATGGAAATTCTGGGCAGATTTATTGTGGATTTGCAGAGGATTTAATCCTACAACAGGGATGCTCAACCTGCCGCCCTCCAGCTGTTGTAAAACTACAACTCCCACCATGCCCTTCTAAAGGCTGATTGCTGTAGGCTGTCCGGGAATGATGGGAGTTGTAGTTTTGCAACAGCTGGAGGTCCGCAGGTTGAGCATGCCTGCCCTACACGTTGCATAAATTGACATCCTGCAGATTTAAAAACCTCACCAGGTCAAGTTACACTACAGATTTGTTTATTTTTTGCATTATGCTTTCCATTCAGGAATCTGCAACCATGCGATATGTGTGTGCATCTGTCTGAATCTGCAGCCGTTGTCCATGTGGTCATTAGGGTTCCAGCAGTCGTCTTTTTGCTATTCTGGTATATTCGGGTTTCAGAAGTTACTGTCTTGTGTGCACTGATCCTTGTAGTTGTTACTGTTTGGACTGGCCTTCTGTTTGTCTGGCTTCCAGTAGACTTGATCCAAGTCTGAATAATTTCCAAGTCTGTCTCAGTATGTTTGGGTTCCAGACAACTGATCCAAGTCTGAACTAGTTCCAAGTCCATGTCTCTGTTTGTCCTGCTCTGTAGGTCAGCTACTTTCAATCTGGATTCCACTCTTACAGTGCTTTCCAGTTTTAAAACAGTGGTTACACTAAATTCCATAACAAGCAGAACATGTAAAGTATATACTGTATTACTACCTCCAGCAGCACCTCATCATTTTTGTCAGTGTCTGTGGAGAAGCAGATCTCTGTTTATTGTTTTGTATAATAAATCTTATCAACAACATAACAAAATCACCTAAAAACAAGCAGCCATTTTACAACACCTACAGATAGGCTGCCATATAAATACACACAGTGATGTAGTTAGGGTCTAAAAACAATAAAAATCATTGTTCCAACACTTTTCCTTTTTGGCGGTGTCCTGTGTTCTGACCCAGCACATGTTTGTTATGAAATACTGTTAATTACAGAATGTCAGAAATTACATGATTTGTAGGTTATCACATGACTGATGTCATGTTTCAGTTAGGCCATGGATACATTACATAGGTCTGATACATGGGCTATCCAGTGATGGCTAATCATTTCTATGGAGTTCTGAGAACAGCCAAGCAAGTGTACATCTTGGGAGTCATAGTGTTACCACAGCTGGAGCGCCGGAGGTTAGCCATCACAGGATACTATTCTACTGCATATAGGGTCGACTGCTTGATATAAGAAAGTTAAGTATACAAAACTTTATATACATTTATATTAGAAAATTTTATGATTTGCTATTATATCAACAAATAAGTAAAAATAAATAAATGAAAAAAAACTGGAATACTCCTTTAATTGACAAAACTTATAAATTAGATTTTTCGTACATGGGATTACATCCAAAAACCAGAACAGTTATACTGCAGCTTATGTATTGTTTTCCGCTCCCTGACTACATACAGGGATGATGGAAATGACATGAGGCATATAGAAAACAGAGTATAGAAGTTGATCTTCACATTACCTCCAGGCTTTCAGACAGAGTAAATTAGAAGCCAGTCAAAATACAGCTCAGAATCCCCAGTTACCCCGGCACAGATTTCACCACTGACATCTTTCAGCCTCACATTTCATTGGTAATTGATGAAAGTTTCACAAGCGATCTCCAGCTGAGAGACTTGAAAGCTGAAGAGGTTTTAATGTTGCTGTTTTAAACGAAAATGACATTAAAGGTGCAGCCTCCCCGAACATGACCTAGTTTTAAAAAATAAGTGTGACGTTCGCAGATTAACATCCCATTGTTACAGTGTATCTCTGTAGCGTAATGTACAAACTTGCTGCTCCCCATTAGCCATGACAACCCCTGCAGGGCTCCCCATTCCTCCACATCTAAAGGAAACTCAAAAATTTTGCGCACCGTAATTTTTGTTCCATGATTCCTTTGATTGCAAAACCCATTGTTTGCATTTAATTTGCAAGTCGGAAAAATATAAAAGGAGATGAATCCCATCAACCTGACGAAGGACGGTGCTCACATCAGACAAAATATCTACAAAAACTGCAAAGGTGTCACATTGTATCATTTCTGGTTTTTAGATTTTTTTTTTTCACTGCTCGACAAGAAACTTAAAATCTGCAACCGAGTGTAAAATTGGATCTAATTGGTGTCACTTCCTTTAATTTGCCATGCCGTAATGATGAAACTTCCTTATTTCCCTGTCACGCTGGAAACCATCGCCTAATAGCGGGATACATTTTTCTTCTATTCGTTTCCATGGTAGCTGATTTGTAGGTCTCGTTATGTTGCTGGTGTAACACATAAAAAGTGGAGCCGCAATGATATGTCAATGTAAATGCAAGGTAGAGGTAGAGATCCAGGCAAAATTTATTGTGTTTCTTCTCTCAAGTCAAAGTGGTATTTCTGTATCCGGGACACATAGATAATGAATGTTTCCCCAGTACTAAGCTATGTCACTGCAGGAATCCTCTGGCACTAGGGTGATTTTGGTTCTCTCAGTCTGATGACAAGGCTTACCGGCCCTTAACACTGCCCGATGTTCGTAGCTAATGAGCTTTCGTATGGATGTTTGTTAGTGATGATCTGCCCGTGTAAAGGTGCCGTCGATTACCCGATGAACAAACGAAACGCTCGTGCATCGGGTAATAGGATTGTTAATGTAGTCACCTAAGTCATCGTTTGCCGGCAGCAGATCGTGCAGTCTAAACAACCTCTGCTGCTGGCAAACAATAATTCTTTATGAGGATGAAGGATGGCATTAGCGATCGCTCCTCCCCATACTGTGGAGGGGATCGCTGCATATAAATGCAGTGGTCTCATCCACTGAAGAGCTAGTGATTGTCAGGAAGGAACGCTTCCTTCCCGACAATCGTTTGCTACATAGAGCCATGTAAAGGGGGTCTTAGTGATGAGCATTAGTACCGGATAATGATGAGCGAATCGAGATTCGGATGCTACATCCGAACTTGCTTTGTTCAAAACTTCGGATTTATACTGTACAGAGAACCTTCTCTGTACAGTATTAAAATGTATGGGCTCTGATGAGCCGAAGTTAGTTATTCATGAAGTTGAGCGTGACTTCTTTGAATAACTTTGGTGGTTGATTTTTAAAGTGGAAAACCACTTTAAAACGTGCAACTGAACTGGTCATTTTTATCCATTTGGGGCATGTTTTTTTTAGGGGTTTGGACGCTTAAAAGTGTTATCCCATGATTTATGTAAAAAAAATTATACATCAGACATCATATATTACATGACAATCTCTTTTTAACAAAGCTAGAATCAGCCCTGTACCTCACATGGATCCAGAGATCTCCTCATTCATTGTTCCAATTGCTATGTTAGATTTATTTCAACCTGGTAGCTCAGAGGGTATGTCCTTTCTGTTGCAGTTTTGTGGGTGTGTCTTTTATCAGAGGGCATGTCCTTTTTCAGGGGCATGCCTTTCTGCTACAGTTCTCTCTTTGCCCCAGCTTCTTACTGTAGATACATCTGGTGGCAATTGAAGGATGAAAATGAGCATATGCGACCACATTGGCAATGTCTTTGAGGTGAACGGACAAATGAGCAAAACAACAAACAGCAGGTAGCACTATACAGATACATTTTATTGAATAACTTAATGGCTATACTAAATTTTTAACTACATAAAATTACAAAATATAAGGAAATACTGTCACTGTAAAGAACCACAGCCAGCAAACTCAGAGACTGCTACCAGAGTTCCTTAAAAGAAGAGCAGCCATGCATGTGTGCCCACTCTTTGTTCAGAAAATAGCGCATAGGCTAGTCTGTTTTTGGGAGTCACATTGTAGTGAATAAAGAGAAATCCACACATGTGTGGTATACTCTCCTTCGCTTAGTGGGTTGCGTTGTGAAATGGGTCCAGGAGGTGTGACTTCTACCTATGTGAAACTGATAGCATATCCTAGTGATCTTCCATCATTGTCTCAGATGGGAATAACCTTTGAACCACTCCGTTTGGCAGGAAGCTACAGCTACCTCTAGGTTTTTCACCAGAGCCTGCTGCAAGGCCAGATGGACATGACTGCTAAGGATCCAAGTTAGATCTTTGGAGTAAGGTAGCAGAAAACTGATGTGAGCTTGCTAGAAGCAAACCTACCAGAATGATAAAGGTGAAAGTAGTAGACAAGCAGGGTCAGAATCAGGAGGGACAGATAGAGCCAGGGGCGTACATTGAAATCACTGGGCCCCATAGCAAGAATCTGAATTGGGCCCCCTAACCACACCCACTACCCACCCCTGGCCCATCCCACCTCCTGTCCTGGCTCCTCCCCTGCCCCCCCCCCCCCCCCCATTTGCCAATAGAGACATGTATACATGACCTACTGAAACCGTTAGGGATAAATCTTTTTATTTATTTTTTTATTAGCCAATAACTTAAAAAACACATCACTGCTCCTGCCTGTCTGCTTTGGTAAAGCCGGGCATAGATGGGCTATGTCTGTCTTTAGCAGAGTGGGCACAGGACAGTGGACACAGGGCGTCATATGTATGTGAGCACAGCTGAGCGAGTGCAGGAGCCTGCATACACATTGCTCCTCCTGCCTGTGTCCACTGTGCTAAAACCTGACATAGCCCATCCCCCACATCTTAACCCCTTTGCTACAAGCGCCATTTTTTCATTACTTATATTACTCCAAAAAATATAATAAAATGTGATTTAAAAGTCTCACACACTCCAAAATTGTATCAATAAAAAATAGTGGCCTGCTATTGACTGCCCCCTAAGTCGCTGGATGTTTTCATCTGCGTGACGGGAGGGAGGCAGTGGCGGCTGTGTGGGATTCAGGAGCAATGCGGGTGCTGGGGAATGAGGCAAGTAAGGTGCCCAGGCATTTTGGGGGGCATTATAGGGGTTGGATAACCACTTTAACTACTTGCTGCTGATGTGAGTAATGTGCTGGGGGTGGGTGGGGGGGGGGGCCTGTATGCTCATAGAGGACTCAGAAGGTACATAAATAAATGTACAAGAAAAAAACATGAGCAAATAAAAACATCTGTCAGTTCAGAAAAATGTGCAGATCAGTGAAACGTATGTATCATCTAAGTACTTACACAAAATTCATACACAGGTAGGTGGTATCTGAGGGGAGATCGGGTCCATGCCTCACTATGTAGTATCTGTTCTAGACAGCACGCCCTCCCTATTGTAATACTGCTCATGTCCTGAAGTCACTCTGACACTTAACAAAATGCATGGGCAACCACGGCACTCTGAAGAAATTTTATAATGATTTCTTATTTATTTCATTATTTTTGTCTCATTGTTTTAATCCATCCGCATTAATAATCACTGGCCAACGTTTCGTTCCTACATAGAACTTGTTTTCATGGCCTTAGTTTCTTAAGTAATGTAGATGGCGGATGACGTTAGGTTGTCCGGACTCTGCATCGCCAGGGGATAAGTAGAAAAGGGTCAGTTCCTGGACATAGTGGGAGAACACAAGTGGGCGTGCCACCTGCCGCATCAATACCCCATGATTAAACTGTGTCTTGTGCAGAGTATACATAGGGGGCAGGGCCTTCCATGCGCTCCAGGCCCCCCTGTGCCCACGGACCCCATAGCAACGGCGTGTTCTGCCTATATTGGCGGAACGCCACTGGATAGAGCCAAAACTGCAGATGAAGGGTGAATCAAGAAACTAGCTACAGTCAGATTACTAGGAGAATCAGTCAAAGTCGGTTCAGCAAACAAGGGTTCAATGCAGAAAACAAGCCAAGGTCAATACAAAGAAGGTTAACAAGCAGGTCTTAAGCTCTGATACAAAACACAAAGTTACAGAGCCAGGACATTTTACTCACTCACAGACAGCAGACTTAAATCCCCTGCCCAGCTCTGGGATTGGGCGCTGAACTAGGAATCTGTTTGGCTTAGCTTCAAGCCTCACTAATGGGTTGACCATCTGTGGCTTGACAACCCTCCCAGCATAGCCACAAACAGTATCTTGGCTAGGTAAACTGCTCACACAAAAGTATTCAGATGCAGGATCTGGTTTGAGAAAGGTAGAATATTTGTTACCGTTAAACAGCAAAAATATAGCTTAGTTAGTGGTTTATTGATTAGAGATGAGTGAATCGAAGCTGATGAAGTGGAATTTGATCAGAATTTCAGGAATTATTTGATTTGCACTGAATCCGAATTTTCTCATGCTTTGTGGTAACGAATCGCATCTTTTCCTAAAATGGCTGCTGCACATGTTAGGACATGGAGCAAGGAACTCTGGAAACGAGGGATCACCCACAATGCCATGCATGCAGCCAATCAGCAGCCAGCCAGTCCGGTGATGTCACAGCCCTATAAATAATAGAAGATAGGGAGGAATTATTACACAGTATTTAAACAGAGCAGGGTTCAATAGGGGTGTTTACAGCCTGGGTAATAGGAACACTCCTATTACACCTTGCTGCACTGACTGCGGATCCAAATTGCCATTATACTGCTTCTCATTTCAGGTTTGCAATACCTTTGTAATTCCGGCAAATCGTTCTTGTTATTGGGGTCTTATTAGCCCTTGTGCGGTGCAGTTATATATATATATATGTTCTAAAGCCTTTTTTTGTTGTGTATTAGTAGGGGGGGGGTGCTTATTAGCCGTTGTGTGTTGAAGTGAGAAATTTGCAGCCCTTTTTGGCATGTATTAGTGGCAAAAAATATATATTATTTGCCGTTCAGCAGTGAAGTTCTATTGTACTACAGCCATTTACGGGGTGTATTAATAGGATAGATACGTATGTTCCTCTTTACATTGTCATACAGACATTGTTGCGCTGTATTAATAGCAAAAATAAGTATGTGTTATTAGCCGTTCTGCAGTGAATTTACATTGTCATTCAGTTGTGACATTTTATTCTGATACAGCCTTTTTTGGGAAAAATGGTCAGTAAATGTATACTTTCTTCTATAGGGAAGAGTAATAGCCATTCAGTGGTGATTTTTTTTTTTGTGAAACAGCCTTTTTGGGGAAAATTGATGGGTGATTGTAGAGTATCATCCGTAGGGACTAACAATTCGTCGATTAGCCATTCAGTGGTGAAATTTGTTTGTGATACAGCCTTTTTGGGGAAAATTGGTCGGTAGCTTTAACTACGGTCAAAGACAATATATGTCCTTTACGGACCACTGGGTAAATGTGGTTCCTGCCCAGCCACACCAGCAATTTGGCCAGATGACGCTGCTTCCGCCTCCATGTTCTCCCGCTCTTGGTCCTGCAACAATGTCCACCTCTGCCTCCTCATCATCCACAGTTTCCTCAGCCTCCACTGCAGGGACAATTCACAGTGCTCCTCCAGAAAACCACATGTGCAGGGCACGGCCGTGTCACGCTGTTCTACACCTCGTTTGCCTGGGCGAACTGAGTCACAAGGGGAGGAACTGCTCTGTGTCCTTCATCAAGAAATAAAGTCCTGGCTTTCTCAAAATCGGAACCATGGTGACCGACAATGGGAAGAATATGGTGTCGGAGCTGCGTCAAGGAGGGCTGAGCCATGCGCCCTGCATGGCGCACATGTTCAGTCTTGTTGTAATGGGGTTCCTGAAGTCTTCCACCCATCTGCAAAACATCCTAAAAATGACCAGGAAACTTTGCATGCACTTCAGCCACTCATACACCGCCAAGCACATACTCCTTGAGCTGCAGCGGCAGAATGGCATCCCCCAACATAGGCTGATATGCGACATTTCCACTCGTTGGAATTTTACCCTCCATATGTTGGACCGACTATAAGAACAGAAAAAGGCCATAAACCATTTCTTGATGATCCAAATGGACAGAGGTACTCCCCTGTGTAACTTCGATGTTAACCAGTGGCAGCTCATGTGTGACACCTTCCGTTTGCTCGTGCCTTGTGAGGAGGCCACTTTATTTGTCAGTCGCCAGGACTACGAGATGAACAAGTTCATATCCTGTAAAAGATGCTAGTAAATCTGGCTGGTCAGGGAACTGGAGATGTGGCGCCTTCATCTCACGGCCACATGAGCCCTGTGGGGGCTGAACTGGAGGAGGAGGAGGACATTGGAGCACAATCAGCGAAATGGGTGGTTTTTCTACATAGGTGACAGGAGAGGAGGAGCAGACGGAGGAGCAAGAAGGAAATGAGGAAGACTAGGCAGATGACTCAGACACACCATGGCAGTATGCAGTGGAGATGGAGTCCGGGAGTCCCTCCGAGTCACTTGCGCAAATGGCCCGATGCATGCTCACTTGCTTGCATAGTGACAGCCGAACTGTCACCATTCGCCAGAGGGATTACTACTGGCTCTCCACCATGTTAGACCCTTGCTACCGGTCCAAACAGCCTTTTTTACACCCGCTGAGAGGGAGGACAAACTGAACTACTATAGAGACATCCTATGTAGTCAGTTGGCCACTGTCTATCTGCATCATCGCCCATCCTCTCGCAGGTCTGTCCGGGGGAGCCATCTGCGCTCACATTCCACTGCAATGGCTGCTGGGGGGGTGGGGTGGAAGGAGGAGTACCAGCTCCATCAGCGGCAGCCTGAGTCTAGAGTCACAGCTTTCTTCACCTGCATAGTGAAGAAACTACTCACTAGCAGCTAGACATAGAGCAGAACTTGAACCAGCAGGTGGTGGCATACTTGGAGTGCACCCTGCCACCCGTCATCGAAGTTCCGCTGGACTACTGGGCAGCAAAACTGGATTTGTGGCCGCAACTGGCCGAGTTTGCCCTGGAAAAGCTGTCCTGCCCGGCCAGTAGTGTGGCATCAGAGCGGGTGTTTACTGGGGTGGGGGGCATAGTTACCCCAAGGAGAACTCGCCTGTCCACCCAAAATGTGGAGAGACTGACCTTTGCCAAGATGAATCAGGCGTGGATCAGCCAGGATTTCCATCCACCAATGCTTGATGCATCAGATTAGATCATCCATGCTGCCTCACCCAAACCTTGACAAAAGAGACCGGTTTCTTCTGGCTAACTGCCTCAGCTACTATTCTGATGATGCCACATATCTGATGCCAAGTGCTCCTTCTTATCAATGGAGAAATCTATGGCACACCAAGGAATTCTTTTCAAGTGATGCTTTAATACATAATGTGCGGTTTCACATCATTTTGTACTTAGTTTCCATCCAGAATATACATCAATGTAAGAGGCCATGAAAATAGTCCCAACGTTTCAAGGGGTCTTAAAAGAGTATGAAACAGCATATATTGGATATCTGGGTTTACAAAATTACAACAAACATGGAAATTAAAGTAAATAGTGTGGTCTATACCAGGTTGTAGATAATGAAAAAAGTATAGACATGCCTATACATGTATTGCTATGCGTCCAAGATTATAGTGTATTGCCTTGAGTAAGGAAAGCATGATTGTCAGGTGGTATAGGATTAGATAGAAATCAGGGCAGGTAAGTATAATAGAGGGTAAGTATATTGCCACGTAGATAATGTGTTCATTACTATGCAGCTAGTAACTATGAAGAGGCAGGGGAAGAGATAGGTGAAAATCTGAACAAAAGAGACCAAAATGGAACTCATTAGGCCAGACGAACACGTTACCTGTGGCCTAGGTAGAGAAATCTTGCTCTGGATGCGGACGCATTGTAGCATCTCCCGGCAGGTGACGCACAGGAGGACTGACTACCACGCAAGTAAATATTGTAAATGTTAATACTTTATTAGAAATCCACATAGAAAAACACAATAATTATATAGTAATATATACATAATACATAAAGCAGCAACCATGGGAACACTAGAGTGTGTCAGTAAAAATAGTCTCCAGTCCATATATTGCAATTCACCGCTCACTACAGAAACGTGAGGGGAGCGGTGATATACCTATGCATACCCAGAGTGAAATGCTGCTAATAAAAATCACAAAAAGCATCAAAGTTACTGACCCAGTCTGGAGCGTCCGCTCGACGATCGTTTCGCTATGCGCGAAACGATAAAGGAGCAGAAAAAGGGGGTAATATTGTAATCTGGCCCCGTGCATCATATGAAAAGGAGGCCTGGTGTCAACTAAATGATCATAACTGTTATAAGAGGTTGACGTATAATCCAACTATAAAATATAGGGATGAGCTGAGCGTCATTTTGAATAAGGGAGTGGATGAGGGGGTCATTACGCAACAGCAGATGTCCTTCTTAATGACAGAACATCCAGTGACCCAAACGATGTATTTTTTACCGAAAATACATAAAAATGCGAAACACCCCCCTGGGAGACCAATTGTCTCGGGGATGAATAGTCTAAATGATGTTATATATAAATATGTTGAATATCATTTACATCCCTTGGTTGAGGAATGGTCTTCATATTTGTAGGACACGACAGACGTGCTACGGAAAATAGAGGACTTACACTTGGAACCCGATATGCTGCTGGCCACGTGTGACGTGGAGTCACTACATACTTCTATTAAACATGAAGATGGGCTGAGAGCGACAAACTTCTTTCTACAGACCTCGAATGTACCTCCTAAGAAACGTGAGTTTATTCTGTCTCTGCTTGAGTTTGTGCTGACACATAATTTTTTTATGTTTGGGGGTCTCCACTTCCTACAGCTCCAGGGGACAGCGATGGGGGCGTCTTGTGCGCCCTCATACGCTAATTTGTTCCTGGGGCTGTGGAAAAGGGAGATACTCCAGACAGAGGTGACACCATTAGCACAGAAGGTACAATACTGGGGCAGATACATTGACGATCTGTTCATCATATGGCAGGGCACTAATGAAGAGTTTTGCCTCTTCATAAATCAACTCAATAAGAACAACTTGAATATCCGACTGACTTCCACTGTAAGTCGGAAGGAGGTGGAATTCCTGGATGTGAAAATCCATGTGGGGGAAAAAAGGCAAATAGTGACAGATCTATACAGAAAACCAACTTCGGTTAATAGTATACTGTCAGCAAAATAGGAGGCTGATTGATAACATCCCTGTGGGGCAATTTCTAAGGGCGAGGCGGATATGCTCTACTGATCAGCTGTTTGAGACACAAGTGGAGGATCTACGTAGTAGATTTCAGGCCAGGAATTACACGGAGAGATCTGTTGAAAAGGCATATAGACGGGCAAGATTGTCTAGACGCTCGAATTTACTACAAGATAAGAAATACAAGGATATTGTAGAGGATGTGAGATTTATTACAACGTTTAATAACAAAAGCAAGGAGATTACCGACATACTATCCAGACACTGGGACATCTTAAAATTAGATCCACAATTAAAGGATAAATTGAAAGACTATCCAAGCATCACGTTTAGGAGAGCAAAAAAATTTAAATGATCATCTGGTACAGAGCCACTATGTGGCACGCCCTCCTAGCCTTTTTGGATCAAGAGGCCCCCGGTGGGGTAACAAACAGTGTGGGAGGTGTGTGGCCTGTATCAATATGGATAGGAGTGAGATCTTCTGGGATGCCACACATCAAAAAGAATATAAAATCACGTAGCCCATTGATTGTACAACGATAGGGGTGATCTATTGGGCTATTTGCCCCTTCAATGAAATATATGCGGGGATGACCTCTCGCCAATTTAAGAAACGCATCCTTGAACATGTGCTGTCTATTAGTGTTGATCACGAATATTCGAATTGGGAATTTTAATCGCGAATATCGGCACTTCGAAAATTTGCGAATATTTAGAATTTCGCTAAATATATTCGTAATTGCGAATATTTGATTTTTTTAAATGACAGTTCATGCGAATTTTTATGCGCATATTTTATGCAAATTTTATGCGAATCAAGAAAATAATGCCTGGAGATCATGATTTCGCGAATTCTCGAATATATGGACCACAACGGAATTCGGAATCCATATCGGGATTCTTCGCTAACCGGAAGCCGAACTTTAGACGCCGAACTTAAAACAGAAGTTTGCTCAACACTAGTTATAAATTCTTAGATATATCTATAACTTACATCACGTGGGGACATTTTTATGTCTTTTTGTAATTGCCACTTTATTGGATTATGGTGATTAACTATAACCTAAAGTGGCATCTTCTGATTTGATTGCACTAGTTGGCATTTTATGTTTTTTTGATGAATTGTTTAACTTTTTTTAAATGTATATATTTTGTACTGCTAAATATGTACTTACTATAACATATATTATAATATTCACTAATAGAAACGAGAGATGCAGGAGTTTTCCGAGTAAATACAGACTAGGAGTTGCTACCTTACCGGTATGATACGCAATTGCGGGTCCGATCATGTGACCCGTCACGTGACTTTGTGTTTCCATGTGACGGGTCACGTGGTGTCTGAAGTGGCCGGCTGCATCACTGATCTTTGATGAGATCCCGGATGTATCTGGAAGCGGGAATAGGTAACCCGATAGCTGATAGGCTGTGAACATTATGTTCATTTATTGGTTAATTTTATGACAGAGGGGTATATAGGAGATAATGATTGGCCATGATGTTATGCCCCGTGAGGAAGCGCATAGCGAAACGATCGTCGGGCGGACGCTCCAGACTGGGTCAGTAACTTTGATGCTTTTTGTGATTTTTATTAGCAGCATTTCACTCTGGGTATGCATAGGTATATCACCGCCCCTCACGTTTCTGTGGTGAGCGGTGAATTGCAATATATGGACGCATGTTAGCTATAATGAGCCCTATGTGATAATGCTGCTATTTGATATGATACTAGTCCCTTGATGTCTGGAGCCTATTTTTACTGACACACTCTAGTGTTCCCATGGTTGCTGCTTTATATATTTTGCTATATAATTATTGTGTTGTTCTATGTGGATTTCTAATAAAGTATTAACATTTACAATATTTATTTGCGTGGTAGCTTTTTTAGCGTTAAAGGAGGTATACGGATTATTCCATGTGAGATACTTATGGTATTCATTTTTTGGTGTTTTACAGGAGGACTGACGTCACTCAGCCAAGAGGCGCGCGCCTGCGCTTAGCTTATTGTGAGGCTGAAAGGGCAAGCGCTCTGACCATACTATGAAGGGACATCTAGTGTAGTTTAAATGTACTTTTAATGTAGTTCCAACAAAGTAGGGGGCTACTGGTGTGTGTTTAAGAATGACTGTTGCAAAGGGAAAGGAATGAGGGCACCTAGGCTATATTAATACATTTGTCAATTGCAAACAATGGACGCTATAATGAGACTAACCAGAGAACATAAATATCAAAGATAGTATACAATGGTTTTACACAATAGTTTTACACAATGGGGGTATAGATATTAAAACTCAATGTTAGATACAGAGGGGACAAAAAAAAAAATGAAAATTAAATTAAAAAATAAAATTAAAAAATAAAATTTAAAAATAAAATGAAAAAATAAAATTAAAAATAAAGAATATTGAGGAAATAATAAAAAAAATTGAAAATAAATGATGATGATGAGTTAAAAAAAAAAAAAAAAAGTTTAGTCGTAGCGGAAGCCCTGTGGGGGCAAGTCAATAAACAATACTACGGAAATTAACTACATGGTGGTAAGTGCTCCTTTTTACACCCACCATCGTCAGCGGGTACTGTTATTGCCACCCACCTCCCCACTTTTTACACCCACCATCGTCACCGGGTCACTCTGTTGCCTCCTGATGCTGCTGCTGCTACCTCCACACTATGTCACCTTGCCACTCTGTGGTCTCCTCATGCTGCTGCTGATGCCACCTCCAAACTATGTCACCTTGCCACTCTGTGGTCTCCTCAAGCTTCTGGTACCTCAACACTATGTCACCTTGCCACTCTGTGGCCTCCTCATGCTGCTGCTGCTGCCGCCACCACACTCTGTCATTATGCCACTCTGTGGTTTCCTCATGCTGCTGCTGATGCCATCTCCACACTATGTCACTTTGCCACTATGTGGTCTCCTCATGCTTCTGGTACCTCAACACTATGTCACCTTGCCACTCTGTGGCCTCCTCATGCTGCTGCTGCTGCCGCCACCACACTCTGTCATTATGCCACTCTGTGGTTTCCTCATGCTGCTGCTGATGCCATCTCCACACTATGTCACTTTGCCACTCTGTGGTCTCCTCATGCTGCTGGTACCTCAACACTATGTCACCTTGTCACTCTGTGGCCTCCTCGTGCTGCTGCTGCCAACCCCACACTCTGTCTAGGTGCCACTCTGTGTCCTCCTCATGCTGCTGCTACCTCAACACTATGTCACCTTGCCACTTCGTGGCCTCCTCATGCTGCTGCTGGAAACACCTCTACACTATGTCACCTTGCCCCTCTGTGGTCTCCTCATGCTGCTGCAGCTAACTCACCACTATTTCACTGAGCCACTCTGTGGTCTCGTCATGATGCTTCTGCTGCTGCTACGTCAACACTATGTCACCTTGCCACTCTGTAGCCTCTTCATGCTGCTGCTACTACAACACTATGTCATATTGCCACTCTGTGGTCTCCGCATGCTAGTGCTGATGCTGCTGCTACCTCAATACTATGTCACCTTGCCACTCTGTGGTCTCCTTATGCTGCTGCTGCTACAACACTATGTCATATTGCCACTCTGTGGTCTCCTCATGCTAGTGCTGATGCTGCTGCTACCTCAATACTATGTCACCTTGCCACTCCTCATGCTGCTGCTGTCACCTCCACACTCTGTCATTGTGCCACTCTGTGGCCTCCTCATGCAGCTGCTACCTCAACACTATGTTACAGGGCCACTCTGTGGCCTCCTCGTGCTGCTGCTACCTCAAAACTATGTCACCTTGCCACTCTGTAGTATCCTCATGCTGCTGCTGCTACCTCAACATTATGTCACCTTGCCACTCTGTAGTCTCCTCATGCTGCTGCTGCTACCTCAACACTATGTCACCTTGCCACTCTGTAGTCTCCTCATGCTGCTGCTGCTAACCACTATGTCATTCTGCCACTCTGTGGCCTCCTCATACTGCTGCCACCTCACCACTATGTCATTGTGCCACTCTGTGGCCTCCTCATGATGCTGCCACCTCACCACTATCTCACTGGGCCACTCTGTGGACTCCTCATGCTTCTACAACCTCACTAGTATGTCATTGGGCCACTCTGTGGACTTCTCAAGCTGTTCTCTCACCCTCCCCACTCCATGACCAGGCCACTATTTTGCATTTTTGACCTGGATGACATCACTATTTTTTTTACCCTTCTTCTGATTTGTCAGAAGGAAGGAAAAATGAGACGCACAATGGATCCTGTCTGTGTAGCAACTGTAAGGCCTGTATGGTCCCATCAGAATTGGCTTATGATTTGGTAGCCAAAGCAGGAGTGGGTACAAAACACAGAAGACATGCGAATATTCCATTCAAGTGTCATCTCTGTTTTGGATCCACTCCTGTTTATTGGGCATTAGCAATACTGATGGATTACTGACCAAATGCTGACCGAGTGAAGGCGGATGCTCAACAGACAGGATTCATTTTTTGGGGGTTATTGTTCTGACAGATCAGAGGAAGGGCAAAATAATCTGTGACGTCAACACAAACTTACTGATGACACCCTCTCCACTCTGTCAGGGGAACTCTACTTGTATAAGCGTTTAATGGAACAGGTTCTGTAGACATCTATGTGGAATAAGCTGACGACGGTGTAAAAGGAGCGCGCTTTTTCTTGATGCTAACATCGACCTGTAAGGCTGAGTTCATACTTTAGTTATTTGGTCAGTTTTGGCTCTGTAACTGCCCAAATAAATGAAATGTGCAGTGATTCTAAGAGCGACGCCTGTCATCTGCGTGTCATACTGACTCACAGTATTGTTTCACTACCAGAGCAAGGTATAGTGTTCTACACCACTATACAGGCTCTCTGCAGCCAGGAAAATGCTGTTTTTTAGCGCAATTCGCCGCAATTAAATTCAGATTGAATCGAATCCTTTCGGAAAATTTGGCGAACTGGGCGTATTCAATGTTTAAAAAATTTGCTCATCTCTATTTTTTATTATTTTGGTGCATTCGGAGTAAATTAAGATTCTAAGTGACTATTCCATGACCTTTCCAAAATACAGGGCGATGCATCTCCAGATAAATCAGGGGAGAATTGAGCCACAATACTTCCCTCCATTTCCTTCCTTATCTCTTTTCTCCAGACGAGAGATTGTCGCTGATATTTTTGTTGGATATTTTGTGGTACAATGAAGGAAAGAATCAATGTGTTGTTAATGAGAACATCAAAGAGAATAACAGCAATAATTATCTTTCCTAAAAATCAATGCAGGTGGAACCCTGAAAGTGAAATATATATAACACGCTCTACAGATATTTTTTTTCCCTTAAAATTTTTAAAAACTTGAAAATTGATCAGGAAAACTCAAACCCCCCCTCCCTAATACAGCATTGCCATCATTGAATATGTTATTAATACTGTAGGTGATATTTTACTGCTGGATACTTGATTATGCTAAAAACCACCATAATTAGATTTGAGCGGACACCCTGGATGTTCGGGTTCGACGGGTTCGGCCAAACTTCACAAAAAAGTTTGAGTTCGGGACCCGAACTTGACCCGAACTTGACCCCGAACCCGAACCCCATTGAAGTCAATGGGGACCCGAACTTTTGAGCACTAAAATGGCTGTAAAAAAGTCATGGAAATGGCTAGAGGGCTGCAAATGGCAGCAAAATGTGGTTAAGAGCATGGCAAGTGCTCTGCAAGCAAATGTGGATAGGAAAATGACTTAAAATAACATAAAATATGTAAAAACAAATATTAATAATCTTGATCTTGGAGGACGAGGTCCATATGTGAGTAAGAGGCGGTGGATGTGGCGGTGTAAGTGGAAGCGGCGGTGGATGAGGAGGAGGCAGCCAACACTGCTTTTTGTTTTTATTTTTTATTTTATTTTTTTTAAATTGGGGTACACCCCAAAGCATTGGGAAATATAACCTGTGATAACCCCCTCCAGCCGTGCTAAACAAACGTTCAGACAATACACTGGCTGCAGGGCAGGCCAGCACCTCCAAGGCGTAAAGGGAAAGCTCAAGCCATATGCCCAATTTGGAGACCCAGAACTTGAAGGGGGCAGACCCATTAGTCGGTCCGTGTACATACATAGTGCTCCACCATGTCGCACGTCCCCGTGATGTCCACGATCCAATTGGATATCTGCTCTATCAACTTTCAATGTTTTTTTCTGCGCCTACTATTTTGATCACGGTTAGAGGTGAATCAGGGTTCCACGCCGGAGAGGGAGCGTGAGAAAGGGAGACCACATCCAAGGGAGGTCAATGGCTGCAATGTGATCAAGCTGAAATTCGGGACAAATTATTGAAGCCGAAGCTTCCAAGTAAAGGAGGGGGCACGCAGCAATTACCCACTCCCGACTCGGGGAGGTAGTCACGATAAATACCAATACAGGACTCATAAGATGCCCTGTTATTGGAATGATTAATAAAAAATTATAGGGAATGTCACTGGGGTATTTTGGATTTGGAAACGTTAGACAGGAGATGCCATGCTGCCGCTTTATTGACTCTAGATAACTTCTGCCTGATCGTATGTCCTTGTGACGGCCTTGATCCAATTGGATATCTTCTCTATCAACTTTCAATGTTCTTTTATGCGCCTACCATGTTGATCATGGTTAATGGCGAATCAGGGTTCCACGCCGGAGAGGGAGCGTGAGAAAGAGATACCACATCCAAGGGAAGTCAATGGCTGCAATGTGATCGAGCTGAAATGTTATTAAAGCGGAAGGATCGAATGAAAGGGCCAATTAAAGACGAATTTTACAAATTTTATTCCCTGTCACCTATGCAGAGCATGGGTTTTTCATCGACAGAAATGAGTTAATGTCACCCACCAATGGAACAGATTAATTAAAAAAAATTCAGTCCCTGTCACCTTTGCAGAGCAGGGGTTTATTCACGGAAAAAATGATAAAATGTCAACCAAGAATGTAACAGAAAAATTTGTGAAATGTATTAACCTGTCCACTAGGTGGAGCAGTGGTATATCACAGCCAAAAATTGGTGAATGTCACTCAACTATGTAACAGAAAAATTTGTGAAATTTATTAACCTGTCCACTAGGTAGAGCAGGGGTATATCACAGCCAAAAATTGGTGAATGTCACCCAACTATGTAACAGAAAAATTTGTGAAATTTATTAACCTGTCAACTAGGTAGAGCAGGGGTATATCACAGCCAAAAATTTGTGAATTTCACCCTAAAATTTAATATACAAATTAGTGAAATAACATAAAATAAAATACGTACAAATTAAAAAAAAATAATCTTGATGTATGAGGTGAAGGTCCATATGGAGTAGGAGGTTGAGGAGGCGGTGGACGTAGCGGTGTAGGTGGAATCTGCGGTGGAGGAGGACGACGTAGCCAACACTGGATTTTGGTTTTTATTATTTTTTTATTTTTTTTATTAGGGTACACAAAAGAGTGGGAAATATCAAAAATACAACAATGAGTAATTGCGCTGTAGTATAACAATAGCTGGGTAAGGCCGGTATACATGTCTATTCTGCACAAGGTATGGACAAGTCCTGAGGGATCCATGCCTGGTTCATTTTAATTAACGTGAGCTTGTCCACATTGGCTGTGGACAGGCGGCTGAGCTTGTCTGTGATAACGCCCCCTGCCGTGCTAAACACACGTTCAGATAATAGACTGGCTGCAGGGCAGGCCAGCACCTCCAAGGCTTAAAGGGCAAGCTCAGACCATGTGCCCAATTTGGAGACCCAGAAGTTGAAGGGGGCAGACCCGTCATTCAGTACGTGTAGGCATGTGCACACATACTGCTCCACCATGTTGCTGAAATGCTGCCTCCTGCTAAGATGTTCCATATCAGCTGGTGGTGCTGGTTGTTGTGGGGTGCTGACAAAGCTTTTCCACATTTCGTCCATGCTAACCCTGTTTTCTGAGGAGCTGGTGGTGCCCCAGCTGCGTTGGCGACCTCTTCCTCCTTCTCTGCCTTCGCCTTGTGCTTCCACTGTGCCCCCGCTGTCAGGTGGGAATGCCACCAGTAGCGCGTCTACCAGCATGCGCTTGTACTAGCGCATCTTACGATCACGCTCCAGTGACGGAATTAAGGACGGTACGTTGTCCTTGTATTGGGGATCCAGCAGCGTGGCCACCCAGTAATCAGCACAAGTTAGAATGTGGGCAACTCGGCGGTTGTTGTGGAGACACTGCAGCATTTAATCGCTTATGTGTGCCAGGCTGCCCAGAGGCAACGAAAAGCTGTCCTCTGTGGGAGGTGTATCGTCTGTGTCCTCTGTATCCCCCCAGCCACGCACCAATGTTGGCCATGAGCTGGTTTGGGTGCCACCCTGCTGTATACACGGTTCCTCCTTCTCCATCTCCTCCTCCTCATCCTCCACCTCGTCATCCTCCAGAACTGTGCCCTGGCTGGACAATTGTGTACCTTGCATTTGTGGGTGCAGGAACCCACCCTCGGAGCCACTTGTGAATGACTGGCCGGAAACCCTATGAAATGATCCCTCTTCCTCCTCCTGTGCCACATCCTCTTCCATCATCGCCAGAAGTGTTTTTTCAATGAGGCATAGAAGTGGGAAAGTAATGCTGAGAACGGCATTATCGGCACTGGCCATGTTGGTGGAGTACTCGAAACACAGGTCTCGCATGGAGGCCCAGTCATTGGTGGTGAAGTGGTGCTGTTTCGCCGAGCGATTCACCCGTGCGTGCTGCAGCTGAAACTCCACCATTGCCTGCTGCTGCTCACACAATCTGGCCAGCATGTGCAAGGTGGAGTTCCACCTTGTTGGCATGTCGCATATGAGGCGGTGAGCGGGAAGGCCAAAGTTACGCTGCAGCGCTGACAAGCGAGCAGCAGCAGGGTGAGAACATATCGGGGTAATTTATAAGGAACCTCTGCAACACCCAATTCAGCACATACGCCAGGCAAGGGATGTGCATCAAACCGGCTAGTCCCAGAGCTGCTACGAGATTTCGCCCATTATCGCACACCACCAGGCCGGGCTTGAGGCTCACTGGCACCAACCACTCATCGGTCTGTTGTTCAAGGCCCGTCCACAGCTCCTGAGCGGTGTTGGGTTTGTCCCCCAAACAGATAAGTTTTAAAACTGCCTGCTGTCGTTTACCCCTGGCTGTGCTGAAGTTGGTGGTGAAGGTGACCGGATGAGGAGGCGGTAGAGGATGAGGAAGCGGAGTAGGAGGAGGAAGCAACAGGAGGCAAACTGAAGCGCCCTGCAATCCTCGGTGGTGGAAGGACATGCGCCAAACTGCTATCCGCCTCAGGCCCAGCCGCCACTTAATTTCCCCAGTGTGCTGTTAGGGAGATATAACGTCCCTGACCGTGCTTACTGTTCCACATATCTGTAGTTAGGTGGACATTGCCACAGATGGCGTTGCGCAGTGCACACCTGATTTTGTCCCCCACTTGGTTGTGCAGGGAAGGGATGGCTCGCCTGGAAAAGTAGTGGCGGCTGGGCAAGATGTACTGTGGGACAGCCACCGCCATAAGGCTTATAAAACTTTCCGTCTCCACGAGGGTTGAGCGAACCCAAACTTTAAAGTTCGGGTTCGTACCGAACATTAGGATTTTTGGACCCCAGACCCGAACCCGAATATTTCAGTAAAAGTTCGGGTTTGGGTTCGGGTTCGGTGTTCAGCGCTTTCTTGGCGCTTTTTGAAAGGCTGCAGAGCAGCCAATCAACAAGCGGTTAACTGTCTGACCTTAGAAGCAATCACAGCCATGCCTACTAATGGCATGGCTGTAATCGGCCAGAGCAGCATGTGACCCAGGCTCTATATAAGCTTGAGTCACAAGCAGGGGTGTATCTATCACGAGGCAAACAAGGCATTTGCCTAGGGGGGCACTTGCCAATGATGCAGCAAAATGCCTTATTTGCTTAGTGATAGTTACACTCCAGTGACTGCTCGCTCCTTTGCCTTCAGCATTCTCCTCCTCTCCGTCTCTCTGGACCAGTCCCCTCCCTCTCTCTTCTCCAATCAGGGGCAGCATTACATGGGGGGGCGGTCACATGACCAGTTCCGGCTGCATCTTCTCATGTAAGGGGGACAAGTGGCGGCTTCAGCCGGTGAAGGGACACGATGGCTGAGGAAGAGCTGGCCTCCAGGCTGAAACAGCGCCTGCGGATGGAGGACCCGGCGGAGGCGGAGTGGGTGCTGCTGCACATGAGGGTCTTCAACCTGTACACCGAGTTCAAGGAGTTCAGCAGAAAGCAGATCATGGACATGGAGGGGATGTTCAGGCGGTGAGTGCCTGGATTGCTGGGGCAGTGACCCCGGTGCCCATCACCAGTCTCTGATGCGCCAGTCCCACGCAGATGGAGCTGAACTTGTGTCTGCAGGGGAGAACTAATCTCCAGTAAACGCTTGGCGTACGTGCAGTCCTATGCAAAACTACAGGCAGCGCGCGAGGAGTGCTCAGTGACAAACTCAGCTCTGCTATATCTGTGTGTAATGGGTATATACACGCTGGATGGACATTTAGGGTCCAAAGCGACCAATCAGTGCCTTTCTTTATTCTTTTAACTAGGGCAGGAAATATGAACCGTGGCCCCTGATTGGCTGGTTTATGTTGGGGCCCCATTGGCCCTCTTCACCGTTTCATGTTGTTAATGGGGTGGTCCTCTATAAACACCCCACATGGACAGATTTCCCTACACCTCGCCCTTCATTTTGTGATGATTCTTTTTCAGGAAAGGGTGGAGCCTAAAGATAAAGGGGTGGGGTTTACAGAGGAAGGGGTTTGGCCTTGACAGGGGGGTGCCTGAGTTTAGTCTCGCCTAGGGCAGCACAAAACCAAGATACACCACTGGTCACAGGCATTTGAAATACCGCCATTTGGTGCACCAATATTGAATTCAGGCCTACACTGGTTCAGACCGTGTGACATACACCCTCTACATACAGGGGTTGGATTCAAGCATTTGAAATACAGCCATTTGAAATACAGCCATTTTATGCAAAGAAATATTTAATTTAGGCCTACACTGGTTCAGGAAGTGTGAGATACACCCTTTACATACAGGGGTTTCATTCAGGCATTTGAAATACCGCCATTTTGGGCAAAAAAATCTTTCATTGAGGCCTATGCTGGTTCAGGCCGTGTGAGATACACCCTTTACATACTGTCGTTCTATTTTACTATTAATTAAACACCCATTTAGGGCAAGATCCTAAATTCGAAAAAATATGAGGAGAGCATCAAATAAGGGACGTGGCCCGGGTCGTGGTGCTGCTGGTGGAGCTCTTGTTGCAGGGAGAGGACGTGGTCGATCTGTGCCAGCTACACGCACAAGTGAAACCCTTTCCTCAGGTGCGAGTAGGCGACAAAACCTGCAGCAATATTTGGTCGGGCCTAATGCTGCTCTACGAATGGTGAGGCCTGGACAAGTACAGGCGATAGTAGATTGGGTTGCTGACAGTGGATCCAGTTCCTTCACATTGTCTCCCACCCAGTCTCCTACTGAAAGACCACAGTTGGCGACTGCAGCCCATGTCCATCAGTCTTTCACCTCACCCCCTTGCAAATCAGCCAAGCAGTCTGAGCCCCAAGTCATGCAGCAGTCTCTTCTGCTTTTTGATGACATTGTTAGCAGGGATTCCCAGGGCCATCCACCTAGCCCTGCCCCAAAAGTGGAAGAGATTTAGTGCACCGATGCCCAACCACTTATCTTTCAAGATGAGTACATGGGAGGACCATCGCAGCACGTCTCCGATGATGATGAAACACAGGTGCCAACTTCTGGGGCTTTCTGCAGTGTGCAGACCGACAAGGAGGGCAGGGGTGAAGACTGGGTGGAAGGTGATGTGGAGGACGATGAGGTCCTTGACCCCACATGGAATCAAGGTCATGCAAGTGACTTATGTAGTTCGGAGGAAGAGGCGGTGGTCGCACAGAGCCACCAGCACAGCAGGAGAGGGAGCAGGGTGCAAAAGCGGAGCGGCCGTCCTCTAGACAGTACGCATCCTACTGCCCACCGCAGCAAGGGACCGAGCACACCAAAGCCAGCTCCAAGGAGTTCCCTGGCGTGCCAGTTCTTCAGACAATGTGCTGACGACAAGACACGAGTGGTTTGCACGCTGTGCAATCAGAGCCTGAAGCAAGGCATAAACGTTCTCAACCTGAGCACAACCTGCATGACCAGGCATTTAAGTGCAAAGCACGAGCTGCAGTGTAGTAGACACCTCAAAAACCAAGAAAGGTCTCTGGCTCCTCCTGCTTCCTCTTCTGCTGCAGTCGCGGCCTCTTCATCCACCTCTGTAGTGACAGTGCCACCTGCCACCCCGCAAACAGAGGATCTGCCAGCAACACCAATACCTGGGTCACCAAGCATCTCCACAATGTCCCACGGAAGCGTTCAGCTCTCCATCTCCCAAACGCTGGAGAGGAAGAGGAAGTACCCCCCTACCCACCCACGATCCCTAGGCCTGAATGCCAGCATTTCTAAATTACTGGCTTTGAAATGCTGTCATTCCGTCTGGTGGAGATGGATAGATTTAAAGGCCTTATGGCGGTGGCTGTCCCACAGTACGTCGTGCCCAGCCGCCACTACTTTTCAAGGCGAGCCATCCCTGATGGAAGAGGATGTGGCACAGGAGGAGGAGGAAGAGGGATCATTTCGTAGGGTTTCCGGCCAGTCATTCCCAAGTGGCTCCGAGGGTGGGTTCCTGCACCCACAAACCCATGGTACACAATTGTCCAGCCAGGGAACAGTTCTGGAGGATGACGAGGTGAAGGATGAGGAGAAGAAGATAGAGGAGGAGGAACCATGTTTACAGCAGGGTGGCACCCAGACCAGCTCATGGCAATCACTGGTGCGTGGATGGGGGGATACAGAGGACACAGACGTTACACCTCCAACAGAGGACAGCTTTTCGTTGCCTCTGGGCAGCCTGGCACACATGAGCAATTACATGCTGCAGTGTCTCCGCAACGACCGCCGAGTTGCCAAACATTCTAACTTGTGCTGATTACTGGGTGGCCACGCTGCTGGATCCCCAATACAAGGACAACGTACCGTCCTTAAATCCAACACTGGAGCGTGATCGTAAGATGCGTGAGTTCAAGCGCACGCTGGTAGACGCGCTGCTGGTGGCATTCCCACCTGACAGCGGGGGCACAGTGGAAGTAAAAGGCGAAGGCAGAGGACAAGGAAGAGGTCGCCAACGCAGCTGGGGCACCGCCATAACCTCAGAAGGCAGGGTTAGCATGGCCAAAATGTGGAAAAGTTTTGTCAGCACGCCACAACAACTAGCACCACCAGCTGATACGGAACGTCTTAGCAGGAGGCAGCATTTCACCAACATGGTGGAGCAGTATGTGTGCACACGCCTACACGTAATGAATGACGGGTATGCCCCCTTAAATTTCTGGGTCTCCAAATTGAGCACATGGACTGAGCTTGCCCTTTACGCCTTGGAGGTGCTGGCCTGCCCTGCAGCCAGTGTATTATCTGAACGTGTGTTTAGCACGGCAGGGGGCGTCATCACAGACAAGCGCAGCCTCCTGTCCACAGCCAATGTGGACAAGCTCACGTTCATTAAAATGAACCAGGCATGGATCCCTCAGGACTTGTCCGTACCTTGTGCAGAATAGACATACAGTCAGGTCCATAAATATTGGGACATAGACACAATTCTAACATTTTTGGCTCTATACACCACCACAATGGATTTGAAATGAAACAAACTAGATGTGCTTTAACTGCAGACTGTCAGCATTAATTTGAGGGTATTTTCATCCAAATCAGGTGAACGGTGTAGGAATTACAACAGTTTGCATATGTGCCTCCCACTTGTTAAGGGACCAGAAGTAATGGGACAGAATAATAATCATAAATAAAACTTTCACTTTTTAATACTTGGTTGCAAATCCTTTGCAGTCAATTACAGCCTGAAGTCTGGAACGCATAGACATCACCAGACGCTGGGTTTCATCCCTGGTGATGCTCCGCCAGGCCTCTACTGCAACTGTCTTCAGTTACTGCTTGTTCTTGGGGCATTTTCCCTTCAGTTTTGTCTTCAGCAAGGGAAATGCATGCTCAATCGGATTCAGCTCAGGTGATTGACTTGGCCATTGCATAACATTCCACTTCTTTCCCTTAAAAAAACTCTTTGGTTGCTTTTGCAGTATGCTTTGGGTCATGGTCCATCTGCACTGTGAAGCGCCATCCAATGAGTTCTGAAGCATTTGGCTGAATATGAGCAGATAATATTGCCCGAAACACTTCAGAATTCATCCAGCTGCTTTTGTCAGCAGTCACATCATTAATAAATACAAGAGAACCAGTTCCATTGGCAGCGATACATGCCCACGCCATGACACTACCACCACCATGATTCACTGATGAGGTGGTATGCTTAGAATCATGAGCAGTTCCTTTTCTTCTCCATACTCTTCTCTTCCCATCACTCTGGTACAAGTTGATCTTGGTCTCATCTGTCCATAGGATGTTGTTCCAGAACTGTGAAGGCTTTTTTAGATGTCGTTTGGCAAACTCTAATCTGGTCTTCCTGTTTTTGAGGCTCACCAATGGTTTACATCTTGTGGTGAACCCTCTGTATTCACTCTGGTGAAGTCTTCTCTTGATTGTTGACTTTGACACACATACACCTACCTCCTGGAGAGTGTTCTTGATCTGGCCAACTGTTGTGAAGGGTGTTTTCTTTTTTTTTTTTATTTATATTTTTTATTGATTTTTCAACAGTAAACAAGGGGTAACAAGGTACTAAGATAGAGACACGCAGGCCCATCAAGATACTAAAGTTAGTATAATAATTTGACAAGAGATACTACATTTGGTCAAGTTGCATGTTCTATACACTTTGAACATTACAAAGTCAGGTAAGAGGAGTTGTGAAAAGGAGAAGAGCATGTTATTAGATTATAACAATTCAATAAAGAGTGAGGTAGGACAATCATGCTGGCATAGGACGGTGATTATCTCTAGAGAAGTAGTATCATCAGGAGGTGGAAGGGTATAATCTTTATGTAATGGACTACAGACCCACTATATATGCATCTGGTCTAGAGACTGAAAACTTAAGAATCTGTCTGGGAGATGACTAGTTAAGACAGAGGTTGAATCCTTGTGTCAACAAGCTGAAATCCTTGGGTGGGAAGTCAGTTTACTCATGTAGCTTTCTAAAAACTGACCAAGGGAGCCACTTTTTGAGGAAGGTTCCATGAGAACGCATCTCCCATGAAGAAAGCTCCTCGAACCTATGTATTTGGTCCATTTTTTGGGTCCAGTCTTCCATGGTTGGAACATGGGGCTGTAGCCAGTGTTTAGGAAGCAAAAGGCGCGCAGCTATTAGCATTTGGGCAAATATATATGGTGGTTTTACCGCGTGATCAGAAGGAGGGATGGATAGGAGTGCTAATTGCGGGGAGGTTGGAAAAGAGGTCCCACAGATCTCATTAGCGAGAGCAAAAATCTCTGTCCACCATCTATGGATGGAAGGACAGGTCCACCATATGTGGAAAAAAGTTCCCTTCTCCCCAAGGCACCTCCAGCAAACGTTTGAAGCTGAATCCGAATACAGTGATGTTTTGTCTGGGGTGTTATACCATCTGGTGAGAATCTTGTAGCTATTTTCCTGTATTCGTACACAGCGGGAGGCGCAGTGGGGAGAACCCAGAAGATTAGGTAGATTATTGAAAGGGATCACAATATTAAGGTCTCTTTCCTAACTACCAATAAATGATGGTTTAGCTAGCATTGGAGGTGAGCGAAGTTTGCTATAAATTTGTGATATGAGTTTCCTGGGGGTGGATTGGTGACAGATAATCGACTCGTACCACACAATGGGGCGATATAGATCTCCAATATTTACGTGTTGTTTCAAGTATGTTCTGAGATATATGATAGTAAAAATATCACACGGATGAGGGTTTAAAAGGGCGTTTGTTGTTTGATGGTCCATCCACTCTCCAGAGGGGAGTGCCAATGTATTAATATGAAGTGAGGAAGACCTAAGCCCCTGAGAGGTCGCTGATCTTATGGGGGAAGGAGCTGTATCAACAATGTCCCTAACTGTCAGGAGGGGAGAGGGAAAAGGGACGGAGCAGTGCGAGGACGAGAACCATTTCCAGGCTTCTAGTGTGGCTTTTATTATTGGATAGTGGGAATATTGCCCTGGAAAAACCTCTTGAGAGCCGAGGAGTAGGGCCCTAGGAGATTTCTTTAAGATATCTATTTCAATTTCTGCTGTCAGGGAATGAGGGGAGGGTCTTAACCAGGCCACCACTCGAGTAAGAAGGATAGCTCTACCATAAGTTTCAGGGTTTGGCATTCCAATCCCTCCTTCATGTCTAGGCCTGGTGAGTAAGGAATACGACAGTCTCGCCTTTTTGCTGTTCCAAATAAAGGATCTAAACTTTTTGGTAATTTGTTCATAGTATTGTTTGGGGATTGAGATTGGTAATACCTGTTGTAGGTAAGTTAGTCAAGGGAGGATTAGTGATGCAAGGAGGTTCTTACGACCGAACCAAGAGAGAGTAGGATTGGATTGAGCTAATTTATCAATGGCTTCAAATATGGATTTTCTAAGGGGGATATAGTTATAGGAAAAAAGGTCGTGAATGTTGGGACTGAGTTTGACCCCTAAATATGTAATAGTAGGTGAAGACCAGTTAAATGGTGAGTCTATCATCAATTGGTTCTTTATGAATTGAGGAATTCCCATGCATAGGACCAAGGATTTGCCAGCATTAATCTTGAAATCTGAAGCCAAGCTTAAATTATTTAGGTGAATTTGAATTCGTGGAAGGGAAGTTTTAGGGTTGGTTGTCATCATAAGCACGTCGTCCGCGAATGCTGCAACTTTTTGTTCCCTACCTCCCAAACATAGACCCGAAATCCCTTCATCTTGCCTAATGTTAGCAAGGAGTGGTTCTAATGCCAAGATGAATAGAAGAGGAGAAAGGGGGCAACCTTGTCTTGTCCCATTACTTATCGAAAATAGGGCAGACAAGCTTCCGTTTATTTGGACTCTAGCTGACGTTTGTTCATACATGGCAAAAGTTGCCCGTAGAAAGGGATCAGGAAGGCCAAACCTAAGCAGAGTGCATTTTAGATAATGCCAATTTACTCTATCGAATGCTTTCTCCGCGTCGGTGCTAAGAAGAAGCAAGGGAGAAGAAAGTCTTTTGGCATGGCTGATGACATTGATCACTCTGGAGGTGTTGTCTTTGCCTTCTCTGGCTCGAATGAAGCCAACCTGATCTCCATGTATAAGGAGGGGGAGAAGGACGGCTAGTCTATTGGCTAGCATCTTGGCAAGGAGCTTAAGGTCTATGTTTAGGAGGGATATGGGCCTGTAGCTAGAGCATTGTTTAGGGTCTTTCCCTTCTTTTGGTATAAGGGAGATATGTGCTTCCGTCATGTCCCTAGATAGTGGAGAGCCCAATAAAGATTGATTACAAACCCTTAAGAGATGGGGAAGGAGGAGGTTCTGAAAAGATTTATAATATGAGAGTGGGAGCCCGTCTGGACCTGGACTTTTTACTGCAGGCATTTGTGACATAGCGTTCTTAATTTCCAAGATGGTAAAAGGGGATTCTAATTTTGTTTTCTGGTCTAGGGAAAGGTGAGGTACTTTAGATGATGTTAAGAAGCTTCCTATAGCGGATTTTCTCTCGTCAGTAGGCTCCGGGGGGGAAAGATTATATAAATTTTTATAGAATTCCCGGAATTGGGCAGCTATCTGGGCAGTTGAAAAGATTGGTTTACCGTCAGAAGAAGTTAGCTGGTGTACATAATTAGAGGACCTCCTACTCTTGATTCTGCTCATTAGAAATTTAGTGGCCTTATCCCCGTGGGCAAAAAACTTATGTTGCATACTCATGAAGTATTTGGCTGTTTTAGAAGAAAGGAGGGATTTGAGTTTCGCTCTGTATTCAGAGAGTTCTTTTAACTGGGAATCTGTAGGGGAAGATTTGTGGCCAGACTCAAGAGTCTGTATTTTTTTAAGGGTTTCGTCTATGTCTTTCTCTTGTAATTTTTTTCTATAGGACCCAATATTGATAAAGTGGCCCCTAATAACCGGTTTATGGGCGTCCCAGAGGGTGTTAATAGAGATATCAGTATCTTCATTCAGAGAAAAGTAGTCTGCAAGATGTTTGGAGATCTGGTCTACTAGATCTGGGGAACCTAGTAAGGTCTCATTTAATCGCCAATTAAAACATGTGGTATTTTCTGCAGGCGCTAGTATCTTAATAAATATGGGGGAGTGATCAGACAAGTGAATTGAACCTATTGAAGCTGCGCAACATAGGTGGAAATGTTCCTTAGAAAGAAAAAAGTAGTCCAGACGGTGATATGTGCCATGTGTTGGAGAGTAGAAAGTGTAGTCCTGGGTGTTGGGGTGGAGAGAGCGCCAGGAATCAATCAAGTGGAGATCCCAGAGGGTTTTCCTAACCAATTTAAGAGATTTGTGGGAGTGGGATGACTTGTGTGTAGATACGTCAAGTTTTGGGAACAGGGCTACATTCAAGTCTCCTCCCATTATCACAATCCCCTCTTTAAAAGGATTGATAATCAGGGCTAAACTTGTTATCCATTGGGACTGGTTAGAATTGGGACCGTAGATATTAATAAAGGAGTAAATTTGTTGACCTATGGAACCTTTAATCAGCAAGTACCTTCCCTCAGGGTCTGAAACTTGGTCAGTGAGCTTAAATGGGATTTTTTTGTGGAACCCTATGCTAATCCCACTTGATGACGAGGAATTTCCCCCACAATGAAACCAATTTGAGTAATAGGAGAACTGCATATTAGGGTAACGATTGAAGCGAAAGTGCGTCTCCTGGAGGAACACCACCTCGGGCTTGGCTTTTCTTAGAATGGCAAAGACCTGACTCCTTTTGGAAGGGGAGTGGAAGCCCTTGACGTTGTAAGAAGCAATATGTAAATCAGCCATGTATTGTGTTGTAAGTGAAGTTACCTCTAAACCGATGGTGTCTCCTCCAGGAGGGCAAAAGGGTATCTTGTGATCTCTTCTCTAGTTGTAAAGGCAGGGTCATGGAGCAGCAAAGATTGCTTATTACATATAGGAGTGTCTCATACCTTGGGGAAAGAACAGGACAAAGAAATAAAACAGAACATAGTAAAAAGGACAAGAAAGAACTAAACGTAGTAGCTGTTGCTACACACATAAGGGGGGAGTGTGGTCTTGTGACCAAAAGAGAGGACGTATAACACTCAAAGATCATATTAAGTTTCAGGGAGAGTGGATCTGCATAAACTACAGAGCAGAAATATATACATTAGCAGCATAATCATTAATAGAAGGTTATTAGAAAAGGCATATTTAGGTCTGCTCATAAAGAAAAGGAAAATGGTAAAACAATAATCTCATTCATGTTGAGAAGGATACTACTAATTAGACTGGTGGTCCCGGGAAAGGCTTCTAGGAGTGAACTGCAGCCCTCTTTTCCTGGATTTGGATGATTTCGGAGTACGTGGAGCCTCAAATGGGATTATTTTAGGAAGATCAGGAAGGTCACTCAGATCCTGGTAAAGCTCCCAATTTTCGATTGGCAAGGGGTCGATGTTCAGGATGCTGTAAGTAGCTTGCAGATCAGTAAAAGAAGAAATGAAGACTTTTTTCCCTAGACAGGAGAACGAAAGTCCAAAAGGATAGGACCAGCGATATATGATTTTATTAGAACGAAGCCAGTCGGTCAGGGGCTTCAGAGCTCTTCGTTTCTTCAGAGTGGAAGGGGCCAAATCTTGATAAATCTCAAGTTTAGAGTCCTCATAGGATAATTCTGTACTGTTGCGTGCTGCTTCTAGAATGGCAAACTTGACCGGGAAGTTCAGGAATTTGCAGATAACATCCCTGGGTGGATCAGATGGCTTGGGTTTCGGTCGTAGGGCCCTGTGTGCCCGTTCGATAACTACTTCTTGAGGGAAGTCGGGCCCCAGTAGTGAGCCACAGATAGATGTAACGGCCGCTAGTATGTCCCCCGGTAAAACCGCCTCAGGGATCCCACGGAACCTCAAGTTGTTGCGGCGCCCTCTGTTTTCCTGATCCTCGATCGCGTTGTGGAGCCCATTCAGGTAAGTAGAGCATCTACTTAAGGCGTCTGATACTGCGGTATGGCGATTTAGGGACGCTGTCTGATGTACCTCTAAGGCCTCCACCCGGTCCCCGATATGTCTCACCTGCTGTCTGAACGCCGTAATTTCTGAGAGGATAGGTTCCATCACCCTGCTCAGGGCCCGGTCCAGATATTTTCTGGTTAGAGGGAGGTCTGAACTGACCTGCAAGTCTTCATCTTCGCTTTCCCCCTCCGATAGGACTGGAGCGCGCTTCTGTGCTTTAGACTGCGGTGTCGGCGCCATCTTGGTTTCTCTCTGAGCTACCATTGCTGCTGCCTTTTTAAGAAATTTCTCCATGTCACCAGGAGGAACTTGGCCTTTGGAGGTGCTGGAGTGATCCCCTTGCTTCGGGTTACCGATTTTGACCATTCTCACCCAGTAGTGCTAATGATAGCTTGTGTTACACACGATCCTCTTAGGAGAGCAGTGAACTACGCGGCCATCTCCGTCCGGTGCTAGCTCCGCCCCCTGAAGGGTGTTTTCTTCACCAGGGAAAGAATTCTTCGGTCACTAACCACAGTGGTTTTCCGTGGTCTTCCGGGTCTTTATGTGTTGCTGAGCTCACCGTTGCGTTCCTTCTTTTTAAGAATGTTCCAAACAGTTGTTTTGGCCACGCCTAATGTTTTTGCGATCTCTCTGATGGGTTTGTTTTGTTTTTTCAGCCTAATGATGGCTTGTTTCACTGATAGTGACAGCTCTTTGGATCTCATCTTGAGAGTTGACAGCAACAGATTCCAAATGTAAATAGCACACTTGAAATGAACTCTGGACCTTTTATCTGCTCATTGTAATTGGGATAATGAGGGAATAACACACCTGGCCATGGAACAGCTGAGAAGCCAATTGTCCCATTACTTTTGGTTCCTTAACAAGTGGGAGGCACATATGCAAACGGTTGTAATTCCTACACCGTTCACCTGATTTGGATGTAAATACCCTCAAATTAAACCTGACCGTCTGCAGTTAAAGCACATCTTGTTCATTTTATTTCAAATCCATTGTGGTGGAGAATAGAGCCAAAAATGTTAGAATTGTGTCGATGTCCCAATATTTATGGACCTGACTGTATATACCGACACTAGTAAGCAGCCATTGTTATACTGCAGCGCAATTGCAATTGCAATTGGATATTTCACACTCTTTTGGAGTATACCTTAATTTTAAAAAAATTAAATTTAAACCAAAAACCTGTGTTGGCTAACTCATCCTCCTCCACCGCCTCTTCCACCTACTCCGCTACATCCACCGCCTTCTCAAATTCCTACTCCATATGGAACTCCACCTCATAAATTAATTTTTTTTTTTTGTACGTGTTTTATTTTATATCGTTTCACTACTTTGTCATTTACATTTTCTGGGGAAATTCACCAATGTTTGGGTGTATAGTACCACTGCTATAACTAGTAGGCCGGTTAAAAAAAAATAATATTGCCATTAACATTTTCGGGTGAAATTAACAAATTTTTGGGTGTATAGTACCACTGCTATACCTAGTATGCCGGTTAAAAAAATGAAAAATTGTCATTAACATTTTCTGGTGAAATTAACCAATTTTTGGGTATATACAGTCGTGGCCAAAAGTTTTGAGAATAACACAAATATTCGTTTTCACAAAGTTTGCTGCTAAACTGCTTTAAGATCTTTGTTTCAGTTGTTTCTGTGATGTAGTGAAATATAATTACACGCACTTCATACGTTTCAAAGGCTTTTATCGACAATTACATGACATTTATGCAAGAGTCAGTATTTGCAGTGTTGGCCCTTCTTTTTAAGGACCTCTGCAATTCGACTGGGCATGCTCTCAATCAACTTCTGGGCCAATTCCTGACTGATAGCAACCCATTCTTTCATAATCACTTCTTGGAGTTTGTCAGAATTAGTGGGTTTTTGTTTGTCCACCCGCCTCTTGAGGATTGACCACAAGTTCTCAATGGGATTAAGATCTGTGGAGTTTCCAGGCCATGCACCCAAAATGTCAACGTTTTGGTCCCCGAGCCACTTAGTTATCACTTTTGCCTTATAGCACAGTGCTCCATCGTGCTGGAAAATGCATTGTTCTTCACCAAACTGTTGTTGGATTGTTGGAAGAAGTTGCTGTTGGAGGGTGTTTTGGTACCATTCTTTATTCATGGCTGTGTTTTTGGGCAAAATTGTGAGTGAGCCCACTCCCTGGGATGAGAAGCAACCTCACATATGAATGGTCTCAGGATGCTTTACTGTTGGCATGACACAGGACTGATGGTAGCGCTCACCTTTTCTTCCACGGACAAGCCTTTTTCCAGATGCCCCAAACAATCGGAAAGAGGCTTCATCGGAGAATATGACTTTGCCCCAGTCCTCAGCAGTCCATTCACCATACTTTCTGCAGAAGATTAATCTGTCCCTGATGTTTTTTTTGGAGAGAAGTGGCTTCTTTGCTGCCCTTCTTGTCACCAGGCCATCTTCCAAAAGTCTTTGCCTCACTGTGCGTGCAGATGCGCTCACACCTGCCTGCTGCCATTCCTGAGCAAGCTCTGCACTGGTGGCACTCCGATCCCGCAGCTGAATCCTCTTTAGGAGACGATCCTGGCGCTTGCTGGACTTTCTTGGACGCCCTGAAGCCTTCTTAACAAGAATTGAACCTCTTTCCTTGAAGTTCTTGATGATCCTATAAATTGTTGATTAAGGTGCAATCTTAGTAGCCACAATATCCTTGCCTATGAAGCCATTTTTATGCAACGCAATGATGGCTGCACGCGTTTCTTTGCAGGTCACCATGGTTAACAATGGAAGAACAATGATTTCAAGCATCACCCTCCTTTTAACATGTCAAGTCTGCCATTTTAACCCAATCAGCCTGACATAATGATCTCCAGCCTTGTGCTCGTCAACATTCTCACCTGAGTTAACAAGACGATTACTGAAATGATCTCAGCAGGTCCTTTAATGACAGCAATGAATCCAGTGGAAAGTTTTTTTTGGGATTAACCACCTCAGGACCGCCGTACGCAGGATTGCGTCTTTGCGGCGGTCCTGTTGTTCTGGGTGGACGCGCCGGTGCGTCCTCTCGCGAGACGCGAGATTTCCTGTGAACGCGCGCACACAGGCGCGCGCGTTCACAGGATCGGAAGGTAAGCGAGTGGATCTCCAGCCTGCCAGCGGCGATCGTTCGCTGGCAGGCTGGAGATGTGATTTTTTTAACCCCTAACAGGTATATTAGACGCTGTTTTGATAACAGCGTCTAATATACCTGCTACCTGGTCCTCTGGTGGTCCCCTTTGTTTGGATCGACCACCAGAGGACACAGGCAGCTCAGTAATATGTTGCACCAAGCACCACTACACTACACCCCCCCCCCCGTCACTTATTAACCCCTTATTAGCCCTTGATCACCCCTGATCACCCCATATAGACTCCCTGATCACCCCCCTGTCATTGATTACCCCCCTGTCATTGATCACCCCCCTGTAAAGCTCCATTCAGATGTCCGCATGATTTTTACGGATCCACTGATAGACTGATCGGATCCGTAAAAATCATACGGACGTCTGAATGCAGCCTTACAGGGGAGTGATCAATGACTGTGGTTATCACCCCATATAGACTCCCTGATCACCCCCCTGTCATTGATTACCCCTCTGTCATTGATCACCCCCCTGTAAAGCTCCATTCAGATGTCCGCATGATTTTTACGGATCCACTGATAGACTGATCGGATCCGTAAAAATCATACGGACGTCTGAATGGAGCCTTACAGGGGAGTGATCAATGACTGTGGTGATCACCCCATATAGACTCCCTGATCACCCCCCTGTCATTGATTACCCCCCTGTCATTGATCACCCCCCTGTAAAGCTCCATTCAGATGTCCGCATGATTTTTACGGATCCACTGATAGACTGATCGGATCCGTAAAAATCATACGGACGTCTGAATGCAGCCTTACAGGGGAGTGATCAATGACTGTGGTGATCACCCCATATAGACTCCCTGATCACCCCCCTGTCATTGATTACCCCTCTGTCATTGATCACCCCCCTGTAAAGCTCCATTCAGATGTCCGCATGATTTTTACGGATCCACTGATAGACTGATCGGATCCGTAAAAATCATACGGACGTCTGAATGCAGCCTTACAGGGGAGTGATCAATGACTGTGGTGATCACCCCATATAGACTCCCTGATCACCCCCCTGTCATTGATTACCCCTCTGTCATTGATCACCCCCCTGTAAAGCTCCATTCAGATGTCCGCATGATTTTTACGGATCCACTGATAGACTGATCGGATCCGTAAAAATCATACGGACGTCTGAATGCAGCCTTACAGGGGAGTGATCAATGACTGTGGTGATCACCCCATATAGACTCCCTGATCACCCCCCTGTCATTGATTACCCCTCTGTCATTGATCACCCCCCTGTAAAGCTCCATTCAGATGTCCGCATGATTTTTACGGATCCACTGATAGACTGATCGGATCCGTAAAAATCATACGGACGTCTGAATGCAGCCTTACAGGGGGGTGATCAATGACAGTTGGGTGATCACCCCATATAGACTCCCTGATCACCCCCCTGTCATTGATCACCCCCCCTGTCATTGATCACCCCCCTGTCATTGATCCCCCCCCCCCCCTCTGTAAGGCTGCATTCAGTCTTTTTTTTGGCCCAAGTTAGCGGAATTTTTTTTTTTTTCTTACAAAGTCACATATTCCACTAACTTGTGACAAAAAATAAAATCTCACATGAACTCCCCATACCCCTCACGGAATCCAAATGCGTAAAATTTTTTAGACATTTATATTCCAGACTTCTTCTCACGCTTTAGGACCCCTAGAATGCCAGGGCAGTATAAATACCCCACATGTGACCCCATTTCGGAAAGAAGACACCCCCAGGTATTCCGTGAGGGGCATATTGAGTCCATGAAAGATTGAAATTTTTGTCCCAAGTTAGCGGAACGGGAGACTTTGTGAGAAAAAAATAAAAAATATCAATTTCCGCTAACTTGTGCCAAAAAAAAAAAATTTCTATGAACTCGCCATGCCCCTCATTGAATACCTTGGGGTGTCTTCTTTCCAAAATGGGGTCACATGTGGGGTATTTATACTGCCCTGGCATTCTAGGGGCCCCAAAGCGTGAGAAGAAGTCTGGTATCCAAATGTCTAAAAATGCCCTCCTAAAAGGAATTTGGGCCCCTTTGCGCATCTAGGCTGCAAAAAAGTGTCACACATCTGGTATCGCCGTACTCAGGAGAAGTTGGGGAATGTGTTTTGGGGTGTCATTTTACATATACCCATGCTGGGTGAGATAAATATCTTGGTCAAATGCCAACTTTGTATAAAAAAATGGAAAAAGTTGTCTTTTGCCAAGATATTTCTCTCACCCAGCATGGGTATATGTAAAAAGACACCCCAAAACACATTCCCCAACGTCTCCTGAATACGGCGATACCAGATGTGTGACACTTTTTTGCAGCCTAGGTGGGCAAAGGGGCCCACATTCCAAAGAGCACCTTTCGGATTTCACTGGTCATTTACCTACTTACCACACATTAGGGCCCCTGGAAAATGCCAGGGCAGTATAACTACCCCACAAGTGACCCCATTTTGGAAAGAAGACACCCCAAGGTATTCCGTGAGGGGCATGGCGAGTTCCTAGAATTTTTTATTTTTTGTCACAAGTTAGTGGAAAATGATGATTTTTTTTTTTTTTTTTTTTTTTCATACAAAGTCTCATATTCCACTAACTTGTGACAAAAAATAAAAACTTCCATGAACTCACTATGCCCATCAGCGAATACCCTGGGGTCTCTTCTTTCCAAAATGGGGTCACTTGTGGGGTAGTTATACTGCCCTGGCATTCTAGGGGCCCAAATGTGTGGTAAGGAGTTTGAAATCAAATTCTGTAAAAAATGACGAGTGAAATTCGAAAGGTGCTCTTTGGAATGTGGGCCCCTTTGCCCATCTAGGCTGCAAAAAAGTGTCACACATCTGGTATCTCCGTACTCAGGAGAAGGTGGGGAATGTGTTTTGGGGTGTCTTTTTACATATACCCATGCTGGGTGAGAGAAATATCTTGGCAAAAGACAACTTTTCCCATTTTTTTATACAAAGTTGGCATTTGACCAAGATATTTATCTCACCCAGCATGGGTATATGTAAAAAGACACCCCAAAACACATTCCCCAACTTCTACTGAATACGGAGATACCAGATGTGTGACACTTTTTTGCAGCCTAGGTGGGCAAAAGGGCCCACATTCCAAAGAGCACCTTTCGGATTTCACTCGTCATTTTTTACAGAATTTGATTTCAAACTCCTTACCACACATTTGGGCCCCTAGAATGCCAGGGCAGTATAACTACCCCACAAGTGACCCCATTTTGGAAAGAAGAGACCCCAAGGTATTTCGTGATGGGCATAGTGAGTTCATGGAAGTTTTTATTTTTTGTCACAAGTTAGTGGAATATGAGACTTTGTAAGAAAAAAAAAAAAAAAGAAAAAAATCATCATTTTCCGCTAACTTGTGACAAAAAATAAAAAGTTCTATGAACTCACTATGCCCATCAGCGAATACCTTAGGGTGTGTATTTTCCGAAATGGGGTCATTTGTGGGGTGTTTGTACTGTCTGGCCATTGTAGAACCTCAGGAAACATGACAGGTGCTCAGAAAGTCAGAGCTGCTTCAAAAAGCGGAAATTCACATTTTTGTACCATAGTTTGTAAACGCTATAACTTTTACCCAAACCATTTTTTTTTTACCCAAACATTTTTTTTTAATCAAAGACATGTAGAACAATAAATTTAGAGCAAAATTTATATATGGATGTCGTTTTTTTTGCAAAATTTTACAACTGAAAGTGAAAAATGTCATTTTTTTGCAAAAAAATCGTTAAATTTCGATTAATAACAAAAAAAGTAAAAATGTCAGCAGCAATGAAATACCACCAAATGAAAGCTCTATTAGTGAGAAGAAAAGGAGGTAAAATTCATTTGGGTGGTAAGTTGCATGACCGAGCAATAAACGGTGAAAGTAGTGTAGGTCAGAAGTGTAAAAAGTGGCCTGGTCTTTCAGGGTGTTTAAGCACTGGGGGCTGAGGTGGTTAAGTTCATTTTCATGGCAAAGAAGGACTATGCAATTCATCTGATCACTCTTCATAACATTCTGGAGTATATGCAAATTGTTATTATAAAAACTTAAGCAGCAACTTTTCCAATTTCCAATATTTATGTAATTCTCAAAACTTTTGGCCACGACTGTAGTACCACTGCTATACCTAGTAGGACGGTTAAAAAAACAAATAAAAAATTGTTATTAACATTTTCAGTTGAAATTCACCAATTTTTGGGTGTATAGTACCACTGCTATACCTATTAGGCCGGTTAAAAAAAAAAAAAAATTAATTAACATTTTCTGAGGAAATTAATCAATTTTTGGGTGTATAGTACCACTGCTATAACTAGTAGGCCGGTTAACAAAAATAATACATTTGTCAGTTACATTTTCAGTTGAAATTCAACAATTTTTGGGTGTGAAGTACCACTGCTATAGCTAGTAGACCGGTAAAAAATTTTTTTTATAATTTGCAGTTACATTTTCTAGGAATTATAATAATTTTTAGTAGACAGGTTAATTAATTTATGTAATTTTTCTGTTACATTTTTGGGTTGACATTATACAATTTTAGACGTGAATAAACCCCTGCTCTGCATAGGTGACAGTGAATAAAATTTCTGAAATGCTTTTTTAATTGATGCGCGCCACCTCCTTTCATTCAATGCTTAAACTTAAACAAGTTGTACCACATTTAAGCTTCAATTCTTTGTCCCACATTTCCGCTATACTCTTTTGGCCAACATTTGCGCCTCAATAGCTTTTCCCACAATTCCGCTTGACTCTTTTGGCCCACATTTGGGCTTCTGTAATTTGTCCCACATTTACGCCTCAATAGCTTTTCCCAAATTTCTTCTCGAATTTTTTAAAATAAATTTATCTCCTTTAAATTTGGTCTCTCTTTCTCACGCTCCCTCTCCGGCCTGGAACCTTGATTCCCCGCCACCCGTAATCACCATGGTAGGCGCATAAAAGAACATCGAAGGACATGTGAAGACGTCAGGCACAGGAGCTCCGTAGCAGTTGAGACACAAACAGATTCATATTGCCTGTGTTTCGTTGGGAATCGGAAGAATCAACTGCTCTAGTAACCGACCATAACGTATGGATCGGTTTCTGACAAACATGGGCAAGAAAACGAAAGGCAGAGCGGCTTCCCCACCGCGGCCTGAAGAACAAGCGACCTCAAAAATGGCGCCTAGTATACCTGAGGCGATTGTGGCAGCGGAGACACTGGGAAGTGTGAGTGTTACACCACAAATCGATTATAAGGAGCTGGCGGTGGAGGTAGCCACACAATTAGCCCCGGATTTGCGGGAGACTTTGGCATCGTCGGTCGCCAATGTAATGCGGCAGTTGCAGGAAACGGTTCAGCAGCACGAGGACCGACTGGAGGAGGCGGAAGGCCGCATTCAAGTAATGGAGGACACCGCGGAGTCGATTCTCCAAAAGCTCCAATCAGCCCTAGCCGACAACAAGCGCTTGTGGGAAAAGATCGATGACTTAGAAAAAAGATCCCGGCGCAACAACTTACGGTTAGTGGGGCTCCAGGAATCCATACCCCAAGGGGACTTGCTTGATATCTGTGAGCTGGAACTGCCTCAGGCCTTGGGGATAACGAAACGCTGCAAAGTAGAACGCGCTCACAGAGTGGGCCCCCCCTGCCTGGCTATTGATAATCAACCGAACAGGCCGAGACAATTAGTCATGAGATATCTAGACTACAGAGATAAAGAGGCAATATTTAAGGCTTTTAAAGCCCGCAAAGAACCCATCATACTAAGGGGAATGAAAATCCTTATGTTTGGGGACTATTCTGTGGAGGTAACGAAGAAGCGCAAAGCTTTCTCCCCCTTATGTACCCAGCTTCATCGTGGAGGAGTGAAATTTGCACTAATGTATCCAGCCACCTTAAAAGTCTTCAAACTTGATGGCTCCAGCAAAACATACATTTCACCTGAAAAAGCCGCGGCTGACCTAGAGGGGAAAATAGGTCCGGTAACACGAGGCCAACGGAACTTACTTAAAACCTTACAAGAAGATCCGTCTCTAGATGCAGATCAGCAAGATGGACTTCGCTCTAGGAAGAATCGCTGAGGATATTTGCAGGTTCACCAAGCGGTTTGCAAAAGGAGTTGATGGACTGTAAAGTGAGGAAATTTTGCAGTTCTTATATGGGGTCATTATCCTTATCCTTATTAGGGGAATCTTGAAATTTAAGCTGCTAGAAAAGAAAATTATGAGAGAAATGCTCAAGCATATATGCCTTATTATTTTATATTATTTTTTTATTGTATGTTTTTCTCAACTGTTTAATCCGGAGCTAGGAGGTATTTACAGTAGTTTTTTACCTGACATCATATGCGGAAAAAAGTGAAGTCGGAAAGAGCTGTAAAGGAAAGCACTAGATAGATATATGGTGCACCTTGCTCTAGATATGTTCTTGTTCATTGGAGTTTGTTATAATATGGAGGGTGGGGGGGAGGGTAAAAGGTTTTATTTTTATGGGGGTTATGTTAGTCACTGGCAAATAACTGTCTCAAAGGGATCTCTATGTTCCTTTTCCGGTTATGAAAATTGTATCGTGGAACGTTAAAGGGCTGCGCTCCCCGCAGAAGCGTAATATGATTCTGAAACGGTTAAAGCACTTAAGGGCTGATATTGCAATGCTACAAGAGACCCACTTGTTAGAAAGTGATTTTAGTCGCATGAAAAAATCCTGGGTAGGAAAGGTTGTAGGCTCTCAAGCAGTACAGCATAAGGCAGGGGTACTGTTCCTATTGCACAGAAGTTTAGCCTATGACATTCTTGGAGTTGAATCAGACGATTCGGGGCGATGGTGTACATTACACTTAAATACAAACTTAGGAGAAATCAAGTTACATAATATATATGGTCCTAATGGTGATAATAAGCACTTTTTTGCTGATTTGGCGATCAGAGTAAATAGAAATACGGTGCCCAAACAATTAGTTAGAGGTGACTTAAACACGGTAGTCAATACAATGGAAGATAGGAGGTGTGTAAGTAGATGCTCGGATCTCCCACACATCCACGATACAGTGCTTGAGCCCTTCTTGAGAGATACAGCACTTACAGATATATGGAGAATAGCTAACCCGGATGATAGAGACTTTACTTTTTTTTCACCTCCACATGATTCCTGGTCCAGGATCGACTATTTTTCCCTATTCAGGGAATCCGAGAGTGATGGATCCAAAGATTCATGACATGGTGATATCGGATCATTGCCCGATTTCTATTGTGATTTCCGAAACTCAGCCGAAGGGACAGGACATCATCTGGAGGTTTCCCTCTTATTTATATAATGACGGAAACTTTAAAGAGGTTCTCAGAGGGTGGTATTTAGAATATAGGGGAGATAATATGGCCAGTGTAGAGAATCTGTCACTATTCTGGGACACGGCTAAAGCTGTTCTTAGGGGTAGGATAATAGCTTATGTTAGGGGTCTAAAGAAAAAAATCTCAGACCGACTTCAGGAACTTGGTTCTTCCCTGCGAATGGCTTACACAACATATCAAGCAAACATGACCTTGCAAAATAGGGAGAATTGGCACCTGGCTAAAAGGGAATACGAGCTATGGTATGAAAGGAAAATTAAATGTGACATGTCTAATTTAGAGAATAGGTATTTTAGAGGAGGAAATAAATCTGGGAAAATGTTGGCGAACCTCATTAAAAACTCTAAGAGTCAGAACCACATTTTAAAAATAGCGGATACTGGGGGTGTTGTCCATGATAAACCCGAGAGGATAGTTTCCATTCTAGGAGATTATTATAGAGATTTATATGGGGATCCGGGTCCCAAGGTCCCATTGTCGTCCTTTCTCTCTAGGTGTGCGAAGCTGCCTACCCTTACAGCCGCCCAGTTGGAGGTACTGAACTCCCCAATATCTGAGGATGAGGTCTGTATAGCCATTAAAGGTCTGCATTTGCATAAGGCTCCGGGTCCGGATGGATACACAGGAGAATTTTTTAGGATGTTGGGAGATGAACTAAAAATTCCGCTGGCGGCGGTATATAATGGAATACTGACAGGCTCTCCGCTGTCATCAGCGGATAATCTAGCTTACATCAAATTAATCCCCAAACCAGGGAAGAATGTCTTGAATCCTTCCTCATATCGCCCAATATCTTTAATTAATGTGGACCTTAAATTAGTGGCGAAGATTATGGCAGACAGACTCTCTTCTTTTATGCCAATATTAGAAAAGTGTTGGCGGTATTAGATGCAGTTCAGTGGAACACTTGTCCTTCTCCGCGTCCGTCTCTTTTTGCGATAGACGCGGAGAAGGCTTTTGACAATGTCAGGTGGGACTGGTTAGATGAAATCTTAAACCGAATGGGTTTTAATGGCCCGGTCCGTACATTCATTTCGGCACTTTATACATCTCCTAAGGCAAGGATAGCAATTCCAGGTTTTCTGTCTTCTCCCTTCCCACTGTGTAGGGGGACTCGTCAGGGCTGCCCGCTCTCCCCGCTATTGTTCAACCTGATATTAGAACCGCTGGCTCGTATGTTGGAAGGGGGAGACGTTTTTAGAGGAATTAAAGTGGGGAAGAGGGAAATATATACATCTCTCTTTGCGGATGATGTTTTGTTATTTATGGCCGACCCCTTGGAAGACATGGAGAAAGTTCTGAGCCTCCTAGATTCTTTTGGGCCAGTATCAGGTTTTAAAATAAATCGAGACAAGTGTGTACTGATGCCGCTCAAGCCATTAAGAAGTAAGGGTATACCTCCTGTAGCGTATGAAGGTATTAGGATTAGTGATTCCCAGATCACCTACTTGGGAATAAATATAGGAAAGTCCCCTTCTTCCCTTTATAGTCTAAATTTCCTCCCCTTATTTAAAAAAATTAAAAGTGACTTGGGTAGATGGAAAAGTCTCCCTCTGTCCCTATCAGGCAGGAGCCATCTACTAAAAATGGTATGTTTTCCCAGATTATTGTACCCCCTACAAACAATCCCATTACTTTTGAAACAATCCGATGTTAATGACCTACATTCAGTATTCATTAAATTTCTGTGGTCAGGTAGGAAACCTCGCATTGCCTTTAAAAAATTAATGCTGCCAAGGGAGTTGGGGGGTCTAAATGTACCAGATGTTAGACTTTATAATTTAGCATGTCTTCTCAGACATGGTTTAGACTGGATTCATGGGACGAGTCATTTCTCTAATTTTGATTTAGAGTCACAATTAGCTCACCCCTGGCCACTAACAAACTTACTTCACACTAGAAGACAGGTGCTGCCACCGCCACTAAAACATTCGCTTATATTGCGAGATACAATGATAACCTGGAAGGAGACACGTAAGCTAGCTAAGAAACCCTTTTTAGCCTCCAGGGTTATGGGGCTCTGGCAGCACCCTGAATTCCTGCAAGGAGTCTTGAATAAGATGTTTCGGACATGGAGATCAAGGGGTATAAAAACCCTACTTGACCTTCTTCATATAGCGGAAAAAAGATACCTTACATTTTCAGAACTAAGTCAAAAATATAACTTGGGCGAATCTCATATGCTCCCCTTCCAGCAAGTATATCTTTTTTGTAGGGAAAGGTTGAGGGATGTTACGAGTGAATGTACAGGTAACTCCTTGATCTTCTCTCTAGGAGCTGATAAAGCTAGACTTTCTATATCACATATTTATAGAGTGTTACGTGAATCAGGTAACAAAGCCTCAGCCCAGATTCTCTTTAAAAAATGGGAGAAGACATTGAATGTATCAATAGTACCTGAAAAAATCTTACAGGGGTGGCTTAGGGTGTGCAAGGCTGTTCCCTGTGAGGTATGGCGAGAGTCTCATCTGCGATTGATTCATTCAGCCATTTATGCTTTCACCTTTCCTAGGAAACCAGAAGATATGGCTTTCATTACTGCTTGCCTGAAATGTGCCTTGGAAAGGGCAGATTTAGCACATTGCGTATGGCTATGCCCACAGGTACAGACATTTTGGGAACAGGTCAGAAGTTGGATTGGGGAAATCTGGAAATATGACATAAGATTAGCTCCTGAGGCTATGCTCTTTCGCGAGTTTGAAGAATCTCGTCACTCTCCATCATTGATAGTAGATGCGGCATTGGTGATTTCACTGAGATGTCTGCTGCAGCGGTGGTTGAGGGCAGAGATGCCTGGGCTTCATGAGGTGAAGGCGCAGATGGTCCACTTTATGTTTCTAGACAAATTGGACACTGAGTCAAATAAAGACAAAAAAACTAAATGGTTTTTTAAAAGGTGGAAAATGTTTATTGCCAATAGTTTTACGCAGGAAGAAATAAAAAACATTATGCAATCATTCAAGTACACAGAATGGTATAGCCTAGAAGCCCTCAAAGGCACGTTAGGGAAACTAGCCATTTGACCACTGATAAGAGGAGACGGGAAGGAACCAGGTAGAAAATTAAGAGGGCATATATCATAATATAACACAAGATATTAGAGATAATAGATTGGTAATTTAAAAGACAGTATTTGCTGAAGTGACCTAGTTGGGTGGGAGGGGGTATTTTTTTCATTTTTGTATATGGAAATGATAAAATAATGTATCACCTTTGCATTGAATCTGTAATCAAAGTTTTTGTATTATTGTATTGTGAATTGGTAAAACAAATAAAACAAATTTGGAAAGAACATCGAAAGTTGATAGAGCAGATATCAAATTGGATCGTGAACATCACGGGGATGTGCGAAATGGTGGGGCAGTAAGTATGCACACGCCTACACGAACTAACTGACAGGGGTCAGCCCCTGCAACTTCTGGGTCTCCAAATTGGGCACATGGCCTGAGCTTGCCCTTTACGCCTTGGAAGGGCTGGCCTGCCCTGCAGCCGGTGTATTGTCTGAACGTGTGTTTAGCATGACTGGAGGGTTATATTTCCCAATGTTTTGTTTTAAAAAAATAAATAAAAAAAATTCAAAACAAAAAGCAGTGTAGGCTACCTCCTCCTCCTCCACCGCCACTTCCACCTACACCGCCACATCCACCGCCTCCTCAACCTCCTACTCCATATGGACCTGGTCCTCCTAGATCAAGATTATTATATTATATTTTTACGTATTTTATGTTATTTAAATTCATTTTCCTATCCACATTTGTTTGCAGAGCACTTGCCATGCTCTTAACCACATTTTGATGACATTTGCAGCCCTCTAGCCCTTTCCATGACATTTTTACAGCCATTTTAGTGCTCAAAAGTTCGGGTCCCCATTGACTTCAATGGGGTTCGGGGTCAAGTTCGGGTCAAGTTTGGGTCAAGTTCGGGTCCCGAACTCGAACTTTTTTCCGAAGTTCGGCCGAACCCGTCGAACCCGAACATCCAGGTGTCCGCTCAACTCTAGTCTCCACCAGACGTAATGACAGCATTTCAAAGGCCAGTAATTTTGAAATGCTGGCATTCAGGGCCAGGGATCGCGGGTGGGTAGGGGGGTACTTCCTCTTCCGCTCCAGTTGCATGGGACATTGTGGAGATGCTTGGTGACACAGGTGGTGGTGTTGCTGGCAGATCCTCTGTTTGCGGGGTGGCAGGTGCCATTGTCACTCCAGAGGTGGATGAAGAGGCCGCGACTGCAGCAGAAGAGGAAGCAGTAGGATGTGTCTACTCCACTGCAGCTCGTGCTTTGCACTTAGATGCCTGGTCATGCAGGTTGTGCTCAGGTTGAGAACGTTTATGCCTCGCTTCAGGCTCTGATTGCACAGCGTGCAAACCACTCGTGTCTTGTCGTCAGCACATTGTCTGAAGAACTGCCATGCCAGGGAACTACATGGAGCTGGCTTTGGTGTGTTCGGTCCCTTGCTGCGGTGGGCAGTAGCAGGCCTACTGTCTAGGGGACGGCCGCTCCGCTTTTGCACCCTGCTCCCTCTTCTGCTGTGCTGGTGGCTCTGTGCGACCACCGCCTCTTCCTCCAAACTACACAGTTCACTCGCATGACCTTGATTCCATGTTTTGTCATCATCCGAGACGTGCTGCTGTGGTCCTCCCATGTACTCATCTTGAAAGATAAGTGGTTGGGCATCGGTGCACTCAATCTCTTCCACTTCTGGGGCAGGGCTATGTGGATGGCCCTGGGAATCCCTGCTAGCAGAGTCAAGCTTGTATTTAACAATGACAGATGCAGCAAACGCCGCAAATTTAGTATTTTGCCCCAAATGGGTGTTTTTTTAATAGCATAATATAACAGCAGTATCTAGCGCAAGTATTTCACACTGACAGATGCAGCAAAGTCTGCAAATTTTGTATTTTAACCAAAAAGGGTGTTTTTTCAAAACCCAGAAAATTATTGCTGTATTTCAAGCTTATATTTCACACTGACATATGCTGAAAAGGCCCCAGATGTAGGGTAGTGCCAAAAATGGGTGCTTTTTTAAACCCAGAAAATTAAAGCAGTATTTCAATCTTGTATTTAACAATGATAGATGCAGCAAACGCCGCAAATTTTGTATTTTGCCCAAAATGTGTGTTTTTTTTTATAGAATCTAACAGCAGTATCTAACGCATGTATTTCACACTAACAGATGCAGCAAAGGCTGCAAATTTTGTATTTTGCCAAAAAGGGTGTTTTTTAAAACCCATTAAATTATTGCAGTATTTCAAGCTTATATTTCACACTGACAAATGCAGCATAGGCCCCAGATGTAGGGTATTGCCAAAATGGGTGCTTTTTTAAACCCAGAAAATTATTGCAGTATTTAAAGCTTGTATTTAACACTGACAGATGCAGCAAACGCCGCAAATTTAGTATTTTGCCCAAAATGGGTATTTTTTAATAACAGAATATGACAGCAGTATCTAACGCGTGTATTTCACACTGGCAGATGAGGCAAGGGCTGCAAATGTAATATTTTGCCCAAAAAGGGTGTTTTTTAAAACTCTGAAAATTATTGCAGTATTTCATGTTTATATTTCACACTGACAAATGCAGTATAAACCCCAGATGTAGGCAGGGCCGTCTTTAATATTGATTGGACCCTGGGCAAAAATTTATTTGGGCCCCCTGGATCCCGCCTTCCCACACCTTAGCATGCAATCACGCCCTCCACCACAACACACACACAAAAAATCCACACATCTGGTAGAGTACAGTGAATGACTGTAAATACTTCCAGTTCTGAAGACTCCAGCGGCTCAGGATCAGTGCTCTGGGCAGCTGGGCTCAGGCTGGAAGTGGGCACCGCTCTGCAGGAAGGAGACCAAGGCTCGGCTCACCCTAGTGTTACAGTGCACCCCACAGTATGCAGTACAGCACCCTATAGTATACAGAAACCCACAGTATGCAGTATAGCACCCTATAGTATACAGCACCACACAGTATGCAGTATTGCACCCCACACTATACAGTACCCCACAGTATATAGTAGAGCAGTATAGCAGTCCACAGTATACAGCACCCCACAGTATACAACACCTCACAGTATACAGTAGAGCAGTATAGCACCTCACCATATACAGCACCCCAGACTATACACGATACAGCACCCCACACTATACAGCCCCCCACACTATACAGTACAGCAGTATAGCACTCCACACTATACAGCACCCACAGTATACAGTATACAGCCCCCACAGTATACAGTACAGCAGTATAGCACTCCACAATATACAGCACCCACAGTATACAGCCCCCCACACTATACAGCCCCCCACACTATACAGGCCCCCACACTATACAGGCCCCCCACACTATACAGGCCCCCCACACTATACAGGCCCCCACACTATACAGGCCCCCACAGTATACAGGCCCCCACAGTATACAGGCCCCCACACAGTATACAGCCCCCCACACAGTATACAGGCCCCCACATAGTATACAGCCCCCACACAGTATACAGCCCCCCCCACACAGTATACATTCCCCCCACACAGTATACAGCCCCCCCACACAGTATACAGCCCCCCCACACAGTATACAGCCCCCCCACACACAGTATACAGCCCCCAACAGTATACAGCCCCCCACAGTATACAGGCCCCCCACACTATACAGGCTCCCCACACTATACAGGCTCCCCACAGTATACAGCCCCCCCACAGTATACCGCCCCCCCCCCACAGTATATAGCCCCCCCACAGTATACAGGCCCCCCCACAATATACAGGCCCCCCACAGTATACAGCCCCCCACTATACAGTAGTTTACAGTATATTAGCATAACAGCCCCTGTTACCTTTTTCTGATGTAATCTTCACAAAAAAAGCTCCACAGTTAAGGCAAACTTCTCCTGCAACACTCCTGATAGGACCTTGATGACCTCATAGCCATGTGACCAGTAATATTGCTAGGTTACTGGTCACATGGTGATGATGTCATCTAAGGTCCTAGATCACAGCTAAGGTCCTAGATCACAGCTGACAGCCTGACACTCGGGGCAGTGGCTAGCAGGACTCAAGAGGCAGCTGCCTTGGGGCCCCCAGGAGCAACTGGGCCTGGGGCAGCTGCCCCTTTTGCCCCTTGGTAAAGACGGCCCTGGATGTAGGGTATTGCCAAAAAAGGGTGTTTTTTTTAAACCCAGAAAATTATTGCAGTATTTCAAGCTTATATTTCACACTGACAAATGCTGCAAAGGCACCAGATGTAGGATATTGCCAAAAATGGGTGTTTTTTTTTTTAACCCAGAATATTATTGCAGTATTTCAAGCTTGTATGTCACACTAACAAATGCAGCATAGGCCCCAGATGTAGGGTATTGCCAAAAATGGGTGCTTTTTTAAACCCAGAAAACTATTACAGTATTTCAAGATTGTATTTCACACTGACAAATGCTGCAAAGGCCACAGGTGTAGGGTATTGCAAAAAATGGGTGATTTTTTTTAAACCCAGAATATAATTGCAGTATTTCAAGCTTGTATTTGACTGTTACAAATGCACATATGCTGTACTGGTACATTGAACTTGCATAAAATGTCCGTAGCTGCCCACCTAACTACCAGACAGATAAAAGTAATATTTCTGTGTCACTGGGCTGAGGCCAGGGCAAAAATATTGTGCACTGCACCCACAAAACAAAATCTAGGTAGATCACTGAGTTAACAAGCACTTTAGATTAAAGATTATTTTCTATTCTCTCCCTCACAGCAGCATCATCTTCCTACACTAATCAGAGCAGAGTGACATGCAGCGCTACGTGACTCCAGCTTATATAAAGGCTGGGTCACATGCTGCACTGGCCAATCACAGCCATGCCATCAGTAGGCATGGCTGTGATGGCTTTTAAGGGCACACAAGTTAAACGCTTGTTGATTGGCTGCTCTGCAGCCTTTCAAAAAGCGTCATTAAATCGCCGAACACCGAACCCGAACTTTTACTGAAAAGTTCGGGTTCAGGTCCGGGGTCCAAAAATCCTAAAGTTCGGTACGAACCCAAACTTTACAGTTCAGGTTCGCTCAACCCTAACTATAATATAAAAATACATGGTTTATTTATCAAGTTTTATTTTTTTGGGGACAAAACTATAAAATACACATTGCATACCTCCCAACACAACTCCCCATTTGCAAAACATTTTAAAGCCCACCCTGATCAATCCGGGAAGGCACATATAAATTCCCAGAAATTACCAATTCGGAGCACATGTGCATAAGCTCCCCCCCCCCTTTTTTTGGGTCATATTGTGGGATAGTTCTATGAAAATGGGATGGTTGAGAGGTATATAATTGAAGCTGATGAAGTGTAATTCGATCCAAATTTCAGGAAAAATTCGATTTGCACCGAATCCGAATTTCCTTGCACTTCGTGGCAACGAATCACATTTTTTCCTAAAATGGTTGCTGCACGTGTGAGGACATGGAGAAAGGAACTCTGGGAAGATGGGATCACCCATAATGCCAGTTATGCGGCCAATCAGCAGCCAGCCAGCCCTGTGATGTCACAGCCCTATAAATAGTGTCAGCCATCTGAGATACTGCATTTACTAGCGTACTAAATGCAGGGAGAGATGTCAGCAGGCGCTAGAGACAGTGTTCAAAAAAACGTAATTGTGCTAAAAAACTATTTAAAAGTGCAGGGCAAGATTATTCAAGGTGCAGGGAAAGGTTAGGGAGGAATCATTCCACAGAATTTATGTTGAAAAGGGTTCAGTAGGGGAGGTTACAGCCTGGGTAATAGGAACAATCCTATTACACCTTGCTGCACTGACTGGGGATCCAAATTGCTATTATACAGCTCTGTAATTCCAGCAAACCGTGAAAGTGCTGTTTGAAACAGGGTTTATTACAAGGAATAAAAAATATATATTTGCCGTTCAGCGGTGCAGTTATTTCTTGTAAAGCCCTTTTTGTTGTGTATTAGTGGCAAAAGTAAAATATATTTGCCGTTCAGCGGTGCAGTTGTATGTTCTAAAGCCCTTTTTTGTGTGTATTAGTGGGGGGAAAAAGGTCTTATTAGCCGTTGTGTGGTGAAGTGAGAAAATTTCTGACTTTTTTGGGGTGTTTTAATTTCCTTTTTATTTATTTATTTGATCTAACAGTATGTCAGACAGAGAAGAGCCAGGCCCTGCACAGGTGAGTGTCAGAGGCCTAAATGTTTCTGCCGCAGACAGAGGGACCGGAGCAGCAGGGGCCACTTTGAGAGTCCTAAGCTCCCAGTGTCAGCCAGCGGTCGTGTCGTGAAAAGCAACCCAGCAGTTCTTGAATGGTTGACTCGATCTTCGACTTTGCTGCAAGTGACATCAGACACCCCCAGCCAAGAGTCAGTGGGTTTTGTCAGACACAACCCTTAGTTGGCATGGTTCGGGAGCAGGCCCTGTGTCCTCATCTGCCCTCAACCTGCCTCTGTCATTTTCTGTTCCCTCAGCCAGAGAAGTATTGAATGCTGTGGGCTCAGCTGGTAGTTATGGTTTTAATCTTGATAAACTTTGCAACTCTTCCGGGCTCCAAGCAATCTTGAAGCTTTGTCTTCTCATTGTCTGTAGCTACTAGAGGCCTGTTCATGCCAGGTAGATTCCTCCAGAAGTATCTGGCTCGATGAGCAGCCGATACCGCACTTGCATCAATCTTGACAGGATTCGTCTCCAGGTGGAGAGAAATTGTTTTTTTGAATGCTTTCTCCATTGCAACCACGTTCTCGAATAATCAGAAGACTGGACGATTCTCTCCTGTCTTAGGCAACACTTTATTGAGTAATCGTGGAAAGTAAAAAAGCAGTTGTCCACTGCCCCCATAAAGGCCTTTTTGAGTTAACCACAGATAAGTCATTACAAGGACTGCCGCCAATTATCAGATCGAATTGTCCTCATTCTTCAATCTGTTTCCTGGTTATATTCTGTATGTCGCCCACATATACAATCTGCCCTGGATGGCATACCCGTCCTATCGTGATGGCGTCCTCACACACCTCTGATGCCATATATTTTGAGAACCAGTAATCCTGTCTGTCCTTTCCAACACAACCGGCACACTCCTGAAATACTCTGTGCTGCTGGGGACCCTGCTCTTTCCATCTTGTAACTCTTAGTCCACAATCTTAAACAAGATCAGCACAATATTCTGCACTGCTGAAGAATCCTTCTCCTTTCACTCTCAGTGTGTAATATGCTACTCAGTCATCAATTTTTTTAATTTATTTAAAATTTTATTAGAAATTCAAACAATACAATTTACCAAAAACAAAACATTATTATATTCTTTTTTCCCTAATAAACCCTACCCCCCTGTTCATACCCAACCAACCCTCTCCCTTGTGGTGCGTCTCCCCCCCCCCCCCCATCTATAAGCGAAAAAGGGGGGAGGGAAATGAGGGAGTGTAGGCAGGAAAACCTTAAAACTTCCATTCTCCCCAAATTTTAGTCCATTTTTACTCAGTATTTCTCTGCTTATATAGAATGTTTTCATAGCTCTAATTCTTATTAACCAGGTTAACCCATGAAGTAGTACTTGGAGTATTTCTAGAAAGCCAAACCCTAACAATCAAAAATCTCGCCAAGAACATTATTTTAATCAAAAGAATCCTTTCATATTTTGGACATGCTACCGCAGTGAGGTCACTCAGTACCCAACATTCCACCATAAACGGAATCTCAACTTTCAATTCCCGGATAATAAAAGTTAAAATTGCCCCCCAATATTGTTTCAACTCTATACATGACCAAAACATATGCAAGTGATCCACCCCAGATAAATCACACCATAGACAATTTTAAGTATTCCTTAAATCACATTTAATAAGCCATAAAGGTGTGATATAGATTCGGTGCAAAATATATATATATATTTTTTTTTAATTAATCTTTAATATTATTTGAAAATCCATTACAACTTCACAGTATTCTTTTTACTGTGTAAAACAGCATAAATACAGTTTACATATAACCCACCCAATTTTAACCCGATGCATGTTGCTCCCTTTCCAGGGGTAAGAAAAAAAAAAAAAAGTAAAAAGAAAAAAAGAAAAAAGAAAAAGGAAAAGGATAAGGGACCTCCACCTTGCCTCCCACCTCTCCCCATATTCCCCCCAACTCCTATCCCCTCCCAGATATCTCTCGATTCTCAATCAATTCAACCACTTCTGCCACAATCTAGTAAATCTGAATTTTTTCTTTGTCGATACCAAATGGAATTTCTCTCTGACTATCGAGACCCTGGCAAGGTTCTCCCAATACTTAACCGTTGGTGACACACTACTACCCCAGTGTCCAATTATACACTTCCTGGCCTGGAATAGTAGTTCTCTATCCCATCCATCACTCCAAAAATGCATATTTCAAACTCTACCGGGACTCTAAACCCATGATATGCCTCTATTGTTTTGTTTACCTTCCGCCAGAAATCTTGGATCTCTATACATGTCCAAAGTATGTGGACATCGTCCACACCTATCTGCCCACATTTTTTACAGTTAAATTCTTTGGACTTATAAAATTTCATCAAGACTTTAGGGTAATAGTATAATCGATATAGTATGTTAAATTGGGTAACCCTGTGGGAGAAGTTATGTGAAACCCTGTTTTTTGCATGTATCACCCTCCCCCAGAACTCTATCTGTTGAGAATTAAACACCTCTTGCCATTTATACATTAGACAATTAACTGCTCTTTTTTCTGTCTTCTGATGTAACAGACATTGATATATCCTGGACACCAGTTTCTTGCCCGCACTTAGCTTAGATATATTTGCTATAGGTTGTGGGACAGTAGGTAGTTGTGTTCCCTTTCCTAGCGACGCCCGCAAGGCTTGTTTCAGTTGTAAGTAAAAGAAGCTCAGATCTCTATTTCCGATTTCACACGTATTTATAAGGTCTGGATATGCGACTACATCTCCCTCCTTCCATACCTGTCCCAGCCTATAAATTCCACTATTCCACCAAACTTCTTGTTCAATTAACTTTAATTCTCTAAGGCAGGTGTTGTCCCATAGTAGAGTATCGGTGTGTACTCCAGTATGGGGCCACATATCTATTACCTCCTTCCAGATTTTAGTCCACAACACAAATAATGGTATTTTATTAGTTTGCTGTTGTGACAAAGTATCAGCTTACACCATTTGAAACATACTACAATTATTCCGATTTTTGTTGATCCCTGCTATCATAACTTTGTATCTTTGTGAGCTACTCCAATTTATCATATTTCTGATATGGCCAAAGAAAAAATTGAGTTCCAGATCCGGAGCCGATAAACCTCCCTCTTTCTCTCGGATATGCAAAATTTGCGCTCTTATTCTCGTTTTTTTGCCACGCCATATCAGATCCGTCAGTAAAGAAGCTACATATCATTTAAAAAATTATCTTAGGAATTATAGCAGGCGCATTCCACATGATATAATTCAAGGAAGGTAAAATACACATTTTCGCCAATGAAATGCGACCTGCCATTGATACATGTAATTTTTTCCATAACTAAACTTTTTTCCTTAATTCCTGTATTTAGGGAAGCACATTTAATTGAAGATAGTCCTTAGGGTTAGGGGTGATCTAAATGCCTAGGTATTTTACAGGTTCATCTAATCTCTTCATTTCCAGTTGGCCCGGTATTGAATTATTTAGAGGATCAATTGGGATGCAGGCCGATTTAGCCCAGTTTATTTTGAGTCCAGCATATTTTCTATAATCATCAAATATCTGGAAAATCCTAGGGAGTGAACCATGTGAACCCACAAACAGCATAATATCATCTGCATATAAGGCAATTTTTTCTTCATGGGATCCAAACCTGAACCCCACAATTTCCCTATCCTGCCTAATTATGTCTGCTAAGGGTTCCATAGCTATCGCAAATAGCAGGGGGAAAGGGGGCAACCCTGTCTAACACCCCTGCCAATGGGTATATTATCTGAGTATTCTCCATTCAATATCAATCTTGCAGATGTTTCAGTATATAATAATTTAACCCAAGAGACAAATATATCGCCAAGTCCAATTTTCTTTAATGTTGCCACTAGAAAGGCCATTCTATGGTATCAAAAGCTTTTGAAGTATCTATGGTTAAAATCATACGCTCACCACTGTTTGTGGGTTCCACTTGGGTATTTACAAAATATCTAATGATATTTTCAGTTGTTGTTTTACCCGACATGAATCCCGTCTGATCCTCATGTACAAGCATCGGCATCACCTCCCTAAGCCTAGCCGCCAATATCCTTGCCAGTATCTTATTATCAGTGTTGATCAGTGAGATGGGGCGATATGAATCTGGAAAAATTAGGTCTTTCCCGGGTTTTAAAATTAGAGTAATTAAGGCTTCCCTCAAGGAGTCAGGCAATTTCCCCCACTCCCTCGAGGCCGCCCACATTTTAAGCAAACTCGGGGTCAATATTTCTCTGTATTGGGTATAGACTTCGAACTGGATACCATCTATGCCTGGGGTCTTATTCTTAGTTATCTTTAGTAGTGTTTTATCCACTTCTACCGGGTCTAAGGGGATTTCCAAACTATCCCTTTGATCTGTTGTTAGTGTGATAATAGTAGTTTTTTCCAGAAATTGTTGTATTTGCACCGTATTCTTCTTTATTTTGCTACTGTATATGTTCTCAAAGTATTCTTTGAGCAAATCCATTTTAGCCGCTTGTTCACCAATGTTATGTCCGGCTTTGTCTACCAGGCAGTGTATATGTAAGATCCTCACCTGCTTTGCACTCCAGGGGAACCAAGAGGGGTCCTAGTGGAGTTGCGGGACAGGTTATGCGTGTCTCTGATGCACCAGCGCTGACCCCTTTGCGAGCCAGTGCGGGGATGCGTTCGCGTGGACATCGGAGGGGAGGACCGTCGGAGTCCCGGGGACAGAGTGGCCAGGCGAGTGACAAGACGCCGCGGCCAGGGTGGTCTCCGGTGTCTCCTGCGACTTCCGTTTCCGCATCTGGGTCCACGCGCTCGCATACTCGCGCTGAGTCAATCATGCGTCCGTGCGTACGCACGAGGACAGGTTCGCAAAGGGATACACGGTCGCGAGTACGCGCTTCTTATGCGCTTCGTCGACCAGTGGCGCATAATATACTGACTCACAAGAGCAAAGTGGATTAGGGAGCCAGCCATGGGTTAATCAACTTGTGATTGCCTTAGGCCATGTACTCAGGTGCAGGGCAATTTGTTCACCTATGGTAGTGGACACTTGGCACCCTGGGATTGGTCAGCAGGCATTTAAAAGGAGGTCTCTCAGGGTGATCAGTGCCCACTGTTATTTTCCCTCAACCAGGTATAGGTCACAACTTCTAGTGACTGAAGACTGCCAGGAACTTTGTCCTTTGCAGCGGACCCAAGATCTGGAGTGACTCGACTGCCAAGTGCACAGCATCATTCAGCACTGGTTGGGACTATTCCTGGAATCTCCTTGCCTGTTTTTTTGTTATTATTCCTTGTTACCAGCAAGTGTCCTGGACGTTTATGTTTCTGGTGAATAAACACCTTTTTGCTTTCATCACTGGTCTGTTTGTTGGTGCCTTGCATTACAGAACAGTGGGCCCAACTAACAGTTGCCATGGACAAGATCCAGCAGCAGCTGAGTGAATTAACGGGAGCCGTTAACCTGCTGTTCCAACGACGCCCAAATATACCAGCAGCCGCTGCAGCGCAAATCCAAGAGCAACTGACAACTGTGATGGAGGAGGTTCAGCAGCTTATCCAGGGAGCCTCAGCACTACCCGTCACTATCGCAAGGCATCAAACAGAACCTAAGATCCCTCTGCCTGACCCCTTCACAGGAGAGCGACAGGAGTTCTTAAACTTCAGGGACTCCTGTCTCCTTTATTTCCAGTTGCGTCCGATGGCTTCTGGCACTCTCAGGCAGAGAATTGGGATTGTAATGTCACTGCTACGTGGAGACCCCCAACGTTGGGCATTTAATTTGCCTCAAGACCATACAGCTTTTTCGTCAGTGGACGCCTTCTTCGAGACTATGGCTGTGATTTACGATGACCCGGATCGTACTCGCACCGCAGAGACCAATCTTGAGCATATTCAACAAGGCCGCCGCCCAGCTGAAGAATACGCTGCAGAATTCAGGCGATGGGCAGCTTTCACCACCTGAGGCGACGCAGCCCTACGCCATCGCTTCCGTTTGGGACTTTCGGATGCGGTCCGGGATCTTCTTTTGGCCTTGCCTACCCCCTTCTCGTTGGAAATGGCTATCTCTCAGGCAATCGATGCCGACAGGCGAATCCGTGAGAGGCGAGTGGAACGGTCGTCTCGGTTTTCATCCTCTCGACCACATCCAGGGCCTCTTAAATCGGCCGAAGAGCCAATGGAGGTTGGATCCTCCCATCTCACACAGGCAGAACGAGCTCGTCGCCAACAGAAAGGCCTGTGCCTATTTTGCGGAAAGTCTGGACACCTCGTTAAAACCTGTCCCCTCCTGCCGGCGGGAAACGAATGAACCTAGGGGGCATAGAGGAGAACCCCCTAGGTGCTATTATCCCTCCTCCAAGCCGGGTGATGGTATCCATATCCTTACGGTGGCAAGACAAGGTCCATGAGTTTTCAGCACTAATCGATTCTGGGGCCGCTGGGAATTTTGTGGACTCAACCTTGGTTCGTCGACTTGGCATCCCGTTGATCCAGCCGAAAACCACCATGTCAGTGACCGCGATTGATGGTTCCCCTCTTCAAGATGGTCGTGCAGTGTGGATGACTCCGGGAATACAGGTAACGGTGGGGGCTGATCATCGGGAGACCTTAAGCCTTTTTGTCCTTGACATGCCATCCACTCCCGTGATTTTGGGTCTCCCTTGGTTAAGGCTCCATAATCCAGTAGTGGACTAGCGCTCGGGTCTTATTTGTCAGTGGAGTACGGAATGCCTTACTAAGTGCATTCGTCCCGACCTGTCACTAGCCTCCATGGAAGTATTAAGTACTTTACCACAGCAGTATCATAATTTCCGAGATGTGTTCAGTCCTCAGGGGGCTGATGTATTACCTCCCCACAGGTCATATGATTGTCCTATAGACCTGTTGCCAGGTACCATGCCACCACGAGGGCATCTTTATAATCTCACTGGGCCTGAGGTTCAGGCTCAGCGGGAGTATATTAAAGAGAACCTTGAGATGAATTTCATTCGTCCATCCACTTCCCCTGCTGGAGCTGGATTCTTCTTTGTGGAGAAGAAGGATGGAGGCTTGAGACCTTGCATCGATTAACGTGCCCTTAATCGGATTACGGTGAAGAATCGGTATCCACTGCCTCTGATTGATGATTTGTTTTCTCAGGTGGCAGGGGCCCGAGTCTTCGCCAAACTCGATTTAAGGGGTGCTTATAAATTAGGTCGCATTAGAGAGGGTGACGAATGGAAGACCGCATTTAATACCAGAGACGGGCATTACGAGTATCTCGTGATGCCTTTCGGTCTCTGTAATGCTCCCGCGGTCTTCCAGGAGTTCATCAACGATGTTCTCAGAGATTTCTTGGATAGATGTGTTGTTGTCTATCTAGATGACATACTAATCTACTCTTCGGATCTGGTCTCTCATCGGAGACACGTGTGTCAGGTTTTCCAGAAGCTGAGGGAGAACCGCCTCTATGCCAAACTTGAGAAGTGTCTGTTTGAGGTGAAGGAGCTGCTTTCCTGGGGTACATTATCTCAGAAAAGGGATTGGCTATGGACCCATCCAAACTTTCTGCTGTCCTGGATTGGCCTCAGCCTAAGGATCTTAAGGGGTTGCAGCGTTTCTTAGGCTTTGCCAACTTCTACCGCAAGTTTATTAAGAATTTTTCTGCGATAGTAGTACCTCTCACCAACCTCACTAAGAAGGGAGCTAATCCTTCTAAGTGGACGAGGGAGGCAGTCAGAGCCTTTGAGACGCTGAAACAGGCCTTTTGCACGGCACCAATTCTTACTCATCCAGACACCTCCAGACCTTTTGTTCTCGAGGTCGATGCCTCAGAGGTCGGTGTAGGGGCAGTTCTCTCACAGTATTCTGGGGACCCTGAGAGGTTACATCCCTGTGCCTTCTTCTCTCGGAAGCTCTCTCCAGCCGAGTGTAATTATGATATCGGCAATAGAGAGCTTCTGGGAGTAAGATTGGCTTTTCAAGAGTGGAGACATTGGCTAGAGGGTGCAGAACATCCCATCACGGTTTACACTGACCACAAAAATTTAGAGTATCTAGAGAGTGCCAAAAGACTCAACTCCCGAAAAGCCCGGTGGGCATTGTTTTTCACCCGCTTCAATTTCCGCCTCACTTATAAACCAGGTTCCAAAAACCTGAAGGCAGATGCCCTGTCCCGCTGCTTCCCTGAGGCTGCTTCCGTCCTGGACTCTGAGCCAGAAACCATTCTCCCAACTAAATGTTTTCTTGCTGCCCTGGGGGCCGCAGAAGTAATGGAGGACTTGTCCTCTCTTCTTGAGCCTTCACAGGCAGAGAGTCCACCTGACAAACCCGAGGGTCGATGGTTTGTACCCATTAACCTTCGATTGGAGGTCATCCAACAGCTTCATGACTCAAAGTCTGCCGGGCATTTGGGTGTTAAGAAAACACTTGCCCTTGTTAAACGTCGCGTGTGGTGGCCCAACATGTCCGTGGATGTTAAGGCCTATATCCAGGCATGTACTGTTTGTGCCAGATGTAAACCGTCCCGGTCTGCCCCTTCTGGGACTTTACTCCCACTGCCAATTCCCCAGGCTCCATGGACTCACATTTCCATGGATTTCATCACAGATTTGCCAAGGTCCTCTGGAAGTACGGTAATCTGGGTAGTGGTGGACCGTTTTAGTAAAATGGCCCATTTTATCCCACTCCCTGGATTGCCCTCGGCCAGAGAATTGGCAGATCTGTTCTTGAATCATGTCTTTCGATTACACGGAGCGCGGGATGACATTGTTTCAGACAGAGGAGTGCAATTCATCTCTCGCTTCTGGCGTTCTTTCTGCTCCCGATTGGGTATTAATTTGTCTTTTTCTTCTGGTTTTCACCCAGAGACCAACGGTCAGACGGAAAGGACTAATCAGACCCTGGAGCAATATCTCCGGTGCTTCGTGTCAGACTGCCAGGAGGAATGGGCAGCGTATCTACCCTTTGCGGAGGTGGCTTATAACAACTCTGAGCATGCTTCCACTAAGATGTCTCCGTTCAGGTGCGTGGGGGGCAGGGATCCAAGACTCTCTTCTTTGGCCGGACCCTCCACTGACTCACCGGTGGTGGATCAATGGTTCGAGGATAGACGTCCCATTTGGTCGTCGGCCCAGCGGAATCTCCGCAGTGCGGTGGCGCAACAGAAGAAATTTGCTGATCGTCATCGCACCGTAGAGCAAAAGTTTAAGGTGGGAGATCAGGTGTGGGTCTCCACCCGGAACATTCCGCTGCATCAGCCATCTTCCAAGTTGGGTCCTCGATTCATTGGCCCATACCCAGTGACACAAAAGATCAACCGAGTTACGTACAAGGTTGCTCTTCCACAGTCGATCCGAGGAGTGAACACCTTTCATGTTTCACTTCTCAAATCGGCAGCCGACTCCGCTCCCTTCATTCAGACCCCATCCCCGCTGGAGGTCCAAGGGGTACCGGAGTTCGAGATGAACAGAATTTTGGACTCTCGTTTTGTCCAAAGGTCTCTTCAATACTTGGTGGACTGGAAGGGTTTTGGTCCGGAGGAGAGATGTTGGATACCTGCTCGCCAGATGCATGCGGATGAGTTGGTGGCAGCCTTTCACCGGGATAATCCGGGGAAAGCTTGCTTGGAGTCTTCAGAGCCGCCTCCTCGAGGGGGGGGGTAATGTAAGATCCTCACCTGCTTTGCACTCCAGGGGAACCAAGAGGGGTCCTCGTGGAGTTGCGGGACAGGTTATGCGTGTCTCTGATGCACCAGCGCTGACCCCTTTGCGAGCCAGTGCGGGGATGCGTTCGCGTGGACATCGGAGGGGAGGACCGTCGGAGTCCCGGGGACAGAGTGGCCAGGCGAGTGACAAGACGCCGCGGCCAGGGTGGTCTCCGGTGTCTCCTGCGACTTCCGTTTCCGCATCTGGGTCCACGCGCTCGCATACTCGCGCTGAGTCAATCATGCGTCCGTGAGTACGCACGAGGGCAGGTTCGCGAAGGGATACACGGTCGCGAGTGCGCGCTTCTTATGCGCTTCGTCAACCAGTGGCGCATAATATACTGACTCACAAGAGCAAAGTGGATTAGGGAGCCAGCCATGGGTTAATCAACTTGTGATTGCCTTAGGCCATGTACTCAGGTGCAGGGCAATTTGTTCACCTATGGTAGTGGACACTTGGCACCCTGGGATTGGTCAGCAGGCATTTAAAAGGAGGTCTCTCAGGGTGATCAGAGCCCACTGTTATTTTCCCTCAACCAGGTATAGGTCACAACTTCTAGTGACTGAAGACTGCCAGGAACTTTGTCCTTTGCAGCGGACCCAAGATCTGGAGTGACTCGACTGCCAAGTGCACAGCATCATTCAGCACTGGTTGGGACTATTCCTGGAATCTCCTTGCCTGGTTTTTTGTTATTATTCCTTGTTACCAGCAAGTGTCCTGGACGTTTATGTTTCTGGTGAATAAACACCTTTTTGCTTTCATCACTGGTCTGTTTGTTGGTGCCTTGCATTACAGTATATACTTATTTTTATTTGTCTGGGCTGACTTTTTACCAGGTATATGTGCATAGATATAGTTGTCTCTCACAAAGTTCTCTTTTCGTTGTTCCGCCATCAAAAACAGTTCGTCTTCCATTTTGGTAACTTTATCTAACCATTCATTATAGTTTTGCTCTATGGGATTTTCAACATATTTTTTTTCATATCTTTCCGCTTCGTGTTCTAATTCTGATATTTTCCCCCTTATATTTTTCTTGTGTATTACCGTGTATTTTATGATAATTCCTCTAATAAAGGCCTTTGCGGCCTCCCAGACCATGCTATTTTCCGCTGAGCCCTCATTTATAAGAAAGTATTGCTTAATCTCTTTCAAAATTTTGTCGTGTACACCCATTATATTTATCCAGCCTATATTAATATTCATCCCTCTTGTTTTTTTCCCACCGCCCGTGTTTGTATTTATGACAATGGGGTTATGATCCGAAATCCCCCGTTGTCCATAAATAACTCGTTCAATGTCCAGTGAACCTTTATTATTTGTGAAAGCTAAATCAATCCGTGAAAGACTTTTGTGTGTTTTAGAAAAACACGAGTATTTCCTTAGTTTTGGGTGCATTACTCTCCAAATGTCAATCCAGCCCAGTTCTTGTATGGTGCTTTTTAAATTAGAAGAGTGTTCCCTATTCTACATCTATCTATTTTTCCATCCATTACATTATTAAAATCGCCTATCTTAAAAAGTGATTTATCCCTGCATTAAGATTAAAGTCATGAATTTTTAATAAAGTATCTATTTTAAAAGGAGGCGGTATATAAACATTTGCTATTATCCATGCTCTATCTTCTAATATACAATCCATGAGAATATAGTGGCCTTCTTTATCTATAACTGTTTTTACTATTTTGATATCGATATTGCGGTGAATTAATATACTCACTCCCCTCGCATAAGATGAGAAAACCGAATGAAAAGAGTGCTGCATCCATGGTCTAATCATCCACCCCATCGTCTCGCTTGTCAAGTGGGTTTGTAGAGAGTCGAACAAAGCAACTCTTTTTATACCCTTACTTAAGCCCCTAATATTCCATGAAATTATTCTCATAAAGGCCTATAGTAGTACCCAGCTCATGTCCATATTTGTGAGGGTCCAAGGGGGGAGGGGAGGGGGAGCGCGGGGGCCGGAGGAGGTCCAAAAGGGAAAAAAATAAATAAAAAATTTATTTAAAAAAACCTCGAGCAGCACAGGCGTTACCGAAATACCCACCCCCCTTCCTATGACTCAGAATGGCATCAAGCCCTGGCTCTCTTACTTAGCATTACTCCCTCCCAGCCCGACCCCAGCCCAATTGCACATCAGCTCTTTATCTTTTCTTTAATCCACTCTCTGGCTGCCTCTGCAGAATCAAAGAACCAGGTTCTATTCTCCCATTCAATCCGTAGTTGTCACGAGGGTGTCAAGAACCACGCCTGACTCCGTTATACCCGGGGTCAGGAAGTCGCAGTGGTTGGCTGCGCGATCTATGTTAGATAGGGCTGTTTCCTTATGGTAGCTTTCTGGGTTTGCTTTGCAACCCTTTTTGGCTCACTCAGGGATCCGTAGCTCCTTCTCCTCAGCTGTTCCTTGTCCAGCACTCCCAACCTCCTTATATTCCCCTCTCACACTTCTCTGGTTGCCAGATATAGAGCTTCCTGCCTGGACTTCTATACTGACCCTCTGGAGCTGTGTTGCTGCGTTCTCTGGTTGTTGGTCCAGAACGTTACCCTCCGGATCCCTGTTGGACCTTTGTGGTCCTCTGTGGTCACCCACCTGGGTGTATGTGTTTGTCTGTATTATCTGTCCTCTCCCTGGTGTTTCCCTCTTAGTGTCAGTGGTGCGGACTAGCGATCCCACTGGCCCGTTCACTATCTAGGGCTCATTTTAGGGAAAGCCAGGGTTTAGGCACGTGATCGCCGCACGGGTGGGGAACCCGTCTAGGGACGTCAGGGCAGTCAGGTGCCAGCCGCAAGGTGAGTCAGGGGTCACCACCTTTCCCTCTCCCTTGGGCAGGGCTTTCCTTTTTCCCTCCCTGTGCGTGACGCCGGTCATTACAGTAGTTTAGCTAGAAACATCATTGAATACTTTAAATTGTTCAGACGCAAATTTTTTTTTACATTAATAAACTGACTTCTTTCCTTTACCGTTTCCCTTGCATAATCGGGAAATAACATTACTGCTGCACCTGAGTGCTCCAGCATACCCCTTGTCCTAGACCTGCTGACTATCTCCTCCTTGTCCCTGACTGATAGTAAATGAATCATTATCTGTCTCGGTCTTGTTCCAGGAGGGGGTAATTTTACCGGTACCCTATAGGCCCGTTCAACAAAGTTTTTGTGGTCTGAAATATCCTGGCCCAGTTGCTCTATCAACCACTTTTGTATAAACCCACGGATGTCTCGTCCTTCCACCCCCTCTGGAATCCCTAAACATTTCAAATTAGTTCTTCTGGACCTATTTTCTAATTCTAATAATTTATTTTTTAGTTATCTGTTATCTTCCTTTAATATATTTTTTTCCTTGGCCATTATCTGCAGAAGGTCCTCCGACTCTGATATTCTTTTCTCTGCTTCTGACAGCCTATCTTTATACTTTTGTCGATCTACTCTGAGAAGCCCAATCACCTCCTTGATATTTCCAGTCTGGAGAGAGAGGTCTTTTATTGCCAAGCTACAATTTTTTATTTCTTGAAATATGTCTTGCAGGCTGGGCACCTATTCCCATTTATTGTTTTTTTTTTCTTCTGCCTCTTTTTGCTGCATGGTGCCTCTCTCCCCAGACTGGGAGTCCTCATCTGCCTTTTTCAAGGTAATATTCTCTACTGAGCCAAATGATTTACCCTCTTGATCTTGGGGTGTATCATCCTTTTTCTTCTTAGGGGAACTAATCTGACCTTGCATATTGGTCAAAAACTGTTGCTTGGACCTTTCATCTTTTTTGAACATTGGGGAAATTGAAGTGTTCAACTCAAGTTGCCCCCTCCCCTTTTTCCCTGCTCCCTGTCTAGCCATTTTATCTTTGTATTTAACCAATCTAAAACTTCCTTACAGTATGACAGAAGTAATTCAACACGCTATAGAGGCGGTTAGCTTGTTGCTTTAAATCAAATTATTCAACCCCACCGCCTTTTAGCTCTAATCCAAGGTTCCTCCTTCAGCCCTGTACATGTCAGGCCATCCACAGACCAGCATAACTCTCCATCAGAGAGTGTAAATACAAAAAAATAAATCAAAAACATAAAAAAAATGCTTTTTTCAGTTATTGGTCGGTCGGTCATAAAAGGGCTCAAACAGGTAACAATACCGCAGCAAAGGGTTAAGATCATACATATATTTTTTTTTCACAGCAGCCCCACACACAGTCCATTTAGTACAGTGACCCGGTAAGGAATGCCCTCCTGTTGATGTATACTCTAGTAAATGCAGTCAACACCGTTGAAACCGTCCCCAATAGCATGCAGTTAGTGTAATTAGCACATTTAGGTTGGCAGTCCAGGTAGTTCGGTTCGCCAGATTAATGTCTCAGACCGTTTAGTATACTAGCACACATGAGCACTTAAACCATACCCGAGCATCTCTGCTGTAGTGGAAAATATCAGTATTCCCCTTTTTTTTTTCCCCTTTCTCTTTTTCCTTCTTTCTCCCCTTTTTTTTCCCTTTCCTTTTCTTTTCCCCCTTTATAAGATGGACAAAACAGCTGGTTAAATTGATCAGTTGGGGGTAATTAGTTCTGTTAGGCAATCCCAATATTACCGTCCTTCTGGAAAATAACAACTTATATGGTTGTCTCACATACAGCAGTTAGTTAGATTAAATCATACAGTGGCTGTGAATTTTTCAGTCCATCTCAACCTGGCAACGTGTAGATTGCTGTTTACAATAATTGTTCCACCTCCAGCATGCCACAGTGACCTCTCGTTCAACCCCTCACGGGGCGCAGGGGTACAGCCTGGCTTGTACACCACCAATAAAGGTCCCAGCTAATCTCCAAATCGCAGGGGCCCCAACCAAATATTACAGGGGGGAAAAAAGGGACCTCAAAAGAGTTACTCTGTTGCTCAGCACTGGTTTCTCAGTCCAAGAGAATCGGCCTGGTGTCACATGCCGTTTGGAAGCAGAAAGCGCTGAGTATATTATGTCTTTTATTTGCAATAACAGTCTCCCCTTTTTTTACTGCTCCCAATTCCCTGTGTGCTGCCCGCTGTCCCGGGGATAGAGGTGAGAACCAACCAATACTCCCACTTAGAACTGATTATTTAGTCGTCTCAACCCCTCCACACGCCCCACACGCATGCCCTTCCGTCTCATCGGCCAGGGATCCAGCCAGTGTCCCCTCAGACCCAGCCCCCATACATCTCACCTCGGCACCAGCCCCCAAACGACCGGGGGGGAGGTAAGTGCGATGGGCAAGGGGGGGGGGGTGAAACTCAAAATGTTCACACTTGCAGCGATCCGTCTCCCGGCACCTTGGTCCAGCTGTCACGGCAAGTTCGCAATATCCAGGTCCAAGGATCAGCCAGGCAGTTCACCCCCACTCGTCAGGGCAGACAGACCATAAGCGGGCAAGTGGCCGGGACGCGGAACAGCATCAGGGTAGCAGGAGGAGAGCAGGGCAGCAGGATGCAGTGCGACAGCGTCGAGAGCGGTGAGCCATGACTAATGCGGCATCGATTCCTTCACAGTGCAGGCTGGCGTTCAATAGCCGGGAGGGAACTACGTGCGTCCGCACTCATTCTCCACCCCGTGATTATATATGGTAGATTGTTCTGGGGTGCAAAATATTAAATTGAACCAAAACGTAATTAACATTATAATAAACTAAACTTAAATTCGCCAATATATCATCACAATTTTCTAGGGAAATTCCCGGACAATCAATGTGCTAAACCTTTTGTCTCGGAGAATGTGTATTATTAAATTGTGTTTTAAGCAACACTTTATAATGTTGAAAAATTTTAACCTTCCGTCCCATATTCCCTATAAATGAATAGACGAAGCGGGGAGATAGAGAACTATTACACAGGGCATGGAGGAGGAGGGGTCAAACATGGAGGCAGAGGAGGACACGAAGCAACATACACTGCTCAAAAAAATAAAGGGAACACAAAAATAACACATCCTAGATCTGAATTAATTAAATATTCTTCTGAAATACTTTGTTCTTTACATAGTTGAATGTGCTGACAACAAAATCACACAAAAGAAAAAAATGGCAATCAAATTTTTTAACCCATGGAGGTCTGGATTTGGAGTCACCCTCAAAATTAAAGTGGAAAAACACACTACAGGCTGATCCAACTTTGATGTAATGTCCTTAAAACAAGTCAAAATGAGGCTCAGTAGTGTGTGTGGCCTCCACGTGCCTGTATGACCTCCCTACAACGCCTGTGCATGCTCCTGATGAGGTGGCGGACGGTCTCCTCCGAGACCTAGACTAAAGCATCTGCCAACTCCTGGACAGTCTGTGGTGCAACGTGACGTTGGTGGATAGAGCGAGACGTGATGTCCCAGATGTGCTCAATTGGATTCAGGTCTGGGGAACGGGCGGGCCAGTCCATAGCATCAATGCCTTCGTCTTGCAGGAAGTGCTGACACACTCCAGCCACATGAGGTCTAGCATTGTCTTGCATTGTCTTGCATTAGTAGTAACCCAGGGCCAACAGCACCAGCATATGGTCTCACAAGGGGTCTGAGGATCTCATCTCGGTACCTAATGGCAGTCAGGCTACCCCTGGCGAGCACATGGAGGGCTGTGCGGCCCTCCAAAGAAATGCCACCCCACACCATTACTGACCCAATGCCAAACCGGTCATGCTGGAGGATGTTGCAGGCAGCAGAACGTTCTCCACGGCGTCTCCAGACTCTGTCACGTCTCTCACATGTGCTCAGTGTGAACCTGCTTTCATCTGTGAAGAGCACAGGGCGCCAGTGGCGAATTTGCCAATCTTGGTGTTTTCTGGCAAATGCCAAACGTCCTGCACGGTGTTGGGCTGTAAGCACAACCCCCACCTGTGGACGTCGGGCCCTCATATCACCCTAATGGAGTCTGTTTCTGACCGTTTGAGCAGACACATGCACATTTGTGGCCTGCTGGAGATCATCTTGCAGGGCTCTGGCAGTGCTCCTCCTGTTCCTCCTTGCACAAAGGCGGAGGTAGCGGTCCTGCTGCTGGGTTGTTGCCCTCCTACGGCCTCCTCCACGTCTCCTGATGTACTGGCCTGTCTCTTGGTAGCGCCTCCATGCTCTGGACACTACATTGACAGACACAGCAAACCTTCTTGCCACAGCTCGCATTGATGTGCCATCCTGGATAAGCTGCACTACCTGAGCCACTTGTGTGGGTTGTAGACTCCGTCTCATGCTACCACTAGAGTGAAAGCACCACCAGCATTCAAAAGTGACCAAAACATCAGCCAGGAAGCATAGGAACTGAGAAGTGGTCAGGTCACCACCTGCAGAACCACTTGGAGTTACATTGTGTTGTTTAAGTGTTCCCTTTATTTTTTTGAGCAGTGTATATTCGATACTTCAAACTTCAAACCTGTAACCAGGTCTCAGCCGACAACGAATATCTAAGGAGGGGGGCGGCAGGAAGCAGTGGAAACCGAAACATCAAAAGGAGGGCGACCGCCCCGTCTGCAAGCGAGGCAGCAAGCAGACACCGCCAGACAAGGCGGACAAACACAGGGGATCCACTGAGAGTCTGGTCCAGCAGAACGCAAAGGGCCCAGAGGTGGGGGTGTCCCGCTGTTTAAATGCATGTCTTGCATAGTGCGGCGGGATAGAATGGTCGGAGGGAGGGGCGACGTAGCAAACCTACGTCATCACGTCTTCACCCCCTCTCACAAAGGGGCTTCATCATTGGGAGAAGTGGATAGCAGCTTGCCCATGAGGCAGCGGCGGAGCCAGCAAGTCGCTAGCATGGCCGGGAGTGGCAGCAGTGGGTGGTCAGTAGCCAAACATGCCCGGGGTAGACCACCTGCTTCTCAGGATCCTACCTGCCCAGGAAGTAACGGTGCACGGGTTCAAAGAGGCACCAGCGGTAGCAGACAGTCAGCGCGTAGTGTTGGGGGTGAAATCGCCTACTCGGCGGTGTGGCAGTTTTTTGTTAAGCCGCTGGAGGAGGTGAACATGTCCATATGTAGAATCTTTGGGCAGAAAGTGAAGCGTGGCCAGGCTGCCAATGTTGGTACCACGGCCCTGCGTCAACATATGCAGCATCACCATAAAGTGGCCTGGGAAAACCGTGGCTCAGATGTGGTGGGCCAGCCTGCCGCAGCAACTGCTGCTTCACCCAGTGGCACGCAGGCGATTTCAGGAGTCAAGGCTCCACCACCTCAGCTGAAGGGAGCTGTTTGTCCTTCCCATCATCTACCGGTCCTGATGCTCCTGCTCCTGGTCCTCCTACTCCTCATCACTCATTCCGTCAGCAATCGATCACCGAAGTTATTGCCAAGAGACAACAGTATGCATGCACTCATCCAACGGTGCAGAGGCTGAACGTGCTCCTGGCCAAGTTGCTGGTGCTGCATTCCCCCCTTTTCCAAGTGGTGGACTCTGCACCCTTCAGAGAACTGATGGCTTGTGCCGAGCCGAGGTGGAGAGTCCCAAGCCGTCATTTCTTTGCCAAAAAGGCTGTACCAGCCCTGCACACGCATGTAGAACAGAAGGTGGGCCAGTCCTTGAGCCTGTCGGTGTCTGCCAAAGTGCACGGCAGCGCCGATATGTGGAGCTGTAACCGGTCAGGGACAATACATGTCCTTTACGGCCCACTAGGTGAATGTGGTTCCTGCACAGCCACACCAGCAACTTGGCCAAGTGACGCCGCTTTCGCCTCCATGTTGTCACGCCATTGGTCCTGCGACAATATCCGCCTCTGCCTCCTCATCCTCCACTGTGTCCTTGGCCTCCACTGCAGGGACAATTCACAGTGCCCCTTCAGCATACCACATGTTCAGGGCACGGCGGTGTCACGCTGTTCTGCACCTCGTTTGCTCCACAAACAGGATCCGTTTTTTGGAGGTTATTGTTCTGACGGATCAGAGGAAGGGCAAAATAATTGGTGACGTCAAAACAAACTTGAAGTTTGTTACCCTATAGAATGCCCTACAAAAATAGGACAGTTGGGAGGTATGATACATGTGAATAAGTTAAACTTTCTTTATAAAGTAGCATCTTCCTCAACTTCCATGAGCTTATAGCTCCCCAGGCTCTCTACAAATGTTCAGAAACCTATTTAGCCAATTCAAAGCTTGATTTTGGTAACGCAGAAATTGAAGATATTGTGCTTTTCTATATAATGGGCCAATGCTGAAGTATACCGCACAATACACAGATTTTGATGATTCTAGCCAATGGGCGGTATAGATTACTGCATGTTCTACAGTGGAATATGTCACTCGGGGTGGCTTACTGGTCTTGTTATAGGTCTGTCTCTTGTGTAGGTCTTGGCTGCTTTCAGGATGGTGGGACTAAGTGGCTTATCTCTACCCCTAAGCTCTGACCTCAACTCTTCTGAGGTTGTCAGGAGTTCACTTCGCATTACTATGAAGGGCTGTACTGGGAGGGTTCTCATGCTGACCAGACAAGTTTCAGCTTGTAACCCTGTCAGTTTGACTGGAAACCGAGCCAATCAGGTTTATGTCTCTCTGTCAAATCCTAGAGCAAGATTTAAGCTAGCTGTTTCCAATCATCATTGTCTGGTGTTGCATTTGTCTTTCATAGGATCTGTAGTGAGCAACTTTGTCACTCCATAAGATGGGGAAAATGTCAGTGCATCTTATGGGGCGAATACTAATAAGCGCTTCCATCACGGAAGTGCTCATTAGTACAGGAGGAACGGGAAACAGTGAATGCGGTGCTCCCCGGGCTCTGTACTCATCACCCAACTGGTCTTCCTCGCCTCCCGCTGTGCTTTGATTGTGCACAGCGTGAGGACATTGGCACGTTGTGAGCTCACACTGTGCATGTGAACAAGTGAACAAGAAGAGTGTGGATGTCAGGAGCTGCATCCAAAGCAGGAGAGTTAGGTTAATTGTTTTTTAAAGTCTGCTCTGAGTCTGGGGCCTCTGATCTGAGGTCTGCTTGGGGGGGTCATTCACATTGGGGGTCTGATCTTATGTCTGCTTTGGAGGGTCATTCACATTGGGGCTCTGATCTGAGGTCTGCTTTGGGGGTAATTCACATGACTTGAGCCCGCTAGAGATGCTGGAGATGCCGGGTGCCTGTTCCAAGATCTGCTGCGCCGCTGCTGTGTTGGCTCTGGAATGGGGAGAGCGATAGTATGAGATGAGCTGGTTTGGCTGATGGCGGTGAGCGGGCTAATGTGGAGCTGGAGATGCTTGCTTTGGAAGAAGGAGAAGTGGGTGAGAAGTTGGAGGGAGTACATTCTTGTTTGGACCTGACTGGGAGAGAAGGGGTTGTGGATTGTTCTGTGGATGTCTTCCTCCCCTCCCCCTCTCAATTACATCGCTCTCAGTGGGATTTTTCCCTCATAAAAAACTGAAGAAGCGGGGGTATGAATTCTAATTTACTCCTCTCTATATGAAACAAGTTAAATTTAAGGGGTTCCCCTGTAGAACTGAAATGATAAAGGGGGTTTTATTTGCCCCGCTAACTGTGTGTTTGCCCATAAGAACTAAGCCACTAACCCGCTCCTTCCTATCTTTTTCTGCTAATTATATTAGCTTGGAATCATCTGAAAAGCAATGGAGCGGGGCGTAGCCGTAGCGAAATGCGGCTTGGCTACTGTGGAAGGTAGTGGCGGATAGGGTTAATTTTAGGTGGCAAGGAGTTTTGGCATGGGAGGAGAGAGGGGGGAAGCGGTAATTTTGCGCCAGGGATTTAAGGCAGTGAGCTGTGGGCTGAAGTTAGGACGTGTCATGGCTTACCTTGAGCAACTACTTGAGCAGGTTAGGGCTGCGACGGCTAATCATGTGCCAGAGTGGGTTCAGGAGACCCTGCAGGCAGCGTTACATGGGGGCAGGTCGGCAGCGGTGGCCCCAGTAAGTGCGGCGCGGACACGGAGGTCTAGGTTCCCAGAGAGTTTGAGCCCTGATGTTAAACCCCGAGTTTGGCTGCGCCTAGGGAGCCCCTTAAGGGACCCTCCAGTGTGGTGGCGGAGCTGTGGAATCATGCATGGTGGTCGGGCTCTGCGGGAGAGGGACGGGTTAACCCCCGCCCAGTCTCCCTGAACGTGCAGGAGGGTGGAATGGCTGACGTGGCTGGCTCACTGCAGGAAATCCGTAGCAGAAAGCGAGCCAGGGAGTTACCTGGTGATGGGGCCGCAGAGCAGATTTAGCAGGCAGACTCCAGGATGAGTAGATGAGCGGCCTCCAGTTCGGGTGGCCAGGACGAAGTGCAGGTCGAGCAGGATGTGGTCCGAAAGCTGAGGCCCCCTGCTGGGAGCCGGAGGCATTCACAGTGCAGGGAGAAGAGTGAGGCTGCTTTGGCTCCGCCCCCTATGAGGTCGGCAGCTCACAGAGGGACATATGTGGGAGCAAGCATGACTGATTACACTGTGGCAGGGGCTGTCAGTGAGGAGGTGCCGGACAACAGATTGCGGCCATTAGCTGGTGGTAGGATTTCCACCTTTTCTTCGAGCCAAACCCGAACACATAATTGTCGGGATCCGCTTCAGCTGCGGCGTCTCAGTATACCGCGGACTGTAGCTCGCGGTATACTGAACCTAGGGTGATGGGAGGATGCTAGCTTGTGTCCTCCCGTTACCCTAAGGAGAACTATGCGGAAAAGCCTTAACCCCATAGTTCTCCTTTAGCTTTCGGCATTAAGCCAAAAGTCCCATTTTCGGCCGATATGTTTCGGCGGATGATATATCGGTGCATCGTACCTGATACCATTTTTTTGGAATAGAATATGAGTACCGGTATTTTTTTTCCTGGTACTCGCTGATACCGAGTACCGATACTGGTGCTTTTGTACTATAACTATCAGGAAGGCAGGCGGCGGATCATGACCCATCGCCTGGCTTCTTGCTTTCCCGTGAAGACGGCGTTCAAGTGAAAGAACACCGGCTTCAGAGGCAACCTAGCTTCCTGACCAATCAAGAAGAGGGGCGGTGAGTCATGATTTCAATCCGCTTTGTGATTGGTTAGGAAGCCAGATTCACTTTTTTGTAGGCAGCATACCTTTCTGACCAATCAGGAGGCCAGGACGCGAGTCATGACATACTGCCCAGCCTGCTGATTGGTTAGGAAGCCAGGCTGCCTAGCAACAAGTGAAGCAGGCTTTCTAGCCAATCAGGAAGCCCGGAGGCGGATGATAACCCACCTCCCGGCTTCCTGATTGGAAAGGAAGTCGGCTGTATGCTCCCTTGGCGCTGCCAGTCAAAGGGACATCTCCCTCCGACCAGAAGTTTCAATATTGGGGAAGGTATCGAAGTACAAGTACAAGTACTCGCCCAAATACTCTATATCGGCAGCGATATTAGTATCGGTATCGGTAGTTCGGTACATCTATAGTGCAAATCCATTTTATTGATAGTTGTCACTGAAACGACAATCACATTTCTGGGCCTGATGAAGGGGACCCAAAAGCATTTGTCGATTGGACGACAACTATCAATAAAATGGATTTTGCACGAACATGAAATTTGGATGTCTGTATTGGACGATATGTATTATTGCACATAAAAGATGCCCCCACAAAACATGTCACTGGTTACCTGTGGCATTTTTTAATGGGGGCATGTTTTATGTGCAATACTAACAAGTGCCGTGCTTTAAATACCTTTTTTAGAACTTCAGAGGTCCAGGTGTGTGGAGAAGGACGGCAGTCACGGCGTTGGTCGCAGAGGTCGACTGACTCCCAGACGAAAAGAAGAAGAAACTGCTGGAGCAGCTCCACGCGCAGGCTGCCGGAGAATGATTTCTCCCACGCTCCGTCTCTCTCTCTCTCTGATGTCACTTCCTCTCACTAGCAGAGAGAATGAGGGAAGGAGGGTCTGAAGACAGCCCCACCCTGCACTGCCACTAGCATCACTCACAGGCTCAGCTGAGCGCCATGCCATCAGTGACAGCTTAGCTGATCGTCCGCGGCTGACACCTCATCGCGGGTCTAGAATCGCATGGGGTGTCCCTGCATTTCAAAAACAAACATCAGAAGAACCCGAAAGGGTTAAAGTTTACAGGGGTGGAAATAGTGAAAAGTAATTGGAAAGGAGGGAATTTGGTTGCAAAGATAGATCAATGCGAAGTTAAATGGATTTATGAATTAGATACACTTCAACCAAAGGGGCTCAATGTGGAGTTCGATCTCGAGGCCTGCCTTGTAGATTGAGTGGAGACATCATGGAAGCACAGTTCCCCTACACCAGGGATGACTCTGCAAATACATACCTTGTAGTTAGGTATGAACTACGTCACTTAAGGCTAAGAGGAGAGTTTGACCTCTGAAGAATGGATGTTGGAGTAAGTGGGAGAGGGTGTTTGTGCCGGCTGGTATAGGATAGGTTAGAATAGGACATGTGACCCTGACTGGTGTAAAAACCTAGTATATGGAGATGAATGAAATAGAACATGTGACCTGGATGGGTGCGAATAAAAGAATATTCGTGGATGAGTGAAAGGGACACCTAAAGAAATTGCGGTTTATAGATAAGATATTAATGTGGATACGTGGTTTTAAGGAGAGGAAGAATTATGAAAAGTATTACTGGTTTTTAGTGTTTCAGATTGAAATGGGGGAAGGGAGGGGGTATTTAAAGATGGGAGGTGGGATTTTAGGTTACGCCCCTGATGAAGCTTTGGAGCGAAACCCGGGTCGGGCAGGAGCAATAGGCTGCTATTTGTTATAATCGCTTGTGTCCACCTACATTTGTATTAATAAAAAAGGTTTTATCTACTGAATAGCGGCTCTTCACTATTGGAGCTTTTATGTTATATAGAACTACTAAGGAATAAGAACATCGGGGGATTTGTGGTGTTTACTGTGGTGTCTGATTTCCACCTGCCCCTGTGAGTATAATAGGGAAAGGTGCAGGTGAGAAGCATATACTGTGCTAAACTATTGGTGCGCTTTTCCTACAGGAGCTGTAGTGGAAAGAGGAATATTTGGAGTATGCGGCATCCCACTAGTGCTTGCATAACTGGAAGATCTTTGAGAGAGGAGGAAGTAGTGAATAATCGCGCGGACCCGAAAAAACGCAGGCAGAATCTAAGATGGCTGATTTTATTTATAGGGCTGTGACATCACAAGGCTGGCAGGCTGCTGATTGGCTGCATTTATGGCATTATGGGTGATCCCAACTTCCCAGAGTTCCCTTCTCTATGTCCTCACACACGCAGCAGCCATTTTAAGAAGCGCGAGGAAATTCGGCTTCGGTGCGAATCAAATTTTTACTGAAATTCGGATCGAATTACACTTCATCAGCTTTGATTCGCTCATCTCTACCCTAGACCAATTATGGCAAAGTTTCTTCTCTCTAAAGATCGGGAAGCCATCTTGCTGGAATCCAGATCTCCTGAGAAATTTCAGATTGAAGGGATAAAAATAAGAATTTTTCCAGATTATTCAGCCGCCACTATCGAAATAAGAAATATGCAGATATAAAGAAGAGATTTAGAGTGGCTGGTTTGATGTATAGTTTGCTTTTTCCTGCAAAGCTTAGGGTGGACTGCCAGGATAGGACTTTGTTTTTCCAGTCTCATGAACAAGCCAAGGACTGGGCAGATTCACAGGGCCTGCAAGAAATTATTTAGTAGTAATAAACGCGAGGAAAGGATAAAGGGAGTAAGATGCTTAGTGTTGAAGCTATCTCTCCTTTTCTTTGGAGGGGAGCTGTTTGGGGGTGGGATGGGGGGAGGGACCCTTGTGGAGAGAGAGATTTGGGGGGGGGGGATTATTTTTTTTTTCCCTCACAACAATTTGAATGTTGATAATAATATCATTTAATGTACAGTTGAGGTAGGGTTGAGAGAAAGAATAAAGAGTTTTGCCATTTTTGACTGGCTCAGGAGGTACTTGCCTGCTGTCATCTGCTTGCAGGAAACACATTTGGATAGAGATGCTGTGAAATGGGTGGAAAAAAGATGGATTGAAGGGAGTTACCACTCTATATATACATCATATTCTAGAGGAGTGTCTATCTTAGTTCATAAAAAAATTCATTTCGAGTGTGTGTCATGTAAGGCAGATGACTGCGGCAGGTTTCTATTTTTACAATGTAATATAGATGATATAAAAATGGTTATAACAAATATTTATATTCCTCCTCCATATAAACCTGATGTGTTATATGATCTACAAAAGTATATGTTAGATAAGCAAGAATGTATTTTGTTAGCAGTAGGAAATTATAATGCGATGTTGGATCCAATCAAGGATAGAATATCTGATGGTAAATCCAAATATTACAATACGAACTTGGCTAATCTAATGGCTGAGATTGATTGGGTAAATCCGGAGGAAAGAACTTATTCCTGCTACTCAAAAACACACCAAACTTGGTGAAGGATTGATATAACCACTGAAAATAAAATAGCCATTTTTTGTCACCTTACATCACAAAAAGTGTAATAGCAAGCGATCAAAAAGTCATACGCACCCCAAAATAGTGCCAATCAAACTGTCATCTCATCCCACAAAAATAATACTCTACCCAAGATAATTGCCCAAAAACTGAAAAAACTATGGCTCTCAGACTATGGAAACACTAAAACATGATTTTTTTTGTTTCAAAAATGAAATCATTGTGTAAAACTTACATAAATAAAAAATAGTATACATATTAGGTATCGCCGCATCCGTGACAACCTGGTCTATAAAAATACCACATGATCTAACCTGTCAGATGAATGTTGTAAATAACAAAAATAAAAACTGTGCCAAAACAGCTATTTCTTGTTACCTTGCAACACAAAAAGTATAATATAGAGTAACCAAAAATCATATGTACCATAAACTAGTACCAACAAAACTGCCACCCTATCCTGTAGTTTCTAAAATGGGGTCACTTGGAGTTTCTACTCTAGGGGTGCATCAAGGGGGCTTCAAATGGGACATGGTGTCAAAAAACCAGTCCAGCAAAATCTGCCTTCCAAAAACCGTACGGCATTCCTTTCCTTCTGCGCCCTGCCCTTCTGTGCCCGTACAGCAGTTTGCGACCACATATGGGGTGTTTCTGTAAACTACAGAATAAGGGCCCTAAATATTGAATTTTGTTTGGCTGTTAACCCTTGCTTTGTAACTGGAAAAAAAATATTAAAATGGAAAATGTGCCAAAAAAGTGAAATTTTTAAATTGTATCTCTATTTTCCATTAATTCTTGTGGAACACCTAAAGGGTTAACGACGTTTGTAAAAATCAGTTTTTAATACCTTGAGGGGTGTCGTTTCTAAAATGGGGTCATTTTTGGGTGGTTTCTATTATGTAAGCCTCACAAAGTGATTTCAGACCTGAACTGGTCCTTAAAAAGTGGGTTTTTGAAAATTTTAGAAAAATTTCAAGATTTGCTTCTAAACTTCTAAGCCTTGTAACATCCCAAAAAACAAAATATCATTCCCAAAATGATCCAAACATGAAGTAGACATATGGGGAATGTAAAGTTATAACTATTTTTGGAGGTATTACTATGTATTATAGAAGTAGAGAAATTGAAACTTAAAAATTTTCAAAATTTTCAAAATTTTGGGTAAATTTGCAATTTTTTTATAAATAAAAATGAATTTTTTTGACTCCATTTTACCAGTCTCATGAAGTACAATATGTGACGAAAAAACTATCTCAGAATGGCCTGGATAAGTCAAAGCGTTTTAAAGTTATCACCACATAAAGTGACACTGGTCAGATTTGCCAAAAATGGCATGGTCCTTTAGGTGAAAATGAGGCCGGTCCCTAAGGGGTTAAAAAACTGTTGATGAACCAGAGAGATTATCTGGAGAGAGAGATTCAATTGGAGGAACTAAAAAATGGCAATGAGATCTGTTAAGGATAAGAAAGCGCCAGGAGGAGATGGATTACCTTTTGAAATCTATAAGGAATTTAGTCAGATACTATACTACCAGAACTAAGGGAGACCCTGTGTGAGGCTTGAAATAAAGGAAAGTTACCTGACTCTATGGAAGAGGCCATTATTGTTTTGATTCCTAAAGAGGGCAAGGATTTACTAATGCCAGAATCATACAGACCCATATATCTCTGTTGAATACCTATATAAAATTGTTAGCGAAGGTGCTACTCAAGACTCTCAAGAATAATTGATAATAAAATGATAATTCATGAAGATCAAACAGGTTTTATCCCTAGAAGATTGATTAATTCTAACATTAGGAGAGCGTTTTTAATATAGAGGCCAATAGACAAAATCCCCATAAAGAAGGTATATTGTCCTTGGATGCAGTTAAACCGTTCAACTGTATAGAATGGGAGTATTTATGGGAGGTTCTTAAGTGCTTTGGCATAGGGGATCGGTTTAAAAAATTGGATTAAATTAATATACTCCCACCCCAGTGCGAGGGTAGATGTGGATGGGGCTATGTCCCTACCTTTTGCCCTTTCGAGGGGCACCAGGCAGGGATGTCCCCTGTCCCCACTGCTTTTTGAAATGGCAATAGAACCACTGGCTATTATAGTTCGTGAGAGTATTGTCACGGTCCCTCCCATGACAGAGGTGAGAAGATCGGAGAGACTGGCCTCAGGGAGACTCTGGTTCATTCCCTGCCACCATTCCTAGGGCCTTCCAGGATCTTCAGGGCCTAGGCTTCGGTGTTGTGTTTGGTAATGGCCACACCTCTTGTCAGGTGCAGCTTGTAGTCATTACTGAAGCTCTATTCAGTTCTGACTCACACTGCTTAACATGCAGTTGATATTTCCTGCTGGAGTTGGTTGAGCTGGAGTGTTGTTCTTTTGGATCTCCTGCTCCTCCATTCTACTTTAAGCTAAGTGCATTTTGTCTTGCATTTTCTTGTTTGCTTGTGTGTGTTGTTGTCTAGGCCTCAGGGAGACACTGGTTCATTCATCTGGGAAGGAACCAGTAGTCTCATTCCCTGCCACCATTCCTAGAGCCTTCCAGGGTCTTCAGGGCCTAGGTTCCGGTATATGAGTATTTCCACCTTCAGGGTCTACATATACTGGTAGGAGTCAGGGAGAGGTCTAGGGATTCTTTGGAGGTCACCATCCCTCTCCCTTAGCTTTGAGACCTCGACTCCAGTCTATTCCTTCTGTGTGTCATTTGGTGTTATCCTCCCCAATACCCGTGACATTATCAACCACCCAAAAATACGTCATTTTGTTTGTGTCAGTGCAGCGATGGATACTGTTTCTGCACTGGTCGATCGTATACATGGATTGTCTTTGGAGGTTGCTGACCTCCGCACGGCCGTCTCGCCATTTCAAAGACCACAGGCAGCGGCTTCCAGCAGCGGGAGCCAGGCCTGCCCGGAACCTAAGGCCGCTCTACCGGATAGGTTTTCAGGGAGAAGTGACAACTTTGTTCGGTTCAAGGAGTCGTGCAAACTATATTTTAGACTACGTCCTAACTCTTCTGGGGATGAGAGACAAAGAGTGGGGATTATTATTTCATTGCTGAAAGGTGACGCTCAGTCTTGTGCTTTTTCGTTGCCGACCGGATCACAATCCCTCCAGTCGGCAGATAAATTTTTCAGTGCTCTGGGGCTTATCTACAATGACCCAGATCGGGTCTCCTTGGCCGAGACTAATTTGCGTGGCCTACGGGAGAGCGTTCTGCAGAGTCCTAGCTCTGAATTTAGGAGATGGGCAACTTATACTGAGTGGAATGACCCAGCCCTCCGTAGTCAATTCTGTCAAGGGTTATCCAAGAACCTGAAGGACGCATTGGCATTTCACGAATATCCAGAATCATTGGAGGCGGCCATGTTTCTGGCTGTACGTATTGATAGACGCCTGAGGGAGAGATCTAAGATCCCACTCACTCGGGACGCACTATCATATGGGGAAGCGGCCTCTTCCGACACTTTGGGTAGGGATGCACTTGAGTGCATGTCGGATGATGAGCCAATGCAGTTGGGAGAAGTCACTCCTGGACCTGGAGATAAAAATGTTAGGGTTAAGAAAAGACTCTGCTTTTCTGTGGTAAATGGGGACATTTTGTTAACGTATGTCCTCATGTTAAACATCAAAGTGAAAAAGAGAGATCGAAAACTAATGTGTTTAGTCCTCTTCTCACTCTTGGTAGTGTGGGTGGGGAATCTGAGAATGTACTTTTGTCATTTATCGGTAGTACCTGATTCCTTCTGCCTGCAGAGGTGGCGCTAGACTCCAAAACTGTGGGAATTGAAGTATTTATTGACAGTGGGGCAAGGGTTAACCTAGTGGATGGCAAATTCATCCGTATGTGTATCCATATTTCTGTGTTTGCGATTGATTCCGCTCCACTCTCACAAAGGTATTTGTCACAAATTGTGCAGGACATTCGCCTAAAGGTGGGAGATTCTCATCAAGAATTCATTTCATGTTTTGTGTCGCAGGGTCTGCCTGCTCCTCTGGTGTTAGGTTTACCGTGGTTATCCAAACATAACCCTACCATCGATTGGCAAGCGAGACAGATTCTTGATTGGAGTAATTTTTGCATAGACAACTGTCTTAGCACTTTGTTTTCTGTTGCAACCATTAGAATTGTACCTTCTTTTATTTTGGATGCTTATGATGTATTCTCTGAAAGTGGAGACCAGGAGTTACCTCCACATCAGGATTATGATTGCCCTGTCAACCTTATTCCCAGAGCTAGATTGCCCAAGTCTCGGTTGTATAGCTTGTCTAAAGGTCATATTAGACCATCCAAATCACCAGTGGCTGCAGGGTTCTTCTTTGTAAACAAGAAGGACGGAACCCTTAGGCCATGTTTGGACATCCGTGAGCTTAATCGCAATATTGTCCGTGATCCACATCCCCTTCCTTTGATCCCAGATTTGTTCAATCAGATTGTCGGTGCCAAGGTGTTCTCTAAGTTGGATTTGAGGGGTGGCATATAATATGGTAAGGGTCAAGGAGGGGGACGAATGGAAGACGGCCTTTAATACCCCTGAAGGTCATTTTGAGAATTTAGTCATGCCTTTTGGGTTGACCAATGCTCCTGCTGCTTTTCATAATTTCATCAATGACATCTTTCATCATCTGGTAGGCAGGTTTGTGGTGGTGTATCTGGATGATATTTTTATTTATTCCCCCGACATGGAGAATAAATTGTATGCTAAGATGGAGAAGTGTGTATTTGCGGTTCCAGAAGTGCAATTCCTGGGTTACCTACTCTCATCTTCTGGTTTTCGTATGGATCCGGACAGCAAAGAACTTTAGATTCTGTGACTGGAGGTACATTAGGCGTTCACAGGATAAATATGTAACTGTAGGCTAGTACAGGGCACAAAAATTAGCCAATAGGCATTCACCTGACAGCAAAGAACTTTGGATTCTGTGGCTGGAGGTACAATAGGCGGTCACAGGAAAAATATGTAACTGTCGGCCAGTACAGGCCCCAAGAATTTGCCAATAGGCGTTCACCTGACAGCAAAGAACTTTGTATTCTGTGGCTGGAGGTACATTAGGCGGTCACAGGATAAATATGTAACTGTAGGCCAGTACAGGCCCCAAAAATTAGCCAATAGGCATTCACCTGACAGCAAAGAACTTTGGATTCTGTGGCTGGAGGTACATTAGGCGGTCACAGCATAAATATGTAACTGTCGGCCAGTACAGGCCTAAAAAATTAGGCATTCAACGGACATAAAAGTCCTTTTATGCCGCTGTATTTACCTAAGACAGGGACCATGATTTGTTCTGGGTGGTGGCGGATATTTGTGGGCTGTCATGAGGAATTTAAATCCAACATGGTCTACTCAACACATGTGTTGTCCACACTGTGGTGAGCTAGGCAAGTGCGCTTATCGGTCACGATCCCCCCTGCTGCGCTGAACGTCCTTTCGGACAGGACACTGGACGAGGGGCAAGCCAACAGTTCCATGGGAAATTGTGCCAGCTCTGGCCACAGGTCAAGCCTACACACCCAGTAGTCCAGGGGTTCATCGCTTCTCAGAGCGTCCACATCAGAATAACGGTAGTCGGACATCTGTCGGTCTAGGTGTTCCCTGAGGCTGGAGACGGAGGACGGCTGTCGATGGTTTGGCTGCAAGAATGATCTCATATCCGAAGTGACCAACACAATTTCAAACCGCCCTCTTCTTCCATGTGCTATTGGATTGGTACCCGCAACAGTTTCTCTGTGAGTGGAAATTCCTCTGCCAGTGCCACAAAAGCAGAATGCAGCATTTCTCGAAGCAAGGCCTGGAAGTGCTGCATTTTGACAGCCCTCTGTGATGGTGGTAACATTTCTGCCATTTTGTGTTTGTACCGGGGGTCTAAGTACGTTGCCACCCAGTACTGGTCCTTGCCTTTTATGCTTTTTATACGGGGGTCCCTCTTCTGGAGCATGAAGGCCCCCATTTGCACTAAACTGGAAGCAGTGGAGTGGCCTGGCTCCTGCTCATCATCCAGGATAATGTCGTCCTCGTTCACCTCCCCCCATCCACGGACAACTCCAGGAATCCCAGAAACGTTTAAAGCATGCTCTTCTTGCTCCTCCTCTGCCCCGGCACCATCCTCCTCTGACTCCTCTTCAGACTCCTGTTATTGACTTGTCTCAGATGGAAAAGCTCCCCCTGGGAATTCATCCAGCATTGCGACTTCCTCATCTTCCTGCTCCTCGACGGCTTGATCAATGACACGACGCAATGCACGCTCCAGAAAGAAGGCGTAAGGTATGATGTCACTGATGGCGCCCTGGCTGCGACTGACCAGTTTGGTGATCTCATCAGATGGCAACAGAAGTCTGCATTCATCGCGCATGAGCAGGCACTGGCGCGGTGAAAAAAAAAACAAGCTCCCCAGAACCTGTCCTGCAGCAGAGTTCGTACAGATAGTCATTAACTGCACGTTTCTGCTGGAGCAGCCTATCAAGCATATACAAGGTGGTGTTCCATCGCGTCGGGCAGTCACAAATCAGACGTCTGACGGGCAGGTGGTGTCGTCGCTGAATGTCAGCAAGGCGAGCCATGGCCATGTAAGATCTTCTAAAATGGGCAGAGATTTTCCTGGCCTGCCGCAAGACGTCCTGGACCCCGGGGTATTTGGCAAAGAATAGCTGCACGACTAAGTTCAGGACGTGTGCCATGCACGGCACGTGTGTCATTTTGCCCTGTTTCAGCACGCTCAGCAGATTGGCACCATTGTCGCACACCACTTTACCAACTGTCAAATTGAGCGGGGTTAGCCACTAATCGGCCTGTGACCGCAAAATTCAAAGGAGTGCAGGACTCTTGGCTTCCAGGCACAACAAACGCAGCACAGCATGGCAACGTCTCACCTGGCACGTCGAATAGGTTCTGGGGATCTTGGGGGGTGCAGCGGAAGAGACGGTAGCAGCGGAAAAGGAGGAGTCGGCCGAGGGGTAGACGGAGGATGGAGTAGGAGGAGTAGAAGAAGAGGCAGGCCTGCATGCAATCCATGGCGGTAAGACCAAATTTTGGGTTCACTGGCTGTGGTCTGAATGGTGATTGGCTGTGATTGGCAGTATTTGGCTTCAGTTGCTCCAGCTGATTACTAGCTGATTTTTGCTAGTATCAATCATCTCTCCATCTGGCTAGTTACATGCAAGAATATTGCTGGCTTGGTTTCCAGCAGTAGCTTACCAGCTCACTCTTCCATCTCCTTCCTGTTGCTCACTGCTTCTCATTGCTTCTGCAGGTAAAAGGCAGAGTACGTAGTAAATCACATAGCACAACCTGGCATATCATCATGGATGCAAATCGCATGGCACACTTAAAGGGGTTCTCTGCATTTGATATATTGATGACCTATCCTCAGTACAGGTTATCAATATCCAATTGTCGGGGGCCTGATCACCTGTTTGAAGAGAATACAGCGATTGTTTTAGCGATGTGTTCTCCTCATTGTTTATCTGCTAGAGCAAAAGAAGAGTACCCCTTTAAATACTAGAAAATAGAATAGCATGCATAAACATGACATTATAGTAATGATGGCATGTTCTATCCTACAGGTGATCTTGATTAGGTGGTACATATAGTTGTGCGTGGTCTTCCTCTCATTGGTTGCTTGATGCACACAGAGCTAACTAGGAGCAGCACACCATATGTGCAGGGTCTGCTCTCCTGAATGTAGATGCCCAACGGATATAGATAGGTTTAGTGTAGGACCTGCCTGACTGAGACCACCTTGGCGCTGGTAGGTAGAGATGTCGCGAACATAAAATTTTTAGTTCGCGAATGCAAATTTCCGCAAATGCTCGCGAACGGGCGAACCGGGCGAACCGCCATAGACTTCAATAGGCAGGCGAATTTTAAAACCCACAGGGACTCCTTCTGGCCACAATAGTGATGGAAAAGTTGTTTCAAGGGGACTAACACCTGGACTGTGGCATGCCGGAGGGGGATCCATGGCAAAACTCCCATGGAAAATTACGTAGTTGACGCAGAGTCAGGTTTTAATCCATAAAGAGCATAAATCACCTAACATTCCTAAATTGTTTGGAATAACGTGCTTTAAAACATCAGGTATGATGTTGTATCGATCAGGTAGTGTAAGGGTTACGCCCGCTTCACAGTGACAGACCAAACTCTGACAGACCAAACTCCCTGTTTAACGCACCGCAAACAACCGCAAACAGTCCATTTGCACAACCGCAAACTCCCCATTTGCACAAGGTTGGATACCAAGCTAGCCATGTCCTGTTCCTTGTCCTCACTGACGTCATTGAAGGTCTCTTCCTCCACCCAGCCATGTACAACACCAAGGTTCCCTGAAAGGTGACAACAAGCCCCCTGGGACGCCTGCTGTGGTTGGTCTTCAACCTCCTCAAAGCCACCTTCCTCCTCTGACTCCTCTTCTTCAGACTCCTCTTCCAGCGTTGCCGCAGGTCCAGCAATCGACGACGACAAGGCTGCTTCTGGTGGTGATGGTGACCACAACTCTTCCTCTTCATGCTCATCTACGGCCTGATCCAGCACTCTTCGCAGGGCACGCTCCAGAAAAAACGCATATGGGATGAGGTCGATGATGTTGCCTTGGGTTTGACTGACCAGGTTTGTCACCTCCGCAAAAGAACGCATGAGCCTACAGCCATTGTGCATGAGCATTCAGTAACGCAGCCAAAAAATACCCAGCTCCGCAGAGGCTGTCCTCTTTTTTTTAAATTAAAAAAATCTGTTCTTACCAGTTTAATCTCTGTCTTGTCCACTATCAGGGGCCAGTGTATGGAATAGATTTTAGGAACCGGGAGATGGGAAAAGATGGTTGGTCGGTCCTCTTACTTCCAATTTGGGGCACTGCGCGTGCTCCGTGCAATGTACTGTGCCACCCTATATGAGTGGTGTGTTAAGTAGTACTATTCCTATCAGTTTAATCCCTGTTACGTCCCCTATAAGGGGCCAGTGTATGGAATAGATTTTAGGAACCGGGAGATGAAAAAGATGCTTGGTCGGTCCTCTTACTTCCAATTTGGGGCACTGCGCGTGCGCCGTGCAATGTACTGTGCTACCCTTTATGAGTGGTATGTTAAGTAGTACTATTCCTATCAGTTTAATCCCTGTTACGTCCCCTATCAGGGGCCGGTGTATGGAATAGATTTTAGGAATCGGGAGATGGAAAAAGATGCTTGGTTGGTCCTCTTACTTCCAATTTGGGGCACTGCGCATGCGCCGTGCAATGTACTGTGCTACCCTATATGAGTGGTGTGTTAAGTAGTACTATTCTTATCAGTTTAATCCCTGTTACGTCCCCTATCAGGGGACGTGTATCGAATAGATTTTAGACAACCGCAAAGAGTTGTCAATAGTTGACACACTCATGACATAAATTTTATTCCTCTGTGCGTCAATCTTGGTGTAGTGATGACTGTGCTCGTGCGCACGTTTCGAAGATTGCAGGCGATGGCGGTTTTTCAAAGCCTATGGTCATGCTGAGGTAGTTCAGTGACAGTTAAGTGACCCAGAAAACAATGATTCTGCAGTGTGGGCCCATTGTTGGCCTAGTAGGCTTTAATGATCACCTTAGATGATCACAAAGAAAATTAATGTTTTTTCTATGCAAAATTATCCATCCGATTGCTTTTGGTCTGTTCACAATGAAGCAACGACCTTATCATCTGGGGTGTGCCAACATTGCCATTGCCAACACACTCATAGAGGTGATCTCTTCATTGTGATACGCAAGCCCCTTCACCACAACAAGGTAACGATCACGAAGGGGAATTGTTTTTTTGTTTTGTTTTTGCAGCCACAGTGCAGCACCAGAGGCCAGAAAAACTAGGTATTGTTGCAGCTGCTGCTGTAGCAGCGGCCGGAAAAATTGATGTTTTCCAGGCAGAAAGTGCACTAAAACATTGCAGCTTGAACCCTAGTTGGTGGCGGAGAAGTCACGCAAGTCATCCGGCATGCAGAGATTAAATACAGCAATGTGTGGACCATTTTTAGCCCAAGGCATCTCATCAGGCATTTTTTAGTCAAATGCATCCCCCACTGTCAGTCCCTTCGGGATCCATGCCTCATTCATCTTAATAAAGGTGAGGTAATCTAGACTTTTTTGACCTAGGCGACTTCTCTTCTCGGTGACAATACCTCCTGCTGCGCTGAAGTTCCTTTCTGACAGGACACTTGAAGCGGGGCAGGCCAGAAGTTCTATCGCAAATTGGGATAGCTCAGGCCACAGGTCAAGCCTGCACACCCAGTAGTCAAGGGGTTCATCGCCCCTCAGAGTGTCGATATCTGCAGTTAAGGCGAGGTAGTCTGCTACCTGTCGGTCGAGTCGTTCTCTGAGGGTGGACCCCGAAGGGCTGTGGCCATGCGTAGAACTTAAAAAGCTCTGCATGTCCTCCATCAACAACACGTCTGTAAAGCGTCCTGTCCTTGCCGGCGTGGTCGTGGTAGGAGGAGGATTACTTTCACCTCTTCCCCTGTTAGATTCCCGTTGTGCTGTGACATCCCCCTTATACGCTGTGTAAAGCATACTTTTTAACTTGTTTTGTAACTGCTGCATCCTTTCCGACTTCCGGTAATTCGGTAACATTTCAGCCACTTTCTGCTTATACCAGGGGTCTAGTAGCGTGGCCACCCAGTACAGGTCGTTCTCCTTCAGCCTTTTTATACGAGGGTCCCTTAACAGGCATGACAGCATGAAAGACCCCATTTGCACAAGGTTGGATGCCGAGCTACTCGTGTCCCGTTCCTCGTCCTCACTGATCTCATTGAAGGTCTGTTGTTCCCCCCAGCCACGTACAACACCATGGGTACCAGATAGGTCACAACGAGCACCCTGGGATGCCTGCTGTGGTTGGTCTTCCTCCTCCTCAAAGCCACATTCCTCCTCTGACTCCTCTTCCTCAGACTCCTCTTCCAGCGTTGCCGCAGGTCCAGCAAGCGATGCTGATAAGGCTGTTTCTGGTGGTGATGGTGACCACAACTCTTCCTTCATGCTCATCTACGGCCTGATCCAGCACTCTTCGCAGGGCACGCTCCAGGAAGAAAACAAAATGGAATGATGTCACTGATGGTGCCCTCGGTGCGACTGACTAGGTTTGTCACCTCCTCAAAAGGACACATGAGCCTACAGGCATTGCGCATGAGCGTCCAGTAACGTGGCAAAAAAATACCCAGCTCCGCAGAGGCTGTCCTAGCACCCCGGTCATACAAATACTCGTTGACGGCTTTTTCTTGTTGGAGCAGGCGGTCGAACATTAGGAGTGTTGAATTCCAACATGTCGGGCTGTCGCAAATCAAGCGCCTCACTGGCATGTTGTTTCGCCGCTGAATATCGGAAAAGTGCGCCATGGGCGTGCAGGAACGCATGAAATGGCCACACACCTTCCTGGCCTGCTTGAGGACGTCCTGTAAGCCTGGGTACTTATGCACAACGCGTTGTACGATCAGATTCAACACATGTGCCATGCACGGCACATGTGTCAACTTGCCCAAATTCAATGTCGCCAACAAATTGCTTCCGTTGTCACACACCACTTTGCCGATCTCCAGTTGGTGCAGGGTCAGCCACTGATCCACCTGTGCGTTCAGGGCGGACAGGAGTGCTGGTCCGGTGTGACTCTCTGCTTTCAGGCAAGTCAACCCCAAGACGGCATGAGACTGTCGTATCCGGGATGTGGAATAGCCCCTGGAGAGCTGGGGGGGGTGCAGTTGATGTGGAGCAAGACGCAACAGCAGCAGAAGAGGACTCAGCCGAGGAGGTTAGCGAAGAGGATGGAGTAGGAGGAGTAGAGGAGGTGGCAGCAGGCCTGCCTGCAAGTCGTGGCGGTGTCACCAACTCCTCTGCAGAGCCACGCATTCCATGCTTGGCAGCCGTCAGCAGGTTTACCCAATGCGCAGTGTACGTGATATACCTGCCCTGACCGTGCTTTGCAAACCAGGTATCAGTGGTCAGATGGACCCTTGCCCTAACACTGTGTGCCACACATGCCATGACTTCCATTTCCACAATAGAGTACAGGTTGGGGATTGCCTTTTGTGAAAAAAGATTTTGGCCAGGTACCTTCCAATGCGGTGTCCCAATAGCTACAAATTTTTTGAAGGCCTCAGACTCCACCAGCTTGTATGGTAAAAGCTGGCGGGTTAAGAGTTCAGACAAGCCAGCTGTCAGATGCCGGGCAAGGGGGTGACTCTATGACAATGGCTTCTTACGCTGAAACATTTCCTTGACAGACACCTGACTGTGGGCAGATGAGCAGGAACTGCTGAAGGTGAGAGGCGGAGTGGCAGGTGGTTGAGAGGGGGCAAGGAGGACAGCAGTGGTTGACGTGGCTGAAGATGCTGGACCAGGAGGAGGATGGTGGCTTTGAGTTTGTGTGCTGCCTGTACTCATCATGTGTTGATCCCATAGGCGTTTGTGATGTGAGATCATGTGCCTTCGCAAAGCAGTTGTACCTAGGTGGGTGTTGGACTTCCCACGACTCAGTTTCTTTTGGCACAGGTTGCAAATGGCATCGCTGTTATCAGAGGCAGACACACACAAAAAATGCCACACTGCTGAGCTTTGCAATGACGGCATTCTGGTGGTGGCAACAGCATGCGTTGATTGGCGTGCTGTCTGGCTGACCCCGGGTGCCGATACATGCTGTCTGACTGTGCCACTAGCTCCTTGCGACGAACTCCCCCTGCTTCCAACTCGTCTCCTCCTCCTCTCTGTCTCCCCATCTGAACTTTCCCCCTGTTCTTCTTCTCTTCGAGCGGGCACCCACGTGACATCCACGGACACATCGTCATCATCAACCGCTTCACTTGTATCTGACAACTCAGCAAAGGAAGCAGCAGCGGGTACAACATCATCATCATCATCACACCGTACGTCCATGTGTGTAATGCTGCCTGACTGAGACATATCCCTGTTATCTACATCCTCTGGCAATAATGTTTGTGCATCACTCATTTCTTCCAACTGATGTGTAAATAACTCCTCTGACAGATCAAGTGAAGCGGCTGTGGTGCTATTGTTGGTGGTGGCGGCAGGCGGGCGAGTGATAACTTGAGAGGTGCCCGAAGCTGAGCTGGAGGAGGATGGTGCGTCAAGGTTCAGAGCGGAAGCTGTAGAAGATTGGGTGTCCTGTGTTAGCCAGTCAACTATGTCCTCAGAACTTTTCGAGTTCAGGGTACGTGGCCTCTGAACACTGGGCATTATTCTAGGGCCAAAGGAAATCACAGCACCATGACTACGACGGCCCCTGCGGGGTGGCTTGCCTCTGCCTGTCATTTTTTTTTAGATTAGTGGTACTATGCGTGCAAGGTACTGTGCCACCCGATATGAGTGGTGGGCAGTGGGCACAGTACAGTCTGTGGGCCTGACACACACTGGCAGGCAACTGCAATTATATTACAGAGAAAAAATTGTATAACTTTTTTATCTGCAAGCTACTGTGCCACCAGATATGAGTGGTGGGCACTGGCAGTGGGCACAGTACACTCTGTGGGCCTGACACAAACTGGCAGGCAACTGCAATTATATTACAGAGAAAAAAATGTATTACTTTTTTATCTGCAAGCTACTGTGCCTCCAGATATGAGTATTGGGCACTGGCAGTGGGCACAGTACACTCTGTGGGCCTGACACACACTGGCAGGCAACTGCAATTATATTACAGAGAAAAAATTGTATTACTTTTTTATCTGCAAGCTACTGTGCCACCAGATATGAGTGGTGGGCACTGGCAGTGGGCACAGTACACTCTGTGGGTCTGACACACACTGGCAGGCAACTGCAATTATATTACAGAGAAAAAAATGTATTACTTTTTTATCTGCAAGCTACTGTGCCACCAGATATGAGTGGTGGGCACTGGCAGTAGGCACAGTACACTCTGTGGGCCTGACACACACTGGCAGGCAACTGCAATTATATTACAGAGAAAAAATGGTATTACTTTTTTATCTGAAAGCTACTGTGCCACCAGATATGAGTGGTGGGCACTGGCAGTGGGCACAGTACACTCTATGGGCCTGACACACACTGGCAGGCAACTGCAATTATATTACAGAGAAAAAATTGTATAACTTTTTTATCTGCAAGCTACTGTGCCACCAGATATGAGTGGTGGGCACTGGCAGTGGGCACAGTACACTCTATGGGCCTGACACACACTGGCAGGCAACTGCAATACATATATATATATATATTTATATATATATATATATATATATATATATATAAAATAAAAAATGATGTACTAGCCCTAAAAAGGGCTTTTTGGGGTGCTGTCAGCATGCTGTCCTTACAGCAGATCAGATGAGTCTTTGAGGACTGGAGTGGACACAGAACACTGGCCTAGCTAACGATTTCCCTATTAATTCAGCAGCAGCTGCAGCACTCTCCCTGCTCTCACTAACACTGCAGCTTCAGAATGAATCTAAGATGGATGCTGTCCTTGCTTTTTGATAGGAGGTGGGAGGGTCTGTGAGGGAGGGTATGCTGATTGGCTGGAATGTGTCTGCTGACTGTGAGGTACAGGGTCAAAGTTTGCTCAATGATGACGTATAGGGGGCGGACCGAACATCGCATATGTTCGCCCGCCGCGGCGAACGCGAACAAGCGATGCTCGATGGCGAATAGTTCGGGACATCTCTACTGGTAGGTGGGCACAGATGTGTTTTGATCAAAATATATTGGCTGAGAGTCTCAGATTTTACCATAGAGTGAGGGCTCAGTCCATATATAATGTTTGCATCTATTGTATGAGTGCATTTCCGTTATTTTTCTTTTATAAATCTAGCTATGCACATCTGCATATTTAGTTATTATATTGTGTATCTTTTTCTCATGATTTTTTATGTTCTAGTAGCAGTCACATCACAACTCAAATAGGTGGTATTACCACCACTATTGTACTGTAAAGGATGTAGCTTTCTTGAAAGACTGGTTTTCAAATCTCTTATAATTGCTTTGTTCAGAAATCCTATAATTCAGCCCTGGTCAGGTGCTATAGATAGGAGAAGGGGCCACTACAGTATTACTGTATTGTTTCAATCATTGCATTTGGACAATACTGCTCCATTCAGCTTTCCACAAGCCTAATAGTGCTGTTTTCATCTTACCTGGTAAAGAACTTTGCATATTCATCAATGTATACTATTTTCTGCAAGTGTGATATCCTTGTGATTAGTCCTAGAGATGTACTTCCAATTGACCTGTGATTTACGCGACTGTTGTAATGCTTGTGATCTGTAGTGATTTAATGGCCCATCCAGATCCTTAGCTTTGTTTGTTTACCTACATATAGCATTTCTTCTCATGTGCCTTACTTCAGTGATTAATTGATTAATGAACTAAATTACCCCCTTTTAACTGCGCACTCTGGAAAGCACGGTCGGTCCGTAACAAGAAGAATTAAATTGGGACCAAGAAGTGGAAACCTGGATCTGAAACTCTTGCAGGAGGAAGCAAGATGGATCTTTAGACTACAATCCCTGAGTCCGAGAGGTCTTAATGAGGGCTTCTCGTATACAGCTTTTATTTAGCAAGTCAGGATCCATTTTAGTAGCTGGGATCCACACATTGCCATTAGCGCCTATAAAGTACTACACACTACTAATTGGAGAAGTCCCTTACTATAGGGTTAAAAAGCCTGCTACATATGTCTATATTCCCCTCAATTCTTGTTACAGATCCGATACATTATAGGGATCATGTAAAGGTAATTTTGTGACCAGGATACATTCAGTATTGCAAGGGTTACTTACCTACTGACTACCACAGTATTGCAAGGGTTACTTGCTGACTACCACAGCACCAGCAAGGAAAGGGTTACTGAATCAGGCATGATGCGAATCCAACCCTCCGCCCCTGTTAAGAAACACATGCTGTGTGATGCGGTGTACGGGGCGTGTCTTGATTGCAGTGCGTCCCATTGGTAGCTAGGAAGCGGTACTTTGATGACGTCGCACCTCTTGTCTGTCTGCCAAGCCCAAAGCGGCACACATGGCAGGTGGAAGAAAAGAGCCATCAACTATGCGACGCGATGTATGGGGGTGTGCCTCCAGTGCGATGTACCTCATTGGTGGAGAGGAAGCGGCATCCGAATGACGTTGCACCTCTCGTCCACCTGTCAATTTCCATGCAGCTTACATGATAGGTGGTTAAACCTGTCGATCTTAGTGACACATCTTCACTGGTGGAATCAAAGAACTGGGAGGGGATAGTTTATTTAGCTATTACCCCAACTCCCCTGACGAAGCCGCCTCGCGCCGAAACATGTTGGGTGGGGTAGTGATAGTTTGTGTATTTTGGGCAGGGTACAGTACAGGGCTGAAATTATAGCTACTAAGGTCACAAGTTCTGTCTAGCTTTTTAGATACTGAGTGAATGCCCGGAGGCTAATCAGCTCTGGTCTCCCTGTGTGTTAGATGGTGTGAATGAATGATGGATGTCTGTTATACAGGAATATAAGTATAAACCATATCCACGTTTAATAGGAGCCCTTACACCAAGGGCCCTAATGGACATCTAAATCCACCATTGGGAGCACACCACAGGGTATTGTACCTGGGGAGTTGTGGTGCTATCATATATCCTCTTGAGGAGCAGCACCCCCACTCTCTCAGTGGAATCACAGTATCGTGCACTTGATATTCAACAGAGTGCCAGCAATGGCTACAGAGTATTTGTGAGGTAATTGACCTCCCAAATAGAGTGCACAGCGAGTGATAGCGACCATATTGCAAGATACATAGTATCTCATTCAAGTACGCAACTGTGGCCTGATTGTTTGAAGTTTTAACACACATATAGGACCCTTAAAAGGATTGTTTGGTCAGCTGACTGTGTTTAATTAAAGGGGTTATCCCACTTAGCAGTTTCATACTTACCTGCTGCCACCGCGCGTTCACTTCCTGGATTCTGGCTGGGGGCGGGCTTCATCTTGATTGAAGTCTTCTCCCGGCCGGGCCGCGCGCTGGACTGAACGCGCACGCTGCCGCGCATGCGCAATGTGACTTATTTCTGGCCAGTATAGTACAGAGCCGGCGTGCGCGTTCGCAGCTCTGTACTATTCTGGCCGGGAAGAAGTCACCGTCGCGCATGCGCGGCAGCGTGCGCGTTCAGGACAGCGAGTGGCCCGGCCGGGAGAAAAGAAGAAGTCTTCTGGGCAAGCGCGACCATCGGGATTTTGCGGAAGAGCGGTGGTCGTAACCAGGGGAGACCGAGTCACAACAATGAGGTAAGTGGGGATGAATTTTCTCCTAATCGGTGGGAATTTGTTAATAAAGTATATTTACAAAAATGATCACTGTCAAATCATTAACAGATTTAACAGTGATCATTATGATGGGATAACCCCTTTAAACTACCCACAATCCACGATTTCTTACTATCACGCTCTCTGAACTTGCTAGCCCTTACGGAAACATGGCTTCCACTCTCTGACACTGCTTCCCCTGCTGCCCTATCCCATGGTGGACTTCACTTCTCCTATACCCCCAGACCTGATGACAGGCACGGTGGAGGAGTAGGCATACTACTTTCTCCACAGTGCACATTCCCCCTGTACCCTCTCTCACATTCCCCTCTTTTGAGGTTCACACCATTAGACTCTTCCATCCATTCGCCCTGAGAGTTGCAGTTGTCTATCGTCCCCCAGGCTCCCCCCACCAATTTACTTCCTCTGTCACGCATGAACAGGGCAATATACTTGATCTAGTCTTCTTCCGTCATTGCTCAGTCTCAAACTTTAGTAACTTATCCTTCCCACTTTCTGACCACAATCTTCTTTCATTTACCATAAATACCTCTTATTTTTCTCATGGCCATGCTACTTTTCACACTTACAGAAACCTACATATCATTAACTGCCAGCAACTTATTAACACCTTACAATTAGCTTTTACCCCAATCACTTCCCTCCCCTGTCCAGACTTGGCTGCCAATCATTACAACCAAACCTTCAAAACCACCCTAGATGAAGTTGCTCCAATATCAATCTGACCCTCTCGACACAGAACACAGCAACCCTGGCACACACCTGAAACACATCTTTTACAGCTTTGCTCCAGATGTGCAGAACGCTTATGGAGAAAATCACGAATATCAGCAGACTTCCTCCATTATAAATTTATGCTCAAAACATATAATTCGGCTCTCAACATTTCCAAACAAAAGTACTTCACCTCTCTCATCTCCTCACTCTCAAATAACCCAAAACAACTCTTTGACACTTTTCATTCCCTTCTAAGCCCTAAAGTTACAGAACCTGTCACTGACCTCTGCGCTGAAGTCATGGCCACTTACTTCAGAGACAAGATTGGCAGTATCCGGCAGGAAATAATCTCCCAGTCCCCAAATAATTTCAATCCTCCTCCCTCCAGTTCCTCCACATGCTCTCTCTCCTCTTTTGACCCTATCACAGAGGAAGAAGTCTCCAGGCTTCTCTCTTATTCTCGACCCACAACCTGTAGCAGAGATCCTATTCGATCACACCTCCTCCAGTCCCTCTCCCCGGCTGTCATCACTCACCTAACTGCAATCTTTAAACTCTCTCTCTCTTCTGATATCTTTCCCTTCTCTTTCAAACACTCTATTATAATCCCACTACTAAAGAAACCAACTCTTGACCCGACCTGTGCAACTAACTACAGACCTGTTTCTAACCTCCCCTTCATCTCTAAACTTTTTGAACGTCTTGTCTACTCTCGCTTAATAAGCTATCTCTCTGCAAACTCTCTTCTTGACCCCTTACAATCTGCCTTTCGCCCTCTTCACTCTACAGAAACTGCACTTACTAAAGTGTCTAACGATCTCCTAACAGCAAAAAGAAATGGTGACTATTCGCTACTGATTCTGCTGGATCTCTCTGCAGTGTTTGATACCATAGACCATAAACTCTTCCTCACCATGCTCCACTCAATTGGCCTTAAAGGGAGTCTGTCACCACATTTGGGCATATTAGACCGATCAAATAGGGTTATATGATCCACCCAGAACTTAAAAACGGTACCTTTGTTGTAGAAAACTGACTTTTCTTTTAGCCGAAAATGAACTTATAAGGTTATGTTAATGAGCCCTCTCAAGTGCCCAGGGCGGTCTCTCAATCCTCGGAGCCCCAGGCAGTACCTCCTAAACGGCTCATAACCCCGCCCTCCGTGCGCCTCTGCCCGCCCGTTTACTCCCCTCCCCTGTCCTTTTCCACTGCGGCTGTGCGGTCCAAATCGTAGCGGGCGCATGCACAGTAGGTATCGCGATGCCCTGCCAGGAGCGGGCATCGCATTGCGCATGCGCCCGCTATGATTTGGACCGCACAGCCGCAGTGGAAAAGGACAGGAGAGGGGAGTAAACGGGCGGGCAGAGGCGCACGGAGGGCGGGGTTATGAGCCGTTTAGGAGGTGCTGCCTGGGGCTCCGAGGATTGAGAGACCGCCCTGGGCACTTGAGAGGGCTCATTAACATAACCTTATAAGTTCATTTTCGGCTAAAAGAAAAGTCAGTTTTCTACAACAAAGGTACCGTTTTTAAGTTCTGGGTGGATCATATAACCCTATTTGATCGGTCTAATATGCCCAAATGTGGTGACAGACTCCCTTTAAGGACTGCTCTCTCTTGGTTCTCTTCCTATGTCTCTGGCCGCTCCTTTAGTGTATCATTCCCTGGCTCTTCTCCTCTTCCTCTTGATATCGGCGTTCCTCAGGGCTCAGTACTAGGTCCTCTACTCTTCTCCCTCTATACAGCCCCCATCGGACAGACTATCAGTAGATTTGGCTTTCGATACCATCTCTATGCTGACGACACCCAGCTATAGACTTCATCCCCAGACATCATCCCTGCTTTACTCTAAAACACCAGTAATTGTATGGCAGCTGTCTCTAACATCATGTCCTCTCTGTATCTAAAATTGAACCTCTCAAAAACTGAACTTCTTGTCTTTCCCCCGTCTACTAACTCACCTAAACTTGATATTTCAATTTCGGTCTGCAGCACTATCATAACTCCTGTGCAACATACCCGCTGTCTTGGGGCCACGTCTGAGCCCGAACACCGCGCCAAGGTTTCTCAAGTAGCTCGGGACCTAACGCTAAACCTACCTGGGCCGTATGGGCAATACCAGGAGCCAGTGGGCGAATTACAGGAGCGCAAGGTCTGACTCAAAGCAATCTACCAGTAACCTCCAGCATGCAGCCATGCTTACAATGGGAGGAGGCAGAGAGCTCTGAACCCCACCCAAGACTGGCTGATATAGTCCGGGCCTCACATGTGCACCAGAATGCTGCCTGTAGATGGAAATAAAGGCACATTCAGACTAGGAGTTTCTACACCTCCAAAAAATTAAAAATACAAACTACAAAATGGCGTGGTATTAAAAAGCAGGAAGTGCTCAACCCCATATGCAGTGGTGCATCTATTCCGGGGGGGCAGATCCTGCACTTGTGGTCCACTGCTAATGGCAATGCCCAGCAAAAATGCATACAATGGAGGATGCCTGCAGCGGACCACAAGTACCACAATGGACATCCTACACAGGATAGCAAATGTGTGGATGTGATAAACAGTATATATAATATAACAAAAACAAAGACAGGTGCACTCTGCGGTCTTACTAAGCCCTCAAACTGGTGTTAAAATTGAAAGATTAGCCAACATGTCCTACGTGAGGACATGTCTGAGCCCGAGCACCGCGCCAAAGTTTCTCAAGTAGCTCGGGACCGAACGCTAAACCTACCTGGGCCGTATGGGCAATACCAGGAGCCAGTGGGTGAATTACAGGAGCGCAAGGTCCGACTCAAAGCAATCTCCCAGTAACCTCCAGCATGTGACCATGCATACAATGGGAGGAGGCAGAGAGCTCTGAGCCCCACCCAAGACTTGTTGGCTAATCTCTCAATTTTAACACCAGTTTGAGGGCTTAGTAAGACCGCAGAGTGCACCTGTCTTTGTCTTTGTTATATTATATATACTGTTTATCACATCCACACATTTGCTATCCTGTGTAGGATGTCCATTGTGGTACTTGTGGTCCGCTGCAGGCATCCTCCACTGTATGCATTTTTGCTGGGAATTGCCATTAGCAGCGGACCACAAGTGCAGGATCTGCCCCCCCGGTATAGATGCACCACTGTATATGGGGTTGAGCACTTCCTGCTTTTTAATACCACGCCAATTTGTAGTTTGCATATTACAGTTACTTTTGTTTTGTACATGAACCCTATGAATTTGTAAAGCGCTTTATAAATAAATATTATTATTATTATTATTAGTCATGCAACTATCAAGTAATGATATATCATCCCTCTGTTGCTATTAGTTTGTTATATATTGTTTTGGAGGCGCAGCTTTGATTGGAGGGGGTTATATATTTTGATTTTCCTTTACATCTGTGTAGTCTTTGTACAGTATGTTTGTACAAAAGAGTAATATATTCCAACACCTCCCTCTCAGACCAGACAGGGGTCCTCCAGAGCACTGAGCACTGCTGCATTCTGATAAACTTTGCTGTGCAAACAGAAATCCTGAAAGATTGCTTACTGCACTGTTAAGCTCCCGAGGGCCCATACTTTACTGCATACTCGCAGCTACTGAAGCCATGAGTATGCAAATCTGTTTCAAAGAATTAATAAGATAAAATTGTTCTTATTACCACTACTCACAAGCAGAGAGTCCTATAATAAGAGAGGAAGAAAATCTCTAGTAGTTTATCTCACAGTAATGATGAACCTCATTATCTTTGCTGAAAGCTGATAGGTCCTTCAGGAAGTAATAGTCATTGCAGGAGATAAGAACTTGTAAGGGTGTCAGACCTTGTGAGTGGCACAGTATACGGTATGTGGCTTCCCACTCAAGGATGGTGGCTGGAAACAGGTGGACCCAGTTGTAACTTCAGCAGTTGTCTTTATTAGTCTCATATGGGCTTGATAGATCCAGGCTCATGTGGTGCAACAAGTTGAATGGTAGAGATGAGCGAATCTATTCGCAGATTCGGAGATTCATTCTGAATCTCCAATTTTTTTAGGCACCCAGTGCATAAGCAATCAATAGTGTTCTGTCACCACCAGACAGGAGGTAATTGCAGTTAGTTGCAGCCAAGCAATAAAAGTGGCCTGCGCCTGCGCTCTTTTAGGTCAACTCAGGGCTTCAGCTTCAACTGTTTCACTGGGCATGCACTGAAAATGTCACTAGGCTCGGCACATGCCCAATGAAACAGTTGAAGCTGATGCCCTCAATTGTACTGGAAGATCGCAGGCACAGGCAGTGTTCGGCGCTGCGTCTGTAGGCTATGCTTAAGGCAAAAGGGAGGGCGGTGTTATCGGCCTCTAGTGACATAGCCCGAAGAACGCTGAAGAGGGCGTAGTGTATGAACAGAGGAGAGGCGTGCTTGGGCTCTGTAGGGGGTCTGGCCAGGGCACTTGATGGGGCGTTCCTGGGCACCTTTGAATGAAAATAACGTCCCTTTGGGCACCTTAATGCCTCATTAGCATATTGATAACAGTGAATTTTATGAAGATATAATACCAGCTCCAAAGAAAAAGAAAAACCTATGGAAAGAAGGTATGAAGTGCTGTAAGGACATACTTTTGGTTTAATATAAATTCTCTAGGTGACAGATTCCCTTTAAGCCAGTACTCCCTGTTCTGTACTCATGATGGGCAATCACTCCAAAATGCTGTCTGCAAATGAGGTGTTGGCGTAATTATTATCTAAGTCATGTCTCAAGGCCTATTTAAAAAGTTATAGAAAAGCTGCTCATTTGCATAGCTTCTCTCCATGTGGCACGCTAACAAACACTATGCACAAATATATCAACATGTTGTGGTACCTCTCCTCATGATACACTCTACACTCTCAGTTATCTTCACTACTGACTGTCTCTTCTAGCACAGTCTGGTATGCCATAGTTCATATAGATTTTTTTTCTGGTGGCAATTCCTTCTGCCCTAGTTAAACAGGAACATTTGCCCAATGCAAGGGTTAGGAAGTGCAAGTCAGCTACCCTGTGCTAGCCTGTGAGTGTTACTACTTCATTGCCCCTAACTAGGTCCTAAGTTAGGGTGCGAATTGACAAATGCCGCTCACCTCTACTTGCTAGCTAACTACCACACAGAATGTGGCTGTGGCATCTCCTGTGCATGGGACATATGAAAACCCAGCCAGCTGGTGAACTGGGTTTAGTCTCATCTCATTCTAGGAAAGATAAAATAAGACAACAAAGTGCTTGTCATTCTCAGGAACTGGCATATCACTGGGAGTGTAGAAACTGTAAATTCCAGGAACTACAGCAAGGTCGGGAAGGAGGGTAGCACCAGATTTCAACTGGATGGGAAACAGGCAAGGTTCCTGACACCTGGTCTGGTCACTTTAAGAACATAAGATAGTACCAACATAAGTCCATATGCAGTGAGCTTCTCTTAGTGGTAAAGAAAATAGACAAAATGTATAATATAATCATAACTATGTAAAGGAAAGAAGAAGATTTGGAGTTCTGTATCAAAAAACCAATTGAATAAAACATTCATTATATTTGCCTTTCCCATACCATTAGAGTTTCTGCAGAACTTTTTGTCCCTACCTTTTCTTTGTAGACTGATGACTTGAAGGCTTGGTCTGGATCTCAGTCCTATTCAAGACAAAGGTTTAGCTTGATTTGGCAAATATTGAGCTTTTTTCAATGTTGTTTTCAAACTTATTGTCAATACCAAAGCAGTACTTTAGTAGAAAGAATAAATGATCCTGGAGGCCAATATGTTATGTAAAGTTAGATATAAGATGTCATTGCAAGCTTTGTAAAGGACAGAAAAGCTGACAACATTGCATAAAACTGTAGTGCATAGTTCTATGTTTCTCTCTTTTAAATGTTAATAATTGTGACATTCACAGAAGTTGTAGTAACTCAATGTGAGATGTTTCATTAGCTACCTTATTTTATGGAGTCTGTCAAGGTTGTCATGCAAATTCTCTATGGAATATCTGAGTCTTCCTAAAACTGTGTACAAAAATCCTCCATCAGCAATCTACAAGCAATGACAAATCATACTGCATTAACCTCTTATGCAGTGGACTGCCAGCACACTGCATATTTATCTAATCTAATATCTATCTATCTATCTATCTATCTATCTATCTATCTATCTATCTATCTATCTATCTATCTATCTGTCTTTATCAATCTCATATCTATTGTAAGGGCCATGCCCGCTGCTTCTCTCTCCCAGACACAGCTGTCAACCTGTTTACCTGCTCCCTGGTTCCCCGGCGGTCTGGTCCCAGCGCTTTTCCTCTTCTGCTCCATGGTGGATCCAGTTGCCGGAGCATTTTTCAACTCTTTTCTGGCATTTCTTCTCTTTGCCTATAGGGTGCGCTTGCTTCCTATGGCTAGCATGCACACCTTGATCTTCCCCAGCCAATAGCTGGTCATCCTGAGATACTTAAGGCATCTTAAATTGTTGGAAGGTGCCTGACCAATAGTTTCTAGTTCTCTGGTGTCCTGCAAAGGTGTATTGTTTCTACATTCATCTGCCCATGTACCAACTTCTGTTTGTCTCCCATATATGACGGACCGTTTGCTGCCTGAACTGGCATCTACCTGATCTCTATTCTGACCCTGAGCTGTCTGCCCAGACCTAGTACTATTTAATAGATCACCTTGGCCTGTTCCTGACTATAATTTTGCCTGATCCCTCTGTGATCTGCACTGGTGTCTCTTGATCCCCGTAGGGCAGCTGTCCTTTGAACTCAGACTACCTCAAAAGGTAGTGACCTGGAGGTTCCCCTGTAGTGGAGTCCATATTCTTGTATAGGGAATAGATTGTAAAGACTAGGGGGGCACTTAGATGACACTCTTAAGCGAGCCTCAAGCCATGTGACATAGTGGATCCACTTTGCTCAGGCCATGGATCTCGCTAGCCAACCCAAATTGTATCTCTGAAATACATAAGAAGCTAGCTAACCGGTGTGGTCACCAGGAGCAGCCCCTGCAGTAGCTGAATACCATGTTAGCCCACTTGAACTATTTGACTACTACCGCTTCTGCACCACCACCTTCTGCCACTGTGTCTGCACCACCTCCTCTTCCAGTCACAGCCTCCGCTGTTTCCTTCTTGCTTCTCCCCCTAGCCCCACTCTATAAAGAAGATCCTAAGTCATTCTGTAATTTTCTGAATAAGTGTACTATTCACTTTCAGTTACAGACTCATCAGTTTCCTACTGGCCATTCTAAGGTAGCATTTCTAGTTTCTTTCCTGTCTGTAGAAGCACTAGTCTGTCTAAGCTACTTTTTCTGGGAACAGAGTAACCCACTGATCTATAATCTTGAGGACTTCCTGGCTGCTTCCCTCAGAGTCTTTGAAGACTTGCTCTGCAGTCTGTTCTCTTCTGCTCCTCTGTCTGGGTAATCTTTTGGACAATACACCATACAATTCTGCACCGTCGCAGGCCCACATAGCACTCCACTTCAAAGAGTGAATTAAGGAGTATATCAGAGACCCTTGTTCCTTGTCCATCTACTCCCCCAGAGTAGAGGAGCATCGACTTCAAAAGAGCAATAATCTCTGTTTATACTGTAGTGCCAAGGATCATTAAAAGAAGAATTGTCCCCTCAAGTTGGAAAGCTCCATTGGCTAGGATTGCTTGGAGAGATTATCCTAGGTAAAGACAAGCTCTCCAAGCAGGGCCGGGGCGACGGGTAGGCAACGGTAGGCAAGGGTAGGCAGGGCCTAGGGCACCACCTTGCTACCCATAAGTAGGGGCGCAATTAACTAATGAGTGCTTTCATTGTGGATGTGCTCATTAGTACAGGAGGCTCAGGGAAAGGTGAGTATGGTGCTCCTTGTGCTATCAGTACTATCTCTTCAGTGCTGCACAGTGATCTCCTGGCTCAGAGCAGCCTGTGGAGAGTGAAGTGAGGGGAGAAGAAAGGGCCTGTGTGGAGCACACATGAGGGTAGCACAGCAGGCAAGGCCTGTGTGGAGCGCTGTGAGAGAAAGTGGTGGGGCTTGTCCTGCGAGTAGAGAGGAAAAAGATGGCAGCTGACCTGTGAGGAGCTTTCTTTCTCTGTATTAGGGGATGAAATTGGGGAGGGAGAGATACTGTGGGGGAAGGGGGTGCTCCATGTAGTGTATAAGGGGCTGATACTGTAGGGATGCTTAGACTATGATGGAAAATACTGTGGGGGGTGCTCAGTGTATGAAGAGAGATACTGTGGAGGATAAGGGTGCTTAGTGTATGAGGTGAGATATTGTGGAGGATGCTGGTGCTCAGTGTATGAGGGGAGATACTGTGGGGCATGGGAGTTCTCCGTTTATTATGGGAGATATTGTGGGGATGGGGGTGGTGAGTGTATGTGGGGAGATACTGTGGGGTATGGGGGTTCTCAGTGTATGAGGGGAGATATTGTGGCGGCTCCAATGCTGCACTATGTCTGGGTAGCAGACTGCTCCAGGATGTATTGTACATAGGAGCACACTGTGACCTGGTGCTGTGTGACGTCAGGACGTAGTGCAGCACTGGCGCTGGAACATAGTGCTAAACCAAGAGTGGTGGTACCAGGAGGAGGAGCAGAGAGGTGAGTATATTTTTTGAGTATATTTTTTTTTCTAGTCTGAGGTCTGCATTTAGTGGACAGAAGAGTGAGGTTGGTCTTATAGGGGGCAACAGGGGTCTGATTTGGGGTCTGTATAAATTCGGGGTCTGATCCGGTGGTTTGTATAAATTTGTGGTCTGTATATATTTGTGGGCTGATCTGTGTAAATTTGAGGGATGATTTAGGGGTCTGCATAAATTTTGGGGCTGATTTGGGGTTGGAGTGAATTTGGGGTTAACTTGGGAACTGCGTGAATTTAGGGTCTTAACTGGGAACTGGATTCATTTTTGGGTCTGGTCTGGAGGTCTGTATTAACTGTGGGGTTTGTCTAAATGTCTTTATAAATTTTGTGGTTTGTCTGGAGGTTTGTATTAATTCTGGAGTCTGGTCTGGAGGTCCATATTAATTTGGGAGTCTGTAATAATGTTTGTGTCTGGTGTGAGAGTCTATAAATTTGGAGTCTCATCTTGGTCCTGTGTTAAGAAGGGTTTGTCCAGCCATGTAAAATTCATTTTTGGAAAACTGATTAGAATGTGATAAAAGTACTGATACATTTCTGGTCCCTGCCACACTCCTTCCATTACTCTCCTGTGTCCTCGCTGGTCTTTGTACTTCCAAGTCCCCCTCCATTTGGACATATGACCCAGTGCTGCAGTCAGTGATTGGGAATCTAGCGGGAGGATCAGTAAAGTTTAACTACATTTATTATTTTATAACATTCTAAGCAGTTTAAAAGAAAACTAATGTAGGCGCATGGGGCAGCCACAGGTACAGTATTGGTTTAAGCTACTGGGTGGCAGTGTTAGAGGGGCAGCAGGAATGGGGGGGTGGGTGGATCGTGCTATAGAGGGTGGAGATGGACTGCAGAAGCAATGAGCCAAAGTCAGAGGTGTAACCAAATCTCCTGGTCCGTGAAAATCTGTAATGGACCCCATCACGTACCACTTATTAATACTGGTGTCTTTTTATGTTGCAGAGAAGGCTGCACATCCCTGACCAAAGTCATCTGCACATAAGTGTCTGGACCAAATGGAAAAGGAAAGTGAGTAACTGAAATCCGTGGAGACCTCATCTGTAAGTCATTGGATTTACATTAGTTAAAATGTGTTTTAATCTCTTTATTAGAAAGTAAGGTCACTGTAAATTGATTCAAAGGTGTGTGTGGGCAGGGTGGGGGTTTGCAATTTGCCTGCTTCTTGGTGGTGACATCTGTCAACAGAGTGTCACATACAGAGTCTTTAAACTGCATTACTGTGCCCATGGACCTTCAAGTGGTAGTTTTGCATATGGAGAAGATTTAATTGTACGTCCAGCTGGTTTCAATTTCATTTCTTCTAACGTGGCTACCATTGCTCTGCTTATGTGCTCCTATTGTCGACTGGAACTCAGGACAAATTTTGCGCTGGGTACCTGCTTGACTCCCATATGACCAGTTTGGCTTAACAGGTTTCCCAGAATCTACAAGGCCTACTTTCAGCTTATGATAGCTATGTCGACTTTAGGTCTGAAGCTATCCAGCTGTTCCTAGGCTTCATGAGTTACTACTACTAAGGGGGGAACTAACTCTCCTTAGGGAGAGAGCACCTTAATCAGTGTGAGGAGATTTATAGGCCATACACGCTCCTCTGGAATTCTCCCAGAATTCCAGAGGAGCATGTATGGCCTATAAGTCTCCTCACACTGATCAAGGTGCTCTCTCCCTAAGGAGAGTTAGTTCCCCCCTTGCTCGGACACAGGCCTCCTACCCAGTTAAGCCAGTACTCTCTGCTCTGCACTGATGAGGGGCAGCTGTCTGAAGATGAGGTGCTGGCTTATTTAATATCCAAGTCATGTCTCAAGGCTTTTTTTAAGAGCTGAATATTGACTTATAGGATAGCTTCCTTACATCTGGTGGCATTAGAGGCAAAGCTTCTTAAGAGCTCATTTGCATTACTACTACTAGGGATGAGCGAATCGACTTTGGATGAAACATCCAAAGTCGATTCACATAAAACTCCGTACAGTATTAGAACGTATTGGCTCAGATGAGCCGAAGTTTATGCTTTGCGAAGTCTCGCGAGACTTTGCGCAATAGCTTCATAAATTAATTTGTACTGTATTTGTACCTCTTTCGATATATCTCTCATCCGGAGTTCCAGCTGCCAGCAAGAGACTAAAACATCTCTGCTACAGGCTTCTGCTCCCATGAAGAAAATCTTTGACCATAATCACAGGACTCTACCTCAGGAAACAAGGTTTCTCTCCCCTCCAAAAGCATTTGATTCAAGGTACTCTCATATAAGTTGGCACCCTGTTTCATTGGTCCTTTAGAAGTTTTGTTATGCTCCTGCTCCTACCCGTCTTGGCAGAGAAAATTTGTATGAGGTCAAGGATAGAAATGAAGAGGTAAAAGCTCTTCTAAAGAAATTATTTTGGAGCTGTCAAGCCAAAGAAGAGATGGTGTAATGGAGATGGGGCTACTGTTATAGCAGCAGTGGGCCTGTCCTCTGTACCTGGGCATGGCCACTACTCTGCTCAGCTGCTCCCCAGTTCACTGGTGGTCCAGTCCCAATGATTTTCCTCTTCTGCTATACAGCCGGTCTGGCCACCAGAGCAGCACTGTTTAACCTCTTTGTAGGATGTGTCCTGCTCCTTGCCATCACTTATTCTCTACCACTTGCCAATGGCTTGTCAACTTGGGTACTTGAGGCACCATTTCCTGTGTGAAGGTGCCTGAGCAATACGTTCTAGTTTGCTAGTGTGCTTTATTTCATTTTAACTCCTGGTGTCTGACTGTATCCTGTTTAGCTTGTCTGCAGCTTTGGCTTCTTTTGATTATTCGTGGTATCCTGACTGTGGTTTGGTTTTGGATGAACTTCTCGACTGCTGATTTTGATTTATCTGTCTCTACTGGTTTTGACACTGCTTGTCCACTATTCTTTGTACCAGGTAGGTGTGCTTCTAATTAGCTTGCACCAGTAATCTGCTACCTTACTCCACAGATTTAACCTGGGTTGCTAGCAACAGAAAGTACATCCTGTCTTACAGTGAGCTCTGGTGAATACCTAGGGGTAGCCTTAACTTCCTACCAAGCTGAGTAGTTAAAGAAGACTGGTAGCATTTTCAGAGTCCACTGGCTGTGGTGTTGACTAGTGTTGATCGAGCACCAAAGTGCTCGGGTGCTCGAGTGGAACACTTTGGGATGCTCGGGTTCTCTACAGAGCACCCGAGCACAATGGAAGTCAATGGGTGTCTGGTTCACAGGAAAAGGTCATAAATTGATGGAAACACCACTGAAATGGTTCGGGAACAGCATGGGAAGGATGTCTGGATGCATCTTGGACTCCCAGGTCGCTGCTGGGAACGATGTTGTCCAAGTAGTATGCTACTTTTACAGACTGACAATAATACGCACAAAACCGAAGATAAAATCGATTTTAGAAGAAAAATTGTTAGGAAACATTCTTTCCTGTATATTTACTTGTATATAAAGTGCAAGTGCTGCCAAACATTACAAGGAAGAGGCACTCCGATACAACCTGTATATCACATAAAGGAGGGCCTCATTCACATTGTGGTACAATTGTTCAGGTAGTGGGACTCCTACACTCATAAAGCCTATGCACTAAGTGAAAGGGCTGCCAAAAATTACAAGGAACCAGCACTCCTATACACCCTTTATTACACATAAAGGAGGGCATCATACACACCCTTGAAAAATTATGATTGATAGCCTGCTGGTGACCCTCAAAAACATTAGGAGCAAGGGCGTGCTGGTGACCCTCTAAAACATTAGGGGCAAGGACCTGCTGCTGATCTGACCATCTAAAACATTAGGGATGAGGGTCTGCTGCTGAGCTGACCCTCTAAAATATTAGGGGAGAGGGCCTGCTGCTGATCTGACCATCTAAAACATTAAGGGTGAGGGTCTGCTGCTGAGCTGACCCTCTAAAACATTAGGGGCGAGGGCCTGATGCTGATCTGCCCCTCTAAAACATTAGGGGTGAGGGTCTGCTGCTGAGCTGACCCTCTAAAACATTAGGGGCGAGGGACTGATGCTGATCTGACCATCTAAAACATTAGGAGTTAGGGTCTGCTGCTGAGCTGACACTCTAAAACATAAGGGGCGGGGGCCTGCTGCTGATATGACCATCTAAAACATTAGGGGTGAGGGTCTTCTGCTGAGCTGACTCTCTAAAACATTAGGGGTGAGTGCCTGCTGCTGATCTGACCCTCTAAAACATTAGGGGTGAGGGTCTGCTGCTGAGCTGACCCTCTAAAATGTTAGGAGCGAGGGCAGCCTAATAAGCATATTGATATGATGGAGGAGGAGGACGAGAAAAGGAAGATTGAACCATATACCCTTTTTTTGTGGTGGAAGGGGTGCATGGGAATACAGTGTATTCAATACACCATAAAAGCCACATTCAAAGTGACTTTATGTTCAGCCGCTTTCCTCTGGTGGAGTAGAGAAGTCAGGGGCAATCCAGGCCGTGTTCATTTTGATAAGAGTCAACCTGTCAGCATTTTCAGTTGATAGGCGGATGCGCTTATCAGTTATTATGCCCCCAGCAGCACCAAATACCCGCTCAGGCAAAACGCTGGCAGCAGGGCAGGCCAGCACCTTCAAGGCGTAGAGCGCCAGTTCGTGCCAAGTGTCCAGCTTGGACACCCAATAGTTGTAGGCATAGAGGGATCACTGAGGACGCTGACACGGTCTACTACGTACTCCTTCACCATCTTCCAAAACGTTTCCCTCCTTGTGACACAGGGCTGCGCATCAGGGTGAGGGTGCTGGCGGGGTGTCATGAAACTGTCCCAGGCCTTGGAGAGTGTTGCCCTGCCTCTGATGGAACTACTGTGTGTTCCCCTCATCTCCCCTCCTCGGTTGCCCAAGGAACTATGCACTCTGCCGCCAAATGTTTGGAGAAATTTTTCCACAAGGACCTTCTGGTATTGCACCATTTTGCTAGTCCTCTCCATCACAGGAACGAGAGATGAGAAGTTCTCTTTGTAGAGGGGGTCAAGAAGGGTGAACAACCAGGAATCGGTGTTGGCCAAAATGCGTATAACGCGAGGGTCACGGGAAAGGCAGCATAACATAAAGTCAGCCATGTGTGCCAGAGTCCCAACAGACAAGACTTCGCTGTCCTCATCAGGAGGATGACTCTCAATCTCCTCATCCTAGTCCTCCTCCTTGACCGATCCACGCTGAACAGATGGAATAAACCTGCTATGGGTACTACCCTCTCTAGCGGAGGCAACCGTCTCCTGCTCCTCCCCCTCCTCCTCCTCCTCATCCAATTCGCGCTGAGAAGACGAATGGAGGATGGTCTGGCTATCACCCTGTATACTGTCTTCCCCCATTTCCACCTCTTCCACATGCAAAGCGTCCACCTTCATTGTGAGCAGCGAGCATTTCAGTAGACACAGAAGTGGGATGGTTACGCTGATAGTAGCGGCATTGCCGCTCTCGATCTGTGTTGATTCCTCAAAGTTGCGGAAACCCTCACAGAGGTCAGATATCCATGGCCACTCCTAGCTTGAGAAGAGCGCAAGCTGACTGGAAAGGCGACTACCATGTTGCAGCTGGTATTCCACTACTGCCCTCAGCTGCTCACAAAGCCTGGCCAACATGTGGAACATGGAGTTCCAGCGCGTGCTCATGCCGCACAACAGTCGGTGAGCTGGCAATTGCAAGCGCTGCTGCAGCGTTGCCAGACTGGCTGCAGCTGTAGATGACTTTTGGAAATGGGCACACACGCGGCGCACCTTCACCAGTAGCTCAGGCAAATTGGGGTAGGTTTTGAGAAACCACTGAACCACTAAGTTTAACACGTGGGCTAGGCATGGTATGTGTGCGAGCTTGCCGAGCTCCAAAGCTGACACCAAGTTACGGCCATTATCAGACACAACCATGCCTGGTTGTAAGTTGAGTGGCGAGAGCCACAGCTCAGTCTGGTCCCTTATACCCTGCCACAGCTCTGCGGCGGTGTGCTGTTTGTCACCTAAACAAATTAGTTTCCGCACGTCCTGTTGCCGCATCCCCACTGCAGTGCTACACTGCTTCCAGCTACTGACTGATGGCTGACTGGTGCTGCAAGATAAGAATTCAGAGGTGGAAGTGGAGGAGGAGAAGGGGGGGTTGCAGCCACTAATGTAGGTTATGGCGGAAATCCTGATGGAAGTAGGGCCCGCAATCCTTGGCGTCGGTAGCACCTGTGCCATCCCAGGGTACGAATCGCTCCCAGCCTCTACAACGTTCACCCAGTGTGCCGTAAGGGAAATGTAGCGTCCCTGGTCAAAACCACTTGTCCATATGTCAGTCGTTAAGTGGACCTTCCCAATAACTGCGTTGGTCAGGGCACGGGTGATGTTACAGGACACATGCTGGTGTAAGGCGTGGAAAGGCACACCGAGAAAAATAGTGGCGGCTGGGGACTGAGTGACGAGGGACGGCCGCCGCCATAAGGCTGTAGAAAGCCTCAGTGTCCACAAGCCTAAATGGCAACATTTCCAGGGCCAGCAATTTGGAAAGGTGCACATTTAGTGCTATGGCCTGTGGGTGGGTGGCTGGGTATTTCCGCTTTCGTTCAAAGGCCTGAGGTATGGACATCTGTACACTGCGCTGGGACAACAGGGTATTGGCCAGCACCTAATATAGGGGAAGAGGAGGCAGTGGTGTGACCAGCAGACACTGATTGTGGACCTAGGCGGTCGGCCCACCTATTAGGGTGCTTTGATGCCATGTGGGGGATCATGCTGGTGGTGGTGAGGTTGCTTGTGTTCACACCCCTGCTCATTTTGGTACGGCACAGGTTACAACTGACAATCCTTTTATCGTCCGCACTTTCCTCCAAAAAGCGCCAGACTGCGGAACACCTACGCCTTGGCAAGGGAGATTGCCGCAAGGGGGTGCTCCGGGAAACAGTTGTGGGCCGGTTTGGTGTGGCCCACCTTCTCCCTTTTGCCACCCCACTGCCTCTTCCAGCCTTTTGTGGTGCTGCGGATCCCTCCCCCTCTGTACTGCTGTCCTTGCTCGGCTTCTCACCTTCCCAAGTTGGGTCAGTGATTTCATCGTCCACCACCTCCTCTTCCACTTCCTCACTCTGGTCATCCTCCTGACTTGTTGACCTAGCAAGAACCTTACTTATTGACAACCATGTCTCATCCTCATCATCAGCCTCTTGAGACACTAATTGCTGTTGACTTATTGGCAATTGTGTTTCATCATCATCATCATCCACCTTGTGAAAAAAGAATTGCCATTCCCCACTGTCATCTTCTTCTGACTGTGGATGCTCAAGAGTTTGAGAATCAGTGCACAAGATCTCCTCATGTCCCTCTTCAAGCTGGCTTGGTGAGAGGCCCAAATCAAGGAATGGCGCTGAAAAGAGCTCCTCGGAATATCCGAGTGTGGGATCACTTGTTTGCCAAGACTCTCCATAATGGGAGGAAGGAGGATCAGGGTGAGTATTCTGTTGACCAGACTCTTGGCTACTGAGACTGGACTTGGTGGAAGACAGGGTGGTGCTTAACTGACTGGAAGCATTATCTGCTGCAATCCAACCGACCCCCTGGTCGCACTGGTGTGACTTCGAGAGTGGTGTCCTGTGCCGCCCTGCAATCTGGAACATAAAGCTAGGCATCGTGGATGAGTGTGTTTCTTGTGCTCTGGCAGAAGGCACAGTTTCACCGCGCCCAGGGCCACAGTCTCTGCGTACACCATCAGCAGCACGGCCACTTCCCCGCCCCTTACTGCTCGAATGCATATTAAATGGTATATATGCTTGCAAGTATGTCACACGTACAGTAGCGCAGGTTTTGTAAGTGTATGCACAAATAAATTAGACTGAATGTCACAGATATTTAGGATGCTCAAACGTTATACAGGTAATGTAGCACAGGTAATGTCGCTGCCACCAGCAGCGAAAAATTTGACCTAATGTCACAGATATTTAAGGTGCGCAAACTTTATACAGGAAATGTAGCACAGGTAATGTTGCTGTCACCAGCAGCAAAAAAATTAGCCTGAATGTCACAGATATTTAGAATGTGCAATTCCTGTCCCTACACTAACTGTCCCTTCTGCTGCAGCTCTCCCTGACTGAGTTGAACCACGTGTCATCGGGTGCTATATAGCACCCGATGACACGTTACGGCCAGACAATCACTGTAATGCCAGTAACCAACATGGCTACGGCATTACATTGAGGGACAGTACTTCCTCGCACGTTTATTGGCTGCGTAGCAGCCAACAAACGTGCAGGTAAGAGACTCGAGCATCTCGCTCGAGCACACGCGGTGTGAAAATGGTGTTTGGCTGAGCATGCTCGCCCAACACTAGTGTTGAGCATAGTTTAGAATTACCTAATCAAAGTCTGGGCCTTCTTTCTGGATCCTAATGCTCCTGAACTCTTGTCTGTAGAAGGATTTTGTTGCCTTGGGTTTACTATATGATGAAACTGATCTGCTCCCTCTCCATCAGAGGGGTCACCCTGTTAAAGAATATTGCTCAAAGTTCAGAAGATAATCAACTACATCCCAGTGGAATGAGCCACCCTCTTTTTTCATTTTCACCAGGGTTTATCAGATTTTATGAAGGACCTTCAGGTTAACTATCATTAGGTTACATCTTTGGAGAAGACCATGACTGGACCAATGTTTACGGGATGGCAAGAATGTGTTTTTTGCCTTGCCAGCCACCTTATCTAAGCTCCAGATCTCTTCACTATTATCCAAATAGCCTATGCATTTGGGATCCTTCATGCCTACTCAGGAATGTAAAATCTATCAGAAAAGGCAGGGATTGTGCATCTACTGTGGAGATGGTGAATAATTGCGTGGGAGTTCCAACCCAGAAAATCTCCAACAGCCAGGCATTTTCTATTTATTCCCCAAAAAAAGTTAGTTTTGCTGTCTCTGTTGCTTATAATAAAAATGTTCTTTTGGGTAAGGTCTAATTTTTGGATTCTCATGATGCCAGAAGATTGACCATTCTATTGATACCACTTGTTAACATGATCACTGTAACAGTAGTTGATAGTACAGTTTTGTCCAGGGTCCTGTGAAGTTTTCTTGTTCGTTGTTCTTGCTAATTGGCCTACAGAAATGATTTTGTGGTGTCCTTGGTTATATTGCTCCAATCCTGTTCTTGACTGGGAGAAGAGGAGCCTGGTCAAATGATGCTACAAATGTATGGAATCTTGTATGTATTTTTCTATTTCTAGTGTCTGCTCTGACACACCTTCATTACTACCCCATAGAACATATGACCGTGCTAATGAACTTCTCTCTGACACTTGATCATGTAATTTCTGCTCATCTCAACCGCCTGATATCAAGCCAAAACCAATTTCCTCTGAAAGACATCATGGTATCTGTGATTGCTCGTGATCCTGTCACTGATATCAGAGGATGCCAGCAATCAGCTCTATTGTACGTACCTGCTAGGAAACAGTTTTTACCACCTAATTTAGACATATCCAACAAAAAGAAAAAAAGGCATGGATCGCACTTCCACATGCAATGCATTGATCTATTGCTTCTCAGCACAATTAACATTGCTTCTTAGCTAAATTAACAGCCCCATAATCTGCATACTGTACACAAGGCATTTGTATACGTTTTGATCAAAATGCATAAGCCCTTACCACATCAAGGTTGCCTCTACGAGTGAGTACCTATGGTAATTTGGTGCATCACCACGTGGCGCCAGCAGTCCTGCTGTCAGACTAAGCCTCCATGTCACTGGGCAGGTCAAAACAAATACAAGTGCTTCATATACAGTATGTAGATTATAGGGCTGTATCCTATTATTTACACTGAGAAGTAATGTTAATTGTTCTGGAAACCAATTATATATCAATGCATAGCATGTGGATGTGCTTTTTTGCTGTTGTTGTCAATTTAGACTTAGGCTACTTTCACACTAGCGTTGTTTTAATCCGGCGTTCAATTCCAACACCGGAACTGCCCGCCAGATCCGGAAAAACGTGTGAAAACGGATTACATTTGAATCCTGATCAGGATTTTGATCACAATGAAAAAATGCATTGGAAAAAACGGATCCGCCATTTATGGACTTTAACTTTTTTTTCACATTTTTCGGGTTTAACATGCAAAAGCCGGATCCGGTTTGACTGGACACACAGCGCCGGATCCGGCGTTAATGCAAGTCAATGGGAGAAAGACCGGATCCAGCGTTCAGTCAAAGTGTTCAGGATTTTTGGCCGGAGGTAAAAATACAACATGCTACGTTTTTCTGAAAAGCCTGATCAGTCAAAAAGACTGAACTGAAGACATCCTGATGCATCCTGAACGGATTACTCTCATTTCAGAATGCATTAGGATAAAACTGATCAGTTCTTTTCCGGATTTGAGCCCCTAGGACGGAACTCAGCGCCGGAAAAGAAAAACGCTAGTGTGAAAGTACCCTTAGTGTTCAGTGCAATGCATGATTGTTTTCTGTGGGTACCCAGGGATTTAATGGACTAAATTACTAATCTCTCGTCATTATTGTTAGCCATCTTTCTCCTAAGATGTTGAGGCTTATGTCTCTTCCTGTGATGTTTGTGTCCTTCTTAAGTCTCCCCATATTCCTCCTAGCTATTAACGTTGTCTGTTGTATGTACTGTACCTTAAAGACGATTAAACCATTTTTCTATGGATTTTATCACTGATCTGCCACTATCTAGTGATAAAACTGTGATAAGGTTGGTGGTGGATCGTTTCAGTAAGATGTGTCATTTTGTTCCATTGGTGAAATTGCCGAATTTCAAAACCTTGTTGAGTTTACTTATTAAGCACATTACATTTACATGGTTTTCCTGAGAACATTGTTTCTGATAGAGGGGTAAAATTTGTTTCCAAGTTTTGGAAGGTTTTTTATAACATGTTCCAGATCCACTTGTCTTTCTCTTCTGCATTTCACCCTGAGACTAAAGGTCAGACTAAGCATGGAACCAAACCCTGGAGCAGTATCTTAGATGGCCTGCTTCTAGCATGCATCAGTAACCCACTACCTCACTTTGCAGGTGTAACATGGGTCTATAGCAGCCAAGTCCATCCTGCCTGGCAGTTGGCTATGGTGAATACCTAGGAGTAGCCTTAGCCAACCAGAGTAGAGTTTCTGAGTCCACTGGCTCTGGTTCACCATGACACTGTCCAAATCAGTGCTAGCAATGTCAGACCGTGGAGGGGGAATGGTAACACCCAGTTGTCAATTTATTCATGTGTTTCTAGGAGTAAAAATAGGCGAATGACACATCACACAGTATAAGAAAAGATGATCCAGAATCATTATTTCATACGGATAGAGAATTTAAATATTTACTAAAATGGACAAGTTATGAGATCTGACGGGCCTCTTTGGTTCTTTAGAGCCTGAGGAGCCCCTGTCTTCATGACAAAAGCATCTGTACAGTAGGTTAAAAGTCAGGACAATCTGAATAGCATCTTGAATACATAACCTTTTGCTTGGAGATAATGAGCAGCAATCTCAGCGCAAGAAAACAGGATCTGGGGCTATCACTAGGTGACCAGAATGGCCAAATGAAGCCACCCTGAGCCGTGATACATTATCAGACAAAAGGATGGTTCTCTGATTCTGCCATGATACATCAATATTGTGCAGCATCGAACACAATGATGTTTCTGTCCTTCTGACTTTGTATCTGGGCAATGTGCATTAAATTCACATAAAATGTGAGTTTTTTCTATAAGAGCAAATTAACGCGTCTTGTAAAGATTTACCGCAGATTGAGGAAAGGTCAACTTTTCATTGTTACTGAGCTTGTTTCCATGGAAACGGCAACATGAGCGCGTTCATTTGTTCCTGTAGCCGTGTCATGAAAGTGCCACTGTCCATCTGATGGTTAAACTGAGCTCCTTTACCTTTATTTGCTAACCAGCTCTGCATGAGAGAATTTTCTGTAGCCGTCAAATTATAAATAAAATGCCACAATATTGTACATTTGCCTTGATTTTTTTTCTTTCCTACGTCTGAAGAGGGGTGAGATTGAGGACAAAGCTTCAGCTCTTCACAGATGAAAAGGCATTAGGTAGTCACGAAATCTCTATCATGTACAATACTTGTATTTATTAATATATGAAAGGAGCGCACTTTGAAGGGCTGACGCAACTTTTATGTCCTGGAGATGTAAGCATGGGGTGGGGGGCGGGAGAAGAAAAAGTTTCTAGAGATCCTCGCCGAACTTTGTAAGATAGTGTATTAGTCTAGATAAAGAATAAAATTGGAAGTGCTACAGAATACAAATTATGAAGAAGAAGAAAATCTCTTTACTGTCCCTCAGTGGGGAAATTTTGTCAAAATTGTAATATAATTTAAAATTGATTAATCATACTCAGTGAACATATACAAAGATGTTTTCCAAACCCCATGAAATTTCTTACAAACACTTTCAAATGGCATAAAGCATGAAAAGGAGCAATACGCACCATACCAATCCTATGGCGCTCCCCTGCTAACACTTGCTTCTGGTTCCCTTATGGCTTGCATTTCATGTTCTCCAGCTAAAATGTGGAGTGTCCATCATGACCACTGCAGCCCATCACTGCCTGTAGCAATCAATATTGCTGAAGCAGGTTGAACAGAGCCTGACAAAGCACCAGGGAGGTATCTGCATGGGAGCAGCATTGGATTGGTGAGGTATTACTCTATTTTTCTAATTTATGCCATTGTAAGCAGTTTGTAATAAATTTTATGCATATTGAATGCATATGAAAAAATTCTACATAATTTACTAGATTGGAGTCCTGATTAGTTATGGGCAGCAGCTACAGGTTTTAGGTACCTGCAATTTGGCCTGCATCTACTGACCCCCATATGGTCACTACTCCCTTGGCCATTTGTACAGTATTTGTTAATAAGCAAGGTGATTAACTTCTCCCACAAATTACATCTGTCATACCTTTCCTTAATGGAATCAGATCTTGCATGAGTTCCTTTAATATCAGTTGCAGTGGAGAGTTATGATAGGATTTGGCACCACACCATCATGATAATCTAATAAGAGTTAGGTCTCATGCACACCAACGTATTTTCTTTCCATGTCCGTTCCGTTTTTTTTGCGGACTGTATGCGGAACCATTCACTTCAATGGGTCCGCAAAAAAAAACGGAAGTTACTCTGTGTGCCTTCCGTTTCCGTCTGTCCATATTTCCGTTCCACAAAAAAATAGAACATGTCCTATTGTCCGCATTACGGACAAGGATAGTACTGCTCTATGAAGGGCCAGATGTTCTGTTCCGCAAAATACGGAATGCACACAGATGTCATCCGTATTTTTGGCAGACCGCAGAATACATACGGTCGTATGCATGAGCCGTTATCCAAATTTTTTAAACTGATGGCCAACAATATTAGATCAGTGGGGTCTGATCTCATAGCTACTTGTAAAAGGGAACGCTAGACATAACCTTTGCTGTGGCCTGTAAACATAGACTGCAGATTGCATAGTGAGAAGTTTAGCTGTGCCCTGTGATCTTCATGGCTAATAGTTCAACTTTGTCATTGGAAGATGAGTGTAATTTCTAAAGCTTGTCACCAGGGCAGAGAGCAAGCTGCTGGAGAGATTAAGTCTGCTGCCACTTAAAGAAGTGCATTCATCAAACCAGCGACCTGTAGCCAATATTGCCCCCTTAAAGACTGTTGCAACTACTAAGTTCATTGTCCCATCAGAGTCTGTAATCATCAATACAGTCATCAAATGTCTTGCCTTTTGTAAGAACATTGAAACCACCAAGCTTGTTGAGTTCAATAAAGTGGTTGCTCCAAGCTAAACTATGACCACCTGTTTTCTTCTGCTATCTTTGAGTGTGACGCCAAACAGGCTCGGACTGGCCCACAGGGGTACAGGGGAATCCCTCGGTGGGCCCCTGAGCAAGGTGCGCCCCTAGTCTCCCACCCCAAGCACAAGTGGCACATAACACATTAGATTTACTGTGCTACATACATATATTCAATGTACAGCACCTCAACCAGCCTATGTTCATATAAAAAACTTGTTAAATTATTTATTATATTCGAATGTATGCTACGGTGGGCCCCCAAAATAAATTTTACTGGTGGGCCCTAGGTACCCCAGTCCGACACTGACGCCAAATACGACTTAGGGTCTACAAAGATTCTTAGTAAGGTCAGACAGACCCCCTTATATGTACCTGCTCATGAGTGCCTACGAGTGCTTGTGTTCAACATGCTGCTCCCAGCTTCTAATATGCTTCATTTTCCTGACAGGCAAAAAGCTAAACATCAGTAGCCAGAAAACTCTGTTTACCTATAGTTTTATGTTCTAATACTAATCTCTATGATCACTGTAGGATAAAGGAACAAGGGTGACGATGACACTTCTCTTCTGCCCTCTGTGTCAGAATGTTGTCTTACTGTACTGTATAACTGAGAGTGGAGCTTGATGCCCCATTACCTCACAGAAGACAGACATCTGCACACTAGGCTGCATCCTCTCTAACTAACGCATTGTCATGGTCAAGTTTAGCCATAATATATCTAGCATTATATAATCATCCCTAGTGGTCTACTTTAGGGCATTAACATGTTACTGTGAATATCCCTGGTAGCCTAGGGCAATAAGGTGTTAATGTTAGCAGTCCTGGTGTTTCCGGGCAGTAAGGTGTTAATACCAGTTGCTCTGATGGTCTAGGACAGTAAAGTGGTTAATTTCAGAAGCTCTGGTGGTCTAGAGTAGGTAGCTCTAGCCATGGATGATGTAAACTTGAATATTATTCCCCAGCATAGTCTCACAAGCTGTGCAAAAAAGCATCAGTGTAATATGTTTATGAGCAATGCCCTAGGAGTAGAGTTGGATACAAATTGTCATGGCGGTGTCACAAATCGCGATCTTGCTGCTGTTTGCCATTATACCTTTGCCATGCATGCGGTTGCCAGGGGCAATGTGTTGTTTACTCTGCATGTGTTAGTTGTCCTCCAGCCTTTGTTGGTGCTGGAGCTTTGCTCATGTCCAGCTTATTCCATCTGCCCAGTGCTTGAGGCCCACCTTGTGGAATATCAAGGTCTCAGCAATGTCTCACCTATGTCTTCCCGGTGTCTCCTTCCCTTCTCTACCCTACTTCATGTGTTGTGTCATGTGTAGGGGTAGGTGTTATGTCTGGTGGTGTTTATTGTCCAGCATGTTTGCTAGACATAGTCCTGTCTATCGGTGATTCCTCCGGAAGGGGGTGACAGGGTTCCCTGGAGGGGGAACTACAAGTCTTTATGCAGCTCTGCCTGGGGTCACCATGCGTCCTGTTTGCATGGGGGTCCAGGCAGTAACTGGTGTGCTGGATACCTGGGTGTGTTTGTTTGTACTGTGTCCTGTATGATGTGTGGGCACCTGTACTCATGATCGGGTTCCAGTCGTTGTGGCTGCGGAAGGTTAGTGTGTTGTTCTGTGTGCTTACCTGCTGATCCAGTAGCTGTATACGGTCTCTACTTTTTCTTGGCATCTAGGCTGGTTGAGACTCCTGTGCTTCCGTGTAATGGAAGAATAGGTCGTCTCAGCCCTTTCCCTATTTTTGAGGGATTATCAGGGCGACTCAGGGTCCTAGGTTCCTGGGTATGAGACGTTCTACCTTCCAGGTCCGCTCATATGGGTAGGAGTTATGGCGAGGGCTACGGTAGTAATAGGAGGTGACCATCTCCCTTTTCCCAGCCTCTGGCCTAGTTGCTTGTGGTCTGCCTCACATTGTACGGTTTCCCCCACTCCCCCGTGACACAAATAAGCAAAATTTCCTTTCCATCTCCTGTCATCAGTAGCCTGTTGACATTGTATAGTGGCTGTGCTTGGTACCACACTTCATCCCCATTCACTTCTATGGGGCTGAGCGTCTTACCAAGAACAGTAGCTATACTAGGGGTCTGCAACCTTCGGCACTCCAGCTGTTGTGAGGCTACAATTCCCAGCATATTCCATTCATTTCTAAGAGAGTTCTGAGAAGAGTAGAGGAAGTATGCATGCTGGGAGTTGTAGTTTCACAACAGCTGGAGTGCCGGAGGTTGCCTACCCCTGCGCTATACAGTGTACGGCAATCTGCTTGTGGTCTGCCCAGCAGGGTTAGGGAAGAATCTATTTCACGTCTGCTTTAGTTTTGCTATTTCTGTAGTGATTAATGTGATAATAGCACTGTATCGAGTCTCGACTCGCTCTGCTCCACTCTCCCGGCACTCCCCAATTTCAGACCATAATGTCTGATTGTTCAGTGGTCGGTGATCCGGACCCGAACAACAGCTACGTGTCGTCTTAATTCTTGCAGAACAAACACCAGGCAGGCTGTATGTGAGTTCAAACGGAAAATCTCATTATTGAATGCGCACAACATACTGTTATATTCAACAATTTGAACAACTCTCCCAAACAACCACTCCCTATTGGTCCCTTGTAAAACTCCCTCTAATTGGCCATGTAAATGAGGGCCTGAAACAGGGTAAACAGGTGTGGAAGACCTCTCTGCCTTTGGATTACTATATAAAACCGGATTTGTCTATTTGTTCAGTGGTTGCTGGTTGCTTGCCCAGATCAGAGCTATCCATGGATGTGTAGCTTATGGGGATATGTGGGGTTTTGGGGGTTTTCTATGTTTTAGGAAAGGTGTGTGTTTTCTGCCTGTGAGTGATTAAGTTAGCTCATTGTGTTTGTTAATTATATCACAGGCAGAACCCATTGTGTTTGCTAATTGTGTCACTGGCAGAGCCCATTGTTTTTCTTAATTATGTCATAAGCAGAGGGAGGTTTGTGTACATTTGTTGGAAGATCTGCATAAAAGGCTGACATGTAACCAATTAAACGTTTCCTGCTTGACCCTCAATACAGAGCCTCGTCTCGTACTTGGGGGGGGGGGGGTAATTCATACAATTCTTGTTCGGCGCCTAGGAGTGTTCGGTAGCTAACTTCATATTCGGGAAAAAGAACAGCTTTGGCGGCGTTAACCCCTTTACCTACTCGGGGTGCCGTAATAGCAGGGATTGGTCCAAAAGCTTGGCTGGAATGTGGATAGGTGTGGCCATGCAAATGATGGTTTGCCACAATCACAGAGAGATTCAAACCTAGGGCAGGACAGAGGACCATTACAAGCACCATCTAGCGGTCTTAAATTGTATTGCACCTTGTTTTTCTTGTTTCAAAGACTGCTGTATTGTGGGTGGTGCAAAGCATTGTAAGAGTGCAAAGCATCCTGGTAAAGAGAAGTCTCCAGAACACAGTACAGAGCTGTCCTCCTGCATCTCTACTTCTTAAACTCCACCATCCTTGTGAAATCATAACTGGTGAGAGATTTATCTTTTTTTCAGTGACATTATGTTATGCAGAGCTGTTCAGCTAGTATCATTGTTACTCAGGGAAGTTTTTCATGTAATCTTATGTATAGGCAGCCATTTTACCATATGCTTTCACTGATGACTGTTAATGTTATAGTACATGCAATTCTTAAGGGTCCATTTACACGTCCGCAAAATGGGTCTGCATCCGTTCCGCAATTTTGCAGAACAGGTGCGGACATATTCATTTTCAATGGGGCCAAAATGTGCTGTCCGCATCCGCATTTGCGGATCCGCACTTCAGTTCCAGTAAAAAATAGAACATGTCCTATTCTAGTCCGCAATTGCGGACAAGAAAAGGCGTTTTCTATGAGAGTGCCGGCGATGTGCGGTCCGCAAAATACGGAACGCACATTGCCGGTGTCTGTGTTTTGCAGATCCGCAAATTGCGGATCCGCAAAACACATATGGACATATGAATGGACCCTAATACGTATACATGCTATTTGTATTCTTGTAGTTTTACCACAATTATACCTGTTTTGCCAATAAACAAGTTAGACTACAAAGAACAGTCCTCTTATTTGGAAGACAGGAAGTGTTTATGCTGAATATCAGACTGCACACTGTGTGATCGTGTATGAAGACAGAACAGCTTCGTAAGCATGAAGAAGACCGCGGCACACACAGGAATGCCAGTGCCTTCTCAAACCGCTCAAACAGCTGATCAGGGGGGGTTCCCAGGGGTCAGACCCCCATCGATCAGATACTGAAGACCTTTCAAGAGGATAGGTCATCAGTAGTAAAATCCCAGAAAATCCCTTTTAATGACAGCTTTTCTGCTAGTCTAGGGAGGTGAATGGGTCAATTCTAGCTACCGTATAATAGTCATATAAGGTATTACTAGAATCCCATCATCACAACAGACAGGGGAAATTTCTAGAAGACATGCTGGACACAACATCAATAGACCAGACATGTAACAACGCACTAGACATACACTACACTCAGAACATAAACCCACACTAGACATACAACAAGAGAGGTGAGGGTACATGAAGGATACAAGGGAAGACAATTTATGTTCAACAAGGTGGCCCTCAAGTACAGGGCAGATTCACTCAGGAGAGGAGCAGAGCTCCAACACCAAACAAGGCTGGAGTACCACTGACTCCAGCCAGGAAGCCACAGGTGCAACCCCTCATACCTGAACACCCACCAAGCCTAGCTAACCGGCTATCCAACAGCTCACCCTGTCACAGTAAATGAGGCCTAACATAGGAACGGAAACACGCGGATTCCCACCTACCAATACGCTGAATCACATCGTCCCCCAAGCCCCACCGAGCAGCCTCAGTAGCAGCTCCAATCCGAAAGGAGTGCGATGCAAACTCCGTGGCTTGGAAACCCGCCGCCCCCAAACACTTCCTTAAAACTGCCACAAACTGATAACGGGACAAAGCCGACCCGTCCAAGTGCACGAACAATGCACCCCTCAACATCAGGCCGAACCCCCCAGAACTCCTCCAAACACCTGATGGGGCAAACCACAGAACCCCACAAAGGGCGAAGCACAAAACGCCTCCCCCGCCCGTCCAGATCAGTTTTAGATCTACGCACCAAACAATCCAATCCTTCCAGGCAGCGCACCACATCCCCACGCCTCAAACCTCCATCTCCGCCTCTATTTCTTGCCACCGACTCAGACACTCAGAAAGCCCCGAAAAATGCCAGTGAAAATACTGCACGAAACAGACACACCTCATACCCTGACACACAAGTAACCCCCACCTGGCTCCACAACAAATTCAATATCTCAAAAGAACCGGGCAGCGCATATCCCTAGTGAACACATGTCTAGGATAACCCTTCAACGCCTGGCGCACCATAAAACATTGAGACACATCCGCCATGCCCCTCATGCGCAACCAGAAGGATATTGCCGACACCCGTTTCGAAACCACTGAATAAGACGAACCTGCACTAAACGCCAATCCTACCATATAAATCATAAGCACCCGAAACTCCTCAACAGTACTACAGCCCCCAACCTGTTCAATCAACGCTGCCACTGGGACCAAACCGAAGCATAAGCCAACCACGTACCTGTACTCACAGATCGTTGAAGCAACGCAACCGAGACCCCAAGGCCACGCTCCAGAGCCACTGAGGACAAGGATGGCCGCGCTCCTCCGCCATCGGCTCCAGTCGACGAAAACGATCCCACTGAAAACGAGAAAGAGCATCAGCCACCGAATTCTCAACACCCGAAACATGAACTGCCACAAAACATGCATTCAACTCCAAACCCCTCAACACCAAATGCCGCAACAAGCGAATCACCGGCGGCAAACTAGCAGATTGGGCATTAATAGCCTGCACCACGCTCATGTTGTCACAACAAAAACGAATCCTCTTGTTCCGAAAACAATCCCCCCATAATTCCACCGCCAGCACGATGGGAAACAAAAGGCCAGATTAGTCAGAAAACCAGCCCTACGCCAGTCATCAGGCCACGACCCCACACTCCATTGACCTCGCCAAAAAGCCCCGTAACCGCACGCCCCTGACGCCCGTGAAGAGCTCCATATCGACATTAGAAACCATATCGTCCATCCACACAGATCGCCCATTAAACAGAGACAAAAAAAATTCCCAAACCTCCAGATCTGCCCTAACCTCTGCCGACAACCGCACAAAATGATTAAGAGCAACCACCCCGGCAGTCGCCATTGCCAATCGACGGCAAAAAACCCGGCCCATAGGCAGGATACGACAAGCAAAGTTCAGCTTACCCAAGACCGACTGGACCTTGCTCAACTGCACTTTCCGAAGTCCCCGCAAACCGGACACTTCCGTAACCAAATCCGCCAACTTATCCTCCGGCAAGCGACACTCCATGCGCTCCGTATCACGATACCCAAAAACTTCACTGACGTAGCCGGACCTTCCATCTTGTCCGGAGCCAAAGGGACCCCAAACGCACCAGCAACAATCTCCATTGTATGTAAAAAAAATGGAACAAACTCGGGAACCCGCCGGCCCAACAAACAAAAAATCATCCAAATAGTGCAGTACCGACTTCCAATCAGCCTCCTGCTTCACTACCCATTCCAAAAATGAACTGAACTTCTCAAACAATGAACAAGAAATCGCGCACCCCATCGGCAAACAGCAATCAACATAAAACTGCCCCTCCCAAACAAAACCCAACAAGTGAAAGCTCTCCGGATGTATAGGCAGTAAACGAAATGCCGCCTCTATATCCGTCTTGGACAACAGCGCCCCTTGCCCGAAACGATGCACCCACGTCACCGACGCATCAAAGGATGTGTAGGACACAGAACATAACTCCGGGTCAATCCCATCATTCACCGAACTCCCAGCCGGGTACGACAAATGATGAATAAGACGAAACTTGTTCGGCTCCTTCTTAGGAACCAACCCCAATGGTGAAACGCGCAACCCCGGCAACGGCGGGACAGCAAACGGACCTGCGACGCACCCTGCATTAACCTCCTTCTCAGTCTTATCCCTGACAACCCCAGGCCTCGCCAACACGGACGCCAGGTTCCGAACCACACCGCCCCCCCCAAAACGAAGAGCACGGAATACGAAAACCGTCAACAAACCCCTGACGCAACAACTCCGCCGCCGCCCTATCGGGGTACTCATTTAGGAAGGGAAGCATCGCGTCCACCTTCACCGGTGTCGAACCTCTTCTGCACAACATCCTGTCCTCTCCCTTTCCCCTTCTTAAAACACCGGGAGAAACTATGGGCACCCCCACACCCAGAGCATTCATGCTTAAAACGGCAGTCGGACAGGAACTTACAGTACCCCTCATTAAACTGCCAGCAGACCCCTTTCTTCCCGCCAGAGGGCGACTCTGCCGCTGATGTACCCCCTGATGCGCCACGAAAGGGCTGACCACCCACCTTCTGGGCCGCTTCTGCTGCTGGCTCACTTCCTCCACCGGAGACTGAGGTGAGTCAAAGGCTCGTCCCCTGCTGAGGCAGTCCAGCACAGGGCCCGCCGTCACTCCTGTCCTGACTGCAGACGCTGGCTGGGAGACAGGAGGGGGGTTAACCCTTCCCTCTCCCGCGTGACCCGACCGCCGAGCGGGATTCCTCCCCACATGGCCGCGAGCAGCGCTGGCTCCGCTACCCCGCTGCCGTGCCGGAGGGTCCCTAAATGGGCTCCCTAGATGCTGCCGGGTCCGAGGGGTAATCTCTGGGCTCAATCTCTCCGGAGGCCGCGACCTCCACGCCCGCACTACAGAAGCAGCAGGGACCGCAGCTGGGCTTGTCCCCTGCAACACCGCCTGCAGCGTCTCTTGCACCCACTGCGACCCCCAATCCGCCCTAACCTGTTCTAACAACACTTCAAGGGCAGACATGATGCCGTGCCAACTTCTACCCACGCTATCCCTGACTGAATAAGCCCCACCCCAATTTCCTCTAAACTCACATCCCATAACCCTCTCCACCCCTTCCTTTCTCCTACCGGAACACTCCCCTCATAACATAATTAACCCTATCCGCCACTTACTTCCACCTAAGTCAAGCCGCATTTCGCTACGGCTGCGCCCCGCTCCATTGCTTTTCATCTGTTGTGTGTAAACTGTTTGAAGGTTTTCTAAGAGATGCTATCTTAGAGCATCTCAACGGAAATAAGCAAATAACGCCATATCAGCATGGCTTCATGAGGGATCGGTCATGCCAAACTAATTTTATCAGTTTCTATAAGGAGGTAAGTTCTAGACTTGACAGCGGCGAATCAATGGATGTCGTATATCTGGACTTCTCCAAAGCATTTGACACTGTACCACATAAAAGGTTAGTATATAAAATGAGAATGCTCGGACTGGGAGAAAACATCTGTATGTGGGTAAGTAACTGGCTGAGTGATAGAAAACAGAGGGTGGTTATTAACGGTACACACTCAGATTGGGTCACTGTCACTCGTGGGGTACCTCAGGGGTCAGTATTAGGCCCTATTCTCTTCAATATATTTATTAATGATCTTGTAGAAGACTTGCATAGTAAAATATCAATTTTCGCAGATGACACAAAATTGTGTAAAGTAATTAACACTGATGAGGACAGTATACTACTACAGAGGGATCTGGATAGACTGGAGGCTTGGGCAGATAAGTGGCAGATGAGGTTTAACACTGACAAATTTAAAGTTATGCACATAGGAAGGAATATTTCAAGTCACCCGTACATACTAAATGGTAAAACACTCGGTAACACTGACATGGGAAAGGATCTAGGAATTTTAATAAACAGCAAACTAAGCTGCAAAAACCAGTGTCAGGCAGCTACTGCCAAGGCCAATAAGATAATGGGTTGCATCAAAAGGGACATAGTCCTATCACTTTACAATTTGCTAGTCAGACCACACATGGAGTACTGTGTACAGTTCTGGGCTCCTGTGAACAAGGAAGACATAGCAGAGCTGGAGAGGGTCCAGAGGAGGGCAACTAAAGTAATAACTGGAATGAGGCAACTACAGTACCCTGAAAGATTATCAAAATTAGGGTTATTCACTTTAGAAAAAAGACGACTGAGGGGAGATCTAATTACTATGTATAAATATATCAGGGGTCAGTACAGAGATCTATCCCATCATCTATTTATCCCCAGGACTGTGACTGTGACGAGGGGACATCCTCTGCGTCTGGAGGAAAGAAGGTTTGTACACAAACATAGAAGAGGATTCTTTACGGTAAGAGCAGTGAGACTATGGAACTCTCTGCCTGAGGAGGTGGTGATGGTGAGTACAATAAAGGAATTCAAGAAGGGCCTGGTTGTATTTCTGGAGCGTAATAATATTACAGGCTATAGCTACTAGAGAGGGGTCATTGATCCAGGGAGTTATTCTGATTGCCTGATTGGAGTCGGGAAGGAATTTTTTATTCCCCTAAAGTGGGAAAAATTGCCTTCTACAGTTGTTTTTTTTGCCTTCCTCTGGATCAACTTGCAGGATGACAGGCCGAACTGGATGGACAAATGTCTTTTTTCGGCCTTATGTACTATGTGACTATGTTAAAATGGACAACCCCTTTAAGGTTAAAATTTCAAAATCCCTTAGACTTTTAAACATAGTGGGTCAACGTTTTGGATCTAATTAGGACATTTTTTAAATTATAGATATCCTTTCAGAGGAGCAATAGGTTAACCCTGGTTTAGTAGTTTTAACAGTGGGTTAACGCTGGTTTTGTAATACCTTCAATTTTACAAATCAAGAAAGATTTGGAAACTTTGTTACATGCAGGTTGGCAAGGTCCGGTGAGCCCATGTGGGGGGAGTCATTCATTTTAGGCTTTTGATTACTTTCCTAGTTCCCTTTTTGCATCAGAAATCCATTTCATCTCGGTAAGTTAACTTTTCCAGCATCCGGATATATAATCGCTCACAAGAACTTACCATTTCCCAAGCAATATGAGGAGCAATTAGTTCGGCTGACAGAATTTATGGCTGCATAATATTTCTGCCTGGGCAGACTGATGTGTCTCCAGCCAAGTAATACGGATTATTCTGACAATGTGCACATCAGTCACTCCAGCCTGACACAGAATCGCTCCGGAGCTGATCCGAAGGGTATTGGGTTGTGCTTGTATTATTATGGACTGGCAACGGTGTCTAGAATTCAGTGTGAGGAGATGCAGATGCCGCCTCTAATTATGTCCTAATAGAAGATGTTCCAGAATCAAAATTGCAAATCTCCAGGCAATGGAATGTGAAATGCAGCATAGCAAAGCATTGTCATAAAAATATGCAGATCCCAAAATATTATGATTAGCTGGATGTTTTCCTATGAATACATTATGTCATTCAAGATGGGAGGATGTCGGAGCAGAGGTCTTTCTGTGACAGAGCAGTTTTAATACTCTTATTTTTCTTCTATATGCAGTAATACCTATAAAAGGTATAGTGGTAACATCTTCTGCAGCGCAGTGCACCTAGTGCACTACTTGCTCAGTGCCCTCCATTGGAGAGTTTTACAATTTAATTCATAGATAGTGATTGTTATAGAAAGAGATTTTTTGGAACTTCAATATTGATGGCCTATCCCCATGTTCGGTGGCAGCCTATATCCTGGGACCCCCTACTGCACAGCTGTTTGATGGGGCAGTGTTGCTTGGACCTCTTCATAGTATACAAGGCACAGTGGCATACATGGTATAGCTTCTGTGTTTGGTATTGCAGCTCAGTCACATTCACTAGTATGGAACTGAGGTGCAAAAGGCCATGTAACCAATTGAAGTGTGCTGATAGCCCACTGCTAAAAAGGGTTGGAAATATGTGAAATATGTTGAATTTGTGAATTTCCTTTCTACAGGCTGCAAAGGGGTTAACTGGCCTTAGTTATCTGCTAGGTGGGGCTGATATAATTTTCCCATAGGGAGGAGCTCGCATTCAGTATGCAGTTTAGTGTAGGCAGAGACAGCAGTGAAAAAGAAGGAAGCTGAAGCAGCCAGCTTAAGACACAGAGCCTTACACCTGCCTCTGAGGAAGCACTTGAGACTATATTGGGGTATACCAGCCATTTAGAGGAGGTGTGTGTTAAAAAGTTCTGTGGAGAAAACGTGCATACAGCTTCTAGAGTCTATAGTACCTTGTCTGAGAGAATAGGAAACCTTGCATACTTTGGTGACAAACTAGCTACCTGATAAGTAACCACACCGCACAGTTGGATACTTGTAGTAGTGCTGTATCTTAAAGAGATTCGGAGAAATATAAAAAAAAGTGAGTGGATGGAGAGTGAAAGGACGGCAAAGATACTGAAAGATTGACTCAGAAAGATCATTTCCAAGCCCGCCAACCACCTTTGCAGCCTCTAGAACTTTGAGAACTGTGGAAACTGCATCCCATATCAGATCTGCCAGTCCATGCATATTTTGAACTATGACTACTGCTGTAAGTACATGCATGTACACCTTGCCACCATTACCTCGAGTAAAGAACTGTTGTTTCTTTCATAAAACTGACCTCATTATTGCATGCACAACATCTGCATTGTCAAGACATCATACATTGCCCATCTTTTCCAGGGACCCTGCCTTGCACCCCAAAACTCACCAACATCAAGGGCATCTAAGCCATGACCAGGCAAGGGACCAACCAAACCAGGATGTGTCCCTATGAGCGAACCAGTGTGCACCCACCCATCACTGTGCTCGGCTCAAGGAGCATCAGGGAGGACCCATAGCCACTATGCGAACTACTAACACCATTGGGCCTCTATTCACCACTCCCGTCCTTGCCTTCCATCTGGTCCGCTGCACAATGGAAGTGATGTCACGGGCCGAATAAGAGCCTGTTGTCTTGGCTATGTGTCACGGTCCTTTAAAAAAAAGCTGAACGGTGGGGGGAGTCAGCTGTCAGACCTCACCTATCTGATATTGACAACCTATCATGATCATCATCAGTATTCAATTCCCTAAAAACTCCTTTAACTTGTAAACAGTTCTGATTTTTAGAAGGAAACCTACATATACAAAGCATACAATTAACAACAGTTAACTAAGTATGACATACGTAAGAATTAAAAAGAAATTAATTCAAGATGACATAAAATTGACAATACACTGTATGCAAGAGTTTTATTATTTCAGGACAGTAATATAGTAGTTATATTCTTGTACAAAGGGGGCAGTATTATAGTAGTTATATTCTTGTACAAAGGAGGCAGTATTATAGCAATTGCAGTCTTGCACATAGAAAGCAGTGTTAAAGTGGTTATATTCTTGTACATAGGAGGAAATATTATAGTAGCAGTATTATAGTAGTTATATTTGTGTACATAGTAGCAGTATTATAGTAGTTATATTTGTGTACATAGTAGCAGTATTATAGTAGTTATATTCTTGTACCTAGGAGGTGATATTATAGTAGTTATAGTTGTGTACATAGTAGCAGTATTATAGTAGTTATATTCTTGTACTGTACATAGGGTTGTATTATAGTAGTTATATTCCTGTACAGTACATAGGAGGCAGTATTATAGTTGTTATATTCTTGTACACAGAGGACAGTATTATAATAGTTGCAAGCAAAGAAAATTAAAACAAAATGGTCCATGGGCTAAACTGTCTTCAGATATAAATCAAGACTACAAATTGCATAATACATTGGAATGGTTATATCATAAAACCCTAGTCTTTGTTACATAAGATAGCTTTTTCAGCATACGATATCCATATTGAACAGTAGGTCTAAATATTACTAACTTACAAGCCACATACTTTCCTAAAATAGCAAGTTATAGCACATAGTCACAATATGGCTGAATAAGTGGTACAATAATCCCACATGAAAACTCACATAGATGCCATGGTGCAATGGGTGCAAAAAATGTGGATGTGGATCTGAATCGATTCTACCTGAATCAAAATTGTTCCAATTGGCATGGAAAGTTATATATGACACTGTGAGACGTCCTAGGACTCGTTAAGGCTTTTTTTATTTTTTATTTATGTCTCCTTCCTGCCCTTCTTCAAACTCTTTAATACAATGACAGCAATAGTAAATAATATCAGCTTCCTGCTGGTGTTTCTACACACACAGTAGTATAGGAAAAAGCGGTAGTTTGTTCTTAACAAGCATTCCAAAATTCTGCCTTTTTTGTGAACAGCAGCAACAAGACAGTGTGGAACCTCAATGACATGGCTGGAGATATGCAGCTGTTTAGGGTAATAGTAGAGACAGTAGGGGGGTTGCAGCTCCATCAGCAGTGCAGTGTGGAACACAATGACTAGGGCATCACTGGGTCGGAGATAGCCGCTCTCAACAATGGTAGATCTATTTATTGTTGATGTGTGGGAATCCTCACGGATCCATGTGCCTAATTTATTTTAGCAAAGGTAATGTTTTGGAAACTTGCTCAGGCAATTTTGCCCACTTGTGCATGAATATTCTACCACTTCACTGAAAACCCTCTTTGAGATAGCAATGGAGGCTGGACAAGACTGTATAGTGACAGCAAAGTGGTTTGGTTACGACCACTGTTCCAATCTGCCTTACCAGTTGTCCATCGGCATAGGGAAATGAGTAGAAAACTAGATAATTTTATACTTTTTTTTTTAAATGGACAGATGTCCAGAAGAACTAATGCAACATTTCGATAACGAGGCAATTTTTACATATAGCTGGCCAAGTAGTAATGCCTGCTAGATTACATTTTCTTGAAGGCTCTGAAGTGTGTGACAGTTACCACAATGTTCCAAAATGGTATGGCAGCAACTGCACTGCCAGCAACTTTGCCAGGTGGGAGTTCAGCTTGGACACAAGCTATCTGCTGGTTGCAAATGTTTCTCATTGCCACACATTCCACTATGGATGTCTCACGATGGGCAGGAGAGCAAGTAGTTAATGATGATGACAAGGACAATATACTGCTTAGGGATGTGGCCAGGCTGCCACAAAGAAGGCCTGGAGAAGGACGACATACCTGTTCCGAATGCTGGACAGTTCTATTTTCTAACAGGATCCTGTGATGCCTCCTCATGTGCTGCGATAGAGCCTTGGTACCTGTGTGTATGTTTGATTTGTGTGTTTGAGTCTTTGGTTTTGTGTACCAGTTTTGTGCATAAAAACTGCCATATGGGAGATACTAGCACAGAGCTAGCAGTACATTGAGCCCTTGAGGAGCCAGAGTTCCTCCCTCAGGCACAATCTGATGCTGGTGTTTTCTGCCTGATGGTAGCTGTGGTGCCCGTGATGTTAACTGTCCACATGGGTGCCTGCCAGGACGTGTAGTAGTGCAATGTCTAGCATATGCTGTGGGAGGATTTAAAAAACCAGGCCAGAATTACAAGAATAAACATCTCTTTTTACTGAAAGCAAAATAGGGATCATAGTACATCTAACAACAATCTGGACACAGTGCAAATTCTTTCTTCACATAGGTATGGAAGCTGGAAAAGTACCAAATAACGGCACTCATGATATGCTATCTTGCTAAAATCTCTCTCACTAGAATCTGTGGGTGGCAACTGTAATCTGGTAATTATGGCAGTAATGTCCACTGCGGGACACGGTTCTTTAGAGGCACATCTGGCCAGGATGTGGTTAAGTGTGCCAGAGTCTGGTTAGCTGTAGTCGAAGGTTACCTTATTGACTCCCATGATTCTTCATGCAGATTCCAAATTCTTCTTTTTTTCTCTCTTTCTCGCTGTAGTAGAAGCAGTAGCATTCGCAAAGATTGGTTAGTCTCTGAATTCTGAGGCCTAAGGGAAGCTTTATTTCCAAACTTTTAAAACGAAGTGTACACATCATTAAAAAGCTGACCTGTTTTGGACACGCAATTTGTCCATAGTCATAGCCAAGACCATGGGACAGTCCATTCCTGTTCTTCCTGAGAGGGGTGGAACAAGGTGATTAACCCTGTCCCTGCCAACCATACCATTAAATAACATAACATTACATAATATTTACAGATGCCAACTCCAATCACTCTCATTCCCATCTTTTGAGGTCTTCTTCTGCTCTCAAACTATTCCTTCCTATCTAAGAGTAGCTGTTGTATACCGCCCCCTTACTCTGCCACTCTTGCTGTCCCCAGAATTACCAATTCTCATTTTGGACAATATCAGCATCACCATAGAATTTAACAACCCAATCTCCCAGTCTATCTCCAGGCTTCTATCTCTAACCTCTTCTCTTGGCCTTTTACAACTTTCTAACTACCAGATGCATAAAGACGGCAGCACACTTGACCTGGTCTTCTTACACCTCTGCTCAGTTTCTGACTTTACTGTCTTCTCCTGCTCTCTGACCACAAGCTTCTCTCTTTCACATGTCCTCATCCATCCTAGCACACCCCTACATATCACACAGGGCCATTGACACTAAGAAACTAACAGACTCTCTACAGTCATCATTGTCCCCAATCTCTTCCTTCTCCTGTCCTGATCTGGCTACAAAAACACTATAATGGTACCCTCCGAAGTACCCTGAATGAAGTAGCACTCCCCACAGACAACCTCCAAACAGAGATGAAAGTAACCCTGGCTTACACTTCAAACTCCCTTTCTCCAGCAATGCTTCACATTTGGCCCAGTCACAGAAAAAAAAGTCCCCAAGTTCCTGTATTCTTCTTGCCCTATCAGATGCACTACTGACCCTATTCCCTCACACCGCTTCCAGTCTCTCTCCCCAGCTGTAACTACTCACCTAAAATCTTCAGCCTCTCTCTTCTGGTATCTTCCCCTCTTCTTTCAAACATTCTGTCATAACCCCTTTATTTAAAAAATAAACCATCTCTTGACCTGTCCTGCACAACTAACTACAAACCTGACTCCAATATCCCCTTCATGCCTAAACTCCTGGAGTGCCTGGTTTACTCTCGCCTCATCTGCTATCTCTCTGCTAAGTCTCTCCTTAATCAACTACAATCTGGTTTCCTACATTCTACAGAAACTGTCCTCTCCAAAGTGACAAACAACCTCCTGACAGCTAAATGCAACTGTAACTACTCTCCACTAAATCTCCTGGATCTCTATGCTACATTTGACACTGTAGACCACATCTCCTACTCACCATGCTCCAATCTATCGGCCTTAAGGATACTGCTCTCTCTTGGTTTTTCTCCTTTCTCTCTGGCTGCTCTCTCAGGGTATCATTTGCTGGCCCTCCTTCTCCTCCTCTCCTTTTTGCCATTGGGGTTCCTTAGGGTTGTCCTAGGTGCAGTGGCCGGGTTTGGGGTGCCCGGTACCAGCCCAACAGAAAAACCGTACCCAAAGCGGCGTACACAGCAGAGCCCGCAAGTCGATACTGTGCCGCAGGGTAACGGACCTGACCGCTGGCGCACACGGCGGAGCCTTCAAGTCAATAACCGTGCCGGTAAGTCACTGACCTGGGTATGTCCTGTGTTTACTGGTTGCTCCAGACAGACAGCAAGTCCCTGCCATAATATGTGATCCTGCAGAACCTGTACTCTGACCCTCTGTTCCGATCAGCTTCCTGACGCCGATACTCATTCCTGCGAACAGAATCCGGATCCACACGGTTCTCTCATGCAGCTCACAAAATGGCGGACTTCTTCTTCTCCAAGCTGAGCAACTCCACCTCTCCTGGTAACTCCAACTGTTCCACGGCTCTTCCAGCCTTCCAGGACCCAGACCTCTCTCTCTCTCTTTCTCTCTGGGAAGCCTTCTAGATTGCTGACCCTGGCCCGGTCCTTATCCGATGGGGACTTACACCAACTCGCAGGTCCTTTCATCCACCATGAGGCCTCACAGGGTCTGTAACCACATTCCACTGTCCCACTGACCTTCCGGGAACCGATCCTTTCTTCCTTGACAACATCTGCATTGCTGACAGGCATCAGTCACTTCTGACAGTGACTTTGACCGCTCCAAGTCCCACAGACCTGAGGATGGCACTGGATCCTGTCATCAGCCTCTGCACAAACATGTCTCCTCATGTCACCATCTCCTCTCTCTCTGGCACACAGCATGAGTCATCATCTGCAGTAACTTCGCTGTGTGGGGAAACAGCAGCCTCTTGTGGCAGAAAATATAAATTCCCCATTAAAAGTGTCCTGTCTGACCCAGGAAGAAGTACAACAGCGACTTAAAAAGATCAAAATAGACAAATCGCCAGGACCGGATGGCATACACCCCCGTATCCTAAGGGAATTAAGTAATGTCATAGCCAGACCCTTATTTCTGATATTTGCGGACTCTATACTGACAGGGAATGTTCCACAGGATTGGCGCATAGCAAATGTGGTGCCAATATTCAAAAAGGGTCCAAAAACAGAGCCTGGAAACTATAGGCCGGTAAGTTTAACATCTGTTGTGGGTAAACTGTTTGAAGGTTTTCTGAGAGATGCTATCTTAGAACATCTTAACGGAAATAAGCAATTAACGACATATCAGCATGGCTTCGTGAGGGATCGGTCATGTCAAACTAATTTAATCAGTTTCTATGAGGAGGTAAGTTCTAGACTTGACAGCGGCGAATCAATGGATGTCGTGTATCTGGACTTCTCCAAAGCATTTGACACTGTACCACATAAAAGGTTAGTATATAAAATGAGAATGCTCGGACTGGGAGAAAACGTCTGTAAGTGGGTAAGTAACTGGCTCAATGATAGAAAACAGAGGGTGGTTATTAACGGTACATACTCAGATTGGGTCACTGTCACTAGTGGAGTACCTCAGGGGTCAGTATTGGGCCCTATTCTCTTCAATATATTTATTAATGATCTTGTAGAAGGCTTGCATAGTAAAATATCAATTTTCGCAGATGACACTAAACTGTGTAAAGTAATTAACACTGAAGAGGACAGTATACTACTACAGAGGGATCTGGATAGATTGGAGGCTTGGGCAGATACGTGGCAGATGAGGTTTAACACTGACAAATGTAAGGTTATGCACATGGGAAGAAATAATGCAAGTCACCCGTACATACTAAATGGTAAAACACTTGGTAATACTGACATGGAAAAGGATCTAGGAATTTTAATAAACAGCAAACTAAGCTGCAAAAAACAGTGTCAGGCAGCTGCTGCCAAGGCCAATAAGATAATGGGTTGCATCAAAAGGGGCATAGATGCCCGTGATGAGAACATATTCCTACTACTTTACAAATCATTAGTCAGACCACACATGGAGTACTGTGTACAGTTCTGGGCTCCAGTGAACAAGGCAGACATAGCAGAGCTGGAGAGGGTCCAGAGGAGGGCAACTAAAGTAATAACTGGAATGGGGCAACTACAGTACCCTGAAAGATTATCAAAATTAGGGTTATTCACGTTAGAAAAAAGACGACTGAGGGGAGATCTAATTACTATGTATAAATATATCAGGGGTCAGTACAGAGATCTATCCCATCATCTATTTATCCCCAGGACTGTAACTGTGACGAGGGGACATCCTCTGCGTCTGGAGGAAAGAAGGTTTGTACACAAACATAGAAGAGGATTCTTTACGGTAAGAGCAGTGAGACTATGGAGCTCTCTGCCTGAGGAGGTGGTGATGGTGAGTACAATAAAGGAATTCAAGAGGGGCCTGGATGTATTTCTAGAGTGTAATAATATTACAGGCTATAGCTACTAAAGAGGGGTCGTTGATCCAGGGAGTTATTCTGATTGCCTGATTGGAGTCGGAAGGAATTTTTTATTCCCCTAAAGTGAGGAAAATTGGCTTCTACCTCACAGGGTTTTTTTGCCTTCCTCTGGATCAACTTGCAGGATGACAGGCCGAACTGGATGGACAAATGTCTTTTTTCGGCCTTATTTACTATGTTACTATGTTACTATGACAGTCTCAGAAACAGCATTCAAGAATCAGTGGCTGTTTCTCCATCTTACACATGTGTCTAACCACTACTTCGATGCCTCCACCCTGTGACAGTCATTGCACTGCTTGTCCATACAGTATAGAATCTAATTAAAACAGCTCAATATCATCCAAAAAAATCTCTACAGTGTTGCATTCCCCCCTAAATATCATCACTAATCTCTACCTAGCACCCTAATCGTGTTTTATGCTCTGCAAATGATTTATGACATCCACTAAAATCCAAACCTATCACTCCCATCTTCAAGACTTCTCCTGAGCTGCACCAGTTCTCTGGAATGCCTACCCAAGCAATTAGGTTAACTAACTTACATTAACTCTTCTTAATTCACCCTGCCCTTACTCATCATTCTTCAGAATCTGATCCATTGGCAAACATCGACAACCCATGCACTGAAATGGCACTGGTGATGGCTCATGCAGCTTAATATCTACTCCCCTATTGTGTTAAGATGGCTAGACCATTGTACAAGTAAAACACTTGTTATCTTTTGTGTTATGCCATATAGATCGTAAGCTCGGGTGACAGGGCCCTCACTACTCTTGTTTTATTTGTTGACTTATTTGTTCCTGTTATTTATGACTCTGTTTGCATTGGAACCCCCTATTTTAAAGTGTTGTGGAATACAATGGTGGAATACCAAGATTATTATTAAACTTCTTATATCCTACAAGATATGGTTAATATACTGTATATAGGTTTACTTGAAACTTTGACCAAAATTTGTATGGTGAAGACACTATACAGTAGTTGGCCTTAGAAAGCCAATTTACTACCTTATCCTGGTAAGAACACTGAGCTGAGGCACCAATGCCTACGATGTCCACTTTAGGCACAAGTAAGATCAGCCTTCTACCAGTTATGGTATTATCTACATTTCTGTATTAAGTTGAACAATAAAAAGAAGGGCACTGTTTATGATGAAAACAGCAGAGAGCTGGAACTGATGGAAACATTCAAACCTCTCATCACGAGGGGGAGGGGTCATTAATATCTAATCAGGGGGGGCGTTTGACACTTCACAGCCTCTGGTGCTGGAATTAGTTCTTGAACGGAGGAGGAAGCACAGCTCAGTTCAAAGTGTAGTGGCCATGCTGGGTTACTGCACCTCAGCTCCCATGTGTAGCTGTAGTAGCTTGGTACAGCTGACACACTTTAATTGAGCTGTGCTTCAAAGTGCTAGTATAACGGTCCCTTAGGTGACTGATGTCACGAAATCAAGGAGATTGGCTGAGCGTGGAGGAATCTAACATCCTCCTTGATTTCTCTTGATTCAGTGTTGATAGGGTTAATGACCACTTCCCTTTTCTCAGCTGTTGCTCAGTGGTCATCCTTTCTACCCTTTATAGTCTCACCCCACCCTTCTGACTATGCAGTTGATAGCTTCATTTGGGTTTGGCTGAGCTGGTGTGAGATCCTCTCTGGTATTCCTGTTCTTCCACTTCTACAGAAGTTAAGTGTCGCATTTGTTTGTATTTGTTATATTCCCTGTTGTTGTATCTGGGCCTGAGACAGAGACTTCCATTTGTTCATCTGGGGAGGAATGGGTTGTCTCTGGTCCTATATTTATTCCAGGGCCTTATAGGGAAATCAGGGCCTAGGTATAGTGCTTATGAATATTCCTACCTTCAAGGTCTATTCATATTGATAAGTAGTCAGGGACCGGATTAGGGTTGTCTAGGAGGTGACACATTTCTTACCTAGTTTCTAGGCCTAGTTACTTTTCCCCTTCCCTCCTGTGTTCAGTGTGGAGTTTTCCCCCCCGACACTGATCATGACAGATAGTTCCAGGGAACAGCTAATCCGTGTGGGCGCAGGGTGTCAGACCTCTACCGATCGTATAATAATGACCTATCCTGTGGATAATCCACATATACAGGAAAAAAATGGATGGAGACTGCACATCCTTTTGTTGGAATATTTTCCAGATGCAACGTTTTGGCTATAGAGTCTTTGTCAAGCATGCTATTTGATGCTTGACAAAGGATTTATAGCTGAAACGTTGCATCTGGAATAAATTCCAACAAAAGGACATGCTGTCTCCATCCGTTTTTCTCCCTTATATGTGGATCATCTGATCAGTGTGGGTACGCTTACCACTTTCCCTGGAGACGTGCACCCGTCACTCATCAAATTAGGTGTGCTGTCCTGTCTTCTTTTCCTATCCTGTGGATAGATCATCAATATCAGGACCATGGAAAACCCCTTTAAAGATCAACATGAATATCATCAACATAGAGATCTTTATAGCACTGGCCTATCACTAGCCATGGATGGCTTCTGGTATATCTAGTTTATAGTGGTGGCCCTTTATTTTTACCCTTAAATGATGTTGTTTCAATTCTGACATTTCTTTTGTAAAACTCTAAAATGCGCCAATAAAAGTTAATGATACTATGAAATGCTTCTGAGTAAAGCTGGTATGGGACACGATTTATTAAAACTAATAAATAACCTGAATGAACCCATAAGCTATTGCTGCTACTATATTTATTTTTGTGAGGCTTTAGAGATTTGAAGATTTTGATATTTAATTGCAATAGAGAGATGATCCTGCTCCCAGTCTGAAAGTAATTAAATGAAGTATTACAATTTTATTTTATGTTTTTTTATGTAAAGAAAATCTAATCTAGACAGAATAAGCTGCAATAAAGAAAATCATTTCCACTAGAGGAAACATACAGAAATCGTTGAGGTACTTTCTGATTACTGTTCTATCAATACGACAAGGATTGCAATTTAAAAGTTTTATTCGCCTTTCTTAAAAAATTGTGAGAGTTTCAGTATAAAATAACAAAAGTACAAAAAGTTCTTAAAAAAGGCAAACTTTGTTGATGATCATGTCCATGGTCATCACACTTAAAACTATTTCAGAAGGTACAAGACTCAAAAACTCTACCCTTTTATTTTCTTGCCAGATACAAAATTCCTTTTTTCTTTCCCGACAGACTCTAGCCATCTTTTTCCCTCGGCCATTAAACTGAAGGCCCATTTAGGAAGTAAGTTGAGGATCCATGTACCACCAAGACATTGATTACAGAGGCTGTCCAAACCGAAACCTCTTGGGGCCAAACTGCAGGGAGGCTAATCCAATCACATCATCTCACGTATTGTTTTGGCTGAAGAAATGACATACTGTAACATGGAAACCAACCAATGGCCTCAGTGGTTTTGGGTCATCCACAGATAAACCCCGTAAATGGCTGCAGAAGTATAAAAGATGTCACTGACAGGAGATAAACCAAGGTATTGGCATATTGCCTCTCCAAAGAAAAACCTTACAGACTGGAAGACACAAGGCATACCCAATGGTGTAATTTCAGCATAACACATTTGCATTTTGGGGGCTGCTCACCTTTCAGACATGTACCGAAGGGTCTTCTCTGTACTCTATTTTAGGTGCCAATGTCAGGGCTCTCTTATGCACAGGTTATACACTTTTATATTACTTTGACTAATGGGTGTTCGTTGCTTAATAAGCTGGTTTGTTTATACTACAGCCATATTTTTACAGCAGCCGCCACAAGCAGCCACTGTTCCTGTTACCCTAACCTGCGTCTGCTGTCTTCTTCCTGGCCGCCAGGTCTGTTCTGTCCCTCAACACAGGCCATGGCCTGTTGCTGGCTAGGCCTCTTCTCTTTTGTCCACAGTGTGTGCATGTATTCCCTCTGACTTTTCACCAGCCAATGGGTGGTACTTAATGAACCTTTCCCTGTGGGAGGGTGCCTGAGCAATAGTTTCCTTAGCTTGTTAGTTCCTGAAAAGGTAAGCTATATTTGTTTGCCTGCCCTTGTATCCTCCTATCCCATTTTACTGGACTCTGACCCTCCGCTGCCTGACTGCACCTCTGCCTGACCTCCGTATTGATACTTCGCTGCCTGTCCTGACTTCGGCCCATTTACCGTTAAACTCATACTCTGCCTGTCCATGACTATGGTTTTTCCTGACCCCTAAGTGCACTGCACCGGTGTCACTGACCCCTGTGAAACTACTCCAGGAGGTAGCGGCCTGTACAGAGTTTAGAGCAGGCATGCTCAACCTGCCGCCCCCCAGCTGTTGCAAAACTACAGCTCCCAACATGCCTGAACAGCCTACAGCTTTCAGCCTACAGCAGGGCATTGTGGGAGTTGTAATTTTATAACAGCTGTAGGGCCGCAGGTTGAGCATGCCTGGTTTAGAGGGTGAATAACAGAGGACTGCCAGGATAATGCCCTTAGGTTTAGCCAAAAGTCAAATCTGTTGCTAAACACAGCATGGTCTTGAGGGTGAATGTCCTTGTTAAATTTTTGGCTAAGCCTCTATTTCGTATCATCTTTTTAGGTCTTTTGCCTGAATTGCAACTCTTGAATTATACAATATCCCTCGTGTTTACAGTGCAAGTACTTGAAGGGCCAGAATAATGTGTTTATCACGTTTCGCAGCCGACACTGATTTCTGCTTTATTATTCCATATCTTCTGCTTCTCCACAGAGCCGCACAGAACAGACTATTATTATTATTAAGAAAGTAATACAGATTACATTTATCTGTGAATTTCACATTGAGGCAAATTGAGACGGTTTTTAGACTGGCACTTGGCAGACACAATATTATTTGAAGCCATAAAAAAAACTCTGCGTTTTGATGTCTGCAAAGATGATATTACATGATGGTAAATCAATTTTAATTTTTGTGCTTAGCTATTGTGTTTACTGCCTTTCTTGCTGAAATGTAGGGTTTCAGGTCAGGCCCTGAGGTCCATTTTTTATGCTCATTCAATTTCATTTTGTTCATGCAGTACCTCCATTAAAAATGTTTTGTAAAAATGGATAAGTGCAAAAATTGCTTCTTGCCAGGATTTACCCACTGTTTACAGCTACTGTCTTAGTCCAAGAATTCTTAAAGTAAGGCTGTATAGTACATGCTCACTCAAACCAAATAATCTCTAGATATGTCTATTACTTTTCAACTATAGTACTGTATGTCTGTTCTTGTTAGTGGGTCAAAGGCCATTGGTGTGGGAGGAACATAAGGGTCTGCACCAGAACCTTAACCCCTCCCCCTCCATGAATTTATTTTTTCATTTTTTGATTGTCGCTATAATTTTTTCATTGATGCAGCCGTATGAGGGCTTGCTTTTGGCAGGACAGCCATAGTTTTTAATGGCACCATTTTGGGATACACATAACTTACAGATTAACTTTTATTAACTCTTTCTTGGGGGGATTGGAAAAACAGCACTGGCACTGACTTTTTGCGTTATAAATTTTGCGGTGTTCATTTTTCAGCATAAATAACATGATAGCTTTATTCTTTGGGTCTGTACGTATATATTTTTTTTAAGTTTTACTACTTTTCACAAAAAAAGAAAAATGTTTTTGCATCATGTCATCCCAAGACCCATAACTTTTTTATTTTTCGTTATATGGAGCTGTGTGGGGGCTTGATTTTTGCGGGACAACTTGTAGTTCTCATTTTTAGAATTTTTTTGGAAACCTAACACTTATCGGTCACTTTTAATTCTGATTTTCTAACATTTTTTTTTACCGAATTCAGGATAAGTTACATTATAATTGTGTGGTGCTGGTTTTTATAGACGCAGTGATAACACCTATGTGGAGGGGATTTCATTGTGTTTTGTTTTTTTCTCAATGGAAAAAAGGTGCATTCTTTAATAAAACTTTAGAAACTTTTTTAAACATTCTATTTCTCTAGACTGCTTATGGGCTTCAAAGAATTATACTGTTGGTGCTATACTGACAGTCAACAGTAGGCTGTGCCAGAGATTTGTGGCCTGCTTTCCAGAAGGTGAAAAGACAATTAAAACTTAACCTTTAATATAATCATGCCACACCCACTTTTTAGACCTGGCATATTTCTGTTTAATAAATGACCCCCTATATCTCCTAACCTCAATCGTGCAGCATCTGGTGCAGCATGTAGGTGAAGCCAAGGCTGGAACATTTAGCGTAACTCTGAATGCCCAGCATCTTGACCTTCATAGATTTCAGTATGACTTCTAATAACATAGGACGCTTTATGGAACATCAATGTAACCTGAGTGGGTGTGATTACAGCCCAGAGTGCATGACTATTCATGGCAAATGGAACCACCCTGATGATTATTCAGAGGTCATGAGCATACACGGTAGCATATTAATGTCAATGATTGAAGGCAATGAAGATTTGAAATGCTAGATATTTTCTCAACATTATGGTCACTTCCCGTCGTTGACACTTTTTAGTAGCTCATACAAAGTGCAGCATTCACAGTATTCAGCAGGGGGCAGTAATGAGAAAACTATACATTAATCCTTGAGTATAGAGAAAGATAAAGTGCTCCACGTGATATATAGCTGCTCACCATGATGCATGATGGGAGAAATATGTTTTGTAATGCCCATTTCACGATATCCATTGTGACTTGTCCTACCTGAAACAAGCAGATCAGGGACATCTGTCGAGGCTTTACCCTTGCATGTCCTTTAGCTACAGGGTCATATTGAGCATATACAGTAAATTAGCAGCTGGCTGAGTTTATATTCATTATATACTTAACAATGAAATTGTTAAGACTGCGGAAATTTTTATCAAGTAATTTGAAAAGCTGATTCGGCTTGAAGTAATGTCCCCAGAGGGAGTGTTGTTTACAGGGGATTGTCTGTTTTCTATAATTTCATTTAGTCGAATGCTGCAGAGAAAAAAAATGGACCATGCATGGAAGTTCTCTTTTCATTTTACATATTTGATATATTATTCACAACTCTTGATCAAGAAACAACTATTACTGTACAAGAAGGTGTATAGTGCATAGAGTTCACTAAATCCATTTAAGTTCAAGCTCTCAGCAAAGCCATGAAAAAAAATTGCAAAAAGTTTAGTTGCATCTAAAGGAAAACACAGAACTGCACCTGGCTGTTGCGCCAAAGACTTTCACGGTACACAATAACACTTCCGTCTAGTTGTGAAGTGCAGATATAGGTAAAGACCACGGCACTCGTGGTCTTTTACCTATATCTATGCTGATCATTACCACTGAGCACCGAAAGCTACATAAGGAGTGCCATCCACTACATATTATTGTAGTTGTGAAGTGCAACATGGGAAGCAGGGCCAAGGCTTTTCAATTCTTGAGGCATATTTTTTTTATAGGATGAGAAATTCTTGGCCAGCTCCCCATGTCCCAACCTGGGAATATTTTCTAACTTTCTGGAGAAATTAACAATGAAAATACCTTCAGGTCATTTTTGAATGTTGCCATCCACCAATTTGACCTATAAGGACTTTCATATCTGTTGTGTGGAATCGGCATCAAATTTTTTTTTTTTGTCATGTGTGTCCCTATTCTTAGGTTTGACAAACCTTTCCCAATAGACAAAAACTAAAAAAACTCATGACTTACAATGGGCGAAATGCTACCATCAGCCACAAACATTGTGATTCTGCAGCACTAAAGTCAAGAAAGCCACTTATTAGCTTCTGTAGAGCATGGATGAGACACTAGAACCAAGGTTTGGAATCAAACTTGGACAACAACTGAAGATCGTCTGCATGCTTCACCTGCACAACATCTGTAGAACATCTGCATGTTCTCCTAGTATGTTTCTGGATTTTTTATTGACTGCTGGTTTACTTCCACACTCCAAAAACACATGGTTATATGAGTAAGTAATACTTCTAATGTACGTGTGAGGGAAGTTAGATTCTAAACCCTAGTAGAACAGGACCTGATGTATAAATAAATGCTGTGTACAACTCTACAGGATATGATGCAATATAAATAAAAGGAAATAGGAAAATTATTTTTGAGAAATAAAAAAAAGCTATACAAGCATCGAAAGTGGCATTGAGTCCATAATATTGAACATATAGGGTTAAGAAACTCTGGACCTACAGCTTATTCCTTGAAATATTGTCCTAAGATATCTACTTCTCAATGAGTTATAGGACAATTGAACCATGTTTTTCATGTAGTCATTAGTGTTCAGCGAAGTTAAGCATTTGAAGCTGAATTCGGTCCCACGTTTAGGAAAACTTTGATTCGTGGTAACGATTCAGGTTTTCCTAAAATGCACGTGTTAGAAAGTGAAAGTAGGAAGCCCGGGAATGCAAGATCACCCATTGAAGAGAAATGTGACTCCATCTTGTCTTCTCTTACATGTACAGAATTGTTATAATATCTCACCTTGTTTCACATCTCCCCCGCTGTGAGTTAGGTTTCCTTATCTGTCCCAGGACAGATTCTGGGAATATCCTAGAACAAACGTTCTTGTCTCATTCAGGGTCATTCGGCACAACTGCGTACATTCTCATATGTGATGTATTACATACCATAAAAGGATGTTCCGGTAGTATCTGTGTGAGCACCAATGTTTATCTTTATGATTGGTTTAACGCTGTTGTTATGCAAACTTTTCTACTGCCTATATAAGGCCAAGCTATAGCATAATAAAGTTAGAGTGTTTCTCAGTAATACTTGTGTGTGTCTATTATTGCCAACTGAGAAACATCTCTCCTGACGTCAGTGTCTCTAACCAAGGTTGTCGTAGAGGTCCAGAAAGGTCCAAATCCTTTCACCCATTATGCCATGCAGCCAGCCAACCTGCAGGTAGCCATCCCCTTTGATGTCTTTATAAAACCCTCATCCCTGGCGGTCTCCGCCACCGTCCTGTGAGCTGAGCATAGGGAGAGACGTGGCAAGTGCTCATGCGCTAGGGACAGTCTTGCTGAAATAATCCTATGGCCATGTTTGATCCATCCACCATGTTCAGTATCTGGTTTTAACCTCTAATAATTTTAAAAGCAAAATACCATTAGGTTCATAATAGGGAGGGATCCAGGACCTTATGGAGGGATCCACGTGGGATTATGGTCATCCCTATTGTGTATTTCTCAATTTTATTGCTTTGAGGAAGGTTTTCCCACCTAAATGCTGTGTATCATCTCTGATACCATCACACAGAAGGACAGAAGCTTCTGCATACACTCTTCGGCTCCCCCGATCCCTGGTGGCATTAGTGCTGGTGTCAGCTCTTTAAAACAGAAGACACATGCCAGCAGGCACCATTTTTAAATGCCTGCCCGCCAACGTAAATTTAATGTCGGCGGTTCGAAAAGGGTTAACTTCCAAGCCTTCACACTGAGATTGGGCCAACAATAAACAACAAAAATTAGCATCAATGTTAGAAGTGTTATTACACTAGATGTCCCCCCTGAACACACAAGGTCAGAAATTACACAACAGGGACATATATCATCACAAATTACTGGTATAAAATACACTATCTAATGAACAACACAATGTCCTAACCCAGCTAATACACAATAATAGTATTGGTGCCCATATGGTTGATCCGAACTAGGGTTGGTGTTCCTGCTGCACTCCCGGTCTGTATGACACTCCAGCATTCCAGCTCTGTTATACTGATATATGATTATTTGGTTGCCTATTTAGTTGCAGTTAAAACATCAGATATTGTATCATTATATGTGTAAGATGTAGGTTCCTTTGTGGACCTGGATCCGTTCGGATCAACCATATGGGCACCAATACTATTTTTGGTATTAGCTGGGTTAGGACACTTTGTTGTTTATTAGATAGTGTATTTTATACCGGTAATTTGTGACGATATATGTCCCTGTTGTGTTATTTCTGACCTTGTGGGTTCAGGGGGAACATCTAGTGTAATAACACCTCTAACATTGCTGCTAATTTTTGTATATTTGCTTTATGTGTATTGTGAAATTTGTGTAATAAAATGTCATTATATTATATGTGTATCTTGATTTTGGTGTTTATTGATTTAATGTCACAAATATCCAAATATTATTGGTTGTTTAATTGGATTGGATTGGGCCACCAAGTGGAAAGAATATGATTAGGCAGAGTGGCCTGGGTATACTTTGGCGAATCGGTCCAATTAAAATTTTTCAAAACTTCGCTCATCTCTAGTAGTCATAGTAGACCTTTGAAAGACTCACCCCCTTTTGGTGACATTGCAGTGTTCATTACATTTTGTAGCCATAGCATTGCTCAGGTTGGTTTCAATGATTAGGAATAATGCCATTAAGTGGAAGCAATCAGCCTAATGAATCTAATTAGGCAAACTCATTGTTGAAGAAAGTCACTCATTAAATTAGAAAAACACTTCACCTTGATGGGACAATTGGCAGAAGAAACACATCAAATAGTCTTGCTTCAAATTTATCATTCTGAAAATGTTAAATACTTGTGATAACATTGTCATTAAGAAGGAGTAACCATGATTGATACAAAAAAATGGTATTTACCACCTTCCACATGTCCAGTATTGGTCAATGTTGTGGACTGTGTATTCAGTTATTATAAAACTATAATATTGAATAGTGTTTATAAGGTAAGGTTGTGCTCTTGAATTAATGGCCACTTCTGGAAGGACTGACCACATTTTGGCCTAATGGGGTTTTATGAAGGTCAGAACTCAGAAGTCTTAAGAGTAGACTTTTAACACTTTCAAGACTTAAAGACCAGCATTTTAGAATTTCATTGTGCTATTTCATTGTTGCTGTAAAACATTGATTCCTTTAGTATCTTTATACTTTTAAATCATTTTCCATCTCTAAAATTAAAGACTCACTGTACTTTCACACAAGTTCATTTAATTTAAAGGTAGTCTTTCACCTAATTTGAGCGTTTTAGACAGCTCAGATCAGGTTATAGACTCTTTGACCCTCTTCTGTGTCCCTCGTCCAGATCATGAAAAAAAAACACTTTTCAAACGTATGCAAATGAGCTTCTGAAGGTGCCCAGGGGCGGCGTTATTGGCCAATGTGTCCAGAAAAGCACACTTCTTTCAGCCCTCTGGACCACCCTTCTGTCCTATTACCTCCTCCGCCTCCAGCCAGCAAAAGTGACGAGCGGCACCAGAGGGCGGCAGGCCAGCTGTCTTTAGTTGGCTGGCGCATGCGCAATATGAAAAGCTGTTCCTCTGCCCATAATGTGCAGAGCAGTGCGCAGGTGTAGGCCAGTTCCCAGCCTTCTTCTCTTGCCATTCGTGACATCCGCCGGCTGGAGGCAGAGGAGGAGGTAATAATAGGACAGAAGGGCGGGCCAGAGGGCTGAAAGAGGTGTGTTTTTCTGGGCACATCGCCCAGTAACGCCGCCCCATGGGCACCTTCAGAAACTCATTTGCATACGTTTAAAAAGTGTTTTTTTCATGATCTGGACGAGAGACACAGAAAACAAAGGTACCATTGTAATGAGGGTCAAAGAGTCTATAACCTGATCTGAGCAGTCTAAAATGCTCAGATTAGGTGAAAGACTCCCTTTAATAGAGAATGGTGTAAATAGCAAATTTCTAAATAACTTCATAAACAAATATGCCTGCATCTACCTCAAAAAAGCTGTAAAGTTATACCCACTAGGGATCCCACCTTCTACCTAAGTTGCAGTCCATTGCCTGCTGTCAGGCAAGATCTGTCTCTAGTAACAGAGACACAGACAATGGTTCCCAGGAAATAGGGTTGTGTCAGAGCTAGCTGAGAGCTGAGCTTCTGAAGATCATAGGAATGTCCTGTTTGCCTGTAAGTCTAATTTGCCCTACCTTATCTGCTCTGTGAGTTCCAGAGCTGAAAGCAAACATAGTGGGAAGTAAGGGAAAGGACATCACAGCAGTATAGTGCTGGATTTCCCTGCTTATGAGAGATATGCATCTAGCTGTGCAGCTGAAGAGGGGAATAATTAGACTGAAAAACACATTAGGGAAGCCCAAAAAATCATGGTGGGAAATTTATCATGAGGGAAAAATTTTAAGTCAGTTTTGCTTGAATCTGTGTTGGAGTACTTTATGCCACATTTATCAAATGTCTCATGTTACTTAATACATTTGTCTTATCCTTTGGCCTCTTGCACACAAACGTATGTATTTTGCTGTCCGCAAAAAACGGATCCACAAACAATACAGATGATGTCCGTGTGCATTCCGTATTTTGCAGAACGGAACAGCTGGCCCCTAATAGAACAGTACTATCCTTGTCCGTAATGCGGACAATAATAGGACATGTTCAATTTTTTTGCGTAACGGAAATACGGACATACGGAAACGTAATGCAGAAGGAGTAACTTCCGTTTTTTTGCAGACCCATTGAAGTAAATGATTCCGCATACAGTCCGCAAAAAAAATGGAACGGAAACGGAAAGAAAATAAGTTTGTGTGCAAGAGGCCTTAGACCTAACACTTTTGTCTAGAGAAGCTACTTCAGTTTTTCTACTCCACCCTCCTCCTGGAGTGAGATTGTGATTTTTTTCTGAAAATCTCTTTCTGAACAATTCTTAAAAGACTTTTCAAGAATTCAATGGTAATCCCAACTCATAGGGAACCTGTCACTAGGGTTGAGTGAATCAAAATATCCAAAGTGGACTTTGATCCAAATTTCAGGGGAAATTTTATTTGCTAGGGAAGCCAAATTTCCTCGTGCTTCGTGGTAACAAATCAATTTTCCCTGAAATGGCAGTAAAAAATTTTTTTTTAGAAAACTAAAATTGTACTCACCTCATCTATTTGAGCACAAAGAGGTCGCTGCGGCCATCTTGATTGAAGATCCTGTGCTAAATCTAGTGTGCGGTGACATATGACATCACCACTCTGGCCAGAGAAATCGCTGTTTCTCGTCACTGCGTCCACTACTTACAAAGAAATGCGCTTCGTGACGAAGTAATTTGTCACAACGCAAAATACAGCCAAATCAAATTTTTTAACTCCTTAAGGACCCTCGCCATACATGTACGGCGCTGGTGGACGTGACTTAAGGACCAGCACTGTACATGCACGGTGGGCTGATCTGGGGGTGCAGAACCTGCACCCACCCGATCAGCGGCACGGACCAGACAGTCACTGACCCGATGGGGGAGTGGAGGGCACCCAAACCCTCTGCAAACCCTCTGCATGCCCCTGCTGCATAAGCTGACCGTGGCATGCAGAGGGTTCGCAGAGGGTTTGGGTGCCCTCCACTTCTCCATCGGGTCCCCGCGCTGCAGTGGTGGGGACCCGATGGCAGAGAAGGCAAGCCCGATGTCTACCATAGACATCGGAGCTTGCCTTCTACGGAAGACTGGGAGATCCAGCCCTTAGGCCTCTTTCACAAGGGCGTCCCGGGAAGCCCACGCGAGTGCGCACACAATTTCAGTCAGTTTTGACTGTGATTGCGTTGCGTTGTTCAGTTTTGCACGCACGTGATGAAAAACTGAATGTGGTACCCAGACCTGAACACAGACTTCTTTACTGAAGTTTGGGTTTGGGTTAGGTGTTCTGTAGATTTTATTATTTTCCCTTATAACATGGTTATAAGGGAAAATAATAGCATTCTTAATACAGAATACTTACTAAAATGTGGCTTGAGGGGTTAAAATAAAAAAATAATTTAAAATAGAGATACCATTTCAAAATTTCACTTTTTTGGCAGATTTACCATTTCAATAATTTTTTCCAGTTACAAAGCAAGGGTTAACAGCCAAACAAAACTCTATATTTATGGCTATGATTCTGTAGTTTACAGAAACACCCAATATGTGGTCGTAAACCGCTGCACGAGCACCCGGCAGGGCGCAGAAGGAAAGGAATGCCATACGGTTTTTGGAAGGCAGATTTTGCTGGACTGGTTTTTTGACACCATGTCCCATTTGAAGCCCCCCTGATGCACCACTAGAGTAGAAACTCCCAAAAAGTAACCCCATTTTAGAAACTACCGGATAGGGTGGCAGTTTTGTTGGTACTATTTTAGGGTACATATGATTTTTGGTTGCTCTATATTACACTTTTTGTGAGGCAAGGTAAAAAGAAATAGCTATTTTGGCACCGTTTTTATTTTTTGTTATTTACAACATTCATCTGACAGGTTAGATCATTAGATATTTTTATAGAGCCGGTCGATACAGACGTGGCGATACCTAATATGTATCCTTTTTTTAATTTATGTAAGTTTTACACAATAATATCATTTTTGAAACAAAAGAAAAATCATGTTTTAGTGTCTCCATATTCTGAGAGCCATAGTTTTTTTAGTTTTTAGGCAATTATCTTAGGTAGGGTCTCATTTTTTGCCAGATGAGATGACGGTTTGATTGGCACTATTTTGGGGTGCACATGACTTTTTGATCGCTTGCTATTACACTTTTTGTAATGTAAGGTGACAAAAAATTGTTTATTTAGCAGGGGTTTGAGGGGTGCTATTAAATACCACTAAATACTGATTAAGGGGTGCTATTGCTATATACCTTTTTCCACCAAAATCAGAACAGTTTAGTGTGCAGGTTTTTGAACTTTCTCACAGCTGCAGTCCCAAAAACAGGAGTAGGTCCGTGCTCCTATAAAATTAAAATAAAACGCAAGTATGGGTTCGCGCTAATTGTCTTCCCCTAGAGGAATGTTCAAAAGCAGTCACTCTCTTGGAGCCGTCTCTCCTTATTCCTGGCTTTTGACTTCCTCGATCCCTGAACCGAAATCTTTTCTTCCTTCAAAAAGACATAAATATAGTACAGACCCGCAAAATAGAACGGTTCACCGTGCTTTTATTGTACTTAAAAGACCATTTATTGCTGCGTCACATATAAAAAGTTTTTTTGTATCTCTGCCCACCTGCTTCTAGAAAATACTGATTGAGGGGTGTCATATACCTGTTTCCGCCAAATACTGATTGAGGGGTGCCATATACCTTCCTCCACAAAATACTGATTGAGGGGTGCTAATGCTATATACCTTCTTCCACAAATACTGCTCTTCTGTACGGACTTAGGCACAAAGTCATTTTGAAAATGACAGGCAGAGGAAGAGGCAGACAGTTCCGCAGGGATGGTAGGGGTCGGGCAGGTGCACCAGGCCGGAGCCTAAGTGGGAAGTTGGAGAAGGTGCGTGCGATAACTTCAAAGGGCGCACTAGAGTTGGTTGAGTGGCTCAGTCAGCCTTCCGCTTCTGCACCCTACTCTGTATCTGCATCCTCCTCACTCTCTACTGTGTGCACCGCCAAAGACACCACCACCAACACCACCACCATAGCCCCTCCACTCAAGTCAAAGGAATTATTTTCCCATCCATTCCCAGAACTTACCGATGAGGAAGAGGAGCTAGCAACAGCCGCCACACAGCGGTCTGACGACAGTACCCAGATCAGCCCAAGGAGGGTGGTCCCCGCTGTTGCTGCCTAATCTGAGATCTCTAATGTCAGTGGAGGTGAAGGTGACGATGATCACCAGTGATGGCCAGTTCGCAGTGTTCGCCAGCGAACACATGCGGGCTGCCATCTTTAATTAGGTTAGACTCACATGGCCCTTACCTGTGCCTGTGCCGCGAGCCGGTCTGAAATCAAATGCACTCACTGGGAGCAGGCAGTTCCGAGATAAGCCCGATAAAGGCCCCCGGCGGCTGCTCTCGGAACTGCCTGCTCCTGGTGAGCGCATTTTATTTCAGACCGGCTCGAGGCACAGGCACAGGTAAGGGCTTACCTGTGCATCGCCGACCGGGTGAGTCTAACCTTACTAAAGATGGCAGCCTGCATGTGTTTGCTGGTGAACACTATAAAATGGCCATCACTGATGATGACGTCTCGATAGACGTCACGTGGGTGCCCACAATAGAGGAAGAGGAGGGAGAGACGGAGCAGCAGATAGGGAGGAGAAGGAGGAGAAACAGGCAGAACTCGCAGTGCACAGGAGGCAAAAGGCAGACTGCAAGTGTATCTGGAGCGAGCCATCCACCATGCACGGTCACATCTTGCGCTCCCAGGACGCCGACACATGGCTCCACAGTGTTGGCTTTTTTTAAGGTGTCAGGAGCTGATAATAGTGTTGCCATCTGCAGTCTGTGCTGTCAACGCATAAGTCGCGGTAAGCCCAACACTCACATAGGGACGACCACCTTAAGAAGGCACCTGGCCTCCCATCACCGAGCCCAGTGGGAACAATGCCGTCAGAACCCACAAAGAGCCAAACTCCCGGCGCTCCATGTCCTGCCTCTTCTCCTTCTCCTCTCTCCTCCCATTTGTCCTCCACTACACCTTCCACTGTGCCATGGCCCAAATGTTCAAGCGTAAAAAAAAATGATGACCCTGGATAATCCTCTTGCCCAATGGCTGACTGCTGGCTTGTCGGAACTGCTAGCCCGCCAACTACTGCCATATAAATTGGTGGACTCGGAGGCCTTTAGAAAATTTGTGGCCATTGGCACACCGCAATGGAAGGTCCCCGGAATAAAATATTTCTCCCAGAAGGGCATCCCTGAACTACATGGCCACGTTTAGCAGCAAGTTAATATATCTCTGGCACACAGTGTCGGTGCCAAGATATATCTGACCACAGACACATGGTCTAGCAAACACGGGCAGGGAAAGTACATAACTTTTACTGCCCATTGGGTGAATCTTCTAAAGGCCGTCAAGCATGTAACCCATGGCACCCATGTGGATTTGGTGTTACCGCCACGAATTGCATGCAGGCCTGCCTCTTCCTCATCTTCTCCTACTCCGTCCTCTGTCTCCTCCTCGTCTGACTCCTTCTTTTCCGCTGCACCCCCCAAGCTCCCCAGAACCTAATCGACGTGTCAGATGAGACGTTGCCATGCTGTGCTGGAAGCCAAGAGCCACACCGGTCCTGCACATTTTTTTTTACGCTTGAACATTTGGGCCATGGCACAGTGGAAGGTGTAGTGGAGGACAAATGGGAGGAGAGAGGAGAAGGAGAAGAGGCAGGACATGGAGCGCCGGGAGTGTGGCTCTTTGTGGGTTCTGACGGCATTGCTCCCACTGGGCTGCGGCAGCACAGGTTCTGGGGAGCTTGTTTCTTTTTCACTGCACCAGTGGCTGCTCATGCGTGACGCATGCAGACTTCTGCGGCCATTTGATAAGATCACCAAACTGTGACATCGTACGCCTTCTTTCTGGAGCATGCATTGCGTCGTGTCATTGATCAAGCCGTCGAGGAGCAGGAGCTGGAAGATGAGGAAGTCGCAATGCTGAATGAATTTCCAGGGGGGTGCTACTCCATCTGAGACAAGTCAGCAGGAGTCTGAAGAGGAGTCATAGGAGGATGTGGCTGGGGGGTGGAGGAAAAGGAGGAGCAAGAAGAGCAGGCTTTAAACTTTTCGGGGATCCCTGGTGTTGTCCGTGGCTGGGGGGAGGAGACCGAGGACAACATTCTCCTGGACGATGAGCAGGAGCCAGGGCGCTCCACCACTTCCAATTTAGTGCAAATGGGGGCCTTCATGCTCCAGTGTTTGAAGAGGGACCCTCGTATAAAAAGCATAAAGGTCAAGGACCTGTACTGGGTGGCAACGTACTAAAACCCCCGGTACAAACACAAAACGGCGGACATGCTAACAGCTTCACAGAGGGCTGTCAGAATGCAGCATTTCCAGGCCTTTCTGTGAGAGATGTTGCATTCTGCTGTTGCAGGCACTGGCAGAGTAATTTCAACCCACAGAGAAACAGATGCGGGTACCAATCCTACCGCGCCTGCAAAAAGAGGGCGGTTTGAAGACGTGTTGGTCACTTCGGATATGAGATCATTCTTGCAGCCAACCCATCAACAGCCGCCCTCCTGATCCAGCCTTAGGGAACGCCTAGACCGACAGGTGTCTGACTACATCAGGTTAACGGCCAATGTGGACGATCTGAGAAGCGAGAAACCCTTTGAATACTGGGTGTTCAGGCTTGACCTGTGGCTAGAGCTGGCACAATTTGTCATGGAACTCTTGGCTTGCCCCTCGTCGAATGTCCTGTCCGAAAGGACGTTCAGCGCAGCAGGGGGGATTGTGACCGATAAGCGCACTCGCCTAGCTCACAACAGTGTGGACTACCTAACATTTTTAAAAATGAATAAGGCATGGATCTTGGAGGAATTCAACACCTGTGATAACCACGTGTAATTGAATTTCCTCATGACAGCCCACACATATCCGCCACTAACCAGAACAAAATATGGTCCTTGCCTTATGTATATACAGTGGCATAAAAGGCCTTTTATGTCAGGTGAATGCCTAATTTTTGGGGCCTGTACTGGCCGACAGTTACATATTTATCCTGTGACCACCTAATGCACCTCAAGCGACAGAATCCAAAGTTCTTTGCTGTTAGGTGAATGCCTATTGACTAATTTTTGGGGCCTGTACTGGCCGACAGTTAAATTTTTATCCTGTGACCGCCTAATATACCTCCAGCCACAGAATCCAAAGTTCTTTGCTGTCAGATGAATACATATTGGCTAATTTTTGGGGCCTGTACTGGCCAACAGTAACATTTTTATCCTGTGACAGCCTAATGTACCTCGGGCCACAGAATCCAAAGTTCTTTGCTGACAGGTGAATGGCTATTGCCTAATTTTTGGGGCCTATATGGCCGACAGTTACATTTTTTATCTCTAGCCACATAATCACACCCCTGTCTCACACCTCTGCCTCTCATTATGGTGGCGTATGAACAGCATTCAGGATAAGGACCTTCTAATGTCACAGGGTCATGTGATTGTTCCCCCCACCCCGTACTGTGCCCCTCACAGGTATTTGTTCACACCATGAAAAGTTCACAGAACAAAAACCTTCACCTGGTTTGCATTTTCTCCACCTCTAGTCCACAGCAGGCTGTAATGGCCTGTTTCTCAGCATGCGGCTCCCAGCCCTTTTGCACGGCACAAGTTTTCAGATCCCAAAACACACAGGGACTGACAGCGCTCCACTGTCAGAGAGGAGTAATCCTGTCACGACGGTGTCAAGAGCCACGTCTGACTCCGTTATACCCGGGGTCAGGAAGTCGCAGCGGGTGGCTGCGCGTTCGATGTACAAAGACAGTGCTGTTTCGTAATGGTAGCTTTCTGGGTTTGCCTTGCAATCCTTTTTGGCTCATTCAGGGATCCGTAGCTTCTCCTCCTCAGCAGTTTCTTGTCCAGCAATCCCAACCTCCTTATATTCCCATCTCCCACTTCTCTGGTTGCCAGATATAGAGCTTCCTGCCTGGACTTCTATACTGACCCACTGGAGCTGAGTAGCTGAGAGCCCTGGTTGTTGTTCCAGAGTGTTACCCTCCGGATCCCTGTTGGGCCTTGGTGGTCTGCTGTTGTCGCCCACCTGGGATGATATGTTTGTCTGTATTGTCTGTCCTCTCCTTGGTGTTTTCCTCTTAGTGTCAGTGGTGCGGACTAGTGATCCCACCGCCCTGTTCACTACACAGGGCTCATCTTAGGGAAAGCCAGGGTTTAGGCACGTAATCGGCGTACGGGTGAGGAACCCGTCTAGGGACGTCAGGGCAGTCAGGTGCCAGCCGCAAGGTGAGTCAGGGGTCACCACCTTTCCCTCTCCCTTGGACAGGGCCTTCCCATTTCCCTCCCTTTGCGTGACGCGGGTCATTACAAATCCACATACAGCTGAGACTGCTGAGACTGCTGGCTGGGTTTTATATAGACCAGTAAATACCCGGCCTGTAGCGTTGGGAGCAGCCACCCACCCAGCACTTTGTCTACTCCCAGTAAGAGTCGGCCTGGATCAGCTTACAGCCAAACTAAAATAGCAACGTTTCAACCAGCACTAGCTGCCGCTGACACTTGAAAATACCGGCTCTTACTTTACTGAGGCCAGGAATCTCGGTGACACATACCTTCTGTCAACGACGGACCCTTGCGCCTTCCATACCCTTGCGCCTTCCATACCCTTTTATCCGCTCACGGTATGGCGGTATTATCTGGTCACTGTACAGAGGTGTTATCCGGTCAATGTATGGCGGTGGTATACAATAACTGGATGGCCATAACTGTATCCCTTTGCCTGCCCACACCATCCTTTTTTAGACCTGGCATGAGAAGGAAAAATATGCTGATTGCGGTGCTAAGGACCTTTGCTCCACAATCTGTATCAGAAATACGCCTAACATAGATGTATTTCTATATAATAAATGACCACCTAATTGTATTATTATTCGGGGGTAGGGCTAACATCTATAATTATATAGATTCTAGTGTATTATACTGGGCCCTGTATTTCCCAGTAGAAAATGATCCTTGGGAAACAGAGTTCTCATCCCTGACCACCAGGACCAGGTAGCGCTCTGTCAGTATATGGCGGCCTCCCCTCTCCGCCACGCTGCTCCGCTGTGTATTTGTGCTTATTCTGACACTAGTGCTGGGTTCGCCTCCTATTTTTGCCATCCATTTAATGCATACCAAAAATGTATGCGGTAACAGATGCCTCAGACTGATGCCGTACAGTGGCGTCCGTTCACCTTACAGTTCCATGGTAGAAAAAAAATTTACATTAACGTATTAATTTTTTTAATGGACTCTGCAGGATACAAAAATGTGGAGTGCTGCACATTTGTATACATCAAACCGATAGGAAATAAAAAATTTCTAGGCTCCAGCAGGGCACATTTTTGAGAGTTTCCCTTTAAGACGCATAAAAATGGTCCCTGATTAAAATACATATTTTTTGTGGGAATTTTTGCCAATGATCCCTCTCTGGTATGTCACTGTCCATGTTGTGGGACTATTTGTGCACTTCTAGTAAGTGTTTGCTGGCTGCAAATATGACCTGAAGGTTTTTCAGGTTCGCCTGCCATTACAGTGAATGGGGCCTGCCTCGAACGCGCGGTTCGCGAACATTTGATCGCAAATCGTCCCGGCTGCTGTTCGTCCATCACTAGCGATGACGTCTTGCGGCCTGTAGCCTACGAGAGTGAACAGCGGGGTCGCACTAATGAACCATATTTGGTGCAGCAACTACTTTCAGGGCAAGGGGAAGCTTACCCCGACACAGGCCCATCTGGCAATTGCCAGAATTTCCAGATTGAGAGTCCAACCCTGAGGATTTGTCTGTTGTTTCTTACCATGTAGATGCATAGTTTTGCGCAGGTGTTGTGTAAACAAAACAATAGGAAATTTTTAACCAAGATCTACAGTATCACAAAGTTACTTCATATCTCATTTTAGATGCTTTGACACAATAAAAAAAAAATATTGTGAAGCCTTTAACTGCATCATCTACATGTATAATGTTCTTTGCTAAGGAGAATAAAAGTTGAGAGTGGTGAGACATAGGGAGGCCCAAGATGGTGATGAGAGAGGTATTGACAGTTTCCATTTCCACTGATGGAGTGAAGATGGGGCTGATTTCTGAGTGAGACACCATAATCGTTACGATAAATTTAATGTTTATATGTTGTTTGCATCGTATGACTTTGTCTTTAGCACAGTACGAGCTATAATGAATGTTCTTGATGTTTGCAGCATAGTGCTCTTATACACTCCGAGTGTCTCATTAGAAAGAGGTTTTAGGATTTACAAGTCATTCTTCTTACGAAATTAGACAGTTACTGCTTTTAATCATTTGTCTTGTTGCTGGCGCTGTCAGATTAATTGAGTGTTCGTTGACTTAATCTCAGCTCATTTGCCAGTGTGAAAAGCGGGGCTATATTATTGTTGGATGCTGGAGTGAAAAGTTTGCAGATGGATGACTGAAGTTTTATTGTCTTTTTTGAAACGTCAAAAAATGTTATTTGCTTAAAGTGAAGTCTTGTTGAAAGTCATCAAATTCAGAGAACTGGATGATCTTCAAGAACATTTCCAGACCCATATAACCTACAAGGTCTTGAGAGTCAAGCCTGGTAAAGGATTCTGCAATTATTCTAAAGAGGTCAGTGAGGAAGAATTCAATGTTAGCATGGATGGAAGTTGGCTTGGTCCAGAACACACTTTCTATAATGTGCTAAAAAAAGTGAAGAGCAGCCAACACTTTGCCTGTTCTCCATAGATAACCTCTTTCAGTGTGCAGTCATATCTGCTATTGCCACAGCCAGACAGCTGAGAAGCTCTGACAGGAGCCTTTCAGATCCTCCTCCTTGAATTTCTTTGTTTTGGTTGAGTTCCTCATCTTGTTAGTCTATCTCAGCTGTCATGCAGTTGGACTGATTGCTGCCCTTTAAGTTCCTCCCCAGAATGCAGTAGTGTGCGGCTTATACAACTTCCTGGAGTGTGTGTGCATGCTGTTCCTAGTTCTCAGTCCACAGTCCCCAGTCGTCTGCAAGATAAGTGCTGTTTATGTATTTATGATTTTCTGTTTTCTGGATCCAGGTGACCCTGACTCCCTCCGTGTCTGTGTAGGGAGCCGGTGGTCGTATCCCCTCACTATTGTAGGGTCTTCAGGTGTAAGATAGTCGAGGTACGTGGATATGCGCCCATCCACCTTTGGGGTGGTCGCATAGGCTGAGCAATAAGGGAGAGCGGCAGGTCTCATGCAGGGGTCTCCCTTTTGTTCCTTAGTTGTGGATCCAGTGAGTCATTGTTTATATTGTATTGTCTTGTTTCCTGTACACCATCCGTGACAGCTATTAGCTGATTGCTGTGTCTGAATCCTGGCACTTCTGATTTGCTGGGGCTGATGGTAGTTGAACACACCACGATTAGTCACAGCCATCTAGAGTTTTCCCATATGGTGGCCATACAAATTGATAGCTCAAGTCCACCATAGTGTGAGCCTCTCTTACAGAATGAATCTCAATTCTAGCTAATAGAGGAGGGTCCATATGCTCTTATATCACATATAAAGAAGGTTTACAGTAAGGTCCATAAGGACTGTATAAATAGTCTTATCCTATCAGTCTAGTCTAGGGAAAGGAAGGTGTCCAAGCTGAGAAACAACCAGGTGTTGACAATGTTTAGATTTTGCTAATTCCACTCTCGTGGAAATTAGAAATGGCATAGTGATTTTGTAGAAACTTTGCATCAACTACATCTTCTACGTCAAGGCTTGGTATAGAGTGAATTTTTAATACCAATCCGAATTTAGCTATGTACCACTATTATTTTTGTGTACACCCCTGGTTATGATTATCCCCCAACTCAATCCAACTAAAATCCAAACCTGCTCATATACGTACTTGTAAAAGGTAACTTGTTTCTCATGGCTTATGGACAAAGTCCGTCGATATCCCTCCAGGTCATAATGTCAGGTCTCAGCTTCTCACAAATCATCATTTTCTATAAGGGGATTACAAACTCCACAAAACTGTTTTTTTATACTTAATCCATTTCTGAAGGATTTATATTTTTTTGTTAAATCCTTTGTGATAAAGGTCATCCTTCATGTTACGCTATCAATCATTACCAGATCTTTGGTGCTCAACCTACATCAGGTTTGAGAGGTCATACTGCAGAATGTCCAATTTCTGTGAATTTTGAAAACTGGATAACTCCCAGATAAGAGGAACTATAAAGGATCCCTCTAGAAAAATCAGATATATCTAGTGCAGGGTGTGAAACAGCTCTTATTGCATGAACACTGTTATTTTGCTGTTTGGCCACAAGAGGCCGCTGTTTCCCCACACAGCTAAACAGACTGCTCAGATTTAAATATTCATAGGAGGTGGAGCTGTGTGTCTAGAGGAAAGAAGCTGGTGTCCATCTTAGTTGCAGACTGGAAAAGTGTGTGAGAGAAGAAATCCATTAACATCCTAGCGTGGAATCACCCTTTTGCGACCAGGACTACAGCCAAGTGAAGCTGATCGTGTCATAAACCCGGATCCCGTCCAGGAGAAGGAGTACAGCTGCCAGGATCGCTGATAAGAGCTGAAGAGCAAAGCAACAGACCCTGCGGTACCGCACGTATGGGCACCATATGCCTCGCCATACCTGTTATTACCCTGAAGAACAGGAACAATCGTATGTGTGTGAAATACAGGCTAGCCTGCGGTGCGACACAGCAGCTTACAATCTTACCGGCCTATACAGTGATTTCCCCCTCCCTTTTTCCCAAAACTGGTAATGTGGCACGTGCCTAATATATATATCACTCCCGATAAACATGCAGGGGTATCTGTAGATTATGGTGAAGTCTGGAGCAAACTAAAACTTTAACTGAAAAGTCTTTGTGATAAACAAGCAGCAGATGCCGCGTTCATCACTGAGGGTTAATCGGTAAAAAAAAAATTATTTGAACGCAAAGAGGCCGCTGTGGCCAGCGTGACATTTTATGCAGTGCGTGATGATATCATCACGCTGGCCTGTGTGATGACATCATACATCACCGTGCATGACATTTTGTGCGGGATCTTCAATTAAGATGGCCACGGTGGCCTCTTCTTGCTCAAATGGGCAAAATTAATTAGTTACCACAAAGCATGAGGAAATTCACGGAGAATCAAATTTTCCTTGACATTTGGATCAAAGTCCACTTCCGATACTTTGATTCGCTCAACACTATTCCAGATGATACCACACCAAAACTTTGTGTGGCAATATTATGTCACTGTCCCATGAGTCTGTGCCTATTTTAATAAAGTAGCAAGAAATGTATTAGTCCTGAATTTTGGTCTTGTTTAGATCAAAACAGGTCATTTACTTGAGGGCATATATTAGCCTTGATAAAGACATAGGGGGTCATTTACGAACAGATATACGCCACCATCTGCGACTTTTTCCACTTTTTTACGTCGCTCAAGCCAGGTCTAAAAAAGGAGACATGGCATAGGCGGAAAAGGGTATGGGCCGACAGGCCTGTCTCCTTTATCATTTTCTACGCCTGTTTTAGGCATAGAAAATTGTCTAAATCTTTGTCAGCAAGGGAGCTGGCGTAGATCTAGACAAGTGTAAAGTCCGCCTAAGTTATTGTGACAGTCCATCTTGGAAGCTCACCTTGCCAGGGGTGAAGGGTAGGGGGGAATAGTCAGTCTATTACGCACAAGGAGGACTCAGGAGACAGAAGTGCATTTAAACTGGCGTCCGGCCAGTTTTATTTCCACAGGTTGCATAAAACAAAATCATAAACACAACACCTAGCCTTGCTCAGGCTCTAACTAAACAGTAGGTCCCTCTCTAGGACGTGGCTGAGCTAGCCTCAGTCCACCCAAAATAGACACACAGTCTGAACAGCAACCTGTGATACTTGTGGTTTTCCTTGCTCTGGACCTTCAGGGTCTCTCAGAGAAATAAGTTCTGAGCAAGTGTGCTACCAGCCTAGTTATCTAGCAACTCGCCAGGTGGAGCTCATCAGGACCCAGGCTTAGGTTTTTAACCCTTTCCTAAATAGCTTTCCTCAGCATATGTTAGGAACCTGGGAGACACATATACACCCTCAATTACTTCACCCTGTGAGACACCACATCTACATAACTTAGACAGATGCACCACCAACACATCGTCTAAATTGCCGTTCATAAATCTCCCCCACAGTTTTTTTAAATAACAATTCTAGAGATTTTATTATAGAGTTATAGACTCTCTAGCACAGACTTAGGCCTCTTTCAGACGACCGTATGGCTTTTTCAGTGTTTTGCGGTCCGTTTTAAACGGATCCTTTGTTCCGTTTTTTGTTTCCGTTGTGTTTCCGTTTCTGTTCCGTTTTTCCGTTCCGTTTTTCTGTATGGCAAATACAGTATACAGTAATTTCATAGAAAAAATTGGGCTGGGCATAACATTTTAAATAGATGGTTCCGCAAAAAACGGAACGGATACGGAAGACATACGGATGCATTTCCGTATGCATTCCGTTTTTTTGCGGACCCATAGACTTTAATGGAGCAACGGAACGTGATTTGCGGCCAAATATAGGACATGTTCTATCTTTAAACGGAACGGAAAAACGGAAATACGGAAACGGAATGCATACGGAACACATTCCGTTTTTTTGCGGAACCATTGAAATGAATGGTTCCATATACGGACCGTATACGGACCGCAAAAAACGGCCCGCAAAACGGAAAAAAAAAACGGCCGTGTGAAAGAGGCCTTACTATGGTTTATGTACAAATCATTGGAAATTCCCCTTTAACTTTTGCTGTTATTTGCATACTCATTACCATTAATGATGCTTCAGTATAATTACCAGTGAATGCATTAGTAATGTTTTTTTTTTTCAGCATCGATTTATAGGTTACTTCAAGGTCATGATAGTAACCTGAGGCTGAACCCCTCGGGTCACCCACGTCACAGCAGCGTATGTTATTAACCATTAACATTCAGAAATAAATATTTTCTTCTACTCCGAGCAAATCACAGCGGAAAAGTAAATGTGTCATTACCCAGTCAGGCTCAACATAAAGCGATGCGGGAAGAATCCCGACCTCTACAGATTCACACATATAATAGGATAGCCAATAGCTCTGCAATTAAAACAAATGGCGATTATGCTGCATTTCCCTTCATGCAAATTAAGGAGAGGATGAAAGAAGCCATCAGATTAAACAACTGCCTGCAAGGCAGTGCGCATGGATCGGGTCCAGCAAAGAAAATTGGAAATAGTAATGTATTCCCCTCCTGACAATAAAAGGGGAGGAAAACACAACTCTGATCTGAAGATCCCTGCAGGACAAAGACGTTAAAAAAAAACGTTTTCTTCTACTTAAATATCATCATCCACTACTCGGCTGCTGGAAAGGGGACTTGTGTTATGTTTATATGTAGCATACATCTTGGCCAACATAGATAGTAACTGGGTATCTGAATAACATTTCGAAGAGTTGTACAAATGTAGAAAGGTAAGAGAGTAACTATCAAATAAACTTAAATATGGATTATTCACATATAATCACTCACATGAATCTAGAAATTGTATTTTAGTGATCTGGATAAGTTAAAACTTAGCTTTTAATATAGCTCTTATAAGATAAATGAGATTTTGTTCCTCAAAATGAAAGGTAAGAGGTAGGTAGTCGTAGATTGCTCACAGTGTCCTATGATATAGCAGGACTTATACTGAGGGCAATACTATAATGTCCACAAAGGCAAGAAGTGAGTTGGCTGATGCATTCCAAGCATGATGTTTTCAGGTCTAGACAATTAGGGTGGTGCACATCAGTATTCAAGCCACAGGTGGTCGGATTTGGCACATATAAGTGCCAATATCCGACACATCAGGTGGACATATGACAAATAAGAGAGTAACTAACCAGAGATATCTAGAAATGGACATATGCTATCCCTATTAAGGGCTCACTCGCATTGGAAGGCTACATACATGGAACCTTCACAGAAAATGCACAAAGCCCATAAAGCTCTGTTTACTGCTGTACAAACTCTGTTAGGTGTTGTATTGCGTGTGATGCTGGTGGTCTATGTTCTCTGGCATTGCCCTTCTCCCAGCAGGTACGGCCACCAGGGTAGTCACAGCCATCCCCACCTCCTTCCTCCTGCTCTGGCTGGTCCACTCTCTTATAGGGCCCACTCTCAGCTCATAAAGGGCCAGCGCACGCACAGACCAATCATTCCCAAACCTATGACAGTGTTTCCTAGGATTTATAAGACACCTTCCCCTTTTGTAAGGTGCCTGAGCAAAAGTTTTCTCGCTTGTCTAGTTTTTGAAAAGGTATGCTGCTATTGTGTCTTCTGAGCTCCCATGCCTGATAACCATATTAACCCTGTGTAGCCTGTCCTGACCTCAGCCTAATCACTATACTGACCCTGTACCTCCTATTTGACCCCAGCCTGATCAGCCTGACTGACCCAGTGCTGCCTGTCCTGACCTCAGCCTGATGACCATACTGACCCTGCACCGCCTGATTGATCCCAGCCTGATTCACCTTATTGACCTTGTTCTGAACTACAGTATTGCCTGTATTAACATATTGCACAAACTCTGCCTGTTTCCTTGGTGCTATGCACGGATGTCTCTTGACCAGCCTGGGTCTGCAGCCTATGATGGAGACTACTCTTAAAGGTAGTGGCCTGGTAGCCACAGCAACAAAGTCTAGATCCCTGTATGGGGGCTAAAGGGTAAATACCAGAGGACCTCTTTGAAAAAGCCCTCAGGAGTAGCCCTACGTCAAATCTGTTCAGTGGATCCTCATCCTTGCATTTAATTCATCTACCAGCAATGCTATTAGGGAAGAATCCAATGGAGCATGGCACCATTTTTTTGTAGAAATCTAAAAAAGAAATGACTCAGAATAACTTTTACAGCAGACAAAACTGTACCAGAAAGGCATCATGCCTCTTCTAAGGCAGGGTTTTACACATAACAGAGCAGTAATATGGCTGTTGGCCACATTAAACATGTTGAGGAGGACCTTTCACCACTTATGACATACCTGTTTTAATAGCTGTAGAGAGGGTGTTAACCAGTTGGGGTGTGTACTTGCACAGACTCACTGTATCCAATCAGTGCTGCCATTTTCAGGATGTGCAGGTACTCTCCCCCAACTTGTTACCTCCCCATAAGAATAGATGTTCCACAACTGTTATTACATGGGGAATGCATGAAGCTATTAAAACAGGCATGTCCGGAGTGCTGAAATGTCCTCTTTAACCTCTTTAGGACACATGACGTACCGGTACAGCATGTTGTCCTGGTACTTAAGGACACATGACGTACCGGTACGTCATGTATAGTTCCGATCACCGCCACCCGGCGGGCAGTGGTTGGAACCCGGTGCCTGCTCAAATCATTGAGCAGGCACCTTGGCTAAATGTGCGGGGGGGGGTGCGGTTTGCGGCTTTTACCTGCGGTTTGCAGCGACGATCGGCGGTGCAATCGGGTCCCCAAGCGGCTGTAGGGGGGACCTGATGGCATGGAAAGCAGCGCGAGGCCTAAGGAAGGCATCGTGCTGCCTTCCGGTGACGAGCCTGTGAGATCCAGCCCTTTGGATCTCACAGGCCGGAAGCTGTATGAGTAATACACACAGTATTACTCATACAGCCAATGCATTCCAATACAGAAGTATTGGAATGCATTGAAAAGGGATTAGACCGCCAAAAGTTCAAGTCCCAAAGTGGTACAAAAAATAAAGTGAAAAAAAAAGTTGAAAAAATAACGTTTTCCCCCCCAAAAATTAAAAGTTTCAAGTAAAAATAAACAAAATCTTTATTTTCCCCAAATAAAGTTAATATTTTTTTTTTAAATAGAGGGGAAAAAAATATATACATATTAGGTATCACCGTGTCCGTATCGACCGTCTTTATAAACATATCACATGACCTAACCCCTCAGAAGAACACCGTAAAAAAATAAAAACTGTGCTAAATAAACCATTTTTTTGTCACCTTACATCACAAAAAGTACAACAGCAAGCGATCAAAAAGGTGTTTGCCCACCAAAATACTACCAATCTAACCGTCACCTCATCCCGCCAAAAATGAGCCCAAAAAATAAAAAAACTATGGCTCAGAATATGGAGACAATAAAACATCTTATTTTTTTTTGTTTCAAAAAAGATATTATTGTGTAAAACTTACATAAATAAAAAAAAGTATACATATTAGGTATCGCTGCATCCGTATTGATCGGCTCTATAAAAATATCACATGACCTAACCCCTCAGATGAACACCGTAAAAAAATGTAAAATAAAAACTGTGCTAAATAAACCATTTTTTGTCACCTTACATCATTGTGTAAAACTTACATAAATAAAAAAAAGTATACATATTAGGTATCGCATCGTCCGTAATAACTTGCTCTATAAAAATATCACATGACCTAACCCTTCAAGTAAATACCGTGAAAAAATAAAAATAAAAACGGTGTAAAAAAAGCCATTTTTTGTCACCTTACATCACAAAAAGTGTAATAGCAAGCGATCAAAAAGTCACACGCACGCCAAAATAGTGCCAATAAAACTGTCATCTCATCCCGCAAAAAATCATACCCTACCCAAGGTAATCACCCAAAAACTGAAAATATTATGGCTCTCAAACTATGGAAACACTAAAACATGATTTTTTTTGTTAAAAAAAAGAAATAATTGTGTAAAACTTACATAAATAAAAAAAAAGTAGACATATTAGGTATCGCCGCGTCCGTGACAACCTGGTCTATAAAAATACCACATGATCTAACCTGTCAGATGAATGTTGTAAATAACAAAAAATAAAAACGGTGCCAAAACAGCTATTTCTTGTTACCTTGCCTCACAAAAAGTGTAATATAGAGCAACCAAAAATCATATGTACCCTAAACTAGTACCAACAAAACTTCCACCCTATCCCGTAGTTTCTAAAATGGGGTCACTTTTTTGAAGTTTCTACTCTAGGGGTGCATCAGAGGGGCTTCAAATGGGACATGGTGTCAAAAAAAACAGTCCAGCAAAATCTGCCTTCCAAAAACCGTATGGCATTCCTTTCCTTCTGCGCCCTGCCGTGTGCCCGTACAGCAGTTTACGACCACATATGGGGTATTTCTGTAAACTACAGAATCAGGGCCATAAATATTGAGTTTTGTTTGGCTGTTAACCCTTGATTTGTTACTGGAAAAAATGGATTAAAATGGAAAACTTGCCAAAACATTAAAATTCTGAAATTTCATCTTCATTTGCCAATAACTCTTGTGGAACACCTAAAGGGTTAACACAGTTTGTAAAATCAGTTTTGAATACCTTGAGGGGTGTAGTTTCTTAGATAGGGTCACTTTTTTGGAGTTTCTACTCTAGGGGTGCATCAGGGGGGCTTCAAATGTGACTTGGTGTCAAAAAAACCAGTCCAGCAAAACCTGCCTTCCAAAAACCATATGGCATTCCTTTCCTTCTGCGCCCTGCCGTGTGCCCGTACAGCGGTTTATGACCACATATGGGGTGTTTCTGTAAACTACAGAATCAGAGCCATAAATATTGAGTTTGGTTTGGCTGTTAAAAGTAAAAAAAATATTAAAATGGAAAACCTGCCATAAAAGTGAAATTTTGAAATTGTATCTCTATTTTCCATTAATTCTTGTGGAACACCTAAAGGGTTAACAAAGTTTGTAAAATCAGTTTTGAATACCTTGAGGGGTGTAGTTTCTAGAATGGGGTCATTTTTGGGTGGTTTCTATTATGTAAGCCTCGCAAAGTAACTTCAGTCGTGAACTGGTCCCTAAAAATTGGGTTTTTGAACATTTCTGAAAAATTTCAAGATTTGCTTCTAAACTTCTAAGCCTTGTAACAGCCCCAAAAAATAAAATATCATTCCCAAAATGATCCAAACATGAAGTAGACATATGGGGAATGTAAACTAATTAACTATTTTTGGAGGTATTACTATGTATTATAAAAGTAGAGAAATTGAAACTTGGAAATTTGCTATTTTTTACAAATTTGGTATTTTTTTATAAATAAAAATTATTTTTTTGACTTCATTTTACCAGTGTCATGAAGTACAATATGTGACGAAAAAACTATCTCAGAAAGCGTTTTAAAGTTATCACCAAAGTGACACTGGTCAGATTTGCAAAAAATGGCCTGGTCCTTAAGGTGAAATAAGGCTGTGTCCTTAAGGGGTTAAGTGCAAAGTTAATGTCTGCTATATCACCTCACCTCATCCTCTTGTTTGCCCAGCCGGCATTGTCTTCTTTCTTCATCTTTCAGGACCTGCAAAAGGACCTTTGATGATGTAATCAACATGGTGAGCTCAGTGACGTCAGCGCAGGTCCTGCTGAATGAAGAGGGAAGATTCCTTCTTCATTCAGCAGGACCTGCGCTGACGTCACCGCGCTCACCACATGTGAGCACGATTACGTCATCAAAGGTCCTTTTGTAGGTCCTGAAAGAAGAAGAAAGAACACGATGACGGCTGCGCGAACAAGAGGATGAGGTGAGTTCATTTTGTTTTATTTTTTAACGCCCCAAGCCACATTTTAGTAAGCATTCTGTATTAAGAATGCTATTATTTTTCTTTATAACCATGTTACAAGTGAAAATAATAAAATGAATAGAACACCTAACCCAAACCCAAACTTCAGTGAAGAAGTCCGGGTTCGGGTCTGGGTACCACATTCGCGCGGAAAAACTGAACATCGGAACGCAATCGCAGTCAAAACTGACTGCAATTGCGTTTCTACTCGCGCAGTTTTCCCGCAATGCACACGCAACGCATCTGGAGCAAATCCAAGATGCCCGTGTGAAAGGAACCTTAAAGGAGTTTTCTGGAACAAAAATTCTCAGGGGGCTGGATGAAAAAATAACAAAAAACAACAACAAAACCTTGTGAAAGTGACCTGGTTCCAGCGCCACAGCTCCCATACCCACCAGACCGGATGTGTGATGTGCTGTCTGCATGCACAGGACCACTCCCAGCCAATCAATGGTCTCAGTGGTGACGTATGTGAGAATTATTTTTGTTTAGTCTTGAATTACCCCTGTAAGTCCTCCAACAAGTTGATCTCAGGGTGTCCTGCTGCTGAGATCTACAGCAATCACTTGTGATGTGTGGGAGAACATGGCAAGAGTTTCCTTGCAGCGTCACCACAGGTGATATGAAGCATTGCACAGTTTCTGCTTAACGCTGTGAGACACGTCCATGTATCCGCTCTCTTCTATAGCTAATAGACGAAGATCCTGAACGTGCCCTAATGAAGATTGTGTATTCCAAGATAACTGAACTCCATTAAAAAATAAATACATCTTTCCGTCGGCCCCGGTGAATATAAGGAGCACCTATGAGAGTTCTTTAAAGTTGACTACGCAGTCGGGAAATCAGTGACGCTCTGAATCTTCCATTTGTAGTCAGTCCCTGAGGCACCGGTGGGTTACAGCTCCTGCAATAGAAGGCTGAGCAGGTCCCATATAACGCAGGGTAATGAAAAGCAGCTCGCACACAACCCTGACAGTACGGAAATTAGAAAATCTGCACATTGGAAGAATGCAGATCTGTCCTGAGGGGAAGAGACACAATCATGTTATAGACTCGCTGGAGTGAAAGGGTAAATTATTTAAAATCATATTTCAAAGGAGAAATTTTAATTAAGCTTCACAGCGGCTGCTCTTATGGTTTTGATGAGTTTGGGGAAGGGGGGTCTATATGAAACAGGTAAAAGAATTGCTATATATCCTTGTAAAGGGATTCTTGGCCTTGGATAATGACTTTTAATTAGAAGGATCCGTCAAGGTCAATCATATCTGTAATCTGTAGGGGAACCTGGCAACAACCAGACTAGAAGACCAGATTCTTGGGACAATCCTACAAAAGCCAGGCAGCTGAGACTCATGGTTCTAGCATACCATAGCCTGTCCAGTGGTGGCTATACAATAGAGCATAGATCTAGCACAAAATGTGCAATCTTTATTATTCTTGTATACTTTTCTCACTTTCTTGCTTGATATTGTGTCCTGAACATGTAATTGCTTGTGTCATCTGCTCACCCTTTATACTAGATGCCAATGAGCAATAAAACACAAAAATCAGAATGCGATTGTACAATACAAATAGAACGCGTCAAAAATGAATAGCTCCTGGATGGGACAAACCCAAAGACTCGGCATATACACAGATATAATACAAAAATGTGCCACTAGCCGGGTCTGTATTGTGTATATGTTGTGAATGGTTTTTATCTAGGTGGTGGGGGCCACATGGTTTGATTTTGTATTTATTTATACTTGTTTTTCCATCCCACCTTTTCCACTACTTGCAATGCTATAGCTTGATGTCCCGACGTATGGTGTGCACTCTCCAGGTGGTTGTGTCTGTCTTTGCCAATTTATGCATCTATTTATTTGTTTTATCGACTTTAATAAAGATACATTTTTGTATTATATCTGTGTATAAGCTGAGTGTCTGGGTTTGTCCCATCTAGGAGCTATTCACCCTTTATACTGTCTGAGCTGGACTCAAGAATGTAGGTTTATAGTGGCCGTCTACGTATAGCATGCATCACACACAGAACCATTTTGCAACCACATTTAGCGCTGGTCACTCAAGCAGAAAAACAAGCTGTCGCTAGGCAGATTTACACCATGCTTTTAAATTCTGCAGCACACACATGGTGTTAAATTCCACGCAGGCAGCATACATACATGTTTCTCATTTTTCTCAAAACATAGATTATCCAAGAGTAGCCAACTCGTTCATGGACGTTCCAATGCTGAGGGTACAATCCCTGATACCTCCCCTGGGTGCCAGAAGTGTAACATCCCTTCCATGGTCACATGCACCACCACAGCCTTTCACCGTCCTCAGCTTGGGGGTCAGGCAACCCCTTTAGATAAAAGCTTTAATTTTCCTTATCTTAAGCAACTGTATTATCATTGAGTCCTTCTTCAATGGATAACTTACAGTTGTCCCAATATTGCTATTGTATTTTATTTGACATATTTTCATTTATATGAAACTCCAAATCTATTTTCATTCAATTTAAGCAGTGTCGGACTGGGGTTCCTTGGGCCCACCAGAGGAAATTATTCCCGGGCCCAAACCATATCAATCCCATGGATTGAAAGATGAAAAACAGCTTGGGTTTACTTCAGGGAGATCATGCAAAACTAATCTTATTGATTTTTTTTGATTGGGTGACTAAAATAATAGATGGCGGAGGTGCAGTAGACATCGCTTATCTGGACTTTAGTAAGGCTTTTGATACTGTCCCACATAGAAGGCTTATCAATAAATTGCAGTATTTGTGCTTGGACTCCCATATTGTTGAATGAATTAGGCAGTGGCTGAGGGACAGACAACAGAGGGTTGTAGTCAATGGTGTATATTCAGACCATGGTCTTGTTACCAGTGGGGTACCTCAGGGATCTGTTTTGCGAAATTGCAGAAGGCCTCGATGGTAAGGTGTGTCTTTTTGCGGATGACACAAAGATTTGTAACAGGGTTAATGTTCCTGGAGGGATACACCAAATGGAAAAGGATTTAGGGAAACTAGAGGAATGGTCAAAAATCTGGCAACTAAAATTTAATGTTGATAAGTGCAAGATAATGCACCTGGGGCGTAAAAACCCAAGAGCAGAATATAAAATCAGTGATACAGTCCTAACCTCAGTATCTGAGGAAAGGGATTTAGGCGTCATTATTTCAGAAGACTTAAAGGTAGGCAGACAATGTCATAGAGCATCAGGAAATGCTAGCAGAATGCTTGGGTGTTTAGGGAGAGGCATTACCAGTAGAAAGAGGGAGGTGCTCATGCTGCTCTACAGAGCACTAGTGAGACCTCATTTGGAGTATTGTGCGCAGTACTGGAGACCATATCTCCAGAAGGATATTGATACTTTGGAGAGAGTTCAGAGAAGAGCTACTAAACTGGTACATGGATTGCAGGATAAAACTTACCAGGAAAGATTAAAGGACCTTAACATGTATAGCTTGGAAGAAAGACGAGACAGAGGGGATATGATAGAAACTGCTAAATACATAAAGGGAATCAACAAGGTAAAAGAGGAGAGAATATTTAAAAGAAGAAAAACTGCTACAAGAGGACATAGTTTTAAATTAGAGGGGCAAAGGTTTAAAAGTAATATCCGGAAGTATTACTTTACTGAGAGAGTAGTGGATGCATGGAATAGCCTTCCTGCAGAAGTGGCAGCTGCAAATACAGTGAAGGAGTTTAAGCATGCATGGGATAGGCATAAGGCCATCCTTCATATAAGATAGCGCCAGGGGCTATCCATAGTATTCAGTATATTGGGCAGAATAGATGGGCCAAATGGTTCTTATCTGCCGACACATTCTATGTTTCTATATATCATCAATAAAGTCTAATAGGTTTTGAATCAAAGAAATAAAGCCTTGTGGCGAGTGGTTGGCTCCAAAATTCCAAATGTAGCTCCAAATGTGATTTTTCTCCAGGACCTTTGAGGCCCACTATGATATTAGGACTTACTGGAGGATCTTCCTTTAGGAAGGAGCCGTGGACTTCAGTATCAGTTGTGGTTCTGCTACATTGTATCTATAATGTTGCACTTACACAGTCTGATAAACAGGCATTAAACAGAGATTTTATTTTCTAAGAACATAGGAAGAGAGTGGCATCATCAATAATTTTGGGGGAAAAAAATGCTGACAATGTATAGACATGGCTATGAAGCTCTCGGTATAAAGCGGGGCTTGGCAATGATTTATGATGGTCTAACACTCCTGGAGACCACAATGCAGTATATCAAACCTTGTGCTTATTTATTAAAAAGCTTCACCTATGTCTACAAATCATAACCTCCATCCAACAGGGAAAAGCATCTGTCTCAGTTTATATATAGTGTTATTTCTATTCATTATACTGAAGTGCACCGCTGATTTGGAGGTACCATGGCTAAAATAATAGGAAAGTGCCAGAGGTGTAGCTGTAAGCAGTGTAAAGGTCACATTGGTATTCGGACCACATAGGAACATAGGAACTTTACTGCCGAGAAGCTATTCTAATAATGATGCATGCAATATGGAGCAATTATATACATATTAAAAGAAATGTCTCATGTATGCAATTGTACTTTGGTAATCATACAGTATGCGTCTGTAGAAGAGAAATAATGGGGCAGATTTACTAATCTTGTCTAATGTTTAGATGGTGTAGACTTAGGACGTAATGTACGAAGCGTAGTGTGATTGTTAGGTGCCTGTTTTGTCGATGGAGTATCTATGTTGCACCAAATTTATGTCATATTTGCACCATTTTTGTGTAATTTGCACTATGCCAGTTTGCATTTACTAAGGGGTGGCCAGATGTGCTGTGGGCGAAGCTAAATTTTGAGACAGATTTATCATTACAACCTTTTGTAAAAAAGTCTCAAGTGCACTCCAGTCCCCTGGTGGGATACAAACTGGTGGGACCTTTATAATAGATATGACTAGAGATGAGCAAATCGAAGTTGACAAAGTGGAATTCGATCCGAATTTCAGGAAAAATTAGATTCTTCACTGAATACGAATTTCCTCACGATTTGTGGTAATGAATCGCATTTTTTCCTAAAATGGCTGCTGCACGTGTTAGGACATGGAGCAAAGAACTCTGGGAACGAGGGATCACCCACAATGCCATGCATGCAGCCAATCAGCAGCCAGCCAGCCCCTGTGATGTCATAACCCTATAAATAGCCTTAGCCATTTTGGATTCTGCCATTTTCCAGTGTACTTAGTGCAGGGAGAGACATCAGCAGGCGCTAGGGACAGTGCTAGGAAAGACTTTATTGTGCTGAAAATCGATTTACAAGTTCAGGGAAAGATTAGTCAAGGTGTAGGGAAAGGATAGGGAGGCATCATCTACACTATAAAAGGAGAACAGGGTGCAATAGGAGCAATTCTATTACACCTTGCTGCATTTATTGTGGATCCAAATTGCTTTTAGGTTGTTTGCACTATATGATACCTCACTAATTACAGCAAACCTTGCTTGTGATTGTAACAGCAAGTTACATTGTACTACAGCCATTTATGGGGTGTATTAATAGGATAGATACGTATGTCCTATTAGCCGTCCTGTGTTGATTTGAAATTGTTTAAAAGATTTTTAGGGGTGTATAAATAAGAAGAAAAAAAAAAGGGAAAAATATATGTCATAATTGCTGTTCAGCTGTGAAGTTACATTGTACAACGGGGTGTATAAATAGGATGGATACGTATGTCCTATTAGCCATTGATTTTACATTGTTTTACTTTTTTTGGGGGTGTATTAATAGGAAAAAAAAATATATATATACAGTATATACATGTCATAAGTGCCATTCGGCAGTGAAGTTACATTGTACTACATCCATTTACGTGGTGTAGAAAAAGAATATATCACCCGTTCTGCGCTGAATTGTGATTGTCATATTTCTTATTTTGGGGTATAGAAATAGGAAAAAGAATACATCTTAATTGCTGTTCTGTAGTGAATTGTGATAAAAAAATTTTTTGGGTGGGGGGTTCATTAATTTATTAAAATAAACCAGGCATGGATCCCACAGGACTTGTCCGTACCTTGTGCAGAATAGCCATGTATACCGGCCTTACCCAGCCATTGTTATACTACAGCGCAATTGCTCGTTGTTGTATTTTTGATATTTCCCACTCGTTTGGGGTGTACCTTAATTAAAAAACAAACAAAAAAAAACAGTGTTGGCTACCTCGTCCTCCTCCACCGCCGCTTCCACCTACACCGCTACATCCACCGCCTCCTCAACCTCGTACTCCATATGGACATCCAACTCATAAATCAAGATAATTATTTTTTATTTGTACATATTTTATTTTATGTCATTTCACTAATTTGTCTGTTACATTCTAGGGTGAAATTCACCAATTTTTGGCTGTGATATACCTCTGCTATACCTTGTAGACAGGTACAAAAATGTCACTTTGTTTAGCACTACTGGAGGGGGTTATCACAGGTTATATTTCCCAATTTTTTGGGATGTACCCTAATTTAAACAAAAAATAAATAAAATTAAAACCTGCTCTTACCGTAAAGAATCCTCTTCTATGTTTGTGTACAAACCTTCTTTCCTCCAGACGCAGAAGATGTTCCCCTCGTCACAGTCACAGTCCTGGGGATAAATAGATGATGGGAGAGATCTCTGTACTGACCCCTGATATATTTATACATAATAATTAGATCTCCCCTCAGTCGTCTTTTTTCTAAATTGAATAACTCTAATTTTGATAATCTTTCAGGGTACTGTAGTTGCCTCATTCCCGTAATTACTTTAGTTGCCCTCCTCCGAACCCTCTCCAGCTCTGCTATGTCTGCCGGGTTCACAGGAGCCCACAACTGTACACAGTACTCCATGTGTGGTCTGACCAGCGATTTGTAAAGTGGTAGGACTATGTTCTCATCACGGGCATCTATGCCCCTTTTGATGCAACCCATTATCTTATTGACCTTGGCAGTAGCTGCCTGACACTGGTTTTTGCAGCTTAGTTTGCTGTTCACAAAATTTCCTAGATCCTTTTCCATGTCAGTGTTACCGAGTGTTTTACCATTTAGTATGTACGAGTGACTTGCATTATTCCTTCCCATGTGCATAACCTTACATTTGTCAGTGTTAAACCTCATCTGCCACTTCTCTGCCCAAGCCTCCAATCTATCCAGATCCATTTGTAGCAGAGGTTTTAAATATTTTGTTTCCATTTTTTAGCATTTGCATGCCATTAACATGTCTATTAATCTGCTCTTATTCTGTATATATGGACACTGCACAGTACCAATTCTCTTGTCCAGTATCCTATTCTGTATATTTTGGCACTGCACAGTGCCATGTGTATTGTGTACTTCTCGCTATGTGCTGTAATTCTGTATATATGAATACTGCACAGTAACATTTCTCTTGTCCAGCAACTCTCAGTATCTGTTTCTGCATATGTGGGCATTGCACAGTACCACTTCTCTTGTCCTTTATGCTGGGTGTAATTCTCAGTTTCTGCTCTTATGGTGTATATATGGACACTGCGCAGTACCATTTCTCCTGTGCTGTATACTGGGTGTGGCCATAGTGGCGCAGTTCCACCCCCTTATCAAAATTTAACTCTCTATGCCACCCATCAGACTTTTGGGACAGTTGTCCATAGTGGCAGCATTTTTAGCCAGAGGAGTGTTCGTAAAAATTGCCTTGTCATTATGGAAATATGGAGCAGTTTCAAGCCCTCACCAAAATTTAATTCTGCTGTATGATATTCGCACTTCTGCACAGCTGCCCTTTAAAAAAAAATTTAAAAAAAATTATTGTCTCATTTTCTAAATGGCTGCCGCCTTTCCCCAGCACAAACCTTGTTCCGTGACTCCATGGACTTCGAAGAGGAGGCAGATTGGAATACGGACTGGAACTGCGTTTGCTATCACTTTTGTTAGAGAGAGTTTTCAAGTTTTCAGCACGGCAGATGGGGTCGTCACATCCAAATGGTCAAAGTTATCCTCCGCCAGTGTACAAAACATCACTTGTGTCAAAATGAATCAGGCATGGATCCATGAGGATTTTCAAATACCTCCGGCCAAGGCAGATTTATAGATCTGATATTTCTGATGGTGGCTATTGATCGCCGGCCCCATCTCTCCACTGTCTGCCTGCCTACCATCATGTTCCGTACTGTATAGCTGCTGCCACCACTGGCACAGCTCCTACTCCCCCTACTGCCAATACTACCGCAACACAGGTGCGCACACATCTACTTGCTGATTTGTCTGTTACATGGGGTGCTGATACTGCTGCTGGTACTTTTGCTGCCAATATTACTCCTACACACCTTAACACTTTCCACATCCACACTGTAGGGAGAATTTGTCCAGGCTTCTTCAACTTCAGAATAAGCCACCGTTTTTTCTGTGTCTAAATACGGGCGAGCATTCAGCCCTCGCATAATGTTTGGATGTTCATGCAGAACAAGTCACTGTTTCCCATGACATTAACATGTATGTGTATAAACGGGCAGGGACCTGTCCCCATTAAGGCATAATTTGCTTGGTCCCAACAACCCAGTTTTTTCCTGATAACACCGTGTGTGTTTAACCATCTGCCTCCGAAGTTTCAAATATTAAAATGCACAAGAAATGCTACGGTGCAGTGTGTTTTGAAGCATTGTTTGTTAAACGTGTCAACCATGCATTTAACTATTGCTATAGATCTCAGTGTCACTCTGACAATAGTTGGTAATGCTGGCATTGCATTGAAGAGCTTAAAAGGGGGAGGAGGAGGAGGAGGAGGAGAAGAGAGAGCAAAAAGTTATAAAAAAAGAATAAATAAATAAGAGAAAACAACAAGAATATTTAATAAAATCTTAGGTCTAGGAGACCCCAGTGTCATATAGACATTTTCGCACTCCCATTCTCTGTCCTTAGTTCGGTCACACCTAAGTGATGTGGGACAGACTGCTTACTAGGAACCTGCCGAAATCAATAGAAGAACCTGCAGATGTTATTCAGTGTATAAACTGGATGGGCACTCGGATAGCAGAAAAGAAGAGGAGAAGCAGCTGGGCAGCGGTCAGGCCGTGCCATTCTCCACTGGCAATATTAATCAGATTTTTCTTGAACTCTAGGTAGAGAATCTCTTAACAGAACAGTCAGCCCATGCCATAACACTGAGTGATCTTTATTAATAAACTGAAATATATGTAGCTTGCATCAGCTTTCTAATATACTTCATATGCGGAGAACCATTTAGGATGAATTTACATAAAGTTTGCATAATTACATTATATAACATGGAGGTCCCCTACATAATGTCCATGGTACTTTCTGGAAATGTGGTTAGATATGATCATCCTTAAATGTCCTCTAACTCATACATACACATTATGTCAATGATGCAGTAAGCATACTCTACCCTTCACTACTCTTTTTCCTTGTTACACGTTGGATTTGAATTACCTGGCCGTGGAGATATTACTCTGAGACACTTGAAGCAACTTCTAAGACAGAAGATCATGTTTTGCGATAAATGGCATTCTATTGATTCCTTACCAGTCCCTGGTATTCCGTTTACAGAAAGTTATCCCCTATCCACAGGATAAAGGATAACTATTAAATAGGTGGGACTCCTACTGTTGGGACCCCCACTGATCATGAGAACGGGGGACCTCTACCCCATTGAGCCTCTTGAAATGGATGGGGAGGCTGGTCAGAAATGCTGCCACTCCATTCATTTCTATGGGAGCGACAGAGATAGCTGACCCCCCCCCCCCCGTTTTTGTAATTGGCAGGGGTCCCAGTGATAGGACTCCCGCCAATCTAATAGTTATACACTATTCTGTGGATAAGGGATAACTTTCTCTAACTGAAATGCCCCTTTAAGAGCAGTAATGCTCACAGTAATGTGGCATACTATATAAACTGTACATTTCCAGAAAGGCAAGTGACACTATGGTTGACCAGCTTTTAACGTTTACAATCGCCTGGGTTCATATACTCTAGACTCCTCCTTTTCTCTGTAAGGGTCTGAGAAGAAATAAGTGCAGAAAAATATTTACATGGAGCATTTGTGACTGAAAATGTCACGGGGTAGCGTCACGGGTATAAAGATAGAACGGAGGTGCACCCCCTGAGCTGCCACCCGGTCCCCTGTCCCTGCCTACTTGCACCACCCGCCCTAGGGGACGGGGCGCAACTGGGCGACAGTCCCTGACCTGAGTAAGTGCAAGCAGAGAGATAGAGACAGCAGGGAAGCGGACAGCCAATGAGAGGTAGCACTCGAGCGGACAGAGAGGTGGAACAAGCAAGGTACCACCAAAAACAGAAGGGCGAGGCGGGTCAACTAGCCGGGGTCAGTCCAGGAGGTCACGTCAGTACGAGGGAGGAGACAGAGACAGATCCGAGAGCGGGCCGAGGTCAAAATCCGGGAGGTCACGTCAGTACAAAAGAAGAGGCAAAGACAAAATCCAAAAGCAAGCCGAGGTCAAAATCCGAGAGGTAGCGTCAAGGTTCAGGGAGCAGGCAGAAGAGGTGTCAGGAAGCAGATCAAGGGTCAAATCCAAAGGTAAGCTAAATAACAATAATAATACACAGCCTAAGGGACCAAAATCACAGGCAACCTGTAGCCAGCAGGTTGCCTGTATTTATAGTGGGGAGTGAGGGTCATGTGATGTGGCCAGCGTCACATGACCAACAGACAGACAAGTTGAGCATCGAGTGATCAGCTCGGCGCTCTAGGCAGACCTAGGAGCAGGGAGCCTCTCAGCTAGCAGATGCCGCCCTGGGAACGAGGCTGAACACAGATCCTCGCTCCCGAAGCTAAGCAGCAGGTCTGCGGCTGATGGGAGACCGAGTGCGCCTTCGTGGCCCCGTTACAGAAAATGGACGTTAAAATGGAGCCACGTTGCCACCGTCTTACAAAGGTCTTATGAAGAATCAGAGGCAGAGTGGAGATCAAAGTGTGGGGCTACCTTCAAACAAATCATTTTCAGCTGCTCTTAGGTTCCTCAAAGGCACTCCTTCACAGTACCTTGTGGTTGTGTTTGTCGTTACTTCCCATACGATGCAACTTTTCCATCTGGCCTTTTTCAGGTTGGGCAGAGCTTAGACAATTGATGTCTTTACGGCCCAGACAACTGCAGTGACAACTACTCAAACTAAGAAAAATGGTTGCCCCCTACAAGTCCATTAGCTTAATCTTTGACAAAGACAAGTTTTGAAAAGGACCCAATGGCTCCTGACATGTCTATTTCAGTAAATGCTTACATTCCCCCCAAAAATAATAATTCTATAGCCACCATTTCATAGAATTTTGCATTGTGTGTTTTCCCTGTTATGTCCCCTAGAAAAGTAAGATAATAGGGACCACTGGGCCAATATGGTGGGTCCTGTCCCTGTCCGTAACGATAGGACACTGCCACATTGTGTTGGATAACCCTCCAGCCACTACGGGAATGGTATTCATTTATTTATTCATACATTTCTAGAAGGAATACCAGATGAAAGGCATAAAGCAGAGAAATAAGATGCTAAAAATTTATTTTATGGCGTTCCTGGGATAATCAGACATGTCATGGGAGCAGAGAAGTCCTTTTTTATCCACATTTGTATCCACACACGTGGAGAATTTTCTGTTTTAGGTGGAAATGTTGTGATATTATTATAGCACATATATATTATATATATTTTTTATTATTTTTTAGCCACAGTTATTTCAATGCAAACACTTTAGCACCCACATAGATGAAACAGCATCATTGATTACGGATTAGAGTGCTGGCGTTACCACATTAGGCTGGGTATTATTTGTTTTGTTGTTGCTATGATTGCCTAGAAATAGGGTATTATGTGATTGCTCGGAAATGAAACACTGAAATCTTATATTCGGAGAATAAATACACATTTTAGCTGAGAGCCGGGACTCTGCTTTCCTTCGGATGCAAGAGAAGAGAACAGAGAAGTGATAACCATTTAGGATATTATCCGGAATTTATGATGTCTCTCGTCCTCGTGGACGGCTCCTGATCGCAGCAGCATATTTCCTGTTTACATAAAGCATCATATTCTACTAGTTTACGACCGCCACTTGTTAATATTTAATGGCGCCCATTAAGGGATAAGTGATCTCCAAGGGTCCAATTGTAAATTATCTTTGGATATCACTGTTTGCGGTGATGAGTCGAGCCGATCGTTCTCATCACTGAGTGAAAACAATAGTCTTCTGTGGCCGTGTATATAGCAAAAAGTATTTTTTCAAAAGTACAAAAAAATGTTTATTATACAGCAATTCTTTCTGCCTCCAACTGATCATAAACAACTCCAGTATTTCTCCCTCTCCTCCGCCACGACAGTGAAACATAAAGTTATCTCTATAAATGTCCGTTGCTGTATGTAAGCGTTGAGCGGCTGCTTCACTATTCTTCGCCGGCGCACGAGATGGTTTCTTCAGAGTCATTTTTTTTTATATTTTCTTGTTGTTTTGGATGCTTCATGTTCCAATGAGCAGAGAATATTTGCTTCTATCTTCTCCAGTACTGTTAAAAAAGAAAAAAAGAAAATAAATTCAGGAAATGATCACCCATTACATCCATAAATAGGCCGTAAATGACTTCTATTCTCAATTTTAAAAAGCTTAAATAATCCGAAAGGGAAATTCATTTATTGACCTTTTCCGAAAGAAGCTTCTGAGAAATGCAATTTTATGTGTGATTTATACGGTGGTGTAACTGGATTTTTTTTTTTCATCGGTGTCTGTATAATAACACCCGGATTCAGAGCAAATCCAGAGATTAATTACACAGATCACAGTGTCATTTCCCATTATTATATCGAATTTATGAAATCCAGCCACTTACAGAAATTTCAAAAAAATGCCGTAAACAGCCATGTTTGATCAATGCAAGCATAAATGACTTTGGACTGTACCCCAGCTGTGACCACCCCCGGTATCGCCAGAGTAAACTTAATGACATGGCATCCTCCATGTCCACACGATTTAAATCGGCGGTGGTCAAATGACTAGTTCACGTCATGGCTTCCCTGGTTGCATCTGGCTTCCACTACTTCGGCACAAGTCCTAAATGGTAACTTGGTGCATCCAGTAAATGCGCAGATACAAGCAGCAGAATCCCTCGTATCTGCACATGCGCCAGGCATGCCCACTTAGTGTTCAGCTCCCTTACTGAAGCACTGAACGCCAGGAACAGCCCGAGGAAACTGTCACATGAACAAGACACATGACTGTTGTCATCTTGTATTCCATGGATGAAGAGGATGCCAGGTCTCTCTGTTTACCCTGCCAATACCAGGGGAGATGGGGGTCTTCTCTCTTACAGCTGGGGTACAGTATATACTACAGTTTATGGCATTTTTAAAATGAAAGCATAAATTGGCCCCTTTACTGTTGTATGGGAGATTAAGGGTGTTGTCCAGAATAACCATTTTTTTCCTCTGACCTCCACCTTCCATCCCTTAAAATGAGCAAGGGTCCGGGGAAGGGACAGCCATATACAAACTATCCTACTGCCATATGCAAACATACCTGATCTGGCAGGACAGTCCTGGAATTTGGCAGCTGTTCTGTGGTCCTAGGACAGCTGAAGAATGTCCTGTATTTCTTGAGGACGCAGGGACAGTCGAGTGCAATGGTGAAGCAGAGAGCCATCAGCTCCCTGCTCCGCTGTTGACCTAATCGCGCCTGCAGGGATGAACAACATAACAGAGCGCACTGGCCGAGGAATGATCCTAGTTCCCCAGCCTGCGCAATCTTCTGCTCAGCCCAGCAGCTGACATGATGTCACTTCATCGTGCCCGCAGTTGGTAGAGCAGGATAAGCTCCATTCTCCGGGGAACGGGACTAGGTGAGTGTTATGTTTTTATTTTTATTGACAATACAGGCTTCTCTGCTGTGTGTAGGGGCAATAAGTGGGCATAAGTACTGTTTGTGGGGGTACTAATGGTGCAGAACTACTGAGTGGGGACACTAAGAGGCATATCTACTGTGTGTAGGGGCACTAAGAAGGCATAACTACTGTGTGTAGGGGCACTAAGAAGGCATAACTACTGTTTGCGGGAACTAAAGGAGCTTGACTACTGTGTGTGGAGGTACAAAAGTGGCATTCTTCTGTGTGTGGGGACACTAAGTGGGCACTCTGCTTAATGTGGGGGGCACTATGGGGGCATCCCCCTGTGTGCAGGAACTAAAGGAGCTTAACTGCTGTGTGTGGAGGTACTAAAGTGGCATTCTGCTGTGTGTGGGGACACTAAGTGAGCATTCTGCTTAATCTGGGGGCACTATAAGGGCATTCTAATATGTGAGGGCACTAAGGTACAACGCTATGATCAGCCTGCAATAAAGAACTGATCAGAACTTACCTGGCAGGACCAGCACTGGCCAGGCTCTGTTTTAATAACATGTGACCACTGCAGCCAATCACTGGCTTCAGTGGTGCACCGAAGAGGCCAGTGATCAGTTACAGTGCTCACATGTTATTGATGTGACGTCACCTCTGCAGCCTGACAAACAAAACCTGGACGAGAGAACCGGAGTAGTGGCTTTGGATCTGCAAAGTAAGAACTGATCAGTTCTGTATCGCAGGCTGATCACAGCGTTGTATGGTTTACTAAACCGTACAATTCCTTTAAGACTGAGCCAGTGCAATTTCCAAGGCTGTCTAAAGGGGGAGTACTCCTTTAATTTTACAAATGATACAATATTACATATTTCTGCAGGAAATCCGTGACTAAATACATGTATGTTGGATATTATCACAGCCTGTGATAATGGATTGATGTGACCTCCTCCCTCCAACTGCACAAGATAAATGTCTAGGCCCCCAAGGCAGACATTTCTCTGAACTTGGCTAAATTAGACCTTTGTAACCTTCAACATAATAGCAGATTAAGGTGTCCTCCTAATACAGATACCAAATCAGATCCCCTCTTAAAGGTCATTTTATTTTTCATATTTTAACTGAAGCCCACACTGTATTTATCTAGAGGAGCAGACAAACATGGAATCAGATGAAAGGCGACCTCGTGGGAGCTGTCATTTAACAAATATGACTGTCCGGGCGGAGAAATCAAGAGGTGAAGAGTGATCGCCACAATACTGTGTCGCTCATGTAGAAGTTAAAGGGAATGTGTGGTTAGAAAGGGACATTTTGTTGAAATCAAATTTTTATGACTATTTTTGGATGTTTTAATTTTCCATGTCAGAATCTACATTAACCCTTTCATGACCAGGCCAGGCAACTTTTTGTGATTTTCTGCACGTGGTGGTTTAGTGACCCTAATTTTTTTTATTTGTCTGACTACCAAAATAATTTTAGAGATTTTTTTTTTTTTTTACTTGACACTTAGGACTTTTATTAAAATTTTTTTTTTTTTTTAGATTTTTTCCCCCCTTTTTTAGGTTTAATTTGAAAGGATAACTGCTAATTAAAAAAAATATATACTTTTTAAAATGATAGTTTTGTATTTCTTAAATATTAAAACTGGTACAAAAATTTATTATTGCAATGGGTTCCCTATTTTGTGACGATCATTTTGATATTTAAAATGTATAGAATTGGGTGAACGGGGCGAAAATGGTGTCCCCCCTGTCTCCTGCTTGTCATAGGTTTTTCTCCTCCTCAGAAGCCAGAGAGAGCAGTGTGACGTTGCATCTCATAGAAATTCACTGGAGATTCTGCACACAGCACAGACAGAAAGTATAGCCAGTTAAAGGGGTTGTCTCACGTCAGCAAATGGCATTTATCCCACAAATAAAGTTAACACAAGGCACTTACTAATGGATTGTGATTGTCCATATTGGCTCCTTTGCTGGCTTGATTCATTTTTCCATCACATTATACACCGTTTGTATCCAAGGATTACGACCACCCTGTATTCCAGCAGAAATGGTCGTGCTTGCACACTGGTGGCTTCTCTGGTGGCCAGCACCGTGGGAGTGCACATAGGCTGATGCTTTTTTTCTATAGTGTGCAAGCCACCACCACTGTATTGCAGAGTGTCTGTAACCATGGAAACGAGCAGTATATGTGATGGAAAAATAAACCAAGCCACCAAAGGAGGCAATATGGACAATCCCAATACATTAGTAAGTGTCTTGTATTGACTTCCTCTACATGAAGTCAGACAACTCCTTTAAGACTATAATAAAGGGGTTGTCTCACTTCAGCAAATAGCATTTATCATGTAGAGGAAATGATAGAAAAAAATTACCTACATTAGCCAATGAAAGCCTGCAATTCGTTCTCTTTAAATCCCAACTGCCATACACACAGTTTTACTCCAGGTTGCCATAACAACCTAGCCATTTTTCTTCACTGCTGTACGTCAGCTTTAGGCTAGGGCTACAGGACGACAATAAGTCACACAACACATAGGGCACAACTTCGCTGCTACATGCATCCATCTTGGATGGAGGTTTTGTCACTGTCTTGTCGCAGTCGCAGCATGTCGCATGTCACAGTGCAAAACCATAGCCTATCATTATGAAAGTTGGTGAGACAAAATGTCGCACGACACATGTCGTCGTGTAGCCCTAGCATTAAACGGGCGGGCACTGTGCAGGTCACTGTTAAAGGGAGGGGCACTGTGGAGGTCACTGTTAAAGGGGCAGGTGCTGTGGAGGTCACTGTTCAAGGGGCAGGCACTGTGGGTGTCACTGTTCAAGGGGCGGGCACTGTGGGTGTCACTGTTCAAGGGGCGGGCACTGTGAAGGTCACCGTTAAAGTCGCGGGCGCTGTGGAGGTCACTGTTAAAAGGGCAGGCACTGTAAGTCACTGTTAAAGGGGCGGGCACTGTGGAGGTCACTGTTAAAGGGGCAGGCACTGTCGAGGTCACCGTTAAAGGGTTTCTACCACCTCATTTTGACCTAATTAGCTCTCAGACACTAGCGATCTGCTAGTGTCTGATCTACCTAACAATGCTATTCTCAGACCTGTGTGTGGATCCGTTTCACTAAAAAACAAACTTTTATTAATATGCTAATAAGCCTCTAGGTGCTATGGGGGCGTCTTTTCAGCACCTAGAGGCTCGGTCTACTCACATTGTATGCCGCCCCACTTGTCCCTCCAGCCCGCCCATCTCCTCTTGAATGCCATCCTCCATCTGAGCCAGTGGACGAATTCTCGCGCCTGCGCCGTGCGCGTCTGTATTCGGCGCAGGCGCAGTGAATGTCTGGCCGCTCCCTGCAAAGACATCTCCACTGCACCTGCGGGCTGGAGGGACGAGCGGGGCGGCATACAATGTGAGTAGACCGAGCCTCTAGGTGCTGAACAGACGCCCCCATAGCACCTAGAGGCTCATTAGCATATTAATAAAAGTTCATTTTTTAGTGAAACGGATCCACACACAGGTCTGAGAATAGCATTGTTAGGTAGATCAGACACTAGCAGATCGCTAGTGTCTGACAGCAAATTAGGTCAAAATGAGGTGATAGAAACCCTTTAAAGGGGCCGGTGCTGTGGAGGTCACTGTTAAAGGGGTTGTCCGGGTTCAGAGCTGAACCCTGACATATGCCTTTCTTTCACCATTCAGCTACTCTGAGTTGAGCATTGGAGCTTTTTCTTAGATCCAATGATGTACTGGGCTATGCTAGGAGGAGGCTTCCACCTAGCGGAGAGCCCGGTGACTTCACTGCCACTAATGTTCAGTCTTTAGCACTGCCCTAGCCTGTAAAACAGGCTAGGGCAGCACTAAAGATCATCCACTAGTGCTGGTAATGTCACCGGGATCACTGATAAGCGGAAGCCTCCGCCTAGCAGTGTAAAAAGGTAAACAAACAGCCCTTGCCCTGCGTGATACAGTGCAGGACAAGGGGGAGCATTGGATCATGAAATGCTCTGATGCTCAACTCAGAGGGGCTGAGTGGGGGAAGAAGAGGTTATGTTCAGGTTCAGCTCTGAACCTGGACAGCTGTTTTAAGGAAGGTGTTAACGGGATGATACATTCCATAAAAATTCAGGGGAGAGGCATGAAATTACTAATTTTTACCGACAAAAAATGAGTTGTAATTTTAAAAGTAAAAAAGTAAAGGAAATACATACTTATACTCCTACAGTCCCTCTCATGACCTAGTTTTTCAATTTTATTCGGCTGAGTAAAAAAAAAAAATATAATAATAATTCTTGCTCTCAGTGAAAGTAGCTAGAAAATTAAAAGCAATAAAACTGGGCTGAAGAAAGTAGTAATCGGTAAGCTGTCACGCCGCCGTACAATAGTCAACAAAGCATACGTTTAAGCCTATTTGTCATGCACCGACTGGCTGCTTCCTCAAGCTCTCACAGTCTTGATTGCAGATTTTATGACCGCACTATATCCTGCGCCGCAATCTAGCACATATGGGCACGAGACAAAATTCCCAGTAGTCTGTATGCCAATGTTCCAAGGACGCCTTGGCAGAATAATTATCGGGGGGACGGGGGAGAGGGAGTCTCATTGACAGGAAGTGAATGTGCCATCCGTTCTCCTCTAAATACTGAACGTTTTCTGATTCTTGGAGGGAGAAAAGATATTTGTCTTAATAAAAATGAAGCTGTGAGGTGGAAATTAATCCCACAATGACTGGCAGAAGTTTAGGACTTATTGACTTAAAGTTTTTAGATTTTTTATGATGTTTTAGAGTAAGTACACTTTAGTATTTTTTTGGGTGTATAAAAAGTATAAACTGTTCTAAGTTTAGAATATATATATACACTGAACAAAAATTTAAACGCAACACTTTCGGTTTTGCTCCCATTTTGCATGAGCTGAATTTAAAGATCTGAAACATTTTCTACATACACAAAAGACCCATTACTCTCAAATATTGTTCACAAATCTGTCTAAATCTGTGTTAGTGAGCACTTCTTCTTTGCCGAGATAATCCATCCCACCTCACAGGTGTGGCATATCAAGGTGCTGATTAGACAGCATGAATATTGCACAGGTGTGCCTTAGACTGTCCACAATAAAATGCCACTCTGAAATGGGCAGTTTGATCACACAGCACAATGCCACAGATGTTGCAACGTTTGAGGGAGCGTGCAATTGGCATGCTAACTGCAGGAATGTCTACCAGAGCTGTTGCCCGTGCAATGAATGTTCATTTCTCTACCATAAGCAGTCTCAGCGAATTTGGCAGTACATCCAACCGGCCTCACAACCGCAAACCACAACAGCCCAGGACCTCCACATCCAGCATGTTCACCTCCATGATCGTCTGAGAGCAGCCACCCGGACAGCTGCAGCAACAATCAAGAATTTCTGCACAAACTGTCAGAAACAGTCTCAGGGAAGCTCATCTGCATGCTCATCGTCCTCATCGGGGTCTGAACCTGACTGCAGTTCGTAGTCGTAACCGACTTGAGTGGGCAAATACTCACATTCGATGGCGTCTGGCACGTTGGAGAGGCGTTCTGTTCACGGATGAGTCCTGGTTTTCACTGTTCAGGGCAGATGGCAGACAGCATGTGTGGCGTTGTGTGGGTGAGCGGTTTGCTGACGTCAACGTTGTGGATCGATTGGTCCACCGTGACGAGTTCCTGAGGCCCAATGTAGCTCCATTCATCCACGACCATCACCTCATGTTGCAGTAGGATAATGCATGGCCCCATATTGCAAGGATCTGTACACAATTCCTGGAAGCTGAAAACATCCCAGTTCTTGCATGGCCAGCATACTCCCCGGACATGTCACCCATTGATCATGTTTGGGATGCTCTGGATCAGCGTATACGACAGCGTGTTCCAGTTCCTGCCAATATTCTGCAACTTCACACAGTTATTGAAGAGGAGTGGACCAACATTCCACAGGCCACAATCAACAACCTGATCAACTCTATGCGACGGAGATGTGTTGCACTGCGTGAGGCAAATGGTGGCCACACCAGATACTGACTGGTTTTATGACTCCTCCCCCCAGTAAGGCAAAACTGTGCACATTTCAGAGTGGTCTTTTATTGTGGGAAGTCTAAGGCACACCTGTGCAATATTCATGCTGTCTAATCAGCACCTTGATATGCCACACCTGTTTGGTGAGATGGATTATCTCGGCAAAGGAGAAGTGCTCACTAACACAGATTTAGACAGATTTGTGAACAATATTTGAGAGTAATGGGTCTTTTGTGTATGCAGAAAATGTTTCAGATATTTAAGTTCAGCTCATGCAAAATGGGAGCAAAACCGAAAGTGTTGCGTTTATATTTTTGTTCAGTGTATATATATATATATATATATATATATATATATTATTTTTATTTTTCCCCTTAATTATGAGAACTTCTTTCTCTGTTCTCGTTACTTTTTTAACTTCAAGTTGAATGGGTCCGTGATCCATCTGCACCCCAAAAAAAAGAACAAGGTCTTTTTGCGGTGTGGAGGCACGGAGAGAAACTCCAAGGAAGCACTCCGTGGTGCTTCCATGGGATTCTGTGCCTCCGTCTGCACCGCTACTTCCAGATTGCGGACCTATTCAAGTGATGTGGTGTGCACACGGCCGGGGCCCATATATTGTGGACCCGCTGTTTGCGGGCCACAATATGGACACATGTGTATGAGCCCTTAAAGGGAATGTGTCATCAGAACATGACCTATTGTTTAAATCACATTTTTATGTTTAACATATTTGTAAAGAATTTTTGGTGGTTATTTTTAATTTTCTATTTAAACATCTATATTGAAACAAAAAACATAAATTCTTGCAGTTTTCGCACTGGCCGCTAAGTCTGATAATTGGCGCTACTTCTTGGTCTGTACAGATCACTTTACTGCAGTTATATATTATTCTAATCCTGCCTGGAATGGTATCACCTCTGTGCATAGATAAGACAGGATCCTCCATTCACAATGGGTGATTGTCAAAGCTACTTTCAATTTTTTTTTGCTTGATATTGAAAATTAAAGTCACAAAGCTTGCCGCACGCCCTGCCTGTGCAAAATGTTAGACTTTTTAGGAGTCGTAAATGCTACCTGACACTTTTCCAACAAGTGGGTGGAGCTCCATTGCCGTCATAGATTTCATTTCTGGCGCCACAATTATTAACAGGTTATTAATAATTATTATTAATGTGTGCCTCTTAATAATTGTGGGGCAACCGATGGCAGTGGGGGACAGATTAAGATCAGAAAGATGAATGTGGGCACACTAGCAGCAAACATACAGGATACGGATCTTGTAATAAAAATCGAAATGAAGTTCTCTGCTATTATTAAAGGGCATCTGTCAGCAGTTTTGTCCCTATGACACTGGCTGACCTGTTACATGTGCGCTTGGCAGCTAAAGGCATCTGTGTTGGTCCCACGTTCATATGTGCCCACATCGCTGAGAAAAAATATGTTATATTATATGCAAATGAGCCTCTAGGAGCAACGGGGGCGTTGCAATTACCGTACTTCTAGAGAATCAACTCTCTAGGGAACTGACGCGCCCGCTGTACTTTGATTGACAGGGCCAGGTGCGATCACGATTTCACTGCCTGGTCCTGTCAGAGAGAGCAGAGCCTCAAGGTGTAACGGTAACGCCCCCGTTGTGCCTATAGACTAATTTGCATATATTAAAACATCATTTATTTCAGCAATGCGGGCACATATGAACATGGGACCAACACAGATGTCTTCAGCTGCCGAGAGCACACGTAACAGGTCAGTCAGGTACAAAACTGCTGATAGATGCCCTTTAAGCAATTCAAAAAAAGAAAAGTCCTTCAACTCATGTAAAAATGATGGGTGCTATAAACCATGCACCAGTAATATCCCTCCCACTATGTCAATTCTCCTGGTAGAGGAAATCATATCTGGCATAGCCGGATACTACCTGACCCCCTTGGAGCCCACTGTCTATAATGGGACTCGGCAGGAATCCGGTCTGTTTCCGGCATTAGTGCCGGGATTCGGCCGGACAAATACCGCTGGAAGCAGGGGGCTTGGTGGTGCTCCAGCTATACCAGGTACGACGTCTTCTGGTGGGCGGTTCCTCTGTCAGAAGAATTTACCGCTAATGTGAAACTGGCCTTAAGGAAAAGTTGGAACAATTTTTACTCCCCCTGGGTTGGAGGAATGGCCCCCTACCACTTTACTGTAGAAGACACCCCCGGTCACTTGTTGGCCTATAGATACATCCTTGATGCAGAAAATGTTACATTTCTATGATGAAGATGATGATGTGCTGTACCATTTCTCAGAATAAATTTGCCAGTTTTGCACATGAAGCGCTGCCTTTTCCTCTAAATGATGAAATCCTGACGACTTGTCATTACAGAAAACCCACATTCACTCTAATTAAACCAATAAGGGAAAAAAATAAGTAAATGTCTGAATGTAATGATCTGGTGACGAGGCTTCCTCTCTGCTTCTAATAATTACAACAAAGCAGATCATTAAACTGACAGAAATAAATAAGAACCTGCCGCCCACGATTGGAGGATCTGCCGTATTGTTAATATTCAGCTCAGGATCCAAGAGGCCTCCATGAATGGATTGTGACCATTGGACCTAGAATTTAGTGCACTCTGTCATGCTGCTGTCTGTGTGGGAAATAAAGTTTTGGATCTGCCATAATCTTTAATGGCCGTAGGAAGGTATTGGGGGGAGGGGCTGCTGTTAGAGCTGAGAAGTGCTATAAAAGAAGTGCTGCATCCATAAATAACACAGACAGGCCATTTATTAGACCCATGGGATTGGGAGAGAAGGACCCCCACTAATTGCCCTAGTGCCGAGGAAAAGGACTGCTAAATGGGAAAAATAAACTATTCTTTTAAAGGCTGTGGACACTTTCAGGGGACAATTTTTTATTTATTCATTTATTTTTATGATTGCATTTTACTCATTTTGGGCTAAAAAATATTGAAAATTCTCAGCAGTTTTTGTGCTACAGGGTTAAAGGGGTTCTGCACTTTGTTTTAACTGATGATCTATCCTCTGGATAGATCATCAGCATCTGATCGGCGGGGGTCCGACACACGGGACCCCCGCCGATCAGCTGTTGGAGAAGGGAGCGGCGCTCCAGCAGCGCCGCGGCCTTCTCACTGTTTACCGCTGGCCCACTGACGTCACGACTAGTATCAACTAGCGTGGGCGGGGCTAAGCTCCATTCAAGTGAACAGAGCTTAGCCCCGCCCACGCTAGTTGATACTAGTCGTGACGTCACTCGGCCAGCGGTAAACAGTGAGAAGGCCGTGGCGCTGCTGGAGCGCCGCTGCCTTCTCAAACAGCTGATTGGTGGGGGTCCCGGGTGTCGGACCCCCGCAGATCAGAAGCTGATGATCTTTCCAGAGGATAGATCATCAGTTAAAACAAAGTGCAGAACCCCTTTAAATTTCAGTTTATTTGCAGACTGTCACTTTCTTTTTTACACTGAGTACCCGTCAGACAACAGCTTGCTCTGTAGCCCTTATCTCTGAAGCCCTGACAGCTCATTTACAGTCATTGTAGCTTAATTCTTTCCTTGCTGGTATCATTGAGGATAGAAGACCATGGATATAGCTACTTTCACTAGGAGGAGAGATTACGCAGAACAAATACAAGTGTTGGCGTCTCAGCTATACCCCTCCTGCAGGCACTGAGCTTAGTGTATGCAGGAGGCAGACATACCTGCTAATTTTGATGGTTTCCTTTATCTTTTCGTGAATATGTTGGGCTTCCAGGCGGTCAAAACCACCTGTCAACCCGCATATGAGGAGGGAGACCAGTAGGTCACTAAACTTGCAGCTTATTCCCTACCACCAGAAGGCAAGGAGGGACTATAGATCTCAAATCTGTCGTCACGTGCCACCAATCCGGTCACCTTAGTTTGCAAGTCCGCTAGTTTTCTGATGTACTCTGGGGCCCCATCACTTGATGTAGTAGCTGACAAACCTAAATCAGTTTCAAAATCCGCTGGGCAGCCACATTACCCCCTTCCACAGGTGGAGTGTTTGCGCTAGCACTGGATGCTGTGGCTGCAGCCTCATTACCCCCTTCAACAGCTGGAGTATTTGCTCTAGCATTAGATGTTGTAGCGGACAAGCACACTATCTTCTGATAGCACAAGTCGACCATATTACCCCCTTCAACAGATGGTGTATTCATGCTAGCATTGCATACAGTAACTGCAACCATATTACCCCCTTCAACAGGTGGAGTAGCTGAGCTAGCATTGGATGCTAAGCTGGCAGTCCTGCACATTTCGGATGGCACTGGTCTACCGTAATACCACACCCAACATGAGGAGTATTTGCGATAAAACTCGATGCTATAGCTGAAAAGCTCACTCAGTTCTGAAGGCACAGATCCACCACATTACCCCCTTCAACAGGTGGAGTACTGGGCTACTAAGTTCTGACATGCAACAAACAATCTCTTTACACCTTTCAACAGGTGGAGTAGTTGTGTTACCTCTAGATGCCACTTCTGTGCCCAGGTCCCACATTGCATTATGCCATTCTACATTGAGAGCTCCTGCGTTGCAGCTACATACTGTCTTTGAACGGCTTTCCCAATTCTGCTTTGCACTAGGCAACCACATTATAATGTTCAGCAAGCGGAGTATTTGCACTGTCACTGGCTGCAATATCTGTGCTGTCTACCAGTCTGAACGGGCCTCAGGCAACCACAACCCCCCCCCTTCCACAAGCGAGTTTTTGTTGTCTTCATACTTCTGACGTTTCTCTGTCTCGACAGTGTATGTCTACCGCTGTTTGCTGTTGGGTCTGACAAGACGATGCAGTTCTGATGAATATCAGGCAGCTCCTCTCCGCGTGTGGTGTGGTATTTGTACTCTCTCTCTCGATGTGAGGGTCTGGCATTTGCCAGGCAACTACCTTTCTGTCCTTCACTAGACAGAGTAATACTGCCATCTCTTTACATAATATATATCAAAAGCCTAAGGCTGGTTTAACACTGCCGGCATGGCCTACCGGCAGGCTGTTCCGGCATAGAATGTCCGGAATCGACCGGCCACAAACTGCTGCAGCCGTATTCGTCAGGCTGATTCTCGACTTATTTGCCAGGCTTTGGCTAGATCTCCGCCGGACCCAATTATAGTTAATGGGGACGCATGGCATTCCAGCAGTGACAGATCCAGCAGGCTGTTCCCGACTGGACCATCCTGCCAGATCTGTAAACATCAGTGTCAGACTAGCCTTAGGGGATCTGTGTGCACCAGCCAGCCAAAATTCTGTCTGGGAGCAATCTGGAGATCCTGGTCTATTCCCATTCAGCATACGTGGTTCTGTATTTTCACCCTTTGAAAGGGGATTAACAGGGTTCTCTTTAACAGCAGTATCCGATGGGCTTTCGCCATTACTGGATGTTTCCTGATGAGTGTGTGCAGTATCCAATGTGCACTAGATAGCTACATGACTTTCTTCTTTATGCAGTTCAGTTGCCTTGTTTCTACTCTCTTTCTCTTGTCTTGGATGCTAGATATGGCATGGTTACACTACTACGGCACGCTCCTATCAGCCGTTTGACTCCTTTCTGTACGAGGAACAATGGGGCGCTACCAGCTCTCCTGTTCCCCCCGTTGCGCCGTTGTTTCTGCAACATCTGTATAACAGCATTCATTATATTGTCTTTGCCTTGTACAGTATCTGACATCCATGCTCTTCTTTTACAATATCAAACCTTACACGGTAGGCCTTCCTCTACCATGCTAATTACCGTATCTAAAATAATAGATGAAAACTAGTATGCTCCAGCTATTGCTAACCCTCGAAGCCATCTAATCATCTTCTACTATGGAGTGATTATGTTCATTCAAAGTATCCTCATTTTCTTTGGTATAATGGTGTGTAGGTATTGGGTTTAAACCATACCATCCTGGTCTCTGCTCCTTTTTCACTCCTCATATGGTCAGGGCTCTACGAGTGTCTTGGTGGAACTTTGTCTTATTTGGCTCACCCCTTCAAACACTTTTCTATAGTGGAGGCTGCTCCGGAACTTCTCTGGGTGAGACTTGCCACAAGCCAGTTTCTGAACTCTTTTGTACACTCATACAGGGTATTTTAGCATTTTTTCCCTGCCACTTTTGGTAGACAACCCTGGTGTGACAGTGCAGGAGTTGCTCCACTGGTGGCTGCCCAGAAGATTTCTCATACCAAGCCTTTTTCTACTAGCTTTCTTGTTGTTTTGTCACCAGACCTCTCCAGTCTGACAACGCACACAACTCGCCTGTGTTGTCTTCATTCTCGCTCTTCTTATGGTGCCTTTTAGGTTTATCGTTTCTGGATGTGCCCTGCATTTTGTCTAGAGCTTCTCTGGTCTCTTAATGGTTTAGCTCAGTAGGACAGGGCTCATCCTTGTCTTGCCCTTGCCGAGATGCTGGATCATCTCCGCTCTAGTCTGGCTGGCCTCTTTTTCACATTCCTCTCCTATCCTTTAGGAGGTTACCTTATGCATCCTTGATGCATTTCGGTGTGGAACTCTACAGATTGCCTTCAAGTTTGTGTTCTGATCTTTAGTTCCCTCTTCCTGGTACTGCTTTTGAACCTCACATGGTCTCCTGTGTACCCCAAATGATATGAGGGAGGAAATAGGATATTTTTGTAGTCAACTGTAAAATCTCTTGGGGGACACCGCTCCCACACAGTAATTTTTCTGGTTTGTACTGATGGGTTCCACAGATTTTTGGTCCTGGCCCAACTCCAGTTCTGGCTGGTTGTTACTGTCTGTGTTTTATTGGCTTCTTCTGGCTGCTCCTTCTGCTTTGGTACAAACTGATTAGCTCACTGACTGTAGGAGGGGTATAGCTGAAGGAGAAGCTAACACCTTTCTATTTTCAGCTTAGTGTCGCCACCTAGTGGCAGCAGCTATACCTGCGTAGCTGACAGGTGACAACATTATATCCCTAACACTCTTGTTGATCTCCATGGTTGTCATTCACACTGATTACGTCGCGCTCACAATGTATTCAGGTCCCGGCTGCCAGGGAGAGCCGCTGCTTCTATCATTCACTTATCATGCTTTTTTTGTAACTGTGGAGATGGTAGAGTTGGACGTGACCTGTCAGAGTTTTGCTTTAAGAGGGACGATCAAAATTCAATTCTCAGAGCTAAATCAATTGAAATTACAAGGTGAAATCTTGAGGTTGCACCACTGAGAATTCTGAGGACAACGCACCCCCTTTCGGATTTATTGTTAGCTACATTGTTGTCACTTCATGAGGATTCAAATAAACATTCCATCAATATCTATATCCTACCTGGCTGCCATTCAGCTTATGTTGGACGTATATGCAGGAGGACTGCAACGTGAACCTCTGATGTAAGGCTGCAATGTGTCTCAAGGTACAGGCATAGGTATTGCTATGTAGTAGACAGGCAGTGGCCCCCTTTTCACAGAAGAGGTGGAGGTCTCCCTCTGACCGCATCTGGTCCGTCCTGCCCGGACTCGTACCTGCTAGAGATGGTGCTTGCTCCCAGAATCCTGGGAAACTCCAGAGACATATCTGGTCATATATGGACAGTTACCACATATGGATGTCAATTGGGGCTTCCCTGGGCACAGATGAGATGGACCCCTGTGAATTCAATGTTGATTTGTATCCACACACAATCAGACCAACAGACCTGATGTGTCAATAGTGCAAGCCTTAGGTTTTGGGCCTGCAACTGATCATGCCTCAGCTTAAAAAATCTTTAGTGTAAATTAATGGGCCTTCTGGAAAAAAAAATTGTATTAAGATCATTCCCCTGATACACGGCTGCAAAACCATCATCAGTATGGTAATGCTATAAGTGGCAGCCTGCTTTCAGTTAATGGACCCGGCTACGGGCATCTTTAAAAGGGTGGAAAAACATGGCTGCTTTCATCTAAACACAGTACCAAATGTGTCCCCAGCTTGTGTGTGGTCTTACAGCTCAACCTTGCTCACATGAATGGAGCTGAGCCACAAAAACCCATGGACACAACACATGGACCACAAACAACCCATGGACACAACACATAGACCACATACACATACATGGACAGCATTGATGCGGTTTCCTTTAAAAATAAATAAAAAATCATGTTTTTCTAAGGGCCTTTTCGCATCACCCAATGCAGCTTACGCTGGAGGTATATGTCACGCGGACTACCTACGTACACCCCTGACAAAAGGCTGCACCGTATCCCGCTGTACAGGCAGACAGTGGGATACATCCCGATACAGGCCCTTGTCATCATAGTAGGTGTCGGTGGTGATGTATTGAGGACACACTGCTTCTGTGTAGTAATAGCCAGTGCTCCCCTTCTACTGACATTGCCACTGCTGCCTAATGTGCCCCATTAGGTGATGGATGGGGTCTTCAACTTGGACAGGGGCTTCCTTTACATGCATCTGGTTCCTACTGTCTTAAATAATATGGACCTGAGTGGCCACTAGCTCCCAGAAAGCTCCAGTAACGGGGCACATACAGTAACGGGCCACCATTTTTTTGGTGTCCTAACTAAGGGCAACATAAATAAGTGATTGATTCTCTTAGCACAATGCTGGGTCACTTTCTTTAATTGACCAGTCAATCTGCCAACATCTTGTATTGAAAAGCTCCAGCTGATAATGATGAGTCCTGAATATTCATGAGCTCCTGACTCTTCCCGCCCACCTGCTGCTGATTGACAGTTATTTTCCATATGAATCAGCAGCAGGTGGGCAGGGGAGTGGCTATAGCTGTTAATTAAATAAACGCTGGACTCAATGACATCACGCTGGACTCCAATCAGCTCATTAGCATGCGGCATGTGGCATTTTTGTGTGTATATTATGAGATAACCATCTGTCACAACAATAAGTGAATACAGCTAAGGCACTTTTTAGTAGTTAATGATTGTATATAATTAGTTAGATTATAATCAAATATCCACATGACAGGTTCCCTTTAAAGGGCATCTGTCAGTTACATGTGCTCCTGGCAGATGAAGGCATCTGTGTTGGTCCCATGTTCATATGTGCCAGCATTGCTGAGAAAAATTTACGTTTTAATATATGTAAATGAACGGGGTGTTGCCCGTTACACCTACAGGGTCTGCTCTCTGCTACTGCCGCGCCCGATGCACTTTGATTGAAAGTGCGGGCAGTGAAAACATCATAGCGCCTGATCCTGCCAATTGCAGAGGGTGCGACAGTTGCAGAGAGAGCAGAGCCTCTAGGTGTAATGCCTCGCCCCCCCCCCCCCTTCCCATATTGCTCCTAGGGGCTCATTTGCATATATTAAACCTTCATTTTTCTCAGCAATGCGGGCACATATGAACATGGGACCAACACAGATGCCTTTAGCTGCAAGTGCACATGTAACAGGTCAGCAGCCAGGGTCATAGGGACAAAACTGCTGACAGATACACTTTAAATCCGCCAACACACAAGGTCTCAATAACTACACCTGAAAAAGGCAGCGTTGTATCAGAGGAGGGGACATTTACGCGCCTGACAACGGTGGTCATCTTCCATGCCATGTGCGTGGACTCCATGCTGTATAGGTGAGGAGTCCCGGGCAAGCCACAACCAGCAGATCAGCCAACTCCCTGTGCTTCAGGACCTCCTTGCCAGCGTCCACCACAGCAGGTTACCCAGGGTTGTACAGATTTAATGGAGGACAGTGCCGGAAACTTTTTACCAGCACACCGCTGTATGGAGTACTAAAGTATACCACGCTATTCCTTATCTGCCAAAAGGGTACTGAACAGTGAACAGAGATGTGAACAGACCCCAATACTCTACAACCACTTTGTGTTCCAATAGGACATCTCACCCACCACAATAGTCAGACTGTACAGCTGCCTTTTTAGGGTAAAAACTGTGAATATGGGCAATAGGGGCCTTGTTCAGTGGGTTCACCTGCAGTCCCAGTAACACACCATGCTATCAAGTCGTGTTATGCCAAATGACAAACTCAGCTCTACTGCAACAGCACACACAGCCTAACGGAAGCCTTTTTCCTGCTGTAGGCACGCTGCTTGCAGACCGTCTTGACTTGGTTAGATAACCCAAAATCTGGACTAGGTATATTAAAAAAATTGCTGAGGCTTGAAGTACAAGGACAGCAGTAAAATGATAAAGCGGCTATGAAGGAGGTGCAGGCTGTGGGGATGTGCGGGGAAGCAGCCAATCTGTCTCTGTCAAAGTTAGCATTGGAGTGAGCAGGAAAGAAAAAAAAAAAGCAAACGCTAACGACTCCTGCGGAAGCGGCGGAGCAAGCCGATGTCTTACCTGAGCAAACTTGTGGATTTGTTCTACCACAGCTGCAAAGAGAGCGTTGACGCTGTCGTCGATGAGCGTCTGCATGTAATGCACGGCTTCCTCGTCAGACAGATCCAATCTAAATTTATCCTGCACCTGGAGGAAGATGAAAGCGTGAAAGTCAAACGACACATGAAGAAGAGCTGCAGGAGAACAGCACCAGCAACGTCAGCACCTCGGCTGGTGCCTCTACACAATACAACGCTGTCAGATACACCACAGCCAGGAGATGTAGATCTACATACATACACTGCAAAGGTTACAGAGCCAGCTGTATCTTCTACATATTCATAGCCACATAGCAGCATTATAGTGGTAATATAATTATACAATTATATTCGCGTACATAGGAGGCAGTATTATAGTAGTTATATCCTTGTACATAGGAGCAGTATTATAGTAGTTATATTCTTGTATATAGGAGCAGTATTATAGTAGTTATATCCTTGTACATAGGAGCAGTATTATAGTATTATATTCTTGTACATAGGAGGCAGTATTATAGTAGTTATTTCGTGTACATAGGAGCAGTATTATAGTAGTTATATTCATGTACATAGGAAACAGTATTATATTAGTTATATTCTGTACATAGGAGGCAGTATTATAGTAGTTATATTCTTGTACATAGGAGGCAGTATTATAGTAGTTATATTCTGTGTACATAGGAGGCAGTATTATAGTAGTTATATTCTTGTACATAGGAGCAGTATTATAGTAGTTATATCCTTGTACATAGGAGCAGTATTATATTAGTTATATTCTTGTACATAGGGGGCAGTATTATAGTAGTTATATTCTTGTACATAGGAGCAGTATTATAGTAGTTATATTCTTGTACATAGGGGGCAGTATTATAGAGGTTATATTCTTGTACATAGGAGGCAGTATTATAGTAGTTATATTCTTGTACATAGGAGCAGTATTATAGTAGTTATATTCTTGTACATAGGAGCAGTATTATAGTAGTTATATTCTTGTACATAGGAGCAGTATTATAGTAGTTATATTCTTGTACATAGGAGGCAGTATTATAGTAGGTTATATTCCTGTACATAGGAGGCTGTATTATAGTAGTTATATTCCTGTACATAGGAGGCTGTATTAGAGTAGTTATATCTTGTACATAGAGGCAGTATTATAGTAGTTATATTCTTGTACATAGGAGCAGTATTATAGTAGTTATATTCTTGTACATAGGAGCAGTATTATAGTAGTTATATTCTTGTACATAGGAGCAGTATTATAGTAGTTATATTCTTGTATATAGGAGGGAATATTATAGTAGTTATATTCTTGTACATAGGAGCAGTATTATAGTAGTTATATTATTGTACATAGGAGCATATATAGTAGTTAATTCTTGTACATAGGAGGCAGTATTATAGTAGTTATATTCTTGTACATAGGAGCAGTATTTATAGTAGTTATATTCTTTGTACATAGGGGGCAGTATTATAGTAGTTATACCTTGTACATAGGAGGCAGTATTATAGTAGTTATATTCTTGTACATAGGAGCAGTATTATAGTAGTTATATTCTTGTACATAGGAGGCAGTATTATAGTAGTTATATTCTTGTACATAGGGGGCAGTATTATAGTAGTTATATTCTTGTACATAGGAGCAGTATTATAGTAGTTATATCTTGTACATAGGAGGCAGTATTATAGTAGTTATATTCTGTACATAGGAGGCAGTATTATAAGTAGTTATATTCCTGTACATAGGAGGCTGTATTATAGTAGTTATATTCCTGTACATAGGAGGCTGTATTATAGTAGTTATATTCTTGTACATTGTAGCAGTATTATAGTAGTTATATTCTTGTACATAGGAGCAGTATTATAGTAGTTATATTCTTGTACATAGGAGCAGTATTATAGTAGTTATATTCTTGTATATAGGAGGCAGTATTATAGTAGTTGTACATAGGAGCAGTATTATAGTAGATATATTCTTGTATATAGGAGCAGTATTATAGTAGTTATATTATTGTACATAGGAGCAGTATTATAGTAGTATATTCTTGTACATAGGAGGCAGATTATATAGTTATATTCTTGTACATAGGAGCAGTATTATAGTAGTTATATTCTTGTACATAGGAGCAGTATTATAGTAGTTATATTCTTGTACATAGGGGGCAGTATTATAGAGGTTATATTCTTGTACATAGGAGGCAGTATTATAGTAGTTATATTCTTGTACAAGGAGCAGTATTATAGTAGTTATATTCTTGTACAAGGGGCAGTATTATAGAGGTTATATTCTTGTACATAGGAGGCAGTATTATAGTAGTTATATTCTTGTACATAGGAGCAGTATTATAGTAGTTATATTCTTGTAACATAGGAGCAGTATTATAGTAGTTATATCTTGTACATTAGAGGCAGTATTATAGTAGTTATATTCTTGTACATAGGAGGGCAGTATTATAGTAGTTATATTCCTGTACATAGGAGCAGTATTATAGTAGATATATTCTTGTATATAGTAGAGCAGTATATAGTAGTTATATTCTTGTACATAGGAGGCAGTATATTAGTAGTTATATTCTTGTACATAGGAGCAGTATTATAGTAGTTATATTCTTGTACATAGGAGGCAGTATTATAGTAGTTATATTCTTGTACATAGGAGCAGTATTATAGTAGCTATATTCTTGTACATAGGAGCAGTATTATAGTAGATATATTCTTGTACATAGGAGCAGTATTATAGTAGTTATATTCTTGTACATAGGAGCAGTATTATAGTAGTTATATTCTTGTACATAGGAGCAGTATTATAGTAGTTAGTAGCCGTTTTGAAAGATGCTTTAAGGGAGCAGAATGAACAGTCTTCTAATTACCTGCCTATTTTCTGTAAAATCTATAGTGTCCTATGCACACAGCTATACTTTATAAACCCATGGTTTCCACTGATAAGATTTGAGTCGAAAATGTTGCTTTATGCCCTTTCTTCTAATTTACATGTCACTTTTATATTGTTTGATCATTAGATTGATTATAATATGTATTATTTACATGACTGCAGGTGGAGGATGCAAATGTTGTCAAAGCAATTACGCATCTAACCTGCTTCCCAATCAAAAATGACTCAGCAAATTAAAAAAAGAAATGCTATTCTTCAAACCCTACTACCCCCAATTAAGAGAGAAGTTTGTTTTTCTGTATAGCCGTCTGCAGCTTTGGGCTGCATCTGACCGCAGTGAACTGTGCATAAATTAGAGATATGAAGAGGGAAAGAGAGGAAACAAAATCAATGCTTACGATGCTTACAGTTTTAATTAAGCTTACATGATCCGCTGCTCTTTGACACATCCGGTATTTGCAAGGCATTGTTAGGGCAGATAGGTGGGAGACAACTTGATAAAGCAGTCCAGTGGCTACAGCACAAGTGTAATCTCTATGCAGGGGGTTACACATCAGGGGACAGGAATTAAAGGGGTTCCCTTACAAAGAAAAAGGGAGGGGGGGGGGCAAAAATGCCACTCAGGACCGTCATCTATTAGTCACGGCAGAAAGTGGAGGCCCAACACCTTCCTTATTACATGGACAGCGCATTGACTTTACTGAGCACCATGCAGCAGTATGGTGGCAATGCAGGGACTGGGTTTCCACTGCTGATCACTATGTGCAGGGTGACGTGCGGGCCGCCCTCAGCCCTAAGCAACTATCAAATATTCACGTGATGTTGAGGTGTGAGCGAATCTGCAGGTTAGATCAGAGCAAAAAGCCAGGAACGGCCATACAGAGGAGCGGTCACACTGGGGACGGCCATACAGAGGAGCGGTCACACTGGGGACGGCCATACAGAGGAGCGGTCACACTGGGGACGGCCATACAGAGGAGCGGTCACACTGGGGACGGCCATACAGAGGAGCGGTCACACTGGGGACCTGCAGCCCGAGGGCGTCCTGTCACCATCAGTATACATGGCACAATGAAAGTGCGGCCCTGTAACATATGCTTCATTGGGAACCAACAGCTTCCAATCATATCTCTGCAAAAAGGATATAGAGAGAAAGATAGATAGATATGACAGGCAGACAGATAAATAGGGATGGATAGATAGATAGATATAACAGATAGATAGATAGATAGATAGATATACAGATAGAAAGAGAGATAGATAGATAGATATAACAGATAGATAGATAGATAGATAGATAGATAGATAGATAGATAGATAGATAGATAGATAGATAGATATACAGATAGAAAGAGAGATAGATAGATAGATATAACAGATAGATAGATAGATATACAGATAGACAGATAGATAGAACAGATAGACAGATAGATAGACAGACAAACAGACAGATAGATAGACAGACAGATAGAACAGACAGATAGATAGATAGATAGACAGACAGATAGATAGACAGACAAACAGACAGATAGACAGATAGACAGATAGATAGATAGATAGATAGATAGATAGATAGATAGATAGATAGATAGATAATAGATAATAGATAGATAATAGATAGATAGATAGATAGATAGATAGATAGATAGATAGATAGATATGACAGGCAGACAGATAAATAGGGATGGATAGATAGATAGATATAACAGATAGATAGATAGATAGATAGATAGATAGATAGATAGATATAACAGATAGATAGACAGACAGATAGACAGACAGATAGATAGATATGATAGGATAGATATGAGATGATATATAGATAGATCTAGATCTCGGAGGGGGCATGCAGTTTTGGGCTGGCGGCACGGAGCACTGCTTCTAGTGACATCACATGCATTTGCTTGGATTGCCCCCCGCTTGGGAGATATTTGTCTAGGACTTGGCTCCATGCTGCCGGCACATCGGACTTGAACACCTAAAATTCTATGACACAGAAAGAAATCTGCTCCATTAATCAGTCCGAGCGCTGCTTCTATGTTCGCCTGGCTTTCAAAATGTAAATTTGTGTCGGTGCCTTCAAAGGTGATATTTCTGAAGGAGACGAGAAGTGACAGGGAGATCTGCTGCTGGGACCGGTTCTCCGAACATCCCGCTGAGCATGAATTATTGACACCTACACATCACTGGGAATTAAAAGAGCATTAAACCAGGAGGGTTATCTGCCTCCTGACCAGTCACCCGGATAGTACTCTTCTTCTATGCAGTTTATCTAAGTATCTAACTACTAGCGATCTACCTTCCTTCTATCTATCTAGGAATCTATCTCTCTACCCATCTATCTATGAATATAACTAGATTCTAGACCGATCTATCTATGTATCCTTGAATATATCTAGACCGAACTATTTATCTATCTATCATCTATCAATCATCTATCTATCCATCCCGATCTATCTATCTATCTATCTATCTATCTATCTATCCATCTATGAATCTGTCTGTCTTTATGCCTATCTCATATAGAGAGACTGGATACCACTGAGCTGGGTGGATAATAACACTGGTTAACGGACCTTTCGGGCTAACACTCTCCTTCAATGGCTGGTACAAGCCTTATATATGACTCTACATGACAAGGACACAGTAAGGTCTCCTGGTTCTGAAAAACCTCCAAGTAACGGAGGAAGAACGAAGGTTAAACGTCTTTGGCAATTAAAAAGAAAACCTACGTGGCTGATGGGGAACGGTCGGAGGCTCTAACATCCCGTTCTAGGTGATAAGAGGATATAAATGAGGATTACACTGATGAGCCCCACACAAAATAAGGCCCCAATTCTAAAGGTCAAAGGGCTACAAGTTAGTGAAACTGTGTGTATAGTCTGACCACACTAGTATGGGGGAAATTAGGCTGTAAACCTGATGACGGGATTCTTTCTAGGTGGATGGGATAATCCCTAGGCCAGTGACGTAACGGTCATCAGTCACTTGGCCTAGGGGGCGCAGCTCAGCCCCATAGAACTAAATGACCTACCCTGAGGATAGGTCATCAGTATGAAAGTTTTGAAAACCCCTTTTAAAGGGCTTAAAGTCTAAAGGACAGATCCCTTTAAATACGGGTATTTGCATCACAAACAACCATGGCGGTTTAAATATGGCTCTGACTGATGATCCCTAATGTCCAGTCACAAGTGTGTAGAGGGCTAAATTGTCACTCTTTTCCCACCACTTTTAAGGGGTTTCCACCTTCTGTGTAGCCTCTTTCCCTTCTTCTAATGTGCAGCAATATAACTCCTTCTAATATAGTATCCAGTCATGTGACCCCATCCGCTGTGCTCTCTGCTACTTCCTATGGTGTCACTTCCACTGTCTTGCATGGGTGTCTTCTGGTCTTGGCCTGGTGCTAGAACATAAATCTAATTTACTATGGGTTAGGTGGGTTCCTCCGTGTTGGATGCAGAGGATAGCAGGAACCTGCCCTGACCACGTAAATTAGAAGGTGTTCATGCGCCAGCACTAGGACAAGACTCAAACACACCGCTGCAAGGCTATGGAGGTGATATCCAAGGTAGCAGAGCACAGCAGAGTAGGTGAAGCCACTTCATTCCAGAGCGGCAATGACGTGAGGACATTATATTAGGAAGTAATAGACTGACGTACATTAGAAAGTGGAAAACCCCTTTAAAGTTCTTTGAAAATGTCTGAGGGTGTCCTAACTTTTTTCTTTTCGGCATTTGACTAGCTGAAATGGCAATAAGTCAAGCCCACCATCAATAGAGGGGCGGGTGATATTACCCTTCAGCATCTTCCCAACTTACTTAAAGTGCCTGATGGTATCTCATAACCGATCACGGCACTTCTTACTGTCCGAACAGGCGGATGTGGCACTGTATCTGCATATAGTAGGCACCAGCTCTGGGAGAGGAAGGGAGGGAAGGGGAAGCCGTCATAGTATAATGTCATAGGCTTCTCTTAAATATTATACATTTTCTCCTGTAGCCACGCACAAAATGGTAGAAACTGACCACACGCCACTGTATGTGGACCACAGACGCATGGCTGCTTCTTATATACCCCTCGACCAAACTCAATGTACACTGCGGGAACCCAACTTAAACTTCCCAATCTTAAGGGTCAATTTTTATGGCTTTTATCTTTGCTTATCGAAAGAGAACACTTCTAACCAGTTAAAGGGGTTGTCTCACTTCGGCAAATACCATTTATAACGTAGACAAAGTTACTACAAGGCACTTACTAATGTATTGTGATTGTCCACATTGCCTCCTTTGGTGGCTCGATTCATTTTTCCATCTCGTTTCCAGGGCTTACGACCACCCTGCAATCCAGCAGCGGTGGCCGCGCTTGCACACTACAGGAAAAAAGTGTTCAAGTACGGCCACCGCTGCTGGATTGCAGGGTGGTCAGAACTATGGAAACGTGCAGTGTATAATGTGATGGAAAAATTTATCCAGACAGCAAAGGAGGAAATATGGACAATCACAATACATTAGTAAGTGCCTTGTATTAACTTTCTCTACATGATGAATGCCACTTGCTGAAGTGAGACAACCCCTTTAATGTTGCTGGGTCTCCAATCTACAGTATACTAATAGAGCACCTCCACCACTTTCTGTGTCCCAAAGAAAATAAGATGGCAGCGGCTGGCGGCAGAATTATCCAGGTATCTTTAAGAAGAAGGAACTGGCATAGGACTTGAAGGTCCTCTTCTAGATTGTCCATAAATGGGACGATGACGATAAGGCATTTGGTCACTGAAAAGTTGTTGTAATCATACACAATCTCAAGATTTGGGGGAAGGGGGGGTCAACCTATGTATCACTGTTGGAACTATTGCAGTCGTGGCAAGCCACTCCCAACTTGTTCCTTAATAGGCAAGCATTATGCATGAGCGGTGGTAATGTCCCGATTTTACCACAACTCACAGATGACTGTCAACGTCAACTGCATTACGATGGAGAGCTTAAGAAGCGGCAGGATGTCAGCTGAAGCTTAGACCAATATATAGATGGGACAACTAGATAGATTTGTAACAAAGTCATAAAACACGGGACGATCGGCGCCAGGTTGTCTGTGACATTCAATGATGGTTTCAGGTTTATATTTGGGATTGAATTTACGCAGGAGCCATCTGGAGCTTTTATAAATCTGTAAACCTTTGTTTCTCACACGTGGAAATATATGACGCCTGCAAATAAAATCTGCTTAAACGAACTCAACTCTGCAGCAACGACAGCGGAAAATAGCAAGGTTACACAGATTATTGGCGGTGATTTATCCTGCTGTCATACTGTGAAGATGTATCAAATGGGCTTGTGAATTATTATTTTAGTTTTTTTTTGGCTTTAAAGTGTACCTCCGGGTATAAACACGTTTTCAGAAATGAATAGTACAGGTGAATATAAGAAACATTGTAATATACTTAAAGAATCATGCTTTCTCCTGGGATTCTCAGGGTTCTTTCTCTTCACTTAGACTCGTATCTCTAGAAGCTCCTGTCTCTTTCTCCAGCTTTGAAAAAGTGGATCAGCACTCACTTTTTGATGCAAAACAATCTTCATTTATTTATTGCCATAAACAAAATACAAGCAGATGTCACGCGTTTCTGTTCAGCTGAATCGCGTCACATCTTTCTATATTTTGCATCATTCGTATTCACAGAGTACCACCAATTCTAAAACGTAGCCTTTATTCAATTTTTTTTTTTTAAACCCACAAAAACAAAAAAAATAAAAATACGCAAAACAAATAACAATAGATACGGTAGGGACACGGTGGTCCTGAGTCCTCCAAGGTTCTGGAGGGGACTGTTCTTCAGGTAGGGTTATAGCAATCGATTTGGGACCTATCCCTAGTGCTTACCCTTTGCTCTGATAATCCCTGCCTAAAGAACAGAATGGCCGCCCCGATAGGGGCGATCCCGTATTCAGGAACCTCCTGTATGCCCTAGGATGGCCCTGAAGACCGGTGACACAGGCAAAACATTAATGGTATGCCCAATGCTTATATAATGTGGCCTATTCTAGATACATAAAATAATAAATGCTCAGTACACACGGTGCTGCTGAGTCCTCCAAGGTTCTGGAGGGGATTGTTCTTCAGGTAGGGTTATAGCAATCGATTTGGGACCTATCCCTAGTGCTTACCCTTTGCTCTTATAATCCCTGCCTAAAGAACGGAATGGCCGCCCCGATAGGGCGATCCCGTATTCAGGAACCTCCTGTATGCCCTAGGATGGCCCTGAAGATCGGTGACCCAATGCTTATATAATGTGGCCTATTCTAGATACATAAAATAATAAATGCTCAGTACACAAGGTTGTTATTTTAGATATTTAAATAAATGCTGAGTACACAATGTTGTTCTAATAATTTCTACAATGTTCAGATGTGCAATAGAAAATATAACTATCATCCAGTGGATGCCAAGTGCACCGTTCGCCAGTTTAGATTCTATACCATGGGCACCTAAGCCATTACAGTTGACAACACCACGCTTTAGGCCCCTAAACCCAACGCGTTTCGCCCCCGAAATGATAATTTGAGGAGTCCAGTGCAGTCTAGTACAGTGTCCCAATAGGCATCATGTACAGATAAAGACTAATCTCCTCCCAGAACGTCCGTCCATAACGTTCAGACGGGGACGTAGCATCGGTGACACATTGGTACATAGCCATTTCGAAGCACCCGCTGCACCCACAACTTGGTTGACAGACAGGAGATGTGGTACCCACAAATGTGGTAGATGTAAAGCCTGTCCCTTTGTGGAAGTGGGGGACACCTTCTCAAATAACAATCAGGAACGTGTATATATAGCCCGCACGTTTGCAAATTGCAATACTGTAGTCCTGGTGTATTTGGCACAATGCGGGTGCGGCATCAAATATGTCGGTAAAACCTGCAGAGCTTTCAAGAAAAGGATATTGGAACACGTTGGGGACATTCGTAACAAACGTGACAAACCACTGTCTAGACATGTGGTGCTCCTTCATGGGGGTAACCCTAATGTACTGCGCTTCTCGATGATAGAAACAATTAAACATTCAGGGGAGGCGACATAGATAATATCTTAAAACAAAAGGAATCCAAATGGATCTTCATGTTAAACAACATGTCACCATCGGGATTGAACGAGAACATCGATTTTTCATGCTTTTTATAGCCAGCCATTATATTATTCTATCTATGAGACAGTGGACCAAGGTCCTACATTTTGGTAGAGGGGACATTGTGGCCACCCCGAATACTGGGTTTTTACTGGGCTTTTACCTTGAATATTAATATGGTGCACAACTGTGATATACCTAGTCTGACAGGGGCCCAGTACTTCCCCCCCCCCCCTCCCTTTTGACTTCTTTATGAATATGGACCCTAATGTTACTCTTGATATATGCTCCCAATAGAGGTGGATAGATGTATTTAATTAGTAATATACCTGACCGCACCAGTGCCCCTAATATCTACCCTCTCTAGATGCCATTTAACAGATATTGATTCGCTGCGGCTCAACAATGAGCAGATCATGTGATCGGAGCCGGCATCGGGATTCCAGGCGATGACGTGGCGGCATCACGTGACTGGCGGGGTGTGGCGTTGGCACGTGATAGATGATGTACTAATGTGACGCGTAATGCGTCACTAGGCGACGCCACGCCCAGCGTCATACAGGGAAGCAATAGGGCCCTCCCTCTCTGTGGTTTGGCAGTGTATTTAAACCGCACAACGGAACCGGCTCCTGCGACCTCATTTTCTACCTAATGAGGCACTGATGCAGGTGGGTTCCAAACACGGAGGGCTATTCTGACCATCGGGCTTTAAGGTCGGTATTTGATAATAGTATCTTGACTGTGACTTCTCTCTCCATAGACTATTGGGTATGCAGCCGGATGACACTATGAGTGCGGTAACCATATTCATCAGTTACCCCATGGGATCATCCTGAGCGTTTGTCTCTGGGCACGCAAGTACCACTGATATGTTAATAGGGTGTAATATCTTTTATGCACCACATGGATGTGGAGGGGCGTCTCAGGGTCCTTAAGTCAGACTAGATATATGGCTTATTGTAATAATTGTTTGCTGTGAATTATAATCCATCATAGTCATCAGTGAGATAATAAATCTTTATCTATACATGATGCCTGTTGGGACACTGTACTAGGTGTCCCCTGAGGAGCCCAAATTATCATTGTGGGCGAAACGCGTTGGGTTTAGGGGCATAAAGCGTGGTGTTGTCAACTGTAATGGCTTAGGTGCCCATGGTATAGAATCTAAACTGGCAAACGGTGTACTTGGCATCCACTGGATGATAGTTATATTTTCTATTGCACATCTGAACATTGTAGAAATTATTAGAACAACATTGTCTACTCAGCATTTATTTAAATATCTAAAATAACAACCGTGTGTACTGAGCATTTATTATTTGATGTATCTAGAATAGGCCACATTATATAAGCATTGGGCATACCATTAAGGTTTTGCCTGTGTCACCGGTCTTCAGGGCCATCCTAGGGCATACAGGAGGTTCCTGAATACGGGATCGCCCCTATCGGGGCGGCCATTCTGTTCTTTAGGCAGGGATTATCAGAGCAAAGGGTAAGCACTAGGGATAGGTCCCAAATCGATTACTATAACCCTACCTGAAGAACAGTCCCCTCCAGAACCTTGGAGGACTCAGGACCATCGTGTCCCTACCAGATCTATTGTTATTTGTTTTGCGTATTTTATTTTATTTATTTTTGTGTTTTTTTTATTTTTTTAATAGAATAAAGGCTACGTTTTAGAATTGGTGGTACTCTGTGAATACGATTTATGTAAACACAAACCACCCATTATTATCTTCCCTCTGACGGGTAATTGTCTTAGCTGTGAATTCTATATTTTGCATCAGAAAGTGAGTGTTGATCCACTTCGTCTACTTGGATGTATGATTCTGGAGCCCAGGATACGAGTACCTCCTTCTTCCAGAGTGCCGACTGATTACTTCTACAAATCTGTCTCCAGTCTCACACACAGAAGTCTATGCAGAGAAGAGGAGGGAAGAGGAGGCTGCTGCCAGCTAGTAAGTGATTTATTGCCTCATGCCGGACTGTGGTAAAACCATATTCTACTAGAGCAGAATCAAAAGTGCAAAGATAAAAAAAAAAATTGCAGTTTGTGTGTCTCTCATGAAGCAACCTCTTCCTTGACTTCAATTTTAAAAGCCGAAAACTGCAAAGCAGCCTGATAACAGCAGATAGAAGCATTTTCTTTAACTAAATATATTACAAAGTTTCTTATAATCACCTGTACTATTCATTTAGGAAAGATGTTTTATAACTGGTGACGAATACCGCAACTCACAGCCCCGCCTGACAACTACGTTGAGCCCACGTGGCACAGTTTCGTCACTGGTTACCAAGACGTGACGCTACGCCCTCTCTGGGAGTATGTAAGGACAGCTTGGCGCAGTTTACACAGACACCTTCCTGTCCATGCAGGCACAGGGAGGCATGGGAAGTGAGAGAGGGTGGTCCACGCCTCCTCTGGTGTGGATCACAACCCTGACAAGCTGAGAGGGTGTTTTCACTGCCCCAGTGAAACAGCACATTGTCAGCCTGGTAGACTGCCACCAGTTCCTTGTTATATATAAGCCCGATCTGCTAGCGGGATTATATCGGGTCGGGTCGGGAACCAAGCCTAAGTAGCTTATAACTATGCCGACTCACGGATGTGAGGATTCGTGATCGAGATACAAGAACAACGCAAGATTAAATGATATATTTAATTGCCCTAAGGGCGCACTAGATATAACACGATATACACACAGAATATATACAATGGTCAGATGTGCAAATACAGATGACCTGGTACAAACAGGGTCAAACAGAGAAAAAGTCAGTTACCGGTTGGATGAGTAGTCCTTTGTGTTATGATGATGAATTCTTGGTTGCTATAATCCTTAGCTGTAGTCACATGGGGGCAGTGATGCCAGCAGTTTCCAGGTCTCCCCAAACACATTACACGATGTGGCCCCCTTCAGAGAAAGACGCTGGCCTCTGGCCTTCATGGGCCTTTTCATCTGTAGTCGGCCATTCCCCTCCCTCCCCCTGGGAGGACCTCATTTCCCCTTTGTCCGGTGAGGCAACTAAGACTCCAAAAACCCATTATGGACCATAGCTCCTCACCGGAAGATCACAGGGAGATGGTTTTGGCAGCACTGTATCCGGCTGGGTTCCAGCCAAACATGGCGCTGTTCCTACTGGGAGATCTCTGTATCTCCCCTTCCTGGCACCCGTCCCCCAAGCGGCGACCAGGGGCAAGTCTGTCTTGGTCCCAGGGTTGCAGATATGTAACTGGTTTATGCCTATGATGGACGGGCAAGTCACAATTCCTTATGAATTCTTGTACATAGGAGCAGTATTATACTAGTTATATTCTTGTACATAGGAGGCAGTATTATATGCAGTGCTCCAGACAAAAAAAAAAGGACCAGGAGCCATTGGCTCCTAAACTAAAAATTTTAGGAGCCAAATTACATTTTTTAGTCGCCAAATTTAAAATGCATATAATTAAAAAAAAGGACTTTGAGAAGATGAGATGCAGGTCACAGTAGTGAGCCAGCACTACATATAGGAGAAAACAGCACCACATGCCTCTCACATCCAGGGACATCTTCTGGGGGACAAGGTGACTAAAAATGGCGAATTGCGTGGTTTAGAGGGTTTTTTTTCTGTTACGGCCTTCACCGAGCGGAAATATTTTTTAATATTTTAATAGCTCACACTTTTTGGGACGTGGCGATATGTAATATGTCTATTCTTTATTTTTTGTAATTTTTTTAATGTAAAACTGGGAAGGGGGCCATTTAAACTTTTAGTATTTGTGTTTTTTTAAACTTTTTATTTAATAACCATTCCTTCCCTTAGGGACTAGAATCTGGATCTTTTCATCCTTTGAGATCTATCAGGGTGAATAGGATCTCACACATCTAACTGCTGCCCTGTGCTTTGTGCACACAGCAGCAGGGAGCTGAACATGGCAGCCAGGGCTTCAGTAGCGTCCTGGCTGCCATGGTAACGATCTGAGCCCCAGCAGTGTAATCTGCCACCACTGGAGGGGATGGGACCCTGTGGCCACCATATAACAATGGGGGGGGGGACGACTTGTGGCCAGTGATAATGGGGGGGAAGACGGGGCTTTGGGGGGCGCACTGCACCACCAATGAATGTAATTAAAGAGGACCTTTCATAGGTCCAAAGAATATGAACTTAGTAGCAGGCTGCATAGAGCGGCGCCCAGGGATCTAAGTGCACTTACTATTATTCCTGGGCGCCCCTCCGTTCACCTGCTGTGGCCCCTGGTATTTTCAACATTCAGAGCTAGGAGGAGGAGACGCCAGGGTCTCTCCGTCTCCATGACAGCAGCGCTTAGATCCCTGTGGCACCTGAGGGGTTAATTGCCGCGGATCGCCTGCCCTGTTATTGAGGCCGGGTGCCGAGTCTGTGATACCGCTGCCTATACTTATGTTTTACAATCATTGGTGGCGCAGTGGCGACAGCTCCTCCTCCCTGCTATATCACCATTGGTAGTAGTGGCGGCCGCATCACAGTGGAGAGGGAGGGACTCCTTCCTTCTCCACTGTGCTACTGAAGAGAACTTAGGCTGCGCAGGAGCGCGGCGGTACAGTCGCAAATAGCGACAAGACTAAAAAGTCTTGTCGCCATCTGCAAATTTTAAGTCGCATTGGCGACCATTTTGGTCGCTATCTGGAGCCCTGTAGTAGTTATATTCTTGTACATAGGAGGCAGTATTATAGTAGTTATATTCTTGTACATAGGAGGCAGTATTATAGTAGTTATATTCTTGTACATAGGAGCAGTATTATAGTAGTTATATTCTTGTACATAGTAGGGCAGCATATTAGTAGTTATATTCTTGTACATAGGAGGCAGTATTATAGTAGTTATATTCTTGTACATAGGAGGCAGTATTATAGTAGTTATATTCTTGTACATAGGGGGCGGTATTATAGTAGTTATATCCTTGTACATAGGAGCAGTATTATAGTACTTATAGTCTTGTACACAGGAGCAGTATTATAGTAGTTATATTCTTGTACATAGGAGCAGTATTATAGTAGTCATATTCTTGTACATAGGAGCAGTATTATAGTACTTATATTCTTGTACACAGGAGAAGTATTATAGTAGTTATATTCTTATACATAGGAGGTACTGTAGCAGTTATATTCTTGAGCACAAGAGCAGTATTATAGCAGTTATATATTTGGCCACACAGGCAGTATTTCAGCGGTTATCTAGATGTGTTACCATGAATAAACAAAGATACTTAATATCAGCTTACGAGAAATACAAATGGGTTTGCCATTTAAGTTGTCACTGAACTTTCCTAAAGATCATAAATGAACGCACAGTTGGTAATATAGTCATAGGAGAATTTAACACTGGATACCAAACCAGCTGTGCAGATCATACGGTAAGTAGGGCGATCGCTTTAGAGGCAGCGACAAAGGTTTTCATACCGCTTTCCCAAAAACAGATAAATTGAATAAATGAATATATAAAATAAAAGGTTCCTCAATAAGGATCATGGCACCAGTCAAGTTTCAAAACTGACAGAAAAATGTGGGCGACGCAAAATCTTGTGTGTACAAGACCTAAAGTAGAAACGCTCACATTTAGCCTTTTTGCATTGCGGCACAAGTGACACGAGCCAAAAACTCAATATACCGTAAATTAATTTTACTGCTCAATCCAAATAGATCTTTAGCTAATTTGAGTTTCTTGAAATACCTATAGATTTCTTGTTTAAAGCTTACAGAAAAAAAAAAGAAAAGAATCAATAGCGGAGCTGAAACCAGCAGCTTAATACCCCGACAGGTCTCAGTATTATCTTGTTAAATGACTCTGAACGCGCGCGTCACTCAATCTGAAGGGAAGGGGAGGGGAGGTCTTGTTGTCTTTTTATCATTTCAGTAAAGCAATTTCAATATCACAGAAATCACATTACAAACATGAAAAATGACATAATAGCACAGCGATGGAACAGTTCAGCAGGCCGCAGTCGTTATTTATCTGCAATATTTCATAGAGACAAAGTGGAGCGCACGGCGTGTCAGAGAACGGCGTTCTAGAAGAAGACTGTCATATCGCTCAACATATTGGTATTGATCTTCTAGGGTCATTAAGCAATACCAAAGGCTACAAAGAGGTCAGGGGTTCATCAGGAACATAAAACCTGACACGCACCATCCTCTGGGGTATTGCGTGATCTTTGTGATCAATGCAATTATGTAACAGCTCACTTATTAATGGGATATTCTATATACATGATCCTTAAAATGGCCGCATCCCGACCCCTGAAACACAAGAGTCATACTCCATGCCGCTCTAGTCCTCAGCGCTGGCTCTGCTCACCCCATCTTCTGGTCTCCACACTGTTTAAATCAGGAGGGGCATGGTCATGGTCACACGCACTACTCTAGACAATGACTGGCTTCAGAGGTGATGTGCTGGTTGTGGCCGCATCACAGCTGAAGCCAGTCACTGGCTGCAGCAGTGCATGTGACCATGACAATGCACCTCTTGATGTAAACCGTGCGGGGAGCGGACGAAGGAGGCGGCGCGCAGGACTGGAGCAGTGTGGAGCGGGTAAAGTTCTGTTTCAGGGGGCAGGCTGTGGGCACTTGCTTAAAAATCTTGATTACCAGAAAACCCCTTTAGGGTCCATTCACACATCTGCAATTCCATTCCGCATTTTGCGGAACGGAATTGCGACCCACACATTTCTATGGGGCCGCACGACGTGCGGCCCCAATCCGGAATTGCGGACCCACACTTCCGGGCCCGCAATTCCGATCCTGAAAAAAATAGAACATGTCCTATTCTTGTCCGCAATAGTGGACAAGAATAGGCATATTCTCTTATTGCCGGCAATGTGCGGTCCACAAAATGCGGAACGCACATTGCCGCTGTCCGTGTTTTGCGGATCCGCGGATCCGTGGATTTGCAAAACACACACGGATGTGTGAATGGACCCTTAAGTGGACTGATTTTTATTGTAGAAATAAGCAATGTTTCTATTACGGTTTGGGTATATATATATATATATATATATATATATATATATATATATTATAAAAGGATCAATAACAGTATGTTTTAATTTGTGTGTTCATAAAAAATTTGGAAAAGTACATTTTCTGCCAGCTGCCAGCAGAGGGACCTCAATGCAAACACATGTTTACAGCTTCCATGAATTTCAATGGTAACTATATAAATTCCTATGCAATGAACTCCCCCTAGTGGTGGCTGCGGGCAGTCATTTTTGTAATACACTGTGTGAGGGAAAGCAGAGGATTTAGAGCTGCATGGCAGAGATTTATCAATATGCTGATGCCAGCTGCCTGGTGTAGAGTAGAGACACTGAGAAACATGGCGTTCAGGATGAGGGCTATATTTATGAAGCACCTGTTCTAGGTGGGGGTGCAATTTTTCATTTTTAATAAAAAAAAATCCTCCACTGAATAAACAAATTGCAAACCTGACAGAATTCCACTGGTTTTCCTATGGTACAGTATAAGATCTGTGTACACCCCATGCACAGGATACAGTACATGTTAGGCTACTTTCACACCTGCGTTCAGGTGTCCGCTCGTGAGCTCCGTTTGAAGGGGCTCACGAGCGGTCCCGAACGCAGCCGTCCGGCCCTAATGCATTCTCAGTGGAGGCGGATCCACTGAGAATGCATCCGCCTGCCAGCGTTCAGCCTCCGCTCCGCTCAGTGAGCCCCTCAGTGAGCCCCTAAGCCTGGCCATGCGGAGGCGAGCGGATCCGTCCAGACTTACAATGTAAGTCAATGGGGACGGATCCGCTTGAAGATGACACCATATGGCTCAATCTTCAAGCGGATCCGTCCCCCATTGACTTTCAATGTAAAGTCTGAACGGATCCGTTCAGGCTACTTTCAGACTTAAAAATTTTTCTAAGTTATAATGCAGACGCATCCGTTCTGAACGGATGCAAACGTCTGCATTGTAGGAGCGGATCCGTCTGATGAAACATCAGACGGACCCTCTCCGAACGCTAGTGTGAAAGTAGCCTTACTAGCTGCATGTCACAGCCTGATGAAGGGCATGAAGCAGTCAGAAACTAATAAGATGATATGACATCAAATTTTATCTTAAAGGGGTTGTCCGAGTTTTGAAAAACAAACAAACATATAGCACTGAAAATCTGATGGGCAGCAATATATAACTAAACTAAGCAAGTTTTATGCAAAAAAATAAATAAATATATATTTCCTCATTTCCCTGGTTCTTTTTGGCCCTTTGTTTACATGCAATAAAAACAATCTCTGCCCCTCCCCTGCTCTGCTAAGGGAGTGGATACAAGAACCTGCCCTGAGTGACATGTCTGCCTGCTGGAGACTCTGCAGCAAGTTGTATGTGTAGGACTACAAGTCCCAGCTGTATAATGACACTGCTAAGGGAGTGAATACAAGAGCTGCCCTGAGTGCTGGGAGAGATCAACAGCATGTTGTATGTGTAGGACTACAAGTCCCAGCTGTACAATGACACTGCTAAGGGAGTGGATACAAGAGCTGCCCTGAGTGCTGGAGAATCAACAGCAACTTGTAAGTTGTAGAACTACGTAGTCCCACCTGTATAATGACACTTGCTAATACACACAGGATCTTCCCCCTACCTTCTTGTGCAATGCTCTCTCTAGTCTGTCAGCTCCTGTGCCCAGAATTGTCACTGCTGCAGCTAGCCAGTCTGTGCAGCTGAAGGGGTTAAGAATCCTAGAGAGAGCAGACGGCAGTGAAGGGGGGCGTGGCCAGCACAGTGACGACTCGTTTACCTGGCTTGTAAACTAACTTTATCAGAGCAGGGAGAGAAGCTGACATCACAGGTCATGGACCCTCAGTGAAATCTGAGAAACCAGCCATTGGAGATAAGTGAGTTAATGGAAAGCTTGTTACATTTGCCTAATTAGGAACATAGAAAGAACCAAAAAAAAAAATAACTCGGACACCCCTTTAAGTGCAAATCTGGATGCCACAATGGACCAGTGGAAGTGATTTGTTTCAAAAGACGTGCACCCCTGTTAAAAGACTTAGTAGAGTGGAATCTGTAGCCGGAGGAGATGCTAAGCCTAACAGCTGTGCCGCTTAGGGGTGGTTAATGGGCCTGCGGTCCTCCTGAACTGGGGTCTGGTACTGCGCCTTTGTGGCCGCCATAGCTGTTCATGTCTCTAACAATTTGGGGGTGGTTGGGTGAATAGAGAACTATGTTGTCTACACTTCCTAATATATGAGAAGCTGATCGGAGGGTGGCATTCATCAGTACAATACAATGTTGCTCCCTTTTGGCGCAGTAATAAATCAGCACGGAGAAGGAGTCCTGACATTGCCTGTCTTACACCTTACACATTGCCATAAGCAGAACCTTACAACTGAGAACGAGACAGATTTTTCGCCTGCAGCAAACATGTGCTGAGCAGCGGTGTGATATTTGCACTGTGGAAAGATTGCAGAAATGCATTTTGTTCTAAGGTCATTTGCAAAAAGCCAACAAGTTTTGGAAATGGTGCCCGACTGGCAGCAGAGAGGGAAGGAAGGGATTACTGTGCTTACTGGTGGTTTCGCTACTTGCAGTTCATATTCAGTATAATGGAAATCCGTGAGCTTCCTTAGGGCTTTATTCACCCATCAGTGAATCCTGGACATGTGCCGTCCACGCTCTCCACGGCCATCACAAGTACCCACTGATTTTAATGTGAGTGAGTCAATGAAAAACCACGAGGCATGCACTATTTTGGTCCACAATCAAGTCCACTATAGTCATTTGGGTCGTCTTATCATGGACGTCATCATGGGCAATCGACATTAAGGGTACTTACTGTATATACCACAGGCAAGTATAAAACATAGGGAGAGGCAGAAAAGATGTCGGAGCCTCTGATAAGACAAGAAGTGTTTTTGGACTACCTCAGACTCCGACAGACAATGGAGATGAGCTAGAGTCACGGATAATAGCTGTAGCAAGCCATTGGAGGAGAGCTTTAAAAATGGACAGAACTAACAAGAGAATAAAAAGCACAGTCACATACATACATATGGATCTCAGGTTAAGATTTACAGAGATGTACTTGGAGTTCAAAGAGAAACCACAACCATAGCTTCAGATATGTAACCTACAAAATAGCAAAGCAATCCTCCCATCATTACATGGGTTTTCTGGTGAACTATAAACTATCCCTTATGTAGGTGAAGCCGTTCCTTTAAAGCTCAGCCTTTTATGATGTTCACCTCTCCATCTTTCAATTCGCTAGCAGGGAATTATGATTATCTGCCATGTTACAGATACGTGGAGTTGCGTCCCGGTCACTATCTCTACAAGCATACTAGCTCTCAGTACACTTGTCATGATGCCCCATTCTGACCAAACTAATTAGCCTGCAAGGTGAGAAAGGAAGAAGCTCCCCGATAGAAGGAGGGCATGGCGGCATTTGTAGGGGCTCGTTCTAGGGAAAGATGCCGATTACTGCATAAAAGAAGGCCTTATAATCACAATATAATCCATAAAACTCCGATACAAGTGAGTACACAGGGGAGTGAAAGCGCCTTCGTAATGCCTTAGGATTGAGTGCAGATTTTCCGCGTGTAAAATCCGCACCGTAGGTCATGTATATTTATTACAATTGAAATTCTCGTGCACAACGATGCAGTTTTTTTAAGTGCAGATTTTTACTTCAATGGGAAAGGAAAATCTGCATGTACCCCCAAAAGTTGGGAAAAATCTCTGCGTTTTATGTGGCGAATACTAATGAAGCGCTTCCATTATGGAACGCTCATTAGTACCCGGAGGACCAGGAAGCGGTGAAGGCTCTGTACTCACCGCTTCCTGGTCCTCGGCTGTCGGCTGTGCAGGGCTGCGCACAGTGTGAGGGCACTCTATGACCTTACACTGTGCGCGCTGGTTCATTGCACACCCGGCAGCAGGATGAAGAGGACCGCGCTAGAGGAGAGGAGCGGCGGCGTCCGGAGCGGGAAAGGTAAGTGCTTTTTTTATTTTATTCCAGGTTGATGGAGGCTAATATAAGGCTTATGGTGGCTGGTGACAAGCAATGGGGGCTGACATAAGGCTTGTGACAAGCAATGGGGGCTGACATAAGGCTTGTGACAAGCAATGGGGGCTGACAAGAGCTAGTGACAAGCAATGGGGGCCGACATGAGTCTGGTGACAAGCAATGGGGGCTGACATGAGGCTGGTGACAAGCAATGTGGGCTGACATGAGGCTGGTGACAAGCAAGGGGGGCTGACATGAGGGTGCTGGGGGCTAATAAGAGGTAATGGAGGCTGAAGAGAGGCTACTGGGGCTGGCAACAGGTAATGGGGGGCTGATATGAGGCATATGGGGGCTGATTGAGAGGCATGGGGCTCTTATCTGAGGTCTGATTTGGGGTCATTCACATAGGGGTCTGAGCTGAGGTCTGATTGAGGGTCTGATTTGAGATCTTATTAACATTGGGGGTCCTTACTGGGGCTGTCAGCTGAGGTCTGATTAACATTGGGGGTCTGATTGGTGGTTTTGACCAGAGATCTAACGAAAAAAAAAAAATAATTCTCATTGTCCTCCTCTAAAACCTTGGTGCATCTTATGGGCGAAAAATAAGGTAAAATTCGCATCAATTGATGCGGATTGACTGCACAGATTTCCCTGCGAACACTTGCGGATTTCAGGGCGGATTGCGCACATAAATCCGGAATGTGTACATTACCCATAGGGTGCACTGAGATGCTGCAGATTTATGTGCAGAAAATTCTGTATAAAAATCTGCACCAAAACCGCATTATTTATTGTGCATTTCTTTTCTGTGGTTTTTATGCAGTTTTTGGTGTGGAATTTCGTGTTTTTTTTCTGATCATGTAAACAACCTTATTGAAATCTATGGTGAAATCCCTCTACGGAAGGTGTGGAATCGCACAAACAATTGACATGCTGAGGATTTTAAAATCCATACAAAAAAAAAAGAAGCAAAGTGTACGTGAGATTTATGAAATCTCATTAAATTTGCTGGTACTGTATTACGCTGTGGTTTTCACACAAAATCCACACAGAAAAAAACGTGCGTAGACCACATGGTGTGCACCCACCCTTAGGGTGCGCTCACACACTGCAGATTGTGTTGCAGAAATTTCCGCGACTGAACGTCACCTCATTCAGAACAAGATCTGCAGCGTGTGCGCGCACCCTTATATCACTGTAAAGGTAATTAAGGCTCCCGAGAAAGATCTCTGTTACGGCTGCAGCTTTTCAACCTTGATGAAGTTGGAATCCATAAAACATAAAAGAGGACACCATAACTTTCTATAAAATTAGAGATTTGCAGCATTTAAAGGTCAGGTTCCTGTTAAACAGCTTAATAACCTTCTATATATGTGACAATAACTGTACTGTATTACTAAAGACTCAAATGGAGGCAAGGACATCCTAAGTAAACGGCCACCATGTAACACCATGAAGTTCTTGGACAACCTTCTGTGCCTATTCATTTTCTATTATACTTTTATTGCAGCCAGAGCACAAACATCCGAAAGTCGATTCGCATAATACTTTGCTTGAATACCGGACGGAGCGAGTATCAGAATGGTAGTGGCTCCTATGAGCCGAAGTTAAGACTTTGCATAATAAATTCATAAATCAATTTCTATTGTAAAAAAACATTGCCAAACTCGAGATCGGTTCCAAGTACCTAGTGGGGACAAATAGGTGGGGTCCAACTCCCAACTTTTTTGTGGTATTTTTTTTTTCTAAAAAATTTTGAGATCCACAGAACAAACAAATGACAACATGTTTAGCATGCTGCATTTTTTAACATCATCATGTCGAGCTAGGTCCAGACAGCGGAGATCAGTTAGGCGAGCGGGAGATCGGTGGGGTGAGTAACGCTTCTTTTGTTTACTGATCCCACTAGACTAATGCTTCAAGTTTTTTGTGTTGAAATCTTCTTGTGACAGGTCCCCTTTGAATGTGTAGATATAGCTAAAGTGAACAGCACAATTTTAACAAATTAACAGAAGTATAACTGGAACAAAGATGCTAGATGTTAGATGTTGGAGAATAAAAAAAAAAAAAAAAAAAAAAAGAACAGTGAATGCCAGCTTATTGGGTTCTGGAAGTACAGGAATTTATACATAGAAATTCATTGTGCTTCTTGTTGTGACTTGTGGTGTGCACTGCGCAGGGTTATAGAGCGCAGTGGATGAGCAGGTAATCAGCGGTGATCTGACTCGTCTCGTCCCGCTCTGGGATCTGAGTCATCGCTTTACTCCCCATAAAATCTGCACTCATTTACACCTCGACTGCAGAGAGACGGCTGCGCTGTGTGGGAACTGTTTTCCTGTTAAGAGCTGGAACAGTTTGTGTCTGCAGTTCCAGCAGGTGAGAAAGATCTGAAGCATCTGATCATCCAGCACATTCATTATAGCCTTTATGTGTAAGATCTGCACAGCAGAGACTATTATATGTCCAGGAGCAGGAAGGTATGATGCATTACATATAGGAAGCTACAATTATTTTAGCTCCTATGTAGTCACAAGGGGCTCGTCGACTCATCTAAATAAAGCTTACGGGGGGTTCTGTGCACTCCGGCACCAAATGAAGGGCCTCACAGGTGACATGTCCCCAAACAGCATGTGATCCAGGAGTCATGTGCTGCTTTAGGAAAAAAAAAGGGATGCATGAGCTCATAACAAGCTCTGCCTCTAATGCCAGCAGATGTAAGGCAGCTATCCTATAAGTCAATGTTCGACCCTTTAAATAGACCTTGAGATATGACTCGGATATTAAATAAGCCAGCATCTCATCTGCAGATGTCTGTTTCGGGGTGATTGCCCCTCAGCAGTGCAGAGGAGAGAGTAATGGCTTAATTGGGTGAGAGGCATAAGTCAGGATTTGGGGGGTACTATCTCTCCTTGGGGAGAGCGCCCTAATCGGCATGAGGAGGCTCATAGGCAAATACATGCTCCTCAGGAATTTGAGGAAGAAAACGATAAAAAATGAGCTCATAACAAGCTCTGCCTCTATTGCCACCAGATGTAAGGCAGTTGTCCTATAAGTCAATGTTCGACCCTTTAAATAGACCTTGAGACATGACTCAGATATTAAATAAGCCAGCACCCCATCTGCAGACAGCTGTTTCGGGGTGATTGACCCTCATCAGTGCAGAGCAGAGAGTACTAGCTTAACTGCATCGGAGTCATGAGTACCCCCCCCAAACCCTGACACTTTAGCACACATTACTGCTGAGGCTGGTTATTGACGACAGCAGCGCACATGACCCCGTCTGTGCAGGAAGACATGCGGGGACCAGAAGTGCTGTAAAAGACTGGTTTGGCACCAACAGAACCGAGAACCGAGTGGCAGGGAGCAGGTGGAAGGGAAAAAGCAGCAAGGGAAGGGAAAATATTTATGGGTTATCATAAATTAAAAAGTTGCACAATGTTTCAGTCTGCAATACTCACTTCATTTATTTTCAGATTTCCTGATACGCAGTTTGCAACCTGCTCCTAAGGTCAGACTTGTACCTCTCAGTAATACATGCTGGATTAGTGTGTCCAGGATGCCTGCTGCCCGCCAATAGCTCTCATGTATCAGCACTGCTTCATTAATGTATTAGTTTCCCCTTCTAAAGCCCATGGCAGATCTCTTCTCCTTTGTAACTGGTAAACAATGATTTTGACGAGACTGCTAAATGCCAATGATGGATCTCTTCTCTCTTGCACCTACAGACACTGATGTTTGACAAGTGTGCGATTCCTCCTTCCCCCCAGGGTCTGCCATGAGTTCCCTTCTCTCTCTGTCCAGTGAAACAGTCTATATGACTCTCCCCCCTCCCCCCGACGGCCTCCTGCACACGACCGTATCCGTTTTTGCAGTCTGAAAATTGCAGATTCTGCAAAATACAGATGCAGGTCCGTACAGGACCCATTGGGTTGGACCGCACTGATCAGACACTTATGATCTAACCCGTGATAGGTCATCAGTAGTGTTTAGCGAAGGGAGCTTCGGATGTTACATCCAAAGTCGCTTGTTCAAAACTCAGATCAATACTGTTCGGAGATCCATCTTAGAATGTATGGGCTCCGATGAGCCAAAGTTAGTTATTCGCGAAGTTGCGTGTGACTTTAAAAATCAATTACCAAATTATTCAGCAAAAGTGGAAAAAACACTTTAAAAGGGACCTGTCACCGCTCCTGACACGCCTGTTTTAATAGCTTCATACATGCCCCATGTAATAACAATTCTGGAGCATCTATTCTTATGGCTCTATGTTGTGCCGTTCCTTTATTATTTCTACTAGGAAGATATGAATGAATTGCTATTAGCCTTCAGTAAGGGTACAGAGGGGAGGTAACACGCTGGGGGCGTGTACCTGCACGGTCTGAAAATGGCAGCACTGATTGGATAGTGTGAGTCTGTGCAGGTACACGCCCCTAACTGGTGACCTCCCCTTTGTACCCTTACTGAAGGCTAATAGCAATTCATTCATAACTTATGGTAGTGTTCCGCTCTCAAAATACTGACTATGTGTGGTTCTAAAAGGACATCTAAACACTTGTCCGAGACTCCAGTTAACAGAAGCCCACTGCTTGTGTTGTCTACTAGAGGAATCGAACTTTATTCTATTTTATTTTGTGAAACTGCAATAGAATACAATGACAACATATCAGTACACATAGAATCACTAGTATAGCATAATAACTGCTAATACAACAGAAAGGCACTTACAGGTGATGATGTCTCAAGCTCCTGGGAGAGAAGAAGACAGGCTGCATCCATAGAGAATAGCAATCTAAAATGGCTGAAGACACTTCCTAGACCAAGGGTCATTTCCTGCCTAAGTGATTTGCATAACCTGGCTTCGTTCTGAGGTACCAGTTGGAACCGAAACAGAGTTTGGTTTCAAGGACATGGTAAAGAAAAAAAGAATATAAAAAAGGAAAAAAGAAAAAGGGTAAACCCTGGACATCCAAACCACTAAAAAGAAACAGCAAAAGCCATATGCAGTCCATAACTAAATTGATGCAAACCAATCTTGAGGTGAAGAAGGCCCAATTATGTGCTGCTGTCCTTAGGTAAAGAAAGGATGTCAGCTGTAGGCTAAAACTTGCCTGAACCTGCAGTGGGCTGGTAGAGATATAGGCCCCGATCCAGGTCCAATGATATCTATGGTCGGGGGGGGGGGGGGGGGGGTGTCTGGGAAACATGGCTATTTTAATGCGCCAAGACCAGTAAAACAAAGGGCCTAGACCAGTAGAACTAGTGAAGCCCATGAGGGTGAAAATAACATGGAGAAGTCTTCACTCAACCAGCGGGTCACGTGACAGGGGCAGGCTGATGTACAGGCCACGAGGCCTGGGTCCACGATCTGGCCGATCGTGGGGTTCGCTGAGGCATAGGCTGTAGGGAAGCCAAGGGGATTCCCTCCCTATTTAGGGCCTCTGTATCTTCAGAGGTTGGTAGGGCTGGAAGTGCTGGCAGATTCCGTGCTGCACCCAGGATCTGCTCCCGTACCTCCGGATAGTGGAGCTTCAAGATCACATCTCTGGGGAGGTCAAGGTTTCTTGGGGTTTGGTCAGATGCCTTCTAATCCTATCAATGTGGAAGAGTGTAATGTCCAGGTGGGGGTACAGAGCCTGAAAAAGAGAGGTTGCCATGTTGGACGGGGCGGTGGTCGACTAAGGAACTCCACAAAAAAGAAGGTTAGCCTGTCTGGAGCAATTTTCCAGGTCCTCCAGTTTTAACTCCAGGGCTTTTAGTTTAAGACCCTGATCATCAATGTCCCTGCAGTCTGCTGCTATATTATCGACCATACTGTTGGCCTTCACCTCGATGTCCGCCCCAGATATTGTATCTGTCTTGTAACTCTGCGACCGTTAGGGATAATTCCTCTTGAAATACCTGCTTTGATCATCAATGTCCCTGCGGTCTGCTGCTATATCATCGACCAAACTCTCGGCCTTCACCTCGACGTCAGTCAGCCCTCTGCCCCAGATCTTGTATCTGTCTCGTGAACTCTGCGACCGATAATTCCTCTCTAAATACCTGCTTGATATTGTTGAGGAGGTCATCTGGATAATGAGAGATCGGTGGGGGAGAGGCAGGGACAATAGAGGGTGGCGACGGCAGGATTGAGTCTTCACTGCTAGCAGGGGGGGGGGGGGCGGGTATTCCGCCATCTTGGATGCCAAGAGCATAGAGAAGATGGCAGGAACAGACTGTGAAAATGACTGTGAAGCCCTGCTCCTGCCGTCTTTTTTTTGTTTAGTCATCTTCTTGAAGCTGTAGCAGAAGGATGAATGCTAGTGGAGCTGAAAAATAGTGCTAAAAGACGTCCGAATCAGCTTCTGGTGTAGAGCTCACTCTGCGTGCATCCACTTGGTTGAAAAGTGCTCATGCGCCCCATTTTATAAAGATTTTATGTGACAGACAGAAAGTAGCAAGTATGTGTGTAGTGGGAATGAATGAAATCTGTGTGTTATCCGCATCCGTATGTCTGTTCTGCAAATTATAGAATACTTCCTATTTTGGTGTGCAAAATCCTGTCCACGGACACAATGAGATCAATAAGTCCTCAAAAATGAGGATGGCACATGGTCAGTATCCCTATTTTGCAGATTTGCAGGTTGTGGACTGCAAAATATATACCGTTGTGTGCATGAGGACTTAAAGGGGCTGTGTCACAAACATATTTTACAGGTTTCAAACCAGCAACTGGATCTTGTAATTTCATGTAATTATAAATGTTGTATATCCAGTGAGCTATTTAATCAAGTGTTTCTGTATAGCGCCACCTGCTGTGTGCTCTTTTCTTATTCTGTTGTCCGTCTCACTGAGCTGGTGGAACCCGCTCAGTTTAAATCTTCAACTGTCACCAGCCATATGTTCCCTTAGAACCTGTGGCAGTTACAGGGAGAGAGCTGCAGCAGAAAGGACATCTCCCCTGAGCTGCAAGGATGAAGATAATCTAGCGGAGCAATTGGAGCAGTGATATGGAGATCTCTGGATCCATGTGCGGTACAGGGCTGGTTCTAGCTTTGTTAGAATGCTACTGTCATGTACTATAGGATTCTCATTTTTTATTCATTTTATTGAATTTGTGAACTCAAGATAACAAGAATTACAAAACTGTACCTGACATTCTGCATGTAATAAAACAGCAAGGTACAGATTCCGATTCTGGTGTGCAAACCAGATTTGAATATGTAAGGACCAGGCCTGTTTGCCAGTCAGCAATAGAACCAAGCTTAAAATAGTCAAAATTACAAATAATGGGGTAAAGAAGAGCAGGATACAGTTAAAAGGCTAGGGATGAGCAAATCGAAGTCCCCGTGGACTTCAATTCCAAATTTCAGGATAATTTTGTTTCACTGTGAAGCCAAATTTCCTCATGCTTTGTGGTGGCAAATCGATTTAACCTGAAATAGTGTAAAAAAAAAAAAAAAAAAAAAAAAAACAACACCTACCTACATACTGTTTTTTTGCCCATAAGACGCAGTTCACCCCCCCCCCAAAGTGGGGGGAAAATGTACCTGTGTCTTATGGGGTTGAATACTAATGAGCGCTTCCATTATGGAAGCGTTTATTAGTACCGGAGGACCAGGAAGTGGTGAAGGCTCTGTACTCACCCCTTCCTGGTCCTCGGCTGTCGGCTGTGCAGTGGCTGCGCACAGCGTGAAGGCGCTCTGTGACCTCACGCTGTGCGCGCCAGTTCACAGCACAGCCGACAGCAGGAGGAAGAAGAGCGCGGGCGGTGAGGAGCGGCAGCGTCCAGGAGCAGGGGAGGTAAGTGGATTTTTTATTTTATCTGATCTGAGGCTGGGGGCTGCATCCAATGAGGCTGGGGGCTGCATCCAATAAGGGTGGGGGCTGCATCCAATGAGGCTGGGGGCTGCATCCAATGAGGCTGGGGGCTGCATCCATTGAGGCTGGGGGCTGCATCCAATGAGGCTGGGGGCTGCATCCAATGAGGCTGGGGGCTGCATCCATTGAGGCTTGGGCTGCATCCATTGAGGCTGGGGGCTGCATCCAATGAGGCTGGGGCTGCATCCAATGAGGCTGGGGGCTGCATCCAATGAGGCTGGGGGCTGCATCCAATGAGGCTGGGGGCTGCATCCAATGAGGCTGGGGGCTGCATCCAATGAGGCTGGGGGCTGCATCCAATGAGGCTGGGGGCTGCATCCAATGAGGCTGGGGCTGCATCCAATGAGGCTGGGGGCTGCATCCAATGAGGCTGGGGGCTGCATCCAATGAGGCTGGGGGCTGCATCCAATGAGGCTGGGGGCTGCATCCAATGAGGCTGGGGGCTGCATCCAATGAGGCTGGGGGCTGCATCCAATGAGGCTGGGGGCTGCATCCAATGAGGCTGGGGGCTGCATCCAATGAGGCTGGGGGCTGCATCCAATGAGGCTGGGGGCTGCATCCAATGAGGCTGGGGGCTGCATCCAATGAGGCTGGGGGGTTGATCTGAGGCATGGGAGTCTGATCTGAGGTCTGATTGAGGGTCTTATTAACATTGGGGGTCTGATTGGGGCTGTAAGCTGAATTCTGATTAACATCGGGGGTCTGATCTGAGGTCCAATGAAAAATATTTTTTCCTATTGTCCTCCTCTAAAACCTAGGTGTGTCTTATGGGCTGCTGCTTCTCATAGGGCGAAAAATACGGTACAGTTGCTCGCAGCGGCCATCTTGCTTGAAGATTTCAGATAAAATCCCACGGGCAGTGATGTATGAGGTCACCGCGCCAGCCGGCGTGATGACATCATCTCGGGCCACGTGAGATTTTGTGTCAGACCTTCAAGCAAGATGGCGGCGGCCGGCCTGTCGTGAGCAAATGGTTCAGGTAAGTATTATTTTAAAAAAATTAAAATGTATACTGTATTATTCCTATCAGATGCTGCGATCAGCTATGAATGCGGTATCTGAGGGGTAGAATGATGGGGAGCGGCCCAATCGCTCTCTGTCATTGAACCCACTACTTACAAAGAAATGCGCTTGGTGACAAAGTCCTTCGTCACAAAGCGGATTTTTTTTGTACAATTCGGCGAAGCAGCCGAATCAAATTTTCCATACTTCGCTCATCTCTAGAAAAGATCATCAAGTCACCAATAGGCAAATAAGTAAACAAAAACGGTATCAAATAAAAGAAAACAAAATAAAACGAGTAGAAAGCAACATTCTCTCCGGCACCACTGTTGTTCCTCTTCTTTGAACAAGGGTAAAACAAAAGTATCGAGGGAACATAGCTAGAGTGAGAAAGCCATGGGGCCCACGTCTCATCCCTGAGTGAGGAATTAATCGGGATTCTCATATTTTACATACATCATGGCATAACCCCTTTAAGTGCAATGCTAAAACGGAACGGAGAGAAATATTCTACAAACATGTATCAAGTGTCATACAAAGATAAAACACGGCTCCTGGGCTATGGGTGGTGGGGGAAATATTTGGGAAGTGTAATTTTAGAGCGTAATGTTCTCTTTCCATCTTCCTAATGTCTGATGTTTCCCATTGTAATCCCGGGCACGGAGCGGCTCCTTACCAGGCCTTGTTCTTGATTACTGTTTCTTATTCACAGCTATGTAAAGTGTCTACCCTGACTTCTAATAATCTGTTTACTGAAATGAAAGGCTTCCTTTCGGGCTCCTTTATTAATAGAGTCATGAACTCTCTTTTCAAGCGCAGATTAAACACTGAGCTGCAGAAGCCGGCTGCATGTGTAAGTGGTGGGCGCCGAGCAATGGAACAAGGCAACTTCATAATAAGATAAGTTCTCGGTCGTGAACAGAAGCCATCCCCTGCCAAAAGCTAATTTCTACTGTGAAATGCTGGCTGCAAGAGGGTCATGTGATTCGACGTACCCCACTTTATTAGGCTGCATCTGCACCATGTTAGGTGAAGAAGTGCAGGCACACTGGGTTCAATGCAGTAGCGATGTCTTGTACAAACCATGTTACTGCTACAGCCAATCATTGGCCTCAGCAGTCATATCCCGTATACTGCTGAGGCCAGTGACTGGCTGCATGGTGGCCTGTGTGCACAGAATGTCAATGCTGCAGCCAGGAAGCATTCGGCGGTACAGGACCAGAGCACGACGCTGCAAGCGTCGGCAGGAGAAGAGGGGTGGGTATTTCATCACAGTCACTGTTCCAGGGAAAGGATGCACTTGACTTAGACAACCCCATTAATGTAAACCTCAAGGGGGCAGCTACACGTGCAAGTCAAGGGGGCAGCTACACATGCAAGTCAAGGGGGCAGCTACACGTGCAAGTCAAGGGGGCAGCTACACGTGCAAGTCAAGGGGGCAGCTACACGTGCAAGTCAAGGGGGCAGCTACACGTGCAAGTCAAGGGGGCAGCTACACGTGCAAGTCAAGGGGCAGCTACACGTGCAAGTCAAAGGGCAGCTACACGTACAAGTCAAAGGGGCAGCTACACGTACAAGTCAAAGGGGCAGCTACACGTACAAGTCAAAGGGGCAGCTACACGTACAAGTCAAGGGGACAGCTACACTTACAAGTCAAGGGAGTAGCTACACTTACAAGTCAAGGGGGCAGCTACACGTACAACTCAAGGGGGCTGTTAAATGTACAACTCAAGGGGGCAGTTAAACGTAGAAATCAAGAGAGTGTCTGCACCTACAAGTCAAGGGGGAGGGCTACATGTACAAACTAAAGGGGTGGATAAATGTACACCTCAAGGGGGTGGCTAAATGTGCACTTCAGGGGAGAAACTGCCTGATAACACGGTAAAAACTAAACGATAATTACTTGTTATGTACAGATGAAAATGTTGTTTACCTCCTACTGTGACTTTTTCAACGCAAACTACCAGAAGGCAACCGCTGGGACCCCCACCGTTCATGAGAACAGGGGGCCTGTACCTTCTGCAGCCCCCTGAAAATGAACAGAGTGGTCGTGCGTGCGGCTGCTCCATTCATTTTATGGGAATTCAGGGAGATAGCTGAGCGCTGTACTTGACTATTTCTGATCTCCCATACAATGGTAGGACTCCCATTGATCTAACAGTTATCACCTATCCTGTGGATAGAGGATAACTTCCAACAACCGGAATACCCCCTTTAAAACATTTAACAACCTATTACAACAGTTCTACTAATTCTTCTACCATAAATACAGGGAAAAATATGGAGTCTGAGAAAAGCGCCCTATTAAGTCCCTGTGCCCACATATACCGTACATGTGTTGGGAGGAGAGGTTATGAGCCTGACCTGCCAGGTGAACGGCCTGTATACGGCACATGCAGCATAGGGGAGAAAATACTCACAGGGTGAGACGGCATAAACACATCGCCCCCAATGTTTCTCTAATAGAAGCAGTATTTACAATAAGAGCAATGTTCGCTATTCATTACACTAATGGTAAGTAATGCGGATGAGACCCACAGAGGGCGAGCTGGGGCACCAAGCACTGACTATGGCTGTAAACTGGGTTTATGAAGAAGAAGAGGCAGTGCACGGTTTGCTGGAGGCTCGTACTATAGACAGGCATGCTAGACCAAAGCAGAAATCTCTGTATAGAGTTACATACAGTATAATGAGGAGAGGGTAGGAGACGTGTAGGAAAAGTACATTAAGGGTCCATTCACACGTCTGTCCGCAATACACCCGGCTGGCACCCCCATAGAACTGCCTATTCTTGTCCGCGGACAAGAATAGGACATGTTCTATTTTTTTTTCCGGAGCCGCGGACCGGTAGATCGGGGGCGCACTCTGGAAATGCAGATGCGGACCGCACACTGTGTGGATGCGGACCCATTCTGCGGAGGGTGTGAATGGACCCTAAAGGAGCACTCCCACAAAATGTTTTATTCCCTGGCCCATTAGAAAAGTACATTATGTAAACTGCAGTGAAGGTAATCTTTTATACCAGTTAGGGTAACCTCTCCCAACGATCCTCGGCTGTGTCATGTGATTGACACTCTGATTCTCCAACTGACAAACACTGTCTTATACGCGGACAGGAAGTCAGTTTCTCCATTAATTCCTATAAGACTCATACTTAAGTTCTCATAGGAAAAAAGTGAGAAACTGACTTCCTGTCCGCACACATGAAGATGCAGTTGGGAGTAAGAGTGACAGCTGAGGACCAGAACATAGTCGATAACTCACAAATGCAGCCAGCGTTAACATAGGAGGTACCTATAGGTGGCATCAGAGAGACAGTTGTCTTCTTTCTGGAGGAGAGCTAATTTGCATATTTCCCCAGAGGGCACATCCCTAAGGCTAGTTTCACACTAGCAGTAACACTCTACTGGAAGACATAGCTGGGTACTACCTGACAGCGCCAGAGCCCATTGACTATAATGAGACATGGCAGTGATCCAGCCAGAGGTATTTGTCTGTCCGAATCCTGGCAATAATGCCGAAAACAGGCCGAGTCTCATTGTAGTTAATGGGGCCTGGCGGCACACAAGGCTTTTTTTAGATATGTTGGATATGATGTTTTCCGATAGGCTGTTCCTCTGCCGGAAGGATTTTTCCACTAGCGTGAAAAGAGCTTAAAGACTCCCAACTATCTGTATCTCCACAAGGAGAGTCACCACCTGTAGAGTATGTGCACACAGCAAAAATTGATGCAAAAAAAATCCGCCATGTAGACCACAGCAGAAATCTGAAATGCTGTTGTACATGCCATAGACTGACACACCACTTTAGGCCAAGTTCACACTTCAGTTAGTTCCATCAGTTATTGGGAGCCAAAACCAGGTGCGGGTCAAAAACAAAGAACAGGTGCAGATCTTTCTATTATACCTGAGCTCTGAGTTGGCTTCACCACAGGCTTTGGCTCACAATAACGGCCCTTGCACACGACTGTCGGCCCTCATATGATCTTATGAGTGCGGGACAATAGCACTTGTAATCTATGATGCTGTGCGCTCCGTGCGCACGATCAATGCCCGCTGCGGGGACATATGGCCCGCTCACGGACGTATGTCTCAGAGGGCATACGGTTGTGTGCGAGGGCCCTAACATGATGGGAATAACTGACCAAATGACTGATGTGTGAACTCGGCTTATTTTTATTTTAATTTTTGTTTTACACACCGCGCCGTATTTCAATACTACACATGGACATAAGTGCACTATATAAACTATAGTGCGGGGTCTCCCATTTATAATAACAGAAGGGCGTATTGTAAGCAGAATCCAGGTGGATTTGAGTGTGAGATGCAACATATTTCCTTAGACTTATACCTGTGGAATCATTGTCACAGCAGGAACAAGCAGTAAAGTGTGAAAAGCTGCACCATTTACCTTTTGACAGTCTTGTCTGGCTCTAGCGCAATGTCTGGTATGTTGGCATCAACCATCAGGGAGAAAAGATTAGGATCAAGTTGGAGTACCTAAAAAGATAAAAGAAAACCACGAAACAAGCAAAGGTTAAACCAATCCCATAATATCAAGTGACTGTTTACAGTGCAAATAAAAATTTCTCTGTCCAAAATCAGTACCAGTCGTAAGCATACCGCCATGTAGGGTAAAGGCCCCAAAACATAACCATACCTTTCTTGTGAAAACCCAAGCTTCAAATCCTAAGAGATGCTTCTGTTTTTTATTTATGCAAATAAGGTTTGCGGTGCACCATGGGCAGGGCCTCTCCGCTTGGTGCAGAAGCATTGCCCAGGATGAAAGGACCAGATGTACATAAAAAAGAGAGGGTTAGTTTAAGGACACCTAGCCTACATGGCGGTATGCTTACTTTGAAACCAATTTTGGAGGTGACTGACTCCCTTTAGTGCTTCACCCTGTAATAACACATAATCACTGATGCATAATAGGGGTTGTCCGGGTTGTTTGATCTTTCACATATAAGAGGTTGACCAACAGTGGGAGGTGCCCCAGCAGTACCTGGTGTTGCATAGTCCATGGGCATGTATGAAAGCTCTCAAGGGCAGGGCCCCCTGAGCGGCCATCCATGGTGGGTCTTTGTACTCATTGGTTAACCTTGTAGAAGCCCCAAAGAGAAGCGCCACTCCCTGCAGTTCTTAAAGGAGATAGGTTTGGTTTATTTTTGTTTTTAGAATAACCAAGAGTAAAAGGAAACTCATTGGAGACAAAAGATGTCTCAGTTTACTGGGTATATTTCTATCCTTCAGTGATATATGAAGATGGATTGATGAAGGAATTGATACAAGGCACTTAAGTTGGTGGACAGAATGATAGGTGGCAAAATGAGTAAATGGCAAAAGGTCTTAAAGAATAGAATGGAAACAAATGTACAGTCAGGTCCATAAATATTGGGACATCGACACAATTTCTAACATTTTTGGCTCTATACACCACCACAATGGATTTAAAATGAAACGAACAAGATGTGCTTTAACTGCAGACTGTCAGCTTTAATTTGAGGGTATTTACATCCAAATCAGGTGAACGGTGTAGGAATTACAACAGTTTGCATATGTGCCTCCCACTTGTTAAAGGACCAAAAGTAATGGGACCGAATAATAATCATAAATCAAACTTTCACTTTTAATACTTGGTTGCAAATCCAGAAGTCTGGAACGCATAGACATCACCAGACGCTGGGTTTCATCCCTGGTGATGCTCTGCCAGGCCTCTACTGCAACTGTCTTCAGTTCCTGCTTGTTCTTGGGGCATTTTCCCTTCAGTTTTGTCTTCAGCAAGTAAAAAAGCATGCTCAATCGGATTCAGGTCCGGTGATTGACTTGGCCATTGCATAACATTCCACTTCTTCCCTTCAAAAACTCTTTGGTTGCTTTTGCAGTATGATTTGGGTCATTGTCCATCTGCACTGTGAAGCGCCGTCCAATGAGTTCTAAAGCATTTGGCTGAATATGAGCAGATAATATTGCCCAAAACACTTCAGAATTCATCCTGCTGCTTTTGGTCAGCAGTCACATCATCAATAAATACAAGAGAAGCAGTTCCATTGGCAGCCATACATGCCCACGCCATGACACTACCACCACCATGCTTCACTGATGAGGTGGTATGCTTAGGATGATGAGCAGTTCTTTCCTTCTCCATACTCTTCTCTTCCCATCACTCTGGTACAAGTTGATCTTGGTCTCATCTGTCCATAGGATGTTGTTCCAGAACTGTGAAGGCTTTTTAGATGTCGTTTGGCAAACTCTAATCTGGCCTTCCTGTTTCTTGAGGCTCACCAATGGTTTACATCTTGTGGTGAACCCTCTGTATTCACTCTGGTGAAGTCTTCTCTTGATTGTTGACTTTGACACACATACACCTACCTCCTGGAGAGTGTTCTTGATCTGGCCAACTGTTGTGAAGGGTGTTTTCTTCACCAGGAAATAATTCTTTGGTCATCCACCACAGTTGTTTTACGTGGTCTTCCGGGTCTTTTGGTGTTGCTGAGCTCACCAGTGCATTCCTTCTTTTTAAGAATGTTCCAAACAGTTGTTTTGGCCACACCTATGTTTTTGCTATCTCTCTGATGGGTTTGTTTTGTTTTTTCAGCCTAATGATGGCTTGCTTCACTGATGGTGACAGCTCTTTGGATCTCATCTTGAGAGTTGACAGCAACAGATTCCAAATGGAAATAGCACACTTGAAATAAACTCTGCACCTTTTATCTGCTTATTGTAATTGGGATAATGAGGGAATAACACACACCTGGCCATGGAACAGCTGAGAAGCCGATTGTCCCAATACTTTTGTCCCTTAACAAGTGGGAGGCACATACGCAAACTGTTGTAATTCCTACACCGTTCACCTGATTTGGATGTAAATACCCTCATATTAAAGCTGACAGTCTGCAGTTAAAGCACATCTGTTTCATTTCAAATCCATTGTGGTGGTGTATAGAACCAAAAATGTTAGAATTTGTCGATGTCCCGATATTTATAGCACAATTGGATAAATATATGACCAAATAAATAAAATAAACAACAGTCTCCAGTATCTATGAGACTGAATTATGATATAGTGATATTGCTTGATGACATATTGTGAATTCCAAATCATTAAAAATTAGGTATGCACTCACTTCGCTGGGGGGATTGTCTGCAGGATAAACTCAAGACACCTGCAAGAGTTCGAACCCCCCTAGCCAGGATCACATGTAGTATGATGAAGATTGATGGCAGCACACTCGCAAGCTTCTGATCAATCCTTTTATTGAAGATAATAAAAGGCTCAAAGCATTTCGGTGGATGGGTATTCCACCCCTTCCTCAGGAGAAATGTGTACATACAATACAATACACATTGCTCCTGAGGAAGGGGGGGGGGGGAATACCCCTCCCCCAAAACGCAAGAAATCCCCTCTAAGGCTAATAAAGAGAGGTCCCAAACACGGAACAACCATCTATTATGTCCAAAGACGTAATTATGCAAAATACAAAGCTACTAGCAAAGAAGGGCAATGACAAACATACGGTTCAGTGGAAAAATGAGACTAAGTACCGGCCCCAGGTGGCTGGGCTTATGGAAAACTGCTGGTCAGGCGGACCTCTGCTGTTTGTGCAGCTTCCATTGCGGGTGAATGGGAGCTATGTAAACAGCATAGCAGAACAAGCTATAGTGCTTCTGTAACTTCCGAGTTATGGAAACAGTATAGCTTGTCGTGCTATGCTATTTGCATACTTTCCATTCACTGCAATGGGAGCTAAGGGAAACAGCGAAGGGACGGCCTGCTTGGTAGTTTCAATAAGCTAGGCACCTGAGGTCAGTACTTAGTCCCATGGAAACAGTGAGATGGGACAACCCCTTTAAGGGTCCAAAACCGTTCTTCACCACTTAGTCAATGAATGTATCCTGGCCTTCTAGTATATATAAGTGATTTCATGGGACCTCTGAGGACTCAGAGCCATGACCTTCATTGATAAGCAATGGTCTTTCTACTCTCTATTATATACCACGGCCAAAAAATAATATTAATTTGGAATTCCCAAGTGAACGATGACTACGGGGAACTCCATCAGAGCCATGACCTTCATTGATAAGCAATGGTCTTTCTACTCTCTATTATACAACACCACGGCCAAAAAATCATATTAATTTGGGAATTCCCAAGTGAACGATGACTACGGGGAACTCCATCAGAGCCATGACCTTCATTGATAAGCAATGGTCTTTCTACTCTCTATTATACAACACCACGGCCAAAAAATCATATTAATTTGGAATTCCCAAGGTGAACGATGACTACGGGGAACTCCATTTTTTTTTATCTGCTTCAGTTTCTATTAAATGTCTAGAGTGCGTATTCCTGCTGATCTTCCTAATGGAGTCTATTAAATACACCGACCCATTGCCACTCCCAAAGTCAGAGCATCACCCACTCTTTTTAATATAGTTCTCCACATTCATTTACAAAGAATTCCAAGCAAGACCATCTAATAAACACAGATAACAGCTATAATTGCACACAAGGGAGTGCAACAAAGCTGGAGGAGCTTAGTCATATGAAGGACAGAGAGCGACTCTCGGGAGATCTGCAGGTCACTAGCAGAGGATGTGCTAATTGTATCAGAGGAAAAACGGATACAATTTCCAAAAAATCAAAGCTGATTGAGTTACTCTGCTACTTATCTAGGAATGACATTGTGATTGATGGAAAGTTCCTCAAGAAGGTACGATATATCAACCCTCTACAGCCATGGCATCCAATCATAGGAGACCATAGGGGCAAGGAACATTAAAGAGACAGAGAGATGAAGATGTACAGTAGATATGCAGGAGGGGAGGGTGGAGGAAATGAGTATATAAATATAGATAGAGGAGGAAGATGATGTAGATACATAAGAGAAAACATTGGATGGTGATGTAGATATACTGGAGGGGAGGAGGTTGGATAGAGGAAGATGCAGCTATACAAGAAAAAAGGATGGCTGAAAATACTGATATACAGGAAGGAAGAATGGAGGAAAATGTAGATACACAGGATGGGCAGATGGAGTAAGATGTAGAAATAAGGTTTGAAAGGATGGAAGCCAATGTAGATATATGATAGGGAAGGATGGAGAAAGATACAGATATACGGGAGGGATGGATGAAGGAAGATGTAAACATATGGGAGGAAAGGATGGAAGAAAATATACTGTATATGCAGGAGGCAAGGGTGGATGAAGATGTAGCTATTTGAGAGAGAAGGGGGGTTAAAGATTTAGCTATATACAGGAGAAAAGGATGAAGGAAAATGTAGATATACAATAGGGAAGGATGGAGGAAGATGTAGATACAATAGGAAAGATGTACAATAGGAAAGAATGGATAAAAATGTAGATATACTGTATGATAGGGAAGGAAGCGGGAAATGTAGATATACAACAGGAAAGGTGGAGGTAAATGTAGATATACTGTATACAGGAGAGGAGGATGGAGAAAGATGCAAACATGATATGGAAGGATGAAGGAAGATGTAGATAAATACAGGAGGAAGGGTGGAGGAAGATGTAGATATATGTAAGGAATGAATGGAGGAAGATGTATAGTAGCTATATGAGAGTGAAGGATGGATAAAGATGTAGCTTTACAGGAGGGAAGGATGGAGGAAGATTTAGATATAAACAGGCTGGAAGGATAGAGGAAGAGGCAGAAAGATGATAGGAAAGGATGGAGGAAGATGTAGAAATATTGGAGGAAAGGATGGAGGAAGATGTAGAAATGTGGGGGGAATGAAGGATGGAAGACAACTTAGATACATATGGGAGGAAAGAATGGAGGATGATGTAGATATGCAGAAGGGGTATATGGAGAAAGATGTATATGTGCAGCATATGGGAAGTGAGGATAAGGGTACATGTAGATATTGTGACACAGAGAGGGGTTGTGTCTGGCAAGGCAGGTATTTTTCCTCCCAGCATGTTCGGCTGGGCTGATTTCCAGCCAGGTGAGGTCAAATACTGGACCGGAGTTTAAGTGCCGGTCCGGGTTTTGGCAGCACCTAGCTGTCCTTAAATAGGCAGCTGGGCTCAGCAGAGATGTCTCTGTTTTTGGGATCTGAGGCTTTGTGTCATGCTGGAGGGCTGAGAGCCGCACTCTGGGGAAACAGGCCCCCTAAAGCCTGCTGTGGACTACTGGAGGCAGAACTGCCAGCATGATGACTTGTGTTATATGAACTTTCCATTGTGTGTGAATTAACACCAAGACTGCAAAGTTGCGTGCTGTTTTGTGCAATTGCCCCAAGTGTGAATAAACACAGAAGTTTTGAGTTAAGAACTTGTATTTTGCCTCTGTACTGCGCCCGCTTACCCTATCTACCAGAGCGAAACCCCATAATACTGTATATATGGGAGGGGACAATAAGGAGGAAAATATGAAGGATGTAGCTACATGTATAGGGGGGATGTAGCTACATACGGGAGAAGATGATGGAGGAAGATGTAGATTACATAAGAAATTTTAAACAAATTAAAAAATATTTTCCTCATCAGAAACGTCTGATGCATGGTTTCGTATGCATTAAATGTTACAGTGATTGTATGCCTAACATTATTTTCTCCCTTCATCTCTCTCCCTTTCCAGATTCCCACTGGGCCTCTATCAAAGCCTTTTCAAACTCAAGAACCTAAACTTTAAATCAGACATGTCTGTAGAAAATACTCGGTATTATGTGTTTTCAGAGTTTCCACAGCAACCGAAAGCTTCAGAGAATTTATACAATCTTTACCTAATCTCTTTCATTATAAAACTGTTTAAGGAACTTTGTATCTGGAGACGATCTGTCGCGCAACACTTTTCTTCTCTTAAATGGTGACTGATCAAGATTCTAAGGAGGTGCCGAGGAGAGGACGGATTCCTTCACATCGCTAGTCCAGGGAAAACTGAAAAAGCTGACCAGCAATATATATTCTCTCCTCAACCCTCCAGTCGCCACGATCTTAATCTTATAAGATTGGCGCCATGGCTTGAGCCTGTCTGGGCGCAATTCTCTTTGGAGCTCTGGGGGACGGATTCTAAAACTGCAGAAAATAAAATACAGAAATAATGTGTGAATGGGAGATTATTCAGGATTACAACACTAAACGTGCAGCCAAACTAAGTTTGTCCGTAACGATAGTGCAGAGTCAGTCCGTCAGGTGCCACAGGGCAGAGTCTGTCCGTCAGGTGCCACAGGGAAGAGTCTGTCCGTCAGGTGCCACAGGGAAGAGTCTGTCAGTCAGGTGCCACAGGGCAGGGTCTGTCCGTCAGGTGCCACAGGGCAGAGTCTGTCCATCAGGTGCCACAGGGCAGAGTCTGTCGGTCAGGTGCCACAGGGCAGAGTCTGTCCGTCAGGTGCCACAGGGCAGAGTCTGTCCGTCAGGTGCCACAGGGCAGAGTCTGTCCGTCAGGTGCCACAGGGCAGAGTCTGTCCGTCAGGTGCCACAGGGCAGAGTCTGTCCGTCAGGTGCCACAGGGCAGAGTCTGTCCGTCAGGTGCCACAGGGCAGAGTCTGTCCGTCAGGTGCCACAGGGCAGAGTCTGTCCGTCAGGTGCCACAGGGCAGAGTCTGTCCGTCAGGTGCCACAGGGCAGAGTCTGTCCGTCAGGTGCCACAGGGCAGAGTCTGTCCGTCAGGTGTCACAGGGCAGAGTCTGTCCGTCAGGTGTCACAGGGCAGAGTCTGTCCATCGAGTGCTCCAACTGCAGTAAATTGGGTCAAGCTGCAATACCAAGCACAGCTGCTATGTACGGCTCTACGCTACAATGTATGGCGTTGTGCTAGGTGAGCAGAGAGGAGGCTGTGGCGCTACTGCGAGTGCCAGTGCCTTCTCAAATAGCTGATCAGCAGGGGTCCAAGGTGTCAGACCCACACCTATCAGATACTGATGACCTATCCAGAAGATGGGTCATCAGTAAAAAAAAAACCTCCAGGACCGAAGAATGCTCAGAGTGCTCTGCCCCTTTGGTTTTCATCGGCTCTGCTCGGCATTTGGAGCCACAATGGGATCAAGTAGATGGGATCCCAAAAGTCAAACATACCCTATGAAAGCTAAAGAAGCAGAGTGCCCTCATCAGCACTGATGCCCCTTCTTATATTCATCAAAGGTTTAGTTACACTTCAGGACAAATTCAGCACTGCTACGTCTATTGATGTCTCGCGAGAAGGGAACCTGACATTAAAATTCTAAGAAAGGAGTCGGCATCGGGCCACGGTAAGGAAGGATATTAATTATGAAGTTAATTAAAGTATGAAGTGTTATTGCCTCTTATCTCGTGTATCATCTAGTATATTTAAAAGGGCAGAGAAGCTAATTATTTCCCCACTAGTGCTGTAATTAGACAACCAGAAACGAGTGCAGGGAAATGAGCTTTCAATTTTTTATTCAAGTTTTTGTTGTTCCAATAGTTTTCACTAGAATTTATTGCTGAACGGCCTTTTTTTTTCCAGGCGCCGATCTTGTAAAGTATAATGAGGCTCATGCATCGACGGTGCTGTGTGAACGACACGGTCCATGGAATGCCACAGGAAATGGCCCAGGCTGTGATGGATCTTGTAAAGTACAGATCATTCAGTGAGCTGGCACAAACCTCGATATGTTGCTCACCTTCTCAGGGTCTGCGTCTCCGCTCAACTGTCTGTTATAAATTCCATGTTTCGTCTTACTAGCTGCAAGCTATATGGATTATTATGAAAGGCAAGTACGTGGAGAAGCTAGCTACTTCCGGTCACCAATGGACTATATTTCCAAACATATTCTTTTAAAGGGGTTGTGCCACAAAAACTATTCAGCCTTTTTAAAACAGCACCTGGATCTGAAAACTTTTGTAATTTCATGTAATCAAAAATTAAATGGGTTGTTTGGGTTCAGAGCTGAAACCGTACATACCCTTATTTTCACCCAGGCAGCCCCCCTGAGGCTAGCATCGGAGCATCTCATGCTCTGATGCGCTCCCTTGCCCTGCACTAGATCGCGCAGGGCAAGGGCTATTTTGTTTATCATAAGACACTGTGTGTTTGGTGACATCACCGGCTCTGGTGGGCGGGCTTTAGCGCTAAAGCCCGCCAATCAGTGCCGGTGATGTCACCGGGCTTCCTGGCAGCTCCATGGAGAGCCCAGTTCATCACCGGAACTCCTAAAAATGCATTTGCCCTGCGCGATTTGGCGCAGGGCAAAGGAGAGCATCGGAGCATGAACTGCTCCGATGCGCAAGTCAGGGGGGCTGCCGGGGTGAAAATGGGGATATGTTTGGGTTCAGCTCTGAACCCGGACAACCCCTTTAAGTATAGCCAGTGAGCTATTCAATAAAATGCATCTGCATAGCGCCACCTACTGTTTGTTCTTTTCCTTATTTCTTGTCCACCTTTTTAGTAGTGTACTTTAGTATTTAAATTTAGTACTACTAACAAATTTGGTATAGTAATATGGTAACATTGGGCTTTTTCTTAACTATCATGTAAGTAATCAGGATATTTATATAGAACTTGAAAGGGTTTTCTGAGATTTTAAGACTGAGAAAGCACTAGCGCTCCTGTGAGTTACCATGGTAACCAAGCACAGCACCGTACACTGCATAGCGCCTGTGCTTGGTATCGCAGCTCAGCCCCATTCACTTCCACGAGGCTGAGCAGCGCCTAGGCCATGTGACCGATGAACGGGACATCACTGGCCTAGGAAAAAGAATGAGAAGGTCACGGTACTACTGCGAGCGCTGCTGCCTTCTCGAACAGCTGATCGGCACGGGTCCCGGTTGTTGGACCCCTAGTTATCAGAGAATAGGTCATCAGTATTAAAATCTCGGAAAACCCCTTTAAAACCATATTTATTGGAATACAATTTTTGAAATTCCTGAAATTTTTGAAATTCCTGTAAGTAAATATACAATGGACTATGCACTTGAACTGGAAAACACTGTTATACACTTAAATGGGTGGTGCCACGAAAAATATTGTACCCTTTTCAAGCCAGCACTCGGATCTGAATACTTTTGTAATTGCATGTAATTACCAATTTAGTATAGCCACTGAGCTATTCAAAACAAAGTATCTGTATAGCGCCACCTGTTGTTTGTTCTTTTCCTCATTTCTCCACCCACCTCACTGAGGTGGTCACACATGCACAGTTTAAATCTAGAACTGCCACCATCCATATCTTCTGTTAGGAGCTGTGGCAGTTACAGGGAGAGAGCTGTGGCAGAAAGGCCATACCCCCTGAGAATGGACACGCCCCTGAGCTGTGCAGAAATGATACATCCCCTGAGAATGGACACACCCCTGAGCTGCTGCAGAAATGATACACCTCCAGAGAATGGACACGCCCCTGAGCTGCTGCAGAAATGATACACACCCTGAGAATGGACACGCCCAGGGGCTGTGCAGAAATGATGCATCGCCTGAGAATGGACACGCCCCTGAGCTGTGCAGAAATGATACACACCCTGAGAATGGACACGCCCCTGAGCTGTTAGCCTGAAATAAATCTAGCAAATCGATTGGAGCAATGAATGGGGAGATCTCGATCTATGTAAGGTACAGGGCTGGTTCTAGCTTTGTTAGAAAGAGATTGTAATGTACTATATGATGTCTGGTTTTAATTTTTTACATCAGTCATGGCATAACCCATTTAATAAAAAACAAAAGCGTTATAAAATATAGGTTATAACCTAAGAAGACGACTCTGGCATGTCTGAAACATTTCTGATGTAGAAATAAGTGGGGTAATAAACGTTAGATGACCAAGTGACAGAAACAACAGCACCTTGGGTGCTAATATGGATGATGATGGTCGATATCAGACAGCTACTTTATAGACTGCAGACAGGAGGAGTCTGGGACACAAATAGCAGAGGTTACGTTCTGCATTTAAGTGATTATCCCACCATTAAATATCGTTCATTATACAGTATAGTAGATAACTATGAATAATGCTGAACATGCTGTTAAAAAAAAAAAAAAAAAAAAACAACAAAAGAATATATCGGGCGAAAACTTTTATCACATACGGTGCATGTATAGAATGGCACCACTGTAGCATTGTGCACGTCCACCTAATGAGTGCTGGGGGACACACATGCTCAGTCACTCTCCAGGTCTCTGCATAATGATCCTCTGTTCACTGCAGAACAGCCAATAAAAATAGATTTCTGCCCTTATTCTCAGAAATGGAGTAGAGCCACTGAAGTAACAGGACAGTACAGCTGAGAGGACTCAGGGTAAAGGACTATATTGTCAGCTGCCAGAGGGGGGAAGGAGACTGATTCTGCTCAGAGCCAGCCCTCAACAGTAGAGATTAGCAGCAGCATTAGCAACAACAACAAGTGTGACACATGTAAGCAACAAATGATAGGCTGCCTGCTCACTGAAAGTTTGGATTACATTGGAGCCTATGGAGAAGGGAGGGGGAGAAGGCTGCTGAATATAGGCACAGAAACAGCGACTTTTGCTGGCTATTAAGTGATTTACTGCATTATTTAGGCTACTTTCACACTAACGTCTATATTTTCCGGTATTGAGATCCGTCATAGTGTCTCAATACCGGAGAAAAACGCTTCCGTTTTGTCCCCATATATTGTCAATGGGAACAAAACGTAACTGAACAGAATGCTCCAAAAAGCATGCTGCTGTTTGCTTTCCGTCCTGGGATGCGGAGCAAGACGGATCCGTCATCACCCACAATGTAAGTCAATGAGGACGGATCAGTTTAACTCTGACACAATCTGACACAAAAGAAAACGGATCCGTTCCCCATTGACTTTAAATGGAGTTCATGATGGATCCGTCTTGGCTATGCTAAAGATAATACAACCGGATCCGTACATACCGGATGTAGATGGTTGTATTATCAGAACCTGAAGCGTTTTTTCTGAGCCCTGCCGGATCCAGCAAAAAACGCTAGTGTGAAAGCAGCCTTAACTGGAAATACTGCAATTACATATAAACTGTTCATTTCTGCTGTGTAATGTCCTCCACACAGGTGCTGCTACTCAGGGTGTACTACTGAGAGTTAGGGAGCAGATTCTCCTGCTTAGGGTCCATTCACACCAACGTATGTTTGAGTCCACATACGTTCCGCAATTGTGCGGCACGGAATGCGGATCCATTCCTTTCAATGAGGCCGTAAAAGATGCGGACAATACACCGCGTGCTGTCCGCATCCGTACATACGGAAATATAGCTTCAATTTTTTGCAGAACAACTGAACGGATGCAGATGTACAACGGAATGAAAACGGAAAGAATTGAGGAACTACGGATCTGCAAAAACGGACCATAATTTGGAAAGTGCATACGATCATGTGAATGGACTCTTATCCATGTCCTATGTATGGAAAGACATGTTTCCAGCTAGTCTTGACCCACCAGCTCATAAAAAAGAAATGATAGAAAGATTATAAAGGAAAAAAACTGCTAAAATATGTCAGATACAAGTCATAGAATGGCCAGAAATAGTGCTATTCCTCAAGTACACACATACACTACAACGTATTCTGAAAAATGACCTGAAACACAGGATTCATGCTTCCTTGCTTCATTCATCACCATGAAATGTGCATCAGAGGAGTGTAGGAGTGTACTGAATCACACTGGTTGTACAACCAAAGTCAGCAGACAAAGATTAGCCTGAAGTAGGTGAGAGAACCAGAAGAAAGGTCTGGACATTTGATCAGCAATGATGCACACACAAGGGCATAACTAGAACCGGCCAGGCCTTACATTCAGCGCTTTAATGGCTATGGGCAGCTCTGACGTTAGGGAATAAAAAGATCTCTGCATTACTGATTACCTTGTAATCTTCATTCATTTTCAGACCCCTGATATGCAGCTTACCACCTACTCCTCGTTTCAGACTTTTCTCATGTGGACGTGTAAGACATGTCTGATGTGAGATCTGTGTGTCTAGGATGCTGCTGCTTTCATTAGCTCTCATGTATCATCCTAGCTTCATTCATGGACTGATTTCCCCCTCTACAGCTCACAAGGGATCTCTCCTCTCACTTGTGATGACGCTGAGGCTGAGGAGTCTGTGTTTCCCATCCTCCTGTGTAGTTTGCGCTGGGTAATCTGCTTGGCACATCCTATGTGATCCTGCCCATACAAAGTGCTCTTTCCTATCTACAGCATGTGTGACCTGCCCTCCTTGCATTCTCTCGCTCCTCTCCACATAATTTCTTGTACAACCTCCTGCTATCTGGAGTGCCAAGAGAAGGGTTTGGGGAGATCAGCGAGAGACATCAAAAACAGGATCAGAACTCTAACGCATTTATAAAAAAAAAAAAATTGGGTGTCCATGGCTTTTATGTGTAAGCAGAACCACAAGTTAGAACCAGGGGATAAAATCAGCCACAAGAGTTAAAATCAGAACCAAACATTAACCCAGCTTCAGACCCAGGAATTAAAGGGGTTATCCGATCTTAGACAATGGTGACATATCGCTAGGATATGCCCCCATTGTCTGATAGGTGCGGGTCCCACTTCTGGGACCCGCACCTCCAGAGTTGTGGCTGGAGGACCCCGGGTTTCCCGGGGTCCGTCCACCACCAGGCGCAGCTCTCCGCCTCTCCAATTAAAGTAAATGGGAGCGCACCGCGCATGCGCGACCACCGCTCCTATTCATTTCTATGGGGCCGACGGAAATAGCCGAGCCAGCACTTGGCTATTTTCGGTGGCTCTATAGAAATGAACGGAGGGCGGCTGCGCATGCGCAGTGCGTCCTCCTCAACTTTCTCCGCTCCGTTCTCCTTCTAAGTGCGGGTCCCAGAGGTGGGACCTGCACCTATCAGACAATGGGGGCATATCCTAGCGATATGCCCCCATTGTCTAAGATGGGATAACCCCTTTAAGATGAGGGTAAGGAAAACCAGAAATGGTGCTGATGTAGCAGTGCCAAGTTTGTGAAGGCTCATTAGATTAACCTGCAGATCTATGGAAAATTTTATATGACACATTTTGAGAATTTAGATCATAACTAAAACTGAGCAAATTTAGCAACATTTATGAAAATGACGCAGGCAGCGTATGTGAAAATAATTCACCCAACATGTTTGACACATGTGGCCTATCTCCTGACTGACACATAGGCACATGGTAGATTTAGGGCATTTTATGACCCCTTTTTCTTGACCCTTATCAACACTATCCTTGAGCCTAAAACCAATAATCGATTTGATGCGTGCCATGCCCTCCATTTTGTTTCTGCCGTTTATTGCTTCCTAAAAGTGGGATTCCATATCCTGAGATAGGCTGACAGCTGCTCGGGCCTCCAGCCAATAGAAACGCCGTGAATTACTATAATTGCTATTTAATAGGGCGAGCGTTCTTTCTAATGAGCGCCGGCCAGTTCTGTACAAATACTGATATGAAGTGATAATGGATGAAACGTATAACACGCGCTATAGGTCTTATTTGGAAGGAGACAATATTTTCTCCATAGCCTGTCACCGGTAATGGATTACCGCTTCTTTAACGATGTGTTATTAATGAAGGGCAAGAAACTGTCCTTGCCTGTATCTGATGATGGAAGAGAGAGCAACCCGTGTAGGATGCATGTCGTGCACCGCTCAGAATGGTTTTCACCTGCACGAACAGCGTTTATTAATAGTCAGCTTTGCAAGGAATTAAAAAACCCATAAAACTGCAAGACAATAAATAGTAAAGCAATGTTCTGCTAGTTAACACCCCACTGAAAAAAGAAGGCGATGATTCTACTCTACTCTGTTGTATCAGCCAGACTTCTCTCCTGCAATGGGCACCATAGGGGAAAGGTGGCATTACAAGCTGGCCATTCAGAGGAACGGGCATCCAGACAATACATGGACACCTAGGGGGAGATTTATCAAGGCCCACTTGAAATCCCCTGCGTTGCCGGAGGATGCGCCTAATATATGATGAGGCGCACACCAGCCTACCGGCTGTTTGAAGAAGCAGTAGAGCACCGATGAGCGCCATGGCCTCTTCATAGTATACCAAGCACAGCGCCGTACCATGTGTAGTGGCTGCGTTTGGAGTTGCAGCTCAATTCCACTTGAATGGGCATGTGACTGATGGATGTGATGTCAAACTGCAGCGCGGGCCCCAACAACAAGGGCCCTTCCAACAACTTGTAGGCAGAGGTGCTGGGAGTCAGATCCCTACTAAGCCAAAACCCCCAGCGTTCACCTGATTGATGGTACAGCTTCATTACAACTAAGGGTTACCGTAAGCAAGGACATGGACAGACTTGTCCCTAAGTCACTCCTTGTTGTCTCGGCTGTGTGCTAAGGGTCATGTTGGAGGGAGCACTCTGGATTAGGTTTTCATAAAGAATCTCTCAAGGTTGACCAGTCTCCCTGTTCCAGCCACTGAAAAACACCCACCCAACAACCACCACGCTCCATTGTAGGCTTGGTACTGGGCAGATCATGGGAATTGTCTAGTTTCCTAAAGACGCTTAGAATTGAGGCCAAAAAGATCAATCTTGGTTTTATCAGACCAGAGAATTTTGTTTCTAACAATCTTTAGAGTCCTTTAGGTGCTTTATTTGCAAACTTCCATGTGTCTTTTACTGAGGAGAAGGTTTATTTTTGACAACTCTGTCATAAAGCCCAGGTCAGTGGAATGCTGCAGTGATGGGTGACCTTCTGGAAGTTTCTCCCATATGCACACAAGATCTATGGAGCTTAGCCAGAGAGACCATTAGTCTCTTGGTCACCTCTCTTACCAAGGCCCCAAGACCAGCTCTAGTGAGAGTCCTGGTGGTTCCAAACTTCATTGATTTAAGAATGATTGAGGCCACTGTTCTCTTGGGAACTTTCAGTGCAGCAGACACATTTTGTCACTCTCTCCAGATCTGTGCCTCCACACAATCCTGTCTCTGAGCTCTACAGGCAGTTCTTTCCTCCTCATCACTTGGTTTTTGCTCTGATATGCATTGCCAGCTGTGTGACCTTATACAGACAGTTTCTGTGTGAAACATCTTAAAGACGATCAATAGAAATAAGGGCCTCTAGAGTTAAATTTCAAGTGTCTAAATACTTAAAAGGGTTGTCTCACTTTAGCAAATGGTATTTATTATGAAGAGAAAGTTAATACAAGGCACTTACTAATGTATTGTGATTGTCCATATGGCTTCCTTTGCTGGCATTCTTCCATCACATTATATAATGCTCATTTCCATGGTTACGACCACCCTGCAATCCAACAGCGGTGGCCGTGCTTGCACAGTATAGAAAAAAGCACCAGCCTACAGTATTTGCGCTCCCATGGTCCTGACCACCAAAGAGGCCGGCGCTTTTTCCTATAGTGCGCAAGCACGGCCACCGCTGAAGGATTGCAGGGTGGATGTAACTATGGATATGGACAGGTAGGTGTATAATGCGATGGAAAAATGAATCCAGCCATGTACATGATAAATGCCACCTTGCTTTAAGTCCAGTGATTTATTTACATTTTTTTTAATCAGATCATTTTTATTAGCGTTTTATACAAATAGGTAAAGTACTATAAATAGACCATACAATTATTGCTTATACAGAAGCCAAATTGTACAAAATAGATGTATTATTCACAAGTTTTTATTCTCCAAACAATAGAACACAAAAAGTACCCCCCTATCCCCAAAACCTCTACCCTCCCACCTCCCTTCCCTTTTCCGTGTGACCATAACCATTATCCTGAAGCCGCGTTCTATTATACACATCATTGAAACCATGGCGTACCTTCCTTCAACGTATATGTTCTTTATCTCTAACCACCAAATCCCCTAATGATCGTGCCATGCCATATATACGTCAATCTTTGGGACAGCAATCCACACCCTCCATTGTTTTTCAAATTTCTTTATAGTACCCCTTTTAATATGAATACCGCTTTCCATAGAGATCATGTGATTCGCCATGTCTATCCATTCCTGCTCAGTTGGAGGAATTGCTTGTATCCAGCGTTTAGCTATAGCTTTACGTGCAGTGTCTTCTACATGTCCAAGGTATCCCACAAGTGGGGTCCTCTGTGTCAGAACTTCATAGCTTGCGTCTATTTGTTTATACACCGCGCTCCAAAATTGAAAGTCCAGGGAAATTTTAGTTGTTATTGTTGTTGATTATTTTTTTTTATTATGGGGTATTAAGTGCAAACTGATGGGGAAAACAATTTTTTTATATTTTTATATTTTAGCACAAGGCTGCAACATAAAATGTGAAACAAGGGGGAAGGGTCTGAAGACTTTCTGAATGCCCCGTATGCGATGGATTTTCAATCTTACTGGGTTTCATGGTGTACAAATGGCAAAACACCATACATTTTTAAATCAAAATGCTGTCATTTCTGTAGGCCCGAGGACGACAGCTGGTAGGGGGAATTTCCATATGTGACTTAGGGCTTATGCGCACGACCGTTTTTCGGGTCCGCATCCGAGCCGCAGTTTTTGCGGCTCGGATGTGGACCCATTCACTTCAATGGGGCTGCAAAAGATGCGGACAGCACTCCGTGTGCTGTCCGCATCCGTTGCCCCGCAAAAAAAAAATATATATCGCATGTCCTAGTCTTGTCCGTTTTGCGGACAAGAATAGGCATTTCTACAATGGACCGCCCATTCCGTTCCGCAAAATGCGGAAGGCACACAGGGGCGGCTTCCGTTTTTTGCGGATCCGCGGTTTGCGGACCGCAAAAAACGGAATGGTCGTGTGCATGAGGCCTTACAGGGGTTGTCTCACTTCAGCAAGTGGCATTTATGGTGTACATAAAGTTAACACAAGGCACTTACTAATGTACTGTGATGGTCCATATTGCCTCCTTTGTTGGCCTGCTTCCTTTTTCCATCACATTATACACTGATCATTTCCATGGTTACGACCGGCCTGTGATCCATCAGTGGTGGTCGTGCTTGCACACTATAGGAAAAAGCACCGGCCTCTCTGGTGGCCGGGACCCTGGGAATGCGCATAGGCTGGTGCTGTTTCCTATAATATGCAAGCACGGCCACCACTGCTGGATTGCGGGCTGGTCATGAACCCTGGATATGAGCAGCGTATAATGTGATGGAAAAATGAATGAAGTCAGCGAAGGAGGCAATATGGACAATCACAATACATTAGTAAGTGCCCTTTAGTAACTGCCATTTGCTGAAGTGACACAGCCCTTTAAGTGCTGCACGATGTAACCTGCAGTATATAATGCTGTTTATTCCCCATGTACACTTACCTGCGGAGGTGCAGGAACGCTGTGTAACACTGTTTGCGGAAAGCCTGGTACTGCTCGCTCTGGGTTCCTCCCATTCCTTCCACCATCTCTTTGTTCAGCTTCATAGGAGGAGGCAGAGGCTTGGGGTCTCTTCCCAAAATGTAACCAAAATCGATGTGAAATAATTTACCTGCAAATGGAATGAATCAGCAGTGACTACAATGCGAATGACATCTTTTATTACAGATGCTTTGTCCTATTAATCAGGGATCTGGATGAACCTTGTGCACTCGGAGCAGTCCTGCTGGAAAAGGAGTGGCCCTTCCCCAAAAAGTTGAAAGTGACAGCAGTCCGGAATGTCTCTGCATGCTGCGGCATTACAGAAGGGAATGTGTCCCCTATAGGTTTGCTGTTACTAGTTAAAACCAGATATAAAACATTATTTTTTTTAATCTATTTTTATTTTCTGATTGTAGCATTTTTTTTTTTTCATGATAAATGTTCTTCTCTTTTCTGTACAAGGTTATGGGGTCAGCCATTTTAGCTGAGCTGCTGTTAACAGCAATTAAAGAGCATCAAAATCATCAAGATCAACCCTATTAAACCAAATGCCTGGCAGGGTTAATACCAATGAGTAAAACGATGCCTTAATTATTAATCTCCTTTGCACCGTCCCTGGAATGCAGCACGGGGTGGGTCCAAGCCCCCTGGAGCACTACAGCGCCGTTGCCCTGTACATGAATGAGTTTTTAGGAAAATGGGGACGTTACCGCTAGACCTAGAGACTCTGCTCTCTCTGCACCTGCCTCACCTGGACAGAACCAGGCAGTGAAAACATGATCACACCAGGTCCTGTCAATCAAAGTGGAGAGGGCGGGGCAGGAGCAGAGTGAGCAGATCCTCTAGGTGTAACGGCGACGCCCCCGTTGCTCCTAGAGGCTCATTTGCATATATGAAAACATCATTTGTCTCAGCAATGCGGGCACATATGAACATGGGACCAACACAGATGCCTTCAGCTGCCAAGCGCACATGTAACAGGTCAGCCAGTGTCATAGGGGCAAAACTGCTGACAGATGCCCTTTAAAGGGGTTCTGCTGTTTTTATAAACTGATGAACAATCCTCTGGATAGATCATCAGCATCTGATCGGCGGGACCCCCACCGATCAGCTGTTTGAGAAGGCAGTGGAACTGGCAGTAGCGCCGTGGCCTTCTCGCTGTTTACCGCAGGCCCAGTGGCATCACGACTAGTATCAGTGGCCTGGGCGGGGCTAAGTTCTGTTCACTTGAATGGACCTTAGCCCCGCCCAGGCCATTGGATACTAGTCAAGACGTGGTAAACAGCGAGAAGACCGCGGCACTACTGCCAGCGCCGCTGCATCTCAAACAGATGATCGGCGGGGTGCCGGGTGTCGGACCCCCGCCGATCAGATGCTGATGATCTATCCAGAGGATAGATCATCAGTTTAAAAAACCGGTAGAACCCCATTAAGGGTGTTTTTCGAGCGTCACAACTCTTGACCTCTAAAAAAAAAACAAAAAGAAAAAATCAAGAGTTACTGCCTCTTTCTATCCTATTCAGAATACACTACCACTTAAAGGAGTTGTGGAGGATTAGAAAAACATGGCTGCTTTCTTTCAAAAACAGCACCAACCCTGGCCATCAGTTGCGTCCGGTCTTGCAGCTCAGCTCTATTGTAGTCTGTAGGGTAGAACTGCAATGCTGCACACAACCAGTAGACAGGGGCGGTGCTGTTTTTGGAAGGAAGCAGCCATGTTTTTCTAATCCTAAAAACCCCTTTGAAAAAAGACAATCTTCGGCTCCATTGTAGTCAGTGGGACAGAGCTGCAATACCGCACACAACCTGTGGAGAGGGGTGGAGCTGTTTTTGGAAGTAAGCAGTTTTTTAAAAAAAAGACAATATACCGAGAAGCAGGGGAGAACAGACCTCTGCCTCCTGTACCTGTCACAGAGATTTAACAGGTTCCTCTACCAGATATGCTTGGCACATACAAACCCCAATGTACACAGCCATGTCGCCGCGGCCGCCAAAAGTTGCCCCCTGGAGTCGGTGACTAAGCTATAGTTGTCTGTCTCAGTATTTTCAAATGTCACCGCCATCAAGTGGAAATTGACAGCGCTTCCGAGGTCCTGGTGTCACCGTCACTCTTCTGTATCCAAATGTGTTCTCAGAGAGACATTTATCTGACAGGACGGCGCGCTGTATAATTCATGGCTGCTCTCCCAGGAAACACGCTCTAGTCAGAGTGCAGGAAAACGCTGCTCCATACACAACAGAGCAGAGACCTGGCGAGGGCGAGAGCGCAAAGGGTGGTGAAGAGCTCGCGTCTGAATTTGGAGATTTATAATGGTGGAGTCGCGTTAGCTTGGCCTGTCAGCAGGAGAGATGCTTATGTCAGGTTTAACCACTTAAGGACCACAGGTTTATACCCCCCTAAAGACCAGGCCCTTTTTTACAAATCGGCACTCCACAACTTTAGCGGTTTATTGCTCGGTCATGCAACTTACCACTTAAATGAATTTTACCTCCTTTTCTTCTCACTAATAGAGCTTTAATTTGGTGGTATTTCATTGCTGCTGACATTTTTACTTTTTTTGTTATGAATCGAAATTTAACGATTTTTCTGCAAAAAAATTACATTTTTCACTTTCAGTTGTAAAATTTTGCAAAAAAAAAACGAGATCCATATATAAATTTTGCTCTAAATTTATTGTTCTACATGTCTTTGATAAAAAAAAATGTTTGGGTGAAAAAAAAATGGTTTGGGTAAAAGTTATAGCGTTTACAAACTATGGTACAAAAATGTGAATTTCCGCTTTTTGAAGTAGCTCTGACTTTCTGACCACCTGTCATGTTTCCTGAGGTTCTACAATGCCCAGACAGTACAAACACCCCACAAATGACCCCATTTCGGAAAGTAGACACCCTAAGGTATTCGCTGATGGGCATAGTGAGTTCATAGAACTTTTTATTTTTTGTCACAAGTTAGCGGAAAATGATCATTTTTTTTTTTTTTCCTTACAAAGTCTCATATTCCACTAACTTCTGACAAAAAATAAAAGCTTCCATGAACTCACTATGCCCATCAGCGAATACCTTGGGATGTCTTCTTTCCAAAATGGGGTCACTTGTGGGGTAGTTATACTGCCCTGGCATTCTAGGGGCCCAAATGTGTGGTAAGGAGTTTGAAATCAAATTCTGTAAAAAATGGCTGGTGAAATCCGAAAGGTGCTCTTTGGAATGTGGGCCCCTTTGCCCACCTAGGCTGCAAAAAAGTGTCACACATGTGGTATCTCCGTATTCAGGAGAAGTTGGGGAATGTGTTTTGGGGTGTCATTTTACATATACCCATGCTGGGTGAGAGAAATATCTTGGCAAAAGACAACTTTGTATAAAAAAATGGTAAAAGTTGTCTTTTGCCAAGATATTTCTCTCACCCAGCATGGGCATATGTAAAATGACACCCCAAAACACATTCCCCAACTTCTCCTGAATACGGAGATACCAGATGTGTGACACTTTTTTTGCAGCCTAGGTGGGCAAAGGGGCCCATATTCCAAAGAGCACCTTTCGGATTTCACTGGTCATTTTTTACAGAATTTGATTTCAAACTCCTTACCACACATTTGGGCCCCTAGAATGCCAGGGCAGTATAACTACCCCACAAGTGACCCCATTTTGGAAAGAAGACACCCCAAGGTATTCGCTGATGGGCATAGTGAGTTTGTGGAAGTTTTTATTTTTTGTCACAAGTTAGTGGAATATGAGACTTTGTAAGAAAAAAAAAAAAAAAATCATCATTTTCCACTAACTTGTGACAAAAAATAAAAAATTCTAGGAACTCGCCATGCCCCTCACAGAATACCTTGGGGTGTCTTCTTTCCAAAATGGGGTCACTTGTGGGGTAGTTATACTGCCCTGGCATTTTCCAGGGGCCCTAATGTGTGGTAAGTAGGTAAATGACCTGTGAAATCCTAAAGGTGCTCTTTGGAATATGGGCCCCTTTGCCCACCTAGGCTGCAAAAAAGTGTCACACATGTGGTATCGCCGTATTCAGGAGAAGTTGGGGAATGTGTTTTGGGGTGTCATTTTACATATACCCATGCTGGGTGAGAGAAATATCTTGGCAAAAGACAACTTTTCCCATTTTTTTATACAAAGTTGGCATTTGACCAAGATATTTCTCTCACCCAGCATGGGTATATGTAAAATGACAACCCCAAAACACATTCCCCAACTTCTCCTGAGTACGGCGATACCAGATGTGTGACACTTTTTTTGCAGCCTAGATGCGCAAAGGTGCCCAAATTCCTTTTAGGAGGGCATTTTTAGACATTTGGATACCAGACTTCTTCTCACGCTTTGGGGCCCCTCGAATGCCAGGGAAGTATAAATACCCCACATGTGACCCCATTTTGGAAAGAAGACACCCCAAGGTATTCAATGAGGGGCATGGTGAGTTCATAGAATTTTTTTTTTTTTGGCACAAGTTAGCGGAAATTGAAATTTTTTTTTTTTTTCTCACAAAGTCTCCCTTTCCGCTAACTTGGGACAAAAATTTCAATCTTTCATGGACTCAATATGCCCCTCACGGAATACCTGGGGGTGTCTTCTTTCCGAAATGGGGTCACATGTGGGGTATTTATACTGCCCTGGCATTCTAGGGGCCCTAAAGCGTGAGAAGAAGTCTGGAATATAAATGTCTAAAAAATTTTACGCATTTGGATTCCGTGAGGGGTATGGTGAGTTCATGTGAGATTTAATTTTTTGACACAAGTTAGTGGAATATGAGACTTTGTAAGAAAAAAAAATAAATTTCCGCTATCTTGGGCCAAAAAAATGTCTGAATAGAGCCTGACAGGGGGGTGATCAATGACAGGGGGGTGATCAATGACAGGGGGGGTGATCAATGACAGGGGGGGTGATCAATGACAGGGGGGGTGATCAGGGAGTCTATATGGGGTGATCACCCCCCTGTCATTGATCACCCCCCTATAAGGCTCCATTCAGATATCCGTATGTGTTTTGCGGATCCGATCCATGTATCCGTGGATCCGTAAAAATCATACGGACATCTGAATGCAGCCTGACAGGGGGGGTGATCAATGACGGGGGTAATCAATGACAGGGGGGTAATCAATGACAGGGGGGTAATCAATGACAGGGGGGTGATCAGGGAGTCTATATGGGGTGATCACCACAGTCATTGATCATGCCCCTGTAAGGCTCCATTCAGACGTCTGTATGCGTTTTGCGGATCCGATCCATCTATCAGTGGATCCGTAAAAATCATGCGGACGTCTGAATGGAGTTTTACAGGGGTGTGATCAATGACAGGGGGGTAATCAATCAATGACAGGGGGGATGATCAATGACAGGGGGGTGATCAGGGAGTCTATATGGGGTGATCACCCCCCTGTCATTGATCACCCCCCTATAAGGCTCCATTCAGATGTCCGTATGTGTTTTGCGGATCCGATCCATCTATCAGTGGATCCGTAAAAATCATGCGGACGTCTGAATGGAGCTTTACAGGGGTGTGATCAATGACAGGGGGGTGATGAGGGAGTCTATATGGGGTGATCACCACAATCATTGATCGCGCCCCTGTAAGGCTCCATTCAGACGTCCGTATGCGTTTTGCGGATCCGATCCATCTATCAGTGGATCCGTAAAAATCATGCGGACGTCTGAATGGAGCTTTACAGGGGTGTGATCAATGACAGGGGGGTAATCAATGACAGGGGGGTGATCAGGGAGTCTATATGGGGTGATCACCACAGTCATTGATCACGCCCCTGTAAGGCTCCATTCAGACGTCCGTGTGCCTTTTGCGGATCCGATCCATCTATCAGTGGATCCGTAAAAATCATGCGGACGTCTGAATGGAGCTTTACAGGGGTGTGATCAATGACAGGGGGGTGATGAGGGAGTCTATATGGGGTGATCACCACAGTCATTGATCACGCCCCTGTAAGGCTCCATTCAGACGTCCGTATGCGTTTTGCGGATCCGATCCATCTATCAGTGGATCCGTAAAAATCATGCGGACGTCTGAATGGAGCTTTACAGGGGTGTGATCAATGACAGGGGGGTAATTAATGACAGGGGGGTGATGAGGGAGTCTATATGGGGTGATCACCACAGTCATTGATCACGCCCCTGTAAGTCTCCATTCAGACGTCCGTGTGCGTTTTGCGGATCCGATCCATCTATCAGTGGATCCGTAAAAATCATGCGGACGTCTGAATGGAGCTTTACAGGGGTGTGATCAATGACAGGGGGGTAATCAATGACAGGGGGGTGATCAGGGAGTCTATATGGGGTGATCAGGGGCTAATAAGGGGTTAATAAGTGACGGGGGGGGGTGTAGTGTAGTGGTGCTTGGTGCTACTTTACTGAGCTACCTGTGTCCTCTGGTGGTCGATCCAAACAAAGGGGACCACCAGAGGACCAGGTAGCAGGTATATTAGACGCTGTTATCAAAACAGCGTCTAATATACCTGTTAGGGGTTAAAAAAAACACATCTCCAGCCTGCCAGCGAACGATTGCCGCTGGCAGGCTGGAGATCAACTCTCTTACCTTCCGTTCCTGTGAGCGCGCGCGCCTGTGTGCGCGCGTTCACAGGAAATCTCGGCTCACGCGAGATGACGCCAATTGGCGTTAGCGTAGCCTGGGGGAGCCGCCGCGATGACGCCTTTCGGCGTTAGCGTGGCGGCAAGCGGTTAATGCATGTGTCTGTGCTGGCATAATGTGGGTAAACCACGTGACGGTGCCATCTTGAGAGATATGGTGAGCGGCTGCCGGTGTCCACTGTTTATATACCGACACCATGGGGGCCTGGAATGGGAAGCTGCGGTAAGAAATTAGAAGGTTTAAGTACATCCATACTAGTACACATCAGTGTAAGCCATTTTAGACTTATAGCAGCTATATTCTTGTACATAGGAGCAGTATTATAGTAGTTATATTCTTGTACATAGGGGCAATATTATTATATTCTTGTACATAGGAGCAGTATTATAGTAGTTATATTCTTGTACATAGGAGCAGTATTATAGTAGTTATATTCTTGTACATAGGAGCAGTATTATAGTAGTTATATTCGTGTACATAGGAGCAGTATTAGAGTAGCTATATTCTTGTACATATGGGCAGTATTATAGTAGTTATATTCTTGTACATAAGGGCAGTATTATAGTAGATATATTCTTGTACATAGGAGCAGTATTATAGTAGTTATATTCTTGTACATAGGGGCAGTATTATAGTAGTTATATTCTTGTACATAGGAGGCAGTATTATAGTAGTTATATTCTTGTACATAGGAGGCAGTATTATCGTAGTTATATTCTTGTACATAGGAGGCAGTATTATAGTAGTTATAGTCTTGTACATAGGGGCAGTATTATAGTAGTTATATTCTTGTACATAGGAGGCAGTATTATAGTAGTTATATTCTTGTACATAGGAGGCAGTATTATCGTAGTTATATTCTTGTACATAGGAGGCAGTATTATAGTAGTTATATTCTTGTACATAGGAGCAGTATTATAGTAGTTATATTCTTGTACATAGGAGGCAGTATTATAGTAGTTATATTCTTGCACATAGGAGCAGTATTATAGTAGTTATATTCCTGTACATAGGAGCAGTATTATAGTAGTTATATGCTCGTACATAGGAGCAGTATTATTATAACTATATTGTTGTACATAGAGGTAGTATTATAGCAATTATATTCATGTACACCGAAGGCAGTATTATAGTAGCTATATTGTTGTACATAGAGGTAGTATTATAGCAATTATATTCATGTACACAGAAGGCAGTATTATAGTAGTTTTATGCTCGTATTTAGGGGATGTATTAGGGTTAGTAATAATATTCTTGCACATAAGGGACACTATTATAGCAGCTATATTCTTATACAGAGGGGCAGTGTTGCAGTAACTATATTTTTGCGTATAGGAGAAATTATAGTATATTTTTGTATACAGGGAGCAGTATTATAGTAGGTATAATCATATACAGAGGGACCGTATTATTGGTAGTTATATTCTTGTATACACAGTGCAGTGTTAAATTGAGGCAGTTACGGTAATATATATTCATGTACAAAAGCAGCAGTGTACCTGCACATATCAGTTCACATGTAAGTTAAGATAAAAGCCATGAAACTCCATCTCGGAAAATTACCATTAAATTTCAATGTAATGGTTTGTAACACAGAAAACATTATTATTATGCGGTTAGACATATGATCTATAAAGTACAAATATAATGTCTCACGCACAGCTCAGGATGTACTAGCTGGAAATAAATGTGCAATGTCTCCATGAATGTGTACGGCCTGATATTTTCTTTTCCTTTTAATAAGCATAGGGTAAAAGAGCTACAGTTGCTGCCCATATAATAATACAGTATTTCCTGGGCATCATAAATCCACAGCTTATCTGAAATAGGGCACTGGAATGACATCAGTGAAAAACCCTCTATGATGTATGATGCAGATCACAGATCTCTATTAAATGAGAAGCGGAGCTAGAAATAGGGTCTCCGTGCGCTAGCCTCCACTATAGATCACTGTGTGCGGGGCTCCAAACAAATCATCCTTTGCTTGTGGTATATACAGCTATGTTTGTGCTGCTAATATTTTATAATATTAATTATTAAAAGAGAACCCGTCACCTCTCTGGACATATCGGTTTGAATACATCCTTGAATTCCCCATCTGGCAAGTTTTCCGTTGATTCATAAATTTCTAGGAGGAATAACAGCAGAATGGCACTATGGAGAATACTAAGATAGGATGATCCAGAATTGTTATATCATAAGGAATACAAGCATTTACTAAAACAGGCATGTCAGACAAGGTGACAGGTCCTCTTTAAAGAAGACCTCTCACCGCTCCTGACACTCCTGTGTTAATAGCTTCATGCATTCCCCATGTGATAACAATTCTGGAGCATCTATTCTTATGGCTCTATGTTATGTCATTCCTTTATTATTTCTACTAGAAGTTATGAATGAATTGCTAGCAGTCTGCAGTAAGGGTACAGAGGGGAGGTAACCGGTTGGGGGTGTGTCCCTGCACAGACTCACTCTATCCAATCAGTGCTGACATTTTCAGACTGTGCAGGTACACGCCCCCAGCTTGTTACCTCCCCTCTGTACCCTTACTGCAGACTGCTAGTAGGGATGAGCGAACTTGTGTTTCAAGTTCGGCGTGCAAGGTTCGGGTTGTCTAAGAACTCTGTTATGGATTGTGCTACCACAGCTTGTGGTCCGTGGCAGTGGAATCCATAACGGAAATCTTAGATAACCCGAACCTTGTGTTAATAGCATGAAGCTATTAACACAAGCATGTCAGGAGCGGTGAAAGGTCCTCTACTGCCAAAAGTTATTTTAGAATTAAAGAAGCTGCACTCACTGGAGAAGCAGCATACATGCTTGACCACTACGCCACTCAAATTCCAACCACCGCAGTTCTGGAAAAAAACGGGACTGGTAACCTAAATCTAGCAAAAGGTCGGGGTCCCAGCAGTCAGACACTGATCAATCTAACAATTAGGGCTCATGCACATAAATGCATTTTTCATCTGCATTCGATACGCATTTCTTGCGGGTTGGATTGCGGACCCATTCGCTTTAATGGGGCTGCAAAAGATGCGGACATTGGACCCTGGGGCTTCACTGTATAGCGGCTGTGCTTGGTATTGCAGCCCAGGCTCATTCACTTGATGGGACTGAGCTGCAAATAGGTTATGTGACCCAATTAATGTGGGGTCACTGGCCTAGGAAAAGGTCGCAGTGCTCTTTTAAACAGCTGACTGGTGAGGGATGGCAGGAGCCGGACCTCCACCAATCAGATATTGACCCGCCATCAATACTGAACCCCTTTGAAGAGAGTGGTTGCTCACAGCTACACGGTCCTCTAACTACCTGCCTGACACTGATCCGTAACATTGCTGGAGTCAGAGGAGGCGAGTAAGCAAACACGTTATCATGTGTTACAGAGATTCTCCGGGCTTTGGTGACCTGTGGAGATGCTCACTATTTACCGCTCTGTCATGTCACCAATTCTGCCATCTCCGCTGCACTCACGTGACCACCAAACGCCTGCATTTACAGTACACAGCTGAACAGGAAGCCCACTACACATCTGACCGGGGGAGCACAATGGAGACAGTGGAATTGGTGAAGAACCGAGCAGACTATATCTTCCTCCGCAGGTCAGCACAAAGGAGGATTTTCACCAAAGCCAGGAGAATCCCTTTTAGGGCTGCAGTAAACGATTATTTTAGAAATCGAGTATTCTATCAATTATTTTTTACGATTAATCAAATAATCTAATAAGAAAAAATGAATTCATAGACTGTTTCCCTTTATAGAAACTCATCAGACCCCCTGCCATCAGTCCCCAACACCCTTCGTTCACCCCTGTGCGATCAGCCCAAGTGCATCAGTTCCCCCGATGCCATCTGCTCCACTATCCCCCAGTGCCATCAGCTCTCCCCCACCCCCAGTGCCATCTGCTCCACTATCCCCCAGTGCCATCAGCTCTCCCCCACCCCCAGTGCCATCAGCTTCACTCCCCAAGTGCCATCAGCTCTCCCCCCTTGTTCCAGCAGCTCTCCCCCCCTTGCGCCATCATCCCCCCTTGTGCTAGCAGCTCTCCCCCCCTTGTGCCATGATCTACCCCCCTTGTTCCAGCAGCTCTCCCCCCCCCCCTGCTCCTCCTGACACCCAGAGTGCACAGCGTCATTGGATGCTATGACGCTGTGCACTCTGGGCGCCCGGCCTTAGTCGCACCATCTTACTTTTCCTGCAGGGGGCGCCGCCGACACTCCATCGTTCCACGCTGCTCTGTGCCTGACGTCACACAGCGCGTCAGGTCACGACGTGCGTACGTCAGGAGGTCAGTGCAGCGTGGTACCATGGACGTGCTGTGGAGTGTCCGGAGGCCCCCTGCTGAAAAGGTGAGTATTCCGAGCGCAGCGGGAGACCACGGAGCGGGAGTAATAGCAAGCGCTTAACTCCCGCTCCGTGGTCACGTGACACAAACAAATCCTCGATGCAAAAAATTTGCATCGAGGATTTTTTTGTGTCGATTTACTAGATTTAGTCAAGTACTCGTTGCAGCCCTAATCCCTTTAATCTTCTCTTTTACCCTAGTGCACCATTTAAAGAGGCAATACCCTAGACCAGGGATTGTAAAACTACAACTCCCAGTATGCCCAGTCTACCTACAGCTATCAGCCGACAGCAGGGCATGATGGGATTTGTAGTTTTACAACAGCTGGAGAGCCGCAGTTTGCCCATCACTGCCCGAGACCACTAAAGAAAAAGATATTAAAGGCTTTGTACACCTTTGGGGATTTTTTTTTTTTTTGAAATTATCGCATTGTACTCATTTTTAGCTAACAAAATCTTTTTTTTCAATTGGTCTTTATAAAAATAAAAAAAATCCAGCTTCCAGTTTATCTAGCAGCAGGCTCTGTTCCATCAGGCAGCTCATTGAATGATTATGTACTCTGCACACCTTGGGTCCAGTGTGGGTGCCTGTGAGAGTGGTTTAGACAATATAGGTTAAATATCCACGGCACTCCAAAAAGTTTTTGCAAGAATAATTTCATTTAATTCTTAATAAACAGAATGCTGTTAATATACATCCAGTGCAAGTTCATTTACATATAGTAAGTATTTTATGCCATATCAGATAGAAAAATCCCGAACGTTTCGGTCTGTACGACCTTCTTCAGCGGGGTCTGAAGGCAGAGAGAATAGGCATGCGCTGGATGTCTGCGCATGCCTATTCTCTCTGCCTTCAGACCCCGCTGAAGAAGGTCGTACAGACCGAAACGTTCGGGATTTTTCTATCTGATATGGCATAAAATACTTACTATATGTAAATGAACTTGCACTGGATGTATATTAACAGCATTCTGTTTATTAAGAATTAAATGAAATTATTCTTGCAAAAACTTTTTGGAGTGCCGTGGATATTTAACCTATACCATCAGGCAGCTCAGCTGACAGCCCCTCAGCTCTCTGACCTTATGAACACTCATTATAAGGCTACATTCACACGTCAGTATTTTTCTATAATCCGATTTTCTGTCCGTTTTTTGCGGATCCGTTGTTCCTGAAAATGTTTCCGTATGTCATCCGTATGTCATCCGTTTTTTGCGGATCCGCAAAAAACGGAAACATGTATAAATTTCAATAAGCAAATAAAGTTGTTTGGATTTCTCTAAAAAAAAATAAAAAATTAAAATGTAATTTCCAGGAACGGATTCCGTATAAAACGGATGACATACGGAATGACATCCGTATGTCATCCGTTTTTTGCGGATCCATTGACTTTGTATTGTACCAGGATCCGATTTTTCAGGAAAAGAATAGGACATGTTTTATATTTAAACGGACATGCGGAACGGAACAACGGAAACGGACAGCACACATTGTGCTGTCCGTTTTTTTCCAGGACCCATTGAAAATGAATGGGTCCAGATCTGGTCCAGATCTGTTCCAGAAAAAACGGAACAGATCAGGAAAGAAAAAACGGATGTGTGAATGGACCCTTACTCAGTTATTATCTTACTAATAATAAGTGTTTATGTCCTCCTGGTAAATTACATATAAGGGTTATTAGATGACTGGCACAAGGTAAAGTGAAAAGTACGATTCACACAGCTAGACAAACAGTTAACCCTTTGTAACAGAACGGCTCAATATTTTTAATAAAGACCAATTGAAAAAAAGATTTTTAGCCCAAAAACGAGTAAAATGTAATCGTGATAAAATATTGGCCTTCGAAGGGGTACATAGCCTTTAAAGACTATAAAATGCTCCCCCATATGCCAGGCCCCTTACAATGACTATACTTACCTGGCTCCCTGCACCGCACCTGGTCCCCGCACCGCCGCCGCTGCTTCTCCCCATGCATGGATGAAAACATCCGGTGTCGGGGGGGAGAAGCCAATGACAGACGGGGACGAGCCTCCCTAGTGTCACCCGCGATGTTCGGGAGGCTCGTCCCCGTCACCGCCTGCCACTGGCTGCTCGTCTCCAACAACGGATGTTTTCATCCACGCATGGGGAGAGGCAGCAGCGGCGATGCGGGGACCAGGAGCGGTGCAGGGAGTGGGGAGCCAGGTAAGTATATTCATTGTGAGGGGCCCGGCATATGGGGGAGCATTTTATAGTGTTGGATAACTCCTTTAAACCCTTTTCTATCCTAGACCACTAAGCAATGAAGAAATACACTAAACCCTATTTCCAATAGACATATATCTCTAAAGGGTACTCCCAATGTGATTATAAGGTAATCGTACTGGTTGTAAAGTAGGGTATGATAATAGTCTTGGGGCTACTTTGAATAATTAGCACGAGTAGGGTGTATCTGGCTTAGAAACATTTCCCTAGACCTCCAGGGAATCAAATCTAAACCCTCTCTTGTAGCC